>NC_137028.1:18156248-19538644 GCF_032717465.1 Coenobita brevimanus
GTAAAATAAGAGGAAAAATAAGTAGTATGGCAGGAGAATAAGTTGATCACTGAGAATATTCATTGGTAAACCAAGAACATTTGTGTGAGAATTTAAGTGGCAGTCTGATAATAAGTGGTTATATAGTGAAAATTTAAGTGGCAGTCTGAAAATAAGTGGCTATATAGTGAGAATTAAAGTGGTAGTCAGGTACAGTGAGAATTTAAGTGGTGTATCAAGAGGATAAGTGGACCAGTAAGAAATTAAGTGGTACAGCCGGAAAATAAGTGATATCTCGAGTCAACGTGGCATACCAAGAAAAGTGGCATCTCGACAAAATAAGTGAGAAATCATGTGCGAAATTAAGACTTGTGGCAGAGCGAGAAACTAAGTGCAGCCAAATAAGTGACGGGGCAGGAAAATAAGTGGCAGAGTGAAAAATTATAAAGGTACTCCGTAAGTGGAACAGTGAGAAGGTATGCGATATGATGAGAAAAATTGTGCAGTGAGAAATTTAAAAGGTAGAGAGTGAAATCTTAGTGAGAAAATTTAAGCGGCACAAATTTACGTGGTATTTTGCGAAATTAAGAGGCCAAGTGAGAAATTATCGGGTAAACGGAAGAAAAAAAAAATCAAACAACAGAAAAATATTTAAGTGACAAATGAAGTGCCGTACACAAATGGCATAATGATAAATCCAAGTGGTATAAGGTATATATTAAATGTAAGTGGTGAGGATTATTAAGTGGCACAGTGATAAATGTAAATGGTATAAGTCATTTCATGTAAGTAATATATGGAGTATTAAGTGGTAGTGATAAATCTAAGTGGTATAATCTATTACATTTAAATGATATATACATGGAGTATTAAGTGGCACAGTGATATTTAAGTGGTATAAGCTATGGCATCAATAAAGGAAGCCAGCAGGCCGTTAATGGTGCAGGCTACACAGATACAGCCCAGCAGACGAAGGCACACTTTTTGGCACTCCATAATAGTGTTCATATAATTGAGGCCTGATTTACTCACTGTTCAAACGCAGCTATCATGGTGTCACAAGAGCGAGGTTATTGCGTGGAAAGACACGAAAAATATCTCTTAGAAAAACAGGAAAATGTCTCTCAAGCTAGATAATACAAGACCAAAAGAACTAGAAAAAATCTGAACACCAATAATTACTACAAAATAGACCTATATACAATAAAGTCAAAAATCGAATACGAACATCCATTTGTAGAAAACGTGGAAACAGTAACAATAAAAAGAGATAAACGAAAGCAAAAACAGAAATGTAAATGTCCATAATGGAAATGTCAAGGCATCAATAACAACACCTGAAGACGAAAACAAAAAAGAACATAAAAACTAGGAAATGTGGAAAAACCATATATACATTGGAAACACAGCAGCGGGACACCTTTAATAAAACTAAACTCAAATAAAAGGCAAAATATATGTGACTACAATACTAAATAATGGCGAAAACAAAAATGTGGAAGAAGGACGACAGACTAAACACAGGCTGGAGGAAGAGGAGGCAGGCAGTGGTACAGTGATTAGAAAGTACCGCAGAGGGAGAACAAAACCTCCACGGGCTCCTGTAGCAGTATGGGCGGCGGTCCGGGGCGGAGATGGGCGGTTGTGGCTGGGATAACCTTGGTACTGGTGGCCGCCCTCACTAACACGGCCGCAATAACGCCGAAGAGACGCAAGACGGCGCTGGTGGCGGGGGACATATTGATAGGGGCGTTGTTCAGTGTCCACCACCAGCCCAAGCAGAAGAGCGCCTACACACTCACTTGCGGTGATGTGAGTAGTAGACTTTGTTTTCATTGACCTCCACGTATTTCTGACACATATTTCACTGCATTACCGCCACTACACTTCATTAATGTCATACTTTGATTCAATTAATCTTGCATATTTCTGACAAACAATTCACTGCAATACCTCCACTGCACTTCATCTCTTTGATTTTGGTAGCTGGCAGAATAGTGTTTATACGCTTACTTCCAGCGATGTGAACAACACTTGGCTTCCATCATTTCTGAATAAGTTAGACAAATTCTTCTCTGCAGCCCTCGATTTTTTTCCATACCGGTACTCCTCAAAAAGCATCTTGCTCCTTTTCTGTTTATGAACACATGTAATTCTTTCTTCCTCCCCTTCTTTCTCTTCTCTCCTCCCCTCTCGTAACCACACATCTTCCCTCCGTCCTCACTCGTTTTCACATTTCTTCTCATCTCTCCCTTTCCCCTCTGTCTCCCTCTCTTCTCCCGCTTCCACATCTCCTATCTTCCCGGTTTCTCCTATTCTTCAATCGTATCCTCTTCATTCCATCTTTGTCATACACACACACACACACACACACACACACACACACACACACACACACACACACACACACACACACACACACAAACACTCTGCCCTAATCTACCCCACCTCAACCACAGTATTTTTCTCTCCTCCTACGCCAGATCCGGGAACAATACGGCATTCAGCGTGTGGAGGCGGCGTTCCTAGCAGTGGACAAAATCAACGAGGATCCCCAGCTACTGCCCAACATCACCCTGGGAGTGGAGATACGCGACTCCTGCTGGTACTCGTCCATAGCGCTGGAGCAGAGCATAGGTAGGTGAAAGGAGCAGAGCATAGGTAGGTGAAAGGAGCAGAGCATAGGTGGGTGAAAGGAGCACAGCATAGGTGGTGAAAGGAGCAGAGCATAGGTGAATGATATTACGGGAGCGGATCAACCTCTTGCAATCTAATGACGTTATTTTTCATTATATTCTTGACGACTTTATGATTTGATTCAGATTATTCTATTCAAAAATAAATAAATAAAAAAATCAAAGAGGCCACGGTAGCTAGTAAAGATGCTAGATAAACTTCTGCACTTACTTCTACATTTTCCCATTAATTTTCATATTGCAATCTCGGGCTTCAAGTTACAGCATTAAACCCTATTACCACCCGCGTCTCAGTGCTCCCAAGGTCTTATTCTGGGCGGACTAAGGCGCAAACTCTGACAAATCATTTATAATTCGTGTCTGCAGCTCAGCCATTACTCCCCAAAATCCTGCACCCCCACTTCCACGCCTCCTCTATGAAGATAACTTACACTGCGACACACACTTTTCTTGCCTGGAGAAGTGAAGTGGAGGGGAGGAAGTGAAGTCGTTAAGTGGGATACACATGGGAGTGAAATGAGGGGAGAAATGATATAAGTGGAGTGTTAAAGTGGAGTGAAATACGTGAAGCTGTTAAGTGGAGTGAAATATGTGAGGAAGTGGAGTGAAATAAGTAAAATAAGTGGAGAAGTGAAATAAGTGGAATAAAGTATGTGAAAGTAAGTGAAATAAATGGGGAAGTGAAATAAGTGAGGAAAATAACTGGAGTGAAATACGTGGAAATGTGAAATAATTGGAGATGTGAAATATGTGGAGATTATGTAAGTGAAGTGGTTCAAATGAAGTCAAACAAGTGCAGATGTTAAGTGCAGTGAAATAAGTGTAGAAGTAAAATAAGTGAACTGCGTGAAGTGATATAAGTGGAGAAATGTAAATGAGACTGAAGAGGTGTTGTGGAAGAGAAATGAAACGGAGAAGTGAGAAGAGGCCAAGAAGGAGAAATTATGTAGTAAGTGGAAACAAGAATTACTGTAGCTAAGTGGTGTGGCGAAGTCAAGTGGAAGTGAAATATGTGGAGAAGTGAAGTGGGCAAGAATGAAATGGAGAAGTGAAAACAAGAGAAAGAAGCGACGCGACGAAGTGGTGTAGTAGTAGCAGTAGTAGTAATAGTAATAGTAGTAGTAATAGTAGTAGTAGTAGTAATAGTAGTAGTAGTAGTAGTAGCAGTAGTAGTAGTAGTAGTAGTAGTTGCAGTGGTAATAATCATTGGTCTGCCGAAATTACCCCAGGAGTATTCGCCCCACACGCCCCCACCCCTTAATCCGCGCCTACACCAAACAAATTTATTCAGTTTAGGAAACAAAAATCATACTGAACCGGTTAATAAAGGAAGTATCTAACCCTTCCAATTCCTTGTCTCCCCTCCCCCCCTCCCCCACAAAAAAAGCTGAGGGTAGCAACAATAAAAAATGATGTCCCCGGGGTGAAGCGATTAATCCAGCAAGAGTAAAGTATCGTAACTAAAATATCGTAACTGTAAAATATCGTATCCGGGGTTTTCGTGGTAAATTTCACTTAACAAAATATAGAGCACCTGGGGAGAAATATGGCTGCAGGTGTTGCTTCCTTAGGCCTTTTTTGAACAGATTTTCCTCTTAATAATATTCGGCAGGTTGCTCAGAGAGAGAGAGAGAGAGAGAGACCACTCCTCGTGCAAGATGTGGAGAGATGTGGAGTGGGAAAAATATGAACACTAATCAGAGCTAACTATCTATACACATGAGGGAAAAAATCCACTAATTGATATCAGAGTATCCTAACTGTACTTACACATGCTTCAATTAGTCCCACGCCAGTCCAGAAATTAATCCACTCTTGTCTCCAACCTGACCCACTAGTTTTCTGCAACAAAAACTGTAATTCAGTGTCTGCCCCAGCTCAACTTTCCCCCTTAACACTCAGGTTCCTGTGACTCATATAGGCTGCATGAAATAGTCTGGTGTGTATGGAAGGGAATACCAGAGTTGTCCCGACCATGAGAGGGTTAACAGTGACAATACTAAACACACTCAGGTTCCTACAAGCACTCAGGTGAATATCATCATCTGGAGACAGCTGGAACAGAATACTGGAATTGCCCTAAGTATACATGTAGATATTTTAACATTCTACTTTATGCCTTCTTTCCACTAAATCAACGTCCTTTGTCTTTTACGCAGACGATTTAATTCAGCTTAGGCTTGACTATTCGACCTGAAGGGGTTAGATGTAGCCGCCATTATACCTCCTTATTCAAAGTTCCCAGAAGCAGCATAAAATCCCAGACAGTATTCACAACCTTTTCTGCATTATTATCCTTTCCCTCTAGTGTACGGCAACAACAAATATATAGAGTGCATGTTTGCCCTACTTCAACTCGCCCCTAACATTCTCAGACACATTATCTACATCTATACCCTATCTGCATAATTATATACCTTATGTATCTTATGTGTATATGCATTTTTCTCTCCAGTTTAAAGTAAAAGTTGTATATATCGTATATCTGTCCGAACTTGACTTCCCTCCTAACTATCTCAAACATATCTACACAATAGTACACACAACATTCTTAACCCGTTATGTACCCTCTTTCCCTCGTATTTACTGCCATAAAAACGCGACAAATATACCTACCTGGTCTAGTTTGACTCGCACCAAGCATTATCATGTCACTTAAAATTGTAATCTACGTTACGGTTCTGTCCAAGTTTCTCTTCCCAACATAGTCAATCATATTACACACACACACACACACACACACACTGCTGTCCCTACGTCCTCGTTCCCCTAAATGATCCCTTTCAGCATTGTCTTGACCCATATTCTCTGGGCAGTGTCTGTCATCACCCCCTGACTAAACAATCCGTCGGGATGGAAAAAACTAAGGTGGGGCGTTAAACTAGACATGGAATATTCAAGTTCTTTAGTTTCATGATCTGATAATTCACGGGCAACTGTAAATTCAAAGATGTACAGTATATTCTGTTCGATTCTTATCATTAGATGAGTTCATTCACCTTTGGACGGATCTCTGCTACAGGTCTCACACTAATTTGGTCCCCTTTTTTTTTTTTTTTTTTTTTTTTCACATGGGTCACTGACAGATAATGGCAATGGAATCGTTCTACATTCATCTCATAGCACTTCTTCATGACTAGTTTCATATTCTAGTATTAATCTGGTATTACAGCTTAGCATTCAAGATGGAGAGATGGCGATTTTGGGCTAAGTTAGAGTAAAAGCAATATAGTGAAGGTGTCACTGATCGACAACTTTTTCTCCAGTTCGAAAAGTCTTTACAAAGAAGTCGTCGAGTGGTAACAATGATATATAAATATGACATCACACGGTAAAAGGCACAGATAAAAACAAAACTGATTACAGTGGAATCCTTTGTCACGGTACAACATTCCCATAATCTAATTATTACAGAAATTTCACCCATCAAAGTAAACCCTGACCACCCAACGAACGTAAACTAAATATTTTCGTGTGTATGGACGTTTGATCTGGTGTTATGGTAGTAGTGGGGGGGGGGGGAGGTTATGACGTGTCAGTGGGGCCATTTGGAAGAGCTCTGAACATGGGAGAGTTCAGAAATGTTTGTGAAAGAATTTTATGGGTAGAACTGTGGGCATAAGCGTAAGCGTGGAGGACCACATGAAGGAAACTTTTTACATAAAGGAAAAGTCAAACGCCTTGTAAGGAATAATGGCCAAGAAAACCTGACAAAATGTCATCCAGCTGCTGTCGTTGCTGATGCGAATTAGCATCGCTTGTTCCAGTATTTGTTTTTCGACATATTTGCATACTAGGCTTATATTAATGTGAAAAATTGCTTTATAATATGACAATAAAATTATGGAGAGAAATAATGTGTAGTTTCCAAATTTAATCAACGTTTCGCCATACAGACTTCCTTAGGAATTCCTGTGGAAGGCTGTATGAAATTTGGCCTCTACTTTGCACAAGGTGTTTCTCTTCATCACTGTCACAGCCATTGCTCATTCTACAATTACTGCATAATGATTATAGCTGATACTAGTTAAACTTATACTATCTTGCTAATTTTTGTATAATTAAATTTTCCTGTTTGTTTTCCTTGCAAGAAAAATATCGTATTAGTAAGTTAATGTTCATTATGTTTAAATTACTGACTGAGAGCTGTTTCATGGTAACCTACAGAGATCCATGACTGCAAGTGCTTATATACCGTTCATGCTGCTGAGACACCTAAGCACAGCAGTGATAAGTTACTGAAATTTTCGAGTACTTGGGGCAAAATCATACTGCAGGTGATGTACACACTAATAAAGACACGTGCAAGTAAATCAGGACGCGTTGTCACTTTTATTGTTACACTTTTCTTATAAGTACTCTTGAATAATGTAATATTCAGTAAACTCCCACAGAACCTCGTTAATCTGTTATGAACCAGCTCTGTGATAATTAATCTAACTTTAAATCGAAATGAAAAAGATCCCGTGAATCTGTTATGAACCGAATAGTTACTTTAACGTTTGAATACATCTAATCGACAAGCAGATTTGCTAACAATAACACTTTTCTGGACACCCCTTTTCTTAATGACCCAATCATTCTCTCTTCATTTTTACAACACATTGTATGCAACTTTGGCAAGCCGTCGGTGTTGGCTGTGTGGTCATGTTTCCAAACATACATCAAGGTTACTTTCTTGATGAACGGATTCAGTGAGATATTGCATTACTGTATTTACGGCATAAAAACAATGGCAACGGTTTTCATGGGTGTGTATGATGGCAAAATGAAATACCCCTTTAACAGTTCCAAATACACTGAATGAATAATAAGTTACTGAATTATCAAACTAGAAATAAGATGACTACCTTGCAATAACCGACTGCATCCATTCATTCACGGATCTCAACAAATCTACTGTACAATAGAATACAGTATAGGCTAAATAATTCAACACAATCATACCGATCATTCCCCGAAGAAAACGTCGTTCTTATCGGTAAACACACATAATATCCAGCACTATTTCATTCCGTCCATTAAGCAGTCCCAACGAATCATACCGGTAACTGCTCAAGCTGGACAAAATTATTCAACTACAGACTATCTTAAATTTGGTTGGAAAGTTACCAAGAGCATCAAATTTGTTAAATAAAACTTTTCCAGTGCAAAAGGATGGCTAATTAAGCTGCAACTGTTATTTCTCAGTTTAAAAAAAAAAGGCCTAAAACGAATCATACAAATCATCACCAACACCTAAAAACAGTATCCAATCGTAAGGATGAAAAAAAAACTTACAAAACTAGTACAAGTGAAATATGGAGGTCCAGAGTGGCAAACTATTTCTATATTATCAGCCAAAAGAAACTTCCTACAGTAACTCATGAAGGCTTAAGTTTTCCCACACTGAAATTTCACTCAGCCTACCACTGCCCAGTGCAAAGTAGCCTAGCAAGATATTATAATCTGTTATTACTGAAATCACTTATTCAAAACTTATCAGTACGTCAAATGCATCGTGACACAAATAACTCCTAAAAAATGAGAGTTAAGCTATTACTGGTGTCTAACGGGCAGAATGGGTTGATAATACGATACCTGCTCTAAATAAAACTGGTTGCTCGATTTCAGAAGACTGGTGAGTTTTCTGTTGCAGAATGGCAATGATCACCGGGTATATGTGCAACTTAATAACTGTTTTAAAACTGAATCAGAGTCATACCAACAAATAAAGTAGAGCCATTGCAATGTTCTTGCTGCAATGTTCGAAGACGCACGAAAAATTAATACGGTAGTTGGAAACTGCTGGAATTACTGGAACCAGAGAGTTTTTAACAATCAGACATACTAACATTCGTACAAATCTATACAGTACCTCGTAATAAATTAAACTTTTAAAATGGAGTGTGTGGTGAAATGCTGAAGCATGGGGGAGAGATAGTAGTAGAATGGATGTGGAAGATGTGCAGATTGGCCTGGGAGGAAGGTAGAGTCCCGGAGGATTGGAAGTCAGGTATAATTATTCCCTTGTACAAAGGAAAAGGGGAAAAAGAAGTGTGTGGTAATCATAGGGGCATTTGTCTTCTTAGTATAATAGGAAAAGTGTATGGTAGGATACTTATAGACAGAGTTAGAGAAAGAACAGAGAAATTAGTTGGAGAAGAACAGGGAGGCTTTAGGAAGGGAAGAGGTTGTGTAGATCAGATATTCATTCTTAGATCTTTAGTGGAAAAGTTTCTAGAGAAGGGAAAGAAGTTGTATGCGGCTTTCATGGATTTGGAGAAAGCATATGACAGGGTGGATAGACAAGGATTGTGGAAAGTGTTAAGAATATATGGAGTAGATGGGAAGTTGTTGAATGCTGTGAAGAGTATGTACGATGGTGCGAAGGCTGCAGTGCGTGTGGATGGTGAACTAAGTGAATTTTCTCTTTGAAAGTTGGTTTGAAACAAGGATGTGTCATGTCTCCATGGTTGTTCAATCTGTACATGGATGGGGTAATAAAAGAGGTACAAGGTAGGGTAGTGGATGTTGGAGTGGCCATGGTGAGAGAGGATAGAGTTTGGAAACTCCCTGTACTGTTGTTTGCAGATGATACTGTGTTGTTGAGTGAAGACGAAGGGGAGCTGCAAGGCTTGGTGGATGAGTTTGAGAGAGTGTGTAAGAAACGGAACCTAAAGGTGAATGTAGGGAAGAGTAAAGTGATGGTCTTTGAGAGAGGTGAAGTTAGTGAATGTACAGCAAGGTTAGATGGTGAGGAATTGGAAAATGTGAGTACGTTTAAGTATTTGGGTAGTGTGATGAGTAAGGATGGAGGTTTGGAGTGTGAAGTGCTTGAAAGGGTACAGCAGGGAAGAAAGGTTGCTGGTTCCTTGAAAGCAGTGATAAGAAACAGGGAAGTGAGCATGGAAGTGAAAAAGTTACTACATGACAGTATTGTGATACCAACTCTAACGTACGGAAGTGAAGCTTGGACATTGTTGGAAGGACACAAGTCAAGAGTGAGAGCAGTGGAAATGAGTTATTTAAGAGGAGCCTGTGGAGTCACGTGGAGAGACAGGCTGACGAATGAGGATATAAAGGAGCGTTGTGGTGTGGATGTGGATGTGATAGGAAGCGTTATGAGGAACACACTGAGGTGGTTTGGCCATGTGGAGAGGATGGAGGGCGAAAGACTGACGAAGAGAGTGTATGTGAGTGAGGTGGAGGGGGGGAAGAGGGAGGGGAGGCCGAGGATGAGATGGAGGGATGGGGTGGAGAGGTATATGAGAGAGGGGGGTGTGAGTTGGGAGCAGGGCAGTGAAATGGCGGGGGACAGGGCGACTTGGAGGCGATTTGTTTGTGGCCACCCCAAACGGGATTGAGGCGTCTGGCAATAGATAGATAGATAGAAAATAAAAACGGTTCATTTGCATGCGACATTAGCCGACTTTTTTTTTTTTTTTTTTTTTCCGGCCTATCAACCATTGGGGCCGAAGCCTCTGGTTATTAAGGCCATATATATATATTTATATATATATATATATATATATATATATATATATATATATACACACACACACACACACACACACACACTTCCATGCATACATACAGACACATTTTCATGCAAACGTACATATATATATAATAATTTTACTCTTATTTATTTATTTTTTTGTATTTTTATTTTTTTTAATTTTTTCTTGGTTTTATATTTTTAATACCTTATAATATAAAGACAAACTAATCTAAAGACCCTAAAACTAATCACCTAACAGACAAATCACTAACCTATACTAAATCCTACAGAGACAAATAGCTAGACCTACACTAATGGTAAAAATACCTCGACTAACAGAACACCATCGACTGCAGATATGTAATGCCTTTCTACATGACATACCTGCATTCATCACCTGGTTACTGTCAGTCGAGGCACAACCTAATATAGGGGACATCAATATATGAAAGGGAACCAGACGAGTCAGGAACATTTCCATATACGTCAGCTGTCGTCCCTAATTAGAACAACTTAAGCAAGATAATATAAGGTATTTACATAATTTGTACAAAAAGTGAAGAACCTCGCCCAGCAGACATTAGCCGACAACGCAATGGTCCATTATCAACCTAACAAAGCCAAACATTGTAGTCTACTCACCAATGGCGTCCTTCTGGAAGCGACGGGGGCAGAGCGATCCAACCATTGTTTTGTTGACACTGTAGCCTCACAAATGGCTACCTCCTTTTCTGCCTCCCTCCTGTTTCCTCTACCGCCTCTTCCTCTTCCTGGTAATTGGGCGGGGCTCGAAGGACGCCTGCGAATGTGATACGAGGTGATTTTTTATCCCTGCAGCAGCAAACGAGATGCCTGTCTGCTTCTCTCACCGGTTCGTCTGGTTTGCTCCCCCTACGTCCCCCTGCTACCCCGCCCTCACCCCCTCCCTCATCTCCCCACCCCATTACACCCCCTCTCCCTTCCCCCCTTCACTCCCCCAAGCCACCCCCACACTACTATTGCCCCCACTCTCCCATTTTCCTACCCCTCCCCCCCGTTTCCCCCCTCCTGCCACCTCCCCATCCCTAATCTTCACTTTAGCCTCTATTTTTGTTTCCTTCTTACCTCCTCCCAACTCTCTCATACCCTCCTCGTCCTTCCATCCTCCATTCTCCCCCTCTCCTTTGTTCTCCCCCTTCCTCTCCCTCCCTCCTACCCTACTCCCCCCACTTCCCATTCTTTCTCTCCAGCCTCTCATCACACTTCGTCCGTGTTTGTATCAATTTCATGCGTTAAAAGTTCGAACTTACGGCGGCTTGTAACTGGATTATACCCCGTCTACTGTTTATACTAGCCTACCGTACTTAGTAACATTTGCATATACTCGAGTTTGAGATGGTTTGATTAGCAACTTTGGAAAGAATAGTTTAACTCATGTACGGCTGCCCCTGAAAGTTTAATAACTGCATAATGTAGTCTATAGTTTGTAGCCTTGTTTACAGACTGCATTGCCCTCCTTGTTAAACATTATAATCCTTTCACCTTAATTTGGTTCAGATTTTTGTTCTTTGGCAGCATATTCACGTAGCTCAGTGGCACAAAAAGCAACACTACGCTTGAGTTACAACTTTTCCATTGCACTTCTCGACTAGCATCATATTCTAGTGTTGATCTATTATTATAATTCACCATTCAAGATGAGAAGACGGCAATTTTAGGCTGTGATAAGTCTAGTTGGAATTTTTTTCCGTGCGATTTGCTTATATAATCTTAATCATCACTATTCATATAATTTTTATTGCTAAGTCTGAACATTAATCTACAAAAGAATTCCTATTATGGCGCAAAAGGTAAAAAGTGATCACTGAGGAAGAGTCGTTTCGCAATAACAGACGCCAACGAGACAACGAGCGTGTGAGCGTTGATCTTGCGTTCCTCTGCGCCACACAACACCGCTCCTGACCTTCATAATTCTTTCCAGGGCTCTGTGATTATGCCGTCGTGAGCAGGAGGTAGTTATCGATAATTGCCTTGTTTGCAGCTCCTCCACGCTTTAACATCTCTCCTGCCACTACTCGCTGACTGAAAGATATGAGAGTTATCGCATCCATTTCATTTAGCATCTGCTTTACAAACTCGAGACACGATTGTTCTGCTTCGTCACTTTATCTGTAAAAGGATGAAATACGTGATTGTCAGCGTTTTGACGTTCGTTTAAAACGCCATAACTGTGCCCAACTAAACCGAATCTCAAACACCAGGTTATATACCCCATACTTTCCTTAAATTCTTCAATCAGGTGATTTTTTTTTTTTTACCCTCGCTGCCTACAGACGATTTTCTTTAGCTTTTTTGGAAATCTTAATGAAGATGTATATGACTGTTATACCCAACCTCTTTTTGTTGATAAGTTACTCCCAAGCTGAAGAGTCTGCTAAGAGTAAGAATAAAATAACGTCACAGAACTGAAGGTGTTAAAAGTTAGGGGGGTTCTTGCGGTCCGATATCGCGTTGACCTCTTCAGTCTGGTGACGTATTTTCTCTTACTCATGCCATCACCAGACGGTTTTATCAGCTTAGGTAACGGGACTGTAGGGATTGGCTATTAGCGTACACTGACTCCTACACAACGCTGAATCATCCTAGTAGTGAATAAATTCGGCATAAGGGAGCAAGTAACAAACTAGAAAATTACGTCATCGGATTGCAGAGATTACATTGCTTGGGATTCAAGAATGAACAAGGGCGTTAGTCGTGCCATAACACTGTTAAAAGGCTTTAGAGAAATGGCCGTGGTGAGCGAAGGAATGAGTCGGATGGGCTAGAGATTGAAAAAAAAAAAAAAAAAAAAAAATGGTGGGACGAGATGAAACTGGAGTGTGGGGAGGGGACACTGTATTCCCGTGGAAGTTCGTGCTGTGGGGTTTGTGAAGGTTTGTTGTAAACTTTTCTCCAGTGAGAACGAAATAAGCATGCGTTGCTCTCTCATTTACGTGGACTAACGACGCAGGCACCTCTTGTGTAGCAACCTGGCCAAATTTATTACTCTTGCTACCGCCATAAGATTTTATTCTGCCCACTGGCGGCCTCTTGCAGTGAAGTGGATGTCCACCTCGGATGAGTTCCGAACCCCGGCACACACACACACACACACACACACACACACAAACGCAGGAGAGGGTTTATCAGTGAGTATTAAACCGCCTATAATCTCTCCCTCGCAGGTGTGCTGTTTGCAAACAGGGCACAGGTAAAAATCACAAGAACGGATTTAAAATACTCGTCTGAGATTAAATACCTGACACGTGGTGCCAGGCACAACAGACCTCGCCCGACAGAAGTCATTTTATTGCTATTAAGTACTGACTCGTTTCTGCCATTTAGTGTCAGTACACAATTAAAGTCCAACGTAATGGCGCAAATGTTTTCAAGTTACGCCCTCTGAAAATCCATGATCTTGCATTTGACCTTTCAAGGTCACTCAAGGTCAAAAGTCATGCTGCCAAATGAATGCCTATATGAAATTTCCTATATCCTGGTAATAGTAAATATCTCTATCTTCAGCAGGTTTCAAGTTATAACACCCTGAATATCCGTGACCTTGAGTTTGACCTTTCAAGGTCACTTACGTTCAAAGGTCAAGGTACTAATTAAAAACCCATATGGGATTTCCTGTATGTTGATGACAGTAAATATCTCTCAATCTTCAACCAGTTTCGAGTTATAGCCCCCTGAACGTCTGTGACCTTGAGTTTGACCTTTCAGTGTCATTCAAGGTCAATGGTCTTGGTGCCAAATGAAAGCCCATATTATGAGTTCCTGTATGTTCCTAACAGTAAATATATCTTCAATCGTTCCCAAGTTATAGCCCTCTGAAAATCTGCGACCTTGATTTTGACCTTTCATAGTCACTCGATTACCTCCAAAATCTAATTACTTTCTTTAGGGACCAGTGCCCACATATCCTGAAAGTTTTATATAATTTCATTCAGCCGTTTTTCCGTAACGTTGCTACGAAACAAAGATGCAAACAAAACGACCAAAAACAGCACCTTGTCGGACTCCGTCCAGGTAAGGTAATGAAACAAACGTCGAGAATTAATGAAATTATAGGTGCACAGCGTTGTGAGTAGGACCACAGCTGAAAGTCTAAGCCGAATGCGTTTCAGGGGGGCTATAGATCTTTTCCATGTGACGTCACGAGTCATGTGACTTTTGCTTACGACACTACACTGGACGGCAAATAATTGGAGGTCTGGAGAGAGAGAACTGCATATTCTACAATGGTATTCCACTGCTGTGCCTTCGGCTGTAAGGCAAGGCAGAAAACTGGAAGTGGTGTACTCTTCTACCGGTTTCCAGCCAATGAGGAAAGGCAACATAAGAGGATAGGTGCCGTGAAGAGGGAGAGCTGGCAGCCGACGGCCTACTCCCGGCTCTTTAGCAAGCATTTCATATCAGGTAAGCCGATGATTTGTGGATAGATACGACCATATTTATCATTCTTTGCAGCTGCAGATGTCATGGGATATCCTAATTATGTTAATGTCACAGAGTACAAGACCCACATGGCTATGTGTGTGCGTGGGAAAAGAGAGGGTCCATGTCACAGGCCTTGTTTTGTTATTATCCCAAACGAAGTCGGGCATAATCTATATTCTCCATAGCAGTGATGATCCAGAATGTTAGATGCGTAAGTAAACTGATTAAATTACACGTTAGGTCATACTGAAGATTAGGTTCAGTTAGGTAAGGTTAGGTAAGATTCGGTTAAGTTTAAAAAAAATATTTTTTCAATGTTTTTCAGTGTGATTCAGTTGAAACTGATATTTGTGTCATGGTGGATCACTTTAATAGTAGTGCAGTACAGAACACTACTGAACACTTCAGTGTAAAACTGTAATATACCACTGTGAGTCTGTATGCTAAACTATGTTTCAGTTCCAACTAAAGCATAATTACTAAAACTACTGTGTATAATTTTCAGTTTTATTGCTTCACCGAAAACTGCCAATACAAGCGCCAGTTAAATATACATTTTTCACCAAGTACGAAAATACCTATATCACAACTGAGAGGATAAATAATACACTTATATCAACAGCCTTTTATATTTATCTTTTACCAGGTATGTGCTATGACGTTCTTGTTAATGTAAAAATTTAATATCATTAAAATTATATTGCTGAAGTCTTTAAGTTTTATGTTGTGGTATTCATCAGCATGAAATAAATGACCTTAATTTAAATTTGTGCCAATGTTATGTTTCAGTTGCAATGTAAAAGTTAACGTGACAGGTTTGACATACATCGTCAATATGCATTTTATGTTAAACTATTTTAAACATATATACAGACTGTGTATGTATTTAGGTCTATAATTACTGAAATTTCCGGAACAAGTAAATTTTTGGCAAATTTCCAAAATTACACCTAACTCACAATGAAGATTAAAATTTTCATTTTTCAATGTTTTATAGTGTGATTAATTTGGATCTAATATTCATTTCTGTCGGAAATTGCTTTTTTTCTTTTTTTTACACCAAACCAACCTAACCTAACCTAGGACCTAACTTGAAGATTAAGAAGAAAGAATAACTGCAGTTGGCCAACAGGCCCATGCTAGACAGCTCCCACAAGAGTGTGACTTATCTACCCTGCCTAAAATAGCCCATGCAGGCCCATGCCAGGCAGCTCTCACAGGAGTGTGACCACAGGAATGACAAATTTTATATGCAACCTATACCTGCCAAATGCTTATCTAGCCTATGCTTGAAACTTTCTAGCGAGGGGGCAGCAACTACGACACTGGGTAACTTATTCCATTCATCAACTACTCCATTCACAGTGTATACAATCCCTGCCCCCTTGGCCCCACACAAAAAATTTACTGATTACCTAGATAATTTACATGTACTGTATGTCAATCGCAACTAGCTATATTACACACGTACAAGGTGAATGTCTGTTTACCTTGAGGGATGCCCCGGTGAACTTTGACGGGGTGTTCACCAAATAGTGATAGAGGTCGCCGTATCTGAGATCTGGTTTCGGTCTCCAATCCTTGAAACTGGTGAACTTCTCACTATATATGGTGTAAGGATCCAGTCCCAAACACTGTTTCCTGTTCCTGTACATATCTTGGTGGCGTTGAGCCAGATTTCTGCATATATCTGACATTTCCATCTCTGACAGCTCTGTCTGGACAGCCACTACTGCGAGGAGTTTGCCGTCCAATATCGAGTTGTAAACAAAACCCAAGTGATTTCTGTGACGTCATCGGAAGAGGTCTCAATATATGGTTTTCTCTGAAAAATCGTCCGAAGAAAATGGTAAACTCGTGCAATATAGTGGCAAACAGTTATTTTTCCTGAAGCGAGAAAATGCTCTAGAATGACGTATTTTAAATGCCCATGCACGTGGTATTTAACTGCCCTAGGCCACGCCTCAAGAGCTGGTTCGCCTTCTACTACAGGTTACCTTTTTTATTACGGAAAAGGCAAAAATGGTGTGTTATTATTTGCGATAATTCTCATTCTTGCGTTTCCCTGCATCTTTCGTCCTAGAAAACCTGCCAAACACCACTTAGGATCCCTCTGCATACTTGGATTCCCTAATTTCACTCAGCGTCACTCAGCAGAAATGCCCTTAGAACGAAGAGGGAGTCTATTGAAGAAAGAGGAAAAAGAGGAAGCCTACAAAATGCAGCAGCAAGTAGAGTCCTGGTGGATTCTAAGGACCTTAGCAAGCGAACTTGGCGACAGTGACGTGACGCTTCATGATGTCCCCACCTTTGAGTAGACAATAGGAAACAGATGGGGACTAAGTGCCAGCAGTGCCTAAAATATTTGAATTTATCATGGATGTAATAAATATAACCCTATAATAATTTAAAAAAATGTATTCTTTGAACAGTAATATGGCTTTTTAAGCACGAAAAACTTTGGGCACCCATATCTCAGAAGATAGTTATGTGATCTTTAAAAATTATGGATTAAAAAGCTATTAAAGGAACTTTGATTCTGCTTGTAGTTTTCGAGAGAGGACTGAAAGTAGGATAAGCCTGAGCATATGAAAAGCCCCAAGTGCCATAGGTGAATTTTAGTGAAGGAAAATGTAAGCTCACTCCCACACACAAAAAAATAAAGTAATAATAATAATAATAATAATAATAAATATTTTTCGCATAACACTGGCATTTCCATGCACAGAAATATCCAAAGTATGTATCGCACCACCATCTAAAAGACTAACATAAGGTAACATCCAACGGTGTGCAAGCTCCTTATAATATATATATATATATATATATATATATATATATATATATATATATATATATATATATATATATATATATATATATATATATATATATATATATATATATATACAGGTATACTGTATATATGGACAAAAAAATACAACAAAATTAGTAGAGGAAAAAGGTTTTACTTATCGCTATGAATATATCTAAAAGTTTACTATAACGTCCTTTTATCTTAAAAAAAAAAAAAAAAAAAGGAAAAAATCTGCCATACTGGATGATAATTAATGTATGTCCTTCATGTCCCCCTTAAATATAAGTTTACGTAGACAAATCTGAGTAAAAATAATCTTTTAACTAGCTTCTCCCCAAAACAGGCACTTCTAACTCACCTCGGCAATGTCTTTATTTATCCTACACATCGTATATTTGTAGTGCGACCACCAGTGACACAACAGTTCCAGTGTTGCCATTCAGCCGTATCAGTGCTCTGTGCATTTTAGTTTAAGCAGAGTCTGTGGAGATGAAGAGATATATTAATGTGACTGAACATGATATTGCTGAAAATTTAATACGAACTTCGCTTCTAATATATTTGAAAAGAACTAGTAGCCTACCATACAACCATGAGCAAAACTTCATTGACACTTCTCCTGTGGCTGTGGCAGTGGAAGGTGCCATATAAATCGTTTTTATGTAAGAAATGAGTATGAAAAGGATGGATACTCTGTGTCGTTCTGGGAGGGATGAGAAATATACAAGGAAGGGCACATTACTACCTGGAGGCTCTCAGTGAACTTTTATTCGTGGCTGTACGTGGCTTCTCTGACTTAAATGCCTTTCAGACTAGTGAATATATTGCATAGATACAGTAATATACAAAGAACTCCATTGTGGACGTTAAGCGTGTTGCAACAGCGAGATGTGTATATATGCAATATTGATGGCAGGAGAAAAAAAAAAAGTACTTTGGGGGGTAGGGGCCTTGGCGTATTCGGCATGTTCGTCACGTTCTGGCTTAGGCTTTTTCTTTCTTTTTTTATACAGGCTCTTACGACTCATTTTCAGCTCAAAATAGCAGCCTAGCGCCAGTATATGATTACTTATTCTTGATTTTAGCTTCCTTTTTACAGGTGCGGAATACTACACAGCCAAACTAGAGTGAATATATATATATATATATATATATATATATATATATACGGAGCCTCTGTGGTACACTGGTAGAGTGTGCATTTCGTACACGGGTGAGCCAGGGTTCGCGCCCCGCCAGGGTAGTAGACTTTGGGAGTGCTCACCCAGCCACGTACTACTTTGGCGGACACAAGGGGTGCTGTGGTTGAACCAGTGTCGCTTACTGTAAAGTATGCTTGCACCAGTCGGCTTGCTCGGGCCGATTGCACTTGGTTCACAGACTACACGCACATCCAAAGCCACTACAACACTACCAGTACACTCACAAGCACTTCCCACCCTACATACAATCTCTACCAGACAGCCTAAGCCACTTGGTAAAGATACATTGGCTGTATTGTCCCGACTTCGGTCGGGATAGGCCGGTCCTGCTTGGATACTCAAACGGCTGATGATGATTATATATATATATATATATATATATATATATATATATATATATATATATATATATATATATATCCGAGTAAAACAATTCTGATAAGTACATAACTATGGAGACATATTTATCCTGAATACTGGTTGAGACTTTGTGAAAAATAGTTGATGGTGACAGTGTGTTGTGCGTCATAATTCGTCTTTATCATTAACGCCCCTCTCTCTCTCTCTCTGTTTACAACCTATCCGTAAATAGGGCCGACAAGGACGGAGTAGGCTAAGAGCCTATAGGTCAGAGTGGAACATGCGAGAGGCCTTTGTCTTGCAGTTTAATTACACAGACTAACGATCAGTGGAGAGAGAGAGAGAGAGAGAGAGAGACAGACAGACAGACAGACAGACAGAAAGGATGCTTGAGGAGTTTGGTCAGTAGACTCTGAATGGTTAATCTGGTGGATGCAAACTAAATTTTTATTTTATTTTAGTTAATACAAGACGGTTTTATTCGGTTCTCGGAAAACCTAATAAAATCAAAAGGATAAAACCCATCTCAAGTGGTTCCTTAAATATCACTGGTCCGATCAAAATACTAAAAGCAGTTCAAAAAAGAGTACTGTAGTTTGAACCAGGGAGCCCGGAATGCTTCATCCACTACCACTAAGGCCGTGGTGTAGAAAAATCAGCGGACTGAATGGGATATGGAGATTGGTGGCAAGACAGTCGCTGCCACCTAGAATGAACCCCAGAATCAGGCATATGATCGATAAGGAATAGCTAGATGAATTTTCTAGAAGAGATGAATGTGCTTTTTTCGCTGCACCTTCCCCAGCCAGACTGAGAGAGGAAAGGCCGACTAAAATTGATCATGGTGAATTGGACGGAAGGTTTAGGGAGAAGAGAGGGGTGGAGGCCAATTTTTCTCTCAGTCCACGGCTGGGGTGGCCTGTGGGAAGAATTGATAGATATTGTCCAGAAGAAAAAGAATTATAGGACACAGATTTTCATTTACCTGAGTAAAGTCGTATGGCGATAACCAGAATAAAACACCCAACTGAGACGCCATCATGTAAAAGGTTATTCGAAACAGTCTTATTCTTTCAAGCGTAATGGCTTTCCTCGGATGAATAACAACAAAGTGAGGTGGTCCGCTGTAAGGTTAATGTATTGCTGAAATGTACTACTATGATGACTTAACTTTGTAAATAATATGAATTGTCTTGCACCGCACAGTAAGTAGGCAATTAATCTTTTTTTTGGGGGGCGAGGGGGAAAACAGAGTTACCTATACCCCATGTTTAATGTTTGGTTCACATTTGTGTTTGCACGTAACTGTGATAATTCTCAACGGTACTGAGCTTTTCAGAGAAGAAACATCAGCCAGGAAACAACATTAGTATATTTGTGCAGGCTAATCAAATTCATTCACTTGTACGTCTTCCTGATGTACTTAGAATACTATCTTAAGGTCCAAGTCAATAAGTATGCTCCACATGTTCATCATCATACTATTGCTCCATGATTTCCTCACCAAGAAGTCAATGTAATTCCACTCATCTAATTACCCCTGACAGAGCCTTATTGAGGTCATCCAGGAGTCGTTCCCCAATTCCAACTAACCCCATCTAACCTAGATTAACTTTTTCCACCCACTGACTTCATCCTTCACTTCTTCTCCAGCCCTAAGTCCGTCGAACCCTACCCTATCGAACCACACGTAATTCTACCTTTCCTAACTCACTTAATCCTACTCAACCTAACCCAACCTAACCTAAACCAACCACTTCCCACAACAAAATATATATGACTTAACATAACCTACGTTAAACTAATCTAATTTCAACTTACACAGATCTAACCCAACTCAACACACTTTAATAGTACATAACCTAGCCATACCCAACTTAACCTATTGTATAATCCATCCAAGCTTAAACCAAAACCAAATCAACCCAGCACGATCTAACTTAGCCTAACTCTATCAACTTAAACCTAATTTAATCTCAACTAACTTAACCCACCTCGACCTAAACCAATCCAACCCTACCCAACCTAACCTAACCCAATCTAATCCCACCTAACCTAACCCTGCCTAACCTGACCAACCCAACCTATCCTAATCCAACTTTACACCCACCAGAGTTCATCCGTGACTCGCTCTCCACCCCCTCTGCTGCTGCCAACACGTCTGACTCGTGTCGTGTGGGTGGGGGCAGGGCCAGCAAGCACCTGGTGGGCGTGGTGGGGCCTGGGTCGTCTGATGTTACTATACAGGTAGGTGGGTGTGTGGGTGTGGGTGAGAGAGAGAGAGAGAGAGAGAGAGAGAGAGAGAGAGAGAGAGAGAGAGAGAGAGAGAGAGAGAGAGAGAGAGAGAGAGAGAGAGAGAGAGCTTTGTCTGGGGGATAAAAAAAGAAAAGCAAGACACCATAGACACCATACACCGGTGCACTTTGTATGGGAAAGAAAGTATGAAAATGAAGGAAAGAACAAATGAGGGCACACACACACACACAAACACACACACACACACACACACACACACACACACACACACACACACACACACACACACACACACACACACACACACACACACACACACACCATTATATATCATCCCTAATTACCCTTACTTTTCACCTTCGTTTCTTCTTCACGACGATGACTTCAAATTATTTTTTCTTGCTCTCTCTAAACGATTTTATTCACCTTAGTATGGAATCTACGAACTGGGGGGGTTGCATCCAGCCTTCATAAACCCCTCCTCTGCCGCGACGTCGTTTTATATTTATTTTACCTATGCCCAGACGATTTTATTAAGCATTAGAGAGATTGGAGGAGTTCACCCATTTACTCCGATGATGTATTATTCATATTTCTTTTTACTGACATACGATTTTATGAAATACTGAAGAGACATTTAAATTTTGGAGAGACTTTAAAAATGAAGGAATGCTGTATTACTTTTTCTTTAATCTTTCACTTGGGTTCTGCTAAGTTGGCTAAAATCGTCTGGAAGTAGCAAGATAAAACTAAGAAATTAAGTTATCGGAGTGATGAGGTTAAATACAGCTACCACTAACCCCTTCGCTGACTTTAAGCTGAATAAAATCGTCTGGCTGAGGAAAATCGCCTGGTAACAGCAAGAATAAACTGCTAAGAGACATCACTGCACTGAATGAGCTCTCTCTCTCTCTCTCTCTCATATTTTTTCACTCATTTTCTCTCTTCCCACAAATTAGTTTCCTGCATTTCCCCTTCCACGCATCCGTCCTTGCCGCTTGCGCTCCTCACCCCTTGTCACTCTCTTCTTCTTCTTCGCCACCTTTATCAATAGTACATCCCCTCTCTCTCTCTCTCTCTCTCTCTCTCAGAACAACCCGGCACTCCACCAGCATTCACCAGTAATTATAACTCAGGCATTAATGATAACGCCTAATAGAGCTTCATCAATTTTACAGAGCCAGCGGGATGGTTTGATATGTGAGGGAAAATTATAAACTTCCCAACTGTAACTGATGCTTTATGAATTATGACCTAAATAAATAAAACACACTATTTATCTATCTATCTATCTATTTATCTATCTACTTCTCTCTCTCTCTCTCTCTCTCTCTCTATATATATATATATATATACACGGGTATATATATGTGCTGTATATACTACACACACACACACACACACACACACACACACACACACACACACACACACACACACACACAGCATGATGGTAACAGTTTTAAAATGAAGAGAGTGTTTTCATTCCCTATCTTCTCATTCGCCATTAATTCCTTCATCCAGAACACGTCTACTTCTATTCCAGTGTGTATATCTATCTATGTATCTATCTATATGTCTGTGCATATAGGTAGATAGATAGGTAAGTAAACAGATATACAGTACATCCATATATAATTACACACTCATTTATATATAAGACGACTCATCGGTACAGAGGTGGCCTGCAGTCCCAACGGACCCAGGTTCAAATCCCCACTGGGACAGGGTACAGTTTAAGGATTTGAATTTCATGTAAAGCAGACTTTACTGATCTACCAGAAGACCCGCCGACATGTCGTAAAAATACCCCCGTTAATACCAGTACACCAGTCCTGTATGTGACAGCCCTAGCATGTATTCAATATGGACGGTGGGTGTTAGCGCCGAAGTGGTGACATATACTGGTGTATGGTATGTAGGAGGACTGCTGGGCCTTGGGAGCAGACTGTGAAGCCTATGCCCTGAGCCGGACACATAAAAAAAAAAAAAAAAAAAGTTTATCTCTTTATATATGTATGTTATTGTTTATTTATCCATGCAATAACCCGAAGTTCACTCCTGTGGTCTGATATCACCGCCACCTGCATAAAGGGGAAAGCATTACCACACAGCGGACCCTCACACCGCCTTACATAAAAATACACATGAGTATAGACCCTTCCTTGCCCTCTCACGCTCCCTTCACGCCTCGCTCTCTCTGTCTCTCCTAATCCTTTACTTCCTTCCACTGTTTCTCACCTCATTCCTCTTGCCCTTCCTCCCCTTCTTCTCAAGCTTCCTTCTTCCTCATATTCTCCCCTCCTGTCTTACTTTCCTCCTTCCCTACTTTGTCATACTCTCTCGTTTTCTCTTCATTTTCCATCCCTCCTTTAGTCTTCCATTTCCCTTTTCATTATCTCCTTTCACTTCTTTCCAGGTATTCTTTATTTCTCGTTCTCTTGTTTCCACCTCTCTTTTTCCCTGCGATCCTTCCTTACTATCCTACTTTTTGCTTTATCATCTTCCATCTCCTCTTTATTTTTCTATAACCCTCTTCCTTTGATATCGTTCCCTTCTCGTCATCTCTTCTCTTTATTTCCCTTTCTCTGTCCAGCTCCCTTTCTCTTTTCTTCCTCTCTTATATTTGCTCTCTTTTCTTCCTTATTTCGCCAGTCTCTTTCTAAGTCCATTCATTCCGATGATGTATTTTTTAGTTTATTTCTTACTAACTTTGGACGATTTTATTCAGCTAGAGAGAGAGAGAGAGAGAGAGAGAGAGGGGGGGGGGCCGTAAAGGGGTTCATGGAGACTGTTAATAACCCAATCACTACAGAGAGATTCTCCAATGTTAACAGAATTGTCTAGAGGCAGCAAGAAAACAAATTGTGAAATTGTAAGCAGGTAACTCACTCTCTCTCTCTCTCTCTCTCTCTCTCTCTCTCTCTCTCATCTTCCTTCGCTTCATATCTTCCTTCTATCATCCACACTTTCATCTTCACCTCGTCTTCTCCCCAGATCACTTAATCTCTTCCTCAGTTCCATGACCCTCACCCTTCTCTTCTCTCTCTCTCCCTCTCTCATAGATGTACGATACAGACATTCATATAGACGTTTCTCTTGTTTCTTCCCTTCCTTTCTCTCTCATAGATCTCTCTCCTTTTCTTTCTCCCATCCCCTTCTTCTCGTCTCTTCTTATCACTTTTCTTTCCTTTTTGCTCCTTCCCTCTTCCCTATCTTCCTTCTCCCTTCCCTTCCTTAATTTGTGATCTTACTCCTGCTTCTTTCTTTCCCTCTCCCTCTCCTTATTTTAAATTCTTCCCTCTCCCATACGAGTATTTTCTCTTTCTCCTCTCTCACATCGTCCCTCTCTTCCTATTCTCTTCCTTCTTCCTTCCCTCTCCTAGTTCATATTTTCTTCCCTTTCGTATTTCGCTCACTTCCCTCTCACATGTATTTCTTCTTGCCCCTCCCCTCTTCTCCTGTTTTCTCTCTCTTCCCTCTCCACAGTACATAATCTCTCTTCCCTCTCGCATCTTTCCCTCTTCTCTCTCTCTCTCTCTCTCTCTCTCTTCCCCTATCTTCCTTCTATCTTTTTCCTTCTCCCCTCTCATCCATCTATCCTGTCCTCCCTCTGCATTCGCTTCCCTCTTCCTTCCTTTCCCCTTCCAAATCTCTTTTTTCTTCCCTCTCCCCTCTCTTCCCTCACCATAGTTCGTGCTCTTCCTCTTACCTCATCCCTGATTATTTTTAGTCTCCCTCAGGCTACATTATACTCTCTCTCTCTCTCTCTCTCTCTCTCTCTCTAACAAATCCAGCATTCTCAAATTAACAATTCCAAAACCTCGTACGTCTTTGTCCCTTCCTATCTCTCCCAGTGACCTCGCTGTCTCTCCCTCTCACCACTTCCTCTACTCTCCATCTCACAATAGTCTCTCTCTGTCTCACCCTTTTCCTTACTCTCCTTCTTACAATTACTTCTCCCCGTCTCTCACCCTTTCCTCTACTCTCCCTGTCTCCCATCCCTTTCTCTACACTCCCTCTGACAATTATCTCTCCCTGTCTCTCACCCCTTCCTCTACACTCCCTGTCTCTCACCTCTGTCTCTACACTCCATCTCACAATTATCTCTCCCTGTCTCTCACCCTTTTCTCTACTCTCCCTGTCTCTCACCCCTTTCTCTACACTCCCTCTGACAATTATCTCCCTATCTCTCACCCTTTCCTCTACTCTCCCTGTCTCTTATCCCTTCCAGTACACTCCCTCTCACAATAATATCTCCCTGTCTCTCACCCCCACAGGTCCAAAATCTCCTTCAGCTCTTCAGCATCCCCCAGGTGGGCTACTCGGCGACCTCGCGTGACCTCAGCGACAAATCCCGCTTCTCCTACTTCATGAGAGTCGTGCCGTCGGATTACTATCAGGCCCAGGTCATGATTGATATCGTCAGGCACTACAACTGGACCTACGTATCAGCCGTACACACGCATGGTAAGGGAGTGTGTGTGTGTGTGTGTGTGTGTGTGTGTGTGTGTGTGTGTGTGTGTGAGAGAGAGAGAGAGAGAGAGAGAGAGAGAGAGAGAGTCATGATTGGTGTCGTCAGGCACTACAGCTGGACCTACGTATTGTCTGACACGCATGGTAGGGTGGGGGGGGAGGGAACATACATACATCCATTCATGCATACATACATACATACACTGACTGATTAATTTATTGATTGATAATTGCATGAACAGGCAGACAGGCAAACAGAACGACAGACAGGAGGCAGGCAGATAGATAGATAGATAGATATACAGACAGACAGACAGACAGAGATTGCAACACACTTTCAAGACGTGCGGCCTGGGGGGAAGTGTTCACGGGGCAGGTAAAACGTTGCTTGTCTAAATTTTCCTGGAGAGAGAGAGAGAGAGAGAGAGAGAGAGAGAGAGAGAGAGAGAGAGAGAGAGAGAGAGAGAGAGAGAGAGAGATTCTTTTTAACTAGAGAAGCGTTTGTCCTAAGCTGAATATTGTCTGCCACTGAGTACCAAAAAAAAAAATAATAATAATAATTGATCTGAAAGCGTAAGTTGAGATTATTTCTGCATCCATCATCCATTTTTTTTTTTTTCAGGAGTGCAGGGGTCCAGGGCTAGGCTATTTTGTCCTGACATTTAAAGTGAGGGTGCCCAGCCTCAATCGCCCCTTAGTTGCATTATGTGGGCACTAAATTCCAACACTTCTCGTGTGTAAACGTTTGTGGGCCTCATCCGAAAACAGCGTCACAACCTACTAGACCGCCAAATGTACAATTACCACCCAGCGTAGTAAATATTTTCATGGAATACAGGAAACCATTTAGCTTGTCATTTAGCGCAGAATCACCTGCAGGTAGAACTACATCGAGTGAGTGGATGATCTGTGCTCTCACCTACCGTCCTAATACCTTTAATTTGAGGACGTCCCCCTTAAGCTAAGCAAAACCATCTGGCGGCAAGGACGACAACAGACATCATCGTACTGAAAGGGATCACTTGAAAAATGGTGAAGGGTTAGTCTGGGTGAAGGGGAGGGGAGGACGGCTCAAGGAAGAGGAAGTGGAGGGGAAAGATGTCAAATAAAAGGAGGATTGGGTGAGAGGCAGCAATAAAAGGGCCAGTACAATGGAGGGTGAGCCTGAGGGAGGGGAACGAGACGGTGTGAGGGAACGGCAGGAATGCTGGCAGTGCACAACGAGGGGAAAGAGAGAGAGAGAGAGAGAGAGAGAGAGAGAGAGAGAGAGAGAGAGAGAGAGAGAGAGACAGACAGACAGACAGAGACAGAGACAGAGACAGACAGACAGATAGACAAAGACAGAGAGAGACAGACAGAGACAGAAATACAGACGGAGACAGACAGACAAAGACAGAGACATAAACAGACAAAGAAACAGAAACAGACAAACAGACAGAATAGAACCAGATAAATGTTCATGCACACCACCACCGCCTGTCTAGCCCAGTGTCCTCGAATATCTAACTGAATGGATATTGACTGGCATTTTTTTTTAGATCAGAGGAGGAATCAAAGGCCAGAAGACTGCAAAAATCGCTCAAAAATCCATCCTTCATATATGGTCAAACAAGAGATGGCCGTTCATATCCAGTTCCTGACACACTGCGTAAATCTGGAGGTCATAGGAAGGGGGAAAGATAGGTAGAGGAAGACTGTTGGTTACACAGAAAAGAATGAACCAAAGACTGAGTACTTAAAGGTGTTTCCCCTTCCCGAGTGAAGTAAACAACAGAAAGACAAAAAAAAGATACGTTCATTCTGAGATGTCTGAACACGTGTGGCACCATGATGATGATGATGATGATGATGATGATGATAATGATAACAAGAAGAAGAAGAAGAACACCACCATCACCACCACCAACAACAAAAACAAGATTCGCTTATGTAAAGTTGAGAGAGAGAGAGAGAGAGAGAGAGAGAGAGAGAGAGAGAGAGAGAGAGAGAGAGAGAGAGAGACAGACAGACAGACAGACAGAGGCCCGCTGAATCATTATCATAAAAGCATTCATAATTTACCCAATGCTCATAATTCCTCAACGCTCCAATATCGGCCGCCAGTACCATATACACTGCCTGCGTTATCACTTTTCATATCGATGGTTCGGAGCTGGGTTTATCTCGCTTGTTTTTTCCCCTCTTTTGGTTTCATTTTTTTTTTTTTCTGTGGATATATGTCTGTTTGTTTACCTGTCCATCTTTCTGTCTATTTCTCTCTCTCTCTCACTCTCTCTCTCTCTCTCTCTCTCTCTCTCTCTCTCGAACTACCTATCTGTCTCTGTTTATTTAACTACCTATCTCTATCTCTGTACATCTATTCCTCTCTCTGTCTCTCCTGTCTAACAATCTATCTATCAGCCTATCTCTAGTACACACATTCCTTTCTGCTTTCCCCCACCTATGCTACGACGTCCAATAGGACTTCAGGTATAGTCCCAATATCTTCATTCACTTTTATTCACTGCAAGATAGGTTAGGTGTATAATATTCTTCATTAACCCCTTCACTACTAGAGGTTTCTCCTGAGCTAAGTAAGATTGTCTGGAGGTAGCAAGAATGAAATAAAAATGACGTCCTTAGGGTGAAGGGGTTAAAGGGGGCAGGCATGTTGTGTGTGTTATTTGTCTGGCTGAGAGAGAAAGAGAGAGAAAGAGAGAGAGAGAGACGTGAAAAGTAATAGGAGGGGCTTTCGGCTGCACTGATAGATATATAACAGGTAGGCAGGCAGGTAGGTAGATGAGTAGGTAGGTAGACAGGTAGACAGACAGACAGATACACTGGTAGATAGGTAAGAAGACAGACAGATAGACAGAAACAGAAACAAACAGAAAAAGGGACGGAACGAGAGAGCGTTTGTGTTTAATCTGAGTGTACGAGAATGTAAATGTGTTGTGCCGCTGAACTACACAACGTCAACACATACCTGTATAACTTTATTATTTTGTATGCGTTTGTATCCACTTTATTTGTTAACAGGTGTGATTTAGAATCTACACTGTTATTACCTTCCGTGGGGGTGTGAGGGGGTACTGTTTTGTGTGTGTGTGTGTGTGTGTGTGTGTGTGTGTGTGTGTGTGTGTGTGTGTGTGTATCCCTGTACACTTATCATCTCTCTATTTCCTAGTGTAGTTGTCTTTGTCGGTGCATAAAAGCACCAGTAACAGGATTTCTTTAGAGCATCCCTATCATTGTTTTATCCCTGTGTCCCTGACTATGCTTCTCTTTACCTCCCTACGTCTGTTCCTATATCTGTCTCTGAATACTATGCCTTCTTTTCCTGTCTTTCTTTACAGTATGTATCTCTATCTCTATGACCATGTGCAAACAATAATTTTTTTCTCGTGCACCTTCATCTTTCAATCTTCACCCTAAAAAAGTTGGTATATAGTGCATTCCCGTGTCAGCCCTGTGTATGCCTGTGTCAGCCCTGTGTATGCCTGTGTCAGCCTTGAGAATGCCTGTGTCAGTCTTGTGTATGCCTGTGTCAGCCCAGTGTATGCTAGTGTCATCTTTGTGTACGTGTATGCCTGTGTCAGCCTCGTTCCCCTAATAGCGGCCCTATACGGCGGTGATGGGGCTGGGATGGCCACTCTGAGGGTTTAGGGCCCCACGTGAGACAGCCTCCACTTATCTTCTTCTCTCTGATGACTGGTGCTGGAGAGAGATGCCTTCAAGTGGTGATACTGATATGAACGGGCGGTGGAGCTACCCGGTTATACAAACATTCTTCAGTCCCCTTCCTAACAAAAGGATGGTAGACTGCAGAAAGGCAGCTGTGGCCTGTAGTTCACCGGACTCACGTTCACATGAGCCTGGGATTACAATCACGACCACAAAAACAACAACAACTACTCTTACTACCACCTCTCTACTGTATAATTCTGCAACCCTCTGTATGCTGTCTGCCTCTCTGCATAGCCACATCTGAGACTAACCTGCATATAATTGACAGGGAACTACGGGCAGAGCGGTATGGCAGCCTTCAGGGAGCTAGCCGAGCAGAATAACATATGCATCGCCAAGGAGGATTTTGTACTGAGCAACGCAGAGGATGAGAGCTTCGATAATGTAAGTGTGAGGGGGGAAGGGAGATAGATAGACAGATAGAGAGATAAACAGACAGACAGATAGATGAAGAGGTGAAGTAAGCGAGGGGGATCTATTATCATAAATCATCCTGTGGTGGAGTAGTGCCCCACCCCGTAAAAAGAACTAACTAAACATGCGAATAAAGTGCCTCGGACCAGGACGGACCATACTTTGACGACTAAGGAACGGACAAAGGACATTCTGAGGGTGGGGACATGGGATGTGAGAGGAGTGAATGATGAAGTGAAAGAGCGAGAGACTGTTCAGGTGCTTGAGGATGCAAGAGTGGATATATGTGGACTGACTGAAACTTAATGGCAAGGTGAAAGGGTCAGAGAATGAGAATATGGTTTAGGAATATGTGCCGGAGTTAATGAGAATGAGAGAACAAGAGAGGGAGTATGTCTGATGATAGGCAAGAAGTGGAAGGAGAAGATAAGAGAGTATTGGAACAGTGGGTGCAAGAATTGTATGGATGAGGATGAAAGTAGGTATACAAGCGTGGGCGATTGTATGTGTGTATGAGCCAACAGAAGACCGAGTGGCAAGAGTGAAAGATGAGTTTTGGGCAAGTGTAGAAGCATGTATGGACAAGTTTGAGAGATGCGAGAGATTTTGATTGGAGACATGAATGGCAAAGTGGGGAATGTGCGAGTGGATGGAGTGGGAATAGTAATAGCAGATGTTCCCTAGGCAGTCTGGCCGAACAGCCCCGAGTCCCTTAGGAAAGCCATGGCCAAGACTGGGCTTTTCCACAGAGCTCTCAAAGAGTGTATGTTGTGTTGTTGGCATGGGTGATTGTGTGCAATGCAGTCTTCCATAATGTGCTTAATAGTATGGGGTGCTGTGTTACATCCTGGACAGGCATCAGCAACGGAGTCATCCAGCCTCTTCTGGTAGCTTAAGAGGGCTGGATGGTGCCCATATCTCAGTCTGGCCAGGTGGACCCTGTCCTCGCGAGGGAGATTGGATTCAAAAGGGTGGATGTCAGGAGGCCGTGCATGCAGCTGTGTGTTGTCTTTAAGTGACTGAATGGAATGTCCAGTGTTTTGAGTGTGGATATGCTTCTGGAAGCTGGTCTGAGGTGGGCGAGGGGGGAGAGATGACAGTATTTGTGTATGATATCGTGTGCTGGGTGTTGTTTTGATGTTCCTTGGTGTGGTTGGATGTGCTGCCATGTAATGTAGTGGATGTTGTGGGTTTGTGGAGGCTACAGCAAGAAACTGGGTGCCTCTCATATCTAGGTGATCCTTGACTTTGAGGACTTTGGTTTCTTGATGTAGGTGGTCTGTGGGTGTAGTAGCTGTGCAGCCTGTGATCATTTTTAGGGCCTTGTTCTGTATGGTATGTAGAGTGTTGTTGTATTACCGTAAATTTTTATACCAACCCCAATATGATGCTGGGAATTAGTCACCAGTATAATGCTCGGAATTTTAGAGATTATGGAAAATGGGTAGCGTGATCTTATTAGAGAATTTTAGGCTTTACGAGAAATGAGGTAGTGTGATCTTATTCGAAAGGGCGTGAGTAGTTAGATATTAGCACACCTTGCGGGCCACTCAACCTCGTCTGTACCACTCCTTGGAGGATAGTAAAATTCAAACTCAAAATGACTTAACCTAAGATTTACTAAGTATTAAGAACTGAGATACAGATTACTCTTCTAACTGGGAGTGATACCAAACAAAATATAATGATTTATATCAACAGAAATATGAACCTTCTTAAATTGAATATTCAAGAATACTGTTACACTGCTCAGAAATGATTCTTCACGAACTAAATAAATTTTCAATAATGAGGATTTACAGTATAACTCAAGAAATATGTATCTTTACACACTAGATTAATATTCCAAGAATACTGATACACATGAATATAATCCCGTGGTCTCTGACGGACTCGTCGGGAAGAAACTTAAAGATTATCACCAAAGAACATTCGCTAAGACTAAGTGCACAAAAACTGAAAATTCTTATATCTTATATAAACTAGTCAATAATCAAAAGGACCAGTAATCACATGGACCGTAATCAAATGGACAAATGGACCAGCCGATATTTACTTTGATTCCATGAACTAAAGAGGGGGGGGGGGTGATTTAGTGTATTAGAGGTTAAGCCGCGGCTAGAACGCCCGAATCCTTGGGATGCGAGCCACGGTCCTCCATAACTCTCGTCTGTGAACGATATGGAGAGGAACAGCGATCTGATTAATTCAGTACAAGAGGGATGAGGGAAAATATTACCACTCTAACGCACGAACGTATATGATAACTTAATATATGAGGGAGAACGAGGGGAGGGGGGGAGATGAGAGTTCGGCACAAACCTGTGAACGATGGAGAGAGTTACAGCGATCCGGCGGTTGACTTTTTTTTCTTCTTTTTTTTTATCGACCGTTGGGGCCGAAGCCCCTGGTCATTAAGGCAAATATATATATATATATATATATATATATATATATATATACCTAGGCTGCTTCCCCCAAGGAAAGGGAGGTAGCCGAGACAGGACGACACACTCCCCATTTACTCATCCATTCAAACACATTCATTCGCATCTTAGCCCCAAAGGGGAGAACGGACAGATCCTCACCGAACCACACCACACAAGGGTCAACTGCGCAATGCAATCAGTGACATCCGCAGCAGGGCCCGACAGCAGAACTGGTTTACCCCTGCCACATCATAACAGACCCATCCCCTTACCCGCACCTGACCTGAGTAGCTGATCAGACCAAATGCGGAAGAATATCCCCTCAGGGCTGCGTCATCACTTGTTCATTCACAATTTCTCTCCATTTATTTCTGTCACGCACAGCCACTCTTCCTTGCTCAACAGACATCCCTCTCGCATCCAGCGCTCTCTTCACACCGTCCATCCATCCTATTCGTGGTCTTCCTCTCAGCCTTACACCTCTCACATCAGATCTAGTTATCTTTTTCACCAATCGCTCATTATCCATTCTCTCCATATGCCCAAACCATCGCAACACCCTCTGCTCAACTCCACCAGCCATCTCCCGAACAACTCCAATTCTCCTTCGCACTTCATCATATCGCACCCAATCCATACGCGTCACTCCACACATACTCCTCAGACACCTCATCTCCATTACATTCAAACTTTTCCTCTCTGCTACACCCATATTCCATGTTCCAGCCCCATATAACGCAGTCGGTACCACAACACCCTCATACAGCCTTCTCTTTACATCCATTCTAAGCGAACGACATTTAAACACTTTTTTCATTCTTCCCAGCACCTTTCCTACTTCATTTATTCTAAACTTCACTTCTGCATCTATTCTTCCATCCACAGCAACATGTGACCCTAGATATTTAATACAATCTACCTCCTCAAGCAACTCGCCATTCAAAACTATATTCATCCCCCCACCATCTATCAACCTCGTACACTTCATCACTTTACTCTTATTCTCATTTACTTTCAATTTCCTCCTTTCACACACCCTTCCAAACTCCTCTACCAACTGTCTCAGTACACTTCATCACTTTACTCTTATTCTCATTTACTTTCAATTTCCTCCTTTCACACACCCTTCCAAACTCCTCTACCAACTGTCTCAATCTCTCCTCTGAATCAGTCACCAGTGCAGTATCATCTGCAAACAGCAGCTGCTTCAGATTTCACTCTCCACATACCTAAGCAGATATACAGATATATATACAAACATATAGATAGATAGATAGATAGATATAGATATAGATATAGATATACATTCATACACATACATCAATAAATATGCAGTATACATACACACGTTCATACACACATACACACGTGTATATATATATATATATATATATATATATATATATATATATATATATATATATATATATATATATATATATAATTATTTATTTTATTTCTTTATAATTTGATTTGTATTTTTATTTTTTTGTCATTTTATGTTTTTTTTAACCTTTCATTATCTAATAGGAAAAAAAATGCCTACAACCTAAAGTCCCTAAAACTAATAACCTAACAGACAAATCGCTAACCTATACTAAATCCTAAAAAGACAAATAGCTAAACATACAGTAATGAGAAAAATAAAAATACCTCCACCAAGAGAACACCATCGACCGCAGATATGTAATGCCTATCTACATTACATACCTGCACTCATCACCTGGTGACTGTCAGTTGAGGCACAACCTAATATAGGGAACATCAATATATGAAAGGGAACCAGATGAGTCAGGAACATTTCCATATACGTCAGCTGTCGGCCCTAATTAGAATAACTTAAGCAAGATGTTATAATATATTTACATAATATGTACAAAAAGTGAAGGACCTCTCCCAACAGACCACCATCGACTGCAAGTGCCCAATACCGTTCTATATTGCACACTTGCACTCATCAGCTGGTGACTGTCAGTCGAGGAACGGGGTTTAATGTAGGGGACATCTATATTAGAAATAGAACAATAGGAGGAGGAACTATTTCAAATATGTCAACAGTCAACCCTAATTAATAGTACAATATATATACATATTTACAGTTCATAAAAATCATAACCATACAGTAAAAAAGTCACATCACTCTGATCAGTCCGGTCTCTCTCAAGAAAGCCATCAATTTATCAGTCATGACAAGTCCCCATCACCCAGGATGGTGGAAAGGGTGAAGGGGACGTCTGCTGCTCCGCAGTAATTTATAAGTGAAGCACGTTCACGAATAAATCGCCGACAGCACAGGACGATATGACTAATAGATAACACCGCATCACAGATGTCACAGTGCGGTGGGAATCGTCTTTCCATGTAAGGTTTCATGTGCGTAAGCATGGTGGCATTAAGCCGTAAGCGAGCCAACACTTTTTCTTCAAGGCGACTGTTACGGTTGGCAGTGTTCCAGTCGCCCAGGTACGGCTTACACATTCGAATATTTAGTCTGGTCCACTGACCTTGCCAGAGAAGATTTATTGATATCTTTCCGAGAGAGAGACTCGACCGTAGATCACGGGGAACGTCCAAGTCTCCTCGAGCTCTACAGCCGACTTTGCAAGTAAGTCAGCCTTCTCATTGCCGTAGATACGACACTGACCAGGCACCCAGATCAGCGTGAATGACTTGTTGCATGAATGCAACTTATTAACGATGCTGCCCTGGATCTCGTGAGAGTCCGTAGTACAAGATGCAGTTGCCTGAAGGGCTGATTTTGAATTCGAAAATATGACAAATGAGTCATGCCTAGAATTGAGAGCATATTCAATGGCTTTGTCAATAGCAAAAAGTTCGGAGGTAAACACAGATGTATGAGTCGGCAACCGATACCTTAGGGCAAATTCAGTCGACCACACACTTGCAATCACACATTCACTCGACTTGGAGCCGTCGGTGTACAGGTGGTGGGACCCCAAGTGACGAACGATGATATTACGAAGCAAGTGGTGGACCTCCGCCTCCGGCGCCTTGGCCTTTGGTGCTGGGAGCCATGTTACATCAACGGTAAAGCCGGGTGGCTCCCAAGGAGCTATATTTTTAATCACCAACTTGCCAAAGTCACTGGGGTCCACACCAAGCACCTGAGTCAGTAAGTGGAGGGAAACGGCAAGTGGCCGACGCACCCACTGCAGAAGATGGTGGTATTGACACAAGGGGGTACAGGCCACATTGCCGATATTACTTTTCCTACATGTTCTTAGTCCACAGGACAAAGCCAGGTGGTCACGGCGAATACGGAGGGGAGGCACATTCGCCTCCACTTCCATAAGAGCTACATGGGTACACCGGACAGCTCCAAGACACATTCGCAAACATTTATTCTGCAACACATCCAATCCTCTCAGCGTGGCATCAGATGCCAAGCCATACACCTGTGCCCCATAGTCTAGCTTCGAACAAATGAGGGACTTATACATCATTAATAAAGATTTTCTGTCGGCACCCCATGTAGTACCCGCTAGGTACCTGGGGACATTTACTGGTTTATCACAACAAGCAAGCAAATTATTAACATGAATTTTGGAGTTCAAACGACTATCAAAATGTATTCCCAAAAACCTTACAGAATTTTGAAAAGGTACCGCCTGATTATCCAAAGTTAAGCACAAATTAAGTACGTTACTATTAGCGAAGACTACAGCAGCACACTTAGGGACAGAAAACTTAAATCCCCACTGCAAGGCCCATTGATGGACAGAATCAAGGGCTGCTTGAATCCGCCCAGCCGAAATTTGTGCATTTTGGGAAAAGTGCCATATTGCTCAATCGTCAGCGTAAAGCGAGTATTTTAAATTCCCTGGGATAGGAGCTGATGACAGAATATCATTGATCATAATATTAAATTAAGTGGGACTAAGCACACTTCCCTGCGGCACCCCGTTTTCCTGGATAAATATATCCGATGTTACGTTACGGGGCAATTTGACAGAGAAAGTCCTGTCCCTTAAGAAATTTGAAATAGAAATAGGCAAATTTCCTCTTTAACCACAAGCATAGAGCTTCATCAGTATATCGTGTCGCCATGTCATGTCATAGGCTTTATGGATGTCCAAGAACACCCCTATCATGAATTCTTTATTTGCAAACGCCTCTGCAATACAATGCTCCAAATTCATTAATGATCTAGTGAACTTCTGTGTTTATGGAAGCCACATTCTTGATCTTTTAACAAATTGTTCGACTCTAAAACGAAAAGAAGCTTATTATTAACCATACGTTCCATAACCTTACATAGACAAGAAGTCAACACAATAGGATGAAATGAAGTGGGATTCATAAGACGACCAGCCTCTCTGGGTATCAGTATGACGTGCGCAAAGTGCCATGAGTTTGGGAACGTTCGAGACGCCCAAATCTCATTGTACAATGCTAACATCTTAACCAGGTTGTCCTGATTAAGATGCTGGATCATACCGTACGTGATAGTGTCTAGTTCAGGGCTGGTGTCTTTACAGGATTTAAGGGCATGGAGCAGTTCATCTAGCGTAAACTGTCGGTTGTACAGGGAGTCTACGTCTTTTGCGGCAAAGTCTATCATCTGTAGCTCAGCCGTGTGTTTATGATGTTGAAAACGGGGATCATAATTGGCTGAGCTACTTACATGAGAAAAACTTCTGGCGAGGATGTTAGCAACCTCCAAGGGATCGTCATAGATGGTGTTGTTCACCTGCAGGGTGGTAACAGAGATATTTGGGCGTTTATTATTTAATATTTTAATAGTGGACCAGACTTTAGTGAGTGGAGTTGATCGATTCACCGTGGACACAAAGGACCGCCAGGACTCACGTTTCACCTTTCTTATTATTCTCCTTGCCTCAGCCTGTGCTTGTTTGTATGCAATAAAATTTTCCTCAGTAGGCTGACTATCAAAAATCCTGTATCTCCTACTGCGTTTCCTTAATGCTTGTCAGCAATCCAGCGTCCACCAATGTGCTCTATGTTCTGCATGAACTGTAGAAGTCATAGGAATAGCAGCTTCACCTGTGTGTATTATGAAATTAGTTACATTTTCAACCTTAACATCTATGGTCTCCCCAGATACATCTAAATTGGCTATCCTTGAGAAGGATCCCCAACCTGCTTTCTTATAGTTAAATTTTGGGGGTAGGGGGTCCAAAACAATGTCGCATGTATAAGAAAGACAGCTGGGTAAATGATCACTTCCCAAGGAGTCGTCATAGGGGTCCCACGAGAAATCTTGATGTATACCAGGCGAGGCCAGAGATAAGTCAAGAGCCAAAAAATTACCAGTACGATCATCTACACGAGTCGCACTACCATCGTTCAGAAGACAGAGGTTGGACTAAAGTATTAGGTCGGCTACTTGCTCACCAAGACCATCGATCCTCAAGCTACCCCATTGATAGTGATGGGCGTTAAAGTCACCCAACACTAACTTATTCCCAGGAAGATGTTCAAATAGTGAATTTAAAGCATCACTATCAGTGAGGCCATTTGGAGGACAGTACAGAGAGCAAATAGACAGATATATGTTATTAAATTTTACTCTGCATGCGACAGCTTCCAGAGTAGAATTTAGAATCACTTCCGTATGTGGGTGTGATTTGTGTGTGTATATGGCAACTCCGTGACCTTCATATCTTCTATACGAGTGGTAGTGTTTGAACTCTGAAGGATCAGGATGATCCTCCAGGTGCGTCTCCTGTAAACAAACAACGTCTGGCCTGTGTATTGAAAGCAAGATTGCTATATTTTGTAATTTATTCCCAACACCTCTACAATTCCACTGTAATATAGTGAATGCGGCGGTTTAAGATTTACGAGGGTGGCCAGTGCTCTTAGTTTTTTTATGCCCCCCGCGACCAGGGGAGTTGCTACCGGGGGACCGTTCCCGGTGCTTGCTAATGGAAATGTCCATTAGTTCATCAATGACAAGGCTCCCACTCTCCCCCGAGGAAGAGCTAAACTTTCTCTCCCTCGCTGGAGTAGGAACTGGAAGAACATGAGGACGTGACTGTTTTGTGAGGGTGGTCATGTTACTCTTAACAGATTTGTCAGACTTCGGTTTAAGCTGTACTGATGGAGAGGCAGCTGCAGCCTGAGAATATGTCGAAGTCTTAGGGATGTCAGTGAGAGAGTTGGAGCGGACAGGAGGCCGAGATGGAGAGGTACTGTGAGTGGCAGGAGGGAGAAGGACAAGGTCAGTATGCATCTCGACAGAACACGTCGCAGGACGGGACATTATCGCCGAAGCATAGGACCTATTCAGCGTGGGAGTTGCATGCAACTCCTTCACCTTTTTCCTAGCTTCGTAGTAGAGAATAACCTCAGTTGCCTTCACAGTGCAGACCTCTTTCTCCTCCTTCCACTTAGGACAGTCCCTAGAGGAAGTGGAGTGAATGCCCTAGCAGTGAAAGCAACATACTGTCTCAGATGTGCAACATTCTGCATCATGACCCTGGCTTGCACACTTGCCACACACTGGCTGGGAAGCCCAACAAGTCTTACCATGCCCATAAAACTGGCATTTCAAACAACGTAAAGGGTTGGGGATATATGGCTGCACATGAACAATTTCATAACCGATTTTTACATGGCTAGGCAGTGACACTTTACCAAAAGTCAAAACAATAGTTGCAGTCTTTGTCTTGACACCTTTCAAAAACTGGTTATGAATCTAGTGTCAATGACATCTTGCTGAGCTAGTTCCTCTATGGTCTCTTCCTCACTCATCACCATGAGATCCCTGCAAGTGATAACACCCTTGTAGAAATTCATGGAAGTTGGGATCTTGGCCTCGACATCATAGCAATGAACTTGTGCAGCTTCAACAAGTCCTTAACTTGAGATGAGTTACAAGTCTTTATGAGGAGGTCTCCGTTCGCAAGTTTTTTAACTTGTTACACCTCCCCAGCCCAGTCATCAATAATCCTCTTGATCATGAAGGGATTGAGACTGCTCAAGGGAATGGAACCTAGAGCAGTGATGATTACAAACTCGCCGTTATGTACATTGATGTCGCGAGGCAAACGAGTCTGGGGCCATTCTGTCTGGGAGCTGTCAGTCCATGTACCAGTCAAGTGTCGGTCAGGACCACCTCCCCCCCTCAGGGGGGGGAGGCGGAAAGGGCGTCCGCCATAGTTACCACTCCCCCCTGACGGGGGAAGTGGGAAGAAAGAGAAGAGCAAGCAAGGGACAATCACCTGGGACCAAACACCTAAGTCTGAGGCTGCCCTTTCAAACCACTCCAGGGAGGCCCGACCGTGTTAATTCATGCCCCAGAGCGATCAGTAGGGGGGACCTTCCGTGGGCAAGTAAGCAAAGGTACACTCAGTATAATGGCACACACATCTACTGTACCTAGCTAGAGGGAGGGGAGGAATATGAGAAACCAGCTGACCTAAAAGCCACCAGATGGGTGAAAAAAAAAAAAAACTATTGCCAGTGAGGCAGCCCTACAAAGTTAGAGGAGAGAGCAGATGAAAACACGCCTACACCCTCTGCAACCATGCATAAAAGTCCTTGGCAGTTGGCACTGCCCCCTGCCTTTTTATAAGCATCAACACAGTGTTCAGGAATCGGCTAAAACTTCAACTGATTGCTTTGTAATATTTCTGTGTCTGGTCGACCTCCAAAGAATATGAAAAATACGTTTGCACTCAACATACGTAGAAAAGTGACTTACGATGTTGAAATTTTTGTAATGGGCGTAAAGGAACTTTAATCATATCGAAGCCAAATCAATTAAGAATTCGAACAGTTTTATTACCCGTGTCCGTTACATGCCTTCGTGACTGTAAACAGGACTCAGTGACATAAATTTCGCACTTCCCAAATGACAATATTCAATATTTTTACTTCAGACATTCTCAGTTCACCACTGCATAGTTCAAAAGACGAAATCTTTTAACTTCAGCAGGTAAATCTCTAGATCAAAATACGAAGAAAGACACTCGCGATTATTAATCTCTACTAAAATTTCTGCGGTTATACGTCTTTGTTGAAATCGGCTGGTTCACTGTGCATAAACACTAGTCATATTCACATCAAAACTCGACTTAGCATTATCAAATAGCAGAATCATATTCAGATTATGAATATCAACTAAGACTAAACTTATATATAGAACTTAACGGTTAACTCACGAGTTATACCTACAACAATTAAGCTTAAGCTTACACTTACAATACAAGCTTATACTAACTTACACTAATACGTAAAATTATGGCACTACATTGTATTGTGTTTTGGTGAGGTTAGGAGCCCAGGCAGGGCTTGCATAATTCATCACTGAACGTATGTATTGTTTGTATACCGTAGTGGTGATATCTTTGTTGTGTCTGAATGTTGTGTGGGCAAGTGACCTCAAGGCACTGAGTCTTGGTGTTGTTTTATTTTTAATGTTTGTGATGTGTTGTTTAAATGACACTGATGTATTGTATGTTACACCAAGGATTTTGTGTGTGTGTGTTCTTACCTAATTGCCTAATTGTTCTTACCTAATTGTATCTTTACAGGAATGAGTCAAGCTCGTATTGTCCCGTGTCTTAGACCATATTTATCGTACATATCCTTAAATTTGTGAATTGTTTTGGCACACACTATTTCATTCGGTAGTGCATTCCATTGATCAATTGCTCTGTTTGGGAAACTGAATTTCCTTACGTCTTTATCACCTCTCTTCTTATGCAGTTTTTTGCAGTGTCCTCTTGCTGATGCTTCTCCATATGTTAAGTAATCATTTGTCTATTTTCTCCTTTCCTGATATGCACTTATATAGCATTATCATGTCACCTCTTTTCCTTCTCTCCTGTAGTGTTGGTAGATTCAGTTTATTTAGTCTTTCTTCATAGCTTAGGTCCCTTAAGCTTGGTATCCATCTTGTAGCGGCCCTTTGAACTTTTTCAATCTTGTCTATATGCTTTTTGAGATGAGGACTCCAGACTACTGATGCATATTCCAGGGTTGGTCTAATGAATGATGTTATTATCCTTTTTAGCATGTCTTCATTTATGTATGTGAATGCTATTCTCATATTTGCAAGCAGTGTATACATGTTCCGTACCTTCTCGCTGATGTGGTCAGCCGGAGATAGTCTGTTATTGATAATCACACCTAGGTCTTTCTCTCTTTCTGATGTGTATAGGGTTTTATTTCCTAACTTATAATCCCAATCAGGTCTTTTTCCACTTTTACCAAACTTGATTACATGACACTTGTCCACATTGAATTCCATTTGCCATGTACTACTCCATTCATGAAGTTTATTTAATTCTTCTTGTAGCTCCCTACAAGAGTCTGTGCTAGTAATTCTCCTTTGTATTTTTGCATCATCTGCAAACATATTCAGATAGCTCTCATTTCCAGTGTTACTGTTTATATCATTTATGTACACTAAAAACATGATTGGTGCCAGTACCGAACCCTGTGGTACTCCACTAGTCACTTCTTTCCATGATGAGTAGTTTCCTCTTAGTACTGTCCTCATTTCTCTTTTTATGAGAAAGTCTTGCATCCAACAAAACAGTTTGCCTCGAATTCCTTCTTGATGGTACAGCTTCCATAAAAGTCTTTGGTGTGGTACTGTGTCAAAGCTTTCTTGAAATCTAAATAGATACTGTCCACCCATCCTTCCCTTTCCTGTATTGTGTTTGTTACTCTGTCATAGTAGCTCAACAGATTAGTAACACATGATTTTCCTTTTCTGAAACCAAACTGTCTTTCTATTATCATACTGTGTTTTTCTAGATGATTTACCCAAGCTTTTCTTATAAGTTTTTCTAATACCTTGCTTACAACACTAGTCAGTGATACTGGTCGGTAGTTGAGAGGATTTTGTCTATTTCCTTTCTTGAATAAGGGGACTATATTTGCTTTTTTCCAAATATCAGGTAGTTTCCCTTGACTCAAAGATTTCTTGAAAATTAAAAATAATGGTTTACTTAACTCATTTGCACATTCTTGTAACACCCAACATGAAATTTCATCAGGACCACTTGCTTTTCCTCTGTCTAATCTACTTAACTCCTCTTGTATTACTTTTTCTGCTATTTGTATATCTGGTAGTATGTGTGGACATGCGTGTTCCACATAGTCTCTCTCAAAATTTTTTTCTTCTGTTAAAACTAATTGGAAATTCTTATTTAGTGCTTCACAAATATCTTTCTCTTGTGTATAAGTGATTCCCTCGTCCGTGATGGATTGTATTATATCTTTTACTTTGGTTTTGCTTCTGATATAGCTGTAAAACAGCTTTGGTTGATCACTACTTTTATTTATTATATCCTCCTCAAACTGTTTTTGGGCTTCCCTCCTTATTCTTGTATAGTCGTTTCTTGCCTGTTTGTAATTATTATATGCCCTTTCACTATTGTGTCTTCTGTATCTATTCCACAACAAATCTCTTCTTTCTTTAGATTTTTTACATTCTGTATTGAACCATTTCTGTATTTTCTTATCTGCTTCTTTGTGCTGTGGGATGTAATTCTGGACTCCTAATTCATAAAATTCACAAAAATTTTTATATACAGCATTTAAATCTTGTCCTCTAAGCTCATTTTCCCAATCAACTTCTAAGAAATACTTCTTTAGGTCTTGATAATTTCCCTTTTTATAGTTTAGTCTCTTTTTGTAACTGTCAGTGCTGTTTACTATGTCATATGCTATCCTGAAGTTATAATTTAGTACTGCATGATCGCTTTTGCCGAGTGGAGGGTGATATATTAAACTGTCAATGTCATTTTCTTGCCTAGTAAATATTAGATCTAGCACTGAAGGTACATCAAGTCCTCTTTTTCTAGTGGTTTCCCTCACATGTTGCGTTAAGAAAAACTCTTGTACGAGATCCAGGAGCTTTTGGTCCCAGCAGCTTTCTTGGCTATTTATATCTAGAGTATTCCAATTTATATTTGTATTGGAAATCCCCAGTTAGTATAATTCTTTCCGATTTCTCTTCCATTTTATGTAGCAAGGATCTTATACTCTGAATTGTACTCTCTGCTAGGTCCTCATATTCGTCTCTTTCCCATGTGTTTGATTTGGGTGGCATATACAAATTGGCTACAATTACTTTACCTTCAGATGTGTCGATCTCTACTGCAATCAGTTCTACTTGTGATGGTATATCTAGGTTTATTTCCTTGACTTTTAGATTTTTCTTAGTTAATATTATAATTCCTCCTCCTTTTTTTTAAATTTCTGTCTCTTCTCCATATATTGTATTCCTCTAAGTTTAGTATGTCATTGGATATCCTTGGTGTTAATTTTGTCTCAGTTAGGCATATTATTTGTGGTTCATTTTCTCTGACATAATCATTCATCTCTAGTAATTTAGATACCATTCCATCCACATTTGAGTACATCAACTTTATTATTTTGTTTATATACTTGTCATGACATGGTTCTACTAACTTCCTCCTTTTTCTTCCATCCTGTTTGTGTACCACTTTCGTACCTGCAATCCTATTACTTTGTAAAAAAATTTCTTCTTGTCCTCTTCTGATCTTCCCTCATTTTTTGTTTTTGCTTCCTCCCTTTTCTCTTTCAGTAATTCCAGTTCCTCTTGTGTTAGACATCTTTTTATCCATACATTTTTGAACTCCTCTTTTTCCATAAGATTCTTTGCATTTTTTAGTATCTCTTCCACAGTGTTTACACTCTGGAAAGTCACCTTTAGAGGTCTTGTCTTGCTTTTTTCGTATTTCCCTAACCTTTTGTGTTCCTCTATGTCTTTACTACAGATTTCCTCTGATACTTCTTTCAGTAAGTTCATTACATTTGCCATCTCCTTTTTGTCTCTAGTGATTTTGTTTTTAATTTCTTCCTCTTCTATACCAGTGATTACTATTGATTTATTTATTTCTACTGAATCTCTGACTAACTTTGGATTGTTTTGGATTATTCTTTTCACTTCCTTTTTAATGCTTTTTTCCTCCACCCCTGTTTCCAAGTCTTTCTTTACTTTCACCATTTCAGCATACGTGATTTCTACATCATTTTTGTAGCTTTGCACAGCTTCATTCACCTGTGTTATCTTCTCCTCAATATCACTGCTCTGGTCCATAAGACTGCTTGCTTGTCTAATTGTCTCTGTGTCATTTTTTAGTCTTCCATAACACTCTCGTGATTAAATACTGTACTTCCCATTTCACTCACTTTCTTTCTAAGGGTATTCAATTCCACTGTTAGTTCACTGATGGTTGTGTCTTTCTTATTGGCCTCCTTTCCCAGTTTATCTATCTCTTCCTTTTGCAAGTGCATTTGCTTCTTTATTTCATCAATTTCATTTTTGAAAGCCATTTCTAGATTGTGTACACGTTCAACCAGTCTATTGTGAGTCTCCACTTCAACTAGTTCTTGGTAGAAATCGTCATTTTGCTTTTTAATTTTATCCCTTTTCTTTTCCAGATTTGTTTTACTGAAGTATGTATCCATTTTGTAATACTAAATGAACAGAGTATGTACTTAACGTGTGCACGCTTTCCCGGTCTTTCTGTAGTATAAACAAACCCAGCTGACTCAACGCATCGTGGTTCTTTGTTGTTTCAACCAGTCTTATTTAAACTTATTATTTCTTTTCCTTTTAATAATGAAAAATCATTTAGTCTAGCCTGGTACAGAGCTTGACTCATTCAAAGATACTTATTTAGGTAATGCCTCTGGCCGTGTTGAGCTTGTATGGAGCGCCGGTACAGACGTCCACATCCGACGATGCCGTGTGTGTGTGTGTGTGTGTGTGGTAGGGGAGTGTTGTTTATGGTAAGGTGTGGGATATGACTGTGTTCTGCTGCCCAGTTTGTGAGAAGGGCCACTGTAGATTTGGCTGGGGCTATTTTGAGCCTGTTTGTGGTGAACCATTCATGTAGTGTATTGAGGTAAGGTTGGACGATGTGTGCAGCTGTGTTTGCGTTTTGGTGTGTACATGTAAGTGTTATATCATCTGCACAGGAAGCTATGTGTATCTGTGGTGTGTGGGGTGTGGGTATGTCGTGCATGTATAGGTTAAAGAGTGTAGGGGACAGAACAGATCCTTGGGGGACACCATTTGTGAAGTTTCTGATGTTAGAAGACTGACTGGCAAATGTTACGTGTGCACATCTGCCTGCTAAGTGGTTTGCCAGTCATCTTTTTGTGTTATTGTGCATGTTTGTGTTGAGTATTTTGTTTGTGAGGTTGTGGCGTGGGATGGCATCGAAAGCTTTGCTAATGTCTAGTGTGACTAGGAGTGTTCTGTGTGGTGGCCTAGCTGAATTCATGTCATCGAAAACTCTCTGTGTAAGGTCTGTAAGAAGGGTGTTTGTGGAGTGTAGTGGCCTAAAGCTATGTTGTGATTGGGCTAGAGGAATGTGAGGTGTGACTAGTTGTAGTACCAGTCGTTCAGTGACTTTAGAGAGGGTGCAGAGGAGTGTGATGGGGCGGTGTGAGGAGGGTAACGTGTGGTCTTTGTTGGGTTTAGGGATAGTAGAGATAATGCCATGCTTCTAGATGTTGGGTATGATGTTGTGTGCGTAGCTGTAGTTTGATATGTTGGTGAGTTCTTGTATGCATTGTGGTCCAAGGTGTTTAAGGCGAATGTTGCTTGTGTTGTCTGGTCCACAAGCAGATGAGTGCTTAAGGTTGCTAATGATGTGCTTTGTCTTAAGGTTGCTAATGATGTGCTTCGTCTCGTTGTAAGTGAAAGGTGCATAGTCTGGGTCTGTGGGGAACTGTCTCTACGTCGGATGATACGTCGGTCTTCGGGATGGGGGTTTAGATGGCTGACTTGTAAAAAGTGATTGATGAGAGTGTTTGCTTGATGTTTGTTTGAGGGTATGGTGTCTGTTGTTGTGATGGCAGCGTGTGATTGTGTAGTGTTGCTGTTGGAAAGTGTGATGCTGTTTAGTGTATTGTAGAGTTTGCTGATGTTTGTTTTGTGGTTAAATGTTTGGAGGTAATTTTTCCAGTTTAGTGTTTGCTGTTCTGATAATGTATTGTTTATCTGAGTGTTGGGTTCTTGTATTTGTTGTACAGTGTCTTGTGTATGGGGTGTTGGGGAGTGTCGCAGTGTGTCCCGTTGTCTGATGAAGCCCTGAATTTCTGGTGTGAATTTGGGGTTGTGCCTCTTTCTGTTGCCTCTAGGGATGTGTCTTTTGTCTGTGTTTTGTATAATTGTATTGACAGTGTGCACAGCAGTGTTGATGTTTGTGATGGGTGTACTGTTTAGTGTTTCGAAATGTTGTTCTGTTTTAGTTACAAAGGCCTCCCTGTTGGCTCTCTTATAATTAGTGTATGTGTGTTTGTGGCCAGCTGGGGTGATTCTGGTTGTGGTAGTGATGATGACCGGGAGGTGATCAGATACTAGGGTTTTGACCACTTTCCAGGATGTAGTGGGGGCGAGGTTTGGGGATCAGAAGGTAATGTCTGGGGATGATGGGAGGAAGAGGGCCTGGTGTAGGATATGGGTATGTTGGTCTATATTGTTCAGGATGAAAAATTGATCTGTCTGGGATTGTAATACCAGCTCCATGTCTGTGTCAGGGTTGTTGACATGCCAGGACGACGATTTGGCGTTGAAATCACCACCCTGGATGATGTTGGGTATGTTAGTGATGTGGTGTATCTGTGGAGAGTAATTGTGTGGTACTGTGGGGGACGACTGGGGGGAATGTATGTTATGTGTGATTTGTTACCAGTGCGCATTTTAATTGATTGTATTTCTGTTGTGGTGTCATGTGGGGAGAGAAGTGACTTTGTGTGTGCACTGGTATCTGCAAAGTTGATGGATTTGTGTACCAGAGTGATGAGTCAACCGCCACCGCCGTCGGCCCAGCCTTGTCGAATGGTGGTGAAGTTATGAAATGTTGGTGTTTTCTGTGCTCTGTGTAGTTTTGTTTCTTGTAAGATGGCAATGTGTATGTTCTGTTGTTTGATGAATTGTGTGAGTTCTTGTTTTTTGGTGCTTATGCCGTCCATCTTTAACTGAAAGATGTTTATGTTGTGCGTGCAATGTGTGTTGGCTGCAGCACGGGTAGGAGGTGGTGTTGGTGGAGGGGAAGGGGTAGGAGGAGTTTGTGATGGAGGTAAGAGTTGGGGTGGATTAGGATGGGTTGGAGTGAGAGGAACTGGGGGGATGGATGGTGTGGGAAGGATCGGTGGGTTTGGCTGTGGAGGTGTGAAGGAAGTAGGAATAGGGTTGGTGGGGGGGTTAGTGTGTGGGGGGAAGGAGCATAAGGAGCAGGTCCAGGTGTTTGTGTAATGTTTTCTGGATGCAAGTGTTGTGCAGGTGTAATGGGTCCAGTTCTTGCAGGAATTGCACTAAACTGAACCCTTTGTCTGTCGGCTCGACGTGATAGGTTTTGAGCATGTTGGACATATGTATTTGTTGGTGGGTCCTGGATTGCTCTCAATGTCCCCAGCTAGAAGAAGTCGTCGATAAATGACAGCCGGGGAGTCATTTCTCGGTGTAGAAAAAACGGTGTTGTTGTGTGTGTTGTGTTGGGAGATGTGGTACTTGCCCAGGCAGCCAAAGCCACTCCCAAGTACTCGGGCCCCGTGAGGGGCCAGGGGTTTTGTGGTGGTTTGGCCCCCATGCTGTCCTCCTCTTCTCTTTGACAGCCTCTGGAGGGTAGACCCACGATGAAGACGCCACCGCTTCATGTCCGGATGGAGTGGTTGGTCAGTGGGGTGTGCCAGCTGAATTAGATGGGAATGGTAGTGCTTTGGTGGACATCTGTGCTGGTAAGAGGTTGGCAATAGCCAACACCTACTTTCGGCATAAGATGATCCACAGGTATACATGGAGAGTCATGAGGATGATGGATGGTGAACCTGTGGAACGAAAGGCAGTGATAAACTACGTGTGTGTGGATGAGCGAATGAGAAGACAAGTGTTGGACGCAAGAGTGTGGAGAGGGTTGGGAAATGGAATCTCAGACCATCACTTAGTGATGGCCAAGGTAAGGCTGCAAGGAAAGTGGGTGAGGAGACGAAGGGGAAGACAGGAGGAAACAGCTCCTGTGAGAAGAGTGGAGAAGTTGCAAGATAGTGAGAAAATGGCAGAGTATAAGAGCATAGTGGAAGAAAGATTGGGAAGGTATGAGTTAGAGCAGATGGAAGGGGTGGAAGACGTATGTGAGATATTCACGGAAGAGATTGGTGCAGCGTGTGAGGTGGTTCGTGGAGTCAGGAGGAGATGCAGGGGTGTGCAAGGGACAGCATGGTGGAATGATGAGGTGAAACGAGCTGTGGAACAAAAGAAGAAGGCATATAGTGAATGGCTAGCGATTAGAGGTAGGAGAGAAGATGAGAGAGAGAGAGAGAGAAGAGAGAGTTATATGTGAGCAGGAGAAGAGAGGTGAAGAGACTGGTGAAGGAGAGTAAGAAGAAAGTGGATGAAGAGTTTGGGAGGAATCTGAGTGTGAAATGGAGGGGGAGTAAGAAATTGTTTTGGAAGGAGGTAAAGAAAGTAAGGCAGTGTGAAAGGGGAAATAGTAGGGGAGTGAAAGATAGGAATAATAGATTGTTGGTGGAGAAGAGAGAGAAATTGAGGAGATAAAAGGAGCACTTTGAGGATCTGTTGAATGTAGGGAGTGAGAGCAGTGCGAGTATAAGTGGTTGGGGAATGGCTAGGAGAAGAAGAGGTGAGAGAAGGGAGGAAGAAATCAGTAGGGCGGAAGTAGTGGAAGCAATGAAGAAGATCAAGATGGGAAAGACCCCAGGAATTGATGGAGTGTGTGGTGAAATGCTGAGGTATGGGGGTGGGATTGTAGTGGAGTGGATACGGAAGTTGTGTAGACTGGCTTGGGAAGAGGGAAGGGTTCCAGAGGACTGGAAATCAAGTATAATTGTTCCATTATACAGGGAAAAGGGGAGAGAGAAGTGTGTGGTAACCATAGGGGTATTTGCCTTCTTAGTGTGACTGGAAAAATATACTGTAGAATACTCATTGATAGTGTTAGGCATATGACAGAGGAGCTGGCTGGAGAAGAACAAGGGGGATTTAGGAAGGGAAAAGGGTGTGTAGATCAAATAATTGTTCTAAGATGTTTAGTGGAGAAGTATTTAAAGAAGGGAAAGAAAGTGTATGCTGTCTTCATGGACTTGGAGAAGGCTTATGACAGAATAGATAGGCAAGGTATGTGGAGGGTACTGAGAATATATGGAGTGGAGGGGAAAGTGCTGAGTGCTTTGAAGAGTATGTACGAAGGAGCTAGGGCTGCGGTGCGAGTGGATGGTGAGCTGAGTGAATTCTTTGATCTCAATGTGGGACTGAAAAAGGGATGTGATGTCGCCATGGCTGTTTCATATATATATGGCTGGGGTTGTAAACGAGGTGCAAGGTAGGGCAGTGGATGTGGGGGTGGCTCTAATCAATGAAGGTGAGATGTGGAAGATTACTGTGTTGCTGTTTGCTGATGATACAGTATTGTTGATTGAAGATGAATGGGAGTTGCGAGGTTTGGTGAATGAATCTGGGAGAGTGTGTAGGAAGAGGAATCTGAAAGTTAATGTAAACATGAGTAAAGTTATGATGTTTGAGAGGAATGAAGTCACAGAACACACAGTGAGGTTGGATGGTGAGCACATGGAGAATGTGAATGCATTCAAGTACTTGGGTAGTGTGATGAGTAAGGATGGAACTTTTGGGGATGAAGTGCTTGAAAGGGTTCAGCAGGGAAGGAAGATTGTTGGTTCACTGAAATCAGTGATAAGAAACAGGGAGTTGAGTGTGGAAGTTAAGAAGTTACTGCACGTTAGTATTGTCATCCTTCCCCTGACGTATAGAAGCGAGGCATGGACCTTGCTAGAGGGGAACAAGTCAAGAGTGAGAGCAGTGGAAATGAGTTACCGGAAAGGAGCATGTGGAGTGACATGGTGGGACAGGTTGACGAATGAAGAAGTGAAGGAACGTTGTAGGGTGGAAGTGGATGTGGTTGAGAAGATTAGAAGATATACACTGAGGTGGTTTGGACATGTGGAGAGAATGGAGAATGAGACTGACTAAGAGGGTGTATGTAGGTGAGGTGGAGGGAGGGAAAGGGAGGGGACGACCGAGGATGAGGCGGAGGGATAGAGTTGAGAGGTACATGAGGGAGGAGGGAGGGAGTTGTGGGAAGGGTAGTCAAATGGTGGGTGACAGAGCGACTTAGAGGCGTTTTGTCTGCGGCCACCCTCTGAGGGATTAGGGCGTCGGGCTATAGATAGAAAGATAGATCCTGTATATGAGCATGATATACTATAAAAATACATTCCTTACAAGTGATTATGACGCGCACACACACACACACACACACACACACACACACACACACACACACACACACACACACACACACACACACACAGCAGGGGGGGGGGAAGAGATGTAACCATGACAGCCAACCAAATTCCTTCCCTACAGGTGATTCTCCAACTACTAGAGGACCAGCGGGCTAACGTGGTGGTATGCTTCTGTGAGGGCATGACCGTGAGGAACCTCTTGCTGGCGGCGCAGAGGCACAACGTCACGTCAAGGTTCCTCTTCATCGGCAGGTAGGTTAGGTGCTCCAATTCACGTTCTCTCTCTCTCTCTCCCTATCTATCTATCTATCTGTGCATGTAGCTGAGTTAAGGCGGGTCACTCCACAAACGGAAGGTGGTGTCCCTCGGCTCTTCGGACTCACCGACCTCCAAACTCCTCATCACTGCCAACATATCCACGCTACACGTACCGCAACCCTGTGCTCATCTGAACGTGAACCTGGTGCACTGCAGACCAAAAACTGCCCTTCTACCGAAGTCCACTACCCTCTTTTCGGGGAACAGGAAGGAGACTGAAGGTCGTCTATACAACCAGGCAGCTCCATCGCTCCATCGTCCGGTCATATCGGTGCCACCACGTGAAGGCGTCCCTCTCCACCACTGCACGCTACACAAAAACCAGTGAATAGAATATGAGTGGAGACGATCATTTCTGTACTGACGTAAAGTTATATAGGCCACCTTGATTCTAAATACAGATTGTCTTGAAAAACCGATCTATCACTGCGCCACGACAAACCCCTTTCACCAGCAGGTGCATCCTTCACCTGGATAATATGATCTGTTGTTAGCCAGACTGAAACTCCGAAATACGCCCAAACCACTGAAAAGGCTAATCGAGATAGAGCTTAACCCTATCACTGGTAAAGGTGTTCCATACTTCATTTGAACTGTTTGGCATTAACGAGAACAAACTCCAAAATGAGACTCAGTTACTGTCATTAATGAGGATACCAGAATAACGTCAGGAATTCATAGTTGGAGCCGGATTGTCGCAATAATAGAAAACTCGTTGCATCTCTTACTTCGCTATTTATTTTGCATATTACACCTTGATAATCTCGCTGACATATGAAACTCCCTATCACTTCCTCCTTACCTGTTTGGTTGCACATTACACCTTATTATTTTCTTGTCTGTAATTTAAAACTCTATAATATCCACGAAGTTCGAATCTAGAACATACTGGAGTGCAGGATATGAAAGTAAAATGAGGAAGATGTGTTTGAAATCGACTTTTCTGTGCTGTGTAGTTCAGTTATATGTTAGTTACCTCTTTCATAATTATGTAAACTACTGTGTGTTGCATTTGTGTATGGTGAATACTCTGTCAGTCTGTCTATCTACCTATCTATCTCTATCCGTCTGTCTGTGTCTCTGTGTTTCTGTCTAACACTGTATCATTCTGTCTCTCCATCTATCTATCTGTCTATCTGTCTGTCTATCTACCTTCAGTTTATCTATCATTCTATTCATCCATCTGACCATCCATCCATCCGTCAATCTCCGCAGTGATGGATGGGCAGACCGCTCCGACGTTGTGGCGGGGCTGGAGGAGGCGGCTGTTGGGGGCCTCTCTGTCAAGATCCAGAGCTCCTACGTGGCCGAATTCGACGACCACTACTTCGACCTCCACCCCGACAACAACACCCGCAATCCCTGGTTCAAGGAGTTCTGGCAAATGAGGTTCAATTGCTCTCTGGTCGGGCAGGAGGAGTCGCTGTCATTGCCCCCTTGCTCCGGTTAGTTTGGCTATTTTCGTGGTGTGTGTGTGTGTGTGTGTGTGTGTGTGTGTGTGTGTGTGTGTGTGTGTGTGTGTGTGTGTGTGTGTGTGTGTGTGTGTGTGTGTGTGTGTGTGTGTGTGTGTGTGTGTGTGTGTGTGTGTGTGTGTGTGTGTGTGTGTGTGTGTGTGTGTGTGTGTGTGTGTGTGTGTGTGTGTGTGTGTGTGTGTGTGTGTGTGTGTGTGTGTGTGTGTGTGTGTGTGTGTGTGTGTGTGTGTGTGTGTGTGTGTGTGTGTGTGTGTGTGTGTGTGTGTGTGTGTGTGTGTGTGTGTGTGTGTGTGTGTGTGTGTGTGTGTGTGTGTGTGTGTGTGTGTGTGTGTGTGTGTGTGTGTGTGTGTGTGTGTGTGTGTGTGTGTGTGTGTGTGTGTGTGTGTGTGTGTGTGTGTGTGTGTGTGTGTGTGTGTGTGTGTGTGTGTGTGTGTGTGTGTGTGTGTGTGTGTGTGTGTGTGTGTGTGTGTGTGTGTGTGTGTGTGTGTGTGTGTGTGTGTGTGTGTGTGTGTGTGTGTGTGTGTGTGTGTGTGTGTGTGTGTGTGTGTGTGTGTGTGTGTGTGTGTGTGTGTGTGTGTGTGTGTGTGTGTGTGTGTGTGTGTGTGTGTGTGTGTGTGTGTGTGTGTGTGTGTGTGTGTGTGTGTGTGTGTGTGTGTGTGTGTGTGTGTGTGTGTGTGTGTGTGTGTGTGTGTGTGTGTGTGTGTGTGTGTGTGTGTGTGTGTGTGTGTGTGTGTGTGTGTGTGTGTGTGTGTGTGTGTGTGTGTGTGTGTGTGTGTGGTTCTGCTCGTTAGATTGAACTTCACTTTTCAGTTGAGCTGGAGGCCAAGTGAGGGCAGATTCGAGAATATATCTGACCCGTAACCAAGGACACTCATTGCTATCTTTTAACCATAACTCGCCGAAATTCACGCTTTCACGTCTTAGTTTTTCAAGCTGAAGGAGTGGAAGAAATACGTCCGATGAAAGCAAACCTGATATAGTTGACACATTATTCGTTAGCTGGCACTCCATTCGTTAGTTGGCACTCCACTCGTTAGTTGGCACTCCACTCGTTTGTTGGCACTCCACTCGTTTGTTGGCACTCTAGGTTTGTTGACACGCCTGGTTAGTTGTGGGGCTTCACGCGTTAGGTGGACCCCCGAGTTAGTTAGCACTCGTTAATACTCCATTCTTAAGCTGACACTCCATTCGTCTGGCACTTAACATTATACCAACAGCAAGTCACTATTGTTGTAATTCAGTCATGAGTTACTGTGAGACTTAACCCTTTCTCTCGACTAAATAGAATCGTCTGGTGTCAGTCTAAGTAAAATGTGCTAATAGCAGAGAAAAGATTACTTAGTTTAGTTTTTGATGCCTTTGACACCTAGAATATCTTTTACTTGAACAAAATTTTCTGGTACTGGCCCTAATACACCAACCGCAACGAAAGAATAAAAGGTCAAGTTCGTTCCCAGCTTCACTCAGTTGGCACGAGTGTAAGGGTAATCTCGCCAAAACGATATGATGATTGTATATCCCTCTGTTGTTTGAAAGTCGAAGGCGTCGAAATAAATTAACAATATGGTACAAAAAATGGTGCGGATGAGACGGTTACAATTTGTTTACAAAATGAAAGTCGGTATAAAAATAAAGTGGAAGATATGTCACAAGATTTTCTTTTTGTCAGCTACAATATCTGTGTTTGATCGAACACGGTATTAAGGACGAGGGTCTAGGTAAGCCAATAATAATGATAATAATAATAATAATAATAATAATAATAATAATAATAATAATAATAACAATAATCCATCCATCCACCCATCATCCAATCCTATGGTGCCCCATGAGGAGCGTTGGAGCCCGGGGCTAGGCAAATTGGTCCTGGCATTTAAGATGAGGGTGAAGATAATAATAATAATAATGTTCACCAAAAAGTACGCCTTTCGTAACGAAGGTAGCAATATCATATAACCAAGACGGCTAATCAGGAAAATACTTTACTTTCCTTCACCCCTCCAAAGATCACAGATGTACTGATACTGACCCATCTATTTATCTTTTTCTTTTTTCTTTCTAATATACTCCACTGCTCGCAGGCTCCGAGTCACTAAGGAAGGGCTACAAGCAGGACACCAAGATGGCGTTCGTGATGAAGGCGATATACACGATGGCATGGGGGCTCCACCTGATGCAGCAAGACCTGTGCCCGTCACACCAGGGCCTCTGTCGTGCTATGTTACCCGTCAATGGATCGCTGTTTAGGGTCAGTTTATAATGAGTGTACGTGAGTGAGGTGGAGGGGGGGTGGCGGAAGGAGGAGACCGAGAATGAAATAAAGGGATGAGGTGGAGAGATGCATGACAGAAAGGGAAGAGGGGAGGGTGTGAGTTGGGGAGAATGAGGATAAGACAGGATGGAGAGATATGAGAGACACAGAAGGAGGGAGAGAGAGAGTTCTTGAGAGAACAACGTGATGACGGAGGAGAGAATGACGAGGAGGCAATGCATATGTGGCCACCCCTTCCGGGATTTAGGCGTCTGACTATAGGTAGATAGATATATGGATAGATAGAGTGATAGATAAACTGATTAATTGACTAACTGACTGACAGACAGATAGACAAAAAGAGACACAGATAGATAGATAAACAGATAGATTGACTGATTATTTAATAGACAGATTGTACAAAGTGGGTCAAAATGTAAGCAGATTCCAACATAACAGTAGCATTTTCTGTGACACCCTGTATTCCAAACAGGTAGATTTTGTTCCTTTGATTTATTCTGTTATAAAATACGCCACACTTTTGTAAATATTAATGCGCCAAACTTGTATATTCCATGACTGAGAATTTGCTTATCTGACTTGCAAGTGTGTGTGTGTGTGTGTGTGTGTGTGTGTGTGTGTGTATGGAGTACGGTATGCAATGTGTGGGGGGGGGGAGATTGAGAAAGTTAAGATGAAACAACTCTGCAACAACATTATCATCACTTCTACCTCATTAACCTTCCACTTAACCTTTCCGTCTCCTCTTCAGGCCTCTTCTGCTCATTCTTCCATCATCTTCGCTCCCTCATGCCTCCGCCTCTTGTGTTCTCCCATTTTATCCTTCCATCTTGTTCTTCATTCTCCTTTCCTCAGCCTCCCACTAATTTCGTTTCCACATTGACCTGAAAGACCATACCATAAAGAATCATCATCATCATCATCATCATCATTATCTTCTTTATCATCATCATCATCATCATCATCATCCTTATCATCATTTTCTTCTGCTTCATCATCACCATCATATTTCATGGAGATCGTTAAGTGACAACTATTTTCATGATTGTAAATCTAGATTGGAGACATTATTGTTGTTGTAGTCTTCCTTTCCTCACTTAGCAACTCTTCCATTTAATCCTCCTACCTTGTTCTCGACCTCCTCTTCTCACTCTCACATTATCTTCACTTCCAAACTCATCCATTATATCCTTCCACCTCATTCTCGGGCAACACTCCTCACTCTTCCAAATTCCTCCATTTTGTCCTTCCACTTCGTCCTTCGCCTCCTCACACTCCCAGCAACCTAGCTTCCTTGCATCACCACTTTATTTTCCCTTCAGGAGTACCTCATGAATGTCACCTTCACCTACATGGGCGAGACTGTCACATTCGATTCCCGAGGTGATCCTCCAGGCAGGTGAGTGATAGAGGCCCGAGTTGCACCTTCAGCCGCACGCTTGAATATAGATATGGGTAGTACAATGGATCGTTGATGCGATATACTCCCTGAATATTGTTTACGCTAGTCTTTATGATGACCTCACTACAATTTTCCATTCTACCTACCGCCTCTCTCTCTCCCTCTCTCTCTCTCTCTCTCTCTCTCTCTCTCTCTCTCTCTCTCTCTCTCTCTCTCTCTCAACAGATAGATAGACCGTACACATGTATCCTGTCTCCCACCACCAGATACGACATAATGAACTACCAGCGCCTTGAGAACGGAAGCTTTGATTACGTGCGAGTGGGTCAGTGGGACAACGGAACGCTGGTGGTGCAAGAGGAACGAGTCGTCTTCAACAGGCCTGGCAGTCGTCCCCCCATCTCAGTGTGCTCAGAGCCGTGCGAGACCAATGAGTACAAGGTTGGGATCTCTGGGCTTTGTTGTAACCTCACCTCATTCATAACTGGGAAAAGAGGTTTGGATGATGATGATGATAACGATGATGATGATATACAGGTGCTTGTCGTAACATTGTCTCTGCTTTATCCCTTCATGTCCCTGACGTCTTCTAGTTTCACTGTTGTTGCCACCAAACCATATCATTCAGCTAAGGAAAGATACTTCAGACTGTCTTGATGTGGCGGTGTCAAGAATAAAATAAAAAGCCATAGTACTGAGACTGCATAAGATTTTTTCCGATGAATAATATCGTTTGGTGGTCACTAAAATAAAATATTATGTTCTTAATTCTCACTCACACTCTTAATCACGAGAACTGTTTACTATTTTCCTGTGATATATTTCTCCGAGAAGAATGACACTGCCTGATGTTAGCAGGAATGAAATACAAACTTTGCATGTTACAGGCAAAGGGTTAAAACCTTCACAAACTAGCTTTTACTCTAAACAAAATCATGGCAAACTTGGTGGTGCGAGTACTTGTAAAATTCGATATGAATAAATTTTCCACAGACTGTGCCACATAATATTCTCTTAATTGGGTAATCTTTCACGTTGACAAATCACTGACTCTCCACCAGGCCAATGTTCGTCCAGTCTGTCATATTCAAATTAATTCAGATTAACTACACCAGCCCTCTCCTAATCTAACCTGAACTAACCCATCAAAAGCAAGCCTAACTTAAGGTAACCTAATCACTATAGTCAAACTAATAGCCTAACCCAGCCTAACCATGCATCCATCCCTCTATCCATCATTCAGAGTTTTACTGGTCTATCACGAGTGTTGAGGGTCTGGGCTATATTATCCATTACGGACATTTATGGCAAAGGTAACCAGTCACTCTTCCCTAAGTAGCATTATGTTAGCAGTAAACCCCAACCAACCCTTGGATTTGAACCCTCATCGTCCGTATAAGAGGTTCAAGTGCCTTAACTCACAAGACCACCTAACGTTGAAATTGGTGTCCTGTAACAGATGAAACCCTTTTGTTTGCCACTTAGTGCAGAGTCACATTCTAGTAGCACTATATTGATTTCGTGGATGATGGACGCACCTACGACCTACCCTAACCTAACCCAACCTGGTCTTCCCTAACCTACCCTAATGTAACCTACCCTATCCTAACCTAACCTAACCTAACCCAATCTTCCCTAACCTACCCTACCCACACCTACCCGTACTACTCTAACCTATGCTACCGTTGTGCAGAGTTTCGTTGAGACTGGCGAGGGTATGCAGAGATGCTGCTGGATCTGCACGCCGTGTGATGAGGGGGAGTACCTCAAGAACGAGACGGCATGCGAGCACTGCCAACCTGGATACTGGCCTAATATCAACCGCACAAGTGAGACCACTGGTTTTACTGAGAGAGAGAGAGAGAGAGAGAGAGAGAGAGAGAGAGAGAGAGAGAGAGAGAGAGAGAGAGACAGACAGACAGACAGACAGACAGACGGACAGAGACAGACAGACAGACAGACAGACAGACAGACAGAGACAGAGACAGAGAGAGTTACACACACAGACAGACAGACAGAGACAGGGACAAACAGACAAAAAGACGGAAGGGCAGAGGCAGAGGCAAAGCTGTCAGACTGTCAGGACGACATTTGGTCTATCAGACAAACTAACAGACTGATAAGCATTTACGGGTAATCAGCTTGACATACACGAGTACTCTGTCTGACTGAGAGAGAGAGAGAAAAAAAAAGCATAATCTGTCAGACTGACAGGCAGACAAACAGTGTGACACACTCACAGACACACAGATAAAAAGAGAAACACTGCATCAGATAGGCAGACAGATAGGCATGCAGAGGGTGAGACAGACAGATAGACAGATGGACCAACAGACAGGGAGACATCGGCAGACACAGTTAAAATGAGAAAGAGAAAGGGGACTGATAAACATATAGGCAAACACTCAGACAGACACACACATAATAAACAACCCGACCAATCAACTCCCATTTTTCTCCACCCCGACCTACAGGTTGTGAGGCCCTGCCGGTGAAGCACATCAACTGGGGCGACGCGGACTCCATCGTGGCCCTCAGTCTGGCATCCCTCGGGTTTCTGGCAACAACTTTCACCATGATTGTTTTTCTTAAGTTCAACCACACCCCAGTCGTTAAGGTAAGGAGAGAGAGAGAGAGAGAGAGAGAGAGAGAGAGAGAGAGAGAGAGAGAGAGAGAGAGAGAGAGACAGACAGACAGACAGACAGACAGATGCTATAAATCCCCCCACTTTGCAGGCGTCAACTCGTGAATTGTCGTACCTGATCTTCGTGGGCATGATGGTGTCGTACCTGGCCACCGTGCCCCTCCTGGCCCGCCCCTCGCCTCTCACCTGTGCCGCCACCAGGGTACTCCCGGGCCTCTCCTTCGCCATGATCTACGCGGCCCTCGTCACCAAGACCAACCGCATCGCCAGGATCCTCGCAGGCAATAAGAAGAAGATCATTACTCGCAAACCCCGCTTTATGTCCGCCACTGCGCAGGTGACTCATTATCTGTTTACGTCTATCACTTTCATATCGACTGTGTTGTTATCATCAAACCACAGTACTGAAGTACTTACTAAGATGCCATTTATATAGTATTAAATCAGGATAATTTTTAAAAAGTACTGATTCAAGATCAATCTCATACAATATCTAACCAAGGTAGTTTTAAATGTCGTGCAGTTATTTCGCCAAAACATTTTATCGTCCAGATTTATATGTAAAAAGACAGCTTGCATATGTTTTGTTACGATCGATTAGAGACTGTACTGAGCCTCCTTTTCCCTTTTGCCCCGGCAGGTTGTGATCACTTGCATCCTGATAAGCATCGAGGCAGGCATCATCACAGCCATGCTAATTCTCGACCCACCAGACGCACGACACTACTATCCACGTCCACAGGAGGTTAGCACTGCAAAAGTCACGCTGCTGGGCTCATGTTAGCCTAGGCTAAATTGGGTCAAGTGGAGGTCGTGGGGAGGTTTGTTTAGGTTTGGTTTGGTTAGGTTAGGTTGTTAGATTAGTTGGTTGTGATGGTCATGGGATATTAGGTTTGGTTGGCTGGTTGTGTCAGGTTAGGTTAAATGAGGTAAGGTTAGGTTATGCTTAAAGTTAGGTTTGATTAGTTGAGTTACGTTTAGTTAGGCGGTAGAATTGATAAGTATGGAAAAGTTAGCATAATTTAAGTAAAAGGTTTGGTGATGGAGAAGTGAGGAATTACGGGACAGCCTTTTTTTTCTTTACACTATACCTTTAAAAATTCTAGTTAATGATCCTCCTTCCTCACGTCCCTCTATATCTCTCTGTCGTTGCAGGTTGAGCTAGTTTGCAACACAACCCTGCGTGGCATTATTGCACCTATGGCCTGGGTGTTCTTCCTAATCGTCATGTGCACCGTGTACGCCGTGAAGACCCGTAACCTGCCAGAGAACTTCAATGAAGCGAAATTTATCGGGTTCTCCATGTATACGACTTGTGTCATTTGGGTACGCAAACATGATTACGCTTAGTAGTAGTAGTAACAATAACCCCAGGTTCATCTGAATGTGAACACAGCAGACTGCAGGCAGAAGTTGTCATCCCAATTAAGTTTTAACAACTGTCTTCTACATTTTCCATTTTCAGTTTGTTACTTTGCATGAGCCTTCATTTTCTCACAAAAATTTTCAATCACCATCAGGTTTTCTCACGTCAGGTTTTCTCACCGATTTCCTATTTACCTCTGACGCACTCCTACCCACAGTTGGCCTGGTTCCCCATCTACTTCGGCAGCAACCACAAGATTATCTGTATGAGCATGTGCACCTCCCTCAGCGCCCTCGTCACGCTGGTACTCCTCTTCTTCCCAAAGCTCTACATTATCCTCTTCAGGTCAGTTCCTAAACCTCACCCACACATTTCGAGTATCTGAGGAAAATGTACCTGGAAAAGTATCTGAGAATTTGGAAGGTCTGCATGATGCGTGATATTTTCTTCAAGTTAGTTCCTTTTCTCATCAGCCACGGATTTGAGTGATTGGAATAATGATGATGATAATTTAGGAAGCTTGAACAGTCTCTGAGAATTTGGAAGATATGAATGGTGAGTGTTATTTCCTTCAAGTCAGTCTCCGCTCTCCTCAGTCAGGGGGCTTTAAATTATGGGAATATGGAGGGGAGAATTTAGAGCGCTTGAAGGATGAGTGACATTCTCTTTAGGGTTAGTCTCACCCATCTCTTAGCTCGAGGTTTCGAGTATAGGAGAAGGTATTTGAGAGTCTGCATGGATTAGGTGATGAGTGGCATGTTCTTTATAATGATGATGATGATGATGATGATAATAATAATAATAATAATAATAATGATGATGATGATGATAATGATGATGATAATGATGATGATGATAATGATGATGATGATGATGATGATGATGATGATGATAAGGAGAAGAAGAATGATGGTGATGATAATGATAACCCTGATAATGACGTGTACAACAACTGACCCACCTCATCCCCTTTCTCTGCCCCCAGACCCGAGAAGAACGACCGGTCAGCCTTCAAGACGGCCACTACAGTGCGTTGTCACATCGGCTCATCCAACAAGACCAGTCTCTCCCGACCCTCAGACCACACACCCAGCGCTGCCATGGAAACGTGAGACTATGATCCCTTCGTATCACTAGGCCTATACTTTACTCTTTTCGCCTAACATCGACGAATGTCCAGTTTCCGTTTACAAAAATGAAAAAATTTAAACACGGTACGAGACAGTTTTTCAGCAGTGACTGCACCGGAGAGGGTAGAGTTTTATTCGAAGTTCTTTCTTCTCTCTGTTATTCAGAAATTTCGCTTGTCATGATTTGAATAATTCAAAACTGCACAAAGTTTTGAAAATATAGTGTAAAACACAGAAATTTCAGAAAGACATTATACGTTCTACAGGGGATAAGCATGACCCAAACACTTGTAAAAATTTCACATATAATGTTCATTTCTACTCTGATAAACCAAGATTCTTTGCGAAAACCCTATTATCCGATGTAGTATATTCGTATTTCGTACCCTTACATGCTCCTCCTTATAGCATAGTAGGATCGACAGTGCTGGGAGTGAATCCACAGTGTGCATAAGTGCCTGAGAGTATAGGTATATTTTGTGCTGACACACTCTGACTTTCAGCGTAGTGGGGTCAACAGTGTTGGGAGTCAAGAGAGTGTAAGTGCCTGAGGGTGTTGATACATCTTGTACTAGCATCCGCTTTCCTTTACAGCATGGTGGGGTCAACGATGCTGGGGCTGGGTATGCCTCAAGCCAACCTATTACAAAGGATACGCTCCACCCTGGCCGCTCCTTTCATCCCTGCTGTGGGTATTTTGCCCAGGGACTCGCATCCCCGCGCCGCCCTCAGGAGAGAAATCAGGTGCCACCATTCATCTCATTACTATCAGCCCCTTGAATCATATGACGTGTTACTATATCTCATTATTTATCCCTTCAGTTCGATGAAGTAGTTACATGCCGGTAATCTTGCTACCTTCAGATGATTTTGTTCAGCTTGGGAGAGAGTTTTCGCTCTATGAGTGAGGTGATGGTGGTGATGTGGATGTGTGGGTATGTGAAGCCATGAATGTATATGTGTTGTTGTTTGTTACTGATCCACCCCAGTCTGTCTGGCCAAGCAGACCCACCAACCAACCTACAGAGCTAACTCATGCAATGGATCGATGTTCTCTTGCAGTTGACAGCTTCTCGCCACAGTGAGACGCGGGGAAAAGTGCTGGTTTGATTCTTGGGTGGATGTCGCATTTGCATCTCCACCTAATGAACAGGCACACCATAACAGGCTCCATTTCATTTCATGATCTGATTATACGGCTACCACCCAGCTTTGTAAATCCGGGAAACTATTAGAACTGCCACTAGGTGTAGAGCTACCTGAAGTGGAAAGAATATTCACATAGAGTGACAGGAAGGAGAGGGAGTAGAAAGGAAAAAGGATAGACAAAGAAATAGAATGAAAAGAGTGAAGGAAGCAGCAGGCAGCACTACATATGGTGAGTGGATAATGGTCGCCACCACCTACCATAAGGGTATTATGGAAGAGTATGTGGTATTGAAAAGCAAGTGGTATAATCATGATTCCCAGACATACCATGTATAAGAAGGAGAGTCCCCTACTGTGGTGCAGTACTTTGTCCTAACCCCCTGCTTTATCGTCAGTAACCTCTTGTTGTACCGTCAGTGTGTGGAGTGACGTGAGTGGGAGTGGAGCAACAGGCACCACAGCCGCCACAGCCACCGCCCGTGACATCATGTTGAGGAGGGCTTACGGCTCACAGCTGGATCTGACAGGTGTGTAGGAGGGTGGGGGGTGTATAAAGGGCGGGTGGGGGAGAGAAGGAGAGGGTTCATCTCTCTCTCTCTCTCTCTCTCTCACACACACACACACACACACACACACACACACACACACACACACACACAACGCTGCCAGGACTTTGCAGTGTAATCAGTCAATCTCACACACACACACACCGTCATATTTTATTACTCTCTTGTTTTGCTCACAGAAGAAACTAAAAGCCAAAAGTTTGCAAAATAAGTCCTTTCCAAAGAATATGAAGTATACAAAAGCCAGAATCAAGATATTTTCCATTTGAAGCGCCTGGTTACATTACGCTAAAAAAGGAACTGTATTAGGTCGTAGGTGGGAGTAATAACAATCTGGAGAAGTCTGTTGAAGACCGTTCCAGAACCGACCAGTTATGAAACTTACAGGAAAAGACAGAATACTAATTTACTGCTGCATTATATAATATATATATATATATATATATATATATATATATATATATATATATATATATATATATATATATATATATATATATATATATATATATATATATATATATATATATATATATATATATATATATATATATATATATATATATATATATATATATATATATATATATATATATATATATGATGATGATCAAGGACCGGACAAAGGACATGGTAATCGGAACGTGGAATGTAAGGGGAGCGAATGATGTGAAAGAGTGAGAGATTGTCCAGGTGCATGAGGGTGCGAAAGTTGATGTATGCGGAATAACTGAAACGAAATAGAGAGGTGAGAGTGCGAGAGAATGGGAGTATGGATGGGGTATATGTGCAGGAGTAGGTGAGAATGAGAGGGCAAAGGAAGGAGTATGTATAGTTGTGAGTAAAAGATGGAAGAAGAGCATAAGAGAGTATGGATCAGTTGGGTCAAGGACTGTGTGGGTAAAATTGAAAGTTGGAATACAAATGTGGGCGATAGTGTGTGTGTATGCGCCAAAGCAAGATCGTGCAAGCAGAGTGAGAGAAGAGTTCTGGACAAATGTGGAAGTGTGCATGGAAAAGTTTGAAAGGAATGAGAGACTGTTTTTGATCGGTGATATGAATGGTAAAGTAGGGAATGTGAAGGTGGATGGAATAGTTGGTGAGTGGGGTGTGCCTGCTGAGATAAATGAGAATGGCAGTGCGCTAGTGGACATTTGTGCTGGGAGGGGGTTGGTGATAGCAAATACCCTCTTCAGGCACAAAATGATCCACAGGTATACAAGGCGAGTGATGAGAAGGGTGGGTGGTGAACTGAATGAAAGGAAGGCAATGATTGATTATGTGTGTGTGGATGAAAGGATGCGAAAATGTGTAATGGATGCAATAGTTTATAGAGGTTGGGGGAGTGGACTTTCGATCACTACTTGGTGGTGGCCAGAATAAAGGCTTAGGATGGAGAAATAGAAGAAGGGAAGGACGGGAAGAAGGAGTATTTGTAAGGAGAGTGGAAAGGTTACAAGAGGATGAGATGAATTGGAGCAGATGGGAGACGTGGAAGGTGTGTACAGGATATTTACAGAAGAAATAAGTGTAGCATGTGATGTGGTGTGTGGGATGAAGAGAAGACGGAGGGGTGTGCAAGGAACAGCGTGGTGGAATGATGAGGTGAGACAGGCTGTGGCACAAAAGAAGAAAGCATACAATGAATGGATGAGAAATAGGGGCGTGGAAGAAGTAGAGAGGCGGAGGAGAGAGTTATATGTAGAAAGAAAGAGAGAGGTGAAAAGATTAGTAAGAGAGAGTAAGAAGAGAGCAGATGTGGAATTTGGAAGGAACTTGAGGGTAAAGTGGAGGGACTGTAAGAAAATGTTCTGGAAAGAGATGAAAAGAGTAAGACAGGGTGGAAGTGAAGTTAGCAGGGGAGTGAAAGATAAAAATGGTAGATTACTAGTGGAGAAAGGAGAAAAAGTGAGCAGATGGAGAGAACACTTTAAGGAATTGTTGAACATAGAGGATGGAAGTAATGCAAGTATAAGTGGCTGGAGAATGGCTGGGAGAAGGAGGGAGGTGAGAAGACAGGAAGAAATCAGTAGGATAGAAGTTGTGGAAGCAATGAAGAAAGTTAAATTGGGGAAAGCCCCAGGAATTGATGGAGTGTGTGGTGAAATGCTGAAGTATTGGGGAGAGATAGTAGTAGAATGGATGTGGAAAATGTGCAGATTGGCCTGGGAGGAAGGTAGAGTCCTGGAGGATTGGAAGTCAGGTATAATTATTCTCTTGTACAAAGGAAAAGGGGAAAAAGAAGTGTGTGGTAATCATAGGGGCATCTGTCTTCTTAGTATAATAGGAAAAGTGTATGGTAGGATACTTATTGACAGAGTTAGAGAAAGAACAGAGGAATTAGTTGGAGAAGAACAAGAAGGATTTAAGAAGGGAAGAGGTTGTGTAGATCAGATATTCATTCTTAAATCTTTGGTGGAAAAATTTCGAGAGAAGGGAAAGAAGTTGTATGCGGCTTTCATGGATTTGGAGAAAGCATATGACAGGGTGGATAGACAAGGATTGTGGAAAGTATTAAGAATATATGGAGTAGATAAGAAGTTGCTGAATGCTGTGAAGAGTATGTTTGATGGTACTAAGGCTGCAGTGCGTGTGGATGGTGAACTAAGTGAATATTTCTCTTTGAAGATTGGGTTGAAACAGGGATGTGTCATGTCTCCATGGTTGTTCAATCTGTACATGGATGGGGTAATAAAAGAAGTACAAGGTAGGGTAGTGGATGTTGGAGTGGCCCTGGTGAGAGAGGATAGTGTTTGGAAACTCCCTGTACTGTTGTTTGCAGATGATACTGTGTTGTTGAGTGAAGACGAAGGAGAGCTGCAAGGGTTGGTGGTTGAGTTTGGGAGAGTGTGTAAGAAACGGAATCTAAAGGTGAATGTAGGGAAGAGTAAAGTGATGGTCTTTGAGAGAGGTGAAGTCAGTGAATATACAGCGAGGTTGGATGGTGAGGAATTGGAAAATGTGAGTACGTTTAAGTACTTGGGTAGTGTGATGAGTAAGGATGGAGGTTTGGAGGGTGAAGTGCTTGAAAGGGTACAGCAGGGAAGAAAGGTTGCTGGTTCCTTGAAAGCAGTGATAAGAAGCAGGGAAATGAGCATGGAAGTGAAAAAGTTACTACATGACAGTATTGTGATACCAACTCTAACGTATGGAAGCGAAGCTTGGACGTTGTTGGAAGGACACAAGTCAAGAGTGAGAGCAGTGGAAATGAGTTATTTAAGAGGAGCCTGTGGAGTCACATGGAGAGACAGGCTGATAAATGAGGATATAAAGGAGCGTTGTGGTGTGGATGTGGATGTGATAGGAAGCGTTAGGAGGAATACACTGAGGTGGTTTGGCCATGTGGAGAGGATGGAGGGTGAAAGGCTGACAAAGAGAGTGTATGTGAGTGAGGTGGAGGGGAGAAGAGGGTGGGGGGAGGCCGAGGATGAGATGGAGGGATGGGGTGGAGAGGTATATGAGAGAGGGGGGTGTGAGTTGGGAGCGGAGCAGTGAAATGGCGGGGGACAGGGCGACTTGGAGGCGATTTGTTTGTGGCCACCCCGAACGGGATTGAGGCGTCTGACAATAGATAGATAGATAGACTTTAACTGTTTGTAATTGAGACTAATACAATGACTAAATTATCATAATTTTTTAATGTTATTGTTATTAGTTTATTAGAATTGTAAACTTGTTTGATCGAAGTGTGAGAGGTTTGAATTTTAGTAGTATAAGGTTATTGGAGACTGAATCATAACTCAGTGGCACAGAGTACTTAAAAATGACTTTAGAATATGCTATATTTATGTCGTATACCCATTGCATATGACCTCAAAATGATTTTTAAAACTGGCCAAAATGCAAAATTTTCCCGGGGGGAAGGGGGCTTACAGCGCCCCCCCCCCCGAACCCTCCCCCCAGGTGTACGGGCTCGCTGGGATCAGTTAAAAAGATTAAAAAAAAAAAAGCCCCCCCCCCTTTTTAACTTTCTGGGTACGCCACTGAGTGAATAAGAACCCTACACAGAGTCAGTATCGCTGCAGTGTTACAGAAAGTATGTCCAGTATGTGTGAAGCTTTTGCAAGAATATTATTGTAAAAGATAGATTCACGGAACAGAAATAGGATGATGGAGGACTGAACTGTGCGTTACTGTCAGCATGGCGATAGTTGTGCGGAAGACTGGTAAGGAAAATGATGGATGAACTGAATTTGTGCTTCTGTTCTCTTGAGGTGTGGGTCTAGAGGCAAAAGTTGAAGAAAAGATAAGTTCGGCCCCCCTTTATATTTTATTCTAGAGGCAAAAGTTTAAGAAGTTTAGCTCGACCCTCTTTATATATTATTCAAGAGGTAAAAGTTCAAGAAAAAGTTTACCTCGACCCTCACATATATTTTATTCATGGTACCACCAGACAACTTTCCAGGTGAGGGTCTGTGGTGCGGGAGGGAGGAGCAAGCGTGCCAGACCTCAGACGACCTACTGGACCCACTCATCCCTCGTCTGCGCAGGCGGGTGGTGCGCGCCGTGCGGGAGCGAACCCTGGACGCCACGGAAGGCAGGGAGTTCTTCTCGCTCACCCATGCCTGGATGGCCTCGCAGGTGTGCCCGCCCCCCTCACCCACACAACAACATCAACAACAACAACAACAACAACAACTCTGATCCTCCCTCTGACACCTGTGTAAATATTCCTGGTAGTGGCTTTATTTTTACTTGTTTTTTTAACCTACTTGCATGCCTTCCCATGTTAACCCCTTCACTACGATGAAGTCTTTTAGGAGGGCCGTATTTTAGGCAGCATAAGAGGTTTCGTAGCGCCTCTTCCTTAGCGATTTACTTTCCGTATTACACCTTGACCTTTTGGATGTTAGTTATGCCGTTTTATTATATAGAAATAGTTTGCATCAGTAACATCCAAGAGAAAACTGGAGCGTAATATGCAGAATAAATCGCTGTGAAAGAGGTATTAAGAAATTTCCAAAGCCACCTAAAATACGACCCTTTATTTTATTCTCCACCAGACTACTATGATCCGCTTAGGGGGGACTATTTCAACTGGAGAGGCTTTGTATATATTTTCCATTAGCCCCTTCAGTACGAGAGGTCTTCCCTAAGCTGAGCAAAATCGTCTGTTGGCAGCAAGAATAAGATAACAAAAAAATGGCGTCCTTAGGTTGAAGGGGTTGATATACTTTTACTGGGGTCTTTTTCAATGTAGAGTATTATAATTTTTTTCCTTTAAGTTCCCTATGTTACAAAACTACCCAAGGCCGCGTCCAAACCAAGTGCTTGCTGGTGCAGGTGGGTGTGGGCGGGTGCGGGCGGGTGTGGGTGGGTATGGGTTGGTGCGGATGGGTGCGGGCGGGTGCGGGAGGGTGTGGGCGGGAATTTTTCATCATTATAACTCATACAGGTGGCCCAACTGGACACGGGCGAATGTTGGCGGGAACTTCTATGGGTTACAGTGATGCAGAAATCCCGCCCGCGCCCGCAACCACTTGGTGGGGACACAACCAAACACGTTTTGCTTTCCTGAACTCTTGATTTTCTTTATTAACACCTTCGATACGGTGACTTGTTTTTATATTTACTCCTGCACCTGCTGATGTTATACTCAGCCTAGGAGAGTGCCCTAGTAGTGAGGGTATTAATGAGTACCATATCTAGCCCCTCCGTCAAAGAGAAAGAGAGAGAGAGAGAGAGAGAGAGAGAGAGAGAGAGAGAGAGAGAGAGACTGAAATTTAAAAAAAAAAAAATAAAACTCTCCTAAACTGAATATAATCGCCTGGAGGTAGCATGAATATAATAAAAACATCATCGTACTGTAAAGGTCAAATTTTGTAGTGTTATGCTAATTATCTCCCTCACCTATGACACCTGGATGTTGCATGAAACAGCACAGGGCAATACTTCATTCCTATGACACCTGGATGTTGCATGAAACAGCACAGGGCAATACTTCATTCTAGCCTACACACACTCATGCTTAGCTAAGGGAGTATTGTACTTTTCTAGTGAATAATCTCCTTACATCCGGGCGACGTCCAATTTTAGTTTATTTTCGCTGCTTCCAGATATTTTTAATCAACTCAGGAGGACTTAGTGTGCTTAAGGGGTTCGTTAAGACTATATCTGACTCCTCCAGTTCGAAAAGCCTCTGCTAAATTGAACAAAATGTCTGTAAATAGAAAGAATAAACTCAAAAGACGTCCCAAAACTCAGTGGGTTAAGTAACTAACAGGATGACAGTTTAATCTTACAGCTTGAGTTTTCTTGTGTGGTCCAGCAGTTTTCTTTCCTCTTCCCATTAGAGCTAATACGTCTTCAAGGAACTATATTTACTACTTCATCCTTCTGAACAGAAGGGGAAAAACGTTTGGTAAAATAAGTTGTTGATAGAAAAGAATAAAAGTTTCATAGTCGTGTTACGTACTGGAGAAAATGCCAAAATAGAAAGTTTTTCTGTGTGTGTGTGTGTGTGTGTGTGTGTGTGTGTGTGTGTGTGTGTGTGTGTGTTGCTGTATCGTAATGTACAGTTACTCCCAAAGGATCTTTACTGTGTTCCTCCTTACATTTCCAAACAGTATAACATGAAACGTTAGGAAAAATACCACCTTCTGCTCCACTCTTGTTCTCTCATTTTCGCTTGTTTTCACTCTCTCACTCCTGTCAGTATTCTCCATCCAGTAACTTCTCACATAATGACGTGCCTATTTTTATGCACGAAAGAGAAGGAATTTTATATCACATATGAAATACACTGTACCTTCTGAACTGTGTGCCTTAAGAAAAATACGAAAACGACAGAAGTGCTCATTATGAAACTATGGACCACTTGGGTATAGAAACTTTTTGGTTTGACTGTATTGTGACTTCACACAATGTCAACACTTCATTCATTTTTGATGACAGCTGTTTTTCACTAACTTCTTTATGTTTTTTTTTCTTTTTTTATTATTCCTTTTACGTTCTTTCCTATTAGCATTTTCAGTAAGGTGAAGTTAATTTATAGTTTATTCTTGCTTCTACCAGACGGCTGTATTCAGTTTAGGAAAGCCCTCTAACGGACAAGGAATTCAAGAAGGTTATATCATTCCCTTCCAATTCGAAAAGTCTAAACAAAGCTGAATTTTATTGACTGGAGAGCAAAAACAGCATTAAAAAAAAAAAAAAAAGACTTCATAGTACTGACTGGGTTCATGATATGTTAAGATTTACCCATTTATATACCCTATTTTGCAGGCTGAAGCTGCTAGAAATGAGAGTGCCAAAAGTAAAAGCGACAGTCAACCGACTAGCACCACAACGTCACCCATCCAGGCAAAATCATCCAACACCACGAACACCACCACCACCACCACACCCTCCACAACAGCCACACCCTCCACCACAACCACAACCAGAATCACTGCCACTCCCACAACCAAATCTCCCACTACAACACCTCCTACCACACCCTCTACCGTAAGCACTACCACACCTACCACCACAACGACCACCACGGCGACTACCACACCCACTGCTGTGAAGATTGACGTACAAGAAGATGAAGTAAAAGAAAGTGAGATTAGTGTAACTGTAGAGAAAAAGAAAAGTGATGAAGAATATGCAAAAGTAGAGTGCTCAAGTGCGAAAGAGACAGAGCAAAGTGCAAATGAGACAGAGCAAAGTGCAAAAGGGACAGAGCAAATTGCAAAAGAGACAGGGCAAGGTGCAAAAGAGACAGAGCCAAAGACTAAGTGTAAAGATAGTGTTAGTTACTACCGTGCGCCACTTGAAACTGTTGTCGTGTCGGTGGGAAACATGAGTGATAATCAAAATGATGTAAAATCGTCTGGTACATGTGTTCAGACGGGCATATCTCAGGATCCTTATAAGAACAACACTAGGGTTTCTCCGGTAGACGAGGCGAGCAGGAAGTCAGATAGTGATGAAGAGCCGGTGTGTAAGGACGGTTGCTCTGATCGGCGTGGCAGCGGTGGTTCAGGGACGCAGATGGTGAGCTTTATCGGGTATGGATCTGCCTTGACGTGCCCAGGTGGAACGAACTGGACGAGAAGAAAAAGTAGTGGGTGTAACGGTAGCATCGGTCTACAACACTCACCCGTCTCACCGTTCTCTCAAGCCACACAGACAGACTTCTCGTACGACTATCAGGGATGGGCCTCTGCTGGAGACGGCGAAAAGCTCATTGGTAGAAGCTCTGAGAATAACAAGAAGACAGAGATCGTACGCAGAAAAGAAGTTCACCCCAACCGAAGGAGGAAGGTTGGAGTGTCAGCCAGAGTGTCAGATGTGAGGGGCATCCTTAAATGTGTCCCATTCTCACGCTCTGACAAAACAGCCAGAGTCTCCTTCGATTCCACATCCTCTTTCGTCACCTGTCCCGTCGAAAACGAAAGAGAGTCGCCGGGAGTATCAGGGGACGACACTGACTCTATCCGAGACAGCCAACATGCCACATCGAACGAAGCATCTTTCAGCATCTTCGAAGAAGCTGCAAATGTAGAAAGTGATACTGAGGCTTCTGATAATTGTGAATTAAAAACTATAACCATAAGATTAGGTTGTGATGAAACAAACAGTTCACCTGCGACAAAAAGTAAGTCCGTTGACAGAAAGAAAATCAACTGGAGACCAAAACTGGGCAAGAACCACAGTGCGTTGTGTAGTGCGGTCACACGCGGGTTCGACAACCCTTCAGCTCATAATGAAACCGAAATTTCTGGAGTGCAGAATCTTGATACCCGCTCTCGCCCTATGTCTGAAATGGTCTTATCCAGTCATTTAAAGAATGATGATGAAGGGAGTGGCGATATGAATAAGTACTCGAGGGAAAAAGAACTAGTTATCCTTGATTTACTGCATGGCTCTTGCCGGCCACAACAGCCTGACAGCACCGTGGCAGAAGCAGAGGGTGTGAGCTCTCAAGGTGATCCGTCTCAGTGTCACAGCTCTGCAACAGGAGAATCTCACAAACATGTCACGGGGACTGCTGCAAGTGGAGAGTCACCAAGTCGTTCCAGATCCTCCAGTCAGGATGCTTCTTATCCCATTCACCATCCTGCCCCCACGTCTTCACCCCTCCACTACCCTACCTCCACTTCTTCGCCCCTCGACCAACCCACCACCACTTCCTCGCCCCTCCACTTCCACACTTCCACTTCCTCACCCCTCCACCATCCCACCTCCACCTCCTCACCCCTCCACCATCCCACCTCCACCTCCTCACCCCTCCACCATCCCACCACCACTTCTCCACCCCTCCACTACCCCACCTCCACTTCCTCACCCCTCCATTACCCCATCTGCACTTCCTCGTCCTTCCACGAACCCACGTCCACTTCCTCGCCCTTCCAGTACCCCACCTCTATTTCATCACCCCTCCACCATCCTACTTCCACTTACTGTCCTTCCACCTCCCCACCCAATCAGCCTACTTTCTCTTGTGATGCTACCAGTTCCCCACGCCATCAGAGTCCAACCATTCCACACCACACTTCTTACCCACCCCAAGACTCCACTTCCTCACATCATTCACCCACCTCTCCACTCGTTCACTGCATCTCCCCACTCCACCAGCCCCCCTCTCAATTTCGCTCTCCATCCCATTCGCCTGTTTCTTCAAGTCACCAGCCCTCGTCCCCCTGGCAACACCCCACCTCTCCCTGCCACCAATGCACCTCTCCCTGCCAACACTCCACATATTCTTGCCACCATTCCACCTCTCCCTTCCAACACTCCACATCTCCCTGCCAACACTCCACCTGTCCCTACCACCAAGCCATGTCCCCTTGCCACCAACCCATTTCTCCCTGCAGTCAAACCATCTCCCCGTGCCAACCCTCCACCTCTCCCTGCCACCAACCCACATCTCCACCCTATGAGTCATTTTCTCCACCTTGCCAGTCCACCTCTCCATCTCATCATCCTGTCTCCTCATCTTATATGCCTCCCATCTCCCCACCACAGTTTCTTAGCCCAACCACGGATGTTATGCGTGATTATCCTATTTACAGCGAATCCATTATTTCCCCGACGGCCCTGGGAGAGGACTGTGAGCTAGAAGTAGCCTGCATTAGCTCTGGTCCAAATTTCACTACTTGCTGGACAACTGTGCCTCCACCTCCAGTATTTGACTTCGCCGAAACATCACCACCACCAGCACAGTCCCATATCAGCGATAGTTCGAGGCGACTTGTTAGTGACACCCTAGAGCAACAGACTAGTTTAAAGCAAATTCCCTCAGGGGCACCTCTCACTGCCGCCATCACACAGCCCCTACAACAGCACCCCCACAGTGAAGTGTCAGTGCCAGTGTGCCGCCCCCAGGTGGATGGTGGGGAGGGGCGAGCAGAAAGCACGAGGAGGCTGAGGGAACTGAAGCTACGAAGTGACACTGAAGAAGACACTGACGGCAGCACCACGCCCATAGAGGAATTCTTCCTAAACCATGGCATTAAGTTCGATCCTACTTCTACGAAATCAAAAAAGCTATAATTTATTTTAACTTATAAATTTTATAAAATGAACCCAAACAAGCGCAGTGAATGACAGTAGTTAAGGAAAAGTACAAAACTGGAGAGTGGTGTACACGTGTGATAATCCTGGAATATTCTCATTTAGCAATCATTAGTAATATATCCTAAAGTGATTATGGACTTATCTGATAGTTTATTTTTTGTGTAAGGTTCGACATCCCTGTTAACACAACACAGATAGTTAACAGTAGTGTCAGTAACAGGAGAAAAGTCAGGATGAAGAGAAACATATCATGGAGCTATAGTCTACACTTAAGCTCTCTTACCGATAAGGAAGTGGATATTGAAATTAAGCTACCAAACTTTATAATCGAGTTGACTAACTTCTTGAAGATAAATAGTGAGAAAAGTTGTGTTCAGCTGTAGTGCTTGAGATTTCCAGCACCATAATACAGCTACAGGTGGCTTGACGAGGGAGTGGGTTCATATGTGTCAGTTTACGGTTCACTTTGCGCTAAATACTGGGTGCTCCGTATATTGCGCCTTAGAATCTAGAGTGTTGCGGGACCAACCCAGTCTGCTGCTGTGGGGAGTGCAAATATTTTGGTTGCCTCATGACATAATTTAACTATACAATTTGTGGATGTAAAAACGATGGTTCGATAAAGCCTGCAAAGAGTTCTGAGAATTAGAAAATTATGCAGGGTAGACACTGAGAACGCTGACCGAAACGTCCCAGCAACACACTGGAATCTGCCATCTATGACGAAAGAGGAGCGCAATATCTGAACCACCCTGTATAATCGTCAGAAAAGTAATCCGGTAAAACTGTAAAAGAAATGCCAAAGCGGAATATATGTGAACATTTTTATACTCTTCGTAGCTTACTATTTTATAAGAGCATCATGGCAAACGTAGTCTTGGTAAGGATGTGCGTTGCCTTCGTTAAGCATCGCCACAGCACGCTGTCATTCTTTTCCACAACGTTTTGCACCATAACGTAATTCCAGTTGTGCCAATCGTTCCACTACTTACTTTTAAGAGTCAATCCCTCATAAATAGAGTGTAGTCCTTGCGTTATTTCAGTGGCAAATTCTTCGTAACTCGGAACTTCAATCCTTACATTATATAAATACCCAAACCCTCATGACTCGGAACTGTAGCCCGTGAACAATGTTTGGGCAAATAACCATCAAAATATTGCAACAAAGACTTAACATTTGTTGACATGCAGTAGTTGAGAAAAGAAAAAGGGAGAGGAAGGATATTTTTGGATACCTGTGTGAAACAATGCAAAATAGATACAGGAACGTGTATTGTATCGTTCATATGTGGGTGACGTATGTTGATATGTAATGACATTTTCTGCGCTACTGATAACAAAACTATTCTTAATATCAAATAGCTTTATACAAACACCCAATTCGCTACTCATTTTTGTAATACCACAATAGTATCATTCCCAGGATATCATGAACTGAGAGTATAATTTCGGAAATCATAAAACGCACCCTGTCAGTCTTTTTTTTTTTTTTTTCCCTAGCTGCTGTACGTCAACTGTGACCCTTAGTAACATTTGCAATAACAGTTTCCAATAAAACTCGACGCCAATACTTTCTTGGCTGCCGGCTAAGAAGAACAATCATGCATGTTGGTTCATTCTTTCAGTATGATCGCGTCTTATTATACCCGCTTATATTCGGGTCTGAAGAAGCTAACGAAGGTCTTATTCAGTCTCAAGAGTTCGAAAAAAAAAAATATAGCCTGGATAAGCAAAAATTTAGAAAAATAAGACGTGCTCGTATTGAAGGGTGTAATATGGTTAAGTTCCGTCAGTTTGTTGCATTGCGGATGACATTCATGGGGAAGTTAATACGTTTGTGCATGTCTCCAAGGACCTTATTCTTGTCGGCTTGGAAAGCTCTCTTGCACTTTTTCCTTACGAGTTTGTATGAATATGGCACGTTAATATCGCTATTTGTTACTACGAACCGTGTCGTAATCTGAAAAACATTAATCACATTGCCTAGAAGAAAATACCTGGATGCAATAAGGAAAGGATATAATTAAGGAAAAGATGCCAGATGCCTCCCACATTTATTATTGTATGTTGCGTATATTTTTTTATGTATCAACGTAGACTGCTTATATACTATATATATATATATATATATATATATATATATATATATATATATATATATATATATATATATATAAAATCACCAGATGCAGAAATAGACAGGTAAAGGAGGAGGTGCTAGGGAGCCGCCTTAGCCCACGAGAATAGGAGCCAACCTGTGTGATATTGTGCTTAGTAGACAAACGTAGTTGAGAACCATTTCTACTTTTCATATTTCAAGGCGTTAGTGTTACCTCGTTGTGACTCCCATTTACATAACCTATCCTGTCTGAGGTTGTCGTCTTCATCTAATTTTTACTGTCACTTGGCCATTGCATTCAGCTTGAGGGAAACCATTTATACTGAACAGGTTACTCCGTTAAATCCGATGACGTACTGATGAATCCTTGCTACCTCCACATTGAATAAAGCCATCAGAAGACAGTAAGAATTAAAACAATAATAAAAGCGACGACCTATGGCTGAAGGGGTTTCGTAGCCTCAACCTCCACCTGCCCGGTCGTAGTGATCAGTATTCTGTCTGTCTGTCTGTCTGTCTGTCTGTCTGTGTGTGTGTGTGTCTCTCTCTCTCTCTCTAATATATATATATATATATATATATATATATATATATATATATATATATGACTATCTCGTAATAGGAGTAACTTAAGTCCTCTTAATATTAAGGCCGGACCACTAAGAACCGTAATCTCTCTCTCTCTGGTGTCAGACTAGGTAAAGGGGGAAGCAGCCTAGTTTCTCACCTGACGGACCCGTTTTCTTCGATTTCCAGGAAGTATAACTTACACAATTTTCACGAATGATTATGACAGGCTATCCAGTTCTCTCTCCCTCTCTCTTTCATCCAGAGATGTACCGAATTTACACTATTTACTTCACTCGTTTACTTTACCCCAAGGACGTCTTTTACTGTATACTAATTTCTTCTTATCAAGTGCCGGTTTGTTTTCATTTGACGGAACTAGGTAAATCATTGGTTGTGTTAAATTCGATGAACCTTAGTTATGATGTATGAAGGAAACTCCTTGGTTCTGAGTCAAATATATCCTTCAGTCTTATTTCACATGCCCATCAATTAGGCTGAAATCGGGCTATGAATTAGAATCTTTGCCAGGTGAAAACAAACTGACTATAGATTTTTTGCTTTATAACCTGGTTAAAAGATAGAAAGACTGGAATACAGATGATGTCCTCTGGGCGATAGGTTAACGATCTGTGACAATCAGTAGACCTTCACTTTAACGATGCCTCTTTGAAGATGTATGGAAGATTAAGCCAATTTTTAGCAAAAAAAAAAAAAAAAAAAAAAAAAAAAAAAACATAGAAGATAACAAACCTCGTCTTTCTTAAGGAGGGAGGGTTCTCTTTCACTTTAACATTCACTCTAGTCTGTTTGTGAAGTGTCTGGTAGATGTGTGTTCGGCAACTGTGCGAAGGAAGATAAAAGTGCTGTATAAACATTCACTCTTGTTTGGTTATGAAGTGCCTGGTAGCTGTACGAGAAAAAAAAAAAAAAAAAATTATAAACGCATTCACTCTAGGATGGTTGTGAAGTGTATGGAAGCTGTGTGAGCGAAGATACAATTCACCCTAGATTGATTGTGAAGTTTGGTAGCCATACGAATGAAGGTAAATGTATAAAGAAATATTCACTCGACGCTGTTAGTGAAGTGTCTGATACATGTACGCGTGATCATAAAAGTATGAACAGACTGACTCATTCACAAGCGAATTCAACATTTTTAAATTAATACTGACAGAGTTGGTCCTCCTCTTCCAGCCTCACCCCAGGGAATGGATTGTAACTATATTTGTATATTCCATCCCTGTACTATCACTACTAATCGGGCACAGGTGCTCCCCTTCCAGCCTCTACCACAGACCTCTACACCCCCTTCCGTCGTCTCACACCCTTCATATATTTATACTCGGTGTTCGAAGTGTGGGTCTGAGTGTAAGGTAGAGTCTAGTGACGAACGCTACATTATGTACCTTTACAGACTTTGATATTTTCTTAAACCTCCTAGACAGAATCTTTCCAAAGGATGGTGTAAACCGAGATGGGACAGCTTAACCCCACTGTTTACAACAGATCCATTCCTTCATTCTTCTTCCTCTCCTTCCCTTTCTTCTTTCTATTCTCCTCCTAATTCTCCTTCTCCTCTTCTTCATTCTTCTTCTTCTTCTTCTTTATGTTGAGCTGAGTAATCCCAATACTGTGTTTAACCAGCAATACATATCAAATTATGAATTTACAATGGCTCGATGGGTGACAGGGGCACCACAGAGCAGGAGCTGTTTCATTTCTGTTTACTATGAGGTCTCGGGGTTGCAGTTTTCACAGGTGTGCCAATCCTTTAGTAATGTGCAGTCCATAAAGCAACGTTACACTCAGTGGCGTTAGAGATTTCTTAACATGTTTTCCTTGGCGATTTATGCTACATATTACCCCTCAACATCGTCTTGTACATTACAGATGCAAAGTAAGTCAATGTTAAAACAAGACAAACAGCACAAAAGAGAACGTTAAGGTGTACTATGCAAAGATAAATCGCTAAGAAAGATGTGCTACGAAGTCACCTTTGCCACCTAAAATACTGCCTCAAGGTCCGAGGGAATTAGAAATGAATGATGTTTCACCATGTTTCGGCACACGTGATAGTTCTGAATAAGTTAAAGGTCTGATAATTCGAAGTGAAAATTCTGAGTAGGTGAAAAGACTGACAGTTCTGAAGATGGGAAACGTCTGCTAACTGTAGGCAGGCTATGCGAGGTGTTTGATAATTCTGAGTGAAAAGTATGATAATCTGAGGATGTAAAATGCAGTAGTTCTGAGAAAGTGAAGAGTCTGATGATTTTAAGTGAACGGTATGATAACTAAGAAAACGAAGCCTGATAACTGAATAACAGAAGTAAGGCTACTTCCTTTTTATCTCATTTTTTATACGACTGGTGAAACAGAACATGGTAATACAACAGCACTAAAAAATTCTTCACTCTGACTTTCATTAATGCTTCAGTATACTGTAACAGGACACATCATTACCTACATGCTTATTTTGCGTGCGTCTTGTACATTACAGATGCAAAGTAAGTCAATATTAAAACAAGACAAACAGCACAAAAGAGAACGTTAAGGTGTATTATGCAAAGATAAATCGCTAAGAAAGCTGTGCTACGAAGTCACCTTTGCCACCTAAAATACTGCCTCAAGGTCCGCAGAAGTGTTTACTATTTCTCTAGGCAAGCTGTTGATAATGTTCTTATTAATGTGTCTAACGTTCGTATTTATGGGTCCTACCCACCCCATGTATTAGTGAGAAAGAGGGTGATGATGATGATGATGATGATGATGATTAGTGAGGAACAAGATGGTGATGATGATGTTTTTAATTATATCAAGTGGGAAATATGGTGACGATAATGATAATAAAGATGATGGTGGTTTAAAATATAAGCCCAGTTGAGAGTAACGATACTTTTTTTCTGCTGACTGTACTGTACGTGAATTCTAGCTTTACTTGGGATCCCGTGACCACACCTGCAGCCTGTACCATCCTTTACCATGTGTGTCGTTTCTAATGCTCTCTGACAGTTTGCAAGTTGTAACATACCCAAACCACTCACATTAGAACATTTACAATGTGCACCATACTCGTACCACTCACACTACGGCCCCTGCCACGTGCACCATACTCGTACCTATCACACTACGACCCCTGCCACTTGCACCATACTCGTACCACTCACACAACCCTTACCATGTACACCATACCCTTACTACCCGCACTACATCTACTTCCATGTGTACCATACCCGTGCGACTCACATTGCAGCCCCTACCATGTGTATCATATTTGTGCCGTTCACCCTACACCTCCACACCTGTAGCATAAAGTTTCATACTCATCAATAAGATGTATTTTTATTGTTGTCCTGTGTAACTTTTGAACCGTATTTTCGCCAGCAGAGATTTCGTAACATTTCTTCCTAAGCGATTTCTTTTGCACTATACGCCTTAATATTTCCTAGTGTTATTAGTGCAAATCATGTCGATATTAAAAAGATACTAATAACACCAGAATATTGACGTTTCGTATGCAAGATAAACCGCCGAAAAGAGGCGTTGCAAAATCTTCTAAACCCGCGAAAAATCGGTCCTTTATCTGTGCATTTTGAAACTCTTCTAATTAATGATTACTTGGAACACGATATTTTTGGCCCATTGTTAAAGGTTGTAAGTACTTTACATAATACTATACCAATATGTCAACCAATATCCATTGCAATATTTTATGCATTCCTACAGAAGATGTAAGTGTTGTTCATTGCTAACTTCAATAACATTATTTAACAATTATTGTCTGTTTCACTGTCCTGCTTTGATTATGTTATTTTCAAAGCTGGGAACGCTACTAATAAAAAGTAGCGGCGCTCCCATTCCCGTTACTAGCTCGAAAAAGTAGTGGCGTTACTGGTTTCGCTATTTGATACGAAATGTAGCGGCGCTCCCGCTCCCGCTACTTTGGATAAGAAAAAGTTACACGAAGGAAAGGTTAACAAAAATCTGTGATGTAGCAATACACTATATACTGTTTTGATAATATTAGTCTGAGTGATTATGTTGTGTACCGGTAATGTCAGTATATATATATATATATATATATATATATATATATATATATATATATATATATATATATATATATATATATGTATATATATATATATATATATATATATATATATATATATATATATATATATATATATATATATATATATATATATATATATATATATATATATATATATATTGCCAGACGCCTCAATCCCGTTTGGGGTGGCCACAAACAAATCGCCTCCAAGTCGCCATGTCCCCCGCCATCTCACTGCCCTGCTCCCAACTCACACCCCCCTCTCTCATATACCGCTCCATCCCATCCCGCCATCGCATCCGCGGCCTCCCCTCCCTCTTCCCCCCTCCACCTCACTCACATACACTCTCTTCGTCAGTCTTTCACCCTCCATCCTCTCCACATGGCCAAACCACCTCAGTGTGTTCCTCATAACGCTTCCTATCACATCCACATCCACACCACAAAGCTCCTTTATATCCTCATTCGTCAGCCTGTCTCTCCATGTGACTCCACAGGCTCCTCTTAAATAACTCATTTCCACTGCTCTCACTCTTGACTTGTGTCCTTCCAACAACGTCCAAGCTTCACTTCCGTACGTTAGAGTTGGTATCACAATACTGTCATGTAGTAACTTTTTCACTTCCATGCTCACTTCCCTGTTTCTTATCACTGCTTTCAAAGAACCAGCAACCTTTCTTCCCTGCTGTACCCTTTCACGCACTTCACCCTCCAAACCTCCATCCTTACTCATCACACTACCCAAGTACTTAAATGTACTCACATTTTCCAACTCCTCACCATCCAACCTCGCTGTACATTCACTGACTTCACCTCTCTCAAAGACCATCACTTTACTCTTCCCTACATTCACCTTTAGATTCCGTTTCTTACACACTCTCCCAAACTCATCCACCAAGCCTTGCACCTCCCCTTCGTCTTCACTCAACAACACAGTATCATCTGCAAACAACAGTACAGGGAGTTTCCAAACACTATCCTCTCTCATCAGGGTCACTCCAACATCCACTACCCTACCTTGTACCTCTTTTATTACCCCATCCATGTAAAGATTGAACAACCATGGAGACATGACACATCCCTGTTTCAACCCAACTTTCAAAGAGAAAAATTCACTTAGTTCACCATCCACACGCACTGCAGCCTTCGCACCATCGTACAGACTCTTCACAGCGTTCAACAACTTCCCATCTACTCCATATATTCTTAACACTTTCCACAATCCTTGTCTATCCACCCTGTCATATGCTTTCTCCAAATCCATGAAAGCCGCATACAACTTCTTTCCCTTCTCTAGAAACTTTTTCACTAAAGATCTAAGAATGAATACCTGATCTACACAACCTCTTCCCTTCCTAAAGCCTCCCTGTTCTTCTCCAACTTATTTCTCTGTTCTTTCTCTAACTCTGTCAATAAGTATCCTATCATACACTTTTCCTATTATACTAAGAAGACAGATGCCCCTATGATTACCACACACTTCTTTTTCCCCTTTTCCTTTGTACAAGGGAATAATTATACCTGACTTCCAATCCTCCGGGACTCTACCTTCCTCCCAGACCAATCTGCGCATCTTCCACATCCATTCTACTACTATCTCTCCCCCATGCTTCAGCATTTCACCACACACTCCATCAATTCCTGGGGCTTTCCCCAATTTAACTTTCTTCATTGCTTCCACAACTTCTATCCTACTGATTTCTTCCTGTCTTCTCACCTTCCTTCTTCTCCCAGCCATTCCCCAGCCACTTATACTCGCGTTACTTCCATCCTCTATGTTCAACAATTCCTTAAAGTGTTCTCTCCATCTGCTCACTTTTTCTCCCTTCCCCACTAGTAATCTACCATTTTTATCTTTCACTCCCCTGCTAACTTCACTTCCACCTTGTCTTACTCTTTTCACCTCTTTCCAGAACATTTTCTTACAGTCCCTCCACTTTACACTCAAATTCCTTCCAAATTCCTCATCCACTCTCTTCTTACTCTCTCTTACTAATCTTTTCACCTCTCTCTTTCTTTCTATATATAACTCTCTCTTCTGCCTCTCAACTTCTTCCACGTCCCTATTTCTCATCCATTCATTGTATGCTTTCTTCTTTTGTGCCACAGCCTGTCTCACCTCTTCAGTCCACCACGCTGTTCCTTGCACCCCCCTCCGTCTTCTCTTCCTTCCACACACCACATCACATGCTGCGCATATTTCTTCTGTAAAAATCCTACACACACCTTCCACGTCTCGTCTCCCATCTGCTCCAATTCATATTTGCCCAATCGTTCCTCCACTTCTCTCTTATACTCTGCCTTTTTCTCATCCTCTTCTAACCTTTCCACTCTCCTTGCAACTACTCCTTCCTCTCGTCTTTCCCTTCTTCTATTCCTCCATCTTACTTGAATTCTAATTCTGGCCACCACCAAGTAGTGGTCAGAAAGTCCACTCCCCCAACTTCTATGATCTCTTGCATCCATTACACTTCTTCGCATCCTTTCATCCACACACACATAATCAATCATTGCCTTCCTTTCATTCAGTTCACCACCCACCCTTCTCATCACTCGCCATGTATACCTGTGGATCATTTTATGCCCGAAGAGGGTATTGGCTATCACCAACTCCCTCCCAGCACAGATGTCCACTAACGCACTCCCATTCTCATCTATCTCAGCAGGCACACCTCACTCACCAACTATTCCATCCACATTCACATTCCCAACTTTACCATTCATATCACCAATCAAAAACACTCTCTCATTCCTTCCAAACTTTTCCATGCACACTTCTACATTTGTCCAGAACTCTTCTCTCACTCTTCTGGCACGATCTTGCGTTGGCGCATACACACACACAATCGCCCACATTTGTATTCCAACTTTCAACTTTACCCACACAATCCTTGACCCAACTGATCCATACTGTCTTATGCTCTTCTTCCATCTTTTACTCACAACTATACATACTCCTTCCTTTGCCCTCTCATTCTCACCTACTCCTGCACATATACCCCATCCATACTCCCATTCTCTCACACTTTCTCCTCTCCATTTTGTTTCAGTTATTCCACATACATCCACTTTCGCACCCTCAAGCACCTGGACAATATATATATATATATATATATATATATATATTTTTCATTCACTGCCAGACGCCATGTATCCCAGACGGGGTGGCCAATGGCTTTGAGTTGTTTTACAGGGAGGGGCACTAATCCTCCACCAACCCCACTTGACATGTAGGGATGCCAACAGCATCTGGTGTTCCCAGGCGGTCACCCATCCAAGTACTAACCAGACCCAACGTTGCTTATATATATATATATATATATATATATATATATATATATATATATATATATATATGTCGGTGTCACTTTAATGAAGCTTAGAGCCGAAAGTACAGGAAAAAGGTATTTACTGTATAATGTAACAAATGTTCGTTTACATTGTTACCTAGTATACCTACTGAAAGTTACATACGTAAATAAAAGGCAAAAAAATATGGCTTACCATTGATACATATTATATAGATTTATTATATTTTCAATGATAACTATTTAAGACATGGACGAAAACGAAAGTAAAAATGTACTGGGGCTTTCTTTTAAAGGTTATTCATACAGTAGCAATGTTTTTTTTTTCCATTACATTAAACTGAAAGTTACATACTGTTACGAAATAATAACGTAGTGAGTAAGAATTAGTTTGAAAGAGAGAGTGGGGGAGAGAGCGGGAGTTAGAGACGGGGATAGTTAGAGGTGTGTGTGTTCTTACTTCTTACCTAATTGTATCTTTACAGGAATGAGTCAAGCTCGTATTGTCCCGTGTCTTAGACCATATTTATCGTACATATCCTTAAATTTGTGAATTGTTTTGGCACACACTATTTCATTCGGTAGTGCATTCCATTGATCAATTGCTCTGTTTGGGAAACTGAATTTCCTTACGTCTTTATCACCTCTCTTCTTATGCAGTTTTTTGCAGTGTCCTCTTGCTGATGCTTCTCCATATGTTAAGTAATCATTTATGTCTATTTTCTCCTTTCCTGATATGCACTTATATAGCATTATCATGTCACCTCTTTTCCTTCTCTCCTGTAGTGTTGTTAGATTCAGTTTATTTAATCTTTCTTCGTAGCTTAGGTCCCTTAAGCTTGGTATCCATCTTGTAGCGGCCCTTTGAACTTTTTCAATCTTGTCTATATGCTTTTTGAGATGAGGACTCCAGACTATTGATTCATATTCCAGGGTTGGTCTAATGAATGATGTTATTATCCTTCTTAGCATGTCTTCATTTATGTATGTGAATGCTATTCTCATATTTGCAAGCAGTGTATACATGTTCCGTAGGGTACCTTCTCGCTGATGTGGTCAGCCGGAGATAGTCTGTTATTGATAATCACACCTAGGTCTTCCTCTCTTTCTGATGTGTATAGGGTTTTATTTCCTAACTTATACTCCCAATCAGGTCTTTTTCCACTTTTACCAAACTTGATTACATGACACTTGTCCACATTGAATTCCACTTGCCATGTACTATTCCATTCATGAAGTTTATTTAATTCTTCTTGTAGCTCCCTACAAGAGTCTGTGCTAGTAATTCTCCTTTGTATTTTTGCATCATCTGCAAACATATTCAGATAGCTCTCATTTCCAGTGTTACTGTTTATATCATTTATGTACACTAGAAACATGATTGGTGCCAGCACCGAACCCTGTGGTACTCCACTAGTCACTTCTTTCCATGATGAGTAGTTTCCTCTTAGTACTGTCCTCATTTCTCTTTTTATGAGAAAGTCTTGCATCCAACAAAACAGTTTGCCTCGAATTCCTCCTTGATGGTACAGCTTCCATAAAAGTCTTTGGTGTGGTACTGTGTCAAAAGCTTTCTTGAAATCTAAATAGATACTGTCCACCCATCCTTCCCTTTCCTGTATTGTGTTTGTTACTCTGTCATAGTAGCTCAACAGATTAGTAACACATGATTTTCCTTTTCTGAAGCCAAACTGTCTTTCCGTTATCATACTGTGTTGTTCTAGATGATTTACCCAAGCTTTTCTTATAAGTTTTTCTAATACCTTGCTTACAACACTGGTCAGTGATACTGGTCAGTGATACTGGTCGGTAGTTGAGAGGATTTTGTCTATTTCCTTTCTTGAATAAGGGGACTATATTTGCTTTTTTCCAAATATCAGGTAGTTTCCCTTGACTCAAGGATTTCTTGAAAATTAAAAATAATGGTTTACTTAACTCCTTTGCACATTCTCGTAACACCCAACATGAAATTTCATCAGGACCACTTGCTTTTCCTCTGCCTAATCTACTTAACTCCTCCTGTATTACTTTTTCTGCTATTTGTATATCTGGTAGTATGTGTGGACATGCGTGTTCCACATATTCCCTCTCAAAATTTTTTTCTTCTGTAAAAACTAATTGGAAATTCTTATTTAGTGCTTCACAAATATCTTTCTCTTGTGTATAAGTGATTCCCTCGTCCGTGATGGATAGTATTATATCTTTTACTTTGGTTTTGCTTCTGATATAGCTGTAAAACAGCTTTGGTTGATCACTACTTTTATTTATTATATCCTCCTCAAACTGTTTTTGGGCTTCCCGTCTTATTCTTGTATAGTCGTTTCTTGCCTGTTTGTAATTATTATACGCCCTTTCACTATTGTGTCTTCTGTAGCTATTCCACAACAAATCTCTTCTTTCTTTTGATTTTTTACATTCTGTATTGAACCATTTCTGTATTTTCTTATCTGCTTCTTTGTGCTGTGGGATGTAATTCTGGACTCCTATTTCATAAAATTCACAAAATTTTTTATATACAGCATTTAAATCTTGTCCTCTAAGCTCATTTTCCCAATCAACTTCTAAGAAATACTTCTTTAGGTCTTGATAATTTCCCTTTTTATAGTTTAGTCTCTTTTTGTAACTGTCATTGCTGTTTACTATGTCATATGCTATCCTGAAGTTATAATTTAGTACTGCATGATCGCTTTTGCCGAGTGGAGGGTGATACATTAAACTGTCAATGTCATTTTCTTGCCTAGTAAATATTAGATCTAGCACTGAAGGTACATCAAGTCCTCTTTTTCTAGTGGTTTCCCTCACATGTTGCGTTAAGAAAAACTCTTGTACGAGATCCAGGAGCTTTTGGTCCCAACAGCTTTCTTGGCTATTTATATCTAGAGTATTCCAATTTATATTTGTATTGAAATCCCCAGTTAGTATAATTCTTTCCGATTTCTCTTCCATTTTATGTAGCAAGGATCTTATACTCTGAATCGTACTCTCTGCCAGGTCCTCATATTCATCTCTTTCCCATGTGTTTGATCTGGGTGGCATATACAAATTGGCTACAATTACTTTACCTTCAGATGTGTCGATCTCTACTGCAATCAGTTCTACTTGTGATGGTATATCTAGGTTTATTTCCTTGACTTTTAGATTTTTCTTTGTTAATATTATAATTCCTCCTCCTTTTTTTAAGTTTCTGTCTCTTCTCCATATATTGTATTCCTCTAAGTTTAGTATGTCTTTGGATATCCTTGGTGTTAATTTTGTCTCAGTTAGGCATATTATTTGTGGTTCATTTTCTCTGACATAATCATTCATCTCTAGTAATTTAGATACCATTCCATCCACATTTGAGTACATCAACTTTATCATCTTGTTTATATACTTGTCATGACATGGTTCTACTAACTTCCTCCTTTTTCTTCCATCCTGTTTGTGTACCACTTTCGTACCTGCAATCCTATTACTTTGTAAAAAAATTTCTTCTTGTCCTCTTCTGATCTTCCCTCATTTTTTGTTTTGGCTTCCTCCCTTTTCTCTTTCAGTAATTCCAGTTCCTCTTGTGTTAGGCATCTTTTTATCCATACATTTTTGAACTCCTCTTTTTCCATAAGATTCTTTGCATTTTTTAGTATCTCTTCCACAGTGTTTACACTCTGGAAAGTCACCTTTAGAGGTCTTGTCTTGCTTTTCTCGTATTTCCCTAACCTTTTGTGTTCCTCTATGTCTTTACTACAGATTTCCTCTGATACTTCTTTCAGTAAGCTCATTACATTTGCCATCTCCTTTTTGTCTTTAGTGATTTTGTTTTTAATTTTTTCCTCTTCTATACCAGTGATTACTATTGATTTATTTATTTCTACTGAATCTCTGACTAACTTTGGATTGTTTTGGATTATTCTTTTCACTTCCTTTTTAATGTTTTTTTTCCTCCACCCTTGTTTCTAAGTCTTTCTTTACTTTCACCATTTCAGCATACGTGGTTTCTACATCATTTTTGTAGCTTTGCAAAGCTTCATTCACCTGTGTTATCTTCTCCTCAATATCACTGCTCTGGTCCATAAGACTGCTTGCTTGTCTAATTGTCTCTGTGTCATTTTTTAACTCTTCCATAACACTCTCGTGATTAACTACTGTACTTCCCATTTCACTCACTTTCTTCCTAAGGGTATTCAATTCCACTGTTAGTTCACTGATGGTTGTGTCTTTCTTATTGGCCTCCCTTCCCAGTTTTTCTATCTCTTCCTTTTGCAAGTGCATTTGCTTCTTTATTTCATCAATTTCATTTTTGAAAGCCATTTCTAGTTTGTGTACACGTTCAACCAGTCTATTGTGAGTCTCCACTTCAACCAGTTCTTGGTAGAAATCATCATTTTGCTTTTTACTTTTATCCCTTTTCTTTTCCAAATTTATCTTACTGAAGTATGTATCCATTTTGTAATACTAAATGAAGAGTATGTACTTACACTTTCCGCGTGTTGCCGTTGTATAAACAATCCCAGCTGACTCAACGCATCGTGGTTCTTTGTTATTTGAACAAGTCTTATTTAAACTTATGATTTCTTTTCCTTTTAATAATGAAAAATCATTTAGTCTAACCTGGTACAGAGCTTGACTCATTCAGATACTTATTTAGGTAATGCCTCTGGCCTTGTTGAGCTGGTATGGAGCGCCGGTAAAGGACGTCTTCCTCCGACGATGCCGTGTGTATGTGTGTGTGTGTGTGCTGCTAGCCAAGCTGGCATTGCGTAATTTAAATGATCGATAAGTAACTAGCAAAGTCCTGTCTAATTATTGCACATTACTAATAAATAATAATTAATAAATTACTGATGTTATGTAGAACAAACATCATTGACAGAATTGACGAAAGTATTATTTTTCGTCATTAATAAATACAACAAACCGTCGGCATATCTGTATGGACACAGCGACTCCGGACCTGTATTCGTCGCGTGAGTAGAGAGGAGCGCGGTAACGCGTGAGTACGGCCAAAAAGTAACGGCGCTCTAAGTTCCGCTACTGGCTAAAAAAAGTAATGGCGTTACCACTATCGCTATTAAAATAGTAGTGGCGCTACTAATAGCGGCGCTATTCCCAGCTTTTTCACTTTATCTTGGCCTAACAATACCAACTCTCCATTATTAATCCTTGAGTGGCATTCTGTGTACAATAAACCTCAGCCATCCCACAGATTTGAACTCTCACGAGTCACATCTGGCTGGAACACCTTAACTCACTAGACCACTATACTGGTTTTACTCTACCTTGGCCTGCCATTGCCATCTCTCCATGGATTAACACTAGAATACAATGTTGGTCAGGAAGAAGTGCAGAAAAAGATGTAGAACCGTAGTATTGTCTTATTTTGACACAGCGGCTACATTAAATACGATGCAAAGGGACACATATCGCCGTCAAGTTATGGGAAGGAGTACAGGCGTCCGTTTCCTCATCAACGGGTTAAACTACTCTGGATCTCAAAGAAAAAAAAGAACGATAATTTGTTCTGAATTTTTACGTACTTTCACAAGGTATTCTGACCTCAGCACAAACACTATCAGCCTCTTACGGTTCGTCTACTCGGGAGAGATTTTCGTTATTGTGCTGTTTATTCCCCGCAGCCCAGATTTTTTTTTTTTTTTTTGCGAGAAAGATGGAACCAAAGGCCACGAGCCAGCAAAACTGTTCCTTCCAAAAGAAGAACAAAATACTTGAGAGCCAAATTCAAGATCCGATCATTTCGAGATGCCTGGACTTACTGTGATTGAAAGACTGGAGATCAAAAGCAGGAAATACAGACAGAGGGAAACAGTTCCAGAGATGACTTGTCGCATAAATGAAGGACTGGGAGTAACGGTTAACTCTTGCATTAGAGAGTTGGACAGAAAAGGAATGAGAGTTTGCTGCTAGAGAGGTGCTACGTGCCCGTCGTAGAGGTGGAGGGATGCAGGCAGACAGTTCAGAGGAGCAGTGACCATTGAAGTAGCGATAGAAAAGAGATAAAGATGCAACAGTGCGGCGAAGAGACAGAGGTTGAAGGGAGTCAGTAAGAGGAGGAGAGTTAATGAGACGAAAAGCCTTTGACTCCACCCTATTGAGAAGAGCTGTATGTGGGGAACCTCGCCACACATGAGAGTTGTACTGTAAATAGGGACGGATAAAAACCCGTGTATAGAGCCAACAATTGTGCAGGGGTAAAGAAGGAACGGAGTCGGCTTAGCACACCTAATCTCTTGGAAGCAGATTTTACAAGAGATGTAATATGATCTTTCCAAGATAAGTCCCGAGTAAATGAAACCCCAAGCATGTTCAAGGATGATGCAGGATTAAGCTGAATATTAATAAACATTAGTGGGTATACCTGTGGAAGATTTTGTCTGGTTGGTAGGTGTAAGAACTGAGTCTTTGATGCATTAAAAATAACCAGATTATTTTTACCCCAGTCAGAGATACGAGCCAAGCCAGACATAAGTGTACCATAGCCTCATCCCTTGTTTGTTGAAGTAACTGCTGAGATGGGTGTTGCGGGAACCGAATAGAAAGGTGAAGGGGTGGAGTCATCAGAGTATGAGTGGATAGGGTTAGTCTCACAATATAATTTGTAGGTTCTTGTAGTGAAGTTTTGTAGATCAGTTATACATATATTAGACTCGTGGACGAGCGGTTGTTATGCTTGAGTAGTTTTGTAAGTAGATAATCTTCGTTACCTTTTTGTCATGCAATGACAGGAGAGGTAAAGATGAGTATGGGACTATTTTTATTTGTCTTGGAAATATTAATAAAGTCTCTCACACACGAGTGAAGTATAGAGTCCCGCGAGCTAACCTCCTTCTCTCTCTCTCTCTCTCTCTCTCTCTCTCTCATGTTGCTGGGCTCCTTCACCCTACACCCTGTCGGTTCTATGGCCTGTCTCCTTCTGAGTTCTGCTTCCTAAGTTCTGGTGTAGCCGGGGTCGTGTCACGTGTGTTACACTGTTGTTGAAATGTTCTAGAAGCCTGTGTGTGAGTATGTGTGTATGTGTGAGTATGGTCACGAGGCGCTGTCGTGTGCCTATCAAGTATTAGAATGTGTAAGCATGTTTAGCATTGCTCGATTCTCACAGACACAATATCTCAGACTTGCTGCTTCCATCTGTCTGTCTATCTATCTATCTATCTATCTATTATGATTTGTAATTATAATATGGAGTCCTGACATTAGATGTACAGCTCAGAAGGTCACAGATGAATAAAAGAAAGAGAGTTGGTGATAAGACAGAGCCCTGAGGAACACCACTGTTGACAGATCTAGGAGAAGAACGATGGCCGTCTACAACAGCGGCTATAGAACGACCAGAAAGGAAGCTAGAGATGAAGGCACAGACAGAAGGACAGAAACCGTAAGAGGGCAGCTTGGAAATTAAAGATTTATGCCAGACTCCATCGAAAGCCTTTGAGATGTCAAGTGCAATGGCACTTTCGCCAAAGTCCCGAATGGAGGATGACCAGAAGTCTGAAAGGTAGGTGAGAAGATCGCCAGTGGAGCGTTCATGATGGAACCCATACTGACGATTAGAAAGAAGGTTGTGATAGGAAAGATGCTTTAAAAATTTTCTATTAAGAACTGACTCAAAAACTTTTGATATATAGGATGTTAAAGCAACTGAACGATAGTTAGAGGGTTGTGAATGGTCACCCTTCTTTGGGACTGGCTGAATGATAGCAAACTTCCAGCAAGAAGGAGAGGTACAAATTGATAAACAAAATCGAAAGAGTTTACCTAGGCAGGGTGTAAGCACAAAAGAACAGTTCTTGAGAACAACAGGAGGGACTCCATCAGGCCCATATGCCTTGTTAGTATTGAGACCTGTGATGGCAGAAGAAATTTTAATGTCAGCCATGAGGAAGTCAGAGGGCGGAAGAGATGGAGGAACAGCACCGGAATCGTCTAAGGTGGATTTCGAGGAGAAAGTCTGAGCAAAGAGATCTGCTTTAGCAGTAGAAGAAGTAGCTACAGAGCCATCAGAGTAGAAAAGAGGAGGGAAGGATGATGAGGTAAAGTTGATAGAAAGGTTTCTGGCAAGGTGCCAGAAGGAGCGGGAAGAATTCGAGTTGGAGAGCTGAGAGCATTTAGTATGATTGAAATTATTTTTAGCAGAGTGAAGAACAGACTTAGCACGATTCTGGGCAGAAATGTATAAAAGATGTGATTCAGGGGTGGGTTGGCTCCGGTATCTTTTATAGGCCCTCTCCTTGTTGCGGACAGCATTAGAACAAGCGTGATTAAACCAAGGCTTTCTTGCATTAGTCAAAGGATATGAGAAAGGAATGTATGCTTCCATGCCAGAGAGAATAACCTCCGTAATGCGCAAGGCACACTCAGATGGGTCCCGGCCATGGAACCAATAATCATTCCAGGGAAAATCAAAGAAGTACTGCCTGAGGGCCTCCCAATCTGCAGCTCCAAAGTTCCACAGAAGACGTTTCTTTGGAGGGTCCACAGGCCGCACCAGAGCAATAGGACAGGTTAAAGCGATAAGGTTGTGATCGGAGGAGCCCAATGGAGAGAAAAGATTAACAGTATAAGTAGAAGGATTAGTTTTAAGGAAGAGGTCAAGTATGTTGGAACTCTCTCCAAGGCAGTCAGGGTTATGAGTATGGTGCTGTACAAGCTGCTCTAAGTCATTAAGGATAGAAATGTGTAGGCTTGTTCACCAGGTGGATCAGTGAAAGGAAAGGAGAGCCAAAGGTGGTGGTGAACATTGAAATCTCCTAGAATGCAGATTTCAGAGAATGGAGAAATGGATAGGATGTGTTAAATCGTAGAAGTAAGATAGTCGAAGAATTTTTGATAGTCAGTAGAATTAGGAGATAAGTAAACAGCGCAGATATATTTAGTCAGAGAATGACAGGAAAGCCGAAGCCAGAGTGTAAAGAATTAAGAAGAATCGAGTTTAGGAACACGAGAACAAGATAAGTCGTTGCGTATACTGTATATACACAACAGCCAGCTTTGACTTTGAAATGAGTATAGAGAAAATAGGAGGATAAAGAAAAGGGTTTGCTGTCAGTTGCGTCACACAGCTGTGTCTCAGTTAGGAAAAGAAGGTGAGGTTTAGAGGAGGAGAGGTGGTGCTCAACAGAGCGAATGTAGAGGAAAGGCCACAAATGTTGCAGAAATGAAGAAGTGAGTCAGACAGTGGTTCCAGGCAGCTCGAGTCGTCACCGGAAGAGGGGCGGAGGGTGGGGGCATTTATGGTCCCCCCCCCCCTGGGGACTCCGAGGTTATATGTTGTGAAAAAGCCATGATTTTTTAAACTTTGGAAAATGAAGTGTAGTGTGTACTGTGCATGTAGTTTGGTGTTGATAGTTAGAGAACCTTGTACTGGACAGCATGCTGGCCTACTCTCTGTGTTACTGAGACACTGAAATAGTTCAGCAAAGGGAGATGGTCGGGAACTAGTCCCGAGGGCTGATGAAACGGGAGCTCCAGCTCTCCCTGTCATCAGCTTTCCATCCACCTTGGGAGTACTGCCCTGCTCGACTGGTGCTACAGTCTACTACGGCTATATAATCCTTTCCATAACATTATGTCGTAACCAGCATCGTGCTCTAGCATTAATCTCTCTTTACAGGTCAGTAGCAGGACAATACCATTGCTTCACATCCTTTCCACAACACTTTTTTGGTGACTAGCACCATATTATAGCCTTAATCTTGTGCTACAGCTCAGTGGCAAGACAAGACAATGCTACTGTTCTACATCCTTTCCATAACACTTCCATGACTAGCGCGATATTTTTGTGACACTCGTGTTACAGCTCAGCATCTAAGATGGGGAGATGGTAAATCAAGATTAAATGGGAGAGTACAGCATTGTTACAGTCAACCATGCTTTACAGTACAGCTTCAATACAGCCAGATGAAGAGTGACTAATAAATGATACACTTAATTACTTCCATCCGATGATGTCTTTTGTTTTTTATTCCTTACCCGAAAATGACTTAAAACAGTTTTGGGCAGACTTTTTGAACTGTAGAGAGTTAGACATAGTCTTCATTAATACTTCCAGACGTAGTCCAAGGTGAATTGTTCTTTCATTTACGTAAAAGCAGGAATAAGAATGCCCCGTTTCATTAGGCCACGCTCTGGGATCAAGCTTCTCATTGCCAGCCATGATACGCTTGACAGTGAAAAATGTTATGCCAAGAACATGTAGCCTAATCAAATGGAGTGTGATTACGATAACGTTGACCCCCGACCTACACGTTTGTCATCAGACATTTTGCAACACAGATCTGACCTCAGTGTGATGAGGCTCCAGCTTCGACATGTTTGCGTTCACCCTAACTGCAAAATTGGTTTAGCGAGCCAAGGCAAACATATTTACTCAGAACTCTTCACTGAATCAACACCGGCTCCTCTCGTGCACTAGTTGTATCGAAGTTACCTCCAGTGCATCAGTTAAAACGGAAGACAAAACTTGATATACTTTACCATATACTGTATATTCCAAACTCTCTGTCTCCCAAGTGCCTGCTCTCGGAAGTGTTGCCCATAACGACAGTTTAAAGCACCCATAAAGCAGCATAGGACACCAGTTCGGTGAAGGCTGCGTAGCCTCTGCACAAGCAAAAGATTACACAGAGTTAGCTCACCAGGCAACAAAGACCACTGAGGGCCAATGAATTACAAACACAAACCCTACATTCGTCCACTCTGAGAGTTCTTTATAACTTAAAACGTTGTACACAGGAGGCTACTTGCCAACTTCGAGTCGAAGTAAAACTGCTTGCACACGGAAAGACATTATAACCCCTAACCAGAAACTTAGTAAGAAACCAATTGCAAGCTTTAAGAGATGCACAAGTAATCGTACCAAACACTGTGAGACAGCGTTGTAGGTAAAGCAGTATAGGATGCTGCCAGTCATCTCCAGAGGGAAGTGACACAGTTTGTGGGACACTCAATGTAAGGGCTGTCAGCTTGTCAGGATTACGATGGGTGATCCTAAAGGCAACCGAGACACCTAAGACTGTCCATAAAACAGTGCCAAGGAACATTCAGGTTGATGACAGGTGGAGGCCTGGCAGCTGCCAATGAAGAGGCGTCTTCAGGAGTGTCACCAGACTCTTGTGGCGCTTCAGTTCTGTGATGCCTTAATGGGAATTCACGACAAGGCATACACTCGTATATACTGTATATGTGCAATGTATGTGAGTCCTTCACTGTTATATGTTGTGTATGTCTCTGGTTGGATGCATTATTAGACAGACACCAACCTTAGCGATGAAGACAGATTTAGGTGTTCTGTACCTCACTCTGGATTCCCCATTACTAACTTTTCATTCTTCTCGTGTATGTGAAAACTATTTAAATCTCTTCACATTTTCAGTGCTTCTCATCACCTTGTTTACCTTGTTTTCTTAACTTCAGTAGGATATATATATATATATATATATATATATATATATATATATATATATATATATATATATATATGTATATATATATATATATATATATATATATATATATATATATATATATATATATATATATATATATATCTTTTAAAATGATCTTGAGTGTCATCCTTTTCTAGGAGCTATATGCTAATCTTTTCTGTATTGTTCCAGTTTTAATATATGTACTGCCCAAGCAAGTAATTATTTTCATCTCCACCAACGAAGCCGAAGAAGGGTATGAACGCTAAAATGCAGTATAGTGCCCCCGGAAGCGCCCAGACACCCCCACAAGGAGCCCATAGAGGAGCAATGACAGCGCGCCAGAACTCGGAGCGACAACAGCGTAAGTCCGCCCGTGCCGCGCGCCCCTATGACCTGGAACTCGCCCGCCGCCACCATAGCAGGAATACTAGACTACCTTCTGGGTGAGTCTTCCCCAACCAGCTTCGGGGTGGAGCTGTTTCTCCAGCTCCTGCCAGCACCCCTGAGACGGCACTGAAGGTATCCTTCTTGAGAAGGCCTGTAGCCGCTGAACCATCCTGAAGGAGACGGCCTGAAGCCGCTCTGAGGGCAATAAGGAGACGGCCTGTAGCCACTCTGAGGGAAATAAGGAGACGGCCTGCAGCCGCTCCTGCCTTCTTCAGGAGACGACCTGTAGCCGCTCCCACCTTCGTCAGGAGACGGCCTGTAGCTGCTCCAAAGGTATCTTCCTGGAGACGGCCTGTAGCCGCTCAACCCTCCTGAAGGAGACGGCCTGTAGCTGCTCTGAGGAAAACAAGGAGCCGGCCTGTAGCCGTTCCCGCCTTCGTCAGGAGATGGCCTGTAGCCACTCTGAAGGTGTCCTCCTCGAGACAGCCTGTAGCCGCTCAACCCTCCAGAAGGAGATGGCCTGTAGCTGCTCTGAGAGCAATCAGGAGATGGCCTGTAGCTGCTCCCACCTTCGTCAGGAGACAGCCTGTAGCCGCTACAATGGTGCTCTTCTCGAGATGGCCTGTAGATGCTCAACCCTCCTGAAGGAGACGGCCTGAAGCCGCTCCCACCTTCATCAGGAGACGGCCTGTAGCCGCTCCCACCTTCATCAGGAGATGGCCTGTAGCCGCTCTGAGGGGAATCAGGAGACGGCCTGTAGCTGCTCCAAAGGTGCCCTTGGGTCTGCTGGTAGCTGCTCCCTCCCCCAGGCCACAGCCAGTAGCCGCGCCCCTAGAAGGCCACAGCCAGCGGCCGGGCACTAAGGCAGAAGACAGCCTGTAGCCACTCCTCCATCAGAAGCTGATGCCTGTTCCCCAACCCATGACCCAGAGGGAGTCTTGGGCCTAGAGGAGCACTGGAAAGGCCCCTTGGTCTACCCCGGCCTCTGCTCCTTGCAACCGGCTCTGGTGGAGGCCCACCTGACAGACCCCAACGCAGACTGGTGCTGCAGCCCTTCCCTGATGGTGCCGCCAAGCACCGGGGACTGCAGCCCTCAGGAACCCCAGACCATCCCCAGGACTCCCGGGCAGGAACTCCCCGCACCTCGATGCCGGAGATCGTCGTCCTATGTCAGGAGCCTGAACGAAAAGTTCAGGCAGTTATTCGGCTCCAGCCCTGAGGGCCGTACTCCCGCCTCCAGCCCCAAGAGCACAGGGCCCTCGCCACCCGCAGCCCCGGACGAGAAAGGACGCCCCTGCACGTGATCCCGTGGCCTCTGGATATAGAGGCCCCCAGCGGAACCCAGCCCCGTCAGTAGCAGAGCTGTGACACCTTTGCCGCCCTTGTACCTGACCGCCACGACGCCCAGATCCAAAAGGAGTCACAGTGATAGTACAGTGTCTGTGACCTAGTAACACAGAGGTAAAACAGTGAACTAACCCTTTAATGGAAGTCAGTGATAATACCAAAGTGGTGGTGTGTAACAGTGACAGTGCAACCGCAAATACGGCCACCCAGTGAGAGTCAGGTCTATCAGAGTGAATATGCTACCACCAGAAAATATCTCCTAACACTAAGGCCATATCCGGACCCCAGTGCCAAAGAAACACTTGCCAACAAGAAACAGTCTTAGCGACTCCACGAATATAGAAAACCCAGACTTCCTATAATTAATAATACTCTGCCTCAAGTGCTATTCACTTTAATCCGAGCAGTATCCTGCACGATACTGATAACCCATATCAAAACATAAGAGTTATAATTTTCCAGTGTATCTGTATCAGTGACATCTATTCGCTCCCCTGTCCAGCTTAGTAATACATGTGTAAGGTTGTTGCCTTGAGTTTTTGTGTCCTACCTCTCTCCTATTTGTCTAAGCTCCGGTCTAGAAAGAGAGCCCCGCTACAGACTAGGCATTTACGGGATGGGAAGCCGGACCCTAAAACACCTAGCATTACAAACGCTAGCTCCAAAAAGTATTGCGCAGGAGGGAGACGATAATATCCTAAATGAACAATAAAGCTCCCGAGGTTCCAAGAAGATTAATCAATTGTCATTTGAATATTTACAACAATACTGGCTATGAAGTCGCTAGAGTCCCATATAAAGCATCTTCATGAAAGCAAATTTACCAACTTGGTGTGGAATCTGTTATGCCAGATGTTTTTAGACCGACTTCTCGTTCTAAAGACACCAGCGACTGAGCGGGATCCTCTTGCTAGACAGGAAATAGAACACTTACAAAGAAACAGGGCATAAAAACTCGGCAGGACACCTTAACACATCTATTGTCTTAGTTCAATTCCCTTACAATATACTTACAAAGATACACTGAATATGGATAGGGTAAAGTGACAGGTTAATTAATATTAACATAACATATCACATGGGCACTGTGTTTACGCCTGAGTTAATACACGAGAGAATATCACATAGCTGTGGTGACACTGTTCATACAGTCGGTCTCTTTGGACTGAACGTGGTAGGTTGGTCTCTGGGCCACACACTAGTATATTACTCTGGCTCTGGGGCGCTTAGACATACACACAGCACTTTGGATAAACTGGAGTAGAGACCTTTATAGGTAGTGTTTCTGTCTCACTGTTTGTATACCACCTACAGTCACTGTCGCTATTAAGTCTTTAGCACGACACTGGGGTCTAAAGGCGTCGTCACTGGGCTGCTGGGGTCTGGGCTTAACTGAGGTGGCACCCGGGAGTGGGAGGGAGCCCTCCTGGAGGGTCCTCCTGTAGAAGGCACGGGACAGCTCCCGGGGGCACCACGGCCTGGGCACGTGTCTGGTCTGGGGTGCAGGGAGGCCCTTTTCTGCTCGGGCCTCAACCTGGTGAGGGGCCCTCGGGACTGAGGTCAAACAGCTTCAGGAGTCGGGCCTGCCGCTTCCTGCTCCTGGCGGATGGCTGACAGTGAGTGAGGCCAGAACCGTCCTGCCCTGGGGTTCGGGGACTGGCCCTGGAAGGAAGAGGACTGCTGTCACCGCTGGGGGCACCATCAGTGGTTGACTGCAGCACCTCGCCAGCGGGGAGTCCATCAGGACCTGGCGTTGTCCAGGGACAGACTGAAAGGCGTGAACCCCGCCCTCATTGACAGGACCTCGCCACCACTCCTGGAACGGCAGCACCTCTGGGGAACCACACCCAGAGGGAGAGACAGAAGGGCGTCCCACGCAGCTGAGGGGTGGAGGGTGGGCCGCGCTAGGGACCTTCTCCTCCGGGAGAACCTTCGGGACTGTGGATGAAGGGCAAACAGTGGCCCTCCCTTCCCCAATGCGTACAATGGCCGTCGTTGCGGTTCCACAGCCCCTAGGGGTTGCAACAGAAGGCCATACAGTGGCAGTTCCTACCCCGATGCGTACAGTGGCCGTCATCACGGGGCTGCTCCTGAAGGAGGAAGAGGCAGATGAGGGACGTACAGTGGCCGTTCCCTCCCCGGTATGTACAGTGGCCGTTACCGCAGGGCTACTCCCATAGGAGGCGGAGGAGGTGGATGAGGGATGTACAATGGCCATTCCCTCCCCGGCGCGTACAGTGGCCATCGTTGCAGCTCCACTCCTCCTGTCTGTGCCTGTCAGTGTGCGTACATTGGCCATCACACCGAGGCAGGCTCCAGATGTGGTTGCAGCAGAAGGATGTACAGTGGCCGTTCCTTCCCCGATGCATACAGTGGCCATCATCATGGGGCTGCAGGGGGAAGCAGCTAAGGGACGTACAGTGGCCATTCCCTCCCCAGTACGTACAGTGGCCGTTACCGCAGTGCTGCCTGGGACTGAATCTGGAGCAGTCCCACCCTGATCCTGACGAGGGCTGGTCTTGCTGAGAAGTAGTGTCGCATTCCTGTGACGTCATGGTTGGGCAGGTTGAGGGGAAGAGGGACACAAGGTCCGGGCGCCCCGGCACCTGTCTTGCTCTGGGCCAGTGTCGCACTCACCTGGCCTGCCGTGGTGTCTCCCTGGGATGGGGGTAGGGCTGCAGCTCCGTAGCGGGGTGGGGGGTCCAGAAGCGGGGGCGCACATATTACGACCGTCTGTGGTAAAGAAGTCACGGCCCCGTGACTGGAGGTGGTACATACTTGTAGTGGAGGTCTGGTGTGTAGGTGTGATGTGCTGGAGTATGGTGGTCCAGTGTTGTGTTATGTGGTTGGGTTCTTGGTGAGAGTTGAGTGTGATGTGGAGTGTGGAAGTGTGTGGAGTGTGGAAGTGTGTGGAGTGTGGCGGAGGCTGTGGAGGAGCTGGTGTGTCCCTCGTACTCTCTGTCCCAGTCCGTGTGGAGGATGCCATACAATCCTTCGGATCCTCATCTCTGGTGGTGGTGCTTGGTGCGGGGTTGGTAGCTGTATGCTAGCCAGGGGTGAGGTCCTTGGCCTTTTATGGGGGAGGTTAGGGAAGGAGCGGTGGCTCCCCCTGGGGAACTGGGTCGGTGGAAATTTCCACCTTGCCTGATGTTGGCTGAGTGTGATGGGGCTAGTACTGGGGGCATATGTCACGTGTGGGGGTGAGTGTGGTGATGTTGGTGAGGTAGGAGTGGGCGTAGGGGTGTACCTGGTTCGTGGGCGTGAGAGGTGTCCAGATCTGATGGTGGTGATAGTGAGGACGGGCATGGGAGGTGAAGTTGTGGAGGCACGTTTTGGTGTGGGCATCCTGTTCTGGACGTGGGCGGTTGTGGGTGGTGGTGAAGGGTGGTGTAGCCTATGTAATGGGCGTGATTGGTGGGTAAAGGGTGGAAAGGCGTGGATGCTTGGGCGGTGCAGGTGGTGGGTGATGTTGATGCACGTGGGGAGTTTGCGGATGAGGTGGTGCAGGGGGTTGTGACAGGGGGGGTGAGGGTGGGTGGGGGTAAGGTGCGGGTGGTTGTTTCCGCGGTGGTCATGGCGGGACTTGTCGCGAGTGATGTGTTGTTAGGGGTATGGATCGGTGATTGGAAGTTGTTGGTTGGAGGAGGTGATGGCGAGGCGTCTGTGTGGGATGTGCTAGGGGGGGAGGTTGGTGATGTTCCGGAATCAGAGGATGTCGGTGGTGGGTCATGTAAGGGTGCAGTGGGAGAGGGGGTTGTGGCAGGTGAGGTGGAGGGGGAGGGTGAGAAGGAGTAGAAGTATGAATCAGTGGGTTGATTCTTGGAAGGAGGGGAGGGTAACGCTGTGCAGCAGGAGGTGTGTGGTGCGCGGTTTGGCAGGATTGTATTGTCCGTGGGTTGGAAGGAGCGCACACAGCGGTTACGGTACGTGCGTGTATGCCCATGATGCTGAATGATAACTTGGTAAGGGTTGGGGACTTTGACGATGGTGAAGGGGCCTTCAAATCGGGGAGATATTTTGTCTGGGGTAGGTAAGCGTGCCACAACAACAGAGTCTCCCGGCTTGTAGGGGTTGGAGGTGATTGTGTCTGGCTGTAAATCTTGTTGTTGAAGGTGGTGGAGGTGCCTCTTGAGGTGGTGTAGGGGGTCATTGGTGGTGGGCGGGGGAGGGGGTTGAAGGTGTTGGCGGAGGGGCAGAAGGAGTGGGGCTTCCCCGAAGACTTGCTCGTGGGGGGTGATTCCATCATCCCTAGGGCATGTTTTCAGGCCCCACTGAACAATTTTCACATGGGCTGGCCAGTTGTCATTGTCTGTTTGTATAATCCGGGCCCGTACCTGGTTAAAGAGAGAATGATGACTTCTCTTGCAGACACCATTTCCTTGGGGCCAGTATGGGGAGGAGTGCGATATTTGGTAGCCGAATAGATTGGCTAATTCATCCCAGACTTTGCTGATGAATTCTGGTGCATTATCAGAATGTAGGGCTTGGGGGATACCAAAATAAGGGAAGACGTGGCGAACCAATGCATCAGCTACTGTCACTGTGTTATGTTCTTTTGCGGGGCAGGCGATGAGGAATTTGGAATATACATCAACGAAAGTAATGATGTATTTGTAGCCTGCTTTGGGTGTTAGGGGCCTGACTACGTCAACTGACAGTAATTTCCATGGTTTGTGTGTGATGATTTTTCCCGCAGGTCCAGCTGTGCGCGTGTTGTGTTTACCCAAGGAGCAGGCTCAGCACATTTGGATGATGTTTTTGGCGATGGTGGAGGGGTTGGGCATCCAATAAATGTCAATGAAAACTTGTAGTAATTTTTTTGTGCCAAGGTGGATGCTGTTGCCTGCGTGGTGGTGAAGCATGGCATCAAGTGCAGCATTGGGGTCTAAGACAATGTGGCTGTCTTGGTTAAACTGGTGTTCGCTGTGTTGGTATAATTTGGCGAAGGTGTGTGGCGGTATCCAGGGGGGGGCGTTGTTTGGCCTGCCACATTTGGATGAGGTATGTGATGGTGCGAATTGAGTTGATGGGTAGGCGGGAGAGGGCATCATCATTTGTGTACAGCTTCCCAGGTCGGTATGATATTTCAATATCAAACTCCTCAAGCGTTTCTCTCCATCGAATTGGTTGAGCGCTGGTGATGTTGGATTGTTGCAGCCACTGGAGAGATTGATGGTCAGAGATGATGACTACATGGGTGCCTGAAATATAGGATTGGAAGTAATCTAAGGCCCAAATAATGCCCAGGCACTCGCGTTTAGTAGCAGCGTAATTTCTCTCTGCCTGATTGAGGGTGCAGCTGGCACAGGCGATAATGTGTTCCCGTCCATCCTGCACCTGGGCGAGTACTGCACCGATGGCAATCAGGGGATCATCGGTGTATAGATGGAAGGGTAGGTTGTAGTCAGGGAATATGACAATTGGGGCTGAGATGAGTTTGTTTTTGAGGGTGTTAAAGGCTGCAATTCATGTATCTGTCCAGACAAAAGGCTTGCCTTTCCTTGTGAGATCGTGCAAGGGTTTGGCAATGTTGGTGAAGCCTTTGACAAAACGCCGGTAATAGGAGATAAGTCCGAGAAAAGCGCGCGTTTCGTGGACGTCCTTAGGTAGAGGGAGGTCAGCGATGGTGCGCAATTTGTCAGGATCGGGAGAGATGCCCTCAGCTCCGATCACGTGTCCTAGGAAGGAGACGGATCTTTTGGCTACGATGCACTTTGAAGGCTTGAGTTTAAGTCCGGCCTGGCGTATTTGCGTAAATACCTGTCTGAGGCGATGGAGGTGGTCGGACCAGGTTCGGCTGAACACAGTGACATCATCTAGATATGCCAGGCAGATCTCCCAGGTCATGCCGCTCAGGACTGACTCCATTAGATGGGAGAACGTGGCCAGGGCATTGCAAAGTCCAAAAGGGAGGACGTTAAATTCATAATGTTTGCTGTTCCTGGTGGAGAAGGCCATTTTTTATTTGTCCTCCGGGTGGACGGGGACTTGCCAGTACCCCGACTGCAGGTCGAGGGTGGAAAACCATGAAGAGCCGTGCAGTGAGTCGAGGGAATCATCTGCTCTGGGTAGGGAAGTGAAGTCCTTGGTGGTGACATCATTGAGTTTACGGTAGTCAACACAGAACCGCATGGTGCCATCCTTTTTTCTAACGAGTACGACGGGGGAGGGCCAAGGGCTGGTGGAGTGGGAAATAACGCCGGCATCGAGCATGTCCTGGACCTGCCGGTCTTCCTCTGCCCACTGCTTAGGGTTCTTGCATCGTGAGGGTTGGCGGATGGGTGGTCCCGTGGTGTGGATTTCGTGGTTCAGGTAGGTGGTGTGCCCAATGTCCACTGGGCCAAATGAAAAAAGGTCTCGAAAGTCCAGGAGGAGCTGTCAGAGGCTGTTTGCTTGGTGGGTGGAGAGGTGCTCAGGTAGAGTATGTAGTGTGGTGGGAGAGGGGGAGGGTGTCTCACAATGCTTGGGTTCCTACATGTCCCCCACTATTAATCCTCGAGGGAGGGTGAGTGGTGTGACGGTGAGATTGGCGATTCGCACTGCTTGGACGTGGGGGGGAAGGATTGAGGGAGATAGTAAACATGATGAAAGGGGCCTGGATGGTAAGCTGGGTGAAAATAGTACGGAGGTACCGCTGGGCCTGTTTAATTGTAACCAAGCCTCATTGTGGGGGGGAATGGCAGAAGCACTGGTGGCAGGAAAAGTTGGAGGGGGAGGTGAGGTAGGAGAGGAAGAAGAATGGGGGTGAGAAGGTGTAGTGGTGGGTGACGGGAGGGGTGAGGGTGGAGGGGAGATGCACGTGAAGAGTGGTTGAGGGTGATGAGGAAGGGGGGGTGGAGGTGTGCACGTGCTGCGTGGGTGGTCAAGGGGGGGGGGGTTGGACGAAAGTGGAGGCGGCATTTGTGGCAGTCGATGTTGGCGTGAAGCTTTTGTAGGAGGTCCAGCCCAAGGAGCTGTCATATGCACGACAGTAGAATTGAAGATGATGAAGGAGTGTCTTGCGGTGACTTGTTGGTGGGTTTCAGTCTGCAGGTCCCGGGTTTCCCCACGGATAGGCATGGGGGCCGTCCCCCGTGTCTACGAGGTTGGCTGAGGTGGGGAGAAGGGGGCCGAAGGCAGAGCTGTGGCGGGAGTAAAAATGTGAGTAAAGGCAGGGCCTGGCTGCTCCTGTGTCAACCAATGGTCTTGCCTTGACCTCATTCAGCCTCATTTTGTCGTAGACTGGGGGTCTGTATTGATGTGAAGTGGCCCCTACCACCATGGGGAGGTGCGGGGATGGACCTAAATGTCCATCTGCTGTACGATGTCCTCCTTGTTGGTCTCCACTTCCCCTGGGTCTGTATAAGAGAGGGATGAAGAATCATCTTCTGGTGCGTCATCATCCAAAAATGACACCTTCCGGCGCCCTTGTGGGGCCGCGCTGCATTGTGTGGCTTTCAGCTGCTCACATATGTCGTGCAGAGGGCAGCTGCGACTGCAGGCGGTAAATTCCTACGGGTTTGTGGATATCAAGTTGGAGCTTTCTCTAAGGTTAGGGCGTCTCTTTAGAGGGTGAGCCCTGGTTATGGCAGGTGACGGCTCTGTATTGGGTTGTGGTGGGGGCGTCCATTGCTTTTGCGGCGCCGCCTTGTTTGTGGGAAACTTACTGACTGCATGTATTGGTTGGGGTGTGGGGCAGGAGGCGAGGAGGCATCATACAAGCTGCAGGTCTTGGTCCATGTCTCCCGATAGATCATAAATTTTAAAGTGTTCCCTGACTGTGTTCGGGAGGATCCTCAGCAGGGTATTGAATGTATGTTGATCCCGAGTGGATGTGCTGGCTTCGGGATAGGTGGCAGTGACGAGTCACCATGCCTGGATGAACGTGTCATCGAGGCTACCATCGTATGTGAGGACGCCTAGTTGTGAGAGAGTGACAACTCTGCCTAAGGAAGGTGTAACTACCTGTTTCACGATATGTGTGAATTGGTCCCATTTTAGTTCGGGGACGATTTTTTTGGCTATGGTTGCCACAATTTTGCCCAGGTGAGACAGTGTGATGGCAATTTTCTACCTGTCATTTTCAAACCCTATGTCTAATAAGGGTTTTACCATATCCAAGTACACATCGATGACGTATTGTTCGGGGTTGAACTTTGGCAGTTGAATATGTGGTTTGGCTGGCATTGTGTAAGATTTCCCTATTTGTTCCTCCGTGCTCTAATCTGATCCAGAACCAGGGGTGGAGGGTGGGCTGTGCAAGGGACCTTCTCCTCCGGGAGAACCTTTGGGACTGTGGATGAAGGGCGTACTGTACAGTGGCCGTCCCTTCCCCGACGCATACAGTGGCCATCGTCGTGGGGCTGCTCCCGAAGGAGGAAGAGGCAGATGAGGGATGTATGGTGGCCGTTCCCTCCCCGGTACATACAGTGGCTGTTACCGCGGGTCTCCCTGCCCAATGAGAAGTAGCTGAGGAACGTACAGTGGCCATTCCCTCCTCAGTACGTACAGTGGCCATTACTGCAGGGCTACTCCCGTAGGAGGCGGAGGAGGTGGATTAGGGATGTACAGTGGCCGTTCCCTCCCCGAGGTGTACAGAGGCCCTCGCTGCGGCTCCACTCCTCCTGCCTTTGCCTGTCGATGTGCATACAGTGGCTGTCACATCGAGGAGGGCTCCAGATGTGGCTGCAGCAGAAGGATGTACAGTGGCCGTTCCTTCCCCAAAGCATACAGTGGCCGTCGTCGCGCGGCTGCAGGGGGAAGCAGCTGAGGGACGTACAGTGGCCGTCCCCTCCCTGGTACATACAGTGGCCGTTACCACGGTGCTGCCTGGGACTGTATCTGGAGCAGTCCCACCCCGATCCTGACGAGGGCTGGTCTGGCCGAGAAGTAGTGTCGCATTCCTGCGATGTCGTGGTTGGGCAGGTTGAGGGGAAGAGGGACACAAGGTCGGGGCGCCCCGGAGCCTGTCTTGCTCTGGGCCAGTGTCGCACTCATCTGGCCCGCCATGGTGTCCTTCTGGGGTGGGGGTAGGGCTGCGACTCCATAGCTTGGTGGGGGGTCCGGCGGCGGGGGAGCGCATATTAGAATCATTGGTCATTTTGCAAAAGCCATCATCTGTGGTGTAAGACTGCCTTGCGCAAAATGTGCTCCAGTACTCTTGGGGGCAAATGTACTCATCCCTTTGTTTGTCCATCTGTTTGTCCACAAAATATCTCAAAAAGTTATCACCGGATTTCAGTGACAGCCGGTGGATGGGTGGACACTGCGTCAAGGAAGATTTTAACAAATTTAGTGGTGGATCCGGATCCGGCTACAAAAATAATATGTTTTATTGGCATCAGTTGCCCTATGCCTTCGCTGAGATTGTGTAACAGGGCAGACTAAGGCCATAGAATTATTACCTTCGCCAACGAAGGTGAGTGTGTGTGTGTGTGTGTGTGTGTGTGTGTGTGTGTGTGTGTGTGTGTGTGTGTGTGTTCTTACCTAATTGTTCTTACCTAATTGTATCTTTAAAGCAATGAGTCACGCTCGTACTGTTCCGTGTCTTAAACCATATTTATCGTACATATCCTTAAAATTGTGAATTGTTTTGGCACACACTATTTCATTCGGCAGTGCATTCCACTGATCAATTGGTCTATTTGGGAAACTAAATTTCCTTACGTCTTTATCACCTCTCTTCTTATGCTGTTTTTTGCAGTGTCCTCTTGCTGATGTTTCCCCATAGGTTAAGTAATCATTTATGTCTATTTTCTCCTTCCCTGATATGCATTTATATAGCATAATCATGTCACCTCTTTTCCTTCTCTCCTGTAGTGTTGGTAGATTCAGTTTTTTAAATCTTTCTTCGTAGCTTAGATCCCTTAAGCCTGGTACCCATCCTTGTAGCGGCCCTTTGAACTTTTTCAATCTTGTCTATGTGTTTTTTGAGATGAGGACTCCAGACTACTGATGCGTACTCCAGGGTTGGTCTGATGAATGATGTTATATATCTTTCTTAGTGAAATATCCGCCGCCGCCGGACTGACCACCCCGCCACCCCCCACCCTACCACCGAGCCACCGCCTCACCACCACCCCAGGAGGACACCACGGCGGGCCGGATCATCGAGAGACCGACCGACCCGGAGCAAGAAGGGCACTGGGGCTCCCTTGTCCTGAGTCCCTCTTCCCCCCAACCGGTCCGACGGAAGCCACGCAGGAAAAAGACACGACCCTGCGGGCAGGGCAGCCTTCACCAGGTTCGGGGTGGGACTGAGCCAGATTCAGTCCCAGACAACACCGCGGTAATGGCCACTATATGTGGCAGGGAGGGAGTGGCCACTGTACGCCCCTCAGTTGTTTCCCCCGGTAGCACCGCCACAACAGCCACTGTACGTGTGGGGGAAGGAGCGGCCACTGTACGCCTTTCAGTTACAGCCACTTCTGGAGAGGGCCTCGGAGCATTAGCTATTGAGCATGCTCCGACTGGCAAAGGAAGGAGGTGTGGAACCGCGATAACGGCCACTGTACATGTTGGGGAGGGAGCGGCCACTGTACGCCCCACATCCACTACCTCCTCTTCTTACGGGAGTAACACCGCGGTAATGGCCACTGTACATGCCGGGAAAGGAGCGGCCACTGTACGCCCTTCAGTTATTTCCTGCTGGGCAGGCAGAACCGCAGTAACGGCCACTGTACGTGCCGGGGAGGGAGTGGCCACTGTACGCCCCTCATCTGCCTCTTCCTCCTTCGGGAGCAGCACCGCCACAATGGCCACTGTACGTGTGGGGGAAGGAGCAGCCACTGTACGCCCTTCAGCTGTGGACCTTGGGAATTGTGGAACCGCCACAACGGCCACTGTACGTGTGGGGGAAGGAGCAGCCACTGTACGCTCTTCATCTGCGATTCCTGGGGTCCTCCTGGAGAAGAAGGTCCCTTGCATGGCCGGTCTTCCACCTCTCGGTTGCGTGGGATGCACTTTGCTTTCTCCCTCCAGGTGTGGTTCCCCAGAGGTCCTGTCTCTGTCCTGCCGCCTACCCCTAGACGGTCCTGGCCCCTGATGGATGCCCGACGGAAGAGGTGCCACAGTCTACTCCTGACGGCGCCCCACCATACAGGCAGCCGCAGTATCTGGACTCCCAGGCCTGACCAGCAGGTTCCAGAGCAGGGCCGCTTGGGCTCCACTCCCCCACGGCCCTCCGCCCGGAGTAAGAGGCGACAGGCCAGCCTCCTGCAGCTGTTCGGCCCCAGCCCCGAGGGCCGCCCTTCAGGTCGAGGCCCCCAGACCAGAGGGCCTCCCTGCTCCCCACCGACGAGGCTCCAGCACGAGGGCCTCCTATCAGGCTGAGGCCCCCAGACAGGAGAGCCTCCCTGCACTCCCCTGACGAAGAAGGCCCGGGCAGTGACTGCCTCCTACAGGAGGGCTCCCCAGTAGGGCCCCCTCCCACGCCCGGGCGCCTCCTCTGTTAAGCCCAGAAAACAAGGGCGAGTAGTGATTTTAACACATCTCTTGTGTCTTAAACTGCAGAGACGGGAGTGAACAGTGACAGTGAAAGACTGAGGCCAGAACATTATAAGTGACACACAGTGAGACGAATATCCAGGCAGAACAGAAAAGACTGGTGAACACGGGCACAGAGACGTACAGAAACAGCGGGTCAGAACTAGGGGTGCGCCAAGAAAAACCAAAAACATGTGAACAGTGTCACCGCGACTAAGTGACTATCCTGAGTGTCGCGACTTGCACCCTGACAAGTTATGTTAACATTCACTCACTCGACCCCTGGCCTTTTCTACTCCTAGTGCATCTGGTTTAGAATATTAAATGTCAGTTCTGCCTATAACCATAATATGGGTATTGTTTATTTGTAACTCACCATCTGTGTATATCTGAAAAGCCCTGCGTTCAGCCCTTGATGTATGTGTGCACATTGAATTGAGAAACTAACTCTGTAAACCTGTCTAAATCATATCCTGTAACTCTTTGTTTCTATATTGTAACGGTGTATTGAACTAAGACAATAGATGTGTTAAGGTGTACTGCCTAGTTTTTATGCCCTGTTCCTTTGTGAGTGCTTTATTTCCTGTCTGGAAAGAGAACCCCGCTCAGTCGCGGGCGTTTTTAGAACGAGGAGTAGGACTAAAAACATCCCGCATAACACTGGTGCCCAACGGTGGTTCTGGATCCCATTAAAGCACGGAGGAACACAATATGGGACATTTGCACAATGGAAGCCAAACCTCACATCCAATTGCCAAAGTTCAACCCTGAGCAATATGATATTGACATTTACTTGGATATGGTAAAACCCCTCCTAGACATTGGGTTTGACACCGACAGAGAGAAAACAGCAGTCACACTACCCAACCTGGGCAAAATAATTGCCACTATCGCCGCAAAAATCGTCCCCGAGTTAACATGGGACCAATTTTCACAAATCGTGAAACAGGCGGTGACGCCTTCACTAGGCAGAGTTGTCGCCCTCTCACAACTCGACGCCCTCACCTATGACGGCAACCTTGATGACACTTTCGTCTAGGCACAGAGCCTCGTCAGCGCCATCTATCCCGAAGCAACCACAGCCACTTGGGATCAACACACCTTTAACACCCTGCTGAGAATTCTCCCCAGCACAGTCAGGGAGCACTTCACTATCTATGATCCCTCAGGAGACATGGATCGTGACCTACAACTCGTCCGACGGCTCCCCGCCTCCCGCCTTATGCCACAACCTATCCACGCTGTGAGCAAGTTCCCTACCACCAAGACCCAAACACCCAAGACCAGGACGCCGCCCAACCAGCCCACCACGGAGCCGTCTATCACCGTCCCCAGGGCCCACCCCCAGAGAAAACGCCCCAACCCCAGGGAAAATTTCAACCTGATCTCTATTAACCCCTGGGAATTTACAGCCTGTAATCGTACCTGCCCCCTGCACGACATCAGAGAGCAGCTTAATGCGAACTGACGCAGGACCCTCACATAAGGGCACAAGAAGGTATCCTTCCTAGAGGACAACGCTCCACAAGATGACGCTCCGCCCATTATCTACCCAGAACCCGGCAACGAGCATCCCGATGAAGATGATAACACTCAGCAGATGGATTTTTAGGTCCACCCCCACACCTCCCCATGGTGGCGGGGGCCACTTCACACAAGTACAGACCCCCAGTCTACGACAAAATACGCCTAAATGGGGTCAAGGCTAGACTACTGGTGGACACGAGAGCTGCCAGGTCATGCCTGTACTCGCACTTTTACTCCCGCCACAGTTCCGCCTTTGGCCCCCTTCTCCCCACCTCAGCCAACCTCGTAGACGCAGGGGATGGCCCCCTGCCTATCCAGGGGGAAACTCGGGCCCTGCGGACCGAAACAGACCAACAAGCTTCCACCAGGCATCCCTTCATCATCTTCGACTCCACCTGCCATGCATACGACGGATACCTGGGGCTGGACCTCCTACAAAAGCTACACACCACTATTGATTGTCACCAACGCTTCCTCCACTTCAGTCCAGCCCCCAACACCCCCCCAAGTGAAAAGAAACACCAACCATGCACACAACACATACAAACCACCACCCCCTGACAGTCATCCTCCCCAACCCATCTGCACATGCAACTCCACTTCCTTATCACCAAACACCTCATTTCCTCATTCACAGTCCTCATATTCCACCCCACCTATACCACCTTCCTCTCCAACTTTCCCCGCCACTATCACCTCCGCTATCACAATTCCACCCCACCACGAGGCTTGGTTAAAACTAAACAGGCCCTCCGGTACCTCCATCCTCTTCTCCCCTGCCCTACCAACTGGACCCCTGTCATCATGTCTAGTGTCCCCAACCTTCCTAACCCCCCATGCCCGAGCTATCCGTGTCGTGAACCTCGCCGCCACACCACTTACCCTACCACGAGGACTGACAATAGGCAACATGGAAGAAACCGAGCCTTGTGAAACATCACCCTCCAACCACCCCACTCCACCTACTCTACCTCTGCACCTATCCATCTCCCAAACTAACAGCCTCTGACAGTTACTCCTGGACTTCCAAGACCTTTTTTCTCTTCTGGCCCAGCAGACATCGGCCACACTACCTACCTCAGCCACGAAATCCACACAACTGGACCACCCATCCGCCAACCATCACGCCGCAAAAACCCTAAACAACATGCAGAAGAAGACCAGCAGGTCCAGGACATGCTCGGTGCCGGTGTCATTTCCAACTTCAATAGCCCGTGGTCCTCCCCTGTCGTGCTAGTTAGAAAAAAAGACGGAACAATGCGGTTCTGTGTGGATTACCGCAAACTCAACGATCTCACCACCAAGGACGCCACACCCCTACCAAGAATCGACGATTCCCTCGACCCCCCACACGGCTCAACATGGTTCTCCACCCTAGACCTACAGTCAGGCTACTGGCAAGTCCCCGTTCATCCAGAAGACAAACAAAAGACGGCTTTCTCAACCTCAAACGGCAAACACTACGAGTTCAACGTCTTTCCCTTCGGACTCTGCAACGCCCCAGCTACATTCTCCAGTCTCGTGAAATCTGTACTGAGCGGTCTAACCTGGGAAATCTGCCTGGCGTATCTAGACGACATCATAATCTTCAGCCGCACCTGGGCCTACCATCTACACCAGGCCGGACTTAAACTCAAGCCTTCAAAGTGCATCGTAGCCAAAAGATCCGTCTCCTTCCTAGGACACGTGATCGGAGCCGAGGGCATCTCACCTGACCCCGAAAAACTACACGCCATAGCTGACATCCCTCTACCCAAAGATGTCCACGAAACCCGTGCCTTCCTAGGCCTAACTTCATACTACCGGTGTTTTGTGAAAGGCTTCGCCGATATTGCCAAGCCCCTCCATGACCTGACAAAGAAGGGTGAACCGTTTGTGTGGACAGGAGCAAGAAAAGCTGCATTCAACAACCTCAAATCAAAGCTCATCTCAGCCCCCATCGCAGCCTTTCCAGATTGCAGCTTTCCCTTTCGTCTGTACACCGACGTCTCCCTCATTGCCATAGGGGCTGTTCTTGCTCAGGTACAGGATGGGCGTGAACACATCATCGCCTGCGCCAACCGCACCCTAAACCAAGACGAACGGAATTATGCTGCCACCAAGTGCAAGTGCCTCGGAATCATCTGGGCTCTAGACTACTTTCGTTCATATATCGCTGGCACCCATGTAGTCATCATCACAGACCACCAATCACTCCAGTGGCTACGCCAGTCCAACACCAACAACGCCCAACTCATTCAGTGGCGAGAAGCATTAGAGGAATTCGATTTCGATATATCCTACCGGCCCGGAAAGTTACACACCAACGCTGACGCCCTTTCCCACCTGCCTATCAATGCTATCCGCCCCAAACCTGACCTGATTCAAATGTGGCAGGATAAACAATGCCCCACCTGGATTCTGCAGCACACGTTTGCCAAACTACACCAACACGGCGATCACCTGTTCAACTCAGACGGCCACATTGTCCTTGACCCTACCACTGCACACGACGTCATGCTGCACCTCCACGCCAACAACGGCATCCACCTCGGTAAAAAGAAGCTTTAGCAAGTTTTCAATGATATATATTGGACATCAAACCCCTCCACCATTGCCAAAAGCATTGTTCAAGCATGCCGCGCCTATGCCTTGGGCAAAGACATCACCCGCACACCTGGCCCATCAGGGAAACTAACTGCACAAAAACCATGGCAGTTGCTCTCTCTCGATGTTGTTGGCCCCCTCACACCTAAAGCGGGATACAAATACATCATCACCTTTGTGGATGTTTACTCTAAATTCATCATCGCCTGCCCCGCTAAAGACCACAACGCCGTCTCAGTCGCTGATGCCTTAGTCCGCTATGTCTTCCCCTATTTCGGAATTCCCCAGGCCCTTCATTCAGATAACACCACAGAATTTACGGGAAAAATCTGGGGGGAACTCGCATCAATATTTGGCTATCGCATCTCCCACTCATCTGCATACTGGCCACAGGAAAACAGCATCTGCGAGAGGAGTCATAGATCCCTCCTGAACCAAGTAAGAACAAGGATCGTACACACGGGCAATGACAATTGGCCGGCTCATGTCAAAATTGTGCAATGGGATTTGAACGCATGCCCCAGAGAGGACGGCATCACCCCCCATGAGCGAGTTTTCGGGGAAGCCCCACTCCTCCTACCCCTCCGCCACCATCTCCAACCTCCCGCCCTACCCTCCACCACCAACCCCCTACACCACCTTAAACAGAGTCTCCACCACCTCCAAGCTCAACAGGACCTGCAACCCAACACAAACCCCTCCAACCCCTACAAGCCAGGAGATTCCGTCGTCGTGGCACGTCTGCCTACCCCCACCAAGACCTCCCCCCGATTTGATGGTCCCTTCACCATCATCAAAGTCCCTAACCCCTATCAAGTCACAACTGATCACCAGGGACAACCATGCACCTACCGCAACAGACACGTGCGTCCCTTCCCACCCTCCAACAATGACCCCACAGTCATCCGCGCCACACACCTCCCGCCGCGCACCTACCACCTCAGAGTCTTCCGAGAATTACCCCCCGGACTCCTACGCTTACTCCTTCTCACCCCTCCCCTCCAACTCACCCAGTCATGCCACCTCCCCCCACGCCAACCCTTGACACACCGTCCCCTCTCTCTGACCCCGATCCCCCTCCACCAACAATTCTCCATGACTCTCCTACGTCCACCCCACCGTCTCCTCCACACCATTCTCCACCACCACCCACGGCACCCACCACCCAACCCATCCCCCACGAGCGAACACAATTCACGCCGAACACCACTGCACCACCACAACCAACCATCCACCCCCCTCACCCCATCCCACGCACCACCCCTCCCACCACACCACCCTCCAGCCCACCACATGCACCCACTCCACCTCTCTCATGCACCACCCACACAACCACATCTCCCCGCACCACCACAACCAACCACCCACCCCCCTCACTCCACCCCACGCACCACCCCTCCCACCACACCACCCTCGAGCCCACCACATGCACCCACTCCACCTCTCGCACGCACCACCCACACAACCATATCTCCCCCCCCCTTACCCACTGACCCTTCTCACTACACACGACGCGCCACACCACCGCCCACGACCTCCCCCAACCACAGTAACATCCCAACACCGCCACGTGCCCAACCACCTTCACCACTTATGCCCACACTCACCACCACTACCACCAGATCAGGACGCCTCTCCCGCCCACCATCTAGGTACACCCCCACACCACCCTCTCCTCCCCATTCCCCAACACATGCCACCCATATCCCAAACACCACCCCCATCACCCTCCCCCTCCATCAAGCAAGGTGGAAACTTCCCAATTCCCAATTCCCCAAAGGACAAAGCTCCTCCTACCAAACCATCCCTCATATAAACCCCAAGATCTCCTCACTCGCCAGCATACAGCCTCTGCCCCTGCACCAAGCACCACAACCAGAGATGAGGATTGAGAGGGTATTATGGCGCCCCCACGACCGCCCTGCCATCAGAATAAGGGCGACACACCAGCTCCTCCGGCTCCTACGTCAGACCACCCAACCATCGTCCCTACGTCTTACCCTCAACCCTCACCAGGAGCCAAACCCCACCACCTGCCATTGGACCAACCTCCTTCAACACCTCAAGCCGGCCCACCAGACCACCACCACAACATACCACCTCCAGTCACGGGGCCGTGACTTCTCGACCGCGGAAGGTGGTGAAATATCCGCCGCCGCCGGACCGACCACCTCGCCACCCCCCACCCTACCACCGAGCCACCGCCTCACCACCACCCCAGGAGGACACCACGGCGGGCCGGATCATCGAGAGACCGACCCAGAGCAAGAAGGGCACAGGGGCTCCCCTGTCCTGAGTCCCTCTTCCCCCCAGTCGGTCTGATGGAAACGACGCAAGAAAAAGACAACCCTGCAGGCGGGGCAGCCTTCACCAGGTTTGGGGTGGGACTGGGCCAGATTCAGTCCCAGACAACACAGCGGTAATGGCCATTGTACGTGCCGGGGAGGGAGCGGCCACTGTACGCCCCTCAGTTGTTTCCCTCTGTAGCACCGCCACAATGGCCACTGTACATGTGGGGGAAAGAGTGGCCACTGTACGCCCTTCAGCTACAGTCACATCTGGAGTCAGCCTCGGAGCGTTAGTTATTGAGCGCGCTCCGACTGGCAAAGGAAGGAGAAGTGGAACCACGATAACAGCCACTGTATGTGTCGGGGAGGGAGCGGCCACTGTACGCCCCTCATCCACTACTTCCTCCTCCTACAGGAGTAACACCGCAGTAACGGCCACTGTACGTGCCGGGGAAGGAGCAGCCACTGTACGCCCTTCAATTACTTCCCGCTGGGCAGGCAGAACTGCGGTAACGGCCACTGTATGTGCCATGGAAGGAGCGGCCACTGTACACCCCTCATCTGCCTCTTCCTCCTTCAGGAGCAGCACCGCCACAACGGCCACTGTACGTGTGGGGGAAGGAGCAGCCACTGTACGCCCTTCAGCTGTGGACCTTAGGAATTGTGGAACCGCCACAACGGCCACTGTATGTGTGAGGGAAGGAGCGGCCACTGTATGTGTGAGGGAAGGAGCGGCCACTGTACGCTCTTCATCTGCGATTCCTGGGGTCCTCCTGGAGAAGAAGGTCCCTTGCATGGCCGGTCTTCCACCTCTCGGTTGCGTGGGACGCACTTTGCTTTCTCCCTCCAGGTGTGGTTCCCCAGAGGTGCTGCCGGAGTGGTGGCATGGTCCTGTCTCTGTCCTGCCGCCTACCCTTGGATGGTTCCGGCCCCTGACGGACGCCCGATGGAAGAGGTGCCGCGGTCTACTCCTGACGGCGCCCCACCCTACAGGCGGCTGCAGTATCCGGACTCCCAGGCCCGACCAGCAGGTTCCAGAGCAGGGCCGCTTGGGCTCCACTGCCCCACGACCCTCCGCCCGGAGTAAGAGGTGACAGGCCTGCCTCCTGCAGCTGTTCGGCCCCAGCCCCAAGGGCCGCCCTTCAGGTCTAGGCCCCCAGACCAGAGGGCCTCCCTGCACCCTACCGACGAGGCTTTCAGCACAAGGGCCTCCTATCAGGTCGAGGCCCCCAAACGGGAGAGCCTCCCTGCACCCCCCTGACAAAGAAGCCCCGGGCAGTGATGCCCCTGCAGGCAGTGCACTGCCTCCTACAGGAGGGCTTCCCAGTAGGGCCCCCTCCCACGCCCGGGCGCCTCCTCTGTTAAGCCCAGGAAACAAGGGCGAGTAGTGATTTCAACGCAACTCTTATGTCTTAAACTGCAGAGAAGGGAGTAAACAGTGACAGTTAAAGAGTGAGGCCAGAACAATATAAGTGACACACAATGAGACCAATATCCAGGCAGAACAGAAAAGACTAGTGAACACGGGCACAGAGACGTACAGAAACAGCGGGTCAGAACTAGGGGTGCGCCAAGAAAAACCAAAAACGTGTGAACAGTGTCACCGCGACTGACTATCCCGAGTGTCGCGACTCGCACCCTGACAAGTTATAGTAACATTCACTCACTCGACCCCTGGCCTTTTCTACTCCTAGTGCATCTGGTTTAGAATATTAAATGTCAGTTCTGCCTATAACCATAATACGGGTATTTTGTATCTGTAACTCACCATCTGTGTATATCTGAAAAGCCCCGCGTTCGGCCCTTGATGTATGTGTGCACATTGTATTGAGAAACTAACTCTGTAAACCTGTCTAAATCATATCCTGTAACTCTTTGTTTCTATATTGTAACGGTGTATTGAACTAAGACAATAGATGTGTTAAGGTGTACTGTCTAGTTTTTATGCCCTGTTCCTTTGTGGGTGCTTTATTTCCTGTCCGGAAAGAGGACCCTGCTCAGTCGCGGGCGTTTTTAGGACGAGGAGTCAGGGTTAAAACATCCCGCATAACACTTAGCATGTCTTCATTTATGTATGTGAATGCTATTCTCATATTTGCAAGCAGTGTATATATGTTCCGTACCATCTCACTGATGTGGTCAGCCGGAGATAGTCTGTTATTGATAATCACACATGGTCCTTCTCTCTTTCTGATGTGTGTAGGGTTTTATTTCCTAACGTATAAACCCAATCAGGTCTTTTTCCACTTTTACCAAACTTGATTACATGACACTTGTCCACATTGAATTCCATTTGCCATGTATTACTCCATTCGTGAAGTTTATTTAATTATTCTTGTAGCTCTTTACAAAAGTCTATGTTAGTAATTATCCTTTGTATTTTTGTATCATCTGCAAACATATTTAGATAGCTTTCATTTCCGGTGTTACTGTCTATATCATTTATATACACTAAAAACATGATTGGTGCCAGCACTGAGCCCTGTGGTACTCCACTAGTCACTTCTTTCCATGATGAGTAATTTCCCCTTAGAACTGTTCTCATGTCTCTTTTTATGAGAAAATCTTGCATCCAACAATACAGTTTGCCTCGAATTCCTCCTTGATGGTACAGTTTCCATAAAAGTCTTTGGTGTGGTACTGTGCCAAATGCTTTCTTGAAATCTAAGTAGATACTGTCCACCCATCCTTCTTTTTCCTGTAACGTGTCTGTTACTCTGTCATAGTAGCTCAACAGATTAGTAACACGTGATTTTCCTTTTCTGAAACCAAACTGTCTTTCTGTTATCATATTGTGTTCTTATAGATGATTCACCCAAGCTTTTTTTATAAGCTTTTCTAATAGCCTACCTTGCTTACAACACTGGTTAGTGATACTGGTCGGTAGTTGAGTGGATTTTGTCTATTCCCTTACTTGAATAAGGGAACAATGTTTCCTTTCTTCCAAATATCAGGTAGTTTACCTTGACTCAAGGATTCTTGAAAATTAAAAATAATGGTTTACTTAACTCCTTTGCACATTCTTGTAGTACCCAACATGAAATTTCATCAGGACCATTTGCTTTTCCTTTGTCTAATTTACTTAGCTCCTCCTGTATAACTTTTTCTGATGTTTGTATATCTGGTAGTATGTGTGGGCATGCATATTCCACATAATCCCTCTCAAAAATTTTTTCCTCTGTAAAAACTGATTGGAATTTCTTGTTTAGTGTTTCACAAATATCCTTCTCTTGTGTATAGGTAATTCCCTCGTCCGTAATGGATTGTATTTTATCTTTTACTTTGGTTTTGCTTCTGATGTAGCTGTAAAATAGCTTCGGTTGATCACTACTTTTATTTATGATATCCTCCTCAAACTGTTTTTGGGCTTCCCTCCTTATTCTTGTATAATCGTTTTTTGCCTGTTTGTAATTATTATATGTAAAATGCCCGCCGTGCCCGCCGCGGGACCTCCCACCTCACCACCCCCCACACCACCACCGAGCCGCCACCCCACCACCACCCCGGGAGGACACACCGGTGAGGTTAGTGACCCCGGGCAAGAGGGTCATCGGGGCATCCCGACCCTGAGCCCCTATTCCCCGCAAGTGCCCCAACCCCAGGCGTTCAGGCAAACTGAACTACTGTGCGGGCGGGGTAGTGACCGTCAGACCAGGGGTGGAACTGAAAAGAGGTCAGTCCCAGGTAACACCGTCTTGACGGTCTTGTTACACCCTCTAGGGCAGGAAGAGGCCCAAGGGCAGGAAGAGGCCCAAGGCTACGGCCATAAGAGAGAAATAGACACAGGCTACGGCCTGACAAAGTGTGTAAAGGGGAAGGTGACCCCAGGCTCCGGCCTTAACACGCTGAGGAGAGAGAGTTGCCTGTGTGCATCACTCTCCAGTTGTACTTTGGCTACGGCCAGAATACGGTCCAGGGTAGAGAGACCCTGCTACCGTACGTGTAGCGCTACCCAGTTACGGAAGCGGCGACTCGGGGCCGGCCTCTCGCCGGAGCAGACGGGTGATCCCGTTTCTCCGTTTGTCGTTTCCCGTACGGGCAGACACTCGGCTCCGGCCGGGGCACGTACCAGGGTGGAGAATTCCCTGACGGTAGGATCTGTCCGTATTGGAGAGAGTGCAGCTCCTGAGCCCCTCACTCCGGCTTGTCTCCTACTGCGGGAGGAACACCACGTCGACGGCCTCTTGCCTCGGCGAAAGGGCGACCTCGATCACCCTATAGGTGTCCCTCGCACGCCGGGCAAGTTCACGGCTCCAGCCAAAGTCCACACTAGGGGAAGTAGAGCCCCAACTCAGCCCTATGAACACACTCAGGGAACCACGAAGAGCGTGAGTCTCCCTCTAGCCTCTTTCCCTTCGGGGAGCCCTTCGTCGCCATCCAGGCTTCTTGGCCAAGAGGAGGCGTTAGAGTGGTGGCAAGGCCCGATAGCGGATCTACCGCCCACACCCGGACGCTCCTTAGCCCTATCGGAGCCCTACAGGAGACGCTGCCGCAGCCCAGCCCTGACGGCGCCTCTCCCCCTGAGCACCCGCAGTCCCAGGACGCCCAGGCCTTCCACCGCGGTCCACGACGATGGAGACCCAGGCTCTCTCACTCCCCGGAAGCAGAGGAAGCAGGCCCGAATCCTCCGACTGTTCGGCCCTAGTCCCGAGGGCCCCCGATCAGGTCGAGGCCCCCAGACCACAGGGCCTCCCTGCACCCCGCCAGCGCGGCCCTAGGAAGGAGCCGCCCCTCAGGTCGAGGCCCCAAACAAGGGAGCCTCCCTGACAGTAAGTACCAGTGACTTAACCACCCAAGACACAAGGGTAAAGCAGTGACAGTGACAGTGACCCCGAATACAGTGACAGTGATCCAATGCACAGTGGCAGTGTCTAATAAAAGATATATTAAACAGTGATATCATAGAAAGTCGTGTGCAACCGTTAAACAGTTCAGTCCCCCTCTATAGGAAAGAAACGGGGAGTTTTCTGTAGAACTAGAGGTAGGTGCGTGAGTGAGCCGAAAGGCAAGTGAAGTGCTCCCCCGCGACTTGGTGACAGTGTCGGATGTCGCCATACGCACCCTACCTCTATTATAGTAATATCTCCGCCACAGACTCCCGATCACAGTGAACCAAAGTGAGACTCCCCCATTTATTATTATCCACCAGTGACACAACAATTAATCCAAACTGACAACCACAGTGAAGTGATATCTCCTCTAAGTAATAGTAACGCATATCCACGACTGCCCTGTGCCCTGTGTTAATGTATAGTGGATCAGATTATGTAAACGAGTGTAATATTGTATCTCTGTTCTATTATGTATCAAATATTGTTGTATGTCCACTGTAATGAGTAGAACATAAGCAATAGATGTGATTCGGTGTACTGTCTCTTTTTATGCCCTGTTCCTTTGTTAGTGCATTACATCCGGTCTAGTAAAAGAACCCCGTTCCAGTGCTCGTGTTTTTACGACGAGAAGTCGCCTTAAAAACACAGCATTACACTGGTGGCAAGCGGTGGTTCTAGATCCGAGTAACGCACGGAGGAACGCAAAAGGGAACTTACAATGGCAGCAAAACCACACATCCAATTGCCAAGGTTCAACCCGGACCAGTGCGACATAGACGTATATTTGGACATGGTCAAACCCCTCCTGGACATAGGATTCGACTCAGACAGAGAAAAGATCGCAGTCACACTACCTAACCTGGGTAAAATAATCACTAGTGTCACTCCCAAAATCGTCCCGAGACTAAAATGGGATCAATTCAAACAAATTGTGAAACAGGCGGCAACACCATCTCTGGGCACAGTTGTAGCCTTGTCGGAACTAGACGCCCTCACATACGACGGAATCCTCGATGACACCTTCATCCAGGCTAGGCGGCTCGTCACCGCTGCGTACCTGGGCACAGACGCAAAAACCCGGGAACAACTCATATTCCACAAACTCCTCAGGATCCTCCCCAATTTCATTAAAAACCACTTCATAATACATGAACCGACGGGAGACCTGGATAAACAAATCAACTTAATAAGGCGCCTTCTAACCGTCCACTCATCCCCCAAACGCATCGGCCTCATCAACCACTTCCCCACGGATCTCATCCCTGTAAATCCTTGGGAATTTACTCCTTGCTGCCCTGAGTGCCCAATCCACGACATTCGTGAGCAGCTAAAAGCTGCCCGGGGCAGCAAAACAAACCAAGAGCGCCCACAAGCCTCCCCACCATACGCCGATCGCCCCAAGCCTCAAAGAAGAAAAGCGAAACGAGGAAGTCACAGAAGGCGCCCCCCTACTACCCCCGCATCTCACCGCAATGACGGGGGCCACCTCACATCTCCCCCAGTCGATGACAGGGGAAAACGTGATCTTTCCATTTCCTCTCCTCCCACTATCTCTTCTATTTTGCCCTCCCCTATTCCTACTATTATTCCTAACCCTCCCACCTCACACACCACTTTCTCCACTACTACCGCCTCCCTCCTTCCTATTCCTCCTCAACACAAAGCCTGCCTCCCCCTTCGCAGGCCTCCTAGAACCCTGACCCCATCTTCCCCAAACCCACTTCCCAAAACTGCCTCCTCCCGTCTACTCCCTCCCACCTACCACCCCGCACCACCCACCACCACCACATCCCCGCCACTCATTTTTCCCACCTACACACCCTCTCTTTCCTCGCTCACTTCCCCCACCCCACCCTCAACCTCACCATACCCACAAACCCCTTCCCCCACGTCACCCTTGCCTGACCCACCACCACCTTCCTCCGATTCTGATCCTTCACCAACCACCCCACCTCCTCCAACCCGCCACTCTCAATCACCGCCCGCTACGCCCGCCACCAACACCTTACAACCAGAAACAAAAATTGAGAGAGTGCTATGGCGCCGCCACGACCGCCCACCTGTCAGAATCCGAGGGACCCACCACCTTCTCTGACTCCTACGCTGGACCAACAATCCATCCTCCCTCCGGCTCACTCTCAACCCCCATCAGGAGCCTAACACCTTCACCACCCACTGGGTCAGCCTAACCCAACACCTCACCCCGGCCTACCAGACTTCCACCTCCACCACCTACAACCTCCAGTCACGGGGCCGTGACTTCGACAACGTGGAAGGTGGTAAAATGCCCGCCGTGCCCGCCGCAGGACCTCCCACCTCACCACCCCCCACACCACCACCGAGCCGCCACCCCACCACCACCCCGGGAGGACACACCGGTGAGGTTAGTGACCCCGGGCAAGAGGGTCATCGGGGCATCCCGACCCTGAGCCCCTATTCCCCGCAAGTGCCCCAACCCCAGGCGTTCAGGCAAACTGAACTGCTATGCGGGCGGGGTAGTGACCGTCAGACCAGGGGTGGAACTGAAAAGAGGTCAGTCCCAGGTAACACCGTCTTGACGGTCTTGTTACACCCTCTAGGGCAGGAAGAGGCCCAAGGGCAGGAAGAGGCCCAAGGCTACGGCCATAAGAGAGAAATAGACACAGGCTACAGCCTGACAAAGTGTGTAAAGGGGAAGGTGACCCCAGGCTCCGGCCTTAACATGCTGAGGAGAGAGAGTTGCCTGTGTGCATCACTCTCCAGTTGTACTTTGGCTACGGCCAGAATACGGTCCAGGGTAGAGAGACCCTGCTACCGTACGTGTAGCGCTACCCAGTTACGGAAGTGGCGACTCAGGGCCGGCCTCTCGCCGGAGCAGACGGGTGATCCCGTTTCTCCGTTAGTCGTTTCCCATACGGGCAGACACTCGGCTCCGGCCGGGGCACGTACCAGGGTGGAGAATTCCCTGACGGTAGGATCTGTCCGTATTGGAGAGAGTGCAGCTCCTGAGCCCCTCACTCCAGCTTGTCTCCTACTGCGGGAGGAACACCACGTCGACGGCCTCTTGCCTCGGCGAAAGGGCGACCTCGATCACCCTATAGGTGTCCCTCGCACGCCGGGCAAGTTCACGGCTCCAGCCAAAGTCCACACTAGGGGAAGTAGAGCCCCAACTCAGCCCTATGAACACACTCAGGGAACCACGAAGAGCGTGAGTCTCCCTCTAGCCTCTTTCCCTTCGGGGAGCCCTTCGTCGCCATCCAGGCTTCTTGGCCAAGAGGAGGCGTTAGAGTGGTGGCAAGGCCCGATAGCGGATCTACCGCCCACGCCCGGACGCTCCTTAGCCCTGTCGGAGCCCTACAGGAGACGCTGCCGCAGCCCAGCCCTAACGGCGCCTCTCCCCCTGAGCACCCGCAGTCCCAGGACGCCCAGGCCTTCCACCGCGGTCCACGACGACGGAGACCTAGGCTCCCTCACTCCCCGGAAGCAGAGGAAGCAGGCCCGAATCCTCCGACTGTTCGGCCCTAGTCCCGAGGGCCCCCGATCAGGTCGAGGCCCCCAGACCACAGGGCCTCCCTGCACCCCACCAGCACGGCCCTAGGAAGGAGCCGCCCCTCAGGTCGAGGCCCCAAACAAGGGAGCCTCCCTGACAGTAAGTACCAGTGACTTAACCACCCAAGACACAAGGGTAAAGCAGTGACAGTGACAGTGACCCCGAATACAGTGACAGTGATCCAATGCACAGTGGCAGTGTCTAATAAAAGATATATTAAACAGTGATATCATAGAAAGTCTTGTGCAACCGTTAAACAGTTCAGTCCCCCTCTATAGGAAAGAAACGGGGAGTTTTCTGTAGAACTAGAGGTAGGTGCGTGAGTGAGCCGAAAGGCAAGTGAAGTGCTTCCCCGCGACTTGGTGACAGTGTCGGATGTCGCCATACGCACCCTACCTCTATTATAGTAATATCTCCGCCACAGACTCCCGATCACAGTGAACCAAAGTGAGACTCCCCCATTTATTATTATCCACCAGTGACACGACAATTAATCCAAACTGACAACCACAGTGAAGTGATATCTCCTCTAAGTAATAGTAACGCATATCCACGACTGCCCTGTGCCCTGTGTTAATGTATAGTGGATCAGATTATGTAAACGAGTGTAATATTGTATCTCTGTTCTATTATGTATCAAATATTGTTGTATGTCCACTGTAATGAGTAGAACATAAGCAATAGATGTGATTCGGTGTACTGTCTCTTTTTATGCCCTGTTCCTTTGTTAGTGCATTACATCCGGTCTAGTAAAAGAACCCCGTTCCAGTGCTCGTGTTTTTACGACGAGAAGTCGCCTTAAAAACACAGCATTACAATATGCCCTTTCAGTATTGCGTCTTCTGTATCTATTCCACAACAAATCTGTTTTTTCTTTTGATTTTTTACATTCTGTATTGAACCATTTCTTTATTTTATTTTCTGCTTCTTTGTGCTTTGGGATGTACTTCTGGACTCCTATTTCATAAAGTTCACAGAATTTTTTATATATAGTAAAATACCCGCCGCCGGACCACCCACCCCGCCACCCCACCACCGGGCCGCTACCACACCACCACCCCAGGAGGACACAACGGTGGGGCTAGTGACCCAAGTCAAGAGGGTCACCGGGACACTACTGTCCTGAGTCCCTTTTCCCCGCAACTACCCCAACACCAGGTGACTGGAAAAAGCCAACGACCTTGCGGGCGGGACAACCATCGCCAGAATTGGGGTGGGACTGAGCAAGATTCAGTCCCAGGTAACACCATGTTGACGGCTATTGTTACACCCTCAAGGGCAGAAGGCCCAAGGCTACGGCCTAAATTGTGTACCAGGGTAGTGAGACCCTCGGCTATGGCCTAAAGTGTGTACCAGAGTAGTGAGACCCTCGGCTACGGCCTAAAGTGTGTACCAGGGTAGTGAGACCCTCGGCTATGGCCTAAAGTGTGTACCAGGGTAGTGAGACCCTCGGCTACGGCCTTAGTGCACACCGGAGAGACAGTTGCCTCTGTGCATCCCTCTCCTGCTGTTCTATCCTACGGGAGCAACACAGCGCCGACGGCCACTGTACGTGGCGGGGAAGGAGTGGCCACTGTAAGCCCTTCGGTTGCTTCTCTACAGGAAGATCAGCTCCCGGCTACGGCCAAAGTACATACCAGGGTAGAGAGGCCCTTGGCTACAGTACTTGCAGCTTTTCCCTACTACGGGAGCAACACCGTGCCGACGGCCACTGTACGTGGCGGGGAAGGAGCGGCCACTGTACGCCCTTCAGTTGCTCCTTGTAAGACGGGTAGGTTAACGGCCACAGCCGAAGCACGTACCAGGGTAGAGAGACCCTTGACTATAGCATCAGTACATACCAGAGAGAGCGCGGCCCCAGTGCACCCCTCTCCTGCTTTTCCCTACTACGGGAGCAACACCGCGCCGACGGCCACTGTACAAGGCGAGAAAGGAGCGGCCACTGTACGCCCTTCAGTTGCTCCTTGTATGACAGGTAGGCTCACGGCCACAGCCGCAGTACGTACCAGGGTAAGGCGACCCAAGGCTCCGGCCTCAGGACGTACCGGAGAGGACATGGACTCCGTGAATCCTTCTCCTACCTCTTTCCCCTGTGGGAGCCCTTCGTCACCATCCGGGAGTGTTGCCCCGGAGGTGTCACCAGAGTGGTGGCAAGGCCCGATACTGGACCTACCTCCTACGCCTGGGAGAACTCTGTTCCTGCCAGACACCTGACGGAGATGGTGCCGCAACCCAACCCTGTCGGCACCTCTCCCTATATGTGACCACAGCCCCAGGACCCCCAGGCCCGACCAGCAGACTCCAGACGAGGGCAACCCAGGCTCCCTCACTCCATGGAGTCAGAGACGACAGGCAAGCCTCCTCCAGCTGTTCGGCCTCAGTCCCGAGGGTCACCTCTCAGGTCAAGGCCCCCAGACAGGAGGGCCTCCCTGCACCCCACCAACGAGGCTTCGATTCGAGGGCCACCTCTCAGGTCAAGGCCCCCAGACAGGAGGGCCTCCCTGCACCTCACCGACGAGCAGGACCTGGGTAGACTCCCCTGCGGGTAGTGCATTGCCCTTTGCAGGCCGGGTCCCCCTAGGGTTCTCCCCTCACGCCCATACTACGGAGTGAACATTACCCAGGATATACAGGTAAATAGTGACGCCCTTTGTACCGAGAACAAACCAGGGGAAATAACAGTGAACAGTGACCGAGTGAAGACCATTGTAAAACCAGTGACAGTTACTGTTAGTCTAACAGAACTCGATACCTGGCAGAACAGAAAATGACTTAAACCCTCAGTAAGAGAACTTATAGTAATTGTGTGAGTCTCCAAGTAAATGAACTTTCAGTAACTGTGAATGGAGACTAGGGTGCGCGGGCGAATCAAAAGTCTGTGTGTAAGTGCTGCCGCGACTAAGTGACTACGTCAAGTGTCGCGATCCGCACCCTGTCTTATTTATAGTAGTATTTCCCCCAAGGACTCTTAATCTTGTTTATTCCCCTTGTTTCCAACTAAGTATATATTCTGCCTAAAAGTGAAATACGGGTATCAACATATATAGTTCAGGACATTAGTGTACATGCATTATATCGTGTATTAAGTGTGACTATACACTGTGGTGTCAAAGGCTAACTCTGTGTCCCTGTCTCCTGTATCTCAAATATCACTCTGTGTTGTATTGTAACGGTGTAGAATTAAGGCAATAGATGTATTAAGGTATACTGCCTGGTTTTTATGTCCTGTTCCTTTGTGGGTGCTTTACTTCCGATCCGGAAAGAGGATCCCGCTCAGTCGCTAGTGTTTTTAGGACGAGAAGTCGACCTAAAAACACTCAGCATAACACTGGTGGCAAGCGGTGGTTCTGAATCCGAATAAAGCACGGAGAAACGATAAAAGGAAGCTTGCACAATGGCAGCCAAACCGCACATTCAGTTGCCGAAATTCAACCCGGACCATTGTGACATTGATGTGTATTTAGATATGGTTAAACCCCTCTTAGACATAGGGTTCGACTCGGACAAAGAAAAGATTGCAGTCACATTGCCTAACCTGGGTAAAATAATCGCCACTGTCGCACCAAAAATCGTCCCAGAACTGACATGGGACCAATTCTCACAAATTGTGAGACAGGCTTTCATGCCTTCCATAGGCAGAGTTGTCGCTCTCTGTCAACTCGACACTCTCACCTACGACGGTAACCTAGACGACACTTTCGTCCAGGCTCGGCGCCTCGTCAGCGCCGCTTATCCTGAGGCAGCCACAAATACTCGAGATATACACACATTTAATGCCCTGCTGAGGATTCTCCCTAGCACAGTCAGGGAGCATTTCTCCATCTATGATCCCTCAGGGAACACGGACCAGGACCTGCAACTCGTCCGACGTCTCCTCGCCGCCTGTCCCAGCCACAAACTCTTCACGCGGTGACAAGATTCCCCACAAACCAGAACCCCCCACCAAAACCAAAGCCGCCGCCTCACCAGTCACCCACGGAGCCACCTCCTACTGTGCCCAGGGCTTACCCGCAGAAGAAATGCCCCAACCCCAGGGATCAAGGCAACCTCATCACCATTAATCCTTGGGAGTTTACGGCCTGCAGTCGCACCTGCCCCCCTGCACAACATAGGAGAGCAGCTCAAGGCAAGCAGGTGCAGAAACTTTCACCAAGGGCATAAGAAGGTCTTCTCCTTGGACGACGACGCCCCAGAAGACGACATGCCGCCACTAGCCTACCCAGGACAGGACGACGAGGAACTCGACGACCACGCCCAACCTCAGCAGATGGATTTTTAGGCCCACCCTCGCACCTCCCCACAGTGGCGGGGGCCACCTCATACAACTACAGACCCCCAGTCTACGACAAGATTTGGCTGAACGGGGTCAAGGCGAGACTACTGGTAAACACGGGAGCAGCCATGTCATGCCTCTTCTCCCACTTGTACTCCCGCCACACCTCTGCTTTCGGCCCTCTTCTCCCCACCTCAGCCAACCTCGTAGATGCGGGGGATGGCCCCCTACCCATCTGTGAGGAAACCCAGGCCCTTCAAACCAGCACTCACCAACGAGTGTCCACCAACCACCCATTCATCATATTTGATTCCACATGCAATCGATATGATGGATACCTTGGGCTGGACCTCCTCCAGAAACTCCACGCGACCATCGATTGTCATCAGCGTCGCCTCCACTTCAGTCCAGCCTGCCCCAATCAAGCATCAATCAACAAAGGAAAAAAAAATCTGGAAGAAAAAAGAAAAACAACATCACCTCCCCCACACCACCCACACACACACACTCCCCGGACACTCACCTGCCCCAACCCACCTGTACATGTAACCCGACCCCAACCTCACTCAACGCCTCACTTCATCCCCCTCCATCCCCACCCCCAACTCCACTTCCTCTGGATCCCTCCCCATCTTTTCCTGCCACTATCGCTTCCACAATCACCATTCCACCCCACCACGAAGCTTGGGTGAAACTGAACAGACCCTCAGGTACCTCCGTCCTTTTTTCACCATCCTTACCCACCGGTGCACTCTCGCCTTGTTTAGTGTCCCCCACCTTCCTTCCCCCACATGCCCAAGAGATCCGTATAGCAAACCACGCCACAACACCACTAACTCTACCGAGAGGACTCATCATTGGCGACACGGAAGAAGCTGAACCATGCCAAGCACCACCCCCTAATCACCCCACTCTCCCCGACCTACCATCACATCTATCCCCTTCCCAAACCAACAGCCTCCAACAACTCCCAACAGACCTTGGCCACACTACTTGTCTCAGCCACGAGATACATACGACCGGACCTCCCAAAAAATCCTAAATATCGGCCAGAAGAAGACTGGCAGGTCCAGAATATGCTTGCTGCCGGTGTCATCTCCAACTCCACTAGCCAGTGGTCCTCACCTGTTGTACTCGTGTGAAAAAAAGACGGAACCATGCGCTTTTGCGTTGATTACCGCAGAGTGAACGACATTACTATCAAAGACGCTACGCCCCTACCCAGGATCGACGACTGTCTTGACTCCCTGCACGGATCGACTTGGTTCTCTGCCCTAGATCTGCAGTCAGGCTATTGGCAGGTCCCCGTCCACCCAGATGACAAACACATGACCGCCTTCTCAACATCGAATGGGAAGCATTACGAATTCAACGTCCTTCCCTTCAGACTCTGCAACGCCCCCGCCACATTTTCCCTCCTCATGGAATCTGTTCTGAGCGGGTTGACCTGGGAGACCTGTTTGGCATACCTAAATGACGTCATCGTCTTCAGTCACACCTGGGCCTACCACCTCCACCGCCTCAAACAGGTGTTCCAATGCATACGTCAGGCTGGCCTCAAACTCAAACCCACAAAGTGCGTTTTGGCCGAAAGATCAGTCTCCTTCCTTGGACACCTGATCAATGCCGAAGGCATCTCCCCTGACCCCGACAAGCTACATGCGATCGCCGACTTCCCCCTACCTCGCGACGTACACGAAACCAGAGCCTTCCTAGGCCTAACCTCATATTACAGGCAGTTCGTAAAAGGATTTGTAGACATCGCCAAACCCCTATACGACCTGACAAAAAAAGGCGAACCATTCATATGGACAGTACCAAGGAAAACCGCATTCACCACCCTCAAGTCCAAGCTGACCTCTGCCCCCGTCGTCGCATTCCCAGATTACAACCTCCCATTCCGTCTATATACCGGCGTCTCACTCATCGCCATAGGGGCTGTCCTTGCCCAAGTGCAAGACGGCCGCGAGCATATCATCACCTGTGCCAGCCGCACCCTAAATCCTGCGGAAAGGAATTATGCGGCCACCAAACGCGAGTGCCTGGGAATCATCTGGTCCCTCGATTACTTCCGTTCATATATCTCAGGCACCCACGTGATTTTCATTACTGACCACCAATCTCTACAGTGGTTACGCCAGTCCAGCACCACCAACGCGCAACTCATACAATGGCGAGAAGGACTTGAGGAGTATGATTTCGAGATATCATACCAACCATGCAAGCTCCACACAAACGCCGATGCCCTTTCCCGTCTACCCATCAATGCCATTTCCACGGAGCCAGACCTTATCCAAATGTGGCACAATAAACAACGCCCTACCTGGATCCCGTCAAGCACATTCGCCAAACTCCACCCTCACGGCGATCACCTGTTCGATCCCAACGGACACATCGTCCTAAGCCCTACCACCGCCCACGACACTATGCTGCACCTTCACGCCAACAATGGCATCCACCTGGGGACTAAGAAACTCCTACAAGTCTTTAGTGACATGTACTGGACTCCTAACCCATCTACCATTGCCAAGAACATCATACAATCCTGCCGCGCCTGTGCTTTGGGGAAGGACATCACTCGCACACCCGGCCCTTCAGGAATATTAACAGCACAGAAACCTTGGCAATTGCTTTCCCTAGACGTTGTCGGCCCCCTCACACCCAAAGCAGGGTACAAATACATTATCACATTTGTGGATGTGTATTCAAAGTTCATCATCGCATGCCCCGCCAAAGATCACAGCACAGTATCAGTCGCCGACGCCCTAACTCGCCACGTCTTCCAGTATTTTGGCATTCCCCAAGCACTGCACTCGGATAATGCCCCAGAATTCACTGGCAAAGTCTGGGAAGTACTGGCGAATATATTTGGGTACCATATCTTCCACTCATCCCCCTACTGGCCCCAAGGTAACAGCATGTGTAAGAGGAGCCATCGCTCCCTCATGAATCAGGTCCGCACACGCATCATGCAAACAGGGAACGACGATTGGCCTGCCCATGTCAAGATTGTCCAATGGGGACTGAATACATGCCCACGAGAAGACGGGATAACACCCCATGAGCGAGTTTTCGGGGAAACCCCGCTTCTCCTACCCCTCTGCCACAACCTCCACCCACCCATCCCACCCTCCACTACCGACCCTCTCCACCACCTCAAACGCCGCCTCCACCACCTATACACCCAACAGGACCTGGCACCCGACCACTCCAGCCCATACAAACCTGGCCAGCTCATCGTCGTGGCACACCTTCCCGCCCCCACCAAGACCTCCCCCCGGTTCAATGGCCCCTTCAAAATAATTCGAGTCCCTAACCCCTACCAAGTAATCATTGACCAACAAGGACAACACCGCACGTACCGAAATCGCCACGTGCGACCCTTCCACCCATCCAACAATGACCACCCCCACACCCGCGTGCCCCGCACCTCTTCCCGCACACCTGTCCACACCAAGCTTTCCGAGAATTACCCCCCAGACTCCTACTCTTACTCCTTCTCACCCCCACCCTCCACCTCACCGACGGCCGCTCCACCTCCCAACACACCCAATCCCGACACACCACCCCCACCACCTACATCATCGCCACCGCCCAACGCCACCACCTCCTCACAGCCCACAACTCACCTCCCTACCACCTGTCCACCCACCACCTCCCACACCACACCGCCTCCACCGCCTTCATCACCACCACCGCCCAACGCCACCACCTCCTCACAGCTCACCACTCACCTCCCTACCACCTGTACACCCACCACTCCCCACACCACACCACACTCCAGCCCACCACGCACAGACACCACCCGCCCAACCTCACCCCCCCCTCCCCCATGACCATTCTCATTATATGCGCCACACCGCATCCCCACTCGCCTCCCCCCCTAACGGCCGCACGCCCTCACCACCACCCAGTGCACAACCACCCTCACCACCCACACCCACACTCACTACCACCACCACCAGGTCAGGACGCCTTTCACGCCCACCCTCCAGATACACTCCAACACCACCTCCCATCGCACGCCCATGCACCCACCACCACAAACCCCCCCTACCCCAATCACCTCCCCCATAATCCTCCCTCTCCACCAAGCACGATGGAATCCTCCCAAATCCCAATTCCCCAAAGTACAGCGCTCCTCCCACCGACCCATCCCCCATAAAAGCACCAATCTCCCGTCACTCTCCAGCATTCAGCTTCTATCTCCTCACCAGGCACCATTCCCCGAGATGAAAGCCACCAAAGTGCACTGGCTACCCCACGACAGCCAACATGTCAGGATTCGCGGGACCCCCCTACCTTCTCTGCCTCCTACGCCAGACCGACCACCCATCCTCCCTCCGGCTCACTCTCAACCCCCATCGAGAGCCTAACCCCATCACCTACCACTGGACCAGCCTCCTGCAACACCTCACTCCGGCCCACCAGACATCCACCTCCATGACATACCACCTCCAGTCACGGGGTCGTGACTTTTCCACCACGGAGGGTGGTAAAATACCAGCCGCCGGACCACCCACCTCGCCACCCCCCACCCACCACCGGGCCGCTACCACACCACCACCCCAGGAGGACACAACGGTGGGGCTAGTGACCCAGGTCAAGAGGGTCACCGGGACACTACTGTCCTGAGTCCCTTTTCCCCACAACTACCCCAACACCAGGTAACCGGAAAAAGCCAACGACCTTGCGGGCAGGACAACCATCGCCAGAATTGGGGTGGGACTGAGCAAGATTCAGTCCCAGGTAACACCGTGTTGACGACTATTGTTACACCCTCAAGGGCAGGAGGCCCAAGGCTACGGCCTAAAGTGCGTACCAGGGTAGTGAGACCCTCGGCTACGGCCTTAGTGCACACCGGAGAGAGAGTTGCCTCTGTGCATCCCTCTCCTAATGTTCTATCCTACTGTAGCAACACCGCGCCGACGGCCATTGTACGTGGCGGGGAAGTAGTGGCCACTGTACGCCCTTCAGTTGCTTCTCTGCGGGAAGATCAGCTCCCGGCTACGGCCAAAGTACGTACCAGGGTAAAGAGGCCCTTGGCTACAGTACGTGCAGCTTTTCCCTACTGCGGGAGCAACACTGCGCCGATGGCCACTGCATGTGGCGGGGAAGGAGCCGCCACTGTACGCCCTTCAGTTGCTCCTCGTAAGACGGGTAGGTTAACGGCCACAGCCGAAATACGTACCAGGGTAGAGAGACCCTTGACTATAGCATCAGTACGTACCGGAGAGAGCGCAGCCCCTGTGCACCCCTCTCCTGCTTTTCCCTACTACTGGAGCAACACCGCGCCGATGGCCACTGTACGTGGCGGGGTAGGAGCAGCCACTGTATGCCCTTCAGTTGCTCCTTGTACGACGGGTAGGCTCACGTCCACAGCCGCAGTACGTACCAGGGTAAGGCGACCCGAGGCTCCGGCTTCAGTACGTACCGGAGAGGATACGGACTCCATGAATCCTTCTCCTGCCTCTTTACCCTGTGGGAGCCCTTCGTCACCATCCGGGAGTGTTGCCCCGGAGCTGTCGCCAGAGTAGTGGCAAGGCCCGATACCAGACCTACCTCCTACGCCTGGGAGAACTCTGTTCCTGCCAGACACCCGACGAAGACGGTGCCGCAGCCCACCCCTGTCGGCGCCTTTCCCTACAGGTGACCGCAGTCATAGGACTCCCTGGCCCGACCAGCAGCCTCCAGACGAGGGCAACCCAGGCTCACTCACCCCACAGAGCCAGAGGAGACAGGCCCGCCTCCTGCAGCTGTTTGACCCCAGTCCCGAGGGCCACCTCTCAGGTCGAGGCCCCCAGACCGGAGGGCCTCCCTGCACCCCACCAACGAGGCTCCAGTACTAGGGCCTCCTCCCAGGTCGAGGCCCCCAGACAGGAGGGCCTCCCTGCACCTCACCGACGACCAGGACCCGGGCAGTGACTCCCCCGCGGGCCGTGTATTGCCCTCTACAGGAAGGATCCCCTTAGGGCCTTCCCCTCACGCCCGTACTCCAGAGTGATTCATACCCAGGACACACGGGTAAATAGTGACGCCTCTTGTACCGAGAACAACCCAGGGGAAAATAACAGTGAACAGTGACCAAGTGAAGGCCAGTGTAAAGCCAGTGACAGTTGCCAGTCTATAAGAACCCGATACCCGGCAGAACAGAAAATAGCTTGAGTCCTAAGTGATAGAACTTATAGTAATTGTGAGAGTCCTAAATAAGAGAACTTACAGTAACTGTGAACTTACAGTAACTGTGAACGGAGACTAGAGTGCGCGAGAGAATCAAAAAGTCTGTGTACAAGTGCCGCCGCGACCAAGTGACTACATCAAGTGTCGCGATCCGCACCCTGTCTAATTATAGTAGTATTCAACCCATGGACTCTTAATCTTGTTCATTCCCAGTGCATCTAACGAAATATATATTCTGCCTAAAGATGAACCACGGATATCGCTATATTATAACCAATAACATAAGTGTACATGTATAATACTGTGTTTCAAGTGTAACTCTGCATCTTGGTGTCAAAGGCTAACTCTGTGTCCCTGTCTTCTGTATATCCAATATCACTCTGTGTTATATTGTAACGGTGTAGAAATTAAGGCAATAGATGTGTTAAGGTATGCTGCCTGGTTTTTATGTCCTGTTTATTCGTGGGTGCTTTACTTCCGGTCCGGAAAGAGGACCCCGCTCAGTCGCTGGTGTTCTTAGGACGAGAAGTCGACCTAAAAACACCCAGCATAACAAAAAGATTATTGTTGTGAGCGCTTGCGACGCTAGTGGTTTCCATGGTAACAGTGAGTCACACTATTTATTTGAAACTGAACAACACTTTGAGTAATATATTTTTTCGACTATATTCAGCAACAAAAATATGCAAGGCCTATTCTTGTGCTCATAACTATAAAATTGCTTATTTCTTTCATAATTAGTACGAAATAAAGCTTTATTGGCTATCTTTAACTCTTGAACTATTTCATGGATTTAATAGCGTTTACAGAACCAGAAAGCCAAAACATGTTTTAAAATTAAAACATAATTTACTTATCGGAAGAAACTCTAGATACATTATTTCGTATCTGGGGGGAAAGAACTTTAACTTCCAGAATCGAAGATGAACCATTATAGACGGGTGTGACAGCTGGACGTAAACATCACAATGGTCAGAGTTCACCATCATGTATTTATTTATTTACCGGTATTTGGTATCCTTTCTTGTTATTTTGCATGAAGGCACCATATTCTACAGTACATATTCAAGCTTGTTGCAATGGAAATGTAACTTAAACAGCGCTAGTTAATTATGACAGCATATACAGTTGGGTCCATTCTGCTCAGGTTTTATATATATGTGATTGCCATTGATCCTACACCTGAGGCAGGTTTTAGCAAAAGTTATGTCATAATAATTTTGACCAATTCTGACATCAGTATTGAATACAGAGAGCGTCGCCAAAACAGGAAATCAACAAACTTTGTGGTCACAAGTTTCACTTTATCATGTCACGTTGTGTTAACTCAGCCATTCATTCAGCTTACACTAAGCTACTGTCCACTGAACTGTTTACTGTTTACTTCACTGCAAAAGCCTATATATCACCTCCAAAGCTATCACCCTGAGGTTACTGTATGGAGAAGTCAATATCATGCCAATAAGTCAAAATACCTTAGGAGCAACGCTGAGTAATCTTGGCCAAGATTCAAAATCACACTGACTTTTAGTGCTTGTAAAGATGGTTATCTGCACAATAGCCATTATGCCATACCAAAGTGCATTTTCATGAGGCTTTCAGAGTGATCAAGACCGGTCAAGACTAGTCCCATGGTTGTTCTGGCGAGGCAGTTTCAGAAAAATCAGACAGGTCAAGACTGGTCACAAGCAGTCATGAGTCCTGCGCACAAAGGATGCGCAGTAGCATTGGGCAACAAGGACAGGGAGGAGCGTCCCGTGTCCAGGGTAAACAGCTGATACGACAAAAATGGCCAACAAGTGAAAGTTAAATATTATTTTTAAAAAAGAATTTTGCACAAATACCGGTAACAGTTAACAGTAGCACAGGACGGTGATATAACAATAGATGCTACTTGAAATGAATACTTGTTTAAACCTGAATTGAAGATGATCAGTTATGACTGAAGTTGGAAGATAATAATGTCTGGAGAGAAATTCAGATTCCATGAGTCCCAGTGGATTATTATAAGGTAATGACAAAACTTACAACTATTTCCCAGTAATAATTCCTTAACCCATTAACCACGCATGGCGGTTTTTTGGAGGTGTTCGTGGTGTGCAGACATAGGGGTAAAAATGAAATTTCCCAAAGGCCAAATTTTGTCTTAGGAATTGAGAGAATACATGCCAAAGTATATAGTATTGAAATATTAGCTCAATATTTACCTTGGTAAAGCCATGGATGAACATCGAAGTGTCTGATTCCCTATTGGAATGTATGGTTTTCGTTTTCTTTTTCAGTTTCAGTTTCGGAGGCTGAAACATGGTTGCATGGATCGGCCTTGGTCACCATGGCACTATATTCGAAATTCACCTGCGCAGCCAGGGCTGTATTGAGCAATCGCACTTGGAACAGCCTAGGCTGTATAGAGCAGTTAACGGGTTAAGGATGCGTATTTCATCTTTTGTCTCCGTTTATTAGTTCTCTTTTAACTGAAAAGGTATTTCACTTCATGGTGAAATGAGAACTCATTATCATGGTTCTGATAGTGACACTAGGCAGCTGTCATATTTTCTTTTATATGACCTACAAACAGCTAGTGTGTATGATAGTAATGACGATGTTTATAGCTAAATTGATTTATTACTACCGGTATCTTGTTCTCTCTATTTACATAACCCAGCTGTTTCCGTCATGATTCTGCCCACTCCCTCCTCCAGCCAGTAGGAGCATGATAAGGATGGAACTGATATAAAATCCATTCTCGCAAACATCAAGTAGGTCCAGAAAACTTTACCAGTCTTGATTGGTCTAAAAAGGCCTCATGAAAATGCAGCACAAGATTAGTAAAAGTATCTTTACTTTTAATGTCACGAAAACCTGCCTCTGGCCATCAACTGAGCTGAAAGGGGTTAAGGATTTTTTACAGGTTAGAACATGCACTTTAATTGTGCATTTTATAATTTAACGAATGTCATTTCACCTAACTGAAGCATCCTAACGGATTTAACTTTTATGGTCATGAAATGGTGACCACAAGGAAAGGTTGTGGTGGGGTGCAGATTATGTAGTAGCTGGTATGATCCCTGCTATTGAAGGGAAGTTAGTAGATTGGAATTCAGTATAAGTAATTTCACAACTCTTCCATATAAGCACACTGACACACTGAAAAATACCCTTACTAGTGCCACAACACCATATGTGTATGTGAGATGTCTAGCATATCACAGTAGAGAAGGTGGGTGTTAGTGCCTAAATGCCAGTTGACATCAAGACTGGCTTCTGTTTGTATGTTGTAGGTGGAATGGATGTCAGAACAGGTTGCCTTACATAATATCCAGAACTTTTTTTTTTTTGATTGCTAGATACCTTAATCCCATAAGGGGTGGCCACAAACAGTCTGCCTCCATGTCACCCTGTCCCCTGCCATTTCACTGCCCTCCCACCCAGCACACACCCCCGCTCTCTCATATACCTCCCCACTCCATCTTTCCACCTCATCTTTGGCCTTCCCCTCCACCTCACTCACATACATTCTCCTTGTTAGTCTCTTGCTCCCCATCCTCACCACATGGCCAGAACTGAATGCATAAACTGAAAAGCAATTATAAAGTATAGTAACTCTACAGGGAGGTGAATGCAAGAGTTTTAGGTGGAGGTCTGAGTGTGGTGAATGTTGATGGTGGAGAGTGGAATCTGAAGCAGCTGCTGTTTGCAGATGATACTGCACTGGTGGCCAATTCAGAGGAGAGATTGAGACAGTTGTTAGAGGAGTTTGGAAGGGTGTGTGAACAGAGGAAATTGGAAGTAAATGAGAATAAGAGTAAAGTGATGAAGTGTACGAGGTTGGTAGATGGTAGGGGGAGAAATATAGTTTTGAATGGCGAGTTGCTTGAGGAAGTACGAGTGTTTTAAATATCTAGGGTCACATGTTGCTGTGGATGGAAGAATAGATGCAGAAGTGAAGTTTAGAATAAATGAAGTAGGAAAGGTGCTGGGAGGAATGAAAAAAGTGTTTAGATGTCGTTCGCTTAGAATGGATGTAAAGAGAAGGCTGTATGAGGGTGTTGTGGTACTGACTGCATTATATGGGGCTGAAACATGGAATATGGGTGTAGCAGAGAGGAAAAGTTTGAATGTAATGGAAATGAGGTGTCTGAGGGGTATGTGTGGAGTGACGCGTATGGATCGAGTGTGAAATGATGAAGTGCGAAGGAGAACTGGAGTTGTTCGGGAGGTGGCTGGTAGAGTTGAGCAGAGGGTGTTGCAATGGTTTGGGCATATAGAGAGAAGGGATAATGAGCGATTGGTGAAAAAGATAACTAGATCTGATGTGAGAGATGTAAGGCTGAAAGGAAGACCACGAATAGGATGGATGGACAGTGTGAAGAGAGCGCTGGATGCGAGAGGGATGTCTGTTGAGCAAGGAAGAGTGGCTGTGCGTGACAGAAATAAATGGAGAGAAGTTGTGAATGAATAAGTGATGACGCAGCCCTGAGGGGATATTCTCCCTCATTTGGTCTGATCAGCTAGTCAGGTCAGGTGCAGGTAAGGGGATGGGTCTGTTATGATGTGGCAGGGGTAAACCAGCTCTGCTGTCGGGCCCTGCTGCAGATGTCACTGATTGTATTGTGCAGTTGACCCTTGTGCAGTGAGGATCTGTCCATTCTCCCCTTTGGGGCTAAGATGAGAATGAATGTGTTTGAATGGATGAGTAAATGGGGAGTGTGTTGTCCTGTCTCGGCTACCTCCCTTTCCTTGGGGGGAAGCAGCCTAGGTATATAGATAGATAGAACTCTACAGGAGTGGACTACCTTCTGTAATCCTTAAGGAAACATAGGACCATCTTATTTTGCAGTTTTTTTTGTTTTTTTTTCTTAGCTGTTCATGGGATTCTTTAAAGTAGTTTCTGACTGCATTTTCAGTTTTCAGTGTTTTTTATTTCTTTTAAAAATGATTAAAAGCATTTAAAATGGCGGTGCTTGTTTACAGATGAACGCCATCTTGTGGTATGCGAAGAAAGATGGATGCAATCTTGGAACACCATTTTTGAACAAAATTACCCTTATCAGTGTCTATTTATCCAAACCTAACCCAAATATTCATAATTTAACCCAACCTTATCTATGTTAACCTAACCAAACTTATCCAAACCTAACCAATCTGTCCCAGATCAGATCAGATCAGATGATTGTCAGAGGTAATGCCTTTTCAATGGCACCTCCTGAACTCTAGTCCTTTTCATGCATTGGATACGTTGTGTTTTGCTCCATTAATTTCTTTTTTCTTATTTCCCAGAGTTTATATAGGATACTTTTTTCTGTTCAATGTTTATGTCACTAAATAAAAAATTTCCAGTTATTTCTTCTTTATTTTCAATGTAGGGTTTTTGTAACTCCACAGCATTCAGTCTCTGTTCATTGTACACTGTGCACTCGAGCATAAAATGTTCCGAATCTTCTTTTTCTGCACCGCATAATCTGCACTCTATATTTCCATTTTCATGTCTCTTTCTGTCGAATAATGGCAGGCAGTTTCTTCTTGCTGTATAGAGGATCATTTGATGCTGGTCTGTTATCATATACTCGTTCTTCTCTGATACTCTCTTTCCATTCTTTATACTGTATATCTTCAGGCTTGTTTTCCTAGATACTTCCTCCTTCCATTTCTGTGTGTCCCAGTTCATTGTCTTCTCTTTTAGTCTGCTTTTTGTCATAATCATTAATTCTTTGTCAGCTATTCCTATTAATTCCTTGTACTTATTTGTTTCCTTCATCCAGTTCATATTTTGTATATTCATCATTTCTAGTATAGTTTTTAGTAATTCATTTTTGCCTTGAAGAATACCCCTGGTGCACGCTAATCTACCTGTGATTATTCTTCGTTTATCTAATGATGCTCCAATCTCTCCTCTTAGTGTGCAGTTTGCTGCATACTTGGGTGCTCCTAATATTTGTCTGTATACTCCGTTCTCTATCCTTTGTAGCTTTTCAATTTCTGCTTCCATGTAATTTATGATATTTGACCCATGGAGTATTGTTGGTACGGCTACGTTTTTCCAGTAGGTTTTACCTATCATGACTTTATTACAACTTGCTATTACCGATTATGTAATATTTGCCATCTTTTGAGCTTTCTGTGCCATCATTTCTTTCTGTATTTTGAAGTAGTTTCTTTTGTTGTCTATCTGTAATCCAAGGTACTTTATATTATCAGTTATTTTTATCCCTTCTATTTCATCTGGCTGGTTTTTCATATTATGGATGATGATATTACTTTTGCCAACGGCCATACCACGTTGAGTACACCGCTTCCCGTTCGATCAGCGAAGTTAAGCAACGTTGGGTCTGGTTAGTACTTGGATGGGTGACCGCCTGGGAACACCAGATGCTGTTGGCATCCCTACATGTCAAGTGGGGTTGGTGGAGGATTAGTGCCCCTCCCTGTAAAACAATTAACTCTAAGCCCTTGGCCACCCCGTCTGGGATACATGGCGTCTGGCAATGAATGAATGAATGAATATTACTTTTTGTTCTGTTTATGTTTAGACCACATTCTTGACTAAATTCTGTTACTGTTTTTAGGCTGTCTTTTGCATCTTCTATCGAGTGTTCCTTTAGGAGTTCATCATCAGCAAAGAACAGTACTCCTATTTTCAGTTTCTCATTGATGAATCCAATATTTTGTCCTTCCAATTTTTCTGTTATCAGGTTGGTTATTAATTTGAATAATATTGTCGAGCCTGTGCAGCCTTGTCTAATCCCGCTAGTTATGCCCATTTCTGTTTCAGAATCACCTACTTTTATTTTGTTTTGTGTTCTTTATATATGTTGACAATGGTATCTATTATCTTTGGGTGTACCTTGTATCGCATTAGTGCCTGTGCTATTTTCTCTCTTTTAATAGAGTCAAATGCCTTTGAGTAATCAATGGATATTATTATAAGAGGTTTTCCTTTCTGGTAGCTATCCTCTATGCAGTATTGTAAGGTTAATAAATTGTCTTCTATTCTAGCTCCCTTTGTGAAGCCTGCTTGTGTTTCTTTAGCCTCGTTATTCATGGTGATATGGCTATCCACAAATTTTCCTATCAGTGACATACATATTTTGTACGAAATGTTGGTCAGCGCTATTGGTCTGAGCTGGTCTGATGTAGGTTTAGTTGTTTTCTCTATCATTTTTGTTTTTGACCATACCCATTCCCTACCTTCTGTCCCATCATCTATAATGTGCTGAAAACAGTTTGTAAGACATTTTATACATTGCTTACTTTTTATTAGGACTTTGTAGAATTCAGGCTTCTTTTTGTCTGGTCCTGGGGCTTTTCTGTTTTCTGTTTTTGGCCATGTGGAGAGGATGGAGGGTGAAAGACTGACGAAGAGAGTGTATGTGAGTGAGGTGGATGGGGGAAGAGGGAGGGGGAGGCCGAGGATGAGATGGAGGGATGGGGTGGAGAGGTATATGAGAGAGGGGGGTGTGAGTTGGGAGGAGGGCAGAGATGGCGGGGGACAGGGCGACTTGGAGGCGATTTGTTTGTGGCCACCCCAAACGGGATTGAGGCGTCTGGCAATAGATAGATAGATAGATAGCTTTTGTATGCACTGTTTTACTTGGTCTTGCGTAATATTTGGATATTCCATGGGTTTTATTTTGCTTTGTACTTTGCAGCACATGTCCATATGTTCTCTTATACTAGGAGGGAATTCATATGAGGCGTCTAGAACCAAAGGGGCATCGGCTCCAAAATGTACTTTTGAGTTATGACGCTTTAAAGTTGTTTATGGCAACGTCATAACCAGAAGGCAATAAACAAACCTTTTATACATCAAAATGATCATCAGCGCCTATGCTCTACATGTAAAGCCAAAAAAACAAAACAATAATAACAGTAATAAAAAAATAAGCAACATTGGGTCTGGTTAGTACTTGGATGGGTGACCGCCTGGGAACACCAGATGCTGTTGGCATCCCTATGTGTCAAGTGGGGTTGGTGGAGAATGAGTGCCCCTCCCTGTAAAACAATTAACTCTAAGCCGTTGGCCACCCCGTTTGGGATACATGGCGTCTGGCAATGAATGAATGAATGAATGAAAAAATAAGCAGTAAACCAAACCCCCAATTTATAAGTGGGCATAATAACATATTGTAGGAATTTAAAAACACAGCAGAAAAAACATCAACAAATGTATTTATGTACAAAACTTTATTAACTGAAGATTCCAGTTCACTTAATATTAATAAACGAATAATTATTACTGTAATTTCACGTTTTTGACAACTAAAACTGAAATCAATGCAGTTATTATTTTTCCTCTACCATAATAGATTGAAATAATAACACTAAAAGTAGTGTAGTGCTTAAGTAAATTGAGAAGGGGTAGTGGGGGGTTAAATGGTGGGGTCGTCATCTAGGAGATCGACATCCAACTCTGCCTCCTCGGTGCCACGCCCCCTCCCGCTGTCTCCCCTCACCACTCTCTTTTCCTCTTCCTTTCTACCTTTTTCCACTTCTCCACACACTTCTGACACTTACGAGAGGTTATAGGCACCACCTCTTCACTGTAACTATGTGATGAACTCATCTTGTCACTCCCCCTTCAACCCCAATAACAACAGCTCATCTTGTCACCAATAATCCACGATAAATGAGGTAAAAATCAAATACGTAATAATTATACACCTCAGTGAACACGGAAGGGAAGCCTCACCGGCACACCGGGCGGGCCACACGCTTGCTGATTGGCTGCTCTGGGGGAGTGGCAGAGAGTGAGAATGCTGATTGGTTTGGGCTGTGTGGCTTAGATGCCTGCCTGCTCTGATTTGTTTGCCCGGCAGCATGGACAAACCCACGTGACTGAGCCCCTCTACCACTGTCCAGAAGGCCGAATCTTGTATGGCAACCAGTGCTGTCACTGAGAAGAGGGTTAAGCCTGTTGTCTCCCCTACCTAACTCAAAACCAGTATATTGGTGGGGATGCCCCTGTGGCTCTAGACGCCTCATATGTTCTCTCTCTATTGTGTGCTAATGGTATATCTGTATTCATGGCATTCAGATTACTTTCTAAGTCCAGCTTGTTAATGTATTCTTGCCTTGTTTCACTATTCCATGCTTCATTTATGTTGTTTTCATGCTTTTTATAGATTTGATCCCAAAATTTTATTATTTCCTCACTAGCCTGTATATCGTTTAGTTTGTTACCTTCTTTTGCTATATTGCTAACTTGTCTAATTTTTTGTCTATACCCCTTAGTTTATTAACAGCTTCCCACAATTTTTTACCCTTTTCATTGCTTTCTTTTATTTCTTTTGTGAGCTTTTGTTCTTGTTTAAACATCTCCTTTCTGATGAGGATTTGCACCTTCTGTTTTTGTTCCGTATAGAGCTCATATATTCTGTCTCTTTCATCCTGATTTTGTGTGTTTCTTTTTTGCCTATCAATCTTTTCCTCTCTTTTATTTCCTTTCTTATTTCATCATTCATCCAAACAGGCTTCCTTATTTTACTTTCCATTTCAATTACTTTTCTTCTATAGCTTGTTTTTAGAATTTCACTGGCAGCCTTCTATTATCATTTTTTCCTTATTTATTGATGGATCCTCATCATGCTTGAAAACACACTTCTGTACACCTTTACAGAGTCTCTGAATCAGTTCAAATATGTATATATATATATATATATATATATATATATATATATATATATAGAATGTTAACAACTGAGGATCCAGTAGGGAACCTGATGGCATATATAAAACTGAAGACCAGGACAAGGAGACGATGAACTGGGGCCATGTTCGCACTTTATTTCAGTGACGTTTCGAGGAAATCCAACCTCATCATCAGACAAACTAAAATACGTAAAATGAATTACAAAATGAAGTATCACCAAAACCTCATTCACAATTAATAAAAACCAATAAAATATATACAAATTAAATTAAAAAAATTTAAAAATGTAGTAAAAAAAAAAAAAAAGAAATTCACAAAATTACGAAAAATCTAACCTAAACACGTCCACACCGCGGCAACTACACAAAGCAACTAATCAGTAGAGGAAAGTCTGTGGATTCGATTCAGCAGTCTCATACAGCTCAACCAAGTTACTTTTCCACAGACTTTCCTCTACTGATTAGTTGCTTTGTGTAGTTGCCGCGGTGTGGACGTGTTTAGGTTAGATTTTTCGTAATTTTGTGAATTTCTTTTTTTTTTTTTTTACTACATTTTTTAATTTTTTAAATTTAATTTGTATATATTTTATTGGTTTTTATTAATTGTGAATGAGGTTTTGGTGATACTTCATTTTGTAATTCATTTTACGTATTTTAGTTTGTCTGATGATGAGGTTGGATTTCCTCGAAACGTCACTGAAATAAAGTGTGAACATGGCCCCAGTTCATCGTCTCCTTGTCTTGGTCTTCAGTTTTATATATATATATATATATATATATTTTTTTAGTGGTGGTCCTATGTCTTTGTAAGGATTGCCCCACCTTCTTTACAAGAAATACCGATAGGCAGCAAAGATCAAGTAAAATTACTGTGTATAGATTGATAGACAGAAACAAACAGATACTGATACATCATCATCATCATAATCCGGACCTCCTTTCCCATCCCAGGGCAGGGTGAGGAGTAGCAGTGTCCAGACAACCCAAGTTTGCCCAAGCCAATGAGCCACACTTCCATTCACTGATCATTCAAGCCCCCAGAATCCTGGCTGTATCTGATACGTCAAAAACTTTGACCACATTCTGTAGCTTCACACAAACATATCCGGCAGAGTCAGTCCGAACGCTGTCACATTGAAAAGGGGTGCCAAATCCCAGATAATGCACTTTGTCTCACGACATTCATCCAGCCAGCTCAGTCTAACAGTCCTCTAGCCTCACCGACTTCCATAGCTCTCTTCTTCACACACTCATCCACTATATCCCTCCACCTTCTCCTTGGCCTACCTCGCCTCCTCCGTCTTTCAAATTTGCTCATGTACGAGGTGTGTTCAAAAAGTATCCGACCTTTGTTCATAAAAAATACTCGTATCCAGATACAACAAACTGGATACTACTTCAAAGTAGTTCCCTTGGGCTGCCACACACTTCTCCCAATGGTTCTGCCACTGTCGGAAGCAGCGCTGGAACGCCTCTTTGGGATGGCACACAGCTGGTCCGTCGCATTCCTCATGATGTCTTCTCTGGACTGAAATCTGGTCCCTTTGAGGGGCATTTTCAGCTTGGGGAAAAACCAGAAGTCACACGGAGCCATGTCGGGAGAGTAGGGAGCCTGACGAAGCACAGGTGTGTTGTGTTTGGCCAGGAAACTCTGTATCAAATGTGAAGAATGGGCAGGTGCGTTATCGTGATGGAGCTGCCAATTGCCCACTGCCAACAGGTCCGGCCGTTTGCGTGGCACAGCGTCACGAAGGCGACGCAGAACCTCTTGGTAATACTCCTTGGTGATGCTTGTGCCGTGTGGTGCGTACTCATGATGAACCACGCCACTGGAGTCGAAGAAGACGGTCAGCATGACTTTGACATTGCTGCGGACCTGCCTTGCTTTTTTTGGCCTCGGGGATGTTGGATGCTTCCATTGTGATGACCGCAACTTGGTTTCTGGGTCGTACCCATAAACCTAGGACTCATTGCCAGTGATCGCTGTGTTGAGGAAGTTGGGATTGCTGTTCACAGTCTCCAGCATGTCCTGTGCGATCTCCAAACAGAGTTGCTTCTGCTCAATCGTTAGCAGCTTTGGTACGAACTTCGCTGAGATTCTCCTGAAGCCCAAATCCTCCTTCATAATGGAATGAACGGATCCAGTGCTGACGCCCACCTCGTCTGCAAGTTCTCTGATCGTGATTTGACGATCCTGCATCACCAGGGTCCTCAATTGGTCAATGACGATCTCATTTCGGGATGTTGAGGGCCTACCAGAACGTGCTTCACTCTCCAATGATGTGCGGCCATCTTTGAAGCGGTTGTACCACTCCTTTATCTGTGTGTTGCCTATTGCTTCGTCCCCAAAGACCTGTTGAATCTTGCGGATCGTTTCCACTTGGGAATCGCCAAGCTTTACACAAAATTTGATGCAGTAGCGTTGTTCAAGTTTTTCCGTCATCTTGTCAAAAAAGAAAATCCGACGGCACTCACTTATACTTCCTCACTCATCGGCGGTCTGCCGTCGAATGACAGCTTCTGCTGGTGGGAAAAAATTCACGCATGCGCATTAGGATCGCCTACATATGTGCACCAAACCACGCCTCCCTAGCTTCGTTTACGCACTAAAAATTAAGGTTGGATACTTTTTGAACACACCTCGTATACCTTTTTCACCACTCTATTGTTATCCATTCTCTGCACATGACCATACCATCTCAGTACACTCTCTTCGATTCTGGTGTCCACCGACTTCCTCACACCACATCTTTCACAAATCACATTACTGTACTGTATTTCGTATCTTATCCATTCTCTGTACTCCACATAAATTCCTCAGCGTCCCATCTCCACTTTTCGTTTTCATGCCACTCCATATTCTCACATCCATATGTTAAAGTTGGCACTAATACTCCTTTATGTAAGCCTCGTGCAGCTGCAACACTCAAGCCTCTGTTTCTTGCAAAGCCCTTCATAGCACCAGTTACTTTTTTTCCATACGTCACTCTACTTTCCACTACTTGTGCACATTTTCCTCTCTTTTCTATCACTACCCAGGTATTTGAACTCTCTCACCAATTCCATCCTTTCTCGATTCACTGTAACATCACACTGGGAGTCACCTTCTCTCTCTGTTATCATCATTTTACTCTTTTCTGCATTTGCTCTCCAGGCACGATGATCACAGACATCAGCAAAACTCTGCACTAGTCTACCTAGTTCTTGTCCGGTATATGCAAGTTGCACTGCATCATCAGCATACAACAAATTTGAGATATTCCATCCATCACCATTCATTACCAACGCCATCCCTCTCTCCATTACCTTTACTCATGTTTTTACTTCGCTCATCACCCCATCCATATATATATATACAGTATATATATACAGGTATATATATATACAGTATACAGTTGACCCTAGTTATCCGCGGATTTAAGTTTTCGCGGATCAAACTTATTTTAATACTGTACTATACACTGTAACTTAATTTGAAATTGGCCTACAACACACACTTCTTTTATTGCTACAGTTAGCATACGCACACCCACGGACATTCCCACCACTCTGCCAGTCTTATTGTAAACACCATTCAGTTGGCTACTGACGTCGTCATCGCCCTTCTACTGTACTTCCATTGTGTAAGTGAAAAATGGCTCCCAAGAAACAAGTAAGGCTAAAAGTAATCCTTCTAAGCCAAAGAGAGAGCGTAAGGTGTTATCATTGGCAGAGAAAATAGAGATTTTAGATATGTTGAAAAGTGGAATGTCATTGGATGAAGTCAGGCACAAGGTTTGTAATAGCATTCAAACAATAAAGCAGAAATAAACAGAAATTCATAAAAGTGTTACTGCTGATCCAACAACGGCGAAAATGCTCTCTATGGTGAGGAATAAAGTGCTTGCAAAAGTGGAGAAAGCACTATGTGTGTGGCTACAGGACATGACACAGAAACATGTCCCAGTTGATGAAAGAATTTTGCAGGAAAAAGCGCTAAGCCTCTATTAGCACTACAGTGAGGAAGTTGAGGGTGAAAAGAAGGAATTTAAGGCAAGCAAAGGATGGCTTGCTAGTTACGTGAAGCGGTACAGTTTGAAGAACTTAAAGATCACTGGTGAATCTGCATCAACGAATGTTGCTGCAGCTATGGTATTCCCAGATGAATTACAGACGCTCGTAGAAGACAAAGGATACCTCCATGAACAAGTTTTCAGCAGTGATGAGACCTCTTTATTTTGGAAGAAGATGCCCAATTGTACTTACATTCATAAGAGTGCTAAGCAAGCACCAGGATTCAAGGCCTATAAAGATCGTTTGACTCTGGTGTTGTGTTGTAATGCAGCAGGCTATGTGATTAAGCCAGGAGTAGTCTACCGTGCTAACAATCCCAGGGCCCTTAAGAACTAAAACAAAAATTGCTTGCCAGTGTTCTGGCAACACAGTCCAAAGGCTTGGGTAACAGCTATTTTATTCCTGGAATAGATTCACAAGTGCTTCATTCCTGAAGCAAAGATATCTCTGGAGGAGAAAGGATTGCCATTCAAGGTCTTTCTTATAATAGATAATGCTCCTGGGCATCCCCAGTCAGTCTGCCTCGCTGATGAGAATGTGGAAGTTATGTTTCTTCCTCCCAACACCACAGCGTTACTGCAGTCGCTTGATCAAGGAATAATAAAGTGCATCAAGGCCGCCTATACCCACCTCACCTTCGGGAGACTATGTACTGTACTGGATACCGACCCTGATTGCAACATCCCAGATTTGTGGAAGAAGTTCACAATTGCAGATGGAATTACGCTTATTGCAGAGGCTGTAGATAGCGTAAAGCCCGAGACAGTCGGTGCATGTTGGAAACCATTGTGGGGTGAGGTAGTGGACGATTTTAAGGGCTTCACCACTATTGATAAAGAAATCAAGGGTATCTTGAATGTTGCAAGGGATGTTGGTGGGGAAGGCTTCTCTGATCTGAGAGAGGAGGAAGTAGAGGAACACATAGAAGAGCAGTGAGCATCTCTTAGCAACGAGGAACTCACTGGTACTGAAATCATCATCATCCGATGATGATCTGATGATGATGATAATGATGAAGACTTAGAAGAGGCAGACCCAGCATCTTGGACACTAGAGAAATTTGCAGCAGTTTTTCAGCAGGCTCAGGTGTTAAAGGATATGATCCTGGAATACAATCCTTCGATGGAACAAAGCATTCGTGTCACAAGAGGAATAACAACCTGCCTACAGCCTCTGCAGTATATGTTTGATGATGCCAATAAAAAGAAGAAACAACTTCCAATAACAATGTTTTTTGCTAAAACATCAGTGAAACGACGACCATCAACACCTGAAGATCCTCAGCCCTTGACGTCCAAAGCAGACATTACTGCGCCTCCTGCAAAGTGTCAATGTCTGTGTCTGGATTCAGATTCTTCCGATGTACATGAACCTTATGGAGTCCTGTCAGAAGGGTCAGACTAGACTCACAGCTTACCTACAGTGCCGCCACACATCTCGTCACCACACCACATTGGCATTGTAGGAACTGCACTACAATCAGCATCATCATCATACAGCAATCATTGTCATCTATACAAAAATCATCATCTATACAGCAATCATCATCATTGCACAAAGGTTATGAAGAGAACACACGGTCTTTTGGTGAGTGTTATTATGTATTAAAATATTTTAAGTATGTTTTTATTTTTTCAGGGATGTCCCTAGCTTATGTGGAAATAATATGCCATTTTGTGATTACTGTACTTGAGCATCCGCGGAATTTGCCTTCCACGGGGTCTCTGGAAGCTAACCCCCGCGGATAACTAGGGTCTACAGTTGACAATTGTGTGGTGTGATGCGGTGAGGATCTGTCCCTTCTCCCCTTTGGGGCTAAGATGCGAATGAATGTGTTTGAATGGGTGAGTAAATGGGGAGTGTGTTGTCCTGTCTCGGCTACCTCCCTTTCCTTGGAGGAAGCAGCCTAGGTATATAGAATAGATATATATATATATATATATGTATATTGAACAATCATGAGGACATCACACAACCTTGTCGCACACCCACACTGATCATGAACCATTCACTTAGATGCCCATTTACCCTTACACATGCCTCACTACCATCATAAAATCTCTTGATGGATACACATTATAAAACAAATGAAAAATGTATATCATAGTTGTTTTTAATCTTATATATATATATATATATATATATATATATATATATATATATATCATAGTGCCAGGCATGGAAAACTGTAACATGATGATGATAGAGATTAAACTGGTTGTAACATGTTCTGCAGGATTTTTTTTTTTTTTTTTTTTTTTTTTTTAAATGGCTGTGCTGTACATTTACTGTTTAACATTGCCATTACAATTTCTGACAGTCTGCAGAAGTTGAAGAAACCCTAAAGAGGATCCAGTCCCACAAAGGAGTGGTTGGAGTCATTGTTGTCAACTCAGAGGGTAAGCTGTTGCTGTATTACTTTAGTATTGATATGCTACAGTATCCTGTACTCATTTTACTCAGTCTTTTTCTTATTTCACAATTGCTAGTACTCAGTACAGTGAGGAGGATTTTTACCTTTAAAATACACCTATGTATAGTTGTGTCAAATTATCTTTTCCCCCTGTGATTTTTTGGTGTTACTCAGGCAACATTGTAGCACTAGAATAAGCAAACTGTTTAAACCTTGCTGGCATATATTCATTAATGAATTAAATGAATTATTATGTCCTTGTTATATATTGTATATTCCAGAGCTGTTGCAGAGGGAAAGGAATACCTTGAGGTTACTGTACATGAGGATATTGTGAGAAAGAACCAGTGCCCCTTTTTGTCTGTCACTTTTGTGTCTTTGTTTTAACTGTGGTGAGTAAAATCTAGATATAACTTTAGTGAAGGACAACCTTGAGGCGTAAGCACCCAGCCAACACTGATGGACATGAAGTAACTACAGGACTAATAATTGTAAATATCAATAAATGGATCAAATGGTAGAACTAGAAACATGTAGCTATGAAGTAAGAATATGAACTCTCTTGTTGGTGCCCTTGCTAGATCTATTATTGTAAGCAATGCTGTGTCACATTCATTAACCCCTTAACCGCGGAGCGTCACTTTCGTGACACTTAGGAGCAAGGGATCATACCGCGGGGCGTCGCTTTTGTGATTCTGTGTTATTTTGAATTCACCCGAGCTTTCAAGTGGTGGCTTGTATCATCTATCAGTACTGCCTATGTCCAACACTAGTCAGCACTCCTAATCTCAGGCGATATAGGGGTGAGTTTAGTCACTGACCTGATAAATAGGATTATTTATGAGTGTGTTGTCCCAGATGATTGGCTGAAGAGTGTAATTGTAAATGTGTATAAAGGGAAGGGTGATGCCCTGGAAAGAGGGAATTATAGAGGTATAAAGGTTTTAGATCAGATAATGAAGGTAATGGAGAGAGTTTTAGAAGGTATGATTAGAGAAAGAGTGAATATTGATGAGATGCAGTTTGGGTTTATGCCAGGTAGGGGGACCACTGATGCCATATTCATTGTTCGACAGCTTCAGGAAAAATATATTGGTAGGAGAAGGGATCTTCATTTTGTTTTTGTTGATTTGGAAAAGGCCTTTGACAGAGTCCCTAGAGAGGTGGTGAAGTGGGCAATGAGAAAGCTTGGCTTGGAGGAGTGGCTGGTTAGGGTGGTTATGGCCATGTATGTGGGTGCTCACACCCAGGTGAGAGTGAATGGAGATTTGAGTGATGAGTTTTCCGTGAATGTTGGTGTGCATCAGGGGTCAGTCTTGAGTCCCATGTTGTTTATCATGGTACTTGAAGCCCTTTCACGTGACTTTAGAAACGGACTTCCGTGGGAGTTGTTGTATGCTGATGATTTGGTGTTGATTGCAGAGAATGAAAGGGAGGCGGAGGAAAGGTTTAGGAAGTGGAGAGATGGTATGGGGCAAAAGGGTTTAAGGGTAAATGCAGATAAAACAAAAGTGATGATATCTAGGGTTGGTGGCGGTACTGTCAAGGACGAGGGAGAGTGGCCATGTGCAGTTTGCCACAGGGGCGTGGGAAGTAATTCCATCTTGTGCGGTGTGTGTGATAAATGGGTGCATAAGAGATGTAGTGGTATCAGAGGTAGACTGCGAGATAATGCTGATTTTATGTGTACGGCATGCCGGGGTGAGCAGGTGGAGATCGTCAGACTTGAAAGAATTGAACTTGCTGGTGAATCTCTTGAGTGTGTGGAAGAGTTTTGTTATTTAGGAGACATGTTGTGTGCTGGAGGTGGGGCTGGAGCTAGCTCTGTGGCTAGGGTGAGAAGTGGTTGGAAGAAGTTCAGGGAGCTCTTGCCTCTCCTGACATTGAGGGGGCTCTCCCTACGTGCTAAAGGGTCTTTGTATGCAGCGTGTGTTAGGAGTGTAATGCTGTATGGCAGTGAGACCTGGGCAGTGAAGGAGGAAGACATTCGCCGGCTCAGACGTACAGAAATGACAATGATTAGGTGGATGTGCAGTGCGTCCCTGCGTCCAAGGCCTGGAGGGGCTGGGTTTACAATGGAAGAGTTGAGAGGTAGGATGGGACTGGAGTGTATTGGTGTTGTGATGAGGAGAGGTAGATTGAGGTGGTTTGGACATGTGGAGAGGATGGGGGATGATAGTTGGGTGAGGAAGGTGAGAAGTGTTAATATTGGGGGTGGGGTTATGAGGGGTAGACCGAGAAAGACATGGGACGAGGTCATTAAGTGTGACCTTAGGGTTAAGGGACTGAACAGGGAGGCTGCAATGGATCGTGCAGCGTGGAGAGCCGCCATTAGGTGACCAAGGCCGACACATGCAAGCATGTTGGAGCCTTTAAAAACGAAACGAAACTCCCATCCATTGTTGACAATTTAGCCATTTCTTCCCGTTCTTGACTCCCCTCCCTACCTCCCCTCCATTACCCTATCCTCTCGCCTGCCTGGCCGTGCTACGCTAAGTATATCTTCCCTGGAATTTTTCACTGATTTCATCCATTGAAATAAGCCCTATGCCCTATTCTTATACCAAATAATATATACAAGAAAGAAATAAGGTAAGAGAGTGCCATACACCTAGAATTGGCTAATTATCACCTGACAACACCTCACGTGCACTCGTTCGCTAATTTTCGCTGTTTATTTCCCCTTGAAATATGCCTTATAATCTATTTTCGTAATAAATATACATATAAGGAAGGAAGGGAGAAGCCTAAGTGATATTTACATTCACCTGGAACTACCTAATTTATTATATATTGTCTTGGTTTCCTGCCAATCATTTCATTGCTATATATTAGCAGGTCTTACAAGGCTAAAGTTGGTAGTATTGCACTCACCCAAGCCAGGCGGCAGGAAGCCACTACTATCAGTTCACTGCCGTCTTTCAAGGTGAAGGTATGTCTGATTTGCTCCTGCTAACTTCCGCCATTTTTCAGCCCCATGCAAAGGGCCCTGTGACCTTTACCCCCTACTAAACCTCGTGTGGAAAGAGGTAAAGGGCTGACAATTGATAAAACAATGACTACGATCTTTCTATTGAGTAAAACAGTGCAAGTGGAATTGTAAATAATGTGTAAACAGCAAGTGAAAGCAATGAATGTAAATATACGTGAACAGTGGAAAATAGTTTTATAAGTTACTTCAAGTGACAGTGCATAACACAGTGTAAATAAAATAGAAATGTAAATACAGTAATCCCTCTAATATCCGAACGCCCAATATCCGAACATCCCCACTAACCGGACATAATCCTCCTGGGATCCAATATTCCCAAAATGGGCCAAAAACTGCAAAAAATTCGAAAAAAATCTGACTTTTTTCCTTCCCATAATTTGAAATTCCCGCCTGGCGCCAAACAGCTGTTACACCATGGTCCCTTCACCCCTTCCTTCCTCCCCCTCCCCCCTCCCCTGTCAGGTTGCCATTTGGTATTTTTCATTACCAAGTGTGGGCCAATTTGGTAATGAAAAATTCGTTTGGTAATGCATTAGAATAATGCATTACCAAATGGATTTTTCACATGTATGAGGATACACAGGATGGAGATGGTGGATTGTTTGCTCTCTCTGATTAATCTGCTACCCTACATAGTGTGAAAATAATCAACATGGTGTTAGTTATAAGGAGAGTGATTACATGTATTTCCACTTGTATATATAATTAGTGAAGAATATATGCTAGCTTTACGAATTTGGTAATGAAAAGTTATATTTGACAATGAAAGTTGAGGAGACTGGTAATGTGGCTGTTGCGATCTGGCAACTCTGTTACCCCACCAACATCAACAGTCACAGCTTAACTCCGATGGAGAGCAGATACTCATAACAGTGCAAGCCACAGGTGCTTGTTTTTTGTGAATAAACAGTGAATAAACTGCAATACCTTGCCACTAGAACACACAGGAATTTACAGTGTTGTGCAGTGTTAAGAAATTAGAATTTAGAGTGCAGAGGATTAACTGTGGACTGCAAACTGGCGGTTCAAACCAGTCCAAGACCAAGGGACTTGTAAGTACCCAGAATGTTTAATATTGTATAAACTCACCTCTAAAACCTCATTTTATGGTTCTTTTGCATTTATTTCAGTCTTTTATGTCCCTTATTGGTGTGATTTGGGTCTTAAATAGGTGCTATGCATGTCCAGAGGGAGTTGTATAGGTGTTTTTCAGAGTTAGGGTCCGTAAGTACTAGTCCATAAGCTGGGGCCCAATATCCGGACAGGACCACTATCCGGACCTGCCTATGGCTCTATTGATCCGGATATTGGAGGGGTTACTGTAATGTAAATAAAATAGAGAATGTAAATAGAAATGTAAATGAGCAGTATTATAAGAATACAAGTATATACCCTAGGAGTAATGAAAGTGAAAGTTTCACTCTAGCATGTATAAATACTATGAGTTATGAGAGTGAAGGTGAAAGTGACATTCACTCTCAATGCTAGTATACAGGACGAGAAAGTGAATGCTACGTATTTTACTGAAAGAAATTGAATGCCTACAGTGACAATAAACTACTATTACTGAAGGAAACTTATGGATAAAGACTGTAGATATATATAAGTGTTATATAGTAATAGAAATATAAACTGTGAGTGTTTTTATGAATAATAAATGACAGAACACCAGCGGCGAACTAGCGCAAGTGGGAAGGTCATACGTCCTCGTAATTTTTATTGCTTACACAATGTTTTTTTTTTTGAGTATGGATTCCAAACTATTTGAGAATCATAGAATAGTGTTTCTAGTGATAATATCAGACTGTGGTAATCATATTACGGGTTGTCGGGAAGTGTAAAGTGGAGACTTTGTTACCCAACTTCAGAGGTCTCCACAAGTCCTATGGTACTCGACGAAGGCTCAGCAAACACCCCAGGAGAAAGCTGAAGGTATGTGCCGTAAGCATATGTGATTTTAATATTCTAGGACTAATATCTGATTTTTGGCAAATATTTTTAGAGAGTCTATCGAAGTGCGAATATGCCCACGGGAGCCACAAGAAAAAGCAAAACAAGCCCGCTGTTAAAGGGTTAATGGATGATAATATTGTTATCAATACAGACATCCTATAATTTTCATGAGCATCCTAGTCCTGTTTCCCTTGATAAAATGGGATGGGTAAAATTTATTAAAATGCTTGCACCAGACTCAAGACAGAGTTCACCAAACTAGAAACTCTCACCTTCCCGCATGCCCTAATCTTGCTGCATATGAGCAAGAGGATTATACAGTACATATCAGTATATGGAGCACTGTCCTTAGAAGGCTCAAAACTCATACCATACAAAGAATCATTGATTCACTTGGGTATGCTACCCACGTTGCTTCACTTTCTGGTGTTATCCCGGTCATGACAATCCCTCCCTCCTGCTACTGTATCTCCATCTACACATACAGCTTCAGGAACTGACCTGGCCATTTCTGTGTAAGAAATATTTCATTATATATGTTTCCATGGTACCGTAGTGGGTTGTATGTGTTTACAAAAGCATATACAGTACAGTTACCTCTCAACTAACACGAGTTTAAAAAATGCTTTTTCGTTTTAACACGAGCAAATATTTAAGGAGATATGTTTAACTAACAAGGGTTTCTCGATTTAACACGACTTTACATGTACGTGATGGTTTCAAATTAGCCGCGCGTGCCTTGGACAGTCCCGAGCTGATAGACCGTGTGTGGCAGTTTATGCATAAATAAAATTTTTTATTTGTCTGTTGCTTAAACTGGTTTTATTCGAACTATAATATTCGAAAATGAAGTTTGGCCCCATTCTGAGCAATTTGGCTCATTTTCGGACATAATTTGGCCAGGAAAGTGATGGTAGATCAAAATTGTTACAACTTGATGCTGCAGAGCAGAAAGAAGAAAACCACTCAGACCAAGATAGAACAGTTCTTTATGAAGAAGACAAAAAACTTAAGGGAGTTAACTTCATCACCAGTAGCACGGGAGTCAGAGGAAGAGGAAGGACAGCAGAGCGAGGAGGGACAACAAATTTAGGGTGGGGAGCAGCGGCAGGTGGGGTAGTGGGGTAAGGAGGGACAGCAGCAGACGACAAGTGATGCATAGATGAAGTGAGGCTGTGTGTTGTTATTGTTTGTGACCTACTTACTGTAATAAAAATGTTGCTTATACTGTAGTGTTTTTATGACCTAGTAATGCATTAATAATGTTGAGAAACTTTCACAATGCCGTGAATGAAGCAGAATTGAAAGAGAATCCACTTAAAAAACGAAAACAGTATGTATTTGGGGAGAAGTAAACAAAGCTTTGGCCCAACTAGGGCTCAAATGTTGTTTGTTTCTCCCCAGATATACTGTTTTTGTTTTATACGTGGATTTTCCTTCAGATTAATATTGTTGCTTTTAAGTTTTGAGTAGCATAACTCCCCAAATGGGTAAACTTTCCCAGAGTCCAGGAACGTAACCCCCAATATTACCATTGTTTCTTATGGGAAAATTATGTTTAAAAAACGTGTTTCTAACTAACGCGACCTCTCCAGGAACCTAACCCTCGTGTTATTTGAGAGGTTACTGTAATGGTACATGCTGTTTCAAAACCATCTTACACAACACACACATCCACATTACATCACATTGCCTTAAACCTGCTATCCTCTCTCCATAAAACACCGATCTTGTCATTACATATCATACACATTCCACAACACATCCCTGCCTCCCCCCCCATAAAGAGAACCATGGCTGCTGCTGTACTGGGAATTAGTGCAGTGGTTTCTCGGATGACCACCATCAGCAGGGCTGGGTTGTCTACACAGGGCCCTCCTGGTCGTCATCAAGCGACTGTGACACTTTCAGTGTTGCGGCACTCCAAAACTGTTCATCATTGCAGTAAAATTTTCTTCTGCAGTCTTAGGGGACTTCACTCCAGCATCAACTCTGTTCACAATTTCCTCCAGTTTGAATCCTGAGATCTGCTATTTTTGACAGAGACTCAAGTAAGCTCCACCACTGATTTAGCTAAATTTAATTTTCCTGGTTATATCTTGATTCAAAATTTCAGACCTAAAGGAGGCATATGTTGCCTTGCTAAATCAGAAATTGCCCTGGAGGAGATTACTATATTTAATTGTCCATATTTCAACTATTCAATGTACAAATTAAATTCTTTTGGTAAAATTAAGTATATATTTCTGTTGTGTTTTTTGTTCCCCTAATGCCCCTCCAGAGCCGAGTTTATTTGACTCTCTGTCTTCACAACTAAGTGTCTTCAACATTAATACTGCATCAGAAATTACTATCCTGGGTGATTTTAATGCCCATAATGTTGAATGGCTTACTTATTCAGCCAGAACTGATGACTGTGGTTATGAATGTGAGCTATTTACAGACTCATTAATCTCATCCAGTTAGTCAGCCGACCTCCCCGTGTACCAGACAACCCCGATCAAAATCCCCACCTGTTGGACTTGTTTCTAACAACCAATTCAGATCATTATACTGTCAAAGTGAAGTCCCTCCTCGGATCCTCAGATCATTGTCTGAGAGCGGGCAGGGAACAGTTTAAGGATTTGAATTTAATAAAAGCAGACTTTACCGATCTACCAGAAGACCCGCCAAAATGTCGTAAAAATACCCCTGCTAATACCAATACACCAGTCCTGTATGAGAGAGCCTTAGCATGTATTCAATATGGATGGTGGGTGTTAGCGCCGAGGTGGTGACATGTGGAGGTGTATGGTATGTAGGAGGACTACTGGGCCTTGGGAGCAGGCAGTGAAGCCTATGCTCAGAGTCGGACACATAAAAAACCTACCACACCCTCCTGTTCTGAACCTGTCGTGGTGACTAAATAGCACTACGACAGGGCTGACTGGGAGGGTCTCCAAAATTTTTTCATGGATGTTCCTTGAACCTCGTTTTCTCTCAAGATGCAAACTCTACATTGGGCCACATACAGGATTTCATTAAAGTTGGCACGGAAACATTCATTCCCCATCATGGTTACAGAGAAATGTAATTCACCTAAATGGTTTGACCACAGTTGTGCTAGAGTAACAGAACATAAACCAATAGCCTATAACAATTATACAAGGGCCTAAACTAAAGAAGCCTTTAACTGTTATAGAAATATCAGAAACCATGCCAAAATTATTATCAGTCATTCCAGCCGGCTCAGACGTACAGAAATGACAATGATTAGGTGGATGTGCAGTGCGTCCCTGCGTCCAAGGCCTGGAGGGGCTGGGTTTACAATGGAAGAGTTGAGAGGTAGGATGGGACTGGAGTGTATCGGTGTTGTGATGAGGAGAGGTAGATTGAGGTGGTTTGGACATGTGGAGAGGATGGGGGATGATAATTGGGTGAGGAAGGTGAGAAGTGTTAATATTGGGGGTGGGGTTATGAGGGGTAGACCGAGAAAGACATGGGACGAGGTCATTAAGTGTGACCTTAGGGTTAAGGGACTGAACAGGGAGGCTGCAATGGATCGTGCAGCGTGGAGAGCCGCCATTAGGTGACCAAGGCCGACACATGCAAGCATGTTGGAGCCTTTAAAAACGAAAACGAAAACAGGCTAACAAACAACTAAACAACCCAGATGATAAAATATTCTGGTATTCCCTTAATTCATTCAGATCTGACTTCACCACCACCCTTCTATTCCACCATTATGGTCCCCTAATGGAAATCTAGCAAGTGGCCCACGTGGAAAAGCCAACCTTCTTGCTGATATTTTTTCAAGAAACTCAACCCTAAATACAGATATTTTAACAATATTCCTGTAGTTAGTGGTAGGTGGGGGCACTCACCATCCACTCACTCGATGTAGTGCTGCTCTCGGGTGTCTGCCCTTTTCTTTCCTCCCTCCCTCTTTCCTTCCATCCTCTTCTGTCTTTCTTTACTTCATTCTTTCCTTGTCCTTCTGCCTACGGGTGACTTTACACTCCCTCTTCTGTCTTTCTTTCCTTCATTCTTTCCTCTTCCTTTTGCCTGTGGGTGACTCTACACTGAGTGAGAAGCCAAATGGTTTCTTGTACACCAGGAAACCATTTACTACGCTGGGTGGTAACCATCCATTCATCCATCCATCATCCGATTCTGTGTTGCCCCATGAGGAGCGTAGGAGCCTGGGGCTGGGCAGTTAGTCCTGACATTTAAGATGAGAGTGACCAGCCTCACTCATCCCTGAGCAGCATTATATGAGCAATAAACCCCAACCACCCCTTAGATATAAACCTTCACCGGCTCAATCCGATTGGAGTGCAATAATTACCCACCAAACTACCAGGCGCCAAAATTTGGTTATATGGTTACCACCTAGCGTAGTAAATGGTTTCCTGGTGTATAGGAAACCATTTGGCTTGTCACTCAGTGTAGAGTCACCTACAGGCAGAAAGTAGAGGAAAGAATGAAGGAATGAAAGACAAGAGGGAGTGTAAAGTCACTCAAAGGCAGAAGGACGAGGAAGGAATGAAGGAAAGATAGACAGAAGAAGATGGAAGGAAAGAAGGATGGAGGAGAGGAAAGGGCAGACACCCGAGAGCAGCACTACATTGAATGAGTGGATGGTGAGCGCCCCCACCTACCACATTGGGTGGTAACCATATAACCAAATTTGGCGCCTGGTGATTTAGTGGGTAATTATTGTGCTTCAATCGGATTGAGCCAGTGAAGGTTTATATCCAAGGGATGGTTGGGGTTGATTGCTCATGTAATGCCACTCAGGGATGAGTGAGGCTGGTCACTCTCATCTTAAATGTCGGGACCAACTGCCTAGTCCCGGGCTCCTACACTCCTCATGGAGCAATGTAGGATTGGATGATGAATGAATGAATGATTCCTGTAGTTGATTTTGATTCCTCTCAAATACTCCCTTTCAAGATTGACACAAGATATGTACAAGCTGTATTACAGAATCTCTCAGTGGACAAAGCTGCTGGTCCAGATGAAATTCCTTCAGTAGTATTTAAAAACTGCTCCTCAATGTTGACTCCTGTGTTGGCAAAATTTTTCCGCTTATGCATCTGTACGTCAAGTTTTCCAGCCTTGTGGAAAGAAGTAAATATCCATCCTGTTCCTAAAAAGGGGGCCACTTCTGATCCATCATACTATAGACCAATTGCTATAACTTCCATTCTCAGTAAAATTTTTGAGTCACTAATAAACAAACACATAGTCAAGTACGTAGAAATCAATAAATTAATCAGTGATCGGCAGTATGGAGTTAGACAAGAACGTTCAACTGTAGACATTCTTTGCCTTCTTACCCATCAGATTAACTAAACAACAGACCAGCATGGTGAAATACACACAGTAGCACTTGATATTTCACAAGCATTTGACAGAATATGGCACAGGGCCATATTGTCTAAGATTTCACACTATGGCCTTGCATCACTGGTTCCTCTAATTTCTTGTTACCATCATAATAGAAAAATGCAGGTCATGATAGATGGAATTTATTCCCAGTTTCATTCCATAAATGCTGGCGTACCTCGGGGATCAGTTTTGGCTCCAACCCTCTTTCTCATTCATATAAATGTTGTATGCTGATGATGCAGTACTATTGCAAGTAATGTACTGGACAAGAACTTGGTAGGCTAGTGCAAAGTTTTGCGGATGTCTGTGGGCATCGTGCCTTGAGAGTAAATGTAGAAAAGAGTAAAGTGATGGTTATTGAAAGAGAAGGTGACTCCAAGTGCAATGTTAGTGAATGGAGAGAGATTTGAATTAGTGAGAGAGTTCAAATACCTGGGTACAGTGATAGAAGAGAGAGGAAAATATCCAAAAGAAGTTGAAAGTAGAGTGACACAAGGAAGAAAAGTAGCTGGTGCAATGAAGGCCTTGATAAGAAACAGAGGTTTCAATTTCAACATCCACGGATGCGGATGTGAATGCGTATATCATGTTTCTGTATCTTGCGGATGCGGATGTCTGTTTCTAAAAGCTGTGGACGCAGGTGCAGATGCAGATGTGAAACTATGACATCCTCGCAGATGCATAATCATTTAACTAAAGCCCAGCCCTTGGAGAGAGCTGCCTATCCCTTATCCCGGCCTTGGGAACTGATTTTTCCTGCTTTTAAAATATTCATAATGAACTCAGCTACTGTAAAAAAAATAGTGTTTCAGACAGTGGCACTTTCAGCACCTTTCTTTAACTTACTGTGACACCTCCCTAGCCACATTCTCCATAACACACACACGCACACAGCCATACACACCAATATAAATGCATTTTGACTCCTATTAATCCCTTCGTTACCGCATCCCCCCCCTCCCTCACTCAGCTACCCCCCTGCCAAACCGAATTTCCCCCGGATGTGGCTCTGTCGTGGGGTAGTATTTATTTTATCATTACATCGTTTCTATTTGCTTTATATTATTTATTTTTGTATTGGTAAGTAGATATTGACCACGAGATTTGTTTATGATATGTTAAAATAATGTACATAACATTATTACATGTCTAACCAATGGATTTAGTAAACATACAATATACAGATTAATATAGTAGATAGAGTTATAAATCAATGAATAGGGAGGAGAATAATGATTGTATTATTTACCTTGTAAGTATGAAGAAGATCCATGAAGAATGAGGTAGGAGACAGGCAGGTCAAAAGTAGGTGGGGGTGGGGTGATGCGCTTCAAGGCCAAACTGATACCAGAATCAGTATCACTTTCCCCACTAGTATTGCTCACGTCACCATCATTCTCGGGCATGTACTCCTCATCAGAGTCACTCACAGTTATATCAGATTGTGTTTCGTTATCGTCAGACACTTCTAAATCACTATCCAAGTCAGATTCATTGCCGTAGGACCCCATGGCACAGAAGTAAATCCAAAAGCACTGACACGTTCAGCTGCTTGAAAAACACTGCAGAGTGCTCCCACACACTTTCCGGCGGTACCACCACTGTTGCTAAGCTAACGAACAGTCCCCTTACCAAGAAGCATTATCTGGCTATATTATATCACGGTTGTAGGCCATTATATATACCAAATTCAAAATATATAGAATACAGTGACCTACACAACATATCTGAGTCATTTTCATAAAACTATGCCCCATGGCAGGGGAGTGCAGCATCAGTAACAAAATTGCCATATGTCATCACACATGGGATCACAAAGCACCCAAACCGAGGAAGAGGAAGTCCAATAGGCCCCTATAATGGTCGTGAGTACCCTAGTACTCACGATCGTATTCGGTTCCGCTGCCAACATTTCATTTTGAGTACAGGGGTACACATTTCAAAAATTTGGTAAAGAAGGGGTTAACCGTGTTAGACATTACAAAGTACCAAGGTAGACGTATTACCCATACGACTCTTATTGACTTGGTGGAGTTAGTACAGCACTTTGGTTTTGCACAGACCAAAGCACTATAGAATAACTACAAAATTTTCACCTTTATGACCACCTACCAGGGTAAACAGTAAACACAGCAAGCAAGTCGCATCACGGAAAAACACTAATGTTTTTGTTTATAACGAAGGCATAAATTTCTGTTAAAGTCACGATAATTCAATGACCCACCACATCTACTTTATATCTTGTTCAAATGTGGATGTGGATGCTGATGTTTATTAAAATGCTGATGCGGATGCGGATGTCGAAATGGATGCTGATGTTCTGCGGATGCGGATGCAGATATCCGATACATCCGTAATATGGATGTGAGACTAAGGTGTGGCATGAAAATGAAAAGTCAAGAGTAAGAGCAGTGGAAATGAGACAGCTGAGGAATGTATGTGGAGTATAGAGGGTGAACAGGATGCGAAATAGTGTGATTCGTGAAAGATGTGGAGTGAGGAAGTCGGTGGACACGAGAATCGAAGAGAGTGCACTGAGATGGTATGGTCATGTGGAGAGAATAGATAACAATATACTGGTGAAAAAGGTATATCTGAGCGAATTTGAAGGAGGGAGGAGGCAAGGTAGGCCAAGGAGAAGGTGGAGATATAAGGTGGATGAGTGTTTGAGGAAGAGAGGTTTTGAAGTCGGTGAAGCTAGGGAACTGACAAGAGATCGTGTTGGCTGGATGAATATTGTGAAAAGAAGTGCATGATCAGGGATTAGGCACCCCATTTTGACATTTCAGCATCCAGATTGACTCAATGGGATACATTTATGCGAAGCTACAGATTGTTGTGAATGTTTTTGGCGTATCCGATAGAGCCAGGATTCCGGGGGCTTGAATGATGAAGGAATGGAAGCGTGGCCCATTGGATTGAGCAAATTTGGGCTGTCTGGACATTGCTACTCCTCACCCTGCCCTAGGGTGGGAAAGAAGGTCCGGATGATGATGATAAATGACCTCCTATCTGTTACTCACAACCAATACACTCTTATGCTGATGACTCAACACTTCATAGGTCTTTCACATTTAGCACCTTCTTTACACAATCTGATATTATAGATTCCCAAATAAACACACCAGTTTCTCTGAACCAGGACCTTTCTAAAATTAATCAGTGGGGACAAACAATCTGGTCTCATTTAATGCATAGAAAATTAAATACCTTAACTTCCCCAACAGAAAGAATCCCTCAGACTTGCACATAATTTTAAATGATGTCACACTGAACACCAACCTAAGCTGAACAGCTTATATTAAATCCCTTGCTAAAAATGCATCTAAAAAATTGGGACTTCTGTACAGAGTTCATGAATTAGTCACTGACAAGCAGTTGGCCACAATATACAATAGTCATGTGCGTTCTCAGATCGAATACTGTTCTCCACTGTAGTGTGAATGTGGAGTGGTTACATTGAGGCAGTTGGACAAAATTCAAAATAAAGCCATTAGACTAATCAATAATCCTGCCATTATGCAGGACCTTCCTCCATTATCAGTACATAGAGATGTTGCATCTTTAGCATTATTTTACTGATATTTTTACCGCAAGTGCTCTGACGAACATGCTTCAAGTGTGCCCGCCCTTCACATTTTCTCCCTAAATACTCGGGCAGCTGGGAGCGCCCATGAACTTATATTTTTTCCCCCGCACTGCAGAACCTCTGCTTATCAAAATTCATTTATCCCCAGAACTACTACTTTCTGGAATTCACTTCCTGGGAGTTGCTTCCCACAAATATTTAATCCACTTTTATTTCAGTCCAGTTGTTATAAATATTTTATGAATGGAAGATGCCTTTAGGTACATGGCCTTTTTTTTTTTCCTTTGTTTTTCCTTCCTCCATTCATTGTCTCTTAAAAAAAAAAAAAAAAAAAATCTTGTGGGAACTTAATGCTTTGTCACTGATAACCTAAATCATGTGGAAAGGAAGAATATTATATTTAAGGTGGCAAATCAGATGAAGAGGGAGAACAGGTATATCATAGGTGAGCAGTGTGTGAAGAATGGTGAAGGAAGGGTAGTGGTGAAGTGGGGATATTAACCCGTCACGTCCCGAGCACTTTCGCACCTCCGACACCCCCTAGTCCTGACCATTTTTGGAAAAAAATTTTTTTGGCTAAAACCTCTGCTTTTGGTGAGAAACATCGAAAATTCATAGAGAAATCGCTCACCTGAGGTTTAAAATACTCGATACAGGTAGGAGTACCTCCTTACCTTACAGGGTTTTCTATCAGGCTGGCTGCAAAGAAAACGAGTTCTATGGGAGGATAACTATTCCGCACCACTCATAAACGGTATTTATTTATTTATTTGGTATGAATTTATATGTAGTACGAGAGTATATTGGTTTTCAAACAGTAATATAGGCATTATAAGCATTGTTTCACTCACTAACTCATCGCCATTCCTGACCTTCTTTTGCCACATTACGTGATCATCATTTCTGACTGTTTCTTCCTCTAATGCTATGTAAACTTTGTCCTCCACATTGTCATCGATTGGGGAATCACTGTGGCCCTGAATGTCTTTATTGGCCAGGTCACTGGTAACAGGTGAATTGCTGTGACAATGGGGGGGGGGGGAGGTTATGCGGCGTAAGGCATTGTCCCTGCTTGGCATCTTGTAGAGGAATAGAGGAAAGTGTCCCGTGTATACGTACGAAAAATCACGCACAAAAATTGAAAATTGTGCAAATTAGGGACCTTCCAATTGCACAACGAACCAGTACGTCGTTGGGACTGGCAAATGCAAAATGTTGCAACGTACCCATACATCGACGGGATGTCTCGGGTTAAAGATGCATGGAGAGAGCATTTCAGCTGGTTGTTGAATGAGGAATTTGACTGGAACAGGGAAGGTTTGGAGCCAGCCCAGTGTTTGGCCCTTTGCCTTTGATTGATGCTGATACTGTGAGCAGGGCAATAGGCAGGATGCAAGTGGTGAGGGCAGCAGGCATGTCTGGGTTGACTGCTGAAATTTTGAAAGCCTCAGGAGATATAGGAATGAGGTTAGTGACTGACCTGATAAGTACTATTATATATGAATGTGTTGTCCCATATGATTGGCTGAAGAGTGTAATTGTAAATGTGTACAAGGGGAAGGGTGATGCCTGGGAAAAAGAAAATTATAATGGTATAAAGCTTTTACACCAGATAATGAAGGTAATGGAAAGAGTTCTAGTAGGTATGATTAGAGAAAGAATGAATATTGATGAGATGCAGTTTGGGTTTATGCCAGGCAAAGGGACTGCTGATGCCATATTCATTGTTCAACAGCTTCAGGAAAAAAATATAGGAAAGAAAAGGGAACTGTACTTTGTTTTTGTTGGTTTGGAGAAGGCCTTTGACAGAGTCCCTGGAGAGGTGGTGAAGTGGGCAGTGAGAAAACTTGGGATCGAGGAGTGCATGGTTAGAGTCATTATGGCCATGTATGTGGGTGCTCACATTCAGGTAAGTGTGAAGGGAGATTTGAGTGATGTAGTTTTCTGCAGATGTTGGTGGGCACCAGGGGTCAGTTTTGAGCCCCTTGTTTATCGTGATACTTAAAGCCCTCTCATGTGACTTCAGAAATGGACTCTGATGGGAGATGTATGCTGGTGATTTGGTGTTGCTTGCAGAGAATGAAAGGGAGGCAGAGGAAAGATTTAGGAAGTGGAGAGATGATATGGGGCGCAAGGGCTTGAGTAATTGCAGATAAAACTAAAGTGATGGTATCTAGGGCTGGTGGCGGTATTGTCAAAGAAGAGGGAGAATGGGCATGTGCGATTTGCCACAAGGGCGTGGGAAGTAATTCCATCTTGTGCAGTGTCCGTGATAAGTGGGTGCATAAGAGATGTAGCCTAGTGGTATTAGAGGTATACTGCAAGATAATGCTGATTTCATGTTTGCAGTGTGTCAGGGAGAGCAGGTGGAGATTGTCAGGCATGAAAGGATTGAACTTGCTGGTGAGTCTCTTGAGTGTGTGGAAGAGTTCTGTTATTTGGGAGACATGTTATGTGCTGGAGGTGTGGCTGGAGCTTGCTTTGTGCTAGAGCGAGGAGTGGTTGGAAAAAGTTCAGGGAGCTATTGCCTCTCCTCACCTTGAGAGGGCTCTGTCTCCATGCTAAGGGATCTTTGTATGCAGTACTCGTATGTGTTAGGAATGTAATACTGTATGAAACTTGGGCAGTAAAGGAAGAGGATATTTGCAGGCTCAGACATACAGAAATGGCATTGATTAGGTGGATGTGCAGTGCATTCCTGAGTGCAAGGTCTGGAGGGGCTAGGTTTATGATGGAAGAATTGAGGGGTAGGATGGGACTGGAGTGTATTGGTGTTGTGATGAGGAGAGGTAGATTGAGATGGTTTGGGCATGTGGAGAGGATGGGGGATGATAATTGGGTGCAGAAAGTGAGAAGTGTTAACGTTAGGGGTAGGGTTGCGATAGGTAGATCGAAAAAGACATGGGATGAGGTCATTGAGTGTGACCTCAGGGAGAAGGCACTGAATAGGGTACCTGCCAGAGATTGAGCAGCATGAAGAGCCGCCATTAGATGACCAAGGCTGACGCATGCAAGGATGTTGGAACCGCAAAAAAAAATGAACAAACTAACAAACTGCCAGTGCTGTATTTGTTGCTTTAAATGTTTTAAATTACACTGTCTTTTGTCATTTTTCCCCGTGTACAGTATAATAGGATATGGCCTTGGAAAGTCTATCAGGAAGCTTGGGGTCATAATTTGTTTTTTAGTGGGAATGTAGTGGCTATACAAGAGATTCAGTTAGCACATTAGTTTGTATTATACAGTAACGGTTCAAGGGACCTGCTTATGCAGTTTCAGCATACATGGAATGCTTAGCTACATGGGTGGAGGATCAGCTGTGCAGACCAGTACAGTATTTATGACAGTTTTTACCCAATTGTTGTTTGTAGTGGAAAGACTTGTCATTTGAATTATATTAATGAGAATAAATTTCCAGGTATCCCAATCAAGAGCACACTGGACAACCCCACAACCATCCAGTATACAGGCCTGATCAGCGGCTTGACAGATAAGGCTCGCAGTGTGGTGAGGGACCTTGACCCTACCAATGACCTCACCTTCCTCAGGGTCCGTTCCAAGAAGCATGAAATTATGATTGCACCAGGTTGGCATTTTTCCACACTTTCTTTCTGTACTGATTGAGTATGATAATATGAATTATGACTGGCTACTTTGAGTTAACACATGGAATAGCACCATGCTTCAGTCATATTTTACATATATATAATGAGTAATAATTTTTATGTGTACAAAACCATGTTACATTAATCCCTTTATAGTCACAACACTGGTTAATAATTTTTTGCATGTGTGCTAAGGTAAGTTACAGTGATCCCCATATAATCAGAACATTACAGTATTTTTATTTTCCTTTTTTCTGCTTTTCAGACAAGGAGTATATGCTCATTGTAGTGCAAAACACAAATGAGTAGCTACACCACAATCAAGATCCTGTTATTGCTGGAAAGTCTTTAGCTAATTAAGTTATTGTCTTGTTAGTCATTGATATGTAATAAACTAATAGAATGAAAGAGAGGGTGTTGTATTACCCAGTGAATGTACACCAAGGTTGTTCGTTACTCACATTTCTAGTATATTAATTCCATGAATTAGTTCTGAGAATCACCAGTCAAAAGAAAACAGTCATATAATGGCAATGTTTCCAAATGATGATTGAAATACAGTATGTATTTTGATCAACAGGATATTTTTCATACAGTACTGTTACTTACATTTGTGTTTGTTAGAAAGTCTGATGTGTTTCAGATGTTATTGCTTAGACTATATACAAGTGTAGAGACGTACCGATACCAATACCAATACCGATACCACAAAACTGGACTGATACCGATACTACTACTGATACCAATACCGATACCAGTGAGGAAGGGTGGTGCCTGCCGTCTGAGGGCTCTGGCAGGGCCCTGAGCCACTGATGCGAGGCTACCAACTTTTCTCGTACATGTCCATGGTGGCAGATGTGGCTCATTACCAAAGAATCTACTGTATTACAACGCACCATGTACTCAAAATAGTATGATACTGAATAATTGGATATTACCAATAATTTATATTTCAACCCCCTAAAACATCCAGATTCTGTTTAACAAAGTAACTTCCAGTGAGTGATATGCTACGCACTAAATTCCTTTAAAGTATCGGTAGTATCGGCAGAAAATCAGCTGATTCCGATTCCGATACTCTAAAAATGGGCCAGTACCACCGATACCGATACATTGGTACATCTCTATACAAGTGATTCTGGTTTTGTTGTTATTATGAAATATTTTGGCATAAAAAACATGTGAGAACTGATAATAATAATGTATGTACAGTATTAGAGAATAGGTTTACATGGAATGGAAGTATTGAGAGACTGTATATAGGCTAGGGCAGTGAAAATTGTGCATGTTAGTGAGTTTGGGAAAAGGTGGAACTGTTGGAGATCATGAAGATGGTTAGGTTGATCATGACTCAAATTATAATTACAAAAATATGAAAGAAAGAAATATTCGACAGGAAAAAAGAACAAGTTTAAAGAAACTGAATACTGAGTGAAATTGTACAATGTTACAGGGTAAGCTTGTAGCAGGTGGAATAGCCAATGATTAGAAATGAATGTAGATAAAGTTATAAGGGAACTGTTCACTTATGCAAAGGTGATTAATTGAGGCAGTTGAAATATTATGTAGAAAGAAAATAAAGAACAGTGATCAAATGAGAGGTTTGATATTGACATAGAAGATGTAATCTTGAAAGTGACTAATTGGCTGATGGATTACTTTATCCTGACAGCTTACCATTGAAGATCATTGCCACCAAAGAGCAATATCATTAAAACAAAGAAAAAAATGCAGTGCTAACTCATTTAACTTCTCACACAAATATCAAGTACTAGTACCAGTACTCATTATACAACCATACAAAAAAAACTGTAGTTGACCAATAAAGCTTGCTTCCATAACAAAGAAAACTGGCTCTTTCTATCATGCATACCTCCTCTCTGAGTACTTAGAGGAGAAGGAAAGACCTATCTCTAATCTTAAACCTGAAAATGTACTGACTGTGAGCATCCCCTAGATTGGAACATTCAGTTAAAAAGTGCTGTACAGTTATTGAGTTCAGACAGTAGTCACAGTGATATTAGTGTCTTCATCTCTAATAACACCAAAGCCATATGGAGCCAGAGGAAGGTACACATGTTGGCACCCCAGTATCAGAAAATACTGTGTCTCAATATCTTAATATGATTCAGGGCCTTTAGAAGGAATTCTTTAACTTGCCTAAGGTATGGAACACTATTAAAGTGGGGGTCAAAGGTGAACCTTAAAAATGTCACCTCATTACACCTGGATTGAACTAAAAAATGAATTCCTAACACCAGGTATCAAAGACCCTAGGCACTGTTTTGAAGCAGAGGTACAGTATATGACTAGCAATGGAACAGAAACAGGGAAGGAGATGTAGAAAAGGTTTTGTCATAGAAGTGGTCTTGGCATAGAAATGCTTTAGGCGTAGAAGTGATCTTGGCATTGAAGTGTTCTAGGCATTGATGTGGTCTTGGCATTGAAGTCGTCTTGGCATTGAAGTGGTCATGGTACTGAAGTGATCTTGGGGTTGAAATGTTCTTAGTGTTGAAGTGGTCGTGGCACTGAAGTGATTCTGATGTTGAAGTGGCTTGGTGATGAAGTGTAATAAAGTGGCCAGGTGAAGAAGTGGTTTGATTGGTCACTTGGTTGAAAGACGACCCACGACAGAAGGAAGAGTCGGTGTCAATGGGAGGTCCTTAAACCATTCCTGCCATGAAACCAAATGTCTAATCTGACAGTAGTGGGAAAATAAAGGCCAGAGGAAACACAGAAACATCAAGAAGAGGGATAGGACAGATGAGAACAGGAGCACAGCAAGGAGAGAAAGATTGGAGATAAAATGGGCCCTTTTAGTTGCCTTTTATAGCAAGCAGGGATACTGGGGAAGTATTCTTTCCCCCCTCTCCCCAGGGGATACCTTTTTACAAGCTGACCTATGTCCATGTAAAAAGGAATCTGGGTCAGGGTGCACCAGGCAAGTGTGTCCAAAATGTACTTGATCAATCTTTCTCATCATCATATTTCAGTTTTACATCCGTTTTCCATGTAACACTGGTCAGACTGATTCATCTGATAGCATTCCCTCTTGCTCTGTCCTGATTAATTTTTCTTGTAATACCTCGAGACCTAAGATCAGCACACACCAATCATCCCATGTCACCTCTCCATTGATAGCCTATAGCCTCAAAGTTTCTACATCTCCTCACCCAACTCTTCAGGTCCATTTTTTCAGCATATCCAAACCATCACAGTCTTCTCCTTTCTATGTCCTTCCTGAGACTCTCCTCTCCCAGTGGGCTTCCCAGCTCTTCCGAGGATATCCTGACATCTAGCTTTGCTCCACATAACCATTGAAACATTCGCATGTTGTTTCATTTCAGTCTCACTATATCCTCTTTTACACCCCATGTTTTACTGCCATACAATATGGCACTCCTAACACTGGTACCAAACACTTTGCCTTTTGTAGACAATGAGGTTATTATAAAATTTGCTCCTGAGTCCAGGTACGAGGGGTGATTAGAAAGAAATGACAGTGAGTCCATAAACTTTTATTAGCATGAAGAACTATCAAACTATGACTCACATTCCTTCAAAGTACTCCCCTCCAACCTCTATGCAGCGTTCCATTCTCTTTCTCCACTTCATGAAGCAAGCGTGGTACTCTGAAGACGGTATACTTCGGAGTTCTGAATTGACGGTCCGTGCCAAGTCTTGGATGCGATGAAATTGCTTCCCAGCGATGGTAGATTTAATTTTTGGAAACAACCAAAAGTCACAGGGAGCCAAGTCAGGGGAGTAGGGTGGGTGGGGGAAGCAGAGTTATACCTTGTTGTTCCAGGTACTGCATAGTGAGGCGAGCTTTGTGGGGTGCAGCATTGTCGTGGTGCAGCAAAAGGTGAGACCGACGGCGGGTTGGTGCGGTGTTGGCCTTGTGTTCCAAGACTTGTGGAAGGACCTGGTCTGTGTAGTATTGGGCTGTGATAGTGGACTTTTCAGGCATCACATCCACGCATATTGGTCCTTGAGAATTGAAAAAGATGGTGAAAAGGCGCTTCCGGCTGCGAAATCCTTCCTTCAAAATCTGAGGTCGAGGGTCTTCATCGCCCAACCACACCATGTTTGACTGCTTGTCACGGGTTGTGAAGAATGAAATCCAACACTCATCTCCAGTAGCAACATCTGAGAACAGTTTTGGACCATTTGGTTCAAATTCAGCAAGCCAGACACGACAAATCCTCACCCGTTCAGCCTTTTGCTCATCAGTCAACAAATGGGGTATCCATCGACAACACTTCTTCCTCAGGTGTAATTGTTCATGCACGATGTCATATGCACTCCCATAACTGATATCAAGCTCCAAGGCTAAGAACCTAAGAGTTACAGTTGGATCCTCGTCAATGATGGACCGTGCACGGACAGTTGTTGCTTCGGTCACGGATGTCCGGGGGCGTCCAGAGCGTTGTTCATCTTTCAATTCAGTTTTTCCTGCTGTGAAAGCACGAATCCAGCGGGAAACAGTTTCCGGGGAAGGAGTAGTGTCTGGATAAACTTGTAATAATTCCCCTCGAATCTCTGTTGCTTTCTTTCCCAGTTTCCACCTCGTAAAAATGTAGAACCTGCAGCCTTCTTTCGAGTAATCCATGTTTCTGGCCAGAGAGCAAAAACAAGAGTGAAGCATTCACTCACAACAATAAAACAAGAAAAGTCAGGCATACGGCGACAAGTTCAAACTCGTAAGGACAGGCAACTCTGCACTCTCCTTGCTCCCCTACCTCTCATCATTCAAGGTTTTCATGTTATAGCACGAACTGTCATTACTTTCTGATCACCCTTCGTAAAAGCCCAGTCTGTAGCCAACTGCAGCCAGCCCTTTGCAAGTGACATGTGAGATGTGGCAAATGAGACACAGAAGTACTGCACAAAGAGAGTTCTACACTACCTCTGACAGGACCCTTACTATCCCATGAATAGCTACAGCCTTGCTTAAAGCACTCTGGTAAGGCATCCCTCTTTTGTGTTGAGGGAAAAGAGCTTGCATCCCAAACATCTGAAACTCTCCCTCAGAGAGAAACAGATAACTGGTTCCAAAGACCATAAATTATGATGCTGACAGAATCCTATGTTGCCATGTTATTATGAATCATCAGGAAAAAGAAAAATGGTGTTGTTTGGAGGTGCCTGCATCACAGACGGCAACTCAAAGCATAAAAGACTGTCTAAAGTGTATCTTTATCATCTTAAAACCTCAAAGGGATATGGACAAAACCCATCTTCGCCAAAAAACCATACAAGGTGGTTATTCAATATATTCTCAAGGGCATCATGGAGAGTGGATGGAAATTGGACATAATCAATTGATTGCTCCCTGTTTGGGGGAAAGGGAGGACTATGACTCCCTTCTATCATTATCTTATTGGAATTGCTCCTTGAAAACCATGTTTTGCTTAAATGTGATGAAGTTAGAGTGTGCAACCCTGTAGGGCCTGTGGGAAACTGTACACTTATCGCTCCACCACAGCTCAGACCTTGGGGGGGGGAGGGAAAGAGTTCTGGTAGTTGATCTCACACCTGCCTCATAGAGAATTAAATATAAAACAGCTGCATCGACCCTATATCATTCACCTGTGAGTGTAATACACTAAGATCCCTAAAAAGATCTCTCTCCACCTTGTCCAGACACCAAAAAGGAACCCATGGTGTGGATGTGGTCACTATCATGGTCACTAAAGACACTCTACCCAGTTCAAGCACACAGGTGAAAACTGTGATTGTTAACCCAAAGGGTACCAGTCTGTAAAATGACGTGTGTTACACATCCTGTGTTAACGACACAGACCCCAGTCCTCCATCACTGATACCAGCAAGTCCCCTCAAGAGTTGGACACCACATCCTCCTCCCCCAACAAAGGTTGCCATCATTCAAATCTCCAAGGAAAATGGCCAGGCAACTGGCAAACCAATCCAAACAGGTCCTCACATTGGATGTATGCATTTGGTGGGAGATGAACATTACTCACTCTGCTTCATCCCTAAGTGCAACTGGAGTCTCAATGCCTAAAGGGAAGACTGAAAAGGCACAACAGAGCAGCAGAAATACAATATCACCGTGATGATCTCCAGGGTCTGGGACTGAAAACACACTTCTATATTTCATGGGAAGGGAAAATGTCTAGTCCCCCAACAGAGTCTCGTGCAAACAAACACAGACTGGGTGGGTCTTCAGGTAAGAGCAGTTGATGCTCTTTCCAGCTTCCTCTCAAGCTTCTACTATACTGTAGGACAAAGAAGTAGTCTTGGGGCTGGCTTTTGGGTTGACCCTAGACTTTAGGGATGTTATGCTAGGTGTTTGTAGGTCGACTTCTCATCCTAAGAACATTAGGTACTGAGCAGGGTCCTCTTTCGAGACCAGAACTAGAACACACAACAAGAGGAACAGGGCATAATAACTTGGCAGACCAACCTTACACATACTGTATATTGCCTTAATTATTATTTCCGTACAATATACAGCAAATATATACAGTGCGGTTATATGGACAATGTCAGGCTTGGATACACAACATTTGCTACACGCAATATATATATACAAGTGTAATCACTGTCAGTCATTACTGTTCACCAACCATACACAGTAGTTGTAAGTATAGTCTGAATAGCCTTTACCATACAGTCTTAGTGTACCACTCGTTAGTTCTAGACTTAGCCAGTTCTCACTGTGCATTAGAGGTGCCGCTGTGTTGAGTATAGACACTGACAGTTCTCACTGCACCGTAGGTGTGGATAAGACATGTAACACAAACACTGTCAGTCCCTGTTTCACTATGGTGGCACAGGTATCACACTGCTGGGCTTATTGGGCTCCTGAAACCTGGGCTAATCATAAGCGGCACCCGGGCGTGGGAGACTGGTTGTCGGGCGTATCCTCCCGTAGGGGGCATGGAACTAACGCAGGGGGGTGAGGTCGTCCGGTCATGGCTGCAGACTGGTGTACAGGGAGGCCCTTTCCTAGTGGGGCCTTGACCTGGAGGGTGGCCCTCGGGACTGGGGCCTGACAGGGCCAGGAGTCGCGCTTGTCACCATCTGCTCCTGGCAAAGGGGTGACGGGACGGGCTCGTGAGGTCCCGTCCTGGGGTCCTGGGTGCATCCCTGGTTGGCTGGGGGCTGCGGTTGCCACTAGGCTGGACCACCGTCAGGAGTGGCCTGCGGTGTCCCTTCTGGGTGGCGTCTGTCAGTACCGGGCGTCATCCAGGGGCGACACGTAGGGTGTGGACTCCCTCTCATGGGATTGGGCCCTGCCACCACTCTTCAAAGGGCAGCTCCTCCTCCTGGGGACCACATCTGTGGGGAGAATGGGAAGAGCGTCCTGTGTGGCCTCTTGGGGGTAGGTGGGCTGCGCCAGGGACTTCCTCCAACGGGGAGGCCCTAAAGACTGCAGACGAAGGGCATACAGTGGCCGACCCTTCCCCGACGTGGACAGTGGCCGACGTCGCAGTTCCACAGCCCCTGAGGGCAGCAGCATAAGGGCATACAGTGGCCGCTCCTTCCCCAGTATGGACAGTGGCCAATACCTCCCGGAGGAGGTGTAGGCAGATGAAGGGTGTACAGTGGCTGCTCTTTCCCCAACGTGGGCAATGGCCGACGTCGCAGTTCTGCCTTTCCCTGGCTTGCCAGCCGACGTGAGTACAGTGGCCGTCACGTCCAACCCAGGATGTACAGTGGCCACCACCGTGGGGCTGGTTCCAGGTGTGGCTGCAGCAGAACGGTGTACAGTGACTGCTCCTTCCCCAGTATGGACAGTGGCCGATACCGTGGTGGTGCAGGGGTCAACAGCAGAAGGTCGTACAGTGGCCGATACCGTGGTGCTGCAGGGGTCAACAGCAGAAGGTCGTACAGTGGCCGATCCTTCTCCGGTATGGACAGTGGCCAATACTGTGGTGCTGTCTGGGACTGTCAGAGGACAAGTCCCACCCCGATCCTGGCAAGCGCTGGCCTGGCTGAGCTGAAGTTGAGCGGGACTGTTTGGTTGTCTCCAGCAGTGTTGAGGGGAAGAGGGGCGTAGGGCTGTGGAGAACCTTGGCCCGTATTGCTCAGACCTGGTGCGCTCTCTTCCTGCCCCTCTATGGTCTCCTTCTGGGGTAGGGGTGCTGTCGTGGCTCTGTCCTAGGCGGGGTGTCTCCATGGGGGTGTGTATTTCTCCACCATCAGCGGGGAAGAAGTCACGTCCCCGTGGTTGGAGGTGGTATGTGTCCGAGGTGGATGTTTGGTGCGTTGGTGTGAGGTGGCGGAGGAGGGTGGTCCAGTGGTGTGTGATCTGGTTGGGTTTTTGGTGTGGGGCATAGGTGATGTGGAGGGTGGAGGTGTGTGGTGTCTGCAGGAGGAGGTGGAGTAGTTGAGGAGTCCCCCAGATTTGTTGGCGATGTCCTTGTACGGAGGACCAGATGGCACATCATACCTTCATCTCTGGTGGTGTGGCATGCTGGGTAGGGAAGTTAATGTGGCGTGGTCGAGAGGTGGCGAGTGGGAGGCAGAAATGATGCATATAGCAATTGCGATAAGAGCTGAGGGTATTGTGATGTTGGATGAAGGAGACCATGTAGCAGTCTCAGGTAGCTGGTCTCCTTCAGGCAGCTATGAGCTGCTCCCGCATGTCATGAATGGGGTGCCTGTGATGGCATGCTGCAAAATCTCACGGATCTATGGAAATTTGATTGGTATTTTTATTAGAAGGGAGGCACCTTTTGTTAGGGCACGCCCTTGCCCTACTGCATGGTGTTGGTGAGACACTATTTCTGGGGGGTGTCTGTGGTTTTGGGTGTTGTGCCGGATTCATCGGGATTCCACTTACTGCCCCAGTGTGTTGTGGGGTGGTGTGAAGGGTGAAAAGACGCCCGGCAAGTTGAACATCCCTGTCAAGGTCTCCTGTTGGGTCAAAGATTATGAAATGGTCCCTTATGGTGCTAGGGAGGATCCTTAACAGGGTATTGAAGATAATTTGTTCCCGGGTGGCTGTGTCGGTCTCCGGGTAAGTGGCAGTGACGAGTCATCTGGCCTGGATGAGTGTATCGTCCAAGTTGCCGTCATAGGTGAGGGCGTCGAGCTGTGACGCGGCTATGACTTTCCCCAAAGATGGCATGACTGCCTGCATCACGATTTGGGTAAATTGCTCCCATGTTAGCTCCAGGACGATCTTTGAGGCTATACTTGGCACTGTCTTGCCCAGGTTGTGGCAGAATGACAGCTATCTTTTCCCTGTCGTTTTCAAAGCCTATGTCCAGTAGCAGCTTAACCATGGACAGGTATACAGTACATTGGTGTCATATTGTTCAGGATCAAATTTTGGCAGCTGGATGTGGGGTTTGGTTGCCATTGTGCTAGATTTCCCTATTTTGCTCCTCAATGTGTTCTGATCGGATCAAGAACCACTGCTGCCCACCAGTGTTATGCTAGATGTTTTTAGGTCGACTTCTTGTCCTAAGAACACTAGCTACTGAGTGGGGTCCTCTTTCGAGACCGGAACTAGAACACACAACAAGGGGAACAGGGCACAAAAACTCGGCAGACCAACCTTACACATATATTGACTTAATTCTGATTCCCTTACAATATGCAGCAAATATATACAGTACAGGTTATATGGTCAATGTCAGGATTGGATGCCCAACATTTGCTACATGCAATATATATATACAAGTGTAGTCACTGTCAGCCACTACTGTTCACCAACCATACACAGTAGTTTTAGGAACAGACTAAATAGCCTTTATCATACAGTCTTAGTGTACCACTCGTTAGTCCTAGACTTGGCCAGTTCTCACTGTATTAGAGGTGCCGCTGTGTTGAGTTATTAGAGGTGCCGCTGTGTTGAGTATAGACACTGTCAGTTCTCACTGTACCATAGGTGTGGATAAGACATGTAACACAGACACTGTCAGTCCCTGTTTCACTATGGTGGCACAGGTATCACACTGCTGGGCTTATTGGGCTCCTGAAACCTGGGTTAATCATAAGTGGCGCCCGGGCGTGGCCACGTGGGAGACTGGTTGTCGGGCGTACCCTCCCATAGGGGGCATATGAACTACTGCAGGGGGGTGAGGTTGTCCGGGCGTGGCTGCAGACTTGTGTACAGGGAAGCCCTTTCCTGGTGGGGCCTTGACCTGGAGGGTGGCCCTCGGGACTGGGGCCTGACAGGGCCAGGAGTCGCGCCCGCCGCCGTCTGCTCCTGGCGGAGGAGCAGCGAGACGGGCTCAGGAAGTCCCGCCCTGGGGTCCTGGGTGCGTCCCTGGTTGGCTGAGGGCTGTGGTCGTCACTAGGCTGGACTGCCGTCAGGAGTGGCCTGCAGCGTCCCTTCTGGGTGGCGTCCATTAGTACCGGGCATCGTCCAGGGGGTACTCACAGGGCGTGGACTCCCTCTCATGGGATTGGGCCCTGCCACCACTCCTCAAAGGGCAGTTCCTCCTCCTGGGGACCACACCTGTGGGGGGAGTGGGAAGGGCATCCCACACGGCCTCTGGGGGGTAGGTTGGCCACGCCAGGGACTTCCTCCAACCAGGAGGTCCTAGAGACTGCAGACGAAGGACATACAGTGGCCGACCCTTCTCCAACATGGACAGTGGCCGATGTCGCGGTTCCACAGCCCCTGAGGGCAGCAGCAGAAGGGCGTACAGTGGTTACTCCTTCCCAATATGGACAGTGGCCGACACCACGGTGCTGCTTCCGGAGATGTAGGCAGATGAAGAGCATACAGTGGCCGTTCCTTACCCGACGTGGACAGTGGCCGATGTCGCGGTTCTGTCTTTCCCTGGCTTGCCAGCCGACATAAGTACAGTGGCCGTCACGTCCAACCCAGGGCATGCAGTGGCTGCCACCATGGGGCTGGTTCCAGATGTGGCTACAGCAGAAGGACGTACAGTGGCCACTCCTTTCCCAATATGGACAGTGGCCGATACCGCGGTGCTGCAGGGGGCAACAGCAGAAAGTCGTACAGTGGCTGATCCTTCCCTAGTATGGACAGTGGCTGATACTGCGGTGCTGTCTGGGACTGTCAGAAGACAAGTCCCACCCCGATTCTGGCAAGTGCTGCCCCAGCTGAGCTGTGGTTGACCGGGACTGTTTGGTTGTCTCTGGCCGTGTTGAGGGGAAGAGGGGGGTAGAGCCGTGGTGTACCTGGGCCCATATCACTCGGACATGATGCTCTCTCTTCCTGCCCCTTCGTGGTCTCCTTCCGGGGTGGGGGTGCGGTCGTGGCTCCGTCCTAGGTGGGGTGTCTCCGCGGGGGGGTGTATTTCAGGAAATATAAGACTGTTTAATGCTAGTGTTGGATTGAGTCAATGACAACCTGGAGAGGCCAACAGCCAGACTCTGCCTTGCAGCAACATGGTGCTACCTCTTCTTATTCTCAACAACTGCCACCCACCAACATGAGCAGACAAAGAAGGAAGAGTGGTCCAGCTGGCTGTGTTACTCCTTAGCAGGAGTAACACGTGTACCACGAGGAGCCACAACCAGAGCACAATTAAAGGGATGCAGCAGCCTTCCCACGCAGGTGCCCAGAAGTTTAGGCTCCAAGGACCCACAAGCTAGCAGCATGTATCTCTGGGCCAAGGATCCTGCCATTGGTGCAGGGATGCATGGATGGTTCAGGTGCAAGGATGTGTGGTATGGTGAAATACCATATCACTCACAGGAACTCTAAGGTGGTTAACTTTCTAATGAGCCAATGGCAACCTGCAGGGGCACTTTTCCCTTTGATGTTTTACTGGGGAGCAAATGGGGATTTTTGTCCCCCCCCCCCTCCGTGTCTCGGCATGAACTCTTTTAAGTTTGGCCTATGCTACGCAGCACTTAAAAAAAAAAAAATGAATACATGTACAGTACATGTATTCATTTTTTTTTTTAAGTGCTGCTACGCAGCACTTAAAAAGGTCAGATGTTTATTTGAGCAATATGTTTATCTATCTATCTATTGCCAGACGCCTCAATCCCTTTCGGGGTGGCCACAAACAAATCGCCTCCACGTCGCCCTGTCCCCCGCCATTTCACTGCCCCACTCCCAACTCAAACCCCCCTCTCTCATATACCTCTCCAATCCATCCCTCAATCTCATCCTCGGCCTCACCCTCCCTCTTCCCCCCTCCACCTCACTCACATACACTCTCTTCGTCAGTCTTTCACCCTCCATCCTCTCCACATGGCCAAACCACCACAGTGTGTTCCTCATAACGCTTCCTAACACATCCACATCCACACCACCACGCTCCTTTATATCCTCATTTGTCAGCCTGTCTCGCCATGTGACTCCACAGGCTCCTCTTAAATAACTCATTTCTACTGCTCTCACTCTTGACTTGTGTCCTTCCAACAACGTCCAAACTTCACTTCCATACGTTAGAGTTGGTATCACAATACTGTCATGTAGTAACTTTTTCACTTCCATGCTCACTTCCCTATTTCTTATCACTGCTTTCAAGGAACCAGCAACCTTTCTTCCCTGCTGTACCCTTTCAAGCACTTCACCCTCCAAACCTCCATTCTTACTCATCACACTACCCAAGTACTTAAACGTACTCACATTTTCCTCACCATCCAACGTCGCTGTACATTCACTGACTTCACCTCTCTCAAAGACCATCACTTTACTCTTCCCTACATTCACCTTTAGATTCCTTTTCTTAAACACTCTCCCAAACTCATCCACCAAGCCTTGCAGCTCTTCTTTGTCTTCACTCAACAACACAGTATCATCTGCAAACAACAGTACAGGGAGTTTCCAAACACTGCCCTCGCTCACCAGGGCCACTCCAACATCCACTACCCTACCTTGTACTTCTTTTTTTACCCCATCCTTGTACAGATTGAACAACCATGGAGACATGACACATCCCTGTTTCAACCCAACCTTCAAAGAGAAAAATTCACTCAGTTCACCATCCACACGCACTGCAGCCTTAGCACCATCATACATACTCTTCACAGCACTCAGCAACTTCCCATCTACTCCATATATTCTTAACACTTTCCACAATCCTTGTCTATCCACCCTGTCATATGCTTTCTCCAAATCCATGAAAGCAGCATACAACTTCTTTCCCTTCTCTAGAAACTTTTCCACTAAAGATCTAAGAATGAATATCTGATCTACACAACCTCTCCCTTCCTAAAGCCTCCCTGTTCTTCTCCAACTAATTCCTCTGGTCTTTCTCTGACTCTGTCAATAAGTATCCTACCATACACTTTTCCTATTATACTAAGAAGACAGATGCCCCTATTATTACCACACACTTCTTTTTCCCCTTTTCTTTTGTACAAGGAAATAATTATACCTGACTTCCAATCCTCCGGGACTCTACCTTCATCCCAGGCCGATCTGCACATTTTCCATAACCATTCTACTACCATCTCTCCCCATACTTCAGCATTTCACCTCACACTTTATCAATTCCTGGGGCTTTCACCAATTTAACTTTCTTCATTGCTTCCACAACTTCTATCCTACTGATTTCTTCCTGTCTTCTCACCTCCCTCCTTCTCCCAGCCATTCCCCAGCCACTTATACTCGCATTACTTCCCTTGGGGGTAGGTTTTTTTTTTTTTTTTTTTCAAGAATACTCCCTCAGTATCCCTGCTTGTCGTAAAAGGCGACTAAAAGGGTTGGCGGAGGGTTAGTGCCCCTCCCGGGAAAACAACTAACTAAAAAAACAAAGAAGCCTCGGACAAGGACTGACCAAACGATGAAGACCCAGGACCGGACAAAGGACTTGGTAATGGGTACATGGAATGTAAGAGGAGCGAATGATGAGGTGAAAGAGAGAGAGACTGTCCAGGTGTTTGAGGGTGCGAAAGTGGATGTATGTGGAATAACTGAAACAAAATGGAGAGGAGAAAGTGTGAGAGAATGGGAGTATGGATGGGATAAATGTGCAGGAGTACGTGAGAATGAGAGGGCAATGGAAGGAGTATGTATAGCTGTGAGTAAAAGATGGAAGAAGAGCATAAGACAGTATGGATCAGTTGGGTCAAGGATTGTGTGAGTAAAGTTGAAAGTTGGAATACAAATGTGGGCGACTGTGTGTGTGTATGCGCCAACGCAAGATCGTGCTAGAAGAGTGAGAGAAGAGTTCTGGACAAATGTAAAAGTGTGCATGGAAAAGTTTGGAAGGAATGAGAGAGTGTTTTTGATCGGTGATATGAATGGTAAAGTTGGGAATGTGAAGGTGGATGGAATAGTTGGTAAGTGGGGTGTGCCTGCTGAGATAGATGAGAATGGGAGTGCGTTAGTGGACATTTGTGCTGGGAGGGGGTTGGTGATAGCCAATACCCTCTTCAGGCATAAAATGATCCACAGGTATACATGGCGAGTGATGAGAGGGGTGGGTGGTAAACTGAATGAAAGGAAGGCAATGATTGATTATGTGTGTGTGTGGATGAAAGGATGCGAAGATGTGTAATGGATGCAAGAGATTATAGAGGTTGGGGGAGTGGACTTTCTGACCACTACTTGGTGGTGGCCAGAATTAGAATTCAAGTAAGATGGAGGAATAGAAGAAGGGAAATACGATAGGAAGTAGTTGCAAGGATAGTGGAAAGGTTACAAGAGGATGAGAAAAAGGCAGAGAATAAGAGAGAAGTGGAGGAACGATTGGGCAAATATGAATTGGAGCAGATGGGGGACGTGGAAGGTGTGTGTAGGATATTTACAGAAGAAATATGTGCAGCATGTGATGTGGTGTGTGGAAGGAAGAGAAGACGGAGGGGGGTGCAAGGAACAGCGTGGTGGACTGAAGAGGTGAGACAGGCTGTGGCACAAAAGAAGAAAGCATACAATGAATGGATGAGAAATAGGGGCGTGGAAGAAGTTGAGAGGCGGAAGAGAGAGTTATATGTAGAAAGAAAGAGAGAGGTGAAGAGATTAGTAAGAGAGAGTAAGAAGAGAGTGGATGAGGAATTTGGAAGGAATTTGAGTGTAAAGTGGAGGGACTGTAAGAAAATGTTCTGGAAAGAGGTGAAAAGAGTAAGACAGGGTGGAAGTGAAGTTAGCAGGGGAGTGAAAGATAAAAATGGTAGATTACTAGTGGAGAAGGGAGAAAAAGTGAACAGATGGAGAGAACACTTTAAGGAATTGTTGAACATAGAGGATGGAAGTAATACGAGTATAAGTGGCTGGGGAATGGCTGGGAGAAGGAGGGAGGTGAGAAGACAGGAAGAAATCAGTAGGATAGAAGTTGTGGAAGCAATGAAGAAAGTTAAATCGGGGAAAGCCCCAAGAATTGATGGAGTGTGTGGTGAAATCCTGAAGCATGGGGGAGAGATAGTAGTAAAATGGATGTGGAAGATGTGCTGATTGGCCTGGGAGGAAGGTAGAGTCCCGGAGGATTGGAAGTCAGGTATAATTATGCCCTTGTACAAAGGAAAAGGGGAAAAAGAAGTGTGTGGTAATCATAGGCGCATTTGTCTTCTTAGTATAATAGGAAAAGTGTACGGTAGGATACTTATTGACAGAGTTAGAGAAAGAACAGAGAAATTAGTTGGAGAAGAACAGGGAGGCTTTAGGAAGGGAAGAGGTTGTGTAGATCAGATATTCATTCTTAGATCTTTAGTGGAAAAGTTTCTAGAGAAGGGAAAGAAGTTGTATGTGGCTTTCAGAGATTTGAAGAAAGCATATGACAGGGTAGATAGACAAGAATTGTGGAAAGTGTTAAGAATATATGGAGTAGATGGGAAGTTGTTGAATGCTGTGAAGAGTATGTACGATAATGCGAAGGCTGCAGTACGTGTGGATGGTGAACTGAGTGAATTTTTCTCTTTGAAAGTTGGGTTGAAACAGGGATGTGTCATGTCTCCATGGTTGTTCAATCTGTACATGGATGGGGTAATAAAAGAGGTACAAGGTAGGGTAGTGGATGTTGGAGTGGCCCTGGTGAGAGAGGATAGTGCTTGGAAACTCCCTGCACTGTTGTTTGCAGATGATACTGTGTTGTTGAGTGAAGACGAAGGGGAGCTGCAAGGCATGGTGGATGAGTTTGGGAGAGTGTGTAAGAAAAGGAATCTAAAGGTGAATGTAGGGAAGAGTAAAGTGATGGTCTTTGAGAGAGGTGAAGTCAGTGAATGTACAGCGAGGTTGGATGGTGAGGAATTGGAAAATGTGAGTACGTTTAAGTACTTGGGTAGTGTGATGAGTAAGGATGGAGGTTTGGAGGGTGAAGTGCTTGAAAGGGTACAGCAGGGAAAAAAAGGTTGCTGGTTCTTTGAAAGCAGTGATAAGAAACAGGGAAGTGAGCATGGAAGTGAAAAAGTTACTACTTGACAGTATTGTGATACCAAGTCTAACGTATGGATGTGAAGCTTGGACGTTGTTGGAAGGACACAAGTCAAGAGTGAGAGCAGTGGAAATGAGTTCTTTAACCGCGGGTGTCATTCCAGAATGACATTGCAAAAACTGGACCAAACCGCGGGTGTCATTCTCGAATGTTTGTGAATATTTTGAATACCCCGCATTTTTTCCGTGCGCCAATTGTTTCAAGGAAGAGTAGCTATTAAGTTCTTTCACTCCAGCCGACCTCTACCTCCCTCCTCCCACCCCCCAGGCCCCCACCTCCCACCCCACCCCTGACCAACACGCATCAGTATCTGTCCAGCTGTGTGAGTGACAACATCGCTGATGTGGCAGTGAAGTGCAGGCAATTACAGTGCCTTTTACCTGCCTCAGTGAACACAGAGTGGGTGTTTATCGTATGTGCAGTGTTCATATATGTTTATAGTATTATTATCAGAATGAGGTTGGCATTTGGTAATGGTGTGTGAGAGAAAAATAGTGATTACAACACCGCTGATGTGGCAGTGAAGTGCGGGCAATTACAGTGCCTTTTACCTGCCTCAGTGAACACAGAGTGGGTGTTTATCGTATGTGCAGTGTTCATATATGTTTATAGTATTATTATCAGAATGAGGTTGGCATTTGGTAATGGTGTGTGAGCGAAGGTAATGGTGTGTGAGCGAAAAATAGTGATTTTAGATCGCTCACTTCTAACGGCACTGCCTATCCAGTGATAGTCAACGAAATCATGAAACCTACATCAATGCAAAGCCGAAGGTTAGTACTTTCTAATGGTACCTTATTTTTCGCTCTAGATTTATTCTGTGCAGAGTTATAAAGGTTTAAAGTTTGTTTACATTTTGGCTGGAACCCCCGCGGGAGAGGCCAGTCGGGGAAAAACAATGCCCGCGGTTAAAAGGTTAAGAGGAGCCTGTGGAGTCACATGGAGAGACAAGCTGACGAATGAGGATATAAAGGAGCGTTGTGGTGTGGATGTGGATGTGATAGGAAGCGTTATGAGGAACACACTGAGGTGGTTTGGCCATGTGGAGAGGATGGAGGGTGAAAGACTGATGAAGAGAGTGTATGTGAATGAGGTGTAGGGAGGAAGAGGGAGGGGGAGACCGAGGATGAGATGGAGGGATGGGGTGGAGAGGTGTATGAGAGGGGGGTGTGAGTTGGGAGCAGGGCAGTGAAATGGCGGGGGACAGGGCGACTTGGAGGCGATTTGTTTGTGGCCACCCCTAACGTGATTGAGGCGTCTAGCAATAGATAGATAGATAGATAGACTTCCATCCTCTATGTTCAACAATTCCTTAAAGTGTTCTCTCCACTTTTTCTCCTTTCTCCACTAGTAATCTACCATTTTTATCTTTCACTCCCCTGCTAACTTCACTTCCACCCTGTCTTACTCTCTTCACCTCTTTCCAGAACATTTTCTTACAGTCCCTCCACTTTACACTCAAGTTCCTTCCAAATTCCTCATCCGCTCTCTTCTTACTCTCTCTTACTAATCTTTTCACATCTCTCTTTCTTTCTACATATAACTCTCTCTTCCACCTCTCAACTTCTTCCACGCCCCTATTTCTCATCCATTCATTGTATGCTTTCTTCTTTTGTGCCACAACCTGTAACACCTCTTCATTCCACCACGCTGTTAATTGCACCCCCCTCCATCTTCTCTTCATCCCACACACCACATCACATGCTGCACATATTTCTTCTGTAAATATCCTGCACACACTTTCCACGTCCCCCATCTGCTCCAACTCATATTTGCTCAATCGTTCCTCCACTTCTCTCTTATACTCTGCCTTTTTCTCATCCTCTTGTAACCTTTCCACTCTCCTTACAAATACTCCTTCTTCTCGTCCTTCCCTTCTTCTATTTCTCCATCCTAATTGGACCTTGATTCTGGCCACCACCAAGTAGTGGTCAGAAAGTCCACACCCCCAACCTCTATAAGCTCTTGCATCCATTACACATCGCATCCTTTCATCCACACACACATAATCAGTCATTGCCTTCCTGTCGTTCAGTTCACCACCCACCCTTCTCATCACTCGCCATGTATACCTGTGGATCATTTTGTGCCTGAAGAGGGTATTGGCTATCACCAACCCCCTCCCAGCACAAATGTCCACTAACGTACTGCCATTCTCATCTATCTCAGCAGGCACACCCCACTCACCAACTATTCCATCTACCTTCACATTCCCTACTTTACCATTCATATCACCGATCAAAAACAGTCTCTCATTCCTTCCAAACTTTTCCATGCACACTTCTACATTTGTCCAGAACTCTTCTCTCACTCTGCTTGCACGATCTTGCGTTGGCGCATACATACACACAATCGCCTGCATTTGTATTCCAACTTTCAAGCAATGTCAGTCACACAAAAAAAGAAAAGTGAAAACAATAACACTCAGCTGGCGCTTTTCACACAAAGTTACTCAAATTTAACGCCATTATCTCGTGTTTCGCACCTTTGCGCAAAACCCACGGTGGCTTTACTCTTGCCCCCACCCCACCCCCTTTTTCCCAAGGCTTCGGGAATGCTTCTGGGGCCACTGGAAGTGAAAGTGAGTTACCTAAACAAGCATGTTGAGTTGGTGAAGAAAGACATCTCTCGGCTCCCCATTGACCATTGACCATTAATCCACCTTTCCTCTATATACCCTGCTTTGAAATTTCTCTGTTCACTGCAATATTAACAGAATTTCCCATTAATACTAAAATGCCCGCCGCCTGACCTCCCACCTCGCCATCCCCCACCCCACCACCGGGCCGCTACCACACCGCCTCCCTAGGAAGACACAACAGTGGGGCTAGTGACCCAGGTCAAGAGGGTCACTGGGACACTACTATCCTGAGTCCCTTTTCCCCGCAACTGCCCCAACACCAGGTGACTGGAGAAAGTCAACTACCTTGCGGGCAGGACAACCATTGTCAGAATTGGGGTGGGGCTGAACAAGATTCAGTCCCAGGTAACACCGTGTTGACGGCTATTGTTGCACCCTCAAGGGCAGGAGGCCCAAGGCTACGGCCTAAAGAGTGTACCAGGGTAGGGAGACCCTCGGCTACGGCCTTAGCACACTCCAGAGAGAGAGTTGCCCCTGTGCATCCCTTTCCTGCTGTTCTATCCTATGGGAGCAACACCGCACCAACGGCCACTGTACGTGGCGGGGAAGGAGCGGCCACTCTACTCCCTTCAGTTGCTTCTCGACGGGAAGATCAGCTCCCGGCTATGGCCAAGGTACGTACCAGGGTAGAGAGGCCCTTGGCTATCATACGTGCAGCTTTTCCCTACTACGGGAGCAACACCGCGCCGACGGCCACTGTACGTGGCAGGGAAGGAACGGCCACTGTACGCCCTTCAGTTGCTCCTTGTAAGGCGGATAGGTTAACAGCTGCGGCCAAAGCACGTACCAGGGTAGAGAGGCCCTTGAAGATAGCATCAGTACGTACCGGAGAGAGTGCAGCCCCTGTGCCCCCTGCTCCTACTTTTCCCTACTATGGGAGCAACACCGCGCCGACGGCCACTGTACGTGGCGGGGAAGGAGCGGCCACTGTACGCCCTTCAGTTGCTCCTTGTACGGTGGGTAGGCTCACGGCCACAGCCAAAGTACGTACCAGGGTAAGGCGACCCAAGGCTCTGGCCTCAGGACGTACCGGAGAGGACATGGGCTACGTGAATCCTTCTCCTGCCTCTTCCCCCTGTGGGAGCCCTTTGTCACCACCCGGGAGTGTTGCCCCGGAGGTGTCGCCAGAGTGGTGGCAAGGCCCGATACCGGGCCTACCTCCTACACCTGGGAGATCCCTGTTCCTGCCCGAGACCCGGTGGAGAAGTTGCCGCAGCCCAGCCCTGTCGGCGCCACTCCTCATAGGCGCCTGCAGTCCCAGGCCAGACCCACAGGCTCCCGACAAGGGCAACCCAGGCTCCCTCACCCCACGGAGCCAGAGACGACAGGCCCGACTCCTCCAGCTGTTCGGCCCCAGTCCCGAGGGCCACCTCTCAGGTCGAGGCCCCCAGACAGGAGGGCCTCCCTGCACCCCACCGACGAGGCTCCGACTCGAGGACCACCTCTCAGGTCGAGGCCCCCAGACAGGAGGGCCTCCCTGCACCTCACCGACGAGCGGGACCCGGTCAGTGACTCCCCTGCGGGTAGTGTATTCAGTGGCGGATTAAGGGGGGGGCTGACTGGGCTGCAGCCAGGGGCCCCCAGTATTTGGGGGGCCCCCAATTCCTACAGTTTGTCAACAGAAAATCTGATACAAAAGGTCACCTAAGGGGAATGCATGATTGAGGGCCCTCCAGGGGGGCCCCTTCCCAATCCCCCATAACAAACCTTCCCTCAGGTATTCCCCCACGGCTACATGAACAATATATTTAGGTTTTCATTATATAAAGTAATAAAAATAACAATAGACCTACAGACAACTTAATTGGACCGGTGCATAAAAATAAAATAGTTACCGGTTCAATTACGTTTGGGCTGTGGTTTTCTTTCATGACTTCGTTATTTTATGCAGATATTTTATACAGATATTCTGGATAATTTCTCCTTTTTTATTGAGTTATATTATGTTTAGTACATAATAATTACTATAGTATCTGTGAGACCTAGAAGAGAGAATCAGAATATTATTATTTATAAAGTATAATTTTATTCCTTCTCAACTGCTGAAGTCTTTGTTGACATGACATGACACTCCGGTACTCGTGTGTAGTAGAGGGAATCCAAGACCGTCCTAGGCGGCCAAAATAGCAACATTTAGACGTAAGTTTCTCTGTTTGATATTTTCATTACTTCTTTTATAAAATGGAGTACCTCAAGCATTATTGTGAACTCTACTAAACGCACATCGGAAAGACAGAACAAAGATGCAATGCTTCTACAGTTACTGTACAGAGAAAAGAGAAAATTACTCTATCACTATTCCTCACTATGGTGCTATCGATAGGAAGTTCCGGTTTAGGTTTTGTGTTCTATTTACTTAGTTTATTTTTACTAAAGATAATTATCGAGTGGGCCTAATGCCTGACGATTTTTCCCATCAATTTTTATCGTGTTCTTCGAGCTATGAAACACGGAAAGATAAGGCAATTGTAAAAGCATATACCGGTAGTACCTAGTTTGGTATTGTTAGTGTAATCCTGGGTTGAATTTGGCTCGACTTTCAGGGAGCGACCATTGATCGTCTATACCTGATTTTTATGGGAGCGACCATAGATCGTCTCTACCTTGTTTTTAGGGGAGCGACCATTGATCGTCTCTACCGGAGTGCTGAGGGAGCGACCATTGATCGTCTCTACCTGATTTTTATGGGAGCGACCATAGATCGTCTCTACCGGGTTTTTATGGGAGCGACCATAGATCATCTCTACCTTAGCACTATCAGAGCGACCATAGATTGTCTCTACCTTAGGGGCGCTGCCTGGAGTATAGTTTCTGACTCCACCCCTAGCTAACTCGGTGATTCCGCCACGCGAAGGTAGTGTCTTTCGCCTACGGTGGCGGCGGCGTGGTGGTTGAATGTCACAGGGGCGCACGGCCCGGGCTGACATGCGTCGTTGTTGCCCGGAATGGTGGTGGCTAGTGGCGGCTACCCCGTGGGGTCCGAGTGGAGGTGTCGGCATTCTCGTGGGCGAACTCCGTTGTTTCTGGTTCGCCTCGTTGTCGGGGATACTATGGTATTCTCCGGAATATTCCGGAGTACCGTATGTGTGTCTGTTAAAGCCACGCATTTCACCACCGTGTTCTTGAAAAAAGTCACGTCCCTGTGGCTGGAGGTGGAACGCTAGAGTGTTGGAGGTGGTGTAAACGGGCTGGAGGTGTCGGAGTGTGTTCTGCCAGGCGACAGTGTAGGAATTTTCCTCCTGTGCTTGGTCATAGGTGAGGAAGAGGGCTGAGGGGGCGGTGGTCGACTGGAGGATATTTAACAGGTGGTGTGGCCCACGGAGTCGGTGGTTCTTGGTAAGGGTAGGGGCCCATACGGCCCGCTTAATTCTCATGTTGCTTGGTGTGGCTGTCGGTGTGGTTGGAGGTTGAATGCTGGATAGAGTGGGTGAAGGCCGGGTTTTGTGTCGCGGTAATGCGGCGTTGAGTCTCTGGGGAGTACAGGTAGGAGGGATTTGGGCCTGATGTAGCTTGACGGTGTGTGTGTATCGGGTGGGTGGGCATAAGAGTCGGCCGGAGGGGGTGGTGGTGGTGGTTCTGAGGGTGGGTGTGGGTGGGGAAGCAGGCGTGCGGGGTGGGCGGGGTCGGTTAGCGCGGGCCGTCGCGCGCGTTGGGGACGCGGAAGAAGGTGAGAACGTCGGAGTGGGCGTGCGTAGGTGTGGAGGGGAGAGGGCAGTGGTAGTGGGTTGTCCTGCGGGGGTGGCGGGGTGGGCGGGGCACGTGGGCTTGGGTGGAACGGGTGAGGCGGCGGAGGGAAGGGGTGAGGGTGAGCGAGGCGTGGCGGGTGAGATGTCAGGTGTGGTGCAGGTGGTGGAGGCTGTGGAGGCTGAGGTGGTAGGGGAGGTGGAGGGGGATGGCGAGGAGGAACCATCGCACTCGTATGTGGAAGTGACAGGCGGTGCGGGAGCAGGGGGGGGTTGGGGTTATGAGGTCGGTAGTGGTGGTGAGGTGGCAGGAGAGTTGGCTTGGAGGGTAGGTGGCGAGGAGGGAGTGCGATCTTGTGGTGCCATCCCGGTGTTTGGTGGTGGAGTGGTCTGGGCGGTAGCAGGGCTCTGTGCTAGTGGTGTGGGGTGGGCGGTGGGTACGAAGCTAGGGGATGGTGCGGGTGTGGGGGCGATGGCGGACGGTGTGCGGTGCTGAACCCGTGGTGGCCTGGCAGGGGCTGTGGAGTGGGATGTGGCAGGTGGGGTGTGCCGTCGGAGCCGAGGAAAGGTGGGGTGAAGTGTAGGGGGAGAGAGAGACGGTGGTGGTGGGGAGATGCGGTCTCGCGGGGTTGTTTGAATGCTCGGGGATGAGGAGGAGGGTGTGATAGGGAAGGTGAATGAGTTAACCTTGTGGGTGGGGAAAGCGAACGGTGGTGAAGTGATGGCGGTGGGTGGCGCGGGGTGGGAGGTGGAAGGCAGTAGACGGGGGGAGGTGGTTTTAGGAAGTAGGTTAGGGGAAGACGTGGAGAGGGTCCTAGGAGGCCTGTGAAGAGGGAGGCCGGTTTTGTGTTGGGGGAGTATAGTGGTGTGTGGGGTGGGAAGGTTAGAACTAGGGGCAGGAATAGGGGAAGGTAGAACAGAAGAGATAGTGAGAGGGGGGGAAAAGGAAAGATAACGTTCTCCCCTGTCGTAGACTGGGGGAGAGGTGAGGTGGCCCCTGCCATTACGGTGGGATGCGGGGGCAGGGGGGCGCTTTTTGTTTTTCCCTTTTTGTTTTTTCTTCCCCTGGGGCTTAGGGGAATTTGCGTATGGTGGGGAGGTTTGTAAGCGCCCTCGTGTCATTTGGCTGCACTGGGCAGCTTCTAGCTGCTCACGGATGTCGTGGATCGGACATCCGTGGTAGCACGGAAAAACTCCCACGGGTTGATGGTGATGAGGTCAACGGGGAATTGATTTATTTCGCCGATGCGTTGAGGGGTGGCATGGACGGCTAAAAGGCGCCTCATTAAACTGATATCTCTATCCATGTCTCCTGTTGGATCATGGATAGTGAAGTGTTGTCTTACAACACTTGGGAGTACTCTGAGCAGAGTATTAAATGTATGTTGATCCCGGGTTTCTTCATCTGCCTCCGGGTAGGCAGCAGTAACCAGACGTCTTGCCTGTAACAGGGTATTATCTAAATCCCCGTCATAAGTAAAATTATCCAATTTGGATAGAGCCACCACTTTCCCTAGTGATGGGGTGATGGCTTGGACAGTGAACTTGGTAAAGTTCTGCCAGGTGAGTTCTGGGACAATTTTCGGCGCAATATTCGCTGCGGCTTTACCCAGTAGTGGTAGTGTGACTGCAATTTTTTGTTGGTCATTGTCGAAGCCAATATCTAGTAAGGGTTTAACTATTGCAAGATATGTGTGTATGTCATACTGGTCAGGGTCAAACTTGGGTAACTGAACGTGCGGTTTAGTTGCCATTTTTCCAAATATTTCCTGTTTACCTCTCTTCTACGCTCGGATCTAGAACCACCGCTGGCCACCAGTGTAATGCTGGGTTGAATTTGGCTCGACTTCTCGTCCCAATTCAACTCAACGCAGAGCGGGGTCCTCTTTCGAGACCGGAGCTAGTGCAATGAAGAGAGGTAGGACATAAAAACCTTCGGCAACACCATACACGTGTATTACTTCAGTCAGACACAGGACACTTCAGTAGACATTACATCACAATATACAGTAGAGCAATACAAAAACCTTATCTAAAATATCGTGTATCTCGCAGGATACTAGCTTTCTAGATACTAATGACAATACAACAAATCTTAGTACTAGGAGTGCAGTAAATACCCGTGCGCGCGGAGCGCGTGAGGGGAGAGGGGGGGGGTTTGTGATCCACCAGGAGGAGGTAGGGGAGACACGGAGAGTGACTTAAAACGGCGAGGAGGAAGTTATGGTAATATTTAAGGATGCCCGATATTAGCAAGGGAGTTTAGGTGTTTTCTGTTGGCGAAGATTCTTTGACAATCAACTCTGGTTCTTATTTTGACTTTAAGAGCGGGAGTGAGGAATGGAGAGAGTTTTTAGGAATAGCGTGCGGAGCAGGGGAATATCGTTATTACTCGCCGTCCTTGTTGTTTTGGTGACACTAGGTTTCTGTCGGCACAACTTATGCATTACACATCTCCCCGATATGTTATGTAGACTCTCGCTTCCCAACGCGTAACAAAGTCGGAACACTCGTAAATACTATTCCACTATATTACTCAGAGCTTAGCCAATAACACTCCAATAATATTTTAGTCTTTCTTCGGGCTCTAGAGATATGTCCTTAGAAAACTTCGGGATGACACTCGCACGTATTTTCACTTGAGGTCTCAACCCACATTCTCGTCCTTCAACGGGGTATTATGTCCTGGTTTACCCCAATGGAGATTACATGAAATTACTGCACCATACTTATTCTAAGAGAAAAGGAGTCACACTTAACCTACTTCACGATTGTTACAGGATCACTCGTATTTCCTCATGAAGAGAAACACGGACACATCATTGGTGATCCGGTCGGACTGAGGGCGTCGTCAGGGTGGGGAGAGCCGAGAGGGCACGGGGCGACTCGCGAGGGCGTCCTCTCACGTCCGGGGGTTTCCGGACTGGGCTCCGGTGTAAGGCCCTTAGGACTGGGGCCGAAGAGATCTAGGAACCTCTGGGTCAGGTCGCGGGGGCGTGGTGAGGTCTCGCCCGGGTGTCCTAGGGAGGGCCGGAAGAGGCGACGGACTGCGGTCTCCCATGAGCAGGGGTGCCGTCAGGGGAGGACTGCAGCAGCGGCTGTCACGGGGGCCCGACAGGTGGGTCTTCTCAAGGGCCACGCGTAGGGAACAGAGGCCGGGGGAAACAGGGAGGTCTCTCCGAGAATTTCCGGAGCGAGGCCCCTGGAGTTCAACCTCCGGTCGTGGAGACGTCTTTCTCCTCACTATACCCTGGGAGCGACCATCGATCATCTCTACCGGAGTGCTGAGGGAGCGACCATTGATTGTCTCTACCTGAGCTTTAGGGGAGCGACCATTGATCGTCTCTACCTGATTTTTATGGGAGCGACCATTGATCGTCTCTACCGGAGTGCTGAGGGAGCGACCGTTCAACGGTCGCTCCCTCAGGTAGAGACGATCAACGGTCACCGTTGATCGTCTCTACCTGAGATTTAAGGGAGCATCCATTGATCGTCTCTACCTGATCTTTAGGGGAGCGACCATAGATCGTCTCTACCTGGTTTTTAGGGGAGCGACCATTGATCGTCTCTACCGGAGTGCTGAGGGAGCGACCGTTGATCGTCTCCACCTGAGCTTTCAGGGAGCGACCATTGATCGTCTACTACCTGATTTTTATGGGAGCGACCATAGATCGGCTCTACCGGGTTTTTATGGGAGCGACCATAGATCGTCTCTACCTTAGCACTATCAGAGCGACCATAGATCGTCTCTACCTTAGGGGCGCTGCCTGGAGTATAGTTTCTGACTCCACCCCTAGCTAACTCGGTGATTCCGCCACGCGAAGGTAGTGTCTTTCGCCTACGGTGGCGGCGGCGTGGTGGTTGAATGTCACAGGGGCGCACGGCCCGGGCTGACATGCGTCGTTGTTGCCCGGAATGGTGGTGGCTAGTGGCGGCTACCCCGTGGGGTCCGAGTGGGGGTGTCGGCATTCTCGTGGGCGAACTCCGTTGTTTCTGGTTCGCCTCGTTGTCGGGGATACTATGGTATTCTCCGGAATATTCCGGAGTACCGTATGTGTGTCTGTTAAAGCCACGCATTTCAGTTAGGTTCATTTTAATAGGCTAAGTAAACCTAATTACCTCCGCCAACGAAGTTGGAGGGGTTATGTTTTCACCCGTGTTGGTTTGTTTGTTTGTGAGTATGACACATTTCATGCAGAACATATTAGTAGGCATGCCAACAAGGGACGTGGACACACATCGTATCTGTCTTCATCCATCTGTGAAGAGGTGATTGAGCTCATGGGTCAAAAAGTATTATCTGTTATTGTTGATGAAATCAAGACTGCAAAATACTTCTCAATATCTGTAGACTCCACACCCGATATCATGCATGTGGACCAGCTGACAGTGATAATCCGTTATGTTCTGGAGTCAGGCCCTGTTGAGCGATTTGTAAAATTCATACCAATGTTTTCTCACACTGGATCAGAAATTGCACAAATCATTCTTCAGTTCCAAGAGGAGAATGGCATAGACATTGAAGATTGCCGTGGACAGTCATACGACAATGCGAGTAATATGAGCGGCAAGTACAATGGCGTCCAGGCCATCCTTCGTGAGAAATGCAATGTTGCTTATTATGTTCCATGCACAGCACATCTCTTAATTTGGTTGGAAAATGTTTAGCAGAAGCTTCTCCTGCTGCAGCCAGATTTTTTGATTTTCTACAAAGCCTTTATGCCTGGTTTGTCACAGCTACCCATCGTTGGCAGGTACTCCGAAAACACTTGGAAGGGCTACCTGTTACCAAGGCCTTGTCTGACACAAGATGGTCAGCCCGACATGATGCTGTAAGAGCTGTAAATAGAGGATACAGTAAGAATATTTCAGCACTAGAAGAATTGGCAATGGATGAAAATCAGCCACGAGAAAGTAGACTTGTGGCAGAAGGACTTCTGGAGAAGCTTCAGCAGCTCTCAATCTTATTTGAAGTATGGGACACAGTTTTAGAGAGCTTTCAGAAAACCAGCTTATCCCTTCAAGAAAGTGGACTCCCTTTGAATTTAGCAGTTAATTTGTTGAAATCTCTCCTCGAGTTTGTCATCAGTCAACGCTCGGAATTTGAAAGCTATGAAGAAAAAGGAATGATGAAGTCAGTGGTCAAAGAATACAAAGAATCTTCAAAACGACAAAAGAAGAGGAAGCACCAGTTTGATGAAGGTCCCTCAGCTGAAACAGTATTTTCACCCAGAGAAAGTTTCAAGGTTGAGGTATTTTTACCAATCATTGACAAGCTAGTTTCAGCTCTCAAAGATCGTTTAAATGCTTACAAAGAAATTGAGGATAAGTTCGGCTTTCTTTCCAACCTAACCAAGCTTAGCAGTGATACCATCAGAAAAGCAGCAAATAAATTGATGGAAGAATATTCAAATGATTTTGAAGACTGCTTTCCTTCTGAATTAGTACAATTTTCGGAACTATTCAAAACTGTCAGTGCCCAAGAATGGAATAAAGCACAGAGCACAAGCCCTGAGTCAAGGATGTTATTGCTTCTGAATGAGAATAAGTATACTCAATGCTTCCCAAATGGCAACTTCAAACTGCAATGGAGAACGATCCTTTTCCAAGTTGAAAACAATAATAAATGAAGTTCGAAGTACCATGGGACAGCAGCGACTAAATTAGCTCTCTCTTATGAGTATAGAAAATGATATTGTAGAGAAACTGAGCTTCGCTGACTTAATCAATGAGTTTGGCATGAAAAAAGTTCGTAGACGTGCAATGTAAGGGCAGCCTAGTATCATATTTATGAAGTGTTCATTCAAGTTTTTAGATTTTAGGCTTATTATTGTTTTGCAACATTAGAAAAATTATTTTCATATAATAAATTTGATACGTTAGAGTTAATATTATTTTATGCTTTTAACTAAATTTTTACCTCAGGCTTTGCACATTGATTTTCTTAATGCCTTATTTGAAAGGGGTTTTACAAATGTCCTAATTGTGATATCGGTAAAAATAATTTAGCTTTGACTTAGAGATATAGGTGATTTCAAACCCAATCAGTTGGCTGCTGAATACAATGATTTTCGATCTGAATAAAATAATCGAGACTCGCTTCACTCGCCAACTGTTTGATAAAAGGGCCCCCACCTGAAGTTTAGCCAGGGGCCCTATGCACTCTTAATCCGCCCCTGAGTGTATTGCCCTCTGCAGGCCGGGTCCCCCTAGGGTACTCCCCTCACGCCCCTGCTTTGGAGTGAACATTACCCAGTAGATACAGGTAAATAGTGATGCCTCTTGTGCCGAGAACAAACCACGGGAAATAACAGTGAACAGTGACCGAGTGAAGACCAGTGTAAAACCAGTGAGTTACCATTAGTCCAAAAGAACTCAGTACCCGGCAGGACAGATAATGAACATTCGAGTAATTGTATGAGTCCCCCATTAAAAGAACTTTCTGTGACTGAATAGAGACTAGGGTGCGCGGGTAAATCAAAAGCCTGTGTGTAAGTGTCGCCACGACTAAGTGACTGTCAAGTGTCGCGATCCGCACCCTGTCTTATTTATAGTAATATTTCCCCCACGGACTTTTAATCTTGTTTATTCCCTTTGTTTTCGACTAAGTGTATATCCTGCCTAAAAGTGAAATACGGGTATCAACATATATAGTTCAGGACATTAATGTATGTGCATTGTATTGTGTACTAAACGTGACTGTACCTTGTGGTGTTGAACGTTAACTCTGTGTCCCTGTCTCCTGTATCTCAAATATCACTCTGTGTTATATTGTAACGGTGTAGAATTAAGGCAATAGATGTGTTAAGGTATACTGCCTGGTTTTTATGTCCTGCTCCTTTGTGGGTGCTTTACTTCCGGTCCGGAAAGAGGACCCCGCTTCAGTCGCTAGTGTTTTTGGGACGAGAAGTCGACCTAAAAACACCAGCATAACACTGGGGCCGGATGCTCAAAACTGGTCATATCTCAGTCCCGCCGTCGGTGGTCGCTCCTCTAGTCCCGTCTTAAGTTATTCCCGCCTTATGACTGACCACCTTCACCAATGTTCAAACGAGAAGCGGTCAGTCGTAGGGCGGGTATAAGTGTTAGTCCCATCAAGCGGCAGAGGGCAGGCAGTTCGCCAGCTGATCTGATAGCAACCAATGAGAATCAGTGTAACAAAAAAGGCACCCAATGAGAATCAAGGAGGTTGTTTCTAAACAGACAACTCGTGCATGCTGGTAACAACAAATATCACCGCCACAGTCTGGATACTCGCCACACGCCTGTCTGTCTGCTAATACTAACCTACTTCACAATGGAAGGTGAACCTAAAGCCAAGAGACCTCGGCGCCCAAACTTTACTGATGCAGAGCTGCTGGCTATGGCAACATGTGTTGCAGAGAAGCAAGACATTATATTGGGAAAATTTTCATTTGACAGTGCCTCAACAGGAGTCAGGATGAAGGCGGCAGCTTGGTAGTATGTTACCGATGCTGTCAATGCTGTTAGTCGAATGCAACGTGATGTTTCGGGCGTAAAAACTAAATTCAAGCATTCAGTTTAGTCAATAAACTGGAAATTTTTTCCTTAGGACCTGTTTTGCAATGTTTTTCTTTTCTAACTTATAATCTTTGACGGATTTTATATTTGTTAATAACCATTAGGCCCATGCAACAAAGTTTTAGCCCCAATCAAACCTAATCTACCTAAATTAAGTAACCTAACCTAAACCCCAAACCTGCTTGGAGGTTGTCAAGCCAAGGCCTCATGATTACGGTGATAAGTTGTTTTTAGGTCAGTGGGGTGCAGTTAAGTAATGTTAGGTTAGGCTTCTGATTAGGCTAGGGTGGGTTAGGTTAGGTTTTAAGCTAAGTGCAAAGTGGTGGTGGGTTTTTGTTAATATCTCAAAGACTTATTTTGCCATGGATGAATTAGAATGATTTGACGCAGACATCAAGATGTACCCATCGAGTTACATCAAATTCATTACCATAAGGCAGGTGCACTTGTAAACATTTACCCTATCCTTACCTAAAGACCCTAACCTATCACTTCACAGCACATAATAAAATTGTGAGCTAATGAAACCCCCTAAAGGAAAAAAAAAAAAAAAAAAGGTAAATTAACAGTTTAGGACACCTCTGGAATTCAATATGCATACTCCAGAGAATGGAGGTTAAAATGTGAAATTCCAGTAGTGTCCTAAACTGTAATATACCGGAAAAAATACCAAATCTGCCCACATCTAACTTAGAACGAGGGTTTGTAGAAGAAAAGCAGTTCACATGCCATACCTAATGAAAATATATGAGTAGCCTACATTTTAGAGCAAGTATGTGGCATCATAGGGAGGCTTTCACAGTCTCATGAGATAAAATTATGCTGCACATCTACAATTCATAAGAGGCCTCAATAGCGAGTCACTTAAAACTCGATAACCAAGCACAAATCATGCATGAGAGTTCCCTGGGATCCTTGCCATAATAAAATACCGCTATATGCTTGTATGTATTACAAACACCTTAACTAATGTTTTGAGGGGTAGATAACACTGATGGGAGGCTCAAAGCTTCCTTACGACCGTGCTGAATGGGCTTTAGGACTGCTCGGTACCAGTCGTAAATTTTGATGGAGTTCCGACCAGAGATAGTCCCGCTGACGTCACAACATGGCGCCCATACTGTTTTGAACATCGCAGACGGCAGCCATTGTGAACACAGGTGATGACTTAGTCCCGCGCTGGCGAGCAACGACCGGGACTAAAGTTTTGAGCATCCGCACCCTGGTGGCAAGCGGTGGTTCTGGATCTGAGTAAAAGCACGGAGGAACGATAAAAGGAAACTTGCACAATGGCAGCCAAACCACACATTCAGTTGCCGAAATTCAACCCGAACCAATGTGACATTGAGGTGTATTTAGATATGGTCAAACCCCTCTTAGACATTGAGTTCGACTCGGACAAAGAAAAGATTGCAGTCACATTGCCTAACCTGGGTAAAATAATCGCCACTGTCGCACCAAAAATCGTCCCAGAACTGACATGGGACCAATTCTCACAAATTGTGAGACAGGCTTTCATGCCTTCCATAGGCAGAGTTGTCGCTCTCTCTCAACTCGACACCCTCACCTACGACGGTAACCTAGATGACACATTCATCCAGGCTCGGCGCCTCGTCAGTGCCGCTTATCGCGAGGCAGCCACAAATACTCGGGATATACGCATTCAATGCCCTGCTGAGGATTCTCTCTAGCACTGTCAGGGAGCATTTCTCCATCTATGATCCCTCAGGGAACATGGACCAGGACCTGCAACTCGTCAGACGTCTCCTCGCCGCCCGTCCCATACCACAACCTCTTCACGCGGTGACAAGATTCCCCACAAACCAGAACCCCCACCAAAACCAAAACCGCCGCCTCACCAGTCACCCACGGAACCGCCTCCTACTATGCCCAGGGCTTACCCGCAGAAGAAACGCCCCAACCCCAGGGATCAAGGCAACCTCAACACGATAAATCCTTGGGAGTTTACGGCCTGCAGTCACACCTGCCCCCTGCACGACATAAGAGAGCAGCTCAAGGCAAGCAGGCGCAGGAGTTTTAACCAAGGGCATAAGAAAGTCTCCTTGGACGACGATGCCCCAGAAGATGACACGCCGCCACTAGCCTACCCAGGACCGGACGACGAGGAACTCAACAACCACGCCCAACCTCAGCAGATGGATTTTTAGGCCCACCCCTGCACCTCCCCACGGTCCACGGTGGCGGGGGCCACCTCACACAGCTACAGACCCCCAGTCTACAACAAAATTTGGCTGAACGGGGTCAAGGCACGACTACTGGTAGACACGGGAGCAGCCATGTCATGCCTCAACTCCCACTTCTACTCCCGCCACACCTCTACTTTCAGCCCTCTTCTCCCCACCTCAGCCAACCTCATAGATGCGGGGGATGGCCCCCTACCCATCCGTGGGGAAACCCGGGCCCTTCAAACCTACACTCACCAATGAGTATCCACCAACCACCCATTCATCATATTTGATTCCACATGCAATCAATATGATGGATACCTTGGGCTGGACCTCCTCCAAAAACTCCACGCGACCATTGATTGTCATCAGCGTCGCCTCCACTTCAGTCCAGCCCGCCCCAACCAAGCACCAATCAACAAGAAAAAAAAATCTGGAAGAAAAAAGAAGAACAACACCACCTCCCCCACACCACCCAGACATACACTCCCCGGACACTCACCTGCCCCAACCCACCTGTACATATGACCCCTTCCCACCCTCACTCAATGCCTCACTTCATCCCCTTCCATCCCCATTCCCCACTCCACGTCTTCTGGACCCCTCCCCATCTTTTTCTGCCACTATCGCTTCCACAATCACCATTCCACCCCACCACGAATGTTGGGTAAAACTGAACAGACCCTCAGGTACCTCCGTCCTTTTTTCACCATCCATACCCACCGGACCACTCTCCTCCTGTTTAGTGTCCCCTACCTTCCTTCCCCCACATGCCCAAGAGATCCGTATCGCAAACCTCGCCACAACACCACTAACTCTACCGCGAGGATCATCATTGGCGACACGGAAGAAGCCAAACCATGCCAAGCACCACCCCCTGATCATCCCACTCTCCCCAACTTACCATCACATCTATCCCCTTCCCAAACCAACAGCCTCCGACAACTCCTCCAGGACTTTCAGGACCTATTCTCCTCCGGCCCAACAGACCTTGGCCACACTACTTATCTCAGCCACGAGATACATACGACCGGACCTCCCATTCGCCAACCATCATGCCAAAAAAATCCGAAACAACAGGCAGAAGAAGACCGGCAGGTCCAGGATATGCTTGATGCCGGTGTCATCTCCAACTCCACTAGCCTATGGTCCTCACCTGTTGTACTTGTGCAAAAGAAAGACGGGACCATGCGCTTCTCCGTCGATTACCGCAGAGTGAACGATGTTACTATCAAAGACGCTACGCCCCTACCCAGGATTGACGACTGTCTTGACTCCCTGCACGGATCGACTTGGTTCTCTACCCTAGATCTGCAATCAGGCTATTGGCAAGTCGTCGTCCACCCAGACGACAAACACAAGACCGCCTTCTCAACATCGAACGGGAAGCATTACGAATTCAACGTTCTTCCCTTTGGACTCTGCAACCCCCCCGCCACATTTTCCCGCCAAATGGAATCTGTTCTGAGCGGGCTAACCTGGGAGACTTGTTTGGCATACCTAGACGACGTCATCGTCTTCAGTCACACCTGGGCCGACCACCTCAAACAGGTTTTCCAATGCATACGCTAGGCAGGGCTCAAACTAAAACACACAAAGTGCGTTTTGGCTGAAAGATCAGTCTCCTTCCTTGGACACCTGATTAACCCTGAAGGCATCTCCCATGACCCAGACAAACTACGTGCAATCGCCGACATCCTCCTACCTCGCGACGTACACGAAACTAAAGCCTTCCTAGGCCTAACCTCATACTACAGGCGGTTCGTAAAAGGATTTGCAGACATCGCCAAACCCCTACACGACCTGACAAAGAAAGGCGAACCATTCATATGGACAGAACCAAGGAAAACTGCATTCACCACCCTCAAGTCCAAGCTGACCTCTGCCTCCGTCGTCGCTTTCCCAGATTACAACCTCCCATTCCGTCTATATACCGACGTCTCGCTCATCGCCATAGGGGCTCTCCTTGCCCAAGTGCAAAACGGCCGCAAGCATATCATCGCCTGTGCGAGCTGCACCTTAAACCCTGCAGAAAGAAATTACGCGGCCACCAAACGCAAGTGCCTTGGAATCATCTGGACCTCGATTACTTCCGTTCATATATCTCAGGCACCCATGTGATAGTCATTACGGACCACCAATCTCTACAGTGGTTACGCCAGTCCAACACCACCAACCCGCAACTCATACGATGGCGAGAAGCACTCGAGGAGTATGATTTCGAGATCTCATACCAACCAGGCAAGCTCCACACAAACGCCGACGCCCTGTCCCGTCTACCCATCAATGCAATTTCCACAGAGCCAGACCTGATCCAAATGTGGCACAACAAACAACTCCCTACCTGGATCCCGCCGAACACATTCGCCAAACTCCACCCTCACGGCGATCACCTGTTCGATCCCAACGGACACATCGTCCTAAGCCCTACCACCGCCCACGACACTATGCTGCACCTCCACGCCAACAATGGGATCCACCTAGGGACTAAGAAACTCCTACAAGTCTTCAGTGACATGTACTGGACCCCTAACCCATCTACCATTGCCAAGAACATCATACAATCCTGCCGTGCCTGTGCCTTGGGGAAGGACATCACTCGCACACCCAGGCCTTCAGAAAAATTAACAGCGCAGAAACCTTGGCAATTGCTTTCCCTAGACGTCGTCGGCCCCCTCACACCCAAAGCAGGATACAGATACATTATCACATTTGTGGATGTGTATTCAAAGTTTATCATTGCATGCCCCACCAAAGATCACAGTGCAGTATCAGTCGCCGACGCCCTAACTCGCCATGTCTTCCTGTATTATGACATTCCCCAAGCGCTGCACTCGGATAATGCCCCAGAATTCACTGGCAAAGCCTGGGAAGAACTGGCGAATATATTTGGATACCATATCTCCCACTCATCCCCCTACTGGCCCCAAAGTAACAGCATCTGTGAGAGGAGCCATCGCTCCCTCATGAATCAGGTCTGCACACGCATTATGGAAACAGGGAACGACGATTGGCCTGCCCATGTCAAGGTTATCCAATGGGGCCTGAATACATGCCCACGAGAAGATGGGATAACGCCCCATGAGTGAGTTTTCGGGGAAACCCCGCTCCTCCTACCCCTCCGCCACCACCTCCACCCACCCACCCCGCCCTCCACTACCGACCCTCTCCACCACCTCAAATGCCGCCTCCACCACCTACACCCCCAACAGGACCTGGCGCCCGACACCAACCACTCCAACCCATACAAACCTGGTCAGTTTGTCGTCGTAGCGCACCTCCCCGCCCCCGCCAAGACCTCCCCCCGGCTCAATGGCCCCTTCAAAATTATTCGAGTCCCCAACCCCTACCAAGTAATCATTGACCAACAAGGACAACACCGCACATACTGAAATCGCCACGTGCGACCCTTCCACCCACCCAACAATAACCACCCCCGCACCCGCGCGCCCCGCACCTCTTCCCGCACACCTGTCCACACCGAGCCTTCCGAGAATTAACCCCCAGACTCCTACTCTTACTCCTTCTCACCCCCACCCTCCACCTCACCAACGGGCAGTCCACCTCCCAGCACACCCGATCCCGACTCACCACCACCACCGCCTACACCACCGCCACCGCCCAACACCGCCATCTCCTCACAGCCTACAACTCACCCCCCTACCACCTGTCCACCCACCACCTCCCGCACCACACTGCCTCCACCGCCTACATCACCACCACTGCCCAAAGCCACTACCTCCTCATAGCTCACCACTCACCCTCCGACCACCTGTACACCCACCACCCCCCTCCCCATGACCAGTCTCATTATACGCGCCACACCGCATCCCCACTCGCCTCCCCTCCTAACGGCCGCACGCCCTCATCACCACGTGCACAACCACCCTCACCACCCACACCCACACTCACTACCACCACCACCAGATCAGGACGCCTTTCACGCCCACCCTCCAGATACACTCCAACACCACCTCCTATTGCACTCCCATCCCGCCATCCACCACCACAAATCCCCCCTACCCCAACACCTCCCCCATAACCCTCCCCCTCCACCAAGCACGATGGAATCCTCCCAAGTCCCAATTCCCCAAAGTACAACGCTCCTCCCACCGACCCATCCCCCATAAAACCACCAATCTCCCGTCACTCTCCAGCATTCAGCTTCTATCTCCTCACCAGGCACCATTCCCCGAGATGAAAGTCACCAGGGTGCACTGGCTACCCCACGACCGCCCACATGTCAGAATCCGAGGGACCCCCCACCTTCTCCGCCTCCTACGCCGGACAGACCATCCATCCTCCCTCCGGCTCACTCTCAACCCCCATCAGAAGCCTAACACCATCACCTACCACTGGATCAGCCTCCTACAACACCTCACCCCGGCCCACCAGACATCCACCTCCACGACATACCACCTCCAGTCACGGGGTCATGACTTTTCCATCACGGAGGGTGGTAAAATGCCTTCCGCCGGACCTCCCACCTCGCCACCCCCCTCCCCACCACCAGGCTGCTACCACACCACCACCCCAGGAGGACACAACGATGGGGCTAGTGACCCAGGTCAAGAGGGTCACCGGGACACTACTATCCTGAGTCCCTTTTCCCCGCAACTGCCCCAACACCAGATGACCAGAGAAAGTTAACTACCTTCCGGGCGGGACAACCATCGTCAGAATTGGAGTGGGACTGAACAAGATTCAGTCCCAGGTAACACCGTGTTGACGGCTCTTGTTACACTCTTAAGGGCAGGAGGCCCAAGGCTACGGCCCAAAGAGTGTACCAGGGTAGGGAGACCCTCGGCTACGGCCTTAGTACACTCCGGAGAGAGAGTTGCCCCTGTGCATCCCTCTCCTGCTGTTCTATCCTACGGGAGCAACACTGCGCCGACGGCCACTGTACGTGGTGGGGAAGGAGCGGCCACTGTACGCCCTTCAGTTGCTTCTCGACGGGAAGATCAGCTCCCGGCTATGGCCAAAGTACGTACCAGGGTAGAGAGGCCCTTGGCTATCATACGTGCAGCTTTTCCCTACTACAGGAGCAACACCGCGCTGACGGCCACTGTACATGGCGGGGAAGTAGTGGCCACTGTACGCCCTTCAGTTGCTCCTTGTAAGGCGGGTAGGTTAACAGCCGCGGCCAAAGCACGTACCAGGGTAGAGAGGCCCTTGAAGTATGTACCGGAGAGAGTGCAGCCCCTGTGCCCCCTGCTCCTGCTTTTCCCTACTACGGGAGCAACACCGCGCCGACGGCCACTGTACATGGCGGGGAAGGAGCGGCCACTGTACGCCCTTCAGTTGCTCCTTGTACGACGGGTAGGCTCACAGCCACAGCCAAAGTACGTACCAGGGTAAGGCGACCCAAGGCTCCGGCCTCAGGACGTACCGGAGAGGACATGGGCTACGTGAATCCTTCTCCTGCCTCATCTTCCTGTGGGAGCCCTTCGTCACCACCCAGGAGTGTTGCCCCGGAGGTGTCGTGGCAAGGCCCGATACCGGACCTACCTCCTACGCCTGGGAGATCCCTGTTCCTGCCCGAGACCCGGAGGAGAAGTTGCTGCAGCCCAGCCCTGTCGGCGCCTCTCCCCATAGGCGCCCGCAGTCCCAGGACCCCCAGGCCAGACCCACAGGCTCCCAACAAGGGCAACCCAGGCTCCCTCACCCCACGGAGCCAGAGACGACAGGCCCGACTCTTCCAGCTGTTCGGCCCCAGTCCTGAGGGCCACCTCTCAGGTCGAGGCCCCCAGACAGGAGGGCCTCCCTGCACCCCACCGACGAGGCTCCGACTCGAGGGCCACCTCTCAGGTCGAGGCCCCCAGACAGGAGGGCCTCCCTGCACCCCACCGACGAGGCTCCGACTCGAGGGCCACCTCTCAGGTCGAGGCCCCCAGACAGGAGGGCCTCCCTGCACCTCACCGACGAGTGGGACCCGGGCAGTGACTCCCCTGTGGGTAGTGTATTGCCCTCTGCAGGCCGGGTCCCCCTAGGGTTCTCCCCTCACGCCCCTGGTACGGAGTGAACATTACCCAGGAGATACAGGTAAATAGTGACGCTTCTTGTGCCGAGAACAAACCACGGGAAGTAACAGTGAACAGTGACCAAGTGAAAACCAGTGTAAAACCAGTGACAGTTACCATTAGTCCAAAAGAATTCAGTACCCGGCAGGACAGATAATGAACATTCGAATAATTGTATGAGTCCCCCAGTAAAAGAACTTTCTGTGACTGAATAGAGACTAGGGTGCGCGGGTAAATCAAAAGCCTGTGTGTAAGTGTCCCCACGACTAAGTGACTGTGTCAAGTGTCGCGATCCGCACCCTGTCTTATTTATAGTAATATTTCCCCCACGGACTTTTAATCTTGTTTATTCCCTTTGTTTTCAACTAAGTGTATATCCTGCCTAAAAGTGAAATACGGGTATCAACATATATAGTTCAGGACATTAATGTATGTGCATTGTATTGTGTACTAAACGTGACTGTACCTTGTGGTGTTGAAGGTTAACGCTGTGTCCCTGTCTCCTGTATCTCAAATATCACTGTGTTATAATGTAACGGTGTAGAATTAAGGCAGTAGATGTGTTACGGTATACTGCCTGGTTTTTATGTTCTGCTCAGGGCTCTCATTTTTAAGGAAATTTCCTTAGATTGAGAAACCTGAGGTTATATGAAGAAATTTTTAAGGATACGGGGATTTTAAAGAAAATCTGAAGAAATTTGATGGAATTTACTTGAAATATCTGAGGATTTTTAACGATTTTTCGAGAAAAGCAGAGTAGGCGGTGGCTGAATCAGAATCGGTTGAGAGGCGGCCTACAGTCCTGATGGACCCAGGTTCGAATCCCGGCTGGGGCAGGGAACAGTTTAAGGATTTGAATTTCATAAAAAACAGACTTTCCTGATCTACCAGAAGACCCGCCAACATGTAAAAATACCCCCGCTAATACCAATACACCAGTCCTGTATGAGACAGCCCTAGCATGTATTCAATATGGACGGTCGGTGTTGGCGCGGAAGTGGTGACATGAGGAGGTGTAGGAGGACTACTGGGCCTTGGGACAGGCTACTGCCCCCGAGATATAGGCCCTCAAGCCTTTGCCCAGAGTCGGACACACACACACACACACACACACACACACACACACACACACACACACACACACACACACACACACAAAAGCTAACAATCAACTGTCAGGGGGAGGCTATATGATGCTTTTGAGTTTTTTTTTTTTTTTTTTTTGGTTATATCGCTACCACGCGTTGGCGAGAAAAAAGATAATTAATTAAAAATTATTTACAATTAAGATTTATAAGTTTGGTTATTAAGCATTTGGAATTTTTTATTTGATTGTGAGTTATGGCAGTTATCGAATCGGACGATTTGCAGTATTTTGTATAGCATGTATTAACTGCAAAGCTTATGAATGTGTTGTCATTTTATTTTTTTTTTATGTCTGCAAGAAAAAGTGATGTTATTATGTCTTTGTTTAAGAGTTTTGGCCTGCTCAATGATTTTATACGTTCGATTTACTATCTGAGGAAATATAATCAAATTTAGAGAAATTTTTACAGCTTTCCAAGGAAATTCCGCGAACAAGAATTGAGAGCCCTGGTAGCCTACTCCTGCTCCTTTGTGGATGCTGTTATGCTGGTGTTTTTAAGGCGACTTCTCGTCCTAAAAAACACTAGCGACTGAAGCGGGGTCCTCTTTCTAGACCAGAAGTAAAGCACCAACAAAGGAACAGGACCTATAAACCAGGCAGTACACCTTAACACATCTATTACCTTAATTCTAACCGTTACAATACAACACAGAGTGATATTTAAGATACAGGAGACAGGGACACAGAGTTAACGTTCAGCACCACAAAATATAGTTACACTCAGTACACACTACAATGCCCATACAGGGATATCTTGAATTATATATGGTATTGTCTATGTGTCACTTTTTGGCAGGATATACACTGAACTGATCACAAACGGGATAAACAAGTTTGGGAGTCTGTAGGGGAAATATTTCTATAAATAAGATAGAGTGCGGATAGCGACACTTGACACAGTCACCTGGTCACGGCAACACTCACGCTCAGGCTTTTGACCGGCCCGCGCACCCTAGCCTTATTCGTTCACAGAAAGTTCTTTTATTGGGGGGACTTGGATAATTATTCTAAGGTTCGTTCTCTGTCCTGCCGACCCTGAGTTCTTTTGGACTATTGGTAACTGCACTGTTCTTCACTTAGTCACTGTTCACTGTTCTTTTCCCCGATTTGTTCTCGACACAAGGGGCGTCACTATTTACTTGTATCTCCTGGGTAATGTTCACTCCGTAACAAAGGCGTGAGGGTAGAGTCCTAGGGGGACCCAGCCTGCAGAAGGCAAGGGATTACCCGCAGGGGAGTCACTGCCCGGGTCACACTCGTCGGTGGGGTGCAGGGAGGCCCTCCCGTCTGGGGGCCTCGACCTGAGAGGTGGCCCTAGAGTTGGGGCCTCGTCGGTGTGGTGCAGGGAGGCCCTCCTGTCTGGGGGCCTCGACCTGGGAGGTGGCCCTCGAGTTGGGGCCTCGTCGGTGTGGTGCAGGGAGGCCCTTCTGTTTGGGGGCCTCGACCTGAGAGGTGGCCCTCGGGACTGGGGCCGAACAGCCGGAGCAGTCGGGCCTGTCGTCTCTGGCTCCGTGGAGTGAGGGAGCTGGGATCGCCTTCGTCAGGAGCCGGTGGGTCTGGCCTGGGTGTCCTGGGACTGCGGGCGCCTAGGGGGAGAGGCGCTGACAGGGCTGGGCTGCGGCAGCTTCTCCTTCGGGACTCGAGCAGGAACAAGGATCTCCCAGGCGTGGGAGGTAGGTCCGATATCGGGCCTTGCCACCACTCTAGTGTCACCGCCGGGGCTATATTCCCGGGTGGTAATGAAGGGCTCCCACAGGGGGAAGAGGCTGGAGAAGGACTCACGTCACTCATGTCCTCTCTGGTACGTCCTGAGGCCAGAGCCTTGGGTCGCCTTACCCTGGTACGTACGTTGGCTGTGGCCGTGAGCTTACCCGGCGTACAAGGAGCAACTGAAGGGCGTACAGGGTCGCTCCTTCCCTGCCACGTATAGGGACCGTTGGCGCAGTGTTGCTCCCGTAGTAGGGGACAAGCCGGAGTGAGGGGTACAGAGGCCACACTCTCTCCAGTATGTATTGAGGCTAACTTCAGGGGCTTCTCTACCCTGGTACGTGCCACGGCCGGAGCCGGATGCCTACCCGTCTTACAGAGAGCAACTGAAGGGCGTACAGGGCCGCTCCTTCCCCGCCACGTATAGGGACCATAGGCGCGGTGTTGCTCCCGTAGTAGGGAAAAGCTACATGTACGATAGCAGGGTCTCTTTACCCTGGTACGTACTCTGGCTGTAGCCAGGAGCTGATCTTCCCGACCAGAAGCAACTGAAGGGCGTACAGGGCCGCTCCTTCCCCGCCATGTATAGGGACCATCGGCGCGGTGTTGCTCCTGTAGGAGAGAACAGCAGGAGAGGGATGCACTAGGGCAACTCTCTCTCCAGGGTGTACTGAGGCTGGAGCCTTGGGTCGCCTTACCCTCGTACACTTTATTAGGCCGTAGCCTTGGGCCTCCTGCCCAAGAGGGTGTAACAATTGCCATCAATACGGTATTACTTGGGACTGAAGCTAGTTCAGTCCCACCCCTTTTCTGACAACAGTTGTTCCGCCCGCAAGGTAGTTGCCTTTCCCCGGTCACCTGGTGTTGGGGCAGTTGCGGGGAACAAGGGCCCAGGACCGTAGTGTCCTGGTGACCCTCTTGATTGGGGTCACTAACCCCACCGTTGTGTCCTCCTGGGGTGGTGGTGCGGTGGCGGCCCAGTGGTGGGGTGGGGGGTGGTGAGGTGGGAGGTCCGGCGGCGGGCATTTTACCACCCTCTGCGTTGTAAAAGTCACGACCCCGTGACTGGAGGTGGTAGGTGGTGGAGGTGGATGTCTGGTGGGCCGGGGTGAGGTGTTGGAGGAGGCTGACCCAGTGGGTGGTGAAGGTGTTAGGCTCCTGATGGGGGTTGAGAGTGAGCCATAGGGAGGATGGATGGTCGGTCCGGCGTAGGAGTCGGAGAAGGTGGTGGGTCTCTCGGATTCTGGCATGTGGGCGGTTGTGGGGTAGCCAGTGTACTCTCGTCACTTTCATCTCGGGGAATGGTGCCTGGTGAGGAGATGAAAGCTGAATGCTGGAGAGTGACGGGAGATTGGTGGTATTATGGGGGATGGGTCGGTGGGAGGAGCGTTGTACCTTGGGGAATTGGGACCTGGGAAGAGTCCATCGTGCTTGGTGGAGGGGGAGGGTTATGGGGGAGGTGTTTGGGGTGGGGGGGGTACATGGTGGTGGTGGGTGGTGGGATGGGCGTGCGATGGGCGGTGGCGTTGGGGTGTATCTCGAGGGTGGGCGTGAGAGGCGTCCTGATCTGGTGATGGTGGTAGTGAGGGTTGGTGTGGGTGGTGAGGGTGGTTGTGCACGTGGTGGTGGTGAGGGCATGCGGCTATTAGGGGGGGAGGCGAGTGGGGATGCGGTGTGGCGTGTATAATGAGAATGGTCAAGGGGGAGGGGGGTGGTGGGTGTGCAGGTGGTAGGGTGGTGAGTGGTGAGGTCTGCGGAGGTGGTGGCTTTGGGCGGTGGTGGTGATGTAGGCGGTGGGGGTGGTGTGGATCGGGAGGTGGTGGGTGGACAGGTGGTAGGGAGGTGAGTTGTGAGTTGTGGAGGGGTGGCGGTCTCGAGCAGTGGTGGTGGTGTAGGCGGTGGTGGTGGTGTGTCGGGGGGTGGGCTGGTTGTCGGTGAGGTGGAGGGTGGGGGTGAGAAGGAGTAGGAGTAGGAGTCTGGGGGGTAATTCTCAGAAAGGTCGGTATGGACAAGTGTGCGGGAAGGGGTGCTGGTCGGGTGGGCGCGGGGTTGGTCAGTGTTGGGTGGGTGGAAGGGTCGCATGTGGCAATTTCGGTATGTGCGGTGTTGTCCCTGTTGATCGATGATGACTTGGTATGGGTCGGGTACTTGAATAATTTTGAAGGGGCCATTAAATCGGGGGGAGGTTTTGGAGGGGGCGGGCAGGTGTGCAACGATTATGGACTGACCAGGTTTGTATGGTTTGGAGTGATTCGTGTCGGGCGCCAGGTCTTGTTGAGTGTGTAGGTGGTGGAGGCGGCATTTGAGGTGGTGGAGAGGGTCGATAGTGGAGGGTGGGGTGGGTGGCTGTAGGTGGTGGTGGAGTGGTAGGAGTAGTGGAGATTCCCCGAAAACTCTTTCATGTGGAGATATCCCGTCTTCTCGTGGGCATGTGTTTAAACCCCATTGGATAATCTTGACGTGGGCAGGCCAGTCCTCGTTCCCTGTTTGCATAATGCGTGTGCGGACCTGGTTCATGAGGGAGCGATGGCTCCTCTCGCAGATGCTGTTACCTTGGGGCCAGTAGGGGGATGAGTGGGAGATGTGGTATCCAAATATATTTGCCAGTTCTTCCCAGACCTTGCCAGTAAATTCTGGGGCATTATCTGAGTGCAGTGCTTGGGGAATACCAAAATACAGGAAGACATGGTGGGTGAGGGCGTCGGCGACTGATACTGCACTGTGATCTTTGGCGGGGCATGCGATGATAAACTTTGAATACACATCCACGAATGTGATTATGTATTTGTACCCTGCTTTGGGTGTGAGGGGGCCGACGACGTCTAAGGAAAGTAGTTGCCAGGGTTTCTGCGCTGTTAATTTTCGTGAAGGGCCGGGTGTATGGGTGATGTCCTTTCCTAAAGCACAGGCTCGGCAGGATTGTATGATGTTCTTGGCAATGGTGGATGGGTTAGGTGTCCAGTACATGTCGGTAAAGACTTGTAGGAGTTTTTTAGTTCCCAGGTGGATGCCGTTATGGGCGTGGAGGTGTAGCATAGTGTCGTGGGCGATGGTGGGGCTTAGGACGATGTGTCCATTGGGATCGAACAGGTGCTCGCCGTGTGGGTGGAGTTTAGCGAATGTGTTCGGTGGGATCCAGGTAGGGCATTGTTTGTTGTGCCACATGTGGATTAGGTCTGGCTCTGTTGAGATTGCGTTGATTGGTAGATGGGATAGGGCGTCGGCGTTTGTGTGGAGATTGCCTGGTCGGTATGAGATCTCGAAATAATACTCCTCGAGTGTTTCTCGCAATCGTATAAGTTGTGCGTTGGTGGTGTTTGACTGACGTAACCATTGTAGGGGTTGGTGGTCCGTAATGACTATCACATGGGTGCCTGAGATGTAGGAGTGGAAGTAATCGAGGGACCAGATGATACCCAGGCACTCTTGTTTGGTGGCCGCGTAGTTTCTTTCTGCAGGATTTAAGGTGCAGCTGGCACAGGCGATGATATGTTCGTGGCCGTTTTGCACTTGTGCAAGGACAGCCCCTATGGCAATGAGTGATACGTCAGTATACAGGCGGAATGGGAGGTTGGAGTCTGGGAAAGCGACAACGGGGGCAGAGGTTAGCTTGGACTTGAGGGTGGTAAATGCAGTTTTTCTTGGTTCGTTCCATATGAACGGCTCGCCTTTTTTTGTTAGGTCATGTAGGGGTTTGGCGATATCTGCAAATCCTTTGATGAACCGCCTGTAGTATGACATTAGGCCTAGGAAGGCTCTAGTTTCATGTACGTCACGAGGTAGGAGAATGTCGGCGATCGCTCATAGTTCTTCTGGGTCAGGGAAGATGCCTTCAGCATTAATCAGATGTCCAAGGAAAGAGACTGCTCTCTCGGCCAAGACGCACTTTGTTGGTTTCAGTTTGAGCCCTGCCTGGCAGATACGGTGGAAAACTTGTTTGAGGCGGTGGAGGTGGTCGGCCCAGGTATGACTGAAAACGATGACGTCGTCTAGGTACGCCAAACAAGTCTCCCAGGTTAGCCCGCTGAGAACTGACTCCATCAGGCTGGAGAATGTGGCAGGGGTGTTGCAGAGTCCAAAGGGAAGAACGTTGAACTCATAATGCTTCCCGTTCGATGTTGAGAAGGCGGTTTTGTGCTTGTCGTCAGGGTGTACAGGGACTTGCCAATAGCCTGATTGCAGGTCAAGGGTAGAGAACCAGGTCGACCCATGTATGGAGTCAAGCGAGTCGTCGATCCTGGGTAGGAGTGTAGCGTCTTTGATAGTAAAGTTGACTCTGCGGTAATCGACGCAAAAGCGCATAGTCCCGTCTTTCTTTCGCACGAGTACAACAGGTGAGGACCATGGGCTAGTGGAGTTGGAGATAACGCCGGCATCGAGCATATCCTGGACTTGCCGGTCTTCTTCTGCCCGTTGTTTTGGATTTTTTCGTCGTGATGGTTGGCGAATTGGAGGTCCGGTCGTGTGTATCTCGTGGCTGAGATAGGTAGTGTGGCCAAGGTCGGTTGGGCCGGAGGAGAATAGGTCCTGAAAGTCCATGAGGAGTTGTCGGAGGCTGTCGGTTTGGGAAGGGGAGAGATGTGATGGTAGGTCGGGGAGAGTGGGATGGTCGGGGGGTGGTGTTTGGCATGGTTCTGCTTCTTCTGTGTCACCAATGATGAGTCCTCGTGTTAGGGTTAGTGGGGTTGTGGCGAGGTTAGCGATACGGATTTCATGGGCATGTGGGGGGAGGAAGGTGGGGGATACTAAACAGGAGGAGAGTGGTCCGGTGGGTATGGATGGTGAAAAGAGGACAGAGGTACCTGAAGGTCTTAATTAAGTTTTACCCAAGCTTCGTGGTGGGGTGGAATGGTGATTGAGGAGGCGATAGTGGCAGGAAAAGATGGGCAGGGGTCCAGATGATGTGTAGTGGGGGGTGGTGATGGAGGGGGATGAAGTGAGGCGTTGAGTGAGGTTGGGTTGGGGTCAGATGTATAGGTGGGTTGGGGCAGGTGAGTGTTTGGGGGTTGTGTGTGTCTGCGTGGTGTGGGGGGGGGTGTTCTTCTTTTTTCTTCTACCAGATTTTTTTTTCTTGTTAATTGATGCTTGGTTGGGGCGGGCTGGACTGAAGTGGAGGCGGCGCTGATGGCAGTCAATGGTGGCGTGGAGTTTTTGGAGAAGGTCCAGCCCAAGATATCCATGATATTGATTACATGTCAAATCGAATATAAAGAATGGGTGGTTGGTGGATACTTGTTGGTGAGTGTTGGTTTGAAGGGCCCGTGTTTCCCCACGGATAGGCAGGGGGCCATCCCCTGCATCAACGAGGTTGGCTGAAGTGGGGAGAAGGGGGCAGAAGGCAGAGGTGTGGCGGGAGTAGAAGTGGGAGTAGAGGCACGATCTGGCTGCTCCCGTATCTACCAGCAATCGTGCCTTGACCCCATTCAGCCAAATCTTGTTGTAGACTGGGGGTCTGTAGGGGTGTGAGGTGGCCCCCGCCACCATGGGGAGGTGCAGGGGTGGGCCTAAATATCCATCTGCTGAGGTTGGGTGTGGTCGTCATGTTCGTCGTCGTCCGGTCCCGGGTAGAGTATTGGTGGTGTGTCGTCTTTTGGGGCATCGTCATCTAAGGAGGAGACTTTCTTGCACCCCTGGTGAAAGTTTCTGCACCTGCTTGCCTTGAGCTGTTCTCTTATGTCATGCAGGGGGCAGGTGCGACTGCACGCCGTGAACTCCCAAGGATTAATGGTAATCAGGTTGCCTTGTTCCTTGGGGTTGGGGCGTTTTTTCTGCGGGTAAGCCCTGGGCATAGTAGGAGTCGGCTCTGTAGGTGGCTGGTGAGGCGGCGGCTTAGGTTTGGGTGGAGGGTTGTGGTTCGTCGGGAATCTTGTCACCGCGTGGAGTGGTTATGGTATGGGACGGGCGGCGAGGAGACGTCTGACGAGTTGCAGGTCCTGGTCCATGTCCCTGAGTGATCATAGATCGAGAAGTGCTCCCTGACTGTGCTAGGGAGAATCCTCAGCAGGGCATTAAATGTGTGTATATCTTGAGCATTTGTAGTTGCCTCGGGATAAGCGGCGCTGACGAGGCGCCGAGCCTGGATGAATGTGTCGTCTAGGTTACCGTCGTAGGTGAGGGCGACGAGTTGAGAGAGGGCTACAACTCTGCCTATTGATGGCGTGAAAGCCTGTCTCACGATTTGTGAGAATTGGTCCCATGTCAGTTCTGGGACGATTTTTGGTGTGACAGTGGCAATGATTTTTCCCAGGTTAGGCAATGTGACTGCAAATTTTTCTCTGTCCGAGTCGAACCCTATGTCTAGGAGGGGTTTCACCATATCTAAATATACTTCAATGTCACATTGATCCGGGTTGAATCTCGGCAATTGGATGTGCGGTTTGGCTGCCATTGTGCAAGTTTCCTTATATCATTCCTCCGTGCTTTTACTCGGATCCAGAACCACCACTTGCCACCAGTGTTATGCTGATGTTTTTAAGGCGACTTCTCGTCCTAAAAAACACTAGCGACTGAAGCGGGGTCCTCTTTCTAGACCGGAAGTAAAGCACCAACTAAGGAACAGGACATATAAACCAGGCAGTACACCTTAACACATCTATTACCTTAATTCTAACCGTTACAATACAACACAGAGTGATATTTGAGATACAGGGGAACAGGGACACAGAGTTAACGTTCAGCACCACAAAATATAGTTACACTTAGTACACACTACAATGCCCATACAGGGATATCTTGAATTATATATGGTATTGTCTATGTGTCACTTTTAGGCAGGATATACACTGAACTGAACACAAAGGGGATAAGCAAGATTGGGAGTCTGTAGGGGAAATATTACTATAAATAAGATAGAGTGCGGATAGCGACACTTGACACAGTCACCTGGACACGGCGACACTCACACTCAGGCTTTTGACCGGCCCGCACACCCTAACCTTATGCGTTCACAGAAAGTTCTTTTATTGGGGGGACTTGGATAATTACTCTAAGGTTCATTCTCTGTCCTGCCGACACTGAGTTCTTTTGGACTATTGGTAGCTGCACTGTTCTTCACTTAGTCACTGTTCACTGTTTTTTTCCCCGATTTGTTCTCGACACAAGGGGCGTCACTATTTACCTGTATCTCCTGGGTAATGTTCACTCCGTGACAAGGGTGTGAGGGTAGAGCCCTAGGGGTACCCAGCCTGCAGAAGGCAAGGGATTACCCACAGGGGAGTCACTGCCCGGGTCACATTCGTCGGTGGGGTGCAGGGTGGCCCTCCCGTCTGGGGGCCTCGACCTGGGAGGTGGCCCTCGAGTTGGGGCCTCGTCGGTGTGGTGCAGGGAGGCCCTTCTGTCTGGGGGCCTCAACCTGAGAGGTGGCCCTCGGGACTGAGGCCGAACAGCTGGAGCAGTCGGGCCTGTCGTCTCTGGCTCCGTGGAGTGAGGGAGCCGGAATCGCCTTCGTCGGGAGCCGGTGGGTCTGGCCTGGATGTCCTGGGACTGCGGGCGCCTAGGGGGAGAGGTGCCGACGGGGCTGGGCTGCGGCAGCTTCTCCTTCGGGACTCTGGCAGGAACAAGGATCTCTCAGGCGTGGGAGGTAGGTCCGATATCGGGCCTTGCCACCACTTTAGTGTCACCTCCAGGGCTATATTCCCGGGTGGTGACGAAGGGCTCCCACAGGGGGAAGAGGCTGGAGAAGGACTCACGTCACTCGTGTCCTCTCTGGTACGTCCTGAGGCCGGAGCCTTGGGTCGCCTTACCCTGGTACGTACGTTGGCTGTGGCCGTGAGCTTACCCGGCGTACAAGGAGCAACTGAAGGGCGTACAGGGCCGCTCCTTCCCCGCCACGTATAGGGACCATTGGTGCGGTGTTGCTCCCGTAGTAGGGGACAAGCCGGAGTGAGGGGCACAGAGGCCACACTCTCTCCAGTACGTACTGAGGCTATCTTCAGGGGCTTCTCTACCCTGGTACGTGCCACGGCCGGAGCTGGATGCCTACCCGTCTTACAGAGAGCAACTGAAGGGCGTACAGGGCCGCTCCTTCCTCGCCACGTATAGGGACCGTTGGCGCGGTGTTGCTCCCGTAGTAGGGAAAAGCTATACATATGATAGCAGGGGCTCTTTACCCTGGTACGTACTCTGGCCGTAGCCGGGAGCTGATCTTCCCGACCAGAAGCAACTGAAGGGCGTACAGGCCCGCTCCTTCCCCGCCATGTATAGGGACCGTCGGCGCGGTGTTGCTCCTGTAGGAGAGAACAGCAGGAGAGGGATGCACTGGGGCAACTCTCTCTCCGGGGTGTACTAAGGCCGGAGCCTTGGGTCGCCTTACCCTCGTACACTTTATTAGGCCGTAGCCTTGGGCCTCTTGCCCTAGAGGGTGTAACAATTGCCGTCAATACGGTGTTACTTGGGACTGAATTGCTAGTTCAGTCCCACCCCTTTTCTGACGACGGTTGTTCCGCCCGCAAGGTAGTTGCCTTTCCCTGGCCACCTGGTGTTGGGGCAATTGCGGGGAACAAGGGCCCAGGACCGTAGTGTCCTGGTGACCCTCTTGATTGGGGTCACTAACCCCACCGTTGTGTCCTTCTGGGGTAGTGGTGCGGTTGCGGCCCGGTGGTGGGGTGGGGGGTGGTGAGGTGGGAGGTCCGGCGGCGGGCACGGCGGGCATTTTAGGTGCTTTCCGGTCCGGAAAGAGGACCCCGCTTCAGTCGCTAGTGTTTTTGGGACGAGAAGTCGACCTAAAAACACCAGCATAACAAATACACCTTGTTAATATTTTTTTTACTCTACTTAAGGTACAGTCGGGGAAGAAAGAAGCTGGACACAATTGGCGGCCTCTGGCAACAACTCCTATAGTAAACACGTAGGTGGTAGCGGATATGCATGAATGAAGGGGTAACGTTTGTATCGAAGTGTGTGACTGGTCGGCACACCACCGTCTGTCATTGCCATGTAGTCAAATATTGGAGAGGGTTTTGAGTATGAATACGCTATGTGGTAGATATAATAGATATTCACGCTGTGTCATAGGACATATAATATCTTAATCTGACAGTTGATTGGCTGTATTGATTAATGTCACTCATATTTAAGGCACTGTGCAGCTGAAAGTATTTGTGGAGTCAAAAGCATCTGTCTTCAGAGTAGGTTCAATATGAGACCGAAGCCTCAGATCCTTGAATAAATCATTATTATTATCAAGCGCAATACATAATTTATTGGCGAGTTCGTTTGTATGGTTCATCAACGAATATGTCGTTGAAATACAACATTGGTTCTGATAATCTTTATGACTTTGCTACGTTCTGAGTCAGTAGAAACGTTCCTTCCATGAACGTGGACAGAGTTTCATTGAGCACCATCCCTTACCGTGCTGGGGGTGGGAGGAACCGTGAACACACGCACGATTTTTTAGTTTCTTCATTCAACTGCTAATGAAAAACTACTATGCAATTGCTAAACAAATGTTTGCTCCGTCCATGATAACAAGAGACTGCTCCTTGATAAGACAGATACCTCTGATACTGAAAACATTCCTTTTAGGTGATGTCCATCACACGTTTTCCCTCTCGAGTTGAGGTGGTGAGTTGGTAGGGTGAAGTATGGCCTTTTCAACGGCACTTCTTGTCGCGATTGTTTCGCCCTACAACCTCTCTACCGAACTAGCCTCACATGAGCATCCCCTCCAAGCTAGCCTCACACAAGCACTTTCCTCCGGCATTCTCTTCCCTCACCTAGCCCAACCTTTCACATTAGCAACATGTCAAGATGATTCCTAACATCCAGTTCAGTCACAGAATTTGCACGTTAAGTAATGATCTTTTGCCCCACAGTTCAAATCAAGGAGATTCAAATTAACTAATTTTATGGTGAGTGCTTTTTCAAGTTAGTGAAGATGTCCACACTCATAGGTTACATGTTATCAGGTGATACCATTTATACACACAATATAATTCACTCAAAAGACCTGATGAGTATGTCAGCGTTTTATACTAACTAACGCTACACGATTCTAGTTCCTTTATAGGGCATCCTTGCATATTTATGGTTAACTCTTTCGCTGCGAGTTTTCTTCCTGTGATGTGTTTGGTGCTTGAGTAAACAAGTGGCCCCCCGTAAGGGGGAATCACACCATCCGCGAGCCTATACATATCTAGCCCGGCTCGGAATATGACCTTGACCTTGACCTACTACCACCAATTTCGAACTCGTAGGAGATTTTTTTCCTTATTACACACCTGTATTTTTTTTTATGATATCCTGAGGGGTTGCGAAGTTATCGTGCTAACAGACCCACGGACCTTGACTTAATTTCTCCAATTCCGAACTCGTAGATTTTCATCCCTATTACACACCTGTATAATTTTGTGATGGTATTTTGAGCGGTTGCAAAGTTATCATGCTAACAGATACACACACAGACAGACAAATTGAAAACAATGCCATGTTTGCTATCTCGCTGGTAATTACTAGTCACGTGCGGTAAAGCCCTAAGCACTAAATGAAAGGTGACGTACGTAAGCTTGAGCATGTTACTGAAATTACGGTAATTCCATTTAGCACACACAATGTCTTTCCAAATAAAAATTAAATTTGTGATGCATTGAGTACAAGTGCCACACACGGATTACAGTAAATTCTTTTTCACTCGTATAATATAGCATGCAAAAACCTTTACATTCCAAGCATCTTCTCCATAATATATTCATAAGCTTACAACTGAACTAGCAAAAGGTTTAATATACTGATATGCTTAACGGTAGACGATTTTGCTGATACCTTGGAACAATCCGCCTTCAGTAAGGACTGGCAAAGAATAAAGGTGATAAGGATAAGGTTACCAACAAACGAGTATTTCCAGTGATGCAGTAATGAGCTGCAGTATTACACTTGACTTCTGTGTTTAGCTTATATTCTTGTAACTATTGATTTTAACATCATCGCATTGCCTTATGTGTGATTCTTTTAATTATGTTCATGAAAATGACGTCTATGGGTCCTACAACATTTATTGTGCTTCACTCATGATAGGTCACATTCTTTTCATACCATAATAGATTGAGGTAGTATGAAGCTAGCAAGTCAAGAGACTGAAGGGGTGTGCATTCACCTTGTATCAGAGGACAGAACAGGCGCAGTAGAAGCATAAAAAGGATACGCACGAGTAATTATTAGGAATTATTGCCTTCCTACACCAGTTGGATTGATATTGTGATAAACGTCGAGCAGTAGTTTGCAGGGAATGATGCGGATAACACGAAACAACAGATTTTTAAATACTCCGCACAGTTATGGTGCTGAGCCATCAGCCCTCTGCATGAACTTTGGAATCGTGCTCTACCTTAATTATTACAACATTGGTTTCCGATTTGTTATGGTGCGATATATCTCGGATTATAGTCTAATGACCTGCTTTAATCCATCATGTAGCTACAGTTCACTTGTTGGCCTTCATTTGGATTCATCAATATGGTAAAGGGGAAGTTTATTCACCTGTAAATCTGTGCTGGTCCGAATATGACAAAAAGGTTCCAGTTAAAAATATCATAACATGGTTTCTTATATTTCAGTTATAACTAATCACACATACATATAAACACTGAAACATGCACGCAAACCATGCCATGCTCTGTGACTGAACTGGATGTTAGGAATCATCTTGACATGTTGCTAATGTGAAAGGTTGGGCTAAGTGAGGGAAGAGAATGCCGGAGGAAAGTGCTTGTGTGAGGCTAGCTTGGAGGGGATGCTCATGTGAGGCTAGTTCGGTAGAGAGGTTGTAGGGCGAAACAATCGCGACAGAAGTGCCGTTGAAAAGGCCATACTTCACCCTACCAACTCACCACCTCAACTCGAGAGGGAAAACGTGTGATGGACATCACCTAAAAGGAATGTTTTCAGTATCAGAGATATCTGTCTTATCAAGGAGCAGTCTCTTGTTATCATGGACGGAGCAAACATTTGTTTAGCAATTGCATAGTAGTTTTTCATTAGCAGTTGAATGAAGAAACTAAAAAATCGTGCGTGTGTTCACGGTTCCTCCCACCCCCAGCACGGTAAGGGATGGTGCTCAATGAAGCTCTGTCCACGTTCATGGAAGGAACGTTTCTACTGACTCAGAACGTAGCAAAGTCATAAAGATTATCAGAACCAATGTTGTATTTCAACGACATATTCGTTAATGAACCATACAAACGAACTCGCCAATAAATTATGTATTGCGATTGATAATAATTATGATTTATTCAAGGATCTGAGGCTTCGGTCTCATATTGAACCTACTCTGAAGACAGATGCTTTTGACTCCACAAATACTTTCAGCTGCACAGTGCCTTAAATATGAGTGACATTAATCAATACAGCTAATCAACTGTCAGATTAAGATATTATATGTCCTATGACACAGCGTGAATATCTATTATATCTACCACATAGCGTATTCATACTCAAAACCCTCTCCAATATTTGACTACATGGCAATGACAGACGGTGGTGTGCCGACCAGTCACACACTTCGATACAAACGTTACCCCTTCATTCATGCATATCCGCTACCACCTACGTGTTTACTATAGGAGTTGTTGCCAGAGGCCGCCAATTGTGTCCAGCTTCTTTCTTCCCCGACTGTACCGTACATGACTGTCTTTTCCATTGATAATTTTAGATTGCTTTTGTTGTCCTATTTGACTGGCGTACCTGCAGATTTGTGCTACCCTTGTTTTCCTTTATGCGGCTCCTCACATAACCTAACTAACCAGTATAAAAAAGGGTAGCAGGTGAGTAAACGTAAGTAAAGTTGCAGGCAACGGCGTCTGGCACTTATTGTGATTTATTTAATAAAGATCACTAGAAGCTAATAAATGTTTTGGGTTATTGTAACAGTCTTTGTGTATTTTATTAGCCATTAACTCAAAAGCAAATCTAGATAAATAATGCAGACAATAGTCCGTAACCCCTACTCGATTGTTGTCACCAATAACAACAACACGTGGGACTGAACAGCAGATGGTAGCATAAAATAGTGGTAGGAACATATACTATTCGTCAAAAATGTAGTTAATATGTGTATGCCGAAGGTAGGATTGAGTTTTCATGGTCACACCGTGTTAACTTCAGCTGTTGTGAGGTATATTTTACTTAAGGGCTAGGCAAGCCTTTCATCTGAATTTTTACCCCTCCTCTTGATTTACGCCTCTTAAGTGGTCCGTTTATGCTTTTGTTTATAGATATTTTTTTTTATCTCAGTTTTGACCTTTGTATTGAAGTTTGCTTATTTCCCATATTACTTTCCCCAATTCAACTTAACCCTCCCTTACCACCTTGCACCCCTAGCTGCCAAGCAAATTTCAGTGGAAATTTTTGGCAGTGTATGTTAATATTTATTAGCATATTTTCTAGAAATTGGTAATTACATCATTGTTACACAGGTGAAAGTGTATAAAAAAGCTCACTTGCTACATTTTACAGGAGTAGACTGTAGCACCAGTCAAGAAGGGCAGTATTCCCAAGGTGGATGAAAAGCCGCTGACAGAGAGAGCTGGAGCTCCTGTTTCATCAGCCCTCGGGACTTGTTCCAAACCATCCCCCTTTGTTGAACTTTTTCAGTGTCTCAGTAACACGGAGAGTAGGCCAGCATGCTCTCCAACACCAGCCTACATGCACAGTACACATTACGCTTCATTTTCCAAAATTCAAAAAAGTGCTGTAATCATGGCTTCAACATACATAGCTTTGAAGTCCCCGGGGGGGGGGGGACCATAAATGCCCCCACCTTCTGACCCTCTCCCGGTGATGACCCGAGCTGCCTGGAACCACTGTCTGATTCACTTCTTCATTTCAGCAACATTTATAGCCTTTCCTCCAACTTTCGCTCTGTTGAGTACCACCGCTCCTCCTCTAAACCTCACCATCTTTTCCTAACTGAGACTCAGCTGTCTGAGGCAACTGACAGCAAACCCTTTTCTTTATCTTCCTACTTTCTCTACACTCATTTCAAAGCCAAGGGTGGCTGTTGTGTATACATACGCAACGACTTATCTTACTCTCATGTTCTTGAACTCAATTCCTCTGAATTCTCTACACTCTGGCTTCGGCTTTCTTGTCATTCTCTGACTAAATATATTTGCGCTGTTTACTTATCCGCTAATTCTACTATCAAAACTTCTTTGACTATCTTACTTCTACAATGGAACACATTCTATCCATTTCTTCTTTCTCTGAAATCTTGGTTCTAGAGATTTCAATGTTCACCACCACCACCTTTGGCTCTCCTCTTCTTTCACTGATCCACCTGGGGAAGTCGTTGAGGCATTCAGTAGGAGGTGGGTGGATGTGGCGTGTTTGCAGGAAGTCCGGTACAGGGGTGGATCAACCAGAAAGATTGTTGGGAAGGACTGTTGCTATAAGTTGTTTTGGCAGGGTGGGGGACAGACGGATATGGAGGTGTTGGTGTGATGGTTGCGGAGAAATGGGTGGAATATGTTATGAATGTTTTGAGAGTAAGCGATAGGATATTGGTAGTGAAAATTCTGTTGGGAAGAAAGATAGCTGTGATTATATCGGCATATGCTCCACAGGCAGGATTGGATGAATCAGAGAAAGATAGATTTTGGGATGATTTAATACGTGTAGTGGGTGGTATGTGGGATGATGAGATAGTGATTTTGGGAGGGGACTTAAATGGCCATGTAGGTGAAGCAGCACAAGGTTATGAAGGAGTGCATGGGGGATGTGCATATGGTCTAAGGAATGCAGAAGGGGAAAGGATACTCGAGTTTGGGGAGGCAACGGACATGATTGTGTGCAACACATATTTTAGGAAAAGAGACAGTAGGTTAATTACATATGAGTCTGGGGGAAATAGCAGTCAGATTGATTATTTTCTGGTTAGGAGGGCCAATAGGAGGTTAGTGAGGGATGTTAAAGTTATAGGAAGTGAGGAGTGTGTGCAGCAGCACAAACTATTGATTTGTGATATGGTGCTTAAAGAACAAGTGATGAAAAAGAGGACTTATGTACCTAGGAGGAAAATATGGAAGCTGAAAAACCAAGTAGTGAGGGATGCCTTCTATAGCGAGTTGAGGAGAGTGGTGGCTGAACAGGGAGCTGTAGACAGAGGCGTTAATGAACAGTACAGAGCCCTCAAGAACAATTTCTTGAGAGTTACTGATGTAACATGCGGCTGGACAAGAGGACCACCAAGACATAAAGTAACTTGGTGGTGGGATGAGGGTGTAGAAGCTGCAATTAAGGAGAAAAGAAGGCTTTTCCGGGAATGGAAGAAAGGTGGTAGCAAAGAGGAATATTTGGCTGCCAAGCGTAGGGCTAGGAGAGGGGTATACAGGGCAAAGTCTGAGTCACAGAGACAATTACTTGATAACCTAAATCATGGGGAAAGGAAAAATATATTTAGGGTGGCGGGTCAGGTGAAGAGGGATAATCGGGATATCATAGGTGAGCAGTGTGTGAAGAATGATGAAGGAAGGGTAGTGGTGAACAGTGAGGATATTAAAGATGCATGGAGAGAGCATTATAACCGGTTGTTGAATGAGGAGTTTGACTGGGACAGGGAAGGTTTGGAGCCAGCAGATCCAGTGTCTGGCCCTTGGCCTTTGATTGATACTGCTACTGTGAGTGAGGCAATAGGCAGGATGAGGGTGGGGAAGACAGCAGATGTGTCTGGGTTGACTGCCGAAATGTTGAAGGCCTCAGGCGATATAGGGGTGAGTTTAGTCACTGACCTGATAAATAGGATTATTTATGAGTGTGTTGTCCCGGATGATCGGCTGAAGAGTGTAATTGTAAATGTGTATAAAGGAAAGGGTGATGCCCTGGAAAGAGGAAATTATAGAGGTATAAAGCTTTTAGATCAGATAATGAAGGTAATGGAGAGAGTTTTAGAAGGTAAGATTAGAGAAAGAGTGAATATTGATGAGATGCAGTTTGGGTTTATGCCAGGTAGGGGGACCACTGATGCCATATTCATTGTTTGACAGCTTCAGGAAAAATATATTGGTAGGAGAAGGGATCTTTATTTTGTTTTTGTTGATTTGGAAAAGGCCTTTGACAGAGTCCCTAGAGAGGTGGTGAAGTGGGCAATGAGAAAGCTTGGCTTGGAGGAGTGGCTGGTTAGGGTGGTTATGGCCATGTATGTGGGTGCTCACACCCAGGTGAGAGTGAATGGAGATTTGAGTGATGAGTTTTCCGTGAATGTTGGTGTGCATCAGGGGTCAGTCTTGAGTCCCATGTTGTTTATCATGGTACTTGAAGCCCTTTCACGTGACTTTAGAAACGGACTCCCATGGGAGTTGTTGTATGCTGATGATTTGGTGTTGATTGCAGAGAATGAAAGGGAGGTGGAGGAAAGGTTTAGGAAGTGGAGAGATGGTATGGGGCAAAAGGGTTTAAGGGTAAATGCAGATAAAACAAAAGTGATGATATCTAGGGTTGGTGGCGGTACTGTCAAAGACGAGGGAGGCTGGCCATGTGCAGTTTGCCACAAGGGCGTGGGAAGTAATTCCATCTTGTGCGGTGTGTGTGATAAATGGGTGCATAAGAGATGTAGTGGTATCAGAGGTAGACTGCGAGATAATGCTGATTTTATGTGTACGGTGTGCCGGGGTGAGCAGGTGGAGATCGTCAGACGTGAAAGGATTGAAATTGCTGGTGAATCTCTTGAGTGTGTGGAAGAGTTTTGTTATTTGGGAGACATGTTGTGTGCTGGAGGTGGGGCTGGAGCTAGCTCTGTGGCTAGGGTGAGAAGTGGTTGGAAGAAGTTCAGGGAGCTCTTGCCTCTCCTGACATTGAGAGGGCTCTCCCTACGTGCTAAGGGGTCTTTGTATGCAGCATGTGTTAGGAGTGTAATGCTGTATGGCAGTGAGACCTGGGCAGTGAAGGAGGAAGACATTCGCTGGCTCAGACGTACAGAAATGACAATGATTAGGTGGATGTGCAGTGCGTCCCTGCGTCCAAGGCCTGGAGGGGTTGGGTTTACAGTGGAAGAGTTGAGAGGTAGGATGGGACTGGAGTGTATTGGTGTTGTGATGAGGAGAGGTAGATTGAGGTGGTTTGGACATGTGGAGAGGATGGGGGATGATAATTGGGTGAGGAAGGTGAGAAGTGTTAATATTGGGGGTGGGGTTATGAGGGGTAGACCGAGAAAGACATGGGACGAGGTCATTAAGTGTGACCTTAGGGCTAAGGGACTGAACAGGGAGGCTGCAATGGATTGTGCAGCGTGGAGAGCCGCCATTAGGTGACCAAGGCCGACACATGCAAGCATGTTGGAGCCTTTAAAAACGAAACGAAAACGAAACGAACCTGGTGAACAAGCCTACACCTTTTCTATCCTTAATGCCATAGAGCAGCTTGTATAGCACCCTACCCAGATCCCTGACTGCCTTGGAGAGAGCTCCGACATACTTGACCTCTTCCATACAACTAATCCTTCTGCTTACTCTGTCAATCTTTTCCCTCCGTTGGGCTCCTCCGATCACAACCATATCACCTTAACCTGTCCTATCGCTCCAGTATGGCCTATGGACCCTCCAAAGAAATGTCTTCTGTGGCACTTTGGAGCTGCGGATTGGGAGGCCCTCAGGCAGCACTTCTTTGATTTTCCCTGGAATGATTATTGCTTCCATAGCTGGGAACCATCTGAGTGTGCCTTGCGCATAACGGAGGTTATTCTCTCAGGCATGGAAGCATACACTCCTTTCTCATATCCTTTGACTAATGCAAGAAAGCCTTAGTTTAATCACGCTTGTTCTAATGCTATCCGCAACAAGGAGAGGGCCTATAAAAGGTACCGGAGCCAATCCACCTCAGAATCACATCTTTTATACGTTTCTGCCCGGAGTCGTCCTAAGTCTGTTCTTCGCTCTGCTAAAAATAATTTCATCCGTACTAAATGCCCTCAACTCTCCAACTCGAATTCATCCTGCTCCTTCCGGCACCTTGCCATAAACCTTTCTAACATTTACCTCATCATCCTTCCCTCCTCTTTTCTATTCTGACGGCTCTGTAGGTATTTCTTCTACTGATAAAGCAGATCTCTTCGCTCAGACTTTCTCCTCCAAATACACCTTAGATGAATCCGGTGCTATTCCCCCATCACTTCCCCTCTTAGACTTCCTCATGGCTGACATTAAAATTTCTTCAGCTGATGTATTTTCTGTCATCACAGGCCTCAGTACTAACAAGGCATATGGGCCTGATGGAGTCCCTCCTGTTGTTCTTAAGAACTGTGCTTCTGTGCCTACACCCTGCCTAGGCAAACTCTTTCGACTTTGTCCATCAACTTGTACCTTTCTTTCTTGCTAGAAGTTTGCTCTCATTCAGCCAGTCCCAAAGAAGGGTGACCATTCCCAACCCTCTAACTATTGTCCAATTGCTTTAACATCCTGTATCTCAAAAGATTTCGAGTCAGTTCTTATTAGAAAAATTTTAAAGCATCTTTCCCATTACAACCTTCTTTCTGATCATCAGTATTGGTTCCATCAGGGACGCTCCACTGGCGATCTTCTCGCCTACCTTTCAGACTCCTGGTCATCCTCCTTTCGGGACTTTGGCGAAATCTTTGCTATTGCACTTGACATCTCAAAGGCTTTCGATGGAGTCTGGCATAAATCTTTAATTTCCAAGCTGCCCTCTTACGGTTTCTATCCTTCTATCTGTGCCTTCATCTCTAGCTTCCTTTCTGGTTGTTCTGTAGCCACTGTTGTAGATGGCCTTCGTTCTTCTCCTAGATCTGTCAACAGTGGTGTTCCTCAGGGCTCTGTCCTATCACCAACTCTCTTCCTTTTATTCATCATTGACCTTCTAAGCTGTACGTCTGACCCTATCCACTCATACTCCACCCTTCACCCTTCCATTCGGTTCCCGCAACGCCCATCTCAGCAGTTACTTCAACAAACAAGGGATGAGGCTATGGCACACCTAATGTCTGACTTGGCTCGTATCTCTGACTGGGGTAAAAATAATCTGGTTATTTTTAATGCATCAAAGACTCAGTTCTTACACCTATCAACCCGACAAAATCTTCCACAGGTGTACCCACTAATGTTTAATAATATTCGGCTTAATCCTGCATCATCCTTGAACATGCTTGGGGTTTCATTTACTCGGGACTTATCTTGGAATGATCACATTACATCACTTGTAAAATCTGCGTGCAAGAGATTAGGTGTGCTAAGCCAACTCCATTCTTTCTTCACCCCTGCACAATTATTGACTCTATACATGAGTTTTATCTGCCCCTGTGTGGAGTACAACTCTCACGTATGGGGAGGTTCCCCACATACAGCTCTTCTCAATAGGGTGGAGTCAAAGTCTTTTCATCTCATTAACTCTCCTCCTCTTACTGTCTCTCTACAGCCTCTGTCTCATCACCACACTGTTGCATCTTTATCTCTTTTCTATCACTTCAGTGGACACTGCTCCTCTGAACTGTCTGCCTGCATTCCTCCACCTCTTCGACGGGCGCATAGCACCCGTCTAGCAGCAAACTGTCATCCCTTTTCTGTGCAACTCTCTGATGCAAGAATTAACCGTTACTCGCAGTCGTTCATTTATGCAGCAGGTCAACTCTGGAAGTCTCCCTCTGTCTGTATTTCCTGCTTCCTATGATCTCCAGTCTTTCAAACGCAGTGTGTCCAGGCATCTCGAAATGAATGGATCTTGAATTTGGCTCACTCTTGTATTTTGTTTTTCTTGTGGAAGAAACAGTTGTTGCAGGCTCGTGGCCATTGGTTCCTTCTTCTTCGCATTAAAAAAAAAAAAATTAATATTGTACTTACTTTGTTTACTTTGTAGAATTTTGCCCTCCATGAGTGTAGGTAAGATGGACCTCCGTTGTGACCAGGCAGCTCTGCTTCTCAGGTATTCTGTAGGTTTGCCAATGAGATGCTTGCAAAGCTGGGGTATCCCTTTTTTTTTTTTTTTTTTTTCCCAAGAAAGAAGGAACCAAAAGCATTTCCCCCCCCCCAAGAAAGAAGGAACCAAAAGCCAAGAGCCCACAAATCATTCCTTCCAAGAAAAAAACAAACAGTACAAAAGAAAGCTTGCAGGGCTCTTGTTTGGCGAGGAGAAAATACATCCACTTCAAAACCCAGTAAACTACAAAATAAGTAAATCTCACTTAAATGAACAAAAAAAGGACGTTGCAATCGATTATTACGTCTTTCCTTGTTGCCATTGTGAATGTTTAAAACCTCATTACATGATTCTAATCATCACGATGTGTAAATAAATTAATATACATATTGCTCGTAAAATATTTTGGCTCGTAGTCAGTTTAGCTACTAAAAATTTATTTGGCTCGTAAATCTGAAACCTTAAGAGCCTAAAGGCGCGCAACCATCGGCAGTTTGCAAGAGTCCTGGCTTGTCCAATAGTGTTACCAACCATCTGTCCAGCTGATGCCTGAAAGTCAGTTGTGATCTCTGTCAGCTCCCTGATTGCCTTTGGCACAACATTGAAGAGACGAGCTCCATTTCTTGTGAAGCAGTCGTGTATGATTGTTGCTGTTCTCTAGTGTGTAGCCTCTGTCCTCTTGATGTAGCACGGTCGTCCTTTTCTTAGGTGTTTATTTACCTTCAGCCCCACATCAGGCACAAGACCATCTTCCATACATAGATCACTAGGTAGTGCTCACATCCTCTTTGTAGAGAGTACCGGTATAGTTTTAACTCCTTCAGCTGCTCCCTATAATTCATATGCACAAAACCCCAGATTCTGCTTGTGAATGTCCTTTGTAAGGATTCCAGTTTAATGATATCCGCTGTCTTGTATGGGTCCAGTGTTGACAGCAGTATTCTAGTTTAGGGAGGGCAAAGGCATTCCAGAGAGTCAACATACAAGCCCTCTTTCATGCTTGAAAGGTCCTGAGGATCCACCCGGTAAGTTTGCTGGCTGTATTGCTGGTGCAGTTTATATGTTGGGAGAAAGTTCCATCTGCACTCATAATAACTCCCAGGTCATGCACATGTTCTTTTGGGGCGATGTTTTGCTGGTGGACCTGGTAGCTAGTTCCCTGTTTGGTGTTCTGCAGTGGGCCATATCTCAGTTCGAATTTCATGCCATTCATTTTCGTGTTGTTGGTATCAGCCCAGTCTAGTAAACAATCTAGGTCTTCTTGTAGCAGGGCCACGTCATCTTTTGCCAATCTTCCTCTTCACCCCTGTGTCATCAGCAGATGATTTGGCCTGAGAATACTGAAGTTCTTTATCTATGTCTCTGATCTTGATCAGAAACAAAAGAGGTCCTAGCACTGACCCCTCTGGAACTCCACTTTTCACTTCACTCGGGTCGGAGAGGTGCCCTTGGACTGTTACTTTCTGTCTTCTGTCTGTCAAGAAACTGTGCATCCACTTTCCAAGGTTTCCCCCTATGCCAAGGTCCCTCAGTTTATGGAGAACAAGGCCATGGTCAACTTTGTCGAATGCCTTGGCGAAGTCCACGTAAATCTCATTGACATATCCACCCTTGGTAATATCTTCCAATATGGCGTCCTGATGAACGAGTAGCTGTGACAGGCAAGATCAGCCTTTTCTGAACCTATGTTGACCCTCATTAAATGCATCAGTCTCCTCCATGTGCTCATACAGTCTTTTTCTGAGGACACATTCAGTTATTTTAATAACGTGGGAGGTCAGGAGCACAGGCCGATGGTTTTTGGACAGTCCTTTGTTGCCTCCTTTGTGGATCAGAGTCAATATTCCCTCCTTCAGGGATGAGGGAACTATGTCAATAGCCAGAGACTTGGTGACTATTAGCTTCAGTGGTAGTGCCAGCTCATTTTTGCAGGTCATTAAGAACTTTGCGCTAAAGCCATCTGGTCCTGCTGCTGAATCCATGGCTATGGTATCAACGGCTTTGATTTTTTCGTCAGTTCCTGGGTTTATGTTAGTCAGCTTTGGAGTAGGTTTGGCTGCCTGTGCTTCGGAGAAAGCTGCTGAGTCATCCATGATTTTGTCAGGGTTAGGTACACTGAAGACCCTTTCATATTGTGTCTTGAGGATACTTGCCATTTTCATTGGGTCACCCACTAGGTTTCCTTTGTCATCTTCTAGTAGGCCCACCACTGTTATGTTCTTAGTCTTTTTGTTTGTGTATGTCAAGAACTTTGAATTATCATTTATATTGTAGACTTCTTATAGTTCTTCTCTTATTCTCTTGATCATGGGATTTCAGTAGTTTATTTTCTATTTCCAGGAGAGCCTCTTGCAGTTTGGTAGCTTTGTGATGTGGAGAATTTCTTGCCACTTTGGCTTTGCAGAGGCTTCTCTTTCTCTTAAGAATCCATTGGTCTTTTGGTATTTGTCTTTTCTTTTTTGAGGGATTTTTTGGTGGTACTGTACATAGGCTTCGCATATATCTTTGCATATTCTAGTACAAGTACCGTAGAGAGTATTCTGTCAACATTATCATCCACCAAGACTGCCACCCATTCGATTATTAGTGTGATTTTTATAGCAGGCCAGTTTATTTCCTTATGGTGTAAATTTAGTTTTCCCATTCCTGATAGGGTTTTGCATCCATGCTGTGGTGACTTGTTTATTAGTGCATTAATTGTGACTGTGGCTCTGCAAAATTTGTGATCAAACATGGTGGTTTCAAAAAATTCATATTTGTATATTATTCCTTGATTGGTGCTAAAATTCAGGTCTAGGATGTTGGACCCCCTTGTTGGCTTAGTTACTATCTATCTCTATCTATAGCCCGACGCCCTAATCCCGCAAAGGGTGGCCGCAGACAAAACGCCTCCAAGTCGCTCTGTCACCCACCATTTGACTACCCTCCTCCCAACTCACCCCCCCCTCCCTCATATTGTGTCAAAAATTTTCTCTCCATAAGGTCTGTCAGTTTCTTTGCTTGATGTTTTTCTTCTGCTGTTCCACCCTTGACCTCCGGTGACTCCCAGTTCAGTTGTTTGTGTTTTACCAGGTTAAGTCTTACCTGGTTTGGTTTGTAGGGGCGAATGATTAGTGATGGAGCCGAAGCAACCCGATAGTCTGACATCACGGGTGGCTACTTGCCGTGGTTTGAATGTAAAACAGATGAGGTTGTATAGTTTTCTTCAGATTTACACATTTTCCCAACTTTTTAAATCAATCACAATGATAATTACATTATGGTCTGTTGAGAATAATAATATACAATTGTAAGTTCTGTGCATGGGATCTCTCCAGCAGTTTCATCAGAGATTTGAATAATGGTTAAAGATTCTTCAATAACCCTTTCCATTTCTCGAAAAATCCATCATAGATTTGAGTATTAGGTATTTTTTATGTAACTTGGAATAGTTTATGATTAGAGGATACTTATCTTTTTGTTTACCGGTACCTGTAACCTAGCCATTCAGACCAATCCATTTAATGTTAAGTATAACAGATACTACAGTACCTGTACAGTTTTTTATAGTCATTATTCTACTGCAGATTGTAGCTGCGACGACACAATATGGCTAGAGGGTTACGGAACAAACTTCTAAGAAGAAATAAGCGAGAAAAACGTGTGCGTTATGGCAAAAAAGAGCTGGTGCGTTTGTTGAACACTGTACAGAATAATCAGGATTCTGTTATTGTGAGGGATGCTGCTGAGGGTAAGTTTATGAAAAAAAAAAAAAAACTTCAATCTGAATGACTGTAGAGCTAAGATACTGCATTTTGATTTTATACCAACAGATTCTTAGTGTTTGAAGTCAAAATAATATTGTACTGAGAATAATTGACTGATTACTCTAGCTTACCTTCAGAAAGTTTAAGAGTCTCATCACGTGGAGAGACAGGCTGACGAATGAGGATATAAAGGAGCGCTGTGGTGTTGGTGTGGATGTGATAGGAAGCGTTATGAGGAACACACTGAGGTGGTTTGGCCATGTGGAGAGGATGGAGGGTGAAAGACTGACGAAGAGAGTGTATGTGAGTGAGGTGGAGGGGGGAAGAGGGAGGGGGAGGCTGAGGAGGAGATGGAGGGATGGGGTGGAGAGGTATATGAGAGGGGGGTGTGAGTTGGGAGCAGGGCAGTGAAATGGCGGAGGACAGGGCGACTTGGAGGCGATTTGTTTGTGGCCACCCCAAACGGGATTGAGGCGTCAGGCAATAGATAGATAGATAGATAGATCACCAACTAGTAAACTTCAGTCACATGCCATGTACCACTGATACATAGACAGCTCCTAGATATTAGAGTTCCTAATTTACATAAAGGTCAAACCAGTAAGGATTGTTAATCAAATATGTACTGTTAAAACAAAGGTCATACGGTAGTCATTAGGTTTGAGGGAAGCAGTGTAAAACAGATTGCTTGGTCTTGTGAGTAAAAAAGATGTTTGAAGGAATTCGGTCCTGTATGCAGTTTGTAATATGTGGGTCCATTGAAGATGCAGTGGTGTTTGAGGTAGACTGCAGGAGATGAAACATTTTAATTATGCGATACCCGGTATGTAGGGGTGTCCAGGCTGTGGATGATAGAGCAGAAAGTTTCAGTTTGGAAGACAGCCCTTTGGAATGCTGGGAGGAGTTTTGTTACCTGGGGATCATGTTGATTGCAGGAGGAACAGATGCTAGTTCCATTGCTGCAATGGGAAGTGGGTAGAAAAATCAAAGAAATTATTGCCACTCCTGGTTGTGAAGGACTGCAAGAGAGATTTGGCTAAAAAATATCAGAGAGGTGATGCATATTAAGAAGGCAGAAGTATATGACTGAATGTAGAAGCTTGCAGATGTGAATATGAAATGGAAAGTCCCCAGAGGAGACTTTGAGGTTTTGTTTAAGAGATATTCAGGCTGAGGAAATCAGCAAGAAGGAAATTGCTTCTGATTTCAACTCATGGATAACCTCCAACAGGTGAAAGGATCAGTAGCTGCCAGTATGGTCAGCGATCTGTAAGGTGTGGAGCGTTACACCTGTGACCTCAATTTTTTACCAGCAGTCAGCAGTTTTTTATACTGCATCATCCAGTGTTCAATAGTCTGACTACAGGATCTCTTTCTTCAGGTGCTGTCATTTCCACTGTAAAAAGAAGAAGAAGAAGAAGAAAAAAAAAAAAAAGATTATTTGGAATACCATAGTTTTCTTTGCTCCTCTTTTCTTAGTACTGTATCGTGGTTCCTCTATGCTTAAAAACTTTGCATTTGCCTCCAGAAATACAGAAAAGTGTGTCGCCTATTTCTTAACTAATTTTTTGTTTCTTATGTGTGTGTCATACCCATATTAGTTATTAAATAAATTGTTTTTCAGTTGTCAGGAGTATGGGGTCAATCAAGATCAAAAAGCTTTCAGAGAATGACATGGAGGTGTCAGAAGCACCAAAAGAAGAAAAACCTGAGAGCTCAGCCACAAGTTCTCTGAGAGCTGTTATCAAGGAGCATGGCACTGTCCCAAAATGGATTCATCCAAGAAAAACTATGAAAGCTAAGAAAATGAAGAAGAGAGTTAAACGAGATAAAAGATCCCAGCAGAATTTTAAATCTAAACCAAAAAAATGAAACATTAGCTCAGTGTGCATTTTTGGTAATGAGCAATATTATTGGCCTGTTGTTTTTACCAGGTGCACAGTATCAACTGACAGTTCTAAGTTGTGATGTCAAAGTTAATCAAGAATAAAGGAAAAAAGATCAAATTAATTTGTTATTGGACTGCATCTTTGTTGTAATAATATACAGCAGCTACCAGTAGCAAAAATGCATGACTGTTATGATTGAGCCTTGATATTTACAGAATATTTTGACAATATACAGTGGTACAGTGAGTTTGTCAGAAATAGCAAGTAAACCTCCATAAGCAGAGATGTATGTAAAAAGTTTATGTAAGCATGCCAGTTTAGATAAGGCATTCCATTAACAATTTGATACATCAGAAGAAAGCAGTGTACTGTATACAATATTATTTTATGATTTCATGGTTGTATAGTAAGTGCTCAGGTTATCACAGCAAGCATAGAAAGAAAATTGGAGATTCTCTGTAAGCTACCTTTCTATGATATTATTCTTAAAATTAATAAAGACAGTACTTTCATTAACTGTAAACATTGTGTCATCGACTACCCTGCCTATACTCTGCAGCATTCTGCAGATATTTGAGCTTGGTTACCCTTCTGCATGAGAAGTGCATGCATGTGAATTTTATGTTCTGGGAAGACTTGAATATGTAAGAATTAAATTACCTTAAAAATAATTAAATACCCATTGCTGTTCATCTGTTTGGTCTCTGTTTGAAAATATAATACTGTACTTTAGAATGTTGATATGACTGTTGCTGTTATTGTTGCAACCCCAGGCTCATCTGGATGCGAACCCATTGAACTGCAGGATACTGGCCACTTTAAGTGGTCACTTCGAGAGGTCTTCTGTTGATATTATATTGAAGAATTGTCTGAGCTGTGAGTATGGTGTTCGAAATGAATGTGTTGTGGAGGGGCAGATGCTGCAAAGGAGTATGGGCATAATAGACTGCTGTCAGTTGTATTTTACATTGGTATCATAGCAGAGGAATATTTGTGTAGTACAGTGTGTGGATAGGATACGAAATAATGTGATTCGTGAAAGATGCAGAGTGAGGAAGTCTGTGGACACCAGAATCGAAAAGTGTATTGAGATGGTATGGTGATGTGGAGAGAATGGATAACAATAGAGTGGTGAAAACGGTATATCTGAGCGAATTTAAAGGAGGGAGGAGATGAGGTAGGCCAAGGAGAAGGTGGAGGGATATGGTGGATGAGTGTGTGAGGAAGAGAGGTATGGAAGTCAGTGAGGCTAGGGGACTGACAAGAGATTGAGCTGGCTGGATGAATTTTGTGAGAAGAAGCAAATGATCAGGGATTTGGCACCCCTTATTAACGTGATAGCGTTCAGATTGACTCTGTCGGATACATTTTTGTGAAGCTACAGAATGTGATGAAAGTTTTTGGTGTATCAGATAGAGCCAGGATTCTGGGGGCTTGAATGATAAGTGAATGGAAGTGTGGCCCATTGGATTGGGCAAACTTGTGCTGTCTGGACATTGCTACTCCTCACCCTGCCCTAGGGTGGGAAAGGAGGTTTGGTTGATGATGATGAACTATCATCATTGCAGAGAAGGTGACAGCTCGCAGTCTGACTTGGTGTACTTGTGTTTGGGTAAGTTAGTTTCTTAAGGATGTATATCTGGTTGTGGTTCATGAAGGATGCATTCTGACTGAAGCTGCTGTATGGTCTATAATGATAAAAACAAGACATGGTATCAAAACTACGCAATTGTTATGAATGACACCACAGATCCATTATGGTCGACAGATTTAATACTGTAGTCCTATCTTGTTATTGGGTAATATTTTCCAAAGTTTCTCTCTCTCTCTCTTACTAGTAATGCACTGCATGCATGACTTTTGTAGGATTAATGACACTGCTGATGATGTTTGCACTTGTCAGCTTTGAAAAGTAGGCTGAGTGATTGATGACACTAGTACACATGCAAGTGTCAAAAACAATGGAGTGTAGCCTAGCTGGGTGAATGTGATCACTTGATTAAAATGATATTTTCTGACACTGTACATTTTTGGTATCTCAGAAAACAGCATTTTTGGGACTGGCATGATCACCCTACTTGCATGAAACAGATCATGCAACACTTAACCATCCATCCATCCATCATCCAATCCTACGTTGCCCGATGAGGAGCGTAGGAGCCCGGGGCTAGGCAAGTTGGTCCTGACATTAAAGGTGAGTGATCAGCCTCACTCATCCATGAGAGGCATTATGTGAACAATAAACCCCAACCATCCCTTGGATGTAAACCTTCACTGGCTTAGTCCGATTGGAGTCCCGTAATTACCCACTAAACCACCAGGCACCAAAATTTGGTTATATGGTTACCACCCAGCATAGTAAATGGTTTCCTGATGTACAGGAAACCATTTGGCTTATCACTCAGTGTAAAGTCACCCACAGGCAGAAGGTAGAGGAAAGAAAGACAGAAGAGGGAGTGTAAAGTCACCCGTATGCAGAAGGATGAGGAAAGAATGAAGGAAAGAAAAAAGATGATGGAAGGAAAGAAGGATGGAGGAGAGGAAAGGGCAGACACCCGAGAGTAGCACTACATTGAATGAGTGGATGGTGAGTGCCTCCACCTACCAAAAAGCACAACACACAACCATGAACATAATTACTGCTATCACAGGTATGTGATCACAATACTGTCCGATAAACTGCTGGGGAATACAGTAAGTTACTGTATTTAGACTTTTAAAAATAACAAACTGCAACACCTTAGGGCTCCATCACCTCATATATGATATTAAGGAACTTGCCATTACTATGATAGACGATTGTATGTTACACAAACTTTTCCAGTACTGTAAACATTAATATTTTTACAAATTTCCCTGTCTCAGAACAGCATCAACCAGTCAAAAGGTACCATAATTAATTAATTGATGAACTATGTTTTATATAGAATATATTCTTTTCCCAATTTTTTTTTGCACAAGTTACCTCTCCCCGTCCCTTTTTATTAATTTACGGAATGGCTAGTGCTGGTGTATGAGATTCACACCTGTAAAGAAAAAAATGGAACAGACAGGATTCCAAGATATGATGTGTGAGTGATGGTGAGTGGCCCAGTTCCGAAGACATGCTGCTGATAGCTCTTACTCATTCTTGAGTCACTTATCTTTTAAGTAGCAAAAAAAAAGTGTATATATATATATATATATATATATATGTGTGTGTGTGTCTGTGTCTGTCTGTATATATACATATATATATATTGTAATGCTAGGTGTTTTAGGGTCAGCTTCCCGTCCCTTTAATGTCTTGTGTGTAGGTGGGTTCTCTTTCTAGACTGGAGCTTAGACAAATAAGAGAGGGGCAGGACACAAACTCAAGGCAACAACTTTACATGTGTATTGCTAAATTCTACAAGTGGAATGGGTAGATGTCACAAGAGTAATTATATTGAACAATTATAAACCTTAGGCCTAGACTATGGGTATTAGTATCACGCAGGATACTATTTGGGACAAGATCAGGTAAAGTGAATAGCACTACGATCAGGAGTCCGAGGGCAGTGAGACCAAATTCTGTCACTCAGGGGAAGTCCAGGTTTTATCTATCGGATGGAGTTCTGTTCACTAGGACCATGGCACTGTTTTCACTGTTTGGCAGTCCAACTTGTTTGTCTGTCGTGTTATCAGTTATTGTTATTGCACTGGATCCTCTGTATCTCGGCATGAGGCTGTATCACAAAGATGGTAGGTGTTCACTCAGACAGACACATTTCACTGCCCAGACGTATTCACTGTCTCACAGTTATTTTATTTATTCAACCTTTCTTTTACACTAACACTGACGCTTTTATTTCTGACTTCCCGTATTCTGATAATTCACTGTTCTGCCCTTGCTTCACTGTATCACTTTCACTGTGCTTTCACTGTTACTTTTGGGACTGGATGTAGTGGCAGTCAGGTACAAGGGCAGTGGGAACAACTCTGCCTAACTACTGATGGGGCTGAGTTCCACAGGGGGACTTCGTATTCAGGGGCCACGGGATCATGCGTAGGGGCATCCTCTCTTGTCCGGGGCTGCTGGTGGTGAAGAGTCCCGCGCTCTCAGGGCTCGGGGCTGGAGTCTGGCCCTCTGGGCTGGGGCCGAACAGCTGCCTGAATCTTTCACTCAGGCACCTGACGAAGGACGAAGGTCTCCGGCGTCGGGGTGTAGGGATGTCCCTCCCGAGGGTCCTGGAGGCAGTCTGGAGGTCCCGTGGGCTGCAGTCCTCGGTGGTTGGGGATGCCATCAGGAGTGGGCTGTGGCATCGGCCTCTGTCAGGCGAGGCCTCTTAGGGACCGGCTGTAGTGAGAAGAGCCCGGTGGTGGTCACTGGGCCTCTTCAGTAGTCCTCCAGGCTGGGGCCTCCCTTTGGGTTGTAGTCTCGGGTAGAGGAGTCAGCACCTGATGGAGGAGCGGCTACTGGCCGTCTCCTCTCGTAGGGCCTGGCTACTGGCCGTAGCCTATGGGCACGGCTACCGTCCGTTGCAAAGGCCCAGCTACTGGCAGTGGCCTGGGAAAGGGAGTGGCTACAGGCCAACTCAAGGGCACCTTCTGAGCGGCTACCGGCCGTCTCCTGGTTACTTCCGGAGCGGCTACCGGTTGTCTCCTGCAGAAGGGTCAGCGGCTACAGGCCGTCTCTGTTAGGGCACTTTCGGAGCAGCTACCGGCCATCTCTTTATTACCTCCAGAGCGGCTACCAGCCGTCTCCTGTAGGAGGGTCGAGTGGCTACAGGCCGTCTCTGTTAGGGCACCTTAAGAGCGGCTTCTGACCTTCTCCTGACGAAGGCGGGAGTGGCTGCAGGCCATCTCCTTATTACCTCCAGAGCGGCTGCAGGCCGTCTCCTGTAGGAGGGTTGAGTGGCTACCTGTTGTCTCAGGGGTGCTGACTGGAGCTAGAGTAATAGCCCCGCCCCGATCTTGTCGGTGGTCGGCTCGCCTGGAAGGTAGTCTCTTTTTTCATGCTATGGTGGCGGCGGGTGAGTTCTGGGTCATAGGGGCGTGCAGCCCGGACAGACTTATGTTCTTATCGCCCAGAGTCAAGTCGCGCTCTATTCACCCCTCCATAGGCTCCTTCTGGGGGTGTTGGGCTGTCCTCCGTAAGACTATTCAGCATTTTACCACCGTCTTTGGATGAAATGTCACGTCCCTGTGACTGGAGGTAGTAAACATTTGTGCTGTAGGTGTGGTAGACTGGCTGCAAGTGTTGGAGGAGAGCATGCCAGGCGGTGGTGGTGGGGTTTTCATCTAGCTGAGTGTCGCAGGTGATGAAGTGGGTGGATTGGTTGGTGGAGGTGCGGAGAAGTCGAAGGAGGTGGAGGGGTCCACGGACTCGGTGTTTATGTCTGAAGGGCGGCGCCCATATGGATCAGTGAATCCTCATGTCGGTGGGTCTTATCTCCCGTGGAGAGCTGTGCTGAAGACTGGAAACTGCTGAGGTGCTCTGGGTTTTGCTATGGGGTGGTGTCTCTGGGGAGTGTAGGTGGAGGGGATTTGTGCCTGGTGTAGCATATTAGGGAAGTGAGGGTGGTTTGGCAGTGAGTTGGGTGGCGTTGGGGTCGGGGTGTATCGGGCGGGTGGGCGGGATATGTGGTCGGAGCGTGTAATGGTGGTTTTGAGCGTGAACGTGGGCGGTGTGTTGGGTGTGTGGTGTGGGCTAGGTTTGGTTGTGTGTGGTGGCGAGGTTGATAGTGTGCGTGGGGGTGGGGACGCGGTGGCGGCGCTGGATGTGGGGGATGGGGAGGGCGGCGGTGAAGGGGTGGGAGGAAGGTCAGGCATTTGCGGTGCTGGTGAGTCGGTAGGTGGGGTGCGATGCGATGTGACAGACAGTTGGGTGGGAGGAGATGGGGAGGGGGAGGTAGGTAGAGAAGGTGAGTGTGAGATGTACAGTACAGTAGCAGTCATAGGAGTTAGGGGAGGGTTGGTGGCTGTGGTTGGCGATGGGGAAGGTGGGGTTGGGGTTGGGGAGGTGGTGGTGTGTCTTGCTGGTGGGCGTGAAAGGCAGCCAGAGTGGTTGATGCTGGGTTTTAGGATGGGGGTGGGTGGTGAGATGGGTGTGCGGCCCTTTGTGCTTTGGCTGCATGTGGTGTGGCAGTGGAGGTGGTGCGCTGGGGTGGGGTAGTTGCGGGCGGTGCTCCAGAGGCAGGCGTGGGCGAGGCAGTGGGGCTTAAGGTAGGTGATGGGTGGGGGTGTGAGGATGCTCTGGTACTGGAGGTTGGTAGCGGTGGTCAGGTGGCAGGTGAGGTGGCGTTAGGTGTGGAGGGCGAAGGGGCTGGAGGTGAGACAGTGGGAGGCTGGCTGTGGAAAAGAATTCGTGGCGGTGATGGCGTGAGGTGTGGGTGGTGAGGAGGGAGTGCGGTCTTGTAACGCCATCCCGGTGTTTGGTGGTGGGGTGGCTTGGGTGGTGGCAGGGTTCTGTGCTCGCAATGTGGGGTGGGCGGTGGGTGCAAAGCGAGGGGATGGTGTGGGTTTGGGGGTTGTGGCGGGTGGTGTACGGTGCTGGAACCGTGGTGGCTGGGTCAGGGGTGGTTTTATTGGCGGCGGTGGTGGGGTGGCAGGAGCTGAGGTGTGGTGGGTGGGGGTGTGAAGGTACTCTGGTACTGGGGGTGGGTAGAGGTGGTGAGGTGGCAGGAACTGAGGAGTGGGGTGTGGCGGATGGTGGGTGGGGGTGGGGGTGTGAGGGTGCTCTGGTACTGGGGGTGGGTAGAGGTGGCAGGAGCTGAGGAGTTGGGTGTGGCGGGTGGTGTGTGGAGTCGGAGGCGAGGTAAGGCAGCATGAGGTGTGGGAGGTGAAGGAGCCAGTGGTGGGGGGGAAGTGCAGCCTCGCGGTGTTGTCTGGATGTATGGTGATGGGGTGGTGTAGGGGCGGCAGGGGGCCGAGCTCGTGGTGGAGTGGCGGGAGATGGGGTGCGGGGTATGGCAGGTGGCGAGGTGTCTGGTGAGGTTATTGGAGATGAGTTGGGGTTTCGTGGGGATGGTGAGGTTGAGGGTGGGGAAGGGAAGTGACCGAGAAAAAGGAGGTGGGTGGGGGTAGGTCAGAAAAAGAGGGGAGTAAAAGAAATAGAGGTAGAAGAGTGAAAGGAAACGTTCCGTTTTCCCCTGTCGTAGACTGGGAGGGGATGTGAGGTGGCCCCCGCTAGTAAAGGGGGGTGGGGGCGCCTTCTGTGCCTTTTCCTTCGGGTTTTGTTTCCTTCAGGCTCGGGGCAATTGGTGTATGGCGGGGCAGCTTGTAGGTGCCCTTGGGTCATTCTGCTGCGCCGAGCAGCTTTTAGCTGCCTGCAGATGTCGTGAATGGGGCATTCGTGGCAGTAAGCAGAAAATTCCCACAGGCCAATCGCGATGATGTTCGTGGGAAACTGGTCAATTGCGATGATGTGTTGAGGAATGGAGTGGATGGCTAGAAGGTGCCTTGTTACTTGGATATTAAAATGCAGTGCAGTCTCACAGAGGGCAGCCCAGCACCCCCAGAAGGAGCCTACGGAGGGGCAAATGCAGCGCAACTTGACTCCGGGCGACAGGAACATAAGTCCGCCCAGGCCGCGTGCCCCTATGACCCGAAGCTCACCTGCCGCCACCATAGCAGGAAAGTGAGACTACCTTCTGGGTGAGGCGACCTCCGACAACCAGGGGGTTGGGCTATTACTCTAGCTCAAGTCAGCACCCCTGAGACGGCCAGTAGCCGCTCAACCCTCCTACAGGAGACGGCCTGCAGCCACTCTGGAGGTAATAAAGAGACAGCCGGTAGCCGCTACTGCCTTTCGTCAGGAGATGGCCAGAAGCCGCTCTGAAAGTGCCCTAAAAGAAATGGCCTGTTGCCGCTTGACCCTCCAGCAGGAGACGGCCGATAGCCACTCTGGAGGTAATAAGGAGAAGGCCGGTAGCCGCTCTGAAGGTGCCCCTCAAGAGACGGCCTGTAGCCGCTCAACCCTTCTGCAGGAGACGGCCTGTAGGAAATAAGGAGACGGCTGGTAGCTGCTCCCGCCTTCATCAGGAGACGGCCGGTAGCCACTCTGAAGGTGCCTCTCAAGAGACGACCTGTAGCCGCTCGACCCTTCTGCAGGAGATGGCTGGTAGTCGCTCTGGAGGTAATAAGGAGACGGCTGGTAGCCACTCCCTCCTTCTTCAGGAGACAGCTGGTAGCCGCTCCGAAGGTGCCCTTGAATCGGCCTGTAGCCGCTCCCTTCCCCAGGCCACGGGCAGTAGCGGGGCCTTAGCGACGGCCGGTAGTCACACCCCTAGAAGGCCACGGCCAGTAGTCGGGCCCTACGGCAGGAGAAGGCCGATAGCCGCTTCTCCATCAGGTGCTGACACCTACCCACGAAACTACGACCCAGAGGGAGACCCCAGCCTGGAGGAGTATTGGAGAGGCCCTGTGACTACCACCAGGCTCTTCTCACTGCAGCCGGTTCCTGAGAGGACTCGCCTGACGAACCCCAACGTAGGCCGACGCCGCAGCCCACTCCTGACGGCGTCCCCAATCACCGGAGACCGCAGGGTACGGGACCTCCAGACCGCCCCCAGGACCCCCGGGCAGGACATCCCTACACCCCGATGCCGGAGATCTTTGTCCTCTGTCAGGCGCCTGAGCGAGAGGTTGAGGCAGCTGTTCGGCCCCAGCCCTGAGGGCCAGACTTCAGCCCCAAGCCCTGAGAGTGCGGGACTCTTCGCCACCAGCAGCCCCGGACGTGAGAGGACGCCCCTACGAGTGATCCCGTGGCCCCTGAATACGGAGGCCCCTGGCGGAACTCAGCCCCGTCAGTAGTGAGGCTGAGTCATCCCCGACGCCCATGTACCTGACCGCCATTACGCCTAGTCCCGAAAGGGAGTGACAGCGAAAGCACAGTGTCCGTAGTATAGTGAAGTAAGGACAGAACAGTGAGTTATCAGAATATGGGAAGTCAATGAGAAAAGCATCAGTAGTAATATAAAAGAGAGGTGGAATAAATAAAACAACATTGAAACAGTGAATACGGCAGGGCAGTGAAATAAATGTGTCTAAGTGAACACGCTACCGTATAGTGACATAGCCTTACCTTAAAATCATACAGAGGCCTCAGTGCAAAAACAATGATTAACGACATGACAGAAAAACCAGTTAGACTGCCAACAGTGAAAACAGTGCCACGAACTCCACCCGATATACAAAACCTATACTTTTCCAAGTAATACTAGCGTTCAGCTTCACTGCCCTAAGACTCTTGATTGTAGTGCTATTCACCCTACCCGATCTTGTCCCAGGTATATCCTGTGCGATACAACACCCATAATCTAGACCTTAGGATTATAATTGTCCAGCATAATTACTCTTGTACATCTACCCGTTCCACTGTAGAATTTAGCAATACACATGTAAGGTTGTTGCCTTGAGTTTTCGTGTCCTGCCTCTCTTATTTGTCTAAGCTCCGATCTAGAAAGAGAACCCAGCTACACACTAGGCATTAGAGGGAGGGGAAGCTGACCCTAAAACACCTACCATAACAGATATCTTTATCCAGATCTCCCGTAGGGTCATGTATGATAAAATGTTTTTTGATGACACTCGGGAGGATCCTGATAAGTGTGCTAAATATGAGTTGTTCCCGGGTTTCGTCTTCTGCCTCCAGGTAGGCAGCGGTCATCTAAACTGTCACCAAAAGTTAGGCTATCCAATTGGGATAGCTCCACCACTTTACCTAATGATGGGGTGATGTCCTGAATCACGAGATTCGTGAAATTCTGCCAGGTGAGCCCCAAGACGATCTTAGGTGCGATAATGGCTGCCGCTTTACCAAGCAGAGAGAGTGTAACCGCGATTTTTTGCTTGTCATCTTCGAACCCGATGTCTAGCAAAGGTTTAATAATTGCTAGGTATGTGTGAACATCATACTGTTCGAGGTCGAATTTGGGCAATTGCACGTGAGGTCTGGTTGCCTTTTGCTGGTATTTCCTGATTACCTCCGTCTTATGCCCGGGTCAAGAACCACCGCTGTCCACCAGTGTAATGCTATGTGTTTTAGGGTCGGCTATCCGTCCATCTAACGCCTAGTGTGTAGCTGAGTTCTCTTTCTAGACCGGAGCTTAGACAAGTAAAAAAGAGGCAGGACACAAAAACTCAAGGCAAAAACCTTACACGTGTATTGCTAAATTCTACAAGTGGAACGGGTAGATGTCAATTATAAACCTTAGGCCTAGATTGTGGGTATTAGTATCACGCAGGATACTATCGGGACAAGATCAGGTAAAGTGAATAGCACTACGATTAGGAGTCCTAGGGCAGTGAGACCAAATACCATCACTTGGGGGAAATCCAGGTTTTATCTATCGGGTGGAGTTCTGTTCACTAGGGCCGTGGCACTGTTTTCACTATTGGCAGTCTAACTCGTTTGTCTGTCGTGTTATTAATTATAGTTATTGCACTGGAGCCTCTGTATGATCTCGGCGTGAGGATATATCACTAAGATGGTAGCGTGTTCACTCAGACAGACACTTATTTCACTGCCCAGCCGTATTCACTGTTTCACAGTTACTATATTTGTAATGCTAGGTGAAAAAGGCCCGACTCCTCGTCCTAAAGCACCTAACATGTATGCGGGGTCCTCTTTCGAGACCGGAGCTTAGTGCGATGAAAGAGAGGCAGGACACAAAAACTTCAGGCAATAACCTTTACACGTATAATACCTCAGGCAGACACAGGACAAAGGCAGCAGATATTACAACACAATATATGACATAGAAATTGTAATGCTAGGTGGAAATAGGCTCGATTTCTCGTTCCTACTACACCTAACGTGGAGCGGGGTCCTCTTTCGAGACCGGAGCTTAGTGCAATAAAGAGAGGCAGGACACAAAAACTCTAGGCAATAACCTTTACACGTATATCACCACAATCAAACACAGGACAGATCAGCAGATATTACAGTATAATACATAGCAATATAAAACTTTATCTAGGACATGGGTATCTCGCAGGATACTTACTTATCTGACATTAATGACAACACAATCAATCCTAGGGTATTCAAGGTACAGTGAATATAGGCGAGCGCGGGAGGCGCGGGGGGGGGGGGTGAGTCTCACAAGGGAGGAAAAAGGGGAGGGTGCGGGGAGTGACTTGTGACGGCTAGGGGGGAGTTATGGTAATATTGGAGAGAGGCAAATATTAACAATGAGGACTATACGTTTTCCACTAGCAAAGGGACTTTGGTAATTGATTTTATTCTTGATTTACACTTACTCTAGATACTGGGACGAGAGAGTGGCGTACAAGAAAAAATACGTGGCTTGAAAAACAGTGCCCCCGAAGAATACCATAGTACCCCCGACGACAGGGCAAGCCAAGAACAGCGTAGTGTGCCCACAGATACGCCGACACCCCCACACGGACCCCACGGGGTGGCCGCCACCAGCCACCATCACTCCGGGCAACAGCGACACAAGTCAGCCCGGGCCGTGCGCCCCTGTGACATGCAGCCACCACGCCGCCGCCACCGTAGGAGAAGGACACTACCTTCGCGGAGTGGAGTTGCTGAGCTAGCTAGGGGTGGAGTTAGAAAACATACTCCAGACGGCGCCCCTCTGGTAGAGACGATCTATGGTCGCTCCCAAAGTGTTCCGGTAGAGACGATCTATGGTCGCTCCCAAGGTGTTCCGGTAGAGACGATCTATGGTCGCTCCCAAGGTGTTCCGGTAGAGACGATCTATGGTCGCTCCCAAGGTGTTCCGGTAGAGACGATCTATGGTCGCTCCCAAGGTGTTCCGGTAGAGGCGATCTATGGTCGCTCCCAAGGTGTTCTGGTAGAGACGATCTATGGTCGCTCCCAAGGTGTTCCGGTAGAGACGATCTATGGTCGCTCCCAAGGTGTTCCGGTAGAGACGATCTATGGTCGCTCCCAAGGTGCTCCGGTAGAGACGATCTATGGTCGCTCCGAAAGTGCTCAGGTAGAGACGATCTATGGTCGCTCCGAAAGTGCTCAGGTAGAGACGATCTATGGTCGCTCCGAAAGTGCTCAGGTAGAGACGATCTATGGTCACTCCGAAAGTGCTCAGGTAGAGACGATCTATGGTCGCTCCAAAAGTGCTCAGGTAGAGACAATCCATGGTCGCTCCCATCCTCGTGAGACGATCTATGGTCGCTCCGAAAGTGTCGTGGTAGAGATGACCTATTGTCGCTCCCTCCCTCGTGAGACGATCTACGGTCGTTCCGAGGGCGTGCAGAGGGAGGTGAGTAGAGAGACGTCCCCACGGCAGGAGACTGGAGCCCAGGCTTCCCGTCCCAGAGTGACCCAGCCAGGCCTCCCAGCCTCCCCTGGTCTCTGTTCCCTACGCCTGGCTCTAGAGCAGACGCACCTGACGGACCTCAGTGGAAGTTGCTGCCGCAGCCCTCCCCTGTCGGCGCCCCTAGACGCTGGAGACCGCAGCCCACAGTCTCTCTCGGTTCTCCCCAGGACACCCGGGCGTGATCTCTCTACGCCCCCACGACGCCGGGACTTATCACAGAGGTTCCTAGAGCTATTCGGCCCCAGTCCCGAGGGCCACACGCCAGAGCCAAGTCCGGAAGCCACGGGAAGTCCAGGACACGAGAGGACGCCCTTACGAGTTATCCCGTGCCCTCTCGGCACGCCTCGCATTGGCGGTGCCCCTAGCCCAGCAGGATCGCCAACGACATGTTCCTGCCTATCCCCCTGATGAATACGTGTGATATTGTAGCACGAGTGATTTAGGAAGTGTGATTTCCCCTAATGTAAGTATTGTGCAGTGATTTCATATAGTGAATATCGGGGTAAATCAGATCACAGTGAGAAGTTAAAGGACGAGAGTGTGAAACAAGATCTGATTGACTATACGTGTGAGTGACATCTCTGTTATACAATTAATAAGCCTGTGCCTATAAAGACGTACCCCCATTACTGTGAAGGAATATTGTGAAAGGAAGTATTAATGGTATTCTCTCCTTCCCCCACTCTACTCATAAATCTTGTTTACCACCCGCTCTCACTCCCATATCTCAAATAAGTGTAAATCAAGGATAAAATCAATTACCAAAGTATTTTGGCTAGTGGAAACCATATAAACTTCACGGCTAATATCTGCCGCCCTTCAGTATTACCATAACTTTCCCCTAGCCGTCACAAGTCACTCCCCGCACCTCCCCTATCTCCTCCTAGTGAGACTCAACCCCCTCCTGCGCCCCCGCGCGCACGCTTATATTTACTGCACTCATGATACACTTGAATTGTTAGTGTTGTAATTAGTATCAGAGAAGCAAGTATCCTGCGAGATACACATATCCTAGATAAGGTTTTATATTGCTATATATTGTGCTGTAATATCTGCTGATTTGTCCTGTGTCTGACTGTGGTAATATACGTGTAAAGGTTGTTGCCTAGAGTTTTTGTGTCCTGCCTCTCTTTATTGCACTAGCTCCGGTCTCGAAAGAGGACCCCGCTCCACGTTAGGTGAAATAGGAACGAGAAGTCGAGCCTAATTTCACCTAGCATTACACAAGATTTATGGGCAGCGTGAGTGGGGGAATATCACCAATACTCTCTCGTTATATTTCTTTAGAGCTCACAGTAGTAGGGGTATGTCACTACGGAGGAATCTCCAGGCGGCACAGGCTTACTAAATATATATAAGGGACGTCACTCATGAATATAGTTCATCAGATCTTGTTCCACACACTCGTCCTTTATTCTCTCACTGTGATCTTACTTGCCCCGATATTCGTTATATTAAGACAATGCACATACTAGGGGAAATCACACTTAACCTAAATCACTCGCACTGTAACATCACACGTAGTCATCGTGGAGACAGGCGGGAACATGCCATCGGCAATCCTGCCGGGCTAGGGGCACCTCCAAGGGGAGGCGTACCAAGAGGGCACGGGATAACTCGTAAGAGCGTCCTCTTGCGTCCTGGGCTACCCGTGGCTCCCGGGCTGGGCTCAGGAGTGTGGCCTTCGGGACTGGGGCCGAATAGCTCCAGGAACCTCTGTTGTAAGTCTTGGCCGGAAGTGGGAGCCTTATGTCGTCGTAGGGGCGTATGGAGATCGCGCCCAAGTGTCCTGGGTAGAATCGAGAGAGACTGCGGACTGCAGTCTCCAGCGTCTAGGGGCGCCGACAGAGGAGGGCTGCGGCATCGACTTACACTGGGGCTCGTCAGGTGCATCTGCTCTAGAGCCAGACGTAGGGAGCATAGGCCAGGGGAGGCTGTGAGGCCTGTCTGGGCCACTCTGGGATGGGAGGCCTGGGCTCTTGTCTCCTGCTGGGGCTCCTTGCCTCCTTCTGTGCACCCTCGGAGCGACAATAGGTCGTCTCATGAGGAGGGGAGTGACAATAGGCCGTCTGTACCAGGACACTTTCGGAGCGACAATAGGCCGTCTCTACCGGGACACTTTCAGAGCGACAATAGGCCGTCTCACGAGGTGGGGAGCAACAATAGGCCAACTCTACCGAAACACTTTCGGAGCGACAATAGGCTGTTTCACGAGGAGGGGAGCCACAATAGGCCGTCTCACAAGGAGGGGAGCCACAATAGGCCGTCTCACAAGGAGGGGAGCAACAATAGGCCGTCTCACAAAGAGGGGAGCGACAATAGGCCGTCTCACAAGGAGGGGAGCGACAATAGGCCGTCTCACAAGGAGGGGCGCTGTCTGGAGTGTCTATAACAACTCCACCCCTAGCTGGTTCAACAATCCCACTCCGTGAAGGTAGTGTCCTTCTCCTATGACGGCGACGGCATGGTGGCTGCATGATATAGGGGCGCACGGCCCGGGCTGACATATGTCGCTGTTGCCGGGAGTTGTTCCGACTGGTGGCACTCCACCCCTAGCTGGTTCAACAATCCCACTCCGTGAAGGTAGTGTCCTTCTCCTACGACGACGATGGCGTGGTGGCTGTGTGACATAGGGGCGCACGGCCCTGGCTGACATATGTCGCTGTTGCCAGGAGTTGTTCCGACTGGTGGCGGCTACCCCGGGGGGGTCCGTGTGGGGGTGTTGGCACATTCCCAGGCATACTGGGCTGTATCTTGCTTGCCCCGTTGTCGGGGGCACTATGGTATATTTCGGGGGCACTGTTCTGTAAGTCACGCATTTTACCACTCTGCCCCTGTAAAAAGTCACGTCCTCGTGGCTGGAGGTGGAATGCTTGTGTGTTGGGGATGGTGTTCACGGGCTGGAGGTGTTGCAGCACAGTTTGGCAGGCGACAGTGTAGGGGTTTTCTTCTTGCTCCGGGTCGCAGGTGAGGAAGAGTGTGGAGGCGGTGGTGGTAGACTGGAGGAGGGTTAGCAGGTGGTGTGGCCCGCGGAGTCTGTGGTTCCTGCCAAGGGTAGGTGCCCATACGGCCCGCTTCACTCTCATCTTGCTTCGTGTGGCTGTCGGTGTGGTCGGAAGCTGAATGCTGGATACCGAGGGTAAGGGCTGGGTTTTGTGCCGTGGTAATGCGGCGTTGAGTCTCTGGGGAGTACAGGTAGAGGGGATTTGGGCTTGATGGTGTGAAGTCGTGGAGAGGTGGGTGGTGTAGGGGTGTGTGTGTATCGGGCGGGCGAGTGTGAGAGGCGGCCCGAGCGGGTGGTGGTGGTCTTGAGGGTCGGGGTGGGAGGAGAAGTGGGCGTATGGGGTGGGCGGGTTGTTTTGCATGTTGTGGGCGCGGTGGGGCGTGGTGTTGGTGGAGTGGGTGTACGCATGGTGGGTGGGGGAGGGGTGGTGGTAGTGGGTTGTGGTGAGGGTGTGGTGGTGTGGGCAGAAGAGGTGGGAGTGGGCGTTGAGGGGGGGCAATGGAGGGAAGGGGTGAGGGTGAGGGAGGGGTGGCGGGGGAGGTGTCAGGTGAGGTGCTGGGGGTGGTGGCAGCCGGGGAGGCGGAGGTGGTAGGGGGGGTGGAGTGGGAGGGTGAGGAGGAAACATAGCACTCATATGTGAATGTAGAGGGTGGTGCAGGGGCTGGAGGGGGCTGGGGGTGTGGGGCCGGGGCAGGGGAGGTGGGCGTGCGGAAAGGCCGCACGTGGCGGTTGCGGAGGGTACGGGGAGTGCCGTGATAGTCTATGACCACCTGGTATGGGTTGGGGACTCGGGTGATTGTGTGGGGCCCCGTGAAGCGGTGGGCGAGCTTGTGGGGAGTGGGGAGCTGGGCGATGACGACTGTGTCATCCGGGTTGAAGGGGTTGGAGACTGTCGGGTCCAAGGTCCAGATTCTTTTGTAGGTGGTGTATCCGCCCTTTTAGCAGGTGTAGCGGGTCTGTAGTGGGAGCGGAAGCTGGAGGCTGCAGGTGGTGGTATAGGGGTAGTAGGAGGGGAGTTTCCCCAAAGATTCTTTCGTGGGGGGAAACCCCGTCTTCTCGGGGGCATGAATTCATGCCCCACTGGACAATTTTCACATGCGCCGGCCAATCGTCGTCCTTTTTGGCCTCGATTCAGGAGTGTAGCTGATTGATAAGGGTACGATGGCTACGTTCACATATGGTGTTCCCTTGAGGCCAGTGTGGTGAGGAGTGGGAGATCTTATATCCGAAAATCCTGGCTAGCTCCTCCCAGACTTTTCCGGAGAACTCGGGGGCATTATCGGAATGGATGGCTTGTGGGATGCCAAAGTAAGGGAACACGTGTCGGAGAAGGGCATCGGCGACAGCGACGGCATGATTTCCTTAGCCGGGCAGGCTACTACGAATTTTGAGTACGTGTCTACAAAAGTGATCACGTATTTATATCCAGATTTGGGGGGAAGAGGGCCTACTATGTCAATCGCCAGGAGTTGCCAGGGCTTGTGGGCGGTGATATGGCCCGATGGTCCTGCGGTCTGGGTGATATCTTTTCCAAGCGCGCAGGCGCAGCAAGTCTGGATAATTTCCTTGGCGAGGGTGGAGGGATTTGGGGCCCAGTAAATGTCGTTGAACACCTGTAATAATTTTTTGGTGCCCGAGTGGATGCTGTTGTGGGCATGGAGGTGGCGCAGGGTGTCACGTGCCGCATCGGGGGCCAAGAGGATATGCCCGGACGGGGTTAGGAGGTGGTCGCCCTGTCGGCATAGCTTAGGGAATAGGTGGGCAGGGATCCAGGAGGGCCATTCCTTGTGGTGCCAGAGTTGTAGGAGGTCTGCGTCTGGTTGTACCGCGTGGATGGGGAGGCAGGAGAGGGCATCTGCATTGGTGTGGAGCTTTCCGGCCCTGTATGAAATCTTGTACTGAAACTCCTCTAGGGTGTCGCGCCACCTGACGAGTTGGGTGTTATGGGAGTCCGACTGGTGTAACCACTGGAGTGATTGGTGGTCGGTGATTATCGTGACTTGGGTCCCGGAAAGATAAGCCCTAAAATATTGGAGGGCCCAGATTATGCTGAGGCATTCTCGCTTGGTGGCGGCATAATTCTTTTCAGCCGGATTCAGAGTGCGACTGGCGCAGGCAATGATGTGTTCTCTGTCGGCCTGTACCTGGGCTAGGACGGCGCCTATCGCGGTAAGGGACACATCGGTGTAGAGGCGAAAAGGGAGGGCATAGTCGGGGAAGGCTATGATGGGAGCAGAGACGAGCTTGTCTTTTTTGCTGTTGAAAAGCAGCTTGCCAGTCCTCGGTCCAGAGGAAAGGTTCCCCTTTTTGTGTCAAATCATGAAGAGGCTTGGCAATCTGTGCAAACCCCTTCACGAAGCGATGGTAATAGGACGTGAGTCCCAGGAAGGCGCGGACGCTGTGGACATCCTGCGGTGGCGGTATGTCCGCTATGGCACGGAGCTTGTCGGGATCTGGGGAAATTCCTGCTTGGGAAATATTATGTCCCAGGAACGAGACAGTTTTCGTGGCTAGGACACATTTAGAAGGATGTAGCTTGAGGCTGCCTGGTGAATTCCTGTGAAAACTCGATGGAGGCGCTGCAAGTGCTCAGCCCAGGTCTGGCTAAAAACAATGACGTCGTGAAGATAAGCTAAACATATTTCCCAAGTGAGGCCGCTCAAGACAGATTCCATGAGTCTGGAGAAAGTGGCAGGAGCGTTGCAGAGGCCGAATGGCAGAACATTAAATTCGTAATGTTTGCCATTACTGGTGGAAAAGGCCGTCTTGCCTCGATGATCCGGATAGACGGGGACCTGCCAGTATCCAGACTGGAGGTCAAGGGTAGAAAACCAAGACGTCCCGTAAAGGGAGTCTAGGGAATCGTCAATGCAGGGGAGGGGGGTGGCATCTTTAATGGTGATGTCATTCACACGGCGGTAGTCGATGCAAAATCGCATCGTGCCATCTTTCTTTTTTACTAGAACGATGGGGGAGGACCATGGGCTGGTGGAGGGGGAAATAACACCTGCCTTTACCATTTCGCACACCTGGCAGTCCTCCTCTTCTCTCTGTTGGGGGTTCTTATGTCGGGATGGTTGTCGTATAGGTGGGCCTGTAGTATGAATTTCGTGCGACAGGTACGTGGTATGCCCTATATCTGCCGGTACTGTTGCAAACAAATCCTGGAAATCCAGGAGGAGGTGGCGTAGGGTGTCCGACTGCTGGTTGGAGAGATGGTCAGGGATGGGGGGTAGAGGGGTGGGGAGGTGGGAGGAGGATGGGGCACAGGGCTCGGCTTCCTCCATCTCTCAGATGATAAGCCCCTTGGGGAGGGTGAGAGGGGACGGGACGAGATTGGCGATGCGGATGGCGGCGTGGTGGGGTGGGAGGAAGGTGGGGGACACAAGGCAGGCAGAAAGGGGTCCGGAGGGGAGGAGGGGGGAGAACAAAACGGATGGACCCGAGGGCCTGTTAAGGGGCACCCAAGCCTCATGGTGGGAGGGGATGGTAACAGCGGTGGAGACGGTGGAGGGGAAAGAGGGAGCAGGAGTGGGGTGGAAAGGCACGGGAGGGGGAGGAGAGGGGAGGCGGGGAAACGGGGAGGAAGGGGGACACTGGGGGGAGGAAGGGGGCGAATCCTCCGGCCGGGGCCGCGGCGTGCATGTGCAAACGGCTGGGGTGGAACAGGGTGGGGGACGGAACTGAAGTTGTCGGTGGCGACAGTCGATCGTGGCTCCGAGTTTTTGGAGCAAGTCCAGCCCTAAATACCCGTCATAACTCCGGCAGGAGGAATAAAAAATGATGAATGGGTGTTGGGTGGACACCGGCTAGTGGGTGTCGACCCGTAGGGCCCGAGTTTCCCCACGGATGGTCAGGGGGCCATCCCCCGCCTCCACAAGGTGAGTGGTAGTAGGGCGGAGTGGGCCAAACCGTGATTTGTAGCGGGAGAAATAGTGGCTGTAAAGGCAGGACGTGGCCGCTCCCGTATCAACTAGCAGTCTGGCCTTCACGTCGTTTATTTTCATCTTGTGGTATACTGGGGGGCAATACTTAAGGGTAATGGCCCCCGCCACCGTGGGTTGGTGCGGGGGCGGGCCTAAAATTCCAGCTGGCTAGGGCTTTCATTCTCCTGTTCCTGCTCCAGTTCTCCTGAATGGGGCTCGTCCACGGGCGTCAGCTCGTCCCCTGGGGCCTCGCCTTCTAAGGCGGACACTTTACGCGAACCCGGGGCTGTGATTCTGCGGCGAGCAGCTTTAAGCTGGTCCCGTATGTCATGAAGGGGGCAGCGGGAGTTGCAGGCTGTGAATTCCCATGGGTTGATAAGAATTAGGTTCGGGTTTTCTCACGGGGCGGGGCGCCGACGGGAGGGGTGTGCCCTGGGCGGGCTAGGCGCCGGGGTCGGGCTGGTGTGAGGCAGAGGTGGACGCGGTGTGGCTGGGGGAGCCGGGAGTCGGGTGGGGAATTTCTTAACGTTAATTTGTTGTGGAGAAGGGCAGGCGGTCAGGAGGCGCCGTATCAGCTGTATATCTCTATCCATGTCTCCTGTTGGGTCATGGATAGTGAAGTGTTGCTTAACAACACTTGGAAGCACTCTGAGCAGAGTGTTAAATGTATGCTGATCCCGGGTTTCCTCATCTGCCTCCGAGTAGGCAGCAGTAACCAGGCGTCTTGCCTGTATCAGGGCATTATCTAAATCTCCGTCGAATGAAAAACTGTCCAATTGGGATAGATCCACTACTTTCCCTAATGATGGGGTGATAGCTTGTACAGTGAACTTTGTAAAGTTCTGCCAGGTGAGTTCTGGGACGATTTTCGGTGCTATGTTCGCCGCCGCTTTACCCAACAGTGGTAGTGTGACTGCAATATTTTGTTGGTCATTTTCAAAGCCAATATCCAGTAAGGGTTTAATTATTGCCAGATATGTGTGTATATCATACTGGTCGGCGTCAAATTTGGGTAACTGAACGTGCGGTTTAGTTGCCATTTTGCCAAATATTCCTGATTACCTCTCTTTTACGCCCGGGTCTAGAACCACCGCTGGCCACCAGTGTAATGCTATGTGGAAATAGGCTCGACTTCTCGTTCCTACTACACCTAACGTGGAGCGGGGTCCTCTTTCGAGACCGGAGCTTAGTGCAATAAAGAGAGGCAGGACACAAAAACTCTAGGCAATAACCTTTACACGTATATTACCACAAACACAGGACAAATCAGCAGATATTACAGCATAATACATAGCAATATAAAACTTTATCTAGGACATGGGTATCTCGCAGGATACTTACTTATCTGACATTAATGACAACACAATCAATCCTAGTGTATTCAAGGTACAGTGAATATAGGCGCGCGCGGGAGGCGCGGGGGGGGGGGTGAGTCTCACAAGGGGGGGAAAAGGGGAGGGTGCGGGGAGTGACTTGTGACGGCTAGGGGGGAGTTATGGTAATATTGGAGAGAGGCAAATATTAACAATGAGGACTATACGTTTTCCACTAGCAAAGGGACTTTGGTAATTGATTTTATTCTTGATTTACACTTACTCTAGACACTGGGACGAGAGAGTGGCGTACAAGATTTACGGGCAGCGTGAGTGGGGGAATATCGCCAATACTCTCTCGTAATATTTCTTTAGAGCTCACAGTAGTAGGGGTATGTCACTACGGAGGAATCTCCAGGCGGCACAGGCTTACTAATTGTATATAAGAGACGTCACTCATGAATATAGTTCATCAGTTCTTGTTCCACACACTCGTCCTTTATTCTCTCACTGTGATCTTACTTGCCCCGATATTCGCTATATTAAGTCACTGCACAATACTATACTAGGGGAAATCACACTTAACCTAAATCACTCGCACTGTAACATCACACGTAGTCATCGTGGGGTTAGGCGGGAACATGCCATCGGCAATCCTGCCGGGCTAGGGGCACCTCCAAGGGGAGGCGTACCAAGAGGGCACGGGACAACTCGTAAGGGCGTCCTCTCGCGTCCTGGGCTACCCGTGGCTCCCGGGCTGGGCTCAGGAGTGTGGCCTTCGGGACTGGGGCCGAATAGCTCCAGGAACCTCTGTTGTAAGTCTTGGCCGGAAGTGGGAGCCTTATGTCGTCGTAGGGGCGTATGGAGATCGCGCCCGGGTGTCCTGGGTAGAATCGAGAGAGACTGCGGACTGCAGTCTACAGCGTCTAGGGGCGCCGACAGAGGAGGGCTGCGGCATCGACTTACACTGGGGCCCGTCAGGTGCGTCTGCTCTAGAGCCAGACGTAGGGAGCGGAGGCCAGGGGAGGCTGTGAGGCCTGTCTGGACCACTCTGGGATGGGAGGCCTGGGCTCTTGTCTCCTGCCGGGGCTCCTTGCCTCCTTCTGTGCACCCTCGGAGCGACAATAGGTCGTCTCACAAGGAGGGGAGCGACAATAGGCCATCTCTACCAGGACACTTTCGGAGCGACGATAGGTCGTCTCATGAGGAGGGGAGCGACAATAGGCTGTCTCTACCGGAACACTTTCGGAGTGACAATAGGCCGTCTCACGAGAGCGGGAGTTACAATAGGTCATCTCTACCGGTACACTTTCGGAGCGACAATAGGCCATCTCACGAGGAGGGGAGCGACAATAGGCCGTCTCTACTGAAACACTTTCAGAGCGACAATAGGCCGTCTCTACCGAAACACTTTCAGAGCGACAATAGGCCGTCTCACGAGGAGGGGAGTGACAATAGGCCGTCTCTACCGAAACACTTTCAGAGCGACAATAGGCCGTCTCTACCAAAACACTTTCAGAGCGACAATAGGCCGTCTCTACCGAAACACTTTCAGAGCGACAATAGGCCGTCTCTACCGAAACACTTTCAGAGCGACAATAGGCCGTCTCTACCGAAACACTTTCAGAGCGACAATAGGCCGTCTCTACCGAAACACTTTCAGAGCGACAATAGGCCGTCTCACGAGGAGGGGAGCGACAATAGGCCGTCTCACGAGGAGGGGAGCGACAATAGGCCGTCTCTACTGAAACACTTTCAGAGCGACAATAGGCCGTCTCTACCGAAACACTTTCAGAGTGACAATAGGCCGTCTCACGAGGGCGGGAGCGACAATAGGCCATCTCTACCGGAGCACTTTCGGAGCGACAATAGGCCGTCTCACGAGGAGGGGCGCTGTCTGGAGTGTCTATAACAACTCCACCCCTAGCTGGTTCAACACTTTTTTTTTTTTTTTTTCCTGGCCTATCAACCATTGGGGCCGAAGCCCCTGGTTATTAAGGCCGGATATATATATGTATATACATTTAAACATATATACATATATATACAAACATATATATATACATACACACACACACACACACACACACACTTCCATGCATACACCGCTCGCTGGTGCAGTGGTAACGTTCCCGCTTGCCAACTGATGGACGGGAGTTCGCGCCTCGCTCAGGTTGCGAAAAGTTTCACTGACGAAGTGGGTGGTTACTGTCCCCCTTGAGCAAGGGGACGGGTGTGTGCGTGTGTGAAGGTCACAGCCTTGCCCTTAGATCGGACTATATGAGCTCTCAGCTCCCTTCCGGGAGGGTAAAAGCTGATGATCTCGACCATCAAGTGATCCTGACCGACCCGGTGAAAAAAAAATTACATACAGACACACTTTCATGCAAACGTACATATATATATATATATATATATATATATATATATATATATATATATATATATATATATATATATATATATATAATTTTAATTTTATTTTTTTATTTCTTTTTTTTTTTTTTGTATTTTTATTTTTTTACATTTTTTCTTGGTTTTATATTTTTTATACCTTATATTATAAAGAAAAACTAATCTAAAGACCCTAAAACTAATCACCTAACAGACAAATCGTTAACCTACACTAAATCCAACAGAGACAAATAGCTAGGCTTAAACTAATGATAAAAATACCTCGCCTAACAGAGCACCATCGACTGCAGCTATGTTATGTCTTTCTACATGACATACCTGCACTCATCATCTGGGTGACTGTCAGTGCCTGAGTCAGTAAGTGGAGGCGAGCGGCAAGTGGCCGACGCACCCCCAGCAGAAGGTGGTGGTATTGACGCAGGGGGGTACAGGCCACATTGCCGATATTACTTTTCCTTAATGTCCTTACGCCGTAGGACAAGGCCAGGTGGTCACGGCGAATACGGAGGGGAGGCACATTCGCCTCCACTTCCATACGAGTCACACGAGTACACCGGACGGCTCCAAGACACATTCGCAAACATTTATTCTGTAACACATTCAATCCTTTCAGCGTGGCATCGGATGCCGAGCCATACACCTGTGCGCCATAGTCTAGCTTCGATCGAATAAGGGACTTATACACCATTAATAAAGATTTTCTGTCGGCACCCCAGGTAGTACCCGCTAGGTACTTGAGGACATTTAACGGTTTATCACAACGAGCAAGCAAAGTATTAACGTGAAGTTTAAAATTCATTCTACGATCAAAATGTATTCCTAAAAATTTTACAGAATTTTGAAAAGGTACCGCTTGATTATCCAAAGTTAAGCACAAATTAGGTAGGCTACGTTACGATTAGTGAAGACTATAGTGGCACACTTACGTACGGAAAACTTAAATCCCCACTGCAAGGCCCATTGGTGGACGGAGTCAAGGGCTGCTTGAATCCGTCCAGCCGAAAATTGTGCATTACGGGAAGAGTGCCATATTGCACAATCGTCAGCGTAGAGCGAGTATTTAAGATTCCTCGGGATAGGAGCTGATGACAGAATATCATTGATCATAATACTAAATAAAGTAGGACTAAGCACACTTCCCTGTGGCACCCCGTTTTCCTGGATAAATATATCCGATGTTATGTTACGGGGCAATTTGACAGAGAAAGTTCTGTCCCTTAAGAAATTTGAAATAAAAATAGGCAAATTTCCTCTTAAACCATAAGCATAGAGCTTCATTAGTATACCGTGTCGCCATGTCATGTCATAGGCTTTATGGATGTCCAAGAACACCCCTATCATGAATTCTTTATTGGCAAATGCCTCTGCAATACAATGTTCCAAATTCATTAAATGATCTAGTGAACTTCTGTATTTACGGAAGCCACATTGTTGATCATTTAACAAATTCTTCAACTCTAAAACAAAAAGAAGCCTATTGTTAACCATACGTTCCATGACCTTACATAGACAAGAAGTCAACACAATAGGAAGAAATGAAGTGGGATTCATAAGACGACCAGCCTCTTTGGGTATCGGTATGACGTGCGCAAATGCCATGAGTCTGGGAACGTTCGGGACGCCCAAATCTCATTGTACAATGCTAACATCTTATTCAGGTTGTCCTGATTAAGATGCTGGATCATACCGTACGTGATGGTGTCTGGTCCAGGGCTGGTGTCTTTACAGGATTTAAGGGCAAGGAGCAGTTCATCTAGCGTAAACTCTTGGTTGTACGGGGAGTCTACGTCTTCTGTGGCAAAGTCTAATATCTGTAGCTCAGCCGTGCGTTTATGATGTTGGAAACGCGGGTCATAATTGGCTCTGCTACTTACATGAGAAAAACTCCTTGCGAGGGTGTTAGCAACGTCCACGGGCTCGTCATAGGTGGTGTTATTCACCTGCAGGGTGGTCACGGGGAAGTATGGGCGTTTATTATTTAATATTCTTATAGTGGACCAGACTTTATGTAATGGTGTTGTACGAGTCACCGTGGACACAAAGGACCGCCAGGAGTCACGTTTGGTCCTTCTTATTATTCTCCTTGCCTCAGCCCGTGCCTGTTTGTCTATCTATCTATCTATTGCCAGACGCCTCAATCCCGTTTGGGGTGGCCACAAACAAATCGCCTCCAAGTCGCCCTTTCCCCCGCCATTTCACTGCCCTGCTCCCAACTCACACCCCCCTCTCTCATATACCTCTCCACCCCATCCCTCCATCTCATCCTCGGCCTCCCCCTCCCTCTTCCCCCCTCCACCTCACTCACATACACTCTCTTCGTCAGTCTTTCACACTCCATCCTCTCCACATGGCCAAACCACCTCAGTGTGTTCCTCATAACGTTTCCTATCACATCCACATCCACACCACAACGCTCCTTTATATCCTCATTCGTCAGCCTCTCTCTCCACGTGACTCCACAGGCTCCTCTTAAATAACTCATTTCCACTGCTCTCACTCTTGACTTGTGTCCTTCCAACAATGTCCAAGCTTCACTTCCATACGTTAGAGTTGGTATCACAATACTGTCATGTAGTAACTTTTTCACTTCCATGCTCACTTCCCTGTTTCTTATCACTGCTTTCAAAGAACCAGCAACCTTTCTTCCCTGCTGTACCCTTTCAAGCACTTCACCCTTCAAACCTCCATCCTTACTCATCACACTACCCAAGTACTTAAACGTACTCACATTTTCCAGTTCCTCACCATCCAACCTCGCTGTACATTCACTAACTTCACCTCTCTCAAAGACCATCACTTTACTCTTCCCTACATTCACCTTTAGATTCCGTTTCTTACACACTCTCCCAAACTCATCCACCAAGCCTTGCAGCTCCCCTTCGTCTTCACTCAACAACACAGTATCATCTGCAAACAACAGTACAGGGAGTTTCCAAACACTATCCTCTCTAACCAGGGCCACTCCAACATCCACTACCCTACCTTGTACCTCTTTTATTACCCCATCCATGTACAGATTGAACAACCATGGAGACATGACACATCCCTGTTTCAAACCAACTTTCAAAGAGAAAAATTCACTTAGTTCAACATCCACACGCACTGCAGCCTTCGCACCATCGTACATACTCTTCACAGCATTCAACAACTTCCCATTTACTCCATATATTCTTAACACTTTCCACAATCCTTGTCTATCCACCCTGTCATATGCTTTCTCCAAATCCATGAAAGCCGCATACAACTTCTTTCCCTTCTCTAGAAACTTTTCCACTAAAGATCTAAGAATGAATATCTGATCTACACAACCTCTTCCCTTCCTAAAGCCTCCCTGTTCTTCTCCAACTAATTTCTCTGTTCTTTCTCTAACTCTGTCTATAAGTATCCTACCATACACTTTTCCTATTATACTAAGAAGACAAATGCCCCTATGATTACCACACACTTCTTTTTCCCCTTTTCCTTTGTACAAGGGAATAATTATACCTGACTTCCAATCCTCCGGGACTCTACCTTCCTCCCAGGCCAATCTGCACATCTTCCACATCCATTCTACTACTATCTCTCCCCCATGCTTCAGCATTTCACCACACACTCCATCAATTCCTGGGGCTTTCCCCGATTTAACTTTCTTCATTGCTTCCACAACTTCTATCCTACTGATTTCTTCCTGTCTTCTCACCTCCCTCCTTCTCCCAGCCATTCCCCAGCCACTTATACTCGCATTACTTCCATCCTCTACGTTCAACAATTCCTTAAAGTGTTCTCTCCATCTGCTCACTTTTTCTCCCTTCTCCACTAGTAATATACCATTTTTATCTTTCACTCCCCTGCTAACTTCACTTCCACCCTGTCTTACTCTTTTCACTTCTCTCCAGAATATTTTCTTACAGTCCCTCCACTTTACACTCAAATTCCTTCCAAATTCTTCATCCACTCTCTTCTTACTCTCTCTTACTAATCTTTTCACCTCTCTCTTTCTTTCCACATATAACTCTCTCTTCCGCCTCTCAACTTCTTCCACGCCCCTATTTCTCATCCATTCATTGTATGCTTTCTTCTTTTGTGCCACAGCCTGTTTCACCTCTTCAGTCCACCACGCTGTTCCTTGCACCCCCCTCCGTCTTCTCTTCCTTCCACACACCACATCACATGCTGCACATATTTCTTCTGTAAATACCTTACACACACCTTCCACGTCTCCCATCTGCTCCAATTCATATTTGCCCAATCGTTCCTCCACTTCTCTCTTATACTCTGCCTTTTTCTCATCATCTTGTAACCTTTCCACTCTCCTTGCAACTACTCCTTCCTCTCTTCTTTCCCTTCTTCTGTTCCTCCATCTTACTTGCATTCTAATTCTGGCCACCACCAAGTAGTGGTCAGAAAGTCCACTCCCCCAACCTCTATACACTCTTGCATCCTTTACACATCTTCGCATCCTTTCATCCACACACACATAATCAATCATTGCCTTCCTTTCATTCAGTTCACCACCCACCCTTCTCATCACTCGCCATGTATACCTGTGGATCATTTTATGCCTGAAGAGGGTATTGGCTATCACCAACCCCCTCCCAGCACAAATGTCCACTAACGCACTCCCATTCTCATCTATCTCAGCAGGCACACCCCACTCACCAACTATTCCATCCACCTTCACATTCCCAACTTTACCATTCATATCACCAATCAAAAACACTCTCTCATTCCTGTTTGTATGCAATAAAATTTTCCTCAGTGGGCTGACTATCAAAAATCCTGTATCTCCTATTGCGTTTTTTTAATGCTTGTCGGCAATCCGGCGTCCACCAATGTGCTCTATGCTTCGCATGAACTGTAGAAGTCTTGGGAATAGCAGCCTCAGTTGCGTGTAATATGGAAGTAGTTATATTTTCGACCTTAACATCTATGGTCTCCCCAGATATATCTAAATTGGCGATCCTTGAGAAGGATCCCCAGTCTGCTTTCTTATAGTTAAATTTTGGAGGTGGAGGGTCCGAAATGATGTCGCGTGTATAAGAAAGACAGATGGGTAAATGATCACTTCCCAAGGAGTCGTCGTAAGGGTCCCATGAGAGATCTTGATGTATACCAGGGGAGGCCAAAGATAAGTCAATGGCCGAAAAGTTACCAGTACGGTCATCTACACGAGTCGCTCTACCATCGCTCAGAAGACAGAGGTTGGACTGTAGTATTAGGTCGGCTACTTGCTCCCCACAACCATCAATCCTCAAGCTACCCCATTGATAGTGATGGGCGTTAAAATCGCCCAACACTAACTTATTCCCAGGGAGATGTTTAACTAGTGAATTTAAAGCATCACTATCAATGGGGCTGTGTGGAGGACAGTACAGAGAGCAAATAGACAGATACGTGTTATTAAATTTTACTCTGCACGCGACCGCTTCCAGAGTAGAATTTAGAATCACTTCCGTTTGTGGGTGCGATCTGTGTGTGTATATGGCTACTCCGTGACCTTCATATCTTCTATACAAGTGGTAGTGTTTTAACTATGGAGGATCAGGGTGATCCTCCAGGCGCGTCTCCTGTAAACAAACAACGTCTGGCCTGTGTATAGAAAGCAAGATTGCTATATTGTGTAACTTATTCCCAATACCTCTACAATTCCACTGTAGTATAGTGAATGCGGCGGTTTAAGATTTACGAGGGGGGCCAGTGTGTTTAGTTTTTTTATGCCCCCCGCGACCAGGCGAGTGGCTACCGGGGGACCTTTCCCGATGCTTGCTGACGGAATCCTCCATATTATCGTCAATAACAAGGCTCCCAGATTCCACCGAGGAAGAGCTATTCTTCCTCTCCCTCGCTGGGCTAGGAGCAGGGAGGACATGAGGACGTGGCTTTGAAAGGGTAGTGAAGTTATGTTTTACAATCTTGTCAGGCTTCGATTTAGGCTTGACTGACTGAGAAGCAGCAGCGGCCTGTGAGTATGATGAAGCTTTAGGAAGGTCAGTTAGAGAGTTGGATCGTACAGGAGGTTTAGAGGTGGAGGTGGAGGTAGAGTGAGTGACTTGATTAACAAGCACGAGATCAGTCTGCGTCTCCACAGTGCACATCACAGGGCGAGACATCACTGCCTAAGCATAGGACCTATTCGGTGTGGGAGTTGCATGCAACTCCTTCACCTTTTTCCTTGCTTCGTAGAAAGAGATGCCCTCAGTCGCCTTCACCACACAGACCTCTTTCTCCTCCTTCCACTTGGGACAATCCCTAGAGGAAGTGAAGTGAGCACCCTTGCAGTGAAAGCAGCTGACACCCTCTGATGTGCAATATTCAGCATCATGACCTTGCGTTGCACACTTGCCACAGACTGATTGAGAAGCCCGACAAGACTTTTCATGGTGTCCATATAACTGACATCGTAAACAACGAAGTGGGTTAGGGATGTATGTCCTTACGTTAACAATTTCATACCCCACTTTGATATGGGTTGGGAGAGTCACTATACCGAAAGTCAATATAACCGTTGCCGTTTTCGTCCTCCTGCCCTCGGAAAATCTCGTGATGAAACGGGCTTCAATTACATCTTCATGAGCAAGTTCACGTATGATGTCGTCCTCTTCCATGACCATGAGGTCCCTGCAAGTGATGACTCCCTTGCAGGAATTCATGGAGTGAGGGATCGTCGGCACAACATCATAGCAATGGAATTTGCTCATCTTCATCAAATCCTTAACCTGGGACGAGTTTGCAGTCTTTACTAGGAGATCTCCGCTAGCAAGTTTTTTGACCTGTTCTACCTCTCCTGCACATCCATCAATCACCTTCTTGATAATGAAGGGATTGAGGCTGGACAGGGGAGTAGAACCAGCCGCGTGCAGCAAAACAAAACTGGCATTTTTAACGTCAATGTCTAGCAGAGGGCGTATCCGAGGCCGTTCAGTCTGGGGGTAGTCCGTCCGTGAGACAGTCGGGGGTCGGTCAGGACTACCTCCCCCCCTGAAGGGGGGGGAGGCAGCAGTGGCGTCCGCCATAAAGAGGGAAGTGGGAAGAAGGAGAAAAAACAAACAAGGGACAAAAAAAACAGGACAACACACCTATGGCTAATATTGCCCTCTCAAACCACTCCAGGGAGGCCCGACCGTGTTACTTCACTCCCCAGAGCGATCAGTGGGGGGGACCCTCCGTGGGCGAGTAAGCAAAGGTAATCTTAGTAAATAGATATAGACACTTACTATATCTCTAGCAAGGGTAGGGACGAAAATTAGTACTAGCTAATCCTAATTTTAATGGTGTATTTACAAAACTAATGCCGGTGAGGCAGCCCTGAAAACTAGAGGAGAGCCAGAAAAACACGTCTAAACTCTCTGCGACCATGCATCAAAGTCCCCGGTTCAACAATCCCACTCCGTGAAGATAGTGTCCTTCTCCTACAACGGCGACGGCGTGGTGGCTGCGTGACATAGGGGCGCACGGCCCGGGCTGACATATGTCGCTGTTGCCGGGAGTTGTTCTGACTGGTGGCACTCCACCCCTAGCTGGTTCAACAATCCCACTCCGTGAAGATAGTGTCCTTCTCCTATGACGGCGACGGCGTGGTGGCTGCGTGACATAGGGGCGCACGGCCCGGGCTGACATATGTCGCTGTTGCCGGGAGTTGTTCCGACTGGTGGCGGCTACCCCGGGGGGTCTGTGTGAGGGTGTCGGCACATTCCCGGGCATACTGGGCTGTATCTTGCTTGCCCCGTTGTCGGGGACACTATGGTATATTTCGGGGCCGTGGCACTGTTTTCACTGTTGGCAGTCTAACTCGTTTGTCTGTCGTGTTATTAATTATAGTTATTGCACTGGAGCCTCTGTATGATCTCGGCGTGAGGATATATCACTAAGATGGTAGCGTGTTCACTCAGACAGACACTTATTTCACTGCCCACCCGTATTCACTGTTTCACAGTTACTATATTTGTAATGCTAGGTGAAAAAGGCCCTACTCCTCGTCCTAAAGCACCTATCGTGTATGCGGGGTCCTCTTTCGAGACCGGAGCTTAGTGCAATGAAAGAGAGGCAGGACACAAAAACTTCAGGCAATAACCTTTACACGTATAATACCTCAGGCAGACACAGGACAAAGGCAGCAGATATTACAACGCAATATATGACATAGAAATAAAACCTTAACTAGGATATCAGTATCTCGCAGGATACCGGGTTAACCAATACTTTTGCCAATGCAGTAATTCTATTTTCTTTTTTTTTTTTTCTTACGTGTCCGACTCTGGGCAAAGGCTCAGGGCCTATTCCTTGGGGGCAGTCACCTATCCCAAGGCCCAGTAGTCCTCCTACACCTCCACATGTCACCACTTCGGCGCTAACACCCACCGTCCATATTGAATACATGCTAGGGCTGTCTCATACAGGACTGGTGTATTGGTATTAGCGGGGGTACTTTTACGACATGTCGGCGGGTCAACTGGTAGATCAAGAAAGTCTGCTTTTTAGGAAATTCAAATCCTTAAACTGTTCCCTGCCCCAGCCGGGATTCGATCCTGGGTCCATTAGGACTGCAGGCCGCCTCTCTATCGATTCAGCCACCGCCTCCCCCAGGTATACAGGGAACACGGGCGTGCGTGAGAGCGCGGGGAGAGAGACTCACACGGGGGGGGGGGGAAAGACTCTTGACGGACCAGAACAGAGTTATAGTAATATTGGGAGAGGGTAGGTATTATTAGTTCAAACTTAGTATCATTTGATAGCAAAAGGGTTTTGACATTTAACTCTATCTCTTGTTTATGCTTACGCTAGCTGTTGGGAGGAGATTCTTTAGGAAGCGAGGGAGTGGAGGGACACTGGATATTCACTGTTTATGGCAATATAAACGGAAGGATATTATTCACACTTTCTCTATTATTTTCTGGTAACAAGGGACAGGAGTATATTTTCACTACAGAGGATTCTTCGGGGGAAGAGTCTTACTGGTTTTCTACAAGGTAATCACTGGTGAGTATGATGCCTCAGAAGTCACTCACTGTACTCATTCTTACTCATCCACCCGTGATTTCACTCGCCCCGATATTTGACATACATTAAGTCACCGTATCAGTGTAACCTGTTTCTAGGGCAACGTCACACTTAACATAATTTCACTTCACTAGTTCTGGGACGACACCACACTTAACATAATTCACTCATATAGTGGGGGCGGCGGGGAGACACGCCGGCGACTGTTCTGCCGGACTAGGGGCACCACCAAGGGAGGGCGTGCCGAGAGGGCACGGGACGGCTCGCAGGGGCGTCCTCTTGCGTCCAGGGCTGCAGGTGGCACAAGAGCCCGCAGTCTCCGGGCTAGGTTTAGGGGTGTGGCCCTCAGGGCTGGGGTCGAACAGGTCCAGGAATCTCTGGCTCAGGTTTCGGCCAGAGGTGGAGGTCTTACGCCGTCTCTTGGGCGTGGAGAGGTCGCGCCCGGGTGTCCTGGGGAGGGCCTGGAGGGACTGAGGACTGCGGTCCCCAGAGTCGAGGGGCGCCGTCAGGGAGGGGCTGCGGCACCGACCTGAACTAGGGTCCACCAGGTGGGTCTTCTCCAGGGCCAGGCGTAGGGACCGGAGGCCAGGGGAAGCCGTTAGGCCTCACGAGGGCTCTCTGGTGCTAGGAAGCCAGGCGCCTGCCTCACGCAGGGGCGATGATAATACCTCCTTGTGGCCGTGGGGCCTGGCAATTGGCCGTGGCTGCCCAGGGGCGCAACTATAGGGCGCCAAGGCCCGGCAATTGGCCGTGGCCTGTGTGGGGGAGTCAGCGTGCCTCTGGTCGCCTCTTGAGCGGCAGTAGGCCGACTTCTTCTGCAGGAGGGTGGAGCGGCAGTAGGCTGTCTCAGGGACAGTGCCTTCGGTGCTGCAATTGGCCGTCTGGCGAAGGTGGGAGCGGCAGTAGGTCGTCTCCTTCTGCAGGAGGGTGGAGTGGCAGTAGGCTGTCTCCTTCGGCAGGAGGGAGGAGTGCCAATTGGCCGTCTCAGGGGCAGCACCTACAGAGCGGCAGTAGGCCGTCTCCATCAGCAGGAGGGAGGAGCGGCAATCGGCCGTCTCAGGGGCAACACCTTCAGAGCAGCAGTAGGCCGTCTCCATCAGCAGGAGGGAGGAGCAGCAATCGGCCGTCTCAGGGGCAACACCTTCAGAGTGGCAGTGGGCCGTCTCCTTCGGCAGGAGGGAGGAGCGGCAATCAGCCATCTTAGGGCACGACCTTCAGAGTGGCAGTGGGCCGTCTCCTTCAGCAGGAGGGAGGAGCGGCAGTAGGCCGTCTCCTTGGCCAGAAGAGAAGAGCGGCAGTAGGCCGTCTCGAGGGAAACACCTTCAGTGCGACACTTGGCCGATTGACGAAGGCAGGAGCAGCAGTAGGCTGTCTCCAGAGGGGTCGCTGTCAGGAACTGAGATATCAGCTCCACCCCGGGCTGATCCGGCAATCCCACTCCACGAAGGTAGTGTCCTCCTCCTGCTAGGGTGGCAGTGCGATGGTTGGATGTTATAAGGGCGCATGGCCCAGGTTGCCTTATGCCGTTGTCGCATGGGATCCCCTAGTGTGGATGCAGCTACTCCGTGGGGTCCGGGTAAGGGTGTCGGTGCGTTTCTGGGGGCACTATGCTGTTCTTCTCTCACCTTGTTTTCGGGGACACTATTTTGTAAGCCACGCATTTCACCACTCTGCCCTTGGAAAAAGTCACGTCCCCGTGGCTGGAGGTGGTATATGTGAGTGCCATGGGTGGCGTATGCAGGCTGGAGATGCTGGAGTAGGGCCTGCCAAGCGGTGGTGTAGGAGTCTTCTTCCTGCTCTGCGCTGCAGGTGAGGAAGAGCGTGGAGGCGGTGAGGGTGGAGCGGAGGAGGGTAAGCAAGTGGTGTGGTCCTCGGAGTCGACGATTCTTGCCGATGGTAGGTGCCCATATGGCTCGTCTCACCTTCATCCTGGTCGGTGTTGTTGCTGGTGTGGTAGGGGGCTGTATGCTGGACACTGAGGGTTGGGGTCGGGTTTTGTGCTGTGGTAATGCGGCGTCGAGTCTCTGGGGAGTGTAGGTGGAGGGGATTTGGGCCTGATGTATCATAATGGTGTGAAGTTGTGGGGAGGTGGGAGATGTAGGGGTATGGGTGTATTGGGCAGGTGGGCATGAGAGTCGGCTGGAGCGGGTGGTGGTGGTTCTGAGGGTGGGGGTGGGGGTGGAAGTGGGCGTGCGGGGTGGGCAGGGTTGGTTAGCACAGGCTGTTGCGCATGTTGGGGGTGCGGTGGGGGGTGAGGCCATCGGAGTGGGCATGTGCAAGGGTGGTGGGGAGAGGGCGGTGGTAGTGGGTTGTCTTGAGGGGGTGGCGGCATGGGCAGGACACATGGGGTTGGCCGGAGAGGGTGGGGCAGCGGAGGGAAGGGGTGAGAGTGAGCGAGGGGAGGTTGGTGTGGCGGGTGAGATGTCAGGTGAGGTGCAGGGGGTGGTGGTGGCAGGAGAGGCTGAGGTGGTAGGGGGGGTGGAGGAGGAAGGCGAGGAGGAAACATAGCACTCGTATGTGGAAGTGACAGGCAGTGTGGGAGCAGGGGGAGGTTGGGGGTGTGGGGTCAGGGTGGCAGAGGTGGGCGTGTGGAAGGGGCGCACGTGGCGGTTTCGGAGGGTGCGTGGGGTGCCATGGTAATCTATGACAACCTGGTAGGGGTTTGGAACATGGGTGATTTTGTGGGGCCCCGTAAAGCGGGGGGCGAGTTTGTGGGGGGTGGGAAGTTGGGCAATGACGACAGTGTCGCCTGGGCTGAAGGGGTTGGAGGTGGTGTCGGGGCCGAGGTCTAGGATTTTCTGTAAGTGGTTCAATCGGCCCTTCAGAAGGTGCAACGGGTCTGTAGTGGGGGCGGAGGCAGGTGGCTGCAGGTGTTGGGGCAGTGGCAGCAGGAGAGGGGATTCGCCAAATATTCGCTCATGTGGGGAAACCCCATCCTCCCGGGGACAGGAATTCATGCCCCACTGAATGATTTTCACATGGGCCGGCCAGTCGTCGTCTTTCGTAGTTTCGATGCGTGTACGCAACTGGTTCATAAGAGTACGATGACTACGTCCACACACTGTGTTTCCCTGTGGCCAACAAGGCGAGGAGTGGGAGATTTTATATCCAAAGATCCCGGCAAATTCCTCCCAGATTTTTCCGGAGAACTCTGGGGCATTGTCAGAATGAATGGCTTGAGGGATGCCAAAATAAGGGAATACATGCCGGAGAAGGGCATCGGTGACAGCGACTGCATGATGCTCCTTCGCTGGACAGGCTACTACAAATTTCGAATGTGTTGACACAGGTGATCACATATTTGTACCCAGATTTGGAAGGGAGGGGGCCTACTACATCTATCGCCAGGAGTTGCCAGGGTTTATGGGAGGTGATGTGGCCCGAGGGTCCGGCGGTCTGGGTGACTTCTTTTCCCAGAGCACAGGTGCAGCAAGTTTGAATGATTTTTTTGGCGAGGGTGGAGGGGTTGGGCGCCCAGTAAGTGTTGTTAAACACTTGTACTAGTTTCTTGGTATTCAGGTGGATGCCGTTATGGGCATGGAAGTGACGCAGGGCGTCACGTGCCGCATCGGGGGTCAGTAGGACATGCCCGGATGGGGTTAGAAGGTGGTCGCCCTGTCGGCATAGTTTAGTGAACAGGTGGGTGGGAATCCAGGGGGGCCGTTCCTTGTGGTGCCATAGGTGTAAGAGGTCTGAATCTGGCTGTACCGCGTGAATGGGGAGGCAGGAGAGGGCATCTGTATTGGTCTGTAGCTTTCCAGGCCTGTAGGAAACTTCGTACTGAAATTCTTCCAGGGTTTTGCGCCACCTGACAAGTTGGATGTTATGTGAGTCAGACTGGCGTAACCACTGGAGGAACTGGTGGTCAGTGATGATCGTGACCTGGGTCCCGGAAAGGTAAGCCCTAAAGTGTTGGAGGGCCCAAATTATGCCGAGGCATTCTCGCTTGGTTGCGGCATAATTCTTCTCGGCTGGATTCAGGGTGCAGCTGGCACATGCAATGATGTGCTCTCGGCCGGCTTGTACCTGGGCGAGCACGGCGCCTATTGCGGTGAGAGAAACATCTGTGTAGAGGCAAAAAGGGAGGACATAATCGGGAAAGGCCACGATGGGAGCAGAGACGAGTTTGTCTTTCAGCTGTTGGAAAGCATCTCGCCTTTCTTCAGTCCATATGAACTGTTCCCCCTTCCTGGTCAGATTGTGAAGAGGCTTTGCAATTTGTGCGAACCCATTCTCGAAACGATGCTAGTAGGACGTGAGTCCTAGGAAGGTGTGGACGCCGTGGACATCCTGCAGTGGTGGTGTGTCCGCTATGGCGCGGAGCTTGTCAGGGTCCGGGGAGATTCCTGCCTGGGAGATAACATGTCCCAGGAACGAGACAGTCCTGGCGGCCAGGACACACTTAGAGGGATGAAGTTTGAGGCCTGCCTGGCAGATCCTAGTAAAGACCCGGCGGAGGCGCTGCAAATGGTCAGCCCAGGTCTGGCTAAAAATGATGACGTTGTCCAAATAGGCCAGACATATCTCCCAAGTGAGGCCGCTCAGGACAGATTCCATTAGTCGGGAGAAGGTGGCAGGGGCATTGCAAAGGCCAAATGGCAGGACATTGAATTCGAAGTGTCGGCCATTACTCATGGAAAAGGCTGTTTTGCCTCAGTGTTCTGGGTGTACAGGGACCTGCCAGTACCCAGACTGGAGGTAGAGGGTAGAGGACCACGATGCCCCGTAATGGGAATCTAGGGATTCGTCGATTCGTGGGAGGGGAGTGACATCTTTGACGGTAACGTCGTTCAGGCGGCGGTAATCAATGCAAAATCTCATCGTGCCATCCATCTTCTTTACTAGAACGACGGGGGAGGACCAAGGGCTGGTGGAGGGGGAAATGACGCCGGCCTCGATCATTTCACGTACTTGGCGGTCCTCTTCCTCCCTTTGTCGGGGGTTCTTGCATCGGGAAGGCTGTCTAATTGGTGGGCCTGTCATATGGATTTCATGAGACAGGTATGTGGTATGCCCTATATCTGCTGGTCCTGTTGCAAACAGGTCCTGGAAATCCAGGAGGAGGCGACGTAGGGTGTCCGACTGCTGGGCAGAGAGATGGTCGGGAATAGGGGGTAGGGGGGGGGAAGTGGGAGGAGGATGGGGCACAAGGCTCGGCTTCCTCCATCTCTCTGATAACGAGCTCTTTGGGGAGGGTAAGGGGGGAAGGGGCGAGGTTGGCTATGCAGACGGCGGTGTGGTGTGGAGGGAGAAAAGTGGGAGATAAAAGGCAGGCAGAAAGGGCTCCCGATGGGAGGAGGGGGGGAAAACAGAACAGAGGAGCCAGAGGGCCGGTTAAGGGGCACCCAAGCCTCGTGGTGAGAGGGAATGGTAACAGCGGCGGAGATGGTAGCGGGGAAGGAAGGAGCAGGGGTGGTGGGGGGAAACACTGAGAGAGGAGAAGAGGGGGGTGGAGGGAGGGAAGGAGGAGGGGGGGATGGGAGGGAGGGAGGGAACGAATCTTCCGGCCGGGGCCGTGGCGTGCAGGTGCAAACGGCTAACTGGAGCTGTCGGTGGCGGCAGTCAATGGTAGCTCAGAGTTTTTGGAGCAAGTCCAGTCCTAAATACCCGTCGTAACTTCGGCAGGAGGAGTCAAAAATAATAAATTGATGCTGGGTGGACACCGGCTGGTGGGTGTCGACCCGTAGGGCCCGAGTCTCCCCACGCATGGGCAGGGGGCCATCCCCCGCATCCACAAGGTGAGTGGCGGTAGGGCGGAGTGGGCCAAAGATCGATCTGTGACGGGAGAAATAGTGGCTGTATAGGCAGGATCTGGCTGCTCCCGTATCGACTAGCAATCTGGCCTTCACGCCATTTAATTTCATCTTGTGGTACACTGGGGGGGGGCGATACTTAGGGGTAATGGCCCCCGCCACCGTGGGTTGGTGCTGGGGCGGGCCTAAAAATCCAGCTGTCTGGAGCTTTCATTCTCCTGCTCCTGTTCCTGTTCTCCCACATGGGGCTTGCCCATGGGTGCCAGCTCGTCTTCTGGAGCCTCACCTTCCAAAGAGGACACCTTACGTGAACCCGGGGCTGTGGTTCTGCGGCGAGCAGCTTTGAGCTGGTCCCGTATGTCATGCAGGGGACAGAGGGAGCTGCAGGCTGTGAATTCCCACGGATTCACCAAAATCAGATTCGGATTTTCCCGCTGGGCGGGGCGCCGGCGGGAGGGGTGTGCCCTACTGTAGGTGGACTGGGTGCTGGGGTAGGGCTGGTGTGAGGCATGGGCCGTCGTGGCATGGTTGGAGCAGTCGGGGGTTGAGTGAGAAATCTCTTCACCACATTAATTGGCTGGGGAGTAGGGCAGGCAGTCAGGAGGCGCCGTATGAGCTGGATATCCTTAACCATGTCTCCAGTTGGGTCATGGATAGTAAAGTGTTGTCTAACGACATTCGGAAGCACTCTGAGTAGAGTGTTAAACGTGTGCTGATCCCAGGTTTCTTCATCTGCCTCCGAGTAGGCACCTGTAACTAGGCGTCTTGCCTGTATCGGGGTATTGTCTAAATCCCAGTCAAATGAACAACTATCCAATTGGGATAGAGCCACCACTCTCCCTAATGATGGGATGATGGCTTGAACAGTGAACTTTGTAAAGTTCTCCCAAGTTAGCTCCGGGACGATTTTCCGTGCTATGTTCGCTGCCGCTTTGCCTAATAGTGGGAGTGTGACTGCAATTTTCTGCTGGTCAGTTTCAAAACCAATATCCAGTAAGGGTTTAATGATTGTCAGATACGTGTGTATATCGTACTGGTCAGGGTCAAACTTGGGTAACTGTACGTTTGGTTTAGTTGCCATGTTGCCTAATATTTCTCACTACCTCTCTTCTACGCCCGGGTCAAGAACCACCGCTGGCCACCAGTGTAATGCTAGGTGAAAAAGGCCCGACTCCTCGGTCCTAAAGCACCTAACGTGTAGCAGGGTCCTCCTTCGAGACCGGAGCTTAGTGCAATGAAAGAGAGGCAGGACACAAAAACTTCAGGCAATAACATTTACACGTATATTACCTCAGGCAGACACAGGACAAAGGCAGCAGATATTACAACGCAATATATGACATAGAAATAAAACCTTAACTAGGATATCAGTATCTCGCAGGATACTGGGTTAACCAATACTTTTGCCAATGCAGTAATTCTAGTGTACAGGTATACAGGGAACACGGGCGCCCGTGAGAGCACGGGGAGAGAGACTCACACGGGGGGGGGAGGGGGAAAGACTCGTGACGGACCAGAACAGAGTTATAGTAATATTGGGAGAGGGTAAGTGTTATGCTGGGTGTTTTTAGTCCGACTTCTCGTCCTAAGAACACCAGCGACTGAGTGGGGTCCTCTTTCCGGACCGGAAGTAAAGCACCCACAAAGGAACAGGACATAAAAACCAGACAGTACACCTTAACACATCTATTGTCTTAATTCCTACACCGTTACAATATAAAACAGAGAGGTATTGGATATACAGTAGACAGGGACACAGAGTTAGCCTTTAATACCAAGGTTGACAGTTACACTTGAGACACAGTATTCTTCATTTACACTTTGGTAATTAATTACAGTATCGTGATACCCGTATTTCGTATTAAAATACCCGCTGCCAGACCACCCACCCCGCCACCCCCCACCCCACCACCGAGCCGCTACCACACCACCACCCCAGGAGGACACAACAGTGGGTCTAGTGACCCAGTACAAGAGTGTCACCGGGACACTACTGTCCTGAGTCCTTTTTCCCCACAACTACCCCAACACCAGGTGAGCGGAAAGAGGCAACGACCTCGCGAGCAGGACAGCCGTCACCAGAATCAGGGTGGGACTGAACAGGATTCAGTTCCAGGTAACACCGCGTCGATGGCCACTGTACGTGACGGGGAAGGAGCAGCCACTGTACGCCCTTCAGTTACCACCCCAAGGGCAGGAGGCCCAAGGCCTCAGTACATACTGGAGAGGGCACGGACTCCGTGTACCCTTCTCCTGCCTTTTCCTCCTGTGGGAGCAGCACCGCCAGCATGGCCACTGTACATGCGGGGGAAGGAGCAGCCACTGTACGCCCTTCAGCTGTGTGCCCTAGAAGTCACGGAACCACGCTCACGGCCACTGTACGTGACAGGGAAGGAGCGGCCTTCATTCATGGCTCTGAGAGCACTCCCGACGCAGGAAGTCCCTTGCGCGGCCGACCCCCCCTTCCCTCTCGGCTGCGTGGGACGCCCTTTGTCACCATCCAGGAGTGTTGCCCCAGAGGTGTTGCCAGAGTGGTGGCAAGACCCGATCCAGGCCCTACCTCCTACCCCTGGGAGATCCCTGCTCCTGCCGGACACCCGACGGAGACGGTGCTGCAGCTCACCCCTGTCGGCGCCTCCCCCTACAGGCGACCACAGTCCTAGGACCCCCAGGCCCGACCAGCAGCCTCCAGGTGAGGGCAACCCAGGCTCACTCTCCCCACGGAGTCAGAGGCAACAGGCCCGCCTCCTACAGCTGTTTGGCCCCGGTCTCGAGGGCCACCTCTCAGGTCGAGGCCCCCAGACTGGAGGGCCTCCCTGCACTCCATCCAACGAGGCTCCAGTACGAGGGTCTCCTCTTAGGTCGAGACCACCAGACAGGAGGACCTCCCTGTACTCCACCGACGACCAAGACACGGGCAGTGTATTGCCCTCTAGAGGAAGGCTCCCCCTAGGGCCTTCCCCGCACGCCCGTACACCAGAGTGATTTGTACCCAGGATACACGGATAAATAGTGACGCCCCTTGTACCGAGAACAATCCAGGGGGAAAATAACATTGAACAGTGACAAAGTGAGGGCCAGCATAATACCAGTGAAAGTTACCATTAACCTATAAGAGCCTGATACCCGGCAGAATAGAATATAGCCTGAGTCCCAAATGAGAGAACTTACAGTAACTATGAACCGAGACTAGGGTGCGGGGAAGAATCAAAAGTCTGTGTATAAGTGCCATCGCGACTAAGTGACTACATCAAGTGTTGCGATCTGCACCCTGTCTAGCTATAATAGTATTCACCCCACTGACTCTTGGCCTTGTTCATTCCCAGTGCATCGGACTAAATATATGTAATAAGAATTCTGCCTAAAGACGAAATAAGGGTATCGCAATATTATAACTAATAACATAAGTGTACATGTATAATACTGTGTCTCAAGTGTAACTGTGAATCTTGGTGTTAAAGGCTAACTCTGTGTCCCTGTCTACTGTATATCCAATACCACTCTGTGTTATATTGTAACGGTGTAGAAATTAAGGCAATATATATGTTAAGGTATACTGCCTGGTTTTTATGTCCTGTTCCTTTGTGGGTGCTTTACTTCCGGTCAGGAAAAAGGACCCCGCTCAGTCGCTGGTGTTCTTAGGATGAGAAGTCGACCTAAAAACACCCAGCATAACACTGGTGACCAGTGGTGGTTCTGGATCCGAATAAAGCACGGAGGAACGATAAAGGAAACCTTGCACAATAGCAGCCAAATCTCACATTCAATTGCCGAAATTCAACCCGGAGCAATGTGACATTGATGTGTACTTGGATATGGTTAAACCCCTCTTAGACATAGGGTTCGACTCAGACAGAGAAAAGATCGCCGTCACATTACCTAACCTGGGCAAAATAATCGCCACTGTCGCACCAAAAATCTTCCCAGAATTGACATGGGACCAATTCTTACACATTGTGAGACAGGCTTTCATGCCATCTATGGCAGAGTTGTCGCTCTCTCTCAACTCGACGCCCTCACCTACGACGGTAACCTAGACGACACCTTCGTCCAGGCTTGGCGCCTCGTCAGCACCGCTTATCCCGAGGCAGCCACAAATACTCGGGATATACACACCTTCAGTGCCCTGCTGAGGATTCTCCCTAGCACAGTCAGGGAGCATTTTTCCATCTATGATCCCTCAGGGAACATGGATCAGGACCTGCAACTCATCCGACGTCTCCTCGCCGCCCGTCCCATGCCACAACCTATCCATGTGGTGAGCAGATTCCCCACAACCAAGACCCCCCCACCAAAACCAAAGCCGCCGCCTCATCAATCACCGACGGAGCCGCCTCCTACTGTGGTCAGGGCCCACCAGCAGAAGAATCGCCCCAACCCCAGGGATCAAGGCAACCTCATCACAAGTAATCCTTGGGAATTCATGGCCTGCAGTCGCACCTGCCCCCTGCATGGCATAAGAGAGCAGCTCAAGGCAAGCAGGCACAGAACCTTTCCACAGGGGCGCAAAAAAGTCTCCTCCTTAGAAGACAACGCCCAAGAAGACGATGCGCCCCCCCTAGCCTACCCAGGACCGGACGATGAGGAACATGACGAACACTTCCACACTCAGCAGATGGATTTTTAGGCCCGCCCCCGCACCTCCCCACGGTGGCGGGGGCCACCTCACACAATTACAGGCCCCCAGTCTATGACAAAATTTGGCTGAACGGGGTCAAGGCTAGACTACTGGTAGACACGGGAGCAGCCAGGTCATGCCTCTTCTCCCACTTCTACTCCCGCCACACCTCTGCTTTCGGCCCTCTTCTCCCCACCTCACCCAACCTCATAGACGCGGGGGATGGCCCCCTACCCATCCGTGGGGAACCCCGGGCCCTTCAAATCAACACTCACCCACGAGTATCCACCAAGCACCCCTTCATCATATTTGATTACACACGCCGTCAGTATGATGGATACCTTGGGCTGGACCTCCTCCAAAAACTCCACGCGACCATCGATTGTCATCAGCGCCGCCTCCACTACAGTCCAGCCCCCTCCAAACAAACATCAATTACAAAAGGAAAAAAAAAAAACTAGAAGAAGACAGAAACACACCACCACCACCCACACACCACGCTCACCCCCCCACCCTAACACTCACCTGCCCCAACCCACCTGTACATACAACCCCACCCCAACCTCACTCAACGCCTCACTCCATCCCTCTCCATCCCCATCTCCCGCTCCACTTCTACTGGCCCCCTCTCCATCTTTTCCCGCCACTATCGCTTCCACAGTCACCATTCCACCCCACCACGAAGCTTGGGTAAAACTAAACAGAACCTCGGGTACCTCCGTCCTTTTCTCACCTTCCTTACCCACCGGACCCCTCTCATCCTGTTTAGTGTCCCCCAGCTTCCTCCCCTCCTCTGCCCAGGAAATCCGTATCACAAACCTCGCCACAACACCACTAACTCTACCACGAGGACTCATCATTGGCGACACGGAAGAAGCCGAACCATGCCAAACACCATCCCCTAACCACCCCACTCTCCCCGACCTACCATCACACCTATCCCCTTCCCAAACCAACAGCCTCCGACAACTACTCCTGGACTTTCAGGACCTTTTTTCCTCCGGCCCAACAGACCTTGGCCACACTACTTATCTCAGTCACGAGATACACACGACCGGACCTCCCATTCGCCAACCATCACGCCGGAAGAATCCTAAGCAACGGGCAGAAGAAGACCGGCAGGTCCAGGACATGCTTGATGCCGGTGTCATCTCCAACTCCACCAGCCCGTGGTCCTCACACGTCGTACTCGTGAGAAAAAAAGACGGAACCATGCGCTTCTGCATTGATTACCGCAGAGTAAAAGACGTTACCATCAAGGACGCCATGCCCCTACCCAGAATCGACGACTCCCTTGACTCCCTGCACGGCTCAACATGGTTCTCTACCCTAGACCTGCAATCAGGTTACTGGCAGGTCCCCATTCACCCAGACGACAAACAAAAGACCGCCTTCTCAACCTCAAATGGGAAACGCTATGAATTTAACGTCCTTCCCTTCGGACTCTGCAACACCCCCGCCACATTTTCCCGCCGCATGGAATCTGTCCTGAGCGGTCTGACCTGGGAAACCTGCCTGGCCTACCTGGATGATGTCATAGACTTCAGTCACACCTGGGCTGACCACCCCCACCGCCTCAAACAGGTGTTCCAACACATATGCCAGGCTGGGCTTAAACTCAAACCCACAAACTGCGTCCTGGCCGAACGATCAGTCTCCTTCCTAGGGCACGTGATCAAAGCCGAAGGCATCTCACCTGACCCCAACAAACTACGTGCGATCGCCGACATCCCCCTACCTCGCAACGTACATGAAACCAGGGCCTTCCTAGGTCTAACCTATTACAGACGCTTTGTAAAAGGATTTGCCGACATCACCAAACCCCTCCATGACCTGACAAAAAAGGGCGAACCATTCATATGGACAGAACCGAGAAAAACTGCATTCAGCACCCTCAAGTCCAAGTTGATCTCTGCCCCCATCGTCGCATTCCCAGACTACAACCTCCCCTTCCGTCTATATACCGACGTCTCCCTCATAGCCATAGGGGCTGTCCTTGCCCAAGTCCAACACGGCCTTGAACACATAATTGCCTGTGCCAGCCGCACCCTGAATCCGGCTGAAAGAAATTACGCGGCCACCAAACGCGAGTGCCTCGGAATCATCTGGTCCCTCGAATACTTCCATTCATATATCTCCGGCACCCACGTAGTTGTTATTACTGACCACCAATTCCTACAGTGGTTGCGCCAATCCAATACCACCAATGCCCAACTCAATGGTGAGAAGCACTTGAAGAGTATGATTCGAGATATCATACCGACCAGGCAAGTTGCACACTAACGCCGACGCCCTTTCCCGCCTACCCATCAATGCCATTTGCCCAGAACCAGACCTAATCCAAATGTGGAAAAATAAGCAACGTCTACCTGGATCCCACCAAGCACATTCGCCAAGCTCCACCTTCACGGCAATCACCTGTTCGATCCCAACGGCCACATCGTCCTGGACCCTACCATCGCACACGACGCTATGCTGCACCTTCACACCAACAATGGCATCCACCTTGGGTCTAAGAAACTCTTACAAGTTTTCAGTGATATGTACTGGACAGCTAACCCATCCACCATTGCCAAAAACATCATCCAATCCTGCCGCACCTGTGCTTTGGGGAAAGACATCACTCACACACCCGGCCCTTCAGGAAAACTATTAGCACAAAAACCGTGGCAATTACTTTCCCTTGACGTCGTCGGCCCCCTCACAACCAAAGCGGGATACAAATACATTATCACGTTCGTGGATGTGTACTCGAAATTCATCATCGCATGTCCCGCCAAAGATCACAACGCTGTATCAGTTGCCGACGCCCTGACCCGCCACGTCTTCCCTTATTTTGGCATTCCCCAAGCCCTGCACTCAGATAATGCCCCAGAATTCACTGGCAAAGTCTGGGAAGAACTGGCGAAAATATTCTGTTATCACGTCTCCCACTCATCCCCCTACTGGCCCCAAGGTAACAGCATCTGCGAAAGGAGCCATCGCTCCCTCATGAACCAAGTCCGGACACGCATCATGCAAACAGGGAACGACAATTGGCCCGCCCATGTCAAAATTGTTCAATGGGGCCTCAACACATGCCCACGAGATGACGGCATAACCCCCCACGAGCGAGTTTTCGGGGAAACCTCACTCCTCCTGCCCCTTCGCCACCACTTCCACCCCCCCACCATGCCCTCCACCACTGACCCCCTTCACCACCTCAAACACCGCCTCCACCACCTCCAAGCCCAACAAGACCTTACGCCCGACACCAACCACTCCAACCCCTACAAACCTGGCCAGTCCGTTGTCGTGGCACACCTATCCGCTCCCACCAAGACCTCCCCCTGGTTCGATGGTCCCTTCAAAATAGTCAGAGTCTCTAACCCCTACCAAGTAATCATTGACCAACAAGGACAGCAACGCATGTATCACAATTGCCACATGCAACCTTTTCACCCCTCCAACAATGACCACCCTCACACCCCCGCGCCCTGCACCTCTTTCCGTGCACATGTCCCCTCTGCGTCTTCTAAGAATTACCCCCCAGACTCCTACTCTTACTCCTTCTCACCCCCACCCTCCACCTCACCCACGACCATGCCGCCTCCCACAACACCCACTCCCTACACACCACCCTCCAACACTGATCCTAACCCCCAAACCCCCCCCCCTTAATCACGACCATCCTACCTCTACACCACCTCCACCGCCTACATCTCCGCCCCTGCCACCCACAGCCGAATCCTCGACCCACCAGCCTGACCACCCCCCGCCCGACGCCACCACGTCCCCACAACCCACCACTCACCCCCCTCCCACCTGTCCACCCACCACCTCCCACACCACACCATGCTCCAGCCCACCATGCACAAGCACCACCCGCCCAACCACACACCCCCTACCCCATGACCATTCTCATTATACGCGCCACACCGCACCCCCACCTGCCTCCCCCCCCAACGGCAGCACGCCCTCACCACCACCACGTGCCCAACCACCCTCACCACCCACACCCACCCTCACTACCACCACCACCAGGTCACGACGTCTTTCACGCCCACCCTCCAGATACACACCAACACCGTCGCCCACCGCCCACACACCCCACCATCCACCACCACAAACCACCCACACCCCAAACACCTCCCCCATAACCCTCCCTCTCCACCAAGCACGATGGAATCCTCCCAAATCCCAATTCCCCACAGTACAACGCTCCTCCCACTGACCCATCCCCCATAAAAGCCCCAATCTCCCATCACTCACCTGCATTCAGCTTTTACCTCCCCACCAGGCACCATTCCCTGAGATGAGGATCACCAGAGTCCATTGGCTACCCCACGACCGCCCACATGTCAGGATCTGGGAGACACACCACCTTCTCCGCCTCTTACGCCGGACAGACCACCCATCCTCCCTCCGGCTCACTGTCAACCCCCACCGAGAGCCAAACCCCGTCACCTTCCACTGGACCAGCCTCCTACAACATCTCACCCTGGCCCACCAGACATCCACCACCACAACATACCACCTCCAGTCATGAGGTCGTGACTTCTTTACCATGGAGGGTGGTAAAATACCCGCCGACAGACCACCCACCCCACCACCCCCCACCCCACCATCGAGCCGCTACCACACCACCACCCGAGGAGGACACAACGGTGGGGCTAGTGACCCAGTACAAGAGGGTCACCGGGACACTACTGTCCTGAGTCCTTTTTCCCCGCAGCTACCCCAACACCAGGTGAGCGGAAAGAGGTAACGACCTTACGAGCAGGACAGCCGTCACCAGAATTGGGGTGGGACTGAACAAGATTCAGTCCCAGGTAACACCGCGTCGACGGCCACTGTACGTGACGGGGAAGGAGCGGCCACTGTACGCCCCCCAGTTACCACCCCAAGGGCAGGAGGCCCAAGGCTACGGCCAGAAGTACACACCAGGGTAAGGGGACCCTCGCTATGGACTCAGTGTGTACCAGACAGGGCTCTGCCTCTGTGCACCTCTCTCCTGCTGTTCTCTCCTACGGGACCAACACCGCGTCGACGGCCACTGTACGTGACGGGGAAGGAGTGGCCACTGTACGGCTTTCAGTTGCTTCCCAAAGGGTAGGCAGGTGTACGGCTACGGCCGAAGTACACACCAGGGTAAGCAGACCCTCGGCTACGGCCTCAGTGTGTACTGGAGAGGGCGCAGCCTCTGTGCACCCCTCTCCTGCTTTTCTCTCCTACGAGAGCAACACCGCGTTGACGGCCACTGTACGTGACGGGAAAGGAGCGGCCACTGTACGCCCTTCAGTTGCTTCTCATAGGGCGGGTAAGCTCACGGCTACGGCCGCAGTACGTACCAGGGTAAGCAGACCCAAGGCTACGGCCTCAGTACATACTGGAGAGGGCACGGTCTCCGTGTACCCTTCTCCTGCCTTTTCCTCCTGTGGGAGCAGCACCACCAGCACGGCCACTGTACGTGCAGGGGAAGGAGCGGCCACTGTACACCCTTCATTCGTGGCTCTGAGAGCACTCCCGACGCAGGAAGTCCCTTGAGCGGCCGACCCCTTCCCTCTTGGCTGCATGGGACGCCCTTTGTCACCATCAGGGAGTGTTGCCCCAGAGGTGTTGCCAGAGTGGTGGCAAGGCCCGATCCAGGCCCTACCTCCTACCCCTGGGAGATCCCTGCTCCTGCTGGACACCCGACAGAGACGGTGCCGCAGCTCACCCCTGTCGGCGCCTCCCCCTGCAGGCGACCACAGTCCTAGGACCCCCAGGTCCGGGCAACCCAGGCTTACTCTCCCCACGGAGTCAGAGGTGACAGGCCCGCCTCCTACAGCTGTTTGTCCCCAGTCCCGAGGGCCACCTCTCAGGTCGAGGCCCCCAGACTGGAGGGCCTCCCTGCACCCCACCAACAAGGCTCCAGTACGAGGGCCTCCTCTCAGGTCGAGGCCCCCAGACAGGAGGGCCTCTCTGTACTCCACTGATGACCAAGACCTGGGCACTGACTCCTCTGCGGGCAGTGTATTGCCCTCTACAGGAAGGCTCCCCCTAGGGCCTTCCCCGCATGCCCGTACACCAGAGTGATTTGTACCCAGGATACACGGGTAAATAGTGACGTCCCTTGTATCGAGAACAACCCAGGGGGAAAATAACAGTGAACAGTGACAAAGTGAGGGCCAGCATAATACCAGTGAAAGTTACCATTAACCTATAAGAGCCCGATACCCGGCAGAATAGAATATAGCCTGAGTCCCAAATAAGAGAACTTACAGTAACTGTGAACCGAGACTAGGGTGCACGGAAGAATCAAAAGTCTGTGTATAAGTGCCGTTGCGACTAAGTTACTACATCAAGTGTCGCGATCCGCACCCTGTCTAGCTATAATAGTATTCACCCCACTGACTCTTGGCCTTGTTCATTCCCAGTGCATCGGACTAAATATATATAATAAGAATTCCGCCTAAAGACGAAATAAGCGTATCGCAATATTATAACTAATAACATAAGTGTACATGTATAATACTGTGTCTCAAGTGTAACCATGAATCTTGGTGTTAAAGGCTAACTGTGTGTCCCTGTCTATTGTATATCCAATACCACTCTGTGTTATATTGTAACGGTGTAGAAATTAAAGCAATAGATGTGTTAAGGTATACTGCCTGGTTTTTATGTCCTGTTCCTTTGTGGGTGCTTTACTTCCGGTCCGGAAAGAGGACCCTGCTCAGTCGCTGGTGTTCTTAGGACGAGAAGTCGACCTAAAAACACCCAGCATAACACGTATATAAGCAGAATTGGTATTATATAATCTGAGTCTGATGCACTAGGGGTGGGCAGGGCCAAGAGTTAGTGGGTTGAATATTACTATAACTGGATAGGGTGCGGGTCGCGACACTTGATGGAGACACTTAGTCGCGACGACACTTATTCATAGACTTTTAATTCTCCCACGCACCCTTGTCTTGGTCCACGATTTCTATAAGTTCTTTTGTCTGGGATTTAGGCAATTTCCTATTCTGCTGGGTATCGGGCCTTAGTAGGTTATTGGTAACTTTGTCACTGGTATTGCTCTGGCCCTCACTTTGTCAGTATTCACTGTTATATTCCCGTCTCGACTGTTCATGACACAAGAGGCGTTAATGTCACTATTTTACCCGTGTTTCCTGGGTATAATTCACTACGGCGTCCGGGCGTGAGGGGAAGGCCTTACAGGGAGCCTTCCTGCAGGGGGCAATACACTGCCAGCAGGGGAGTTACTGCCCGGGTCCTGATCGTCGGTGGAGTGCAGGGAGGCCCTCCTGTCTGGGGGCCTCGACCTGGGAGGAGGCCTTCGTACTGTAGCCTCATCAGTGGGGTGCAGGGAGGCCCTCTGGTCTGGGGGTCTCAACCTGAGAGGTGGCCCTCAGGACTGGGGCTAAACAGCTGTAGGAGGCGGGCCTGTTGCCTCTGGCTCCGTGGAGAGAGAGAGAGCCTGGGTTGCCCGGACCTGGGGGCTGCTGGTCGAGCCTGGGGGTCCTGGGACTGTGGTCACCTGTAGGGGGAGGCGCCGACAAGGGTGAGCTGCGGCACTGTCTCCGTCACGTGTCCGGCAGGAGCAGGGATTTCCCAGGGGTAGGTGGTATGACCTGTATCGGGCTACGCCACCACTCTGGCAGCACCTTCGGGGCAACACTCCCGGAGGGGGACAAAGGGCTTCCCATGCAGCCGAGAGGGAAAGGGTCGGCCGGGCAAGGGACTTCCTGCGTCGGGAGGGCCTTTGGAATCACGAGTGAAGGGCGTACAGTGGCCGCTCCTTCCCCGTGACGTACAATAGCCGTGAGCGCGGTTTCGTGACTCCTAGGGCTCGCAGCTGAAGGGCGTACAGTGGCCGCTCCTTCCCCCGCACGTACAATGGCCGTGCTGGCAGTGCTGCTCCCGAAGGAGGAAAAGGCATGAGAAGGGTACACGGAGTCCGCGCCCTTTCCAGTATGTCCTGAGGCCGTAGCCTTGGGTCTATCTACCCTGGTACATACGGCGGCCGTAGCCGTGGGCCTATCCGCCCTTTGGGAGGCAACTGAAGGGCGTACAGTGGCCGCTCCTTCCCCGTCACGTACAATGGCCATCGCGGTCTTGCTCCCGTAGGAGGGAAAAGCAGGAGAGGGGTGCACAGAGGCCGCGCCCTCTCCAGTACGTACTGAGGCCGTAGCCAAGGGTCTATCTACCCTGGTACGTACTTTGGCCGTAGCCTTGGGCCTGCCTGCCCTTCGGGAGGTAACTGAAGGGCGTACAATGGCCACTCCTTCCCCATCACGTACAATGGCTGTGAACGCAGTGTCACCTGGGACTGAATCTAGTTCAGTCCCACCCCAATTCTGGTGACGGCTGTCCTGCTCGCAGGGTCATTGTCTCTTCCCGCTTACCTGGTGTTGGGATAGTTGTGGGGAAGAGGGACTCAGGAGAGTAGAGTCCTGGTGACCCTCTTGTTCCGGGTCTCTAGCCCCACCGTGGTGTCTTCCTCGGGTGGCGGTGTGGTAGTGGTTCGGTGGTGGGGTGGGGGGTGGCGGGGTGGGCGGTCCAGCGGCGGTGGGTATTTTAGTAGGTATTATTAGTTCAAACTTAGTATCATCTGTTAGCAAAAGGGTTTTGACATTTGACTCACGCTAGCTGTTGGGAGGAAGCGAGGGAGTGGAGGGACACTGGATATTCACTGTGTTTATGGTAATATAAACGGGAGGATATTATTCACACTTCCTCTATTATTTTCTGGTAGCTAGGGACATGGGTATATTTTCACTACAGAGGATTCCTCGGGGGAAGAGTCTTACTGGTTTTCTACAAGGGTGTCACTGGTGAGTCGGATTCCTCAGAACTCACGCACTGTACTCATTCTTACTCATCCACCCGTGATTTCACTGTATCACTGTAATCTGTTTCTAGGGCAACGTCACACTTAACATAATTTCACTCCACTAGTTCTGGGGCAACACCACACTTAATATAATTCACTCATGTAGTTGGGGCAGCGGGGAGACACGCCGGCGACTATTTTGCCGGACTAGGGGCACTGCCAAGGGAGGGCGTGCCGAGAGGGCACGGGACGGCTCGCAGGGGCGTCCTCTCGCGTCCAGGGCTGCAGGTGGCACAGGAGCCCGCAGTCTCCGGGCTAGGTTTAGGAGTGTGGCCCTCAGGGCTGGGGCCGAACAGGTCCAGGAATCTCTGGCTCAGGTTTCGGCTGGAGGTGGAGGTCTTACGCCGCCTCTTGGGCGTGGAGAGGTCGCGCCTGGGTGTCCTGGGGAGGGCCTGGAGGGACTGAGGACTGTGGTCCCCAGAGTTGAGGGGCGCCGTCAGGGAGGGGCTGCGGCACTGACCTGAACTAGGGTCCGCCAGGTGGGTCTTCTCCAGGGCCAGGCATAGGGACCGGAGGCCAGGGGAAGCCGTTAGGTCTCGCGGGGGCTCTCTGGTGCTGGGGAGCCGGGCGCCTGCCTCATGCAGGGGCGATGACAATACCTCCTTGTGGCTGTGGGGCCCGGCAATTGGCCGTGGCTGCCCAGGGGCGCAACTATAGGGCGCCAAGGCCTGGCAATTGGCCGTGGTCTGTGTGGGGGAGTCAGTGCGCCTCTGGTCTCCTCTTGAGTGGCAGTAGGACATCTTCTGCAGGAGGGTGGAGCTGCAGTAGGCCGTCTCAGGGGCAGTGCCTTCGGAGCGGCAATTGGCCGTCTGGCGAAGGTGGGAGCGGCAGTAGGTCGTCTCCTTCTGCAGGAGGGTGGAGTGGCAGTAGGCCGTCTCAGGGGCAGCGCCTTCAGAGCGGCAGTAAGCCGTCTCCTTCGGCAGGAGGGAGGAGCGGCAATCGGCCGTTTCAGGGGCAGCACCTTCAGAGCGGCAGTAGGCCGTCTCCTTCGGCAGGAGGGAGGAGTGGCAGTAGGCAGTCTCGGGGGCAGCACCTTCAGAGTGGCAGTATGCCGTCTCCTTCGGCAGGAGGGAGGAGCGGCAGTAGGCTGTCTCCTTGGGCAGAAGAGAAGAGCGGCAGTAGGCCGTCTCGAGGGAAACACCTTCAGTGCGACGCTTGGCCAACTGATGAAGGCGGGAGCGGCAGTAGGCCGTCTCCAGAGGGGCGCTGTCAGGAACTGAGATATCAGCTCCACCCTTGGCTGATCCAGCAATCCCACTCCCTGAAGGTAGTGTCCTCCTCCTGCTAGGGTGGCAGTGCGATGGTTGGGTGTTATAAGGGCGCACAGCCCAGGCTGCCTTATGCCGTTGTCGCATGGGATCCCCTAGTGTGGATGCGGCTACTCCGTGGGGTCCGGGCATGGGTGTCGGTGCGATTCTGGGGGCACTATGCTGTTCTTCTCTCACCTTGTTTTCGGGGGCTCTATTTTGTAAGCTACGCATTTCAATATTTATTCCACCTTTCTTCTACACTAACACTGACGCTTTCATTTCTGACCCCGTATTCCAATAATTCACTGTTCTGTCCTTGTTTCACTGTATCACTTTCACTGTGCTTTCACTGTCACTCACTTTCGGGACTGGGTGTAGTGGCGGTCAGGTACAAGGGCGGTGGGAAGAACTTTGCCTAACTACTGACGGGGCTGAGTTCCGCCAGGGGCCTTCGTATTCAGGGGCCACAGGATCACGTGAAGGAGCGTCCTCTCTTGTCCGGGGCTGCTTGCAGCAAAGGGTCCCGCGCTCTCAGGGCTCGGGGCTGGAGTCTGGCCCTCTGGGCTGGGGCCGAACAGCTGCCTGAATCTTTCACTCAGGCACCTGATGGAGGACGAGGGTCTCCGGTGTCAGTGTGTAGGGATGTCACGCCCGAAGGTCCTGGGGACAGTCAGGAGGTCCCGTGGGCTGCAGTTTCCGGTGGTCGGGGACGCCAGCAGAATGGGCTGCGGCGTCGGCCTCCATCGAGGTCCATCAGGTGAGGCCTCTCAGGGACTGGCTGAAGTGAGAGGAGCCCGGTGGTGGTCATGGGGCCTCTCCAGTAGTCCTCCAGACTGGGACCTCCCTCTGGGTCGTAGTCTCAGGTAGGGGAGTCAGCACCTGACAGAGGAGCGGCTACCGGTCATCTCCTCTCATAGGGCCCGGCTACTGGCTGTGGCCTTCTAAGGGTGTGGCTACTGGCCGTGGCCTGGGGAAGGGAGTGGCTACAGGCCAACTCGAGGGCACCTTTGGAGTGGCTACCAGCCGTCTCCTGATGAAGGCGGGAGAACCTACTGGCCGTCTCCTGGTTACCCCCGAAGTGGCTACCAGCCATCTCCCACAGGGGGGTTGAGCAGCTACAGGCCGTCTCTTTAAGGGCACCTTCAGAGAGGCTTCTGGCCGTCTCCTGATGAAGGTGGGAGCGGCTACAAGCCGTCTCCTTATTACCTCTAGAGCGGCTGGAGGCCGTCTCCTGTAGGAGGGTTGAGTGGCTACCAGCCATCTCAGGGGTGCTGACCGGAGCTAGAGTAACAGCCCCACCCCGACCTTGTCGGTGGTAAGCTCGCCCGGAAGGTAGTTGTTATCCTAAAGACACCAGCGACTGAGCGGGGTCCTCTTTCTAGACCGGAACTAGAACACTTACAAAGGAACAGGGCACAAAAACTCGGCAGGACACCCTAACACATATAATGCCTTAATCCAATTTCCCTTACGATATACATACAATGGTATACAAGATGTGAAACGGGTATAGTGACAGGCTAGTTAACAATAGTGCATCATGTCACACATACACTGTGATAACACTCAAGTTATTGTACAGGAGAATGATACAGAGGGATGGAGACACAGTTCATATAGTCCTTTCTCCTCCGTCTTTACTGTATATAGTATACTGGCCTGTTGAACTTAGGAATCGCCACAACACTTGTATATTACTCTAGCCCCTAGCCCTGGGAACTTAGGCACTGACACAGTATACTAGGTGCGTTAGGTAAGAGACACTTTCACTGGTGATATTCCTGTCTCATTGTCTTTAGAACTGTAATGCTAGGTGTTTAAGGCTCGACTTCCCGTTCCTCAGACACCTAACACGTAGCGGGGTTCTCTTTCGAGACCGGAGCTTAGGACAAATAAGAGAGAAGTAGGGCACAAAAACTCCAGGCAATAACCTTACACGTCTATTACTCAGTCAGACAAGGGACAACAGCAGATGTTACAAACACCATATTTGGTGGATCACAAACACTTATATCTAGATAACTGGTATCTCACAGGATACTATGGGAGAAATGCGCTAAAATAACACTCGAGGCGGAGTATGCAGAGTTAGTACAGTCCAAGGTCTCTGAGCGCGTGGAGGAGTTAGAGATGAGGCTAACTAGGGGAGGGTGTAAGGCACTGGGGTCTAATTGTGATTATGGTAGTATGAGGCTGAGTTAACTGGTAGCTTGTTCACTTTACTATTTTCTGGGGGCAAGGGACTTTTGGTTAATTATTAATACAAACTCCACGGCTTGGGCGTTTTCTCTTACTGTGATACGATGGGTATTGTGCATGGTCTTATTCACTAGCACTACGGTTCTATATGGACTATTCACTGTTCCGCCTTGTCGCTGGTAGACCATCATCATTCCAGTTTCACTTGAAACACTTGGTCTGGTACTATGAATGCACTTTATCGCCTCGCCACTGTTACACTACAATAGGGTCGCAGTCACTGTCTCATGGGTCACTGGGTGGCGGGTGCGGCGGGGAAACAAACCGGCTCTACTTCTGCCAGAGCAGGGGCACCGCCAGGGGAGGCTGTGCCGAGAGGGCACGGGATCACGTGCAGAGGCGTCTTCTCTCGTCCAGGGCTGCAGGTGGCGAAGGAGCCCGTACTTTCCGGGCTGGGGACAGGAATGTGACCCTTAGGACTGGGGCCAAACAATTGCCTGAACCTCTTGTTCAGGTTCCTGCCGGAGGTAGAGGTCCTCTGCCGTTGAGGCATAGGGAGTTCCTGCCTGAGTGTTCTGGGGAGGGCCTGAGGTTCCCAAAGGCTGCAGCCCCCAGAGCTAGGTGGCGCTGACAGGGAGGGGCTGTGGCACCGGTCTGCGTCAGGGTCTGTCAGGTGGGTCTTCTCCAGGGCCAGTCATAGGGAGCAGAGGCCGGGGGAAGCTATAGGGCCTCTCCAGTACTCTTCTACGTCCTCTGCGTTGGGGGCCAGGGAACTCGTCTCACGCTGGGGTGGCGGGGCTGCTCTCTGCCGCTTCCGGCCGTGGGGCCTGGCTACTGGCCGTGGCTTCCCAGGGGCGCGACCACAAGGCGCTGAGGCCCAGCTACTGGCCGTGGCCTGAGAGGGTGAATAACTGCCAGCAAACCAAGGGACACCTTCGGAGCGGCTACCGGCCGTCTGACGAAGGCAGGAGTGGCTACAGGCCAACTCCTTCAAGAGAGGTAGAGAGTGGCTGCAGGCCGACTCGGGGCAACACCTTCGGAGCGGCTACTGGCCGTCTGACGAAGGCGGGAGCGGGTACAGGCAGACTCCTGGAGGAGGGGTGGATAGTGGCTACAGGCCAACTCGGGGGCAACACCTTCGGAGTGGCTACCGGCCGTCTGACGAAGACGGGAACAGCTGCAGGCCGACTCCTTCAGCAGGAACGAGGAGCGGCTACAGGCCGACTCAGGAGCAACACCTTCGGAGCAGCTACCAGCCATCTGATGAAGGCAGGAGCGGCCACAGGCCGACTCCTGCAGGAGAGGTGTGAAGCAGCTACTGGCCGACTCAGGGGCAATGCCTTCGGAGCAGCTACCGGTCATCTGATGAAGGTGGAAGCGGGTACAGGCCGACTCTTTCAGGAGGGGGTGTGGAGCGACTACCAGCCGTCTCCGGAAGGACACTTTCAGACAAAGGCGGGAGCAGCTACCGGCTGTCTCCTGGTTACCCTCAGGTCGGCTACTGGCCGATTCCTTAGCGAGGGGTGAATGGCTACTGGCCATCTCAAGAGGGAAGACACCTTCAGAGAGGCTACTGGCTGTCTCCTGAAGAAGGTGGGAGTGGCTACAGGCCGACTCCTCAGGGGCGCTGGGAGGAGCTGGACAGACAGCTCCACCCTGAGGTTGGTTGGTGGAAGCTCACCCGGAAAGTAGTGCAGGATTCCTGCTATGGCGACGGCAGACGGGCTCCGAGTCATAGGGGCATACGGCCTGGGCTGACTTGGGCCGTTGTCGCACCGAGTCTCGGTGTGCTGCTGCTGCTCCTCTGTAGGGTCCTTGTGGGGGTGTCTGGGAATTCACGGGGGCACTATGCTGAATTCCTGGTGGAGGTGGTTGGATGTTCCAAGGGACACTATGCTGTATTTCAAGAATATATGGGCACTGTCACTTTCAAGTCTTTGGTACAACACTGAGATCTCACTGTGTCGTCACTGGGCTGCTGATGTCTGGGCTTAGTCAAGGTGGTACCTGGGAGTCGGAGGAAGCCCTACAGGTGAGCTCTCCCGCGGTAGACACGGGACTGCTACTGGGGGAGTCACAGCCCGGTGCGTTTCTGGTCTGGGGTGTAGGAAGGCTCTATCTTGTCAGGGCCTCAACCTGGTGAGGGGTCCTCGGGGCTGGGGCCAAACAGCATCAGGAAACAGGCTTGCCACTTCTTACTCCAGGCAGAGGGCCAACGGTGAGTGGGGCCAGGGGGGTCCTGCCCTGGGGTCCAAGGGGTGTCTCTGGGAGGCCTGAGACTGTAGTTGCCTCTAGGCTGGGGCGCCATCAGGGACTGGCTGCAGCACCTCGTCCATGGGGCATCCATCTGGACTGGGCATCATCCAGGGGCAGGCTGGAGGGTATGGATCCCGCCTTCAGCTATCAGGCCTCGCCACCACTCCTGGAATGGCAGTACCTCCAGGGAGCCACACCTGGAGGGAAAGACAGAAGGTCGTCCCATGCTGCTGCCGGGTGGAGAGTGGGCTGCGCAAGGGATCTTCTCCTCCGGGAGAACCCTCAGGGCTATGGAAAAAGGGTGTACAGTGGCCGTCCCTTCCCAACACATACAGTGGCCATTGCGCGGTTCCACAGGCCCTTGGAATAGCAGCAGAAGGACGTACATACAGTGGCCGTTACCATGGTGCTGCTCCCGAAGGAGGAAGAGGCAGATAAGGGATGCACAGTGGCCATTCCCTCCCCAGCGCATACAGTGGCCGTCGTCGCGGGTCTGCCTCCCCGACGGGAAGTAGCTGAGGGACGTACAGTGGCCGTTCCCTCCCCGGTACATACAGTGGCCGTTACCGAGGTGCTACTCCCACAGGAGGAGGGGGAGGTGGATGAGGGACGCACAGTGGCCGTTCCCTCCCCGATGCATACAGTGACCGTTGTCACAGTTCCACCTCTCCTGCCTTTGCCTGTCGGTGTGCGTACAGTGGCCGTCACACCGAGGTGGGCTCCTGATGTGGCTGCAGCAGAAGGGCGTACAGTGGCCATCCCTTCCCCAGTACGTACAGTGGCCATTACTATGGTGCTGCCTGGGACTGTATCTGGAGCAGTCCCACCCCGATCCTGGCGAAGGCTGATCCGGCCGAGGTGTAGTCTCCCATCACTGCGACGTCGTGGTTGGACGAGTTGAGGGGAAGAGGGACACAAGGTCGGGGCGCACCTGAGCCCGTCTCACTCTGGGCCGGTATTGTGTCCACCTGGCCCACTGTTGTGTCTTCTAGGGTGGGGGTGGGGCTGCGGCTCCGTAGTGGGGTGGGGAGTTTGGGGGCGGGAGTGTGCATTTCAGTAGTCTCTTTTTCCTGCTATGGTGGCGGCGGGCGAGTTCCAAGTCATAAGGGCGCGCAGCCCAGGCGGACTTAAGTCCCTGTCGCCCGAAGTCAAGTCGCGGAGTCAAGTCACGCTCCCTTCAATCCTCCGTTGGCTCCTTCCTGGGGTGTTGGGCTGTACTCCGTAAGACTATTCAGCATTATATATATATATATATATATATATATATATATATATATATATATATATATATATATATACATATATATATATATATATATACGGAACTTATTAAACCTTTTTGCATTACAGTATAAAGAGCCGAGAACATTAGGGGGATATAATGTCTGTGTCTCACGGTACCGCTCGCTTCGTGGCAGCGGCAGCATCTTCTAAGTTGATGTTCCGTGGTTGAGGTACTGGTACTTCTTGCCCCTCCCCGTCACTCTCAGAGGACGGGAGACTATCATGGGCATCAGTCTGGGCCATGTTGCTATAAGTATGGTCCGAAGGGCGAGGCCCGCGGCGCTTGTGGTGACGTCAGCGGGGGGCCATGTCGGCACCCACAATTTACGGACGCTCGGAAGTTACTGTCTGATAGAGAAAAACTGAAAGACCAGAGAACAGATAGAAGTATAATGTGTTAGGATTAGGGAACGGGGAGTGAGAGGTAAATTTCGGTAAGAGTGTAAGAGGTAAGTAGATAGATTCCTGGAGAAAGCTTGGATGGGAGAAGATAAGCAAACCAAACTCAATAAAGAAAGAAGTAGCCGGGCGGTATTTAGTAAGACACGGTTGTGAATTCTGATTTGGTGGCTTATTTCGTAGTATGGTTGCTTGATCTTGACGATATAATCCTATGGCTTTCTTCCTGTGTACAAAATAAATATGTAACGAGCATCGTGTGCAATTACAGTAGGTGGCATAGCCTAAACTATGCTGGGATTTACTATGGCTTCCTGTAATGTGTGATGTAACAGTAAACACACCCGAGTTGCTCATTTTAGACATCGCCATACATCTTCACACCCTTTGAACTGGCAGCCAACACTTAAGTATATTATGAATGTTTGAAGGTTCAATATTTAAAGGTAGATGCCCCCTATTCTCGGGATTATCTGTTTCCATACTAGTGAGGCAGTTTTGATAATTTTAGTTACTTGAAACTCTGCGTTGTATTTCATTTAACTTGTACAAAGCAGGTTTATGCCACTTAAGAAAGCCTTCACAATTTAAAAGACTGTTTCTTAAGCTTATCTTTCATTTTGGAATTTGGAGTAAGCTAAGTAATATTGTATGTCTTAAGAAAGCATTGTGTAAATAATATCAGTATGACTGATGAAGCATGTATATTTTTAATACATTTTGTGTTATTCAAGTTTGTTACTTGAACTCTGATAGTTTACTTGATCAGTTGTCAGTTTCACACCAACAGCAAATCTGGGAATTTTTTTTAGCCATTTGACATATTTCATTCTACTAACTTTTAATCTTAATGAGATATCACAGCAAATGAATATTAAAAATATGGGAATACTAGTGGGGGAGGAAAAGTAATTGCAGGAAGATGATGAATATTTTAATTAACTAGCTGCTGGGTATTGAAAATCTGTCTATCTGTCTATTGCCAGACGCCTCAATCCCTTATATGGGGTGGCCACAAACAAATCACCTCCACATCACCCTGTCCCCTGTCATTTCACTGACCTGCTCCCAATTCACACACCCCTCTCTCAGATACCTCTCCACTCCATCCCTTCATCTCATCCTTGGCCTTCCCCTCCCTCTCTTCCCCCTCCACCTCACTCACATACACTCCTTGTCAGTCTCTCACTCTCCATCCTCTCCACATGGCCAAACCACCTCATTGTGTTTCTCCTAATGCTTCCTGTCACAGCCACATCCACACCACAACACTCCTTCACATCCTTATTTGTCAGTCTGTCTCTCCATGTGACTCCACAAGCTCCTCTCAGATAGCTTATTTCCACTGCTTTCACTCTTGACTTGTGTCCCTCCAGTAATGTCCAAGCTTTACTTCCATACGTCAGAGTTGGTGTCACAATACTTGTCATGTAATAACTTTTTCCCTTCCATGCTCACTTACCTGTTTCTTATCACTGTCTTCAAAGAACTAGCAACCTTTCTGCCTTGTTGTACCCTTTCAAGCGCTTCACCCTCCAAACTTCCATCCTTACTCATCACACTACCCAAGTACGTAAACATACTCACATTTTCCATTTCCTTACCATCCAACCTCACTGTACATTCACTGACTTCACCTCTCTCTTCTTTATTCTTCCCTACATTCACCTTTAAATTCCATTTCTTACACTCCTAAACTCATCCTCCAAGCCTTGCAGCTCCCCTTCGTCTTCACTTAACTATGCAGTATCATCTGCAAACAAGAGTGCAAAGAGTTTCCAAACACTGCCCTGCCCTCTCTCATTAGGGCCACTCCAACATCCACTGCCCTACCTTGTATCTCTTTTATAATCCCATCAATATACAGATTGAACAACCATGGAGACATGACACATCCCTGTTCCAACCCAACCTTCAAATAGAAAAACTCAGTCCACTATCCACACACATTGAAGCCTTAGCACCCTCATACATTTTCTTCACAGCATTCAGCAGCTTCCCGCCTACTCCATATATTCTTAATACTTTCCACAATCCTTGTCTATCCACCCTGTCATATGCTTTCTCCGAATCTATGAAGGTCGCATACAACTTCTTTCCCTTGTCTAGACACGTTTCCACTAAAGATCTAAGAATGACTATCTGATCTACACAACCTCTTCCCTTCCTAAAGCCTCCCTGTTCTTCTGCAACTAATTCCTTTGTTATTTCCCTAACTCTGTCAATAAGTATCCTACCGTATATGGTGCTTTTCCTATTATATACATTGAGAAGACAAATGCCCCTATGATTACCACACACTTCTTTTTCCCCTTTCCCTTTGTACAAGGGAGTAATTATACCTTACTTCCAGTCATCCAGGACTTTACCTTCCTCCCAGGCCAATCTGCACATCTTCCACATCTGTTCTACTACTATCTCTCCCCATGCTTCAGCATTTCACCACACACTCCATCAATTCCTGGGGCTTTCCCAATTTTGACTTTCTTCAGTGCTTCCACAACTTCTATCCTACTGATTCCTTCCTGTCTTCTCACCTCCCTCCTTCTCCCGGCCATTCCCCAGCCACTTATACTTGCATTACTTTCATTCTCTATGTTCAACAATTCATTAAAGTGTTCTCTCCATCTGCTCACTTTTTCTCCCTTCTCAACTAATAATCTACCATTTTTATCTTTCACTCTCCTACTAACTTCACTGCCACCTTGTCTGACTCTCCTTACCTCCTTCCAGAACATTTTCTTACATTCCCTCCACTTTACACTCAAATTCCTTCCAAATTCCACATCCAGTCTCTTCATACTCTCTCTTACTAATTTTTTCACCTCTCATCCCTTCTACATATAACTCTCTCTTCCGTCTCTCAGCTTCTTCCACGCTTCTATTTCTCATCCATTCATTATAAGCTTTCTTCTTTTGTGTCACAGCCTGTTTCACCTCTTCATTCCACCATGCTGTTCCTTGCACCCCATTTCGTCTTCTCTTCGCCCCACATACCACCTCACATGCTGCACCCCTGTGAATATCTTGCACATACCTTCCACGTCCCCCATCTGCTCCAATTCATATTTACCCAATCGTTCCTCCACTTCTCCCTTATATTCTGTCTTTTTCTCATCCTCTTGAAACCTTTCCACTCTCCTTACATCTACTCCCTCCTCCCGTCTTTCCCTTCTTCTATTTCTCCATTTTACTTGGACCTTGATTCTGACCACAACCAAGTGGTGGCCAGAAAGTCCACTCCCCCAACCTCTATATGCTCTTGCATCCATTACACATCTTCGGATCCTTTCATCCGCACACATAATCAGTCATTGCCTTCCTTTCATTCAGTTCACCATCCACCTTTTTCATCACTCGCCATGTATACCTGTGGATCATTTTGTGCCTGAAAAAAGTATTGGCTATCACCAACCCCCTCCCGGCACAAATGTCCACTAAAGCAATGCCAATTACATCTGTCTCAGCAGGCATACCCCACTCACCAGCTACTCCATCCACCTTTACATTCCCTACCATACTTTACCATTCATATCACCAATCAAAAACACTCTCATTCCTTTCAGACTTTTCCATGCATACTTCCACATTTGTCTAGAACTCTTCTTGCATGATCTTTGCGTTGGTGCATACACACACACAATTGCCCACATTTGTAGTCCAACTTTCAGTCTTAGCCACACAATCATTGAACAAACTGATCTATACTCTCTTATATTCTCCTTCCATCTGTTACTCACAACAATACACACTCCTTCTTTTGCACTCTCATTCTCACCTACTCCTGCACTTGTACCCCATCCATACTCCCATTCTCTCACACTCACACCTCATCATTTAGTTTCAGTTAATCCACATACATCCACTTTTGCACCCTGCAGCACCTGGACAATCTCTCTTTCTTTCACCTCATCATTCGCACCCCTTACATTCCGGGTCACCATCCGTATCTTGTCCTTTGTATGGTCCTCGTCATCTTTTGGTCAGTCCTGGTCCGAGGCTTCTTGTTCTTATTTTTAGTTAGTTGTTTTCTGGGGAGGGGCACTAACCCTCCGCCAACCCACTTGCTGCCACTTAGGGAACACTTGTCGGTTGGTTATAAGGTTACCACCCAGCGTCGTAAATGATTTCCTGGTTTACAGGAAATCATTTGGCTCGCCACTCGATGTAGAGCTACCCCAAAAACGGGTTACAACTACACAGGGTAGCCTACCACTACACGGTACCACTATGCAGGGCACCACTACAGAGTCCCACTACACGAAGTGGGTGGATGATGGGTGCCTCCACCTACCAAGAGGTAGTAGTAGTAGTTGTTCCCTAGGCAGTCTGGCCGAACAGCCCCGAGTCCCTTAGGAAGGCCATGGCCGAGACCGGGCTTTCCCACAGAGCTCTCAAAGAGTGTATGTTGTGTTGTTGGCATAGGTGATTGTGTGCAATACAGTCTTCCATAATGTGCTTAATAGTATGGGGTGCTGTGTTGCATCCTGGACAGGCATCAGTGACGGAGTCATCCAGCCTCTTCTGGTAGCTTAAGAGGGCTGGATGGTGCCCACATCTCAGCCTGGCCAGGTGGACCCTGTCCTCATGAGGAAGCTAGGATACGGAAGGGTGGATGTCAGGAGGCTGTTCATGCAGCTGTGTGTTGTCTTTAAGTGACTGAATGGAGCAGCGATTGATCTGAGTGTGGATATGCTTCTGGAAGCTGGTCTGAGGTGGGCGAGGGGGGAGAGATGACAGTACAGTATTTGTGTATGGTATCGTGTGCTGGGTGTTGTTTTGATGTTCCTTGGTGTGGGTGGATGTGTTGCCATGTACTGTAGTGGATGTTGTGGGTTTGTGGAGGCTGCAGCAAGAAACTGGGTGCCTGTCATGTCTAGGTGATCCTTGACTTTGAGGACTTTGGTTTCTTGATGTAGGTGGTCTGTGGAGGTTATAAATGAAGAGTGATTAATTCTTTACCAAATGGGTGCAGCCGTACCATATTTTTTGTTGAAATGAGTCTTTCACAGGTTGCTTGCAATTATTCCTGGTCTACTAGAGAAAACTTACCTCTGAAAGCTATAAATGAGGATTTATATTACTGAATGTGTCTTTCCACAAAGTGAAAAAGTTGGCAATTGTCAAACCTACTTTAAAGAGCAATAAAGATCATCAGAGTTTGAGCTCCTATAGACCAGTTTCAGATCTGTCATATATGTCCAAAATTATTGAGAATGTTGTACTTGATCAATTGATGGAATATCTGGTGAACATTAATGTATTACCAGATAATCAGTCTGCTTATAGGCAATTGTACTCAACAGAAACATTGCTGTGTAGTGTCACTAATGATTTACTAGGATGGATGGATGAGGGAAAATGTGGTGTCTTAATATTATTAGATTTACGTGCTGCTTTTGACATAGCAGTACATGAGCTATTGTTGGAAGATTTGAGGGCTATAGGAGTGACACAAAGAGCACTCAGTTACTTGGAAAGTTATTTAGATAATAGAAGTTACTGTGTACAAGTGGGAAACTCTTGTTTCTGAACATAGGATACTTAGAAGAGGTGTTCCCCAAGGCAGTGTACTGGGACCTGTACTGTTCTGTATTTACACTATTGAACTTTCATTCTTGCTGAGGGAACATGGAATGGCCTTTAACCTTTTTGCTGATGATACTCAGTTTTATTTGTCTATTAATAATGTATTGGACATTGAAACTCTGTTGACTAGGGTTATGGGAGATATCAAGAAATGGATGGATAGTGAACAACTAAAACTGAATGAAGATAAAACAGAATGTTTGATTTTTGGTAAAAGGGGTGTCTTGAGAGGGTTGCAGGGTTTTAGTATTAATGTAAATATTGTCAGTATATCTGAGAAGGTCAAGGACTTAGGTGTGATCATTGATAATTACCTGGTGTATGAATTTCAATGAACAAATAAATGGAATTGTAAAATTGGCAAGACTGAACTTACGAAATATTGCCTTTTTAAGGAAATATTTGGATATACATTCTGTTAAGATGCTTATACATAACTATGTCATTAATAGATTGGATTACTCTAAGTCTCTGTACTACAGTTTGCCTAAATATCAACTGAAGAAAATGTAAATTATCATGAACAGAGCAGCTAGATTAATAATGAATTTACCATCATATGTGAGGATTACACCAGTTCTCATTGAATTACACTGGTTGCCAGTTAAGGCTAGAATCATACACAAAATTTGTGTTATGACATATGTGGCAATGAAGACCGGGAAACCGGAATACTTAACGATATTATTACATACATTTGAACTACAAACAGATATTGTAGTAAGACATGCTTCTGATAGCTATAGACTCTTAGAACCTAGGTGTAACACAGACATTGGTTTTAGAGCCTTTAAAAATTGTGCCCCAAGACTACAGTATATAATAGACTACCAAGTGTGGTTAAGAGCAGTAATTATGTGGATCTGTTCAAAAGAAGACTAAAAACGTTCTTGTTTAGTGACTGCTATGATATGGAGGACAAGTGTAGTAGAGATTATTATGTATTATGAAATTCTGTAAAATGTGCAGTACCGGTATTAAATTGATAGGAGACAATATTGTGTTATTATGAGTAAGTCAGTATGACCATGTTATTTACCATAAAGTGTCAGGGTGATTATTAATAGTCTTGTGTCAAATTTATTGTATTACTGAAAATGGGCACTATTAAATTGGAATTACAGTACTAGTTTTATTACTTTTAAGCATAACCATGTTTTACTATTAAGTTTTACTATTAAGTATTATTACCTAGTCTTTCATTAATATTATGTTTATAGTGCAATAATTGTATCAATACATGTTATATTATTTTTGTAAAATATTGGCGGCTCTGCAGAGCGCCACATGTTGGTGGAGTGGAGCCTGATAAACCAAATAAAGATAAAGAAAGATAAAAGATAGAATGCGAACCGGTATATATTCCACGGTTGTCTGCCAGTAGCTGGCCATATTTAACGTTCCTAATGTGCATTTTTTACATTTGAAAGCTGGCTGTCAAATGCAAGTGAGGTTAGGTTGGATTAGGTTTGGTTTGGTTAGGTTAGGTTTAGTTAAATAATTAAGTTTCCCATTGTTTCGACGTGGAATACACTGATGAGCCCTGTCAGAGCAATGGTTGGTAAACAACGCGGCCAGTTGGAGAGATCATTGGTAAACATTGCCATGGACAACCTGGCTGCTTCCTTAAATACTGGTACCCCAAAATAGGTATATTTTGTCTTTTTCCAAGCACTTTTTGCAGTCACATTGGAACATTTAACTATCTGTGTTGTTTATGTACCAAAATTACTTACCTCTAGATCATTTGTTACAAGTGGAATCGCTACGCCCATTTGATAAAGAATTGCCGAAGTGTTTGAGTTGATGGTAGGACAGGTTGATGGCAAAAGTCAGGGCAACATGGAGGCAACTTGTTTGTTTGATTAAGGTGTCTGGCTGTAGATACATACATAGATCTCATAACTCTTAAAATATTCTGAGATATAATTAACATGTTTTAATGGTTCATGGTACATATCCAGGAATATAATTTCTTTGTGACTAAACACTGAGAGATGGTGACCTCATATTAGGCCTACTGATACTGTTAATTTTTTACTGAAATTTACTGTATTTCAGAAGTGTAAAACTGGCATGAGAAAGTTGACAGACTTGTGTTTTTTCTTTTGCACACTGGGAAGGGAGGGGAATTCTGGTGCTACTGTTAACTAGTTGACTGGAAAACTCGTTCCTCTCGTTTTTATCTCAGGTACTGCCACTGACAAGATTTCTTGGGAATATTAACTTTGCAGGTAACATGGGATACTGTATATTGTTTAGTATTATTTTCTAGAAACTTAATATTGTCAGCCATGATCATTATCATCATCATCATCATCATCATCATCATCATCATCATCATCTAATCCTGTGTTGCCCCATGAGGACTGTAGGAGCCCAGGGCTAGGCAAGATGGTCCTGACATTTAAAATGAGAGTAACCAGCCTCACTCATCCCTGAGTGGCAGTACATTAGTAATAAACTCCAACCACTCCTTGGATATGGAAACCTACACAGGTTCAATCCAATAGGAGTGCCTTAATTACCCACTAAACCACCAGGTGTCATAATTTGGTTATACCTTTTTTAATTATGAACTAAAAATTATGTGTAAATTGCAGGATCAGACAGTATGGCAGAGTTACTTAAAATCCTGCTGAGCTTCTCTGAGCAAGCTGGAGCAGTGGCAAGAGCAGTGCGTGAAGAGCCCCATCTGTTTTCATTACTGGTGGAAGAAAAGGGGGAGGAGGAGAAGAATCAGCGATTTGCGCACGACTTCAAGACCTTGGCAGATGTACTGATACAGGAGACATTAAGGCACCGTATTGCCCAGCATGTTAGTATACTAATTCTGATATTTTACTGAAGGATGAACCATATGCAGTATTACTCTAATTTCATTTCTCTTTGGGCATACAGCCTAATTAAATATGAAAGAACTTAAATACTTGAAGAGTTATTAGACTGCTGTGCAAACACAGTTTAGCCATTTGTAATATACCTGGTACAGTATGTGGATAAGATCTTTTTTTAATGATTTGTGGTGAAAAGATGAGAGGGCATTGTAATCTTATGGCACTGGTGTGTTACTGAGAATGTTGCGGTGATGTGATTGGTTTATTCTTGCTACCCCCAGATGATTTTACTCAGCCTATGACATATTTCTATTAGTTAAGGAGTAAATAAAGCATATATAGGCTATACAACAAAACCTCAATATAACAGACTTCAGTAGACCCGAATTCGCTTTTATCGGACTTGAGGAGGTCCATCCATCCATCCATCATCCAATCCTACATTGCCCCATGAGGAGCATAGGAGCCTGGGGCTAGGCAGTTGGTCCCGAAATTTAAGATGAAAGTGACCAGCCTCACTCATCCCTGAGTGGCATTACAAGAGCAATCAACCCCAACCATCCCTTGGATATAAACCTTCACCGGTTCAGTCCGATTGGAGCGCAATAATTACCCACTAAACCACCTGGCGCCAAAATTTGGTTATATGGTTACCACCCAGCATAGTAAATGGTTTCCTGGTGTACAGGAAACCATTTGGCATGTCCTGTACATCAGGAAACCATTTACTATGCTGGGTGGTAACCATATAACCAAATTTTGGTACCAGGTGGTTTAGTGGGTAATTATTGCGCTCCAGTCGGATTAAGCCGGTGAAGGTTTATATCCAAGGGATGGTTGGGGTTGATTGCTCTTGTAATGCCACTCAGGGATGAGTGGGGCTGGTCACTCTCATCTTAAATGTCGGGACCAACTGCCTAGCACCGGGCTCCTATGCTCCTAATGGGGCAAAGTAGGATTGGATGATGGATGGATGGATGGAGCTCCTCGAGTCCGATAAAAGTGAATTCCAGTCTACTGAAGTCTGTTATATTGAGGTTTTGCTGACTAAACTCCTATACATCGGAAAAAGTCCGATAAAGCCAGAAGCAGTGTGGACTGCCTGACCACTTCAGCTATGTTCACCACAATAAGGTATATAAAAGACATGTTTATCAGTGTACAGTATGGTATTATTATATATATTATACCATTTGATTAATGTAATGAAATTATAAGCGTACAGTACCGCAATGGTAGTCTAAACAGTTTAAAAACCGTTCATGCAATGCGGACTAATGTCTGATGTATCGGAAAAAGTCCGGGTTAGTAGGGGGAAGTCCGGATTTCACTTTTATTGGAATTTCGCATTTTTCGGAATAGCTGGGAACCCAGTTAGAGTCCGTTATAGTGAGGTCTTACTGTATATATATATATATATATATATATATCTATCTATCTATAGCCCGACGCCCTAATCCCGCAAAGGGTGGCCGCAGACAAAACGCCTCCAAGTCACTCTGTCACCCACCATTTGACTCCCCTCCCCCCAACTCACCCCCCCCTTCCTCATATACCTCTCAACTCCATCCCTCCACCTCATCCTCGGTCTACCCCTCCCTCTCCCTCCCTCCACCTCACCTACATACACCCTCTTAGTCAGTCTTTCATTCTCTATCCTCTCCACATGTCCAAACCACCTCAGTGTATTTCTCCTAATCTTTTCAGTATATATATATAAGTAATCCCTCTAATATCCGAACGCCCAATATCTGAACATCCCCACTAACCGGACATAATCGTCCCGGGATCCAATATTCCCAAAATGGGCCAAAAACCGCAAAAAATTAGAAAAAAATCTGAATTTTTTCCCTCCTGTAATTTGAAATTGCCGCATGACGCCAAACAGCTGTTACACCATGGTCCCTTCACCCCTTCCTCCCTCCCCCTCCCCCCTCCCCTGTCAGGGTTGCCATTTGGTATTTTTCATTACCAAGTGTGGGCCAATTTGGTAATGAAAAATTCATTTGGTAATGAATCAGAATAATGTATTACCAAATGGATTTTTCACATGTATGAGGATACACAGGATGGAGATAGTGGATTGTTTGCTCTCTCTGATTAATCTGCTATCCTACATAGTGTGAAAATAATCAACATGGTGTTAATTATAAGGAGAGTGATTACATGTATTTCCACTTGTATATATAATTAGTGAAGAATAAATGCTAGCTTTACGAATTTGGAAATGAAAAGTTAAATTTGGTAATGAAAGTTGAGGAGATTGGTAATGTGGTCGTTGCGATGTGGCAACTCTGTTAACCCGCCATCATCAACAGTCACAGCCAAACTCCAATCAACAACAGATGCTTATAGCTGTGCAAGCCACAGGTGCTTGTTTTTGTGAATAAACAGTGAATAAACTGCAATACCTCGCCACTAGAACACACGGGAATTTACAGTGTTGTGCAGTGTTAAGAAATTAGAATTTAGAGTGCAGAGGATTAACTGTGGACTGCAAACTGGCAGTTCAAACCAGTCCAGGAGCCAGGGACTTGTAAGTACCCAGAATGTTTTAATATTGTATAAACTCACCTCTAAAACCTCATTTTATGGTTCGTTTGCATTTATTTCAGTTTTTTATGTGCCTTATTGGTGTGATTTGGGTCTTAAATAGGTGCAATGCATGTCCAGAGGGAGTTGTATAGGTGTTTTTCTGAGTTAGGGTCCATAAGTACAGTACAAGTCCAGGAGGCTGGGGCCCAATATCCAGACAGGATCACTATCCGAACATGCCTTTGGCGCTATTACGTTCGATATTGGAGGGATTACTGTACATATATATATATATATATATATATATATATATATATATATATATGTATATATATATATCATCATCAGCCGTTTGAGTATCCACAGCAGGACCGGCCTATCCTGACTGAAGTCGGAACGATACAGCCAATATCTCTACCAAGTGGCTTAGGCTGTCTGGTAGAGATTGTATGTAGGGTGAGAAGTGCTTGTAAGTGTAATTGTAGTGTTGGAGTGGCTTTGGATGTGTGTGTAGTTTGTGAACCAAGTGTAATCGGCCTGCGCAAGTCGACTGAGTGCAAGCATACTTCATAGTAAGCGACACTGGTTCAACCACAGCACCCCTTGTGACCGCCAATGCAGTACGTGGCCCCTGGCGGGGCGCGAACCCTGGTTCACCCGTGTATGAAATGCACACTCTACCACTGTACCACAGAGGCTCCATATATATATATATATATACAGTATATATATATATATATACAGTAATCCCTCTACTTTCCGGATGCCCACTTTCCGGACATCCCCACTTACCGGACATTGTGGGCCTGGACCATCGGAACTAAAAAATGGCCAAAAAAAGAAAAAATCCCCCCCCCAAATCCTAAATTTTACCCACCCGCACCGGTAATTTGAAATTGTCATGCAGCGCCAAACAGCTGCTTACACCATGGCCCCTTCACCCCTTCCTTCCTTCCTCCCTCCCCCCTTCCCTGTCAGGGTTGCCGTTTGTTATTTTTCATTACCAAATGTGGGCCAATTTGGTAATGAAAAATTCGTTTGGTAATGAATCAGAATAATGTATTACCAAACGGATTTTTCACATGTATGAGGATACACAGGATGGAGATGGTGGATTGTTTGCTTTCTCTGATTAATCTGCTACCCTACATAGCGTGAAAAGAATCAACATGGTGTTAATTATAAGGAGAGTGATTACATGTATTTCCACTTGTTTATATAAGTAGTGAAGAATAAATGCTAGCTTTACGAATTTGGTAATGAAAAGTTAAATTTGGTAATGAAAGTTGAGGAGATTGGTAATGTGGCTGTTGCGATCTGGCAACTCTGTTTCTCTGACTTCAACAGTTACTCCCTAACTTCGATTGTGAATAGATGCTTATCACACAGGAAGCCACACATGCTCATTTTTTGTTAATAAACAGTGAATATACTGCAATATCTCGCCTCTAGACCACATGGGAATTTACAGTGTTGTGCAGTGTTAAGAAATTTGAACTTAGAGTGCAAAGGATCAACTGTGGAGTGCAAATTGGCAGTTTATCTGGCGATTAGAACTGCAGTGGTGCAGTTAAGAACAATGTGCAGTGTTAAACAATTATAACTCACAGTGCAAAGAATTAAGTGCAGCACAACACTGGATTACTGTATGTGCTTCAAGAGCATTTTCACCACTGCCAAAACCTTAGAAAGGCAGCCACAAACGTGATGTAAGTACCCTGGCTGAGGTACAGTCACTTCTAATTCCTCATTCTTTGGTTCCTTTTCATTTATTTCATGCTTTATGTCCATTATTGGTGTGAATGGGGTCTTAAATAGGTTTAAATAGATGCTATGCATGTCCGGTAGGGAGTTATTTAGGTGGCTTTCAAAGTTAGGCTGGGTTAGGGTCTATAAGTACCAGTTCAGGAGGCTGGTGCCCACTGTCCGGACAGGACCACTTTCCGGACTTGCCTTTGGCTCTATTACATCGGATAGTGGAGGGATTACTGTATATATATATATATATATATATATATATATATATATATATATATGTATGTACTGTATATATATATACTGTATATTGGCGCCTGGTGGTTTAGTGGGTAATTATTGCACTCCAGTCAGATTGAGCCGGTGAAGGCTTACATCCAAGGGGTGGTTGGGGTTGATTGCTCACATAATGCCACTCAGGGATGAGTGAGGCTGATCACTCTCATCTTAAATGTCAGGACCAACTGCCTAGCCCCAGGCTTCTACGCTCCTCATGGGGCAATGTAGGATTGGATGATAGATAGATAGATAGATATACTATATATATATATATATGTAATCCCTCTAATATCCGAACACCCAATATCCGAACATCCCCACTAACCGGACATAATCGTCCCGGGATCCAATATTTCCAAAATGGGCCAAAAACTGCAAAAAATTAAAAAAAATCTGACTTTTCTTTCCAACTGGTATTTTGAAATTGCTGCGTGGCGCCGAACAGCTGTTACACCATGGCCCCTTTACCCCTTCCTTCCTCCCCCCTCCCCCCTCAGGGTTGCCATTTGGTATTTTTCATTACCAAGTTTATTTTTTATTTTTTTTTATTTTTTTTTTATGTGAGGAAGAAGGAACCAAAGGCAACGAGCCTGCAAAACTATTCCTTCCAAGAGAAAAACAAAATATAAGAGAGAGCCAAATTCAAGATGCGATCAAATCAAGATGCCTGGACACACTGTGTTTGAAAAACTGGAGATCATAGGAAGTAGGAAATACAGACAGAGGGAGACAGTTCCAGAGTTGACCTGTTGCATAAATGAAGGACTGGGAGTAACGGTTAACTCTTGCATTAGAGAGTTGGACAGAAAAGGGATGAGAGTTTGCTGCTAGATGGGTGCTACGCGCCCGTCGTAGGGGTGGAGGAATACATGCAGACAGTTCAGATTAGCAGTGACCATTGAAGTAGCGATAGAAAAGAGATAAAGATGCAACAGTGCGGCGAAGAGACAAAGGTTGAAGGGAGTCAGTAAGAGGAGGAAAGTTAATGAGGCGAAAAGCCTTTGACTCCACCCTATTGAGAAGAGCTGTATGTGAGGAGCCTCCCCACACATGAGAGTTGTACTCTACACAGGGGCGGATAAAACCCCTGTATAGAGTCAACAATTGTGCAGGGGTAAAGAAAGAATGGAGTCGGCTTAGCACACCCAATCTCTTGGAAGCAGATTTTACAAGAGATGTAATATGATCTTTCCAAGACAAGTCCCGAGTAAATGAAACCCCAAGCATGTTCAAGGATGATGCAGGATTAAGCTGAATATTATCAAACATTAGTGGGTATACCTGTGGAAGATTTTGTCGGGTTGATAGCTGCAAAAACTGAGTCTTGGGTGCATTAAAAACAACAAGATTATTTTTACCCCAGTTAGAGATATGAGCCAAGTCAGACATTAGGTGTGCCATAGCCTCATCCCTTGTTTGTTGAAGTAACTGCTGAGATGCACGTTGCGGGAATCGAATGGAAAGGTGAAGGGTGGAGTCATCAGCGTGTGAGTGAATAGGGTTAGATGTACAGCTTAGAAGGTCATTGATGAATAAAAGGAAGAGAGTTGGTGATAGGACAGAGCCCTGAGGAACACCACTGTTAATAGATCTAGGAGAAGAACAATGGCCGTCTACAACAGCGGCTATAGAATGACCAGAAAGGAAGCTAGAGATGAAGGCACAGATAGAAGGATAGAAACCGTAAAAGGGCAGTTTGGAAATTAAAGATTTATGCCAGACTCGATCGAAAGCCTTAGAGATGTTAAGTGCAATGACAAAGCTTTCGCCAAAGTCCCGAAAGGAGGATGATCAGGAGTCTGAAAGGTAGGTGAGAAGATCGCCGGTGGAGCGTCCCTGACGGAACCCATACTGACGATCAGAAAGAAGGTTGTGATAGGAAAGATGCTTTAAAATTTTTCTGTTAAGAACAGACTTGAAAACTTTTGAGATACAGGATGTTAAAGCAATTGGACGATAGTTAGAGGGTTTGGAATGGTCACCCTTCTTTGGGACTGGCTGAATGAGAGCAAACTTTCAGCAAGAAGGAAAGGTACAAGTTGACAGACAAAGGCGAAAGAGTTTGCCTAGGCAGGGTGTAAGCACAGAAGCACAGTTCTTGAGAACAACAGGAGGGACTCCATGAGGCCCATATGCCTTATTAGTATTGAGGCTTGTGACAGGAGAAAATACATCAGCTGAAGAAATTTTAATGTCAGCCATGAAGAAGTCAGAGGGGGGAAGTGATGGAGGAACAGCACCGGAATCGTCTAAGGTGGAATTGGAGGAGAAAGTCTGAGTGAAGAGATCTCCTTTATCAGTAGAAGAAATAGCTACAGAGCCATCAGAGTAGAAAAGAGGAGGGAAGGATGATGAGGTAAAGTTGTTAGAAAGGTTTTTGGCAAGGTGCCAGAAGGAGCGGGAAGAATTCGAGTTAGAGAGTTGAGAACACTTAGTACGAATGAAGTTATTTTTAGCAGAGCGAAGAACAGACTTAGCACGATTCCGGGCAGAAACGTATAAAAGATGTGATTCAGGGGTGGGTTGGCTCCGGTACCTTTTATAGGCCCTCTCCTTGTTGCGGACAGCATTAGAACAAGCGTGATTAAACCAAGGCTTTCGTGCATTAGTCAAAGGATATGACAAAGGAATGTATGCTTCCATGCCTGAAAGAATAACCTCTGTAATGCCAAGGCACACTCAGATGGCTCCCGGCCATGGAAGCAATAATCATTCCAGGGAAAATCAAAGAAGTACTGTACTGCCTGAGGGCCTCCCAATCAGCAGCTCCAAAGTGCCACAGACGACGTTTCTTTGGAGGGTCCGCAGGCCGTACTGGAGCGATAGGACAGGTTAAGGTGATAAGGTTGTGATCAGAGGAGCCCAACGGAGAGAAAAGATTAACAGTGTAAGCAGAAGGATTAGTTGTAAGGAAGAGGTCAAGTATGTTGGAACTTTCTCCAAGGAGATCAGGGATACGGGTATGGTGCTGTACAAGCTGCTCTAGGTCATTAAGGATAGAAAAGGTGTAGGCTTGTTCACCAGGTGGATCAGTGAAAGGAGAGGAGAGCCAAAGGTGGTGGTGAACATTGAAATCTCCTAGAATAGAAAGGAGAAATGGATAGAATGTGTTCCATCGTAGAAGTAAGATAGTCAAAGAATTTTTGATAGTCAGTAGAATTAGGAGATCAGTAAAGAGCACAGATATATTTAGTCAGAGAATGACAGGAAAGCCAAAGCCAATTTGGTAATGAAAAATTCGTTTGGTAATGAATCAGAATAATGCATTACCAAATGGATTTTTCACATGTATGAGGTTACACAGGATGGAGATGGTGGATTGTTTGCTCTCTCTGATTAATTTGGTAGCCTATATAGTGTGATAATAATCAACATGCTGTTAATTATAAGAAGAGTGATTACATGTATTTCCACGTGTATATAATGTGAGTACGTTTAAGTACTTGGGTAGTGTGATGAGTAAGGATGGAGGTTTGGAGGGTGAAGTGCTTGAAAGGGTACAGCAGGGAAGAAAGGTTGCTGGTTCTTTGAAAGCAGTGATAAGAAACAGGGAAGTGAGCATGGAAGTGAAAAAGTTACTACATGACAGTATTGTGATACCAACTCTAACGTACGGAAGTGAAGCTTGGACGTTGTTGGAAGGACACAAGTCAAGAGTGAGAGCCGTGGAAATGAGTTATTTAAGAGGAGCCTGTGGAGTCACATGGAGAGACAGGCTGACGAATGAGGATATAAAGGAGCGTTGTGGTGTTGATGTGGATGTGATAGGAAGCGTTATGAGGAACACACTGAGGTGGTTTGGCCATGTGGAGAGGATGGAGGGTGAAAGACTGACGAAGAGAGTGTATGTGAGTGAGGTGGAGGGGGAAAGAGGGAGGGGGAGGCCGAGGATGAGATGGAGAGATGGGGTGGAGAGGTATATGAGAGAGGGGGGTGTGAGTTGGGAGCAGGGGAGTGAAATGGCGGGGGACAGGGCGACTTGGAGGCGATTTGTTTGTGGCCACCCCAAACGGGATTGAGGCGTCTGGCAATAGATAGATAGATAGATAGTATATAATTAGTGAAGAATAGATGTTAGTTTTACGAATTTGGTAATGAAAATTAAAAATGGTAATGAAAATTGAGGAGTTTGATAATGTGGCCGTTGCGATCTGGCAACTCTGTTACCCCTCCATCATCAACAGTCACAGCCAAACTCTGATCGAGAGCAGATGCTTATAGCAGTGCAAGCCACAAGTGCTTGTTTTTTTGTGAATAAACAGTGAATAAACTGCAATACCTCGCCACTAGAACACACGGGAATTTACAGTGTTGTGCAGTGTTAAGAAATTAGAATTTAGAGTGCAGAGGATTAACTGTGGACTGCAAACTGGCGGTTGAAACCAGTCCAGGAGCCAGGAACTTGTAAGTACCCAGAATGTTTAATATTGTATAAACTCACCTCTAAAACCTCATTTTATGCTTCTTTTGCATTTATTTCAGTCTTTTATGTCCCTTATTGGTGTGATTTGGGTCTTAAATAGGTGCAATGCATGTCCAGAGGGAGTTGTATAGGTGTTTTTCTGAGTTAGGGTCCATAAGTTCAAGTCCAGGAGACGGGGGCCCAATATCCGGACAGGATCACTATCCGGACATGCCTTTGGCTCTATTACATCGGATATTGGAGGGATTACTGTATATATACTGTATATATATATATATATATATATATATATATATATTTATATATACAGTAAACCCTCTATAATTCGGATTAATTGGGGAGAACCCCATGTTGAATTATCAAAAAATCCGAATTATTGGAGCTCATTCTTGTCCCTATCCCCAGATCACACGCACACTCACTAAAACATGGCTTTCTCACAAAAACATTGAACAGTACAGTATATTATTACTTTTTCCTTCCATCCTCATCTGTCTTCCTTTCGTTCATTCTTTCCTTGTCCTTCTGCCTATGGGCAACTTTACACTCCCTCTTCTGTCTTTCTTTCCTTCATTCTTTTCTCTTCCTTCTGCCTGTGGGTGATACACTGAGTGACAAGCCAAATGGTTTCCTGTACACCAGGAAACCATTTACTACGCTGGGTGGTAACCACATAAGGAAATTTTGGCGCCTGGTGGTTTAGTGGGTAATTATTGCTCTCCAATCGGATTGAGCCGGTGAAGGTTTATATCCAAGGGGTGGTTGGGGTTGATTGCTCGTGTAATGCCACTCAGGGATGAGTGAGGCTGATCACTTTTATCTTAAATGTCAGGACCAACTGCCTAGCCCCAGGCTTCTACGCTCCTCATGGGGCAATGTAGGATTGGATGATAGATAAATAGATATACTCAAAAGGTCCACAATACAATAAACAAAATATCTGTAGTGTCAAACCTTCATAATGAATTCTTACAACACAGTAGTAGAGTACAGCAAACTTAACTGTACCGAAGGTACTGTACAGTTCTTGAACATTACATTTATTACTACATTTATCACTACAAAAACCATCCACGTCCACTTATAACTGGAACCCTTTTCGGACTTTTCTCGCTTAATTTGAATTTCTGTCCGAATTAAAATTATCTGTCTGGTGGTCAAAAAAGATCTGAATTAACCGACTTCCGAATTATTCGGGTTCGAATTAGAGAGGGTTTACTGTATATATATATATATATATATATATGTATACTGTATATACTGTAGATAGATGATAGATAGATAGATAGGTAGATATACATATAGATATACAGTAGGCTCGCACAGTGCGCGAGAGATTGGGCGGTCCACGACCTTGCGCACTGGGAATTCGCGTACTGAGAATATATAATCTTATGGGAATAATTACATAAGGGCGGTACCCCCTCATACCTGGACATTTTTTGGCCCTTGGAATCATAATAAAGGTCATATTTTTCAGACATTGTACCACAGATATAGCTACAATAACAAAAATATGGGTAGTCACCTGAACAAAAGTAGACAGCAGGCCTGATATCCTTAAATAACAGGGGTTCCGAGGCGCGGCAACACTTACAGCGCCACACTCCCCACCGCACCTCCCACCGCACCAACACTTCCCTCCACAGACTCCTCTTGATCACCTTCCTCAGGAGCATCAAAGTCACTCACTTCGGCCATAAACCCTTCGAAGTCCAATGCTGACACTTCTGACATTGCATCCTCTTCATCCTCAGCAGGAACAGGAGCAGACGATGTCGCTGGTTCCGCAATTTCACCAACTTGAGCCTGCTGTGTGTAACTTGTTATGAGCGTCTGTCTTCTCCTGTTTATTTCTTCCCTGTGCCTGTCTGTGTAGAAACGGAAGAGTTTGTCGATACCAACCAGAAGTTCCTCTGTTCTTAGGTTGCTCACTTCCCGTTCCTTCACCTCTTCCTTGAGCTTATCCACGTCAGCAAGGATCTTGCTAATGTTTGACATACACAGCTCAGTCCTGTCTTCCATCACACTAGGCTGCTCAGCTTGACTCTGCCTGGCGTCGGGCTCTGCGTCAGCCTCATCTGTCTGTTGCAACACTTCCTCGGGAGGCTGTTCCTCAGTAGCAGTGTGCACTTTTGTATGTCAGCCAATGTAATGTCCTCGAAACCTGGTACAGCTTGTGCTGCTGTCAGTGTGCCTGCCAGTGGTTGAATGGGCGTCTCCTGGGTCGTGCATAAGTGAGGTACGAGCATTTGCCACACATGGTTCACCATTGCAGGTGTAATCTGGTGCCAGGCTTGTAGGAGAAATTCAACTGCATCCTTCACCGTAAAATTACGCCAAAATGCCTCAACAGTCATGGCATCTGTGGCAGGTCGGGATACAGCTGCTGGTGGAGATGGAACGGGAGCAGATGCCTCATCAAGGTCTTCGTTGTGATCTTCTTGTAGGGCATGAAGCTCCTCTTATGTGTCGGTCTTCCTGCGTAGGTAGTCGTACACTTGCTTATGGTAGAAGTGCTTCACAGTGGCAATCAGTTCTTGATCCAGTGGCTGCACTAGTGACGTCATGCGGGGCGGCAGAAACACAACACGACAATCCTTATGTAGATCTTCAAGGTATGGAGGGTGACTTGGTGCATTATCAAGCACAAGGAGCATCTTAAATGGAATGCCCAGTTCCCAACACTTGGCCCTGGCATCAGGGACACACCGCCTCTTTAACCAGTCTGCCATAATGTTCCCGGTCATCCAACCATTTGCAGACTTGTACCAATACACGCCACTTCCATCCATGTTCGTGAGGTTTTTGTAGCACCTTGGGTGTGAAGCTGTGTGTACAACAACTGGCCTCATCTTGTGGCTCCCAGACAGGTTTACAGCGAATATTACCGTCATCTTACACTTCTGGAGCTTGCAATCAGGGGCTTGTTTCTGTCTTTTAGCGATGTAAGTTGATTTGGGCATGGCCTTTTAATATAACAACGTTTCATCGACGTTGTAGATCTGGTCCTTGGTGTACTGTCCCTCTTCAATAAGCTCTCTAAATATCGCAGGATAGTCTCTCGCGGCCAGCTCATCGGCAGAGGCACGTTCACCAGACACTTTCACGTAACGGAGTTCCTTGTGCTTGAGAAAACGGTCCAGCCATCCAACCGATGCCTTGAAAGGTTTGTCCAGTTTTAACCTGCGAGGTGCTGCCTTGTAAAAGAGCTGGGCTTGGTTCCGAATAAATCTTCCATTCAGTGGAACACCTTCCTTCTCCTTCCTCATTATGAAGGTGGAAAGATAGCGCTCCATTAGTATCATAGCACGATTTCCCACCCGCGAACGGCCGTCTAGGTCAGAGGCACCATACGTCTTCACTACAGCCATTATGGCTTCACGATTCTTCCACACAGTTCTCACTGTAGATTCAGCCAGTCCCAGGGCTCTCCCGATGGCGGTGTTTCCTTGACCCTCCTCCTTCATCTTGATGATCTCTAACTTGGTGACGTGCATCAGAAGTTTCTTAACTTTTGAGGTTGGAGCCATGGTGCGGCGAAGTACAGGCAAGGATGGAGCAGTACCAAAAAACGCCACACGTTGTACACGACAGGTTAGCTGTAGTGAGCGGATCCGCACTGTGCACGAGCCAGGACTGTTATGGCGCGCCCGCTTCCTAGTACCCCAAGCTGCCCAGTAGAATGCCCAGGAATTTCTGCACATCAACATGATGACACATGATGCGCTGTGTGGGGGGTGGTCGCGCACTAATAGAAAATGGCATTTTTGAGCCACTCCATGCCTCTGCCTCGTGTTCTCTGCGGTAAACTCCCGCATTCAAGGTTTTTGGTTATGATTTTTGGTCACTTGCGCACAGTGCGAATCGCGCAATGTGATGACGCGCACTATGCAAACCTACTGTATGTATATATACAGGTATGTATATATATACTGTATATATATATCATCATCATCATCCAGACCTCCTTTCCCACCCTAGGGCAGGGTGAGGAGTAGCAATGTCCAGACAGCCCAAATTTACCCAATCCAATGGGCCACGCTTCCATTCACTCATCATTCAAGCCCCCAGAATCCTGGCTCTATCGGATACGCCAAAAACATTCACCACTTTCTGTAGCTTCACATAATCGTATCTGACAGAGTCAATCCAGACGCTGCCATGTTAAAATGGAGTGCCAAAAACCCCAGATCATGCACTTCTCCTCACAAAATTCATCCAGCCAGCTCGATCTCCCGTCAGTTCCCTAGCCTCACCGACTTCAAAACTTCTCTTCCTCACACATTCATCCACCATATGTCTCCACCTTCTCCTTGGCCTACCTTGCCTCCTCCCTCCTTCAGATTTGCTCAGATATACCTTTTTCACCATTCAATTCTTATCCTTTCTCTCCACATGACCATACCATCTCAGTACACTCTCTTCAATTCTGGTGTCCACCGACTTCCTCACTCCTCATCTTTCACGAATCACATTATTTCGTATCCTATCCACCTTCTGTACTCCACATACATTCCTCAGCAGTCCCATCTCCACTGCTGTTACTCTTGACTTTTCATTTTCATGCCAAACCATAGTCTCACATCCATATGTTAAATTTGGCACTAACATTTCTTCATGTAAGCCTCGTGCAGCTGCAACACTCAAGCCTCTGTTTCTCATCAAGGTCTTCATTGCACCAGCTACATTGCTTCCTTGTGTCACTCTACTTTCAACTTCTTTTGCACATTTTCCTCTTTTTTCTGTCACTGTACCCAGGTATTTGAACTTTCTCACCAGTTTCAGTCTCTCTCCACTGTTACATTGCACTGCAAGTCACCTTCTGTCTCAGTAACCATCACTTTACTGTTTTCTACATTTACTCTCAAGGCACGATGCTTACAGACATCCACAAAACTCTGCACTAGCCCACCAAGTTCTTGTCCGGTACTTGCAAGCAGTACTTCATCATCATCTTACAACCAGATTGAGATGTTCCATTCATCACCATTCATTACCAATGCCATCCCTTTCTCCATTACTCGTGTTTTTACTTCTCTCATCACCCCATCCATATATATATATTGAACAACCATGGGGACATCACAGAACCTTGTCGCATGCCCACACTCATTGCAAACCATTCAATTAGATGCCCATTAACCCTTCCACATGCTTCACTACCATCATAAAAACTCTTGACGGCACCTAGCATCTTACGCTCTACACCATACATGCGCAAAACTTTCCACAATCCTTCTCTGTCCACTTTGTCATATGCTTTTTCCAGATCCATGAATGCCATAAACACCTTATGGTCCGACTCACAAGCCTTGTCTAATATCTGTCTCTGCAAATATTTGGTCCACACATCCTCTGCCACTCCCAAAGCTACCCTGTTCATCACTCACTAGGACTTCTGATATCTCTCTTACTTTCTTTATAATAATTCTTCCATATACCTTCCCTACCACACTCAGTAAGCTTATGCCACAATAATTCTTGCACTCACTTCGCTCACCTTTATTTTTGTACAGGGGTACAATCACAACCTTTTTCCACTCTGCAGGCATAGTTTCACTCATCCATGCCTTCATACATATCTCCAACAAGCACTTCATTCCACTCTCTCTACTACACTTAAGCATCTCTGCATACACCTCATCAACCCCAGCTGCTTTTCCATTTTTCGGCTGCTTCACAGCACTCTTCACCTATGCGGGTGTCACGTCTCCTGGTACTGCATTCCTTCTCTGCACACACCCAAACCAGTCATGTTTACAGCTGCTCTGCTCGCTCACTCTCTCTCTCTCTCTCTCTCTCTCTCTCATTCTCTCTCTCTCTCTCTCTCTCTCTCTCTCTCTCTACTGTATATTCATTCATTCATTCATCATCCAATCCTACATTGCCCCATTAGGAGTGTAGGAGCCTGGAGCATGGCAAGTTGGTCCTGACATTTAAGATGAAAGTGACCAGCCTCACTCATCCCTGAGTGGCATTATGTAAGCAGTAAACCCCAACCATCCCTTGGATATAAACCTTCACCAGCTCAATCCGATTAGAGCGCAATAATTACCCATTAAACCACCAGGCCCCAAAATTTGGTTATGTGGTTACAACTCAGCATAGTAAATGGTTTCCTGGTGTACAGGAAACCATTTGGCTTGTCACTCAGTGTAGTGTCACCCACAGGCAGAAGGAAGAGAAAAAAATGAAGGAAAGAAAGACAGAAGAGGGAGTCTAAAGTCACCCGTAGGCAGAAGGATGAGGAAAGAATGAAGGAAAGAAAGACAGAAGAGGATGGAAGGAAAAAAGGATGGAGGAGAGGAAAGGGCAGACACCCAAGAGCGGCACTACATCGAGTGAGTGGATGGTGAGCGCTCCCACCTATCACATTCTATATATAGATAGATAGATAGATATAGATATATATACAGTATGCACATATATATACAGTATATACATATAGAGAGATAGATAGATATAGATGGATAGATACAATATATATATATATATATATATATATATATATATACAGTAGAACCTCATTGGTCCGGACCCCTTTGATCCGGATTTCTGTTAATTCGGCCAGAATTTAAAAATAATAAGCTCCAAAAATATGTTGAAAGTAAATCTAAAGTCATTTTCAGTATCGGCATGGAAAGCGATCGTCATTCATTTAGTCTTGGATCACGCTAGGTCGCAACATGGGCGCCTGTTTAAACACATGCTAGCATTCGTTCCATCAACTAGTTCACCAACCATTTATATTTTTACTCTGTATTTCAAAAGTTAATCCTCCTTACCATGCCCCTTAATGCAAATGTAGCTTCTGCAATGAATAAAGGTGTTAAATGGAGGAGTTTGCTTACACAAAAATGGGTCAGAATATTCTGCAGTGTTTAATGATTACTGTAGGTTATATTTTGTACTTAAATGTGCTTTACTTGTACATCAAACATTAGTTTCTTGCCCATATGGGCATTATCAATATGCCAAAGATGACAATGTATTTTTTGCCTACATAAGTTTTATTTTTATTCCAAATATTACAGTTAATTAATTTATTTTTTTGCCTACACGGGCCTTAGTCACTTACTACAATTTAAAATGTAGGCTAGTTTCTTGTCATGGCCTTACCTGTAAATTATGCAATACAAAACTATCGTACATGATTAGTTTGGTTATTTTAGTATCCTTTCATCTTTTGCAGTTATGTAGGGTTGACATATGCCACATATGTTAATAATTAACAAACATACCATATGTAGATAGTTTTTGGTATGAACTGGAGATTACTCTGATGGTCTGGACAATCTGCTAATTCGGACGACCCTTCCCCCCATATAGTCCGAATGAGAGAGGTTCTACTGTATATATGTATATATTGTCTTAAATGCCAGGACCAACTCGCCTAGCCCCGGGCTGCTACACTCCTCATGGTGCAACGTAGGATTGGATGATGGATGGATGGAGATATATATATATATATATATATATATATATATATATATATATACAGCAACCCCTTTAATATCCGATATAATAGAGCCAAAGGCATGTCCGGAAAGTGGGTTTGTCCGCATACTGGGACCCTGCCTCCTGGACTGGTAGTTATGGACCCTAACCCAGCCTAACTCAGAAAACCACCATCATATATCCCTACTGGACATGCACAACTCCTATTTATGACCCTATCCACATAAATAAGGGACAGAAAGCATGAAATAAATGAAAAGGAACCAGAGAACGAGGAATTAGAAGTGAGTATGGAAAATATTTAGCAGTGTACAGGGTACAGTACTTACAACACGTCCTTGGCCATTACGAAGACTGACCCACCTCCTCTAAGGCTCTGGCAGTGGTGAAAATGCTCTTGAAGCACATACAGTAATCCAGTGTTGTGCTGCACTTAATCCTTTGCGCTGTGAGTTGTAATTGTTTAACACTACACATTCAGTTCGTACTTGCACCATGCCAGTTGCAACCACCAGTTTGCACTCTGTACTTAATCCTTTGCACCCTGAACTCTTAATTTCTTAACACTGCACAACACTGCAAATTCCCATATGGTCTAGTGGCGAGGTATTGCAGTTTATTCACTGTTTATTCACAAAAACGAGCACGTGCAGCATCCATTGCAATGAGTGTCTAGTCACAATGGTATTTAGGTGGTAACTGAGGAGGGGAGGAAGGGGGCCACATGTAAACACAGCTGTTCAGCAGTTCAAATTACAGGTGAAAAAAATGTTTGATATTTTTTTTTGCTTTTCTACGTTTTTTGGCCATTTTTGGGTTCTGAAGGCCCAGCCCCAAAATGTCCTGACACTGGGGGGTCTGGTTATTGGGCATTTGGATATTAAAGGGATTACTATATATATATATATATATATATATATATTATATTTATGTGTCATGTCTCCATGGTTGTTCAGTCTGTACATGGATGGGGTAATAAAAGAGGTACAAGGTGGGGTAGTGGATGTTGGAGTGGCCCTGGTGAGAGAGGATAGTGTTTGGAAACTCCCTGTGCTGTTGTTTGCAGATGATACTGTGTTGTTGAGTGAAGACGAAGGGGAGTTGCAAGGCTTGGTGGATGAGTTTGAGAGAGTGTGTAAGAAATGGAATCTAAAAGTGAATGTAGGGAAGAGTAAAGTGATGGTCTTTGAGAGAAGTGAAGTCAGTGAATGTACAGCGAGGTTGGATGGTGAGGAATTGGAGAATGTGAGTACGTTTAAGTACTTGGGTAGTGTGATGAGTAAGGATGGAGGTTTGGAGGGTGAAGTGCTTGAAAGGGTACAGCAGGGAAGAAAGGTTGCTGGTTCCTTGAAAGCAGTGATAAGAAACAGGGAAGTGAGCATGGAAGTGAAAAAGTTACTACATGACAGTATTGTGATACCAACTCCAACGTATGGAAGTGAAGTTTGGACCTTGTTGGAAGGACACAAGTCAAGAGTGAGAGCAGTGGAAATGAGTTATTTAAGAGGAGCCTGTGGAGTCACATGGAGAGACAGGCTGACGAATGAGGATATAAAGGAACGTTGTGGTGTGGATGTGGATGTGATAGGAAGCGTTATGAGGAACACACTGAGGTGGTTTGGCCATGTGGAGAGGATGGAGGGTGAAAGACTGATGAAGATAGTGTATGTGAGTGAGGTGGAGGGGGGAAGAGGGAGGGGGAGACCGATGATGAGATGGAGGGATGGGATGGAGAGGTATATGGGAGAGGGGGGTGTGAGTTGGGAGCAGGGCAGTGAAATGGCAGGGGACAGGGTGACATGGAGGCGATTTGTTTGTGGCCAGCCCAAACGGGATTGAGGCATCTGGCAATAGATAGATAGATGTATGTATGTATGTATACAGTATATATATATATATATATATATATATATATATACATTCAGTAATCCCTCTAATATCCGAACGCCCAATATCTGAACATCCCCACTAACCGGACATAATCGTCCCGGGATCCAATATTCCCAAAATGGGCCAAAAACCGCAAAAAATTAGAAAAAAATCTGAATTTTTTCCCATCCGTAATTTGAAATTGCCGCATGACGCCAAACAGCTGTTACACCATGGTCCCTTCACCCCTTCCTTCCTCCCCCTCCCCCCTCCCCTGTCAGGGTTGCCATTTGGTATTTTTCATTACCAAGTGTGGGCCAATTTGGTAATGAAAAATTCGTTTGGTAATGAATCAGAATAATGCATTACCAAATGGATTTTTCACATGTATGAGGATACGCAGGATGGAGATGGTGGATTGTTTGCTCTCCCTGATGAATCTGCTACCCTACATAGCGTGAAAATAATCAACATGGTGTTAATTATAAGGAGAGTGATTACATGTATTTCCACTTGTATATATAATTAGTGAAGAATAAATGCTAGCTTTACGAATTTGGTAATGAAAAGTTAAATTTGGTAATGAAAGTTGAGGAGATTGGTAATGTGGCCGTTGCGATCTGGCAACTCTGTTACCCCGCCAACATCAACAGTCACAGGCTAACTCCGATCGAGAGCAGATGCTCATAGCAGTGCAAGCCACAGGTGCTTGTTTTTTGTGAATAAACAGTGAATAAACTGCAATAACTTGCCACTAGAACACACAGGAATTTACAGTGTTGTGCAGTGTTAAGAAATTAGAATTTAGAGTGCAAAGGATTAACTGTGGACTGCAAACTGGCTGTTCAAACCAGTCCAGGAGCCAGGGACTTGTAAGTACCCAGAATGTTTAATATTGTATAAACTCACCTCTAAAACCTCATTTTATGGTTCTTTTGCATTTATTTCAGTTTTTTATGTGCCTTATTGGTGTGATTTGGATCTTAAGTAGGTGCTATGCGTGTCCAGAGGGAGTTGTATAGGTGTTTCTCTGAGTTAGGGTCCATAAGTACAAGTCCATAAGCTGGGGCCCAATATCCGGACAGGACCACTATCCGGACCTGCCTATGGCTCTATTACGTCGGATATTGGAGGGATTACTGTATATATATATATATATATATATATATATATATATATATATATATATATATATATATACTGTATATATACACTCAATCCTCGTAAATCGCGTGCTCATAAATCACGATTCGTAAATCACGGCTAGGTGGCCGTCAGACTGCCGGCAACCTTAAATCACTGTTAAGTCACGAAAATCGCGGATCTAGGCACCGAAGTGGGCCTTTTCCAAGGAGATCCGTAAACCGCGGCATTCAAACTGAAAATTGCGACTGAACAACTAATCATCACACGTTCCAGGTGGCATATTTGCATACTAATGCCGCCACGTTGTTGTTGTTCTTGTCCCGCCAGTCCGCACACTACAGACCGTCGCCGTGGAGTACAAGAGTTACCTGCCTTTTTTGTGCAACTTCCCTCCACCTCCTACCTACCATGGCCCCTCCCGGCCCCCCAATGAAGCGCTCTAAGCAGTATGGTGTCAAGAAGCTGCCACAGTTGTCGTACAGTCAACGTTTGGAGCTCATTTGTCGTGTTGAGAGGGGAGAGAAGTTTTCAAAGCTGGTGAAAGAGTTGGGGAAGAACAAGTGCTGAGAAGTTTTAAGTTCTTCCCAACACCACCCCACTCCATTCACTTGAGCAATTCCGTCATAGGATTGAGGTGAGATCCCTTAATACATGCACTGAATATTCCTAAATTTGTATGATTGTGTTTGATGGTGCCTAGGTAGGTGTAGGTAGGGTGCTGTGAGGGCGAGTTGGCCAAAGTCCAGACCCAAATTAATTTTTCACATAAGAGTTATTATTCATAAATCACGGAATTCATAAATTGGTGCAGTGGTCCAGACCCAAATTGCCGCGATTTAAAAGGATTGAGTGTATATATATATATATATATATATATATAGTATAATGTCCAGTTTGAAAAGTCTCGCCAAAGCTGAAAAAAAGCACCTGGCAGTAGCAAGAATGAAATGAAAAGTGTATTGCTGGGATTAATACCGTATAGCTACAGATTAGATTTATCTAGCTTTGTACTGTACCTTCTCAGAAGGATGGCCAACCTGCCTTAAGCATCTCCTTCTGTTAAGGGGATTGGGTGTGTCAAATTAAGAGAAGTCTGATGAACATAGTACTGCTGAAAATTACTGTCAGGTTTTCAGTGTGTTTGGATCATCGTTTGCCACAAAATCATATTTTATTGCCGCTTGGATCACTTCATTTTACCACTCACGGGATACATGTACATAATCCTTTGGATAATGATATCAAATCTTTTGCAGTTAAATTAAAAAAAAAAAAAAAAAAGTTTGTCTCTTACACTGCTGTTGACTCCCCCAAAGAAACTATTTTTGTTTTCAAGTAAAAAAAAATATGAGTTCTACATCTAAAACATTTACCATAGTTAATTTTTTTTATTCACTGGATGGACAAGTATACTGCATATTATCACAGTTGGCTCCACCCTATACTGTGTTTGTGCCATCGATTAATTACCCATTTATTTATTTTATTTATTTATTTGTTTGTTTATTATCACTGATTTACCATAATTTTTGTTGAGTATTTTGAATAATGCTGAATAGGCAGTTTATTTACCTGGTTTCTGATTCACAGGTATACAGTATTTCAGATTAACAGGATGTTGGAGCAGCCCTAATGAGAGAGTGCAGTGTGTGTAAATTCCCTGTACTGTTGTTTGCAGATGATACTGTGTTGTTAAGTGAAGATAAAGGGGAGCTGCAAGGCATGGTGAATGAGTTTGGGAGATTAGGTAAGAAACAGAATCTAAAGGTGAATGTATGGAAGAGTAAAGATATGGTCTTTGAGAGAAATGAAGTCACTGAATGTACAATGAGAATGGATGGAGAGGAAATAGAAAATGTGAGTGCATGTATGTACATGGGTAGTGTGACGAGTAAGGATGGAAGTTTAGAGGGTGAAGTGCTTGAAAGGGTATGACAAGGAAGAAAGGTTGCTGGTTCGTTGAAAGCAGTGATAAGAAACAGGGAAGTGAGCATGGAAGTGAAAAAGGTGCTGCATGACTATTGTGATACCAATTCTAACATATGGAAGTGAAAAATGGACCTTGTTGGAGGGACACAAGCCAGGAATGAGAGCAGTGGAATTGAGTTATTTAAGAGGAACATGTGGAGTCACACAGAGAGACAGACTGACAAATGAGGAAGTGAAGGAGTGTTGTGGTGTGGATGTGGATGTGATCGGAAGCATTAGGAGAAACACATTGAGGGGGTTTGGCCATGTGGAGAGGATGGAGAGTGAGAGACTGATGAGGAGAGTGTATGTGAGTGAGGTGGAGGGGGGGGAGAGGGAGGGGGAGGCCAAGGATGAGATGGAGGGATGAAGTGGAGAAGTATATGAGAGAGAGGGGTGTGAGGTGGGAGCAGGGCAGTGAAATGGCGGGGAGCAGGACAACATGGAGGCGATCTGTTTGTGCCCACCCCTTATGAGATTAAGGCGTCTGGCAATAGATAGATAGACAGATAGGTATATTGACTGGAAATAGTGATTTTGTATATTGTACTGTACCATTTTGTTTCTCCCAATGTAGTTCCCTGTGCTGAGTGATCATGTGCAAGGTGAGGAGAGTGCTGAGTTCACCAATACCCTCGGGGAAACCATCACTGTCCGGATCTGCTCCACGCAACATGATACCGCACATCTCCTTGCAAAAGTAGGCAACAATGGAGTGCTTTATTGATACTGTAAAGAATACTGTACTTTCTTATTACTATTGTGAATCAGATTATTTTATTGTATTAGTGGTAGTTGGAGGCACTCACCATTCACTCACTCGATGTAGTGCTGCTCCTAGGTGACTGCTCTTTCTTCTCTCCTTTCTGTCTTTCCTTCCTTCCTCTTCTGTCTTTATTTCCTTCATTCTTTCCTCCACCTTCTGTGTATGGGTGACTCTACACTGAGTGACAAGCCAAATTGATTCCTGTACACCAGGAAACCATTTACTACACTGGGTGGTAACCATATAACCAAATGATGGCACCAGGTGGTCTAGTGGGTAATTAAGGTGCCCCGATTGGATTGAGCCAGTGCAGGTTTATAGCCAAAGGGTGGTTGGGGCTTATTGCTCATGTAATGCCACTCACAGATGAGTGAGGCTGGTCACTCTCACCTCAAATGTCAGGACCAACTTGCCTAGCCCCAGGCTCCTATACTTCTCATGGGGCAGCACAGGATTAGATGATGATGATGATGATGATGATGATGATGATACCTGTAGTTGTAAACTACAATACAGTATATTGTTTCAGTTGTTTGACAGATGTGTCAAAACTACAGTAGTGTTCTGGAAAGATGGGCCAAGTTGGTGATAAATGGTAAAGGGTGGAATATTTCAAATCTGATGTATGTAGATGATCCTATGCTTAATGCTAATAGTGTACAAGATCTTTACAGTCAGGATCAGTTTCAGGATTGTAAGTGGTAAGGTTTGAAAGAAATGTAGATAAGAATGAAGTGGTGGATGTTTTGAGAAGGGGCGGCTCTCTCTCATTGTGTGAGGTGCTGATGAATTGAATTGAAAGAAAAGTTTAACCCATTACCGCCCAGGGTTGCAGCACATGGGATTTTGCTGAAAGGGTACCGTACTTAACATGCCACTCTCAACCAATTGACTTTTAACCCTTACGCCGCGGGCTTGTTTCCCAGTGTTTTGCGTGTCCCGCGGGGTTAGTCAGGCTCCGACAGACTCTCAAAAAATATTTGCCAAAAATTAGTTATTAGTCCTAGAATATTAAAATTACATATGCATATGGTACATACCTTCAGCTTTTTCCTGGAATGTTTGTTGAGCCTTCGTCTATTACCGTAGGACTTGTGGAGACCTCTGAAGTTGGGTAACGAAGTCTCCACTTTACACTTCCTGACAACCCATAATATGATTACCACAGCCAGATATTATCACTATAAACACTATTCTATGATTATCAAGTAGTTTGGGATCCATACTCCAAAAAAAAAACACTGTGAAAGCAATGAAAATTACGAGCGCGTATGACCTTCCCACTTGGGTTAGTTTGCTGTTGGTATTCTGTCATTTATTATTCATAAAACCCCTCACACTTTGTATTTCTATTACTATATAACGCTTATATATATCTGGAGTCTTTATCCATAAGTTTCCATCTGTAGTATTAGTTTATTGTCACTGAAGTCATTCAATTTTTCATTCAGTAAAATACGTAGAGAGCCACAGATTCACTTTCACTGTTATAACCTCAAGTATTTGTACTCATATTCTTATATGTTGGAGTGGCCCTGGTGAGAGAGGATAGTGTTTGGAAACTCCCTGTACTGTTGTTTGCAGATGATACCGTGTTGTTGAGTGAAGACGAAGGGGAGCTGCAAGGCTTGGTGGATGAGTTTGGGAGAGTGTGTAAGAAACGGAATCTGAAGGTGAATGTAGGGAAGAGTAAAGTGATGGTCTTTGAGAGAGGTGAAGTCAGTGAATGTACAGCGAGGTTGGATGGTGAGGAATTGGAAAATGTGAGTATGTTTAACTACTTGGGTAGTGTGATGAGTAAGGATGGAGGTTTGGAGGGTGAAGTGCTTGAAAGGGTACAGCAGGGAAGAAAGGTTGCTGGTTCTTTGAAAGCAGTGACAAGAAACAGAGAAGTGAGCATGGAAGTGAAAAAGTTACTACATGACAGTATTGTGATACCAACTCTAACGTACGGAAGTGAAGCTTGGACGTTGTTGGAAGGACACAAGTCAAGAGTGAGAGCAGTGGAAATGAGTTATTTAAGAGGAGCCTGTGGAGTCACATGGAGAGATAGGCTGACGAATGAGGATATAAAGGAACGTTGTGGTGTTGATGTGGATGTGATAGGGAGCGTTATGAGGAACACACTGAGGTGGTTTGGCCATGTGGAGAGTATGGAGGGTGACAGACTGACGAAGAGAGTGTATGTGAGTGAGGTGGAGGGGGGAAGAGGGAGGGGGAGGCCGAGGATGAGATGGAGGGATGGGGTGGAGAGGTATATGAGAGAGGGGGATGTGAGTTGGGAGCAGGGTAGTGAAATGGCGGGGGACAGGGTGACGTGGAGGCGATTTGTTTGTGGCCACCCCAAACGGGATTAAGGCGTCTGGCAATAGATAGATAGATAGACTAATTACTTACATTTCTATTTACATTTTCTATTGTATTTTCAATATTTACACTTCTATTTTACTTACACTATGTTATTCACTGTCACTTTCAGTAACATAAAACTATATTACACTGTTCAATCATATGTACTGTACATCCATTGCTTTCACTTGCTATTTACCCATTATTTTCACATTATTTTCCTTTCCCACTTGCACTTTTAGAACTGCTTCTGGCTGTGGTAATCAAAGAAGCAGGTAACACAGAGGGGAACCTGGCACTCAGCGCACTGCCAAGAGGTGCGTTTGTGCTCAGGTGTGCATCAGGTGGTATGTGCACACACCTGGCACCTGCAGATCGCAGCCTTCCTCCTGCCTGTGGCAGGCATTTGCACCAGTCTGTGCCAATCCATGTACGCCCTCTGCTCAAGTCTGTCGGGAAGTGTTACTGGATGGCGCCTTGGAGTTGCTGCTGTCACCCTACCATATCTTTCCAGCAGTTGCTGAACACAAGTCCTGGCGAACAACCTCAGGGAGAAGGACTTGGGTGGCTTGACATTCATCTTGTACAGGATGAAGGCGTTCAGCATCGTCATGTCTATGAGATGCAGAAAATCTTTCCTGTACCACCTAGTATTCTTCCTGAGGCAGTCGATCTCTCCAATCATCATGTCGGACTTGTCCACCAGCCTCATGTTGATATTGTAGTCTAAGACAGCATCAGGTTTCCTCACAGGTTCGCCTGTCCTACGGTCGACCTTCCCACTGTCTGTCATTTCCCCCTTATGTACGGTGGTGAGCATGTGCACGACCCTCTTGTCATGCCACCATATTGCCAGCATCTTTTCAGACTTGTGTAGGTGCACGTCTCCTCGCTGCGAGGTTCCTGCCTCTGGGAATTTAGGGAAGTGGGCACGATTACTCTTGACAGTGCCGCAGGAGCCGATGCTGTGCTCTGAAAGATATTTGGCAAGTTTCGGTACTGTATAATAGTTGTCTGTATACAGCACATGATTCCCACCAAAATACCTTTCAAGGAGCACTTTCACTACACAGCCTGAGAAGCCAAGGGGGTGTGTTTTACCAAGATCGACAGTGCTGGCTGAATAAATGACGAAGTCAAGGATGTACCTCATCTTACAGTTGCACAGTACAAAGAACTTGATTCCAAAGCGATGGCGTTTGCTTGGAATGTACTGCACAAACCTAAGACGTCCTCTGAACAAAACCAAGGATTCGTCAATGACAGCCTTCTGAAAGGGGTGGAAGAATGTCATAAACTTATCCTTCATTCTGCTCAGAATCTCCCGGATCTTCCAGAGTGGGTCGGTTTGGGAAGGTACATCGTTGTCGGCAAAGTGCAGGTTTCCCATGATGTTCCGGAAGCGATCTCTGACCATGTACTTATTGAAGGTGGGTGAGGGTAGTAAGGGGTCCATGGACCAGTATTCTTCCAACTCATGCATCTTTGAGTGTGGGATGAGAAGCATGAGGGCGAAGAACACATACAGCTCCTGCATTCCCAGCATGGACCACTGTTGCATCTTGGCTGCACCTGTACCACTTGCAGCACGTTGTGATTCATACCTGTTGGTCTCATCACATATGTGGTGCATGACTTCGTCATCAAGGAAGACCAAAAGGAAGTCCACACACTCAGCATCCTTATCAAGAGTGAAGGCAGGCTGTACTCCTGAGGAACTCTCGTCAGAATGGAGATGTTCAGGGACAAAATCGGACCCTTCCGTCCACGCGAAGGCATCCAGGATTCCCTGTCGTGGCGGTGTAGGGTGGGTGAGGGTGGAGGGTGGCTGTGAGGCAGATTTATCAGGTTCAAGGTCACTCGCACTGACCCTGGGTTGCCGTACAGCACTAGCATCCCTTACTCTACTAGCAACTCTACTTTTACGGGTCAGGGATTTACCTCTTCCTCTGCAGCCTGCCTTCACTGTTGATGCTGGTGGTGACTCCGACGACGAAGACTCCGGAGAAAATTCAGCAGAAGAAGAGGAAGAAATGAGTGAAGTGGGGCTTGGGGAACGGGGAGGTGAATCAACTCGGGACTCATGGCGGGCTGGGTCACGCGGGGCCATTGTTCCGGGGCTAACCCGCCGCCTTTTCATTCCCTTCCCAAATTCCTTCCCTTGCTGCACTAACAGCTCCTTTCTCTTGGAGCTAGGGATAACTTGGGACACTGAAGCACTCGTACTAGTAGTTTCTGGCACGATTTCCTCACCCGGCTCATCACACGAATCCCACGAAGGGTCAAAGTCACTATCCATCATCACCATTGATAATTCGGCTAGTTCACGATCCACTGCAGAGTCACTTAGTCCTTTCCTGCTTCCCCCACGAGTTTTTCTGGGTGTAGAGGTCACGGGGCCCTTTGCAATGGGTGCAGAAGTGGCAGAAATGGCGGGGCGCGAGTGCGACATACTTTAACCACAGAGGAGGACAAGGAACTAAATGGTGCGGCTTATCTGAGAAGGCAAGGGTTGACAGTGACAATGGGGCTGACAGCTGCTAACTTACTATCTATCTATCTATCTATTGCCAGATGCCTCAATCCCGTTTGGGGTGGCCACAAACAAATCGCCTCCAAGTCGCCCTGTCCCCTGCCATTTCAATGCCCTGCTCCCAACTCACACCCCCCTCTCTCATATACCTCTCCACCCCATCCCTCCATCTCATCCTCAGGCTCCCCCTCCCTCTTCCCCCCTCCACCTCACTCACATACACTCTCTTCGTCAGTCTTTCACCCTCCATCCTCTCCACATGGCCAAACCACCTCAGTGTGTTCCTCATAACACTCCCTATCACATCCGCATCAACACCACAACGTTCCTTTATATCCTCATTCGTCAGCCTATCTCTCCATGTGACTCCACAGGCTCCTCTTAAATAACTCATTTCCACTGCTCTCACTCTTGACTTGTGTCTTTCCAACAACATCCAAGCTTCACTTCCATACGTTAGAGTTGGTATCACAATACTGTCATGTAGTAACTTTTTCACTTCCATGCTCACTTCCCTGTTTCTTATCACTGCTTTCAAGGAACCAGCAACCTTTCTTCCCTGCTGTACCCTTTCAAGCACTTCACCCTCCAAACCTCCATCCTTACTCATCACACTACCCAAGTACTTAAACGTACTCACATTTTCCAATTCCTCACCATCCAACCTCGCTGTACATTCACTGACTTCACCTCTCTCAAAGACCATCACTTTACTCTTCCCTACATTCACCTTCAGATTCCGTTTCTTACACACACTCCCAAACTCATCCACCAAGCCTTGCAGCTCCCCTTCGTCTTCACTCAACAACACAGTATCATCTGCAAACAACAGTACAGGGAGTTTCCAAACACTATCCTCTCTCACCAGGGCCACTCCAACATCCACTATCCTACCTTGTACCTCTTTTATTACCCCATCCATGTACAGATTGAACAACCATGGAGACATGACACATCCCTGTTTCAACCCAACTTTCAAAGAGAAAAATTCACTTAGTTCACCATCCACACGCACTGCAGCCTTTGCACCATCGTACATACTCTTCACAGCATTCAACAACTTCCCATCTACTCCATATATTCTTAACACTTTCCACAGTCCTTGTCTATCCACCCTGTCATATGCTTTCTCCAAATCCATGAAAGTCGCATACAACTTCTTTCCCTTCTCTAGAAACTTTTCCACTAAAGATCTAAGAATGAATATCTGATCTACACAACCTCTTCCCTTCCTAAAGCCTCCCTGTTCTTCTCCAACTAATTTCTCTGTTCTTTCTCTAACTCTGTCAATAAGTATCCTACCATACACTTTTCCTGTTATACTAAGAAGACAAATGCCCCTTTGATTACCACACACTTCTTTTTCCCCTTTTCCTTTGTACAAGGGAATAATTATACCTGACTTCCAATCCTCCGGGACTCTACCTTCCTCCCAGGCTAATCTGCACATCTTCCACATCCATTCTACTACTATCTCTCCCCCATGCTTCAGCATTTCACCACACACTCCATCAATTCCTGGGGCTTTCCCAGATTTAACTTTCTTCATTGCTTCCACAACTTCTATCCTACTGATTTCTTCCTGTCTTCTCACCTCCCTCCTTCTCCCAGCCATTCCCCAGCCACTTATACTCGCATTACTTCCATCCTCTACGTTCAACAATTCCTTAAAGTGTTCTCTCCATCTGCTCACTTTTTCTCCCTTCTCCACTAGTAATCTACCATTTTTATCTTTCACTCCCCTGCTAACTTCACTTCCACCCTGTCTTATTCTTTTCACCTCTTTCCAGAACATTTTCTTACAGTCCCTCCACTTTACACTCAAATTCCTTCCAAATTCCTCATCCACTCTCTTCTTACTCTCTCTTACTAATCTCTTCACCTCTCTCTTTCTACATATAACTCTCTCTTCCGCCTCTCAACTTCTTCCACGCCCCTATTTCTCATCCATTCATTGTATGCTTTCTTCTTTTGTGCCGCAGCCTGTTTCACCTCTTCAGTCCACCACGCTGTTCCTTGCACCCCCCTCCGTCTTCTCTTCCTTCCACACACTACATCACATGCTGCACATATTTCTTCTGTAAATATGCTACACACACCATCCACGTCTCCCATCTGCTCCAATTCATATTTGCCCAATCATTCCTCCACTTCTCTCTTATACTTTGCCTTTTTCTCATCCTCTTGTAACCTTTCCACTCTCCTTGCAACTACTCCTTCCTCTCGTCTTTCCCTTCTTCTATTTCTCCATTCTAATTGGATCTTGATTCTGGCCACCACCAAGTAGTGGTCAGAAAGTCCACTCCCCCAACCCATATAAACTCTTGCATCCATTACACATCTTCGCATCCTTTCATCCACACACACATAATCAATCATTGCCTTCCTTTCATTCAGTTCACCACCCACCCTTCTCATCACTCGCCATGTATACCTGTGGATCATTTTATGCCTGAAGAGGGTATTGGCTACCACCAACCCCCTCCCTGCACAAATGTCCACTAACGCACTCCCATTCTCATCTATCTCAGCAGGCACACCCCACTCACCAACTATTCCATCCACCTTCGCATTCCCAACTTTACCATTCATATCACCGATCAAAAACACTCTCTCATTCTTTCCAAACTTTTCCATGCACACTTCTACATTTGTCCAGAACTCTTCTCTCACTCTTCTAGCACGATCTTGCGTTGGCGCATACACACACACAATCGCCCACATTTGTATTCCAACTTTCAACTTTATCCACACAATCCTTGACCCAACTGATCCATACTGTCTTATGCTCTTCTTCCATCTTTTACTCACAACTATACATACTCCTTCCTTCGCCCTCTCATTCTCACCTACTCCTGCACATATACCCCATCCATACTCCCATTCTCTCACACTTTCTCCTCTCCATTTTGTTTCAGTTATTCCACATACATCCACTTTCGCACCCTCAAGCACCTGGACAATCTCTCTCTCTTTCACCTCATCATTCGCTCCTCTTACATTCCAAGTACCCATTACCAAGTCCTTTGTCCGGTCCTGGGTCGTCATCTTTTGGTCAGTCCTTGTCCGAGGCTTATTGTTTGTTTTTTTAGTTAGTTGTTTACCGGGGAGGGGCACTAACCCTCCGCCAACCCTTTTAGTCGCCTTTTACGAGAAGCAGGGATACTGGAGGAGTATTCTTACATTCTAATAAATTATTGGTAGAAAATCTCGGCAATACATAAAGAAATAGGTAGTTCCAGGTGAATGTAAATGTCACTTAGGCTTCTCCCTTCCTTTCTGATATATATTTTTATTACAGAAATAGATTACAAGGCATAATTCAGAGGGGAAATTACCGTGGGAATGTAGCGAATGAATGCACGTGAGGTGTTGAAAGCCCGGGATAATTCAAAATAACACAGAATCACCAAAGTGACGCCCCGCGGTATGATCCATTGTGCCCGAGCGTCACGAAAGTGACACCCCGTGGTTAAGGGGTTAATTGCGAAGCATATATAGTACTACCTCGGTATACGATACCCCTAGATGCGATACCCCGACTTAACGATGGGGGTAGAAATGGCACCATACCCCTCCTAATGATGGCCAAACTCCAGTTTAATGATGGGTTTTGATTTTTCTTACCAATTTTGATGATATTTTAGACTAAACTTATATGTTTAGGTTGATTTATAAACTGCTTTTAGACTTCAATTAATGTGTTTTAGCCACAGGTGGGGTGAACATTGTCATTTTGGGGTACAGTTTACTAAGCTTGATTTTTTCCAGACTTATATTTGATGGTATTCAGATTATATTTGTTGGTTTAGGTGAGTTATTTACAGGTGTTAGGCTTAGGTTAGCTTTCTTAATAGCTGTTAAGCCATTTTGATTGCCTTTAAACCTGTTTTGGGCTCATCTGGGTGGGTTTTGGACTTGGTTTTGGGGGAAACCCAAGGCTAGTAAACAGTCCACATTGAAATACATTTTAAAAGTACCCCGATGTACGATACCCCGCTTAACGATGGGGTTTTACCTAACCAATTAGATCGTTAAACCGGGGTATGCCTGTAATTCCAAAATGTGGAATTCCCCTGTCTGGACTTGTTAACTAAGGAAGGAATAATGAAGAATTAGCACCAAGTCATATTATTGCCAAATGACAGCGTAGGAGTACAGTAGAGGGAAAATAAAGACCGGAAGAAACACAGAAATACCAAGAGGAGAAGTATGGTGGAAGAGCAGAAGAGTACAGTAAGGAGAAAGACTGGAGACAAATAGGCTCCTTTTAGTCTCCTCTTACGACAAGCAGGGGTACTGGGGAAGTAGTCTTTCCCCCCCCTTCCAAGGGGGTTTTGAAACCAGAGGGTGGCTACTGGTTCTGTCCTTTCCCCATTCACATACCAGTAGGTTGTGTGCTGTTCCCTCAGTTGTGTATGCTTGAGCTGATATATATATATATATATACAGTATATATATATATATATATATATATATATATATATATATATATATATATATATATATACAGTATATATATATATATATATATATATATATATATATCATCTCATCTCATCAGCCATTTGAGTGTTCACTGCAGGACCGGCCTATCCCAACTGAAGTGGGGATGATACAGCCAATGTATCTCTACCAAGTGGCTTAGGCTGTTTGGTAGAGATTGTATGTAAGGTGAGAAGTGCTTGTAAGTGTAATTGTAGTGTTGGAATGGCTTTGGATGTGTGTGTTGTCTGTGAACCAAGTGTAATCAGCCCGCGCAAGCTGACTGGGTGCAAACATACTTTACAGTATGCGACACTGGTTCAGCCACAGCACCCCTTGTGTCCGCTAATGCAGTATGTGGTCTGAAGAGTGCTCCCAAAGTTGTTGTCGTTGTTGATGTTCTCCCAAGTGGTCTGACCGAACCACCCCCATCCTCCTCTGGGAAATAGTGGCCCCATAGGGCCACCCAGGCAACCGAAGCCAATCCCAGGCTAGAGCGAGGAAGATGGAACCCGCTGGGGAGATGAGGGCATGAGTGTTTGATCTCGCGGCCAAGTGCCACAAGCCCCAGTCTATGTTACCACCACAAGGGTGGGGCCGCACTCACATCAGACTCGTCCTGAAGGAACCAAAAAGTGGACGGAATGACATGCACATTATGGGGAACTTTGGCACCCCTCTTGTGCCGCGGGTTTAATACACATGCCAACGGTTTAAGTCCAACATGTTACCACATCATACTGTAACATGTTCACTGGACATACAACAGTTGCTCTAGCCCAACAGGTTTGAGACATTGTACAGACAATACTCATACCCTGCACAGGGCAGTGCTCCCAAAGTTTATTGTGCTCCCAAAGTTTATTACCCTGGCGGGGCGCAAACCCTCGATCTTCAGTGTATGAAAACGCACACTTTACCACTGTACCACAGAGGCTCCATATATATATATATATATATATATATATATATATATATATATATACTGTATATATATATATATATACACACTCAATCCTTGTAAATCACGGATTCGTAAATCACGGCTAGGTGGCCGTCAGACAACTGGCAACCTTAAATCACTGATATGTCACGAAAATCACGGACCTAGGCACCCAAGTGGTGTGGAGTAGACTGTAGCACCAGTCGAGCAGGGCAGTACTCCCGAGGTGGATGGAAAGCTGATGACAGGGAGTGCTGGAGCTCCCGTTTCATCAGCCCTCAGGACTAGTTCCTGACCATCCCCCTTTGCTGAACTTTTTCAGTGTCTCAGTTACACAGAGAGTAGGCCAGCATGCTCTCCAGTACAAATTTCTCTATCTATCTTCACCAAACTACATGCACAGTACACACTACACTTCTTATTCAAAATTTACCAAAATGGCGTCAATTCACCTAGCCTCGGAGTCCCCAGGGGGGGGGACCATAAATGCCCCCGCCATCTGCCCCTCTCCCGGTGACGACTCGAGGTGCCTGGAACCACTGTCTGACTCTCTTCTTCTTCATTTCTGCAACATTCGCGGCCTTTCATCTAACTTTCGCTCTGTTGAGCACCACCTCTCCTCCTCTAAACCTCACCTTCTTTTTCTAACGGAGACTCAGCTGTCTGAGGCAACTGACAGCAAACCCTTTTCTGTATCCTCCTACTTTCTCTATACTCATTTCAAAGCCAAAGGTGGCTGTTGTGTATACATACGCAACGACTTATCTTGCTCTCGTGTTCCTGAACTTGATTCTTCTGAATTCTCCACTCTCTGGCTTCGGCTTTCCTGTCATTCTCTGACTAAATATATCTGTGCTGTTTACTTATCCCCTAATTCTACTGACTATCAAAAATTCTTCGACTATCTTACTTCTACGATGGAACACATTCTGTCCATTTCTCCTTTCTCTGAAATCTCCATTCTTGGAGATTTCAATGTTCACTACCACCTTTGGCTCTCCTCTCCTTTCACGGATCCACCTGGTGAACAAGCCTACATCTTTTCTATCCTTAATGACCTAGAGCAGCTTGTACAGCACCCTACCCGTATCCCTGACCGCCTTGGAGAGAGCTCCAACATACTTGACCTCTTCCTCACAACTAATCCTTCTGCTTACTCTGTTAATCTTTTCTCTCCGTTGGGCTCCTCCAATCACAACCTTATTACCTTAACCTGTCCTATCGCTCCAGTACGGCCTGCGGACCCTCCAGGAAACGTCGTCTCTGGCATTTTGGAGCTGCGGACTGGGAGGCCCTCAGGCAGTACTTCTTTGATTTTCCCTGGAATGATTATTGCTTCCATGGCCGTGAGCCATCTGAGTGTGCCTTGCGCATTACGGAGGTTATTCTCTCGGGCATGGAAGCATACATTCCTTTCTCATATCCTTTGACTAACGCAAGAAAGCCTTGGTTTAATCACGCTTGTTCTAATGCTGTCCGCAACAAGGAGAAGGCCTACAAAAGGTACCGGAGCCAACCCCACCCCTGAATCACATAATCTTTACGTTTCTGCCCGGAATCGTGCTAAGTCTGTTCTTCGCTCTACTAAAAATAATTTCATCCATACTAAATGCTCTCAACTCTCCAACTCGAATTCTTCCCGCTCCTTCTGGCACCTTGCCAAAAATCTTTCTAACAACTTTACCTCATCATCCTTCCCTCCTCTTTTCTACTCTGATGGTTCTGTAGCTATTTCTTCTACTGATAAAAGCAGATCTCTTCGCACAGACTTTCTCCTCCAATTCCACCTTAGACGATTCCGGTGCTGTTCCTGCATCACTTCCCCCTCTGACTTCCTCATGGCTGACATTAAAATTTCTTCAGTTGATGTATTTTCTGCCATTACTGGCCTCAGTACTAACAAGGCATATGGGCCTGATGGGGTCCCTCCTGTTGTTCTCAAAAACTGTGCTTCTGTGCTTACACCCTGCCTAGGCAAACTATTTCGCCTTTGTCTGTCAACTTGTACCTTTCCTTCTTGCTGGAAGTTTGCTCTCATTCAGCCAGTCCCAAAGAAGGGTGACCACTCCCAACCCTCCAACTATCGTCCAATTGCTTTAACGTCCTGTATTTCAAAAGTTTTCGAGTCAATTCTTAATAAAAAAATTTTAAGGCATCTTTCCTATCACAACCTTCTTTCCGATCGTCAGTATGGGTTCCGTCAGGGACGCTCCACTGGCGATCTTCTCACCTACCTTTCAGACTCCTGGTCATCCTCCTTTCGGGACTTTGGCGAAAGCTTTGCCATTGCACTTGACATCTCAAAGGCTTTCGATCGAGTCTGGCATAAATCTTTAATTTCCAAACTGCCCTCCTACGGTTTCTATCCTTCTATCTGTACCTTCATCGCTAGCTTCCTTTCTGGTCGTTCTATAGCTGCTGTCGTAGGCAGCCATCGTTCTTCTCCTAGATCTATCAACAGTGGTGTTCCTCAGGGCTCTGTCCTATCACCAACTCTCTTCCTTTTATTCATCAATGATCTTCTAAGCTGTACATCTAACCCTATCCACTCATACGCTGATGACTCCACCCTTCACCTTTCCATTCGGTTCCAAACGCCCATCTCAACAGTTACTTCAAGAAACAAGGGATGAGGCTATGGCACACCTAATGTCTGACTTGGCTCATATCTCTGACTGGGGTAAAAATAATATGGTTGTCTTTAATGCTTCTAAGACTCAGTTCTTACACCTATCAACCCGACAAAATCTTCCACAGGTATACCCACTAATGTTTAATAATATTCAGATTAATCCTGCATCATCCTTGAACATGCTTGGGGTTTCATTTACTCGGGACTTATCTTGGAAAGATCATATTACATCTCTTGTAAAATCTGCTTCCAAGAGATTGGGTGTGCTAAGCCGACTCCGCTCTTTCTTTACCCCTGCACAATTGTTGACTCTATACAGGGGTTTTATCCGCCCCTGTGTGGAGTACAACTCTCATGTGTGGGGAGGCTCCCCACATACAGCTCTTCTCAATAGGGTGGAGTCAAAGGCTTTTCGTCTCATTAACTCTCCTCCTCTTACTGACTCCCTTCAACCTCTGTCTCTTCGCCGCACTGTTGCATCTTTATCTCTTTTCTATCGCTACTTTAATGGTCACTGCTCCTCTGAACTGTCTGCTTGCATTCCTCCCACCTCTCTGACGGGTGCGTAGCACAAATCTGCAGCAGCAAACTCTCATCCCTTTTCTGTCCAACTCTCTAATGCAAGAGTTAACCGTTACTCCCAGTCTTTCATTCATGCAACAGGTCAGCTCTGGAACTGTCTCCCTCTGTCTGTATTTCCTCCTGCCTATGATCTCCAGTCTTTCAAACGCAGTGTGTCCAGGCATCTCAAAATGATCGGATCTTGAATTTGGCTCTCTATTGTATTTTGTTTTTCTCTTGGAGGGAACTGTTACTGCGGGCTCATGGCCTTTGGTTCCTTCTTCCTCGCATAAAAAAAAAAAAAAAAAAAAAAAAAAAGTGGGCCTTTTCCGAGGAGAACCGTAAACCGCGGCATTCAAACTGAAAATCGCGACCCAACAACCAATAACCGCGCGTCCCTGGTGGCATATGTGCATACTAATGCCGCCATGTTGTTGTTCTTCTTGTCCAGCCAGTCCGCACACTACAGGCCGTCGCCGTGGAGTACGAAAGTTGCCTGCCTTTTTTGTGCAACTTCCCCCCGCCTCCTACCTGACCTCCCAATGAAATGCTCTAAGCAGTATGGCGTCAAGAAGCTGCCGCAGTTGTTGCACAGTCAACGTTTGGAGCTCATTTGTCTTGTTGACAGGGGAGAGAAGTTTTCAAAGCTGGCGAAAGAGTTTGGGAAGAACAAGTGCTGAGAGGTTCTAAGTTCTTCCCAACACCACCCCACACCATTCACTGAAGCAATTTCTTCATACGATTAAGCTGAGATCCCTTAACATGGCTTATTTCTATTTAATACATGCACTGAATACAGTATTCGTATATTTGTATGTTTGTGTTTGATGGTGCCTAGGTGGGTGTAGGTAGGGTGCTGTGGGGGTGGGTTTGCCAAAGTCCAGACCCAAATTAATTTTTCACATACCCAGTAAGAGTTATTATTCATAAATCACGGAATTCGTAAATCACAGCAGTGGTCCAGACCCAAATTGCCGCGATTTACGAGGATTGAGTGTATATGTATATATATGTTAGTGTATATTGCTGTTAGTGTGTGTTTGCGCACGCACTTGTTACGTTCCGAGTGGTGACGTCATCGGAAGGGTCTTGCGGTATGCAGGCAGAGCCCGCTCACTTGGAAGTGTGAGGCTGGTGAGTTCGGTTGTTTCGTATTCCAATACTGGTAGCAGAGCATAGTTATGAGCATAATGGCATCGTGCTCAACTAAGTGGCCTCCAAGACTTAGAAAATGATTCTGCCTATGAGAGTTAGAAGAAGGACATCGACATCTGGTGCGAACTGACGGACTTAGCTGTTCACCTTTCATTGTCAAGAAGAGCGAGGGTGGCGTCTTAAGAAATTGACGTTGCTGATCTGAAACAAGATAATGGTGTCCAGACCTTGTTGAACAAATTAGGCAGTTTATTTCTCATGGACAAAGGATGTCGGCAGTTTGCAGCTTTTCATGAATTGTACAACTTCAGAAGATCTGGTGATATGAACATTCATAAGTTCGTGGCAGAATTTGAGTATGTTTATTTTATATTTACGAAGCAGGACATGCAACTACCGAATTCTGTGATGGCTTTTATACTTCTGACTTCATGCAAACTTTCAGATAATGAGCAACAACTAGTGATGTCTGTGATAACTGAGGTAACTTACGAAAATATGAAAGTCTGCCCTGAATCGTATTTTCGCTGGGGAAATTTGCAGGCAGAATGATGCATCGGTGTCTGCCAGTGAGGTGAAGACTGAACCAGTTTTTTGGAGTGACGAAGTCTGGGGTGAGGAAACGTTTTACGTTAGGAGTACTCGACGAGGAAGGACAAGGTTTCGGGGTGGTGCAGTACGTGATCGAGGTTGTGGTGATGGCCGTTCAACTGTGTCTGCTAGAATTTCCCAACGCTCATCCACCGGCAGGAGGCAGAACCTGTTTGGGCCTGATAGTAAGGTGTCTAGGTGTTTAGTATGTGATTCTCGATTTCATTGGGCACATGACTATCAGGATGCATACGAAAATAAAGGCAGTCGAGAAGAAAATTTTGAAACAGTGCATCTGTCATTATTTGTTGGCCATGCGGATGATACTGCTAGTATAGGTAAATTACAGATGCTAGTAGAAGAATCTAAGGGATGTGCTGTTCTAGACGCAGGGTGTTCTACAACTGTATGTGGGGTTGAATGGATCAGTTACCATCTAAGTGAGCTCAGTGATTACGAATGTGAAGTTATAATAAAAGAAAAGTCATCCTCAACGTTTTCTTTCGCTGATGGTGTCATAGTTTCTTCCCTCAAACGTGTTACTCTGCCCTGCTACATTGGAAATATGCGTGCAACCATTGTGACTGATGTGGTGAGCTGCAATATTCACTTGCTGCTGATGTGGTGAGCTGCAATATTCACTTGCTGCTGAGCAAATGTTCCATGAAAAAAGCAAAAATGATGATTAATTTTGAGAGTGACCAGGTCAAAATTTGTGGAAATATCGTTAATTTGAAGTCCTCATCTTCAGGCCATTACTTGCTTCCAATTTCTTTGTGACTAGGCTGAGAGTTTTGTGAAATGATCACACTGGCATCTATTGGGGGTGATGTAGACAAAACTGCTTCGAAGCTTCACAGGCAATTTGGACACCCAACGTTGGCTAAACTAATCAGACTTATTACAGATGCTAGAACTAAAAGTTCAGAACTGGAGCAAGCTATCAAGGATGTATCTGATGCATGTACAGTCTGTTGTAGGAACAAGAGAGCTAAGTCCCGACCCGTAGTCAGTTTGCCCATGGCATCTAAGTTTAACAAAGCCATAGCTATGGATTTGAAAGCTTGGGGAAGGCATTATTTCTTAGTCCTTGTTGATTTGGCGACCAAGTACTGCACTGCGATAGTAATTGCGGACAAATGTGTGACCACCATAATCAAAGGAGTTTTTCGGAGTTGGATTGTTCTGTTTGGCGCACCTGGAAAAATTCTTACGGATAATGGATGTGAATTCAACAATGCTGAAATGCAAGCATTGGGAGAGGCCTGTAATATCAAGATCATGACGACGTCTGTAGAGAGTTCATGAAGCAACGGAGTATGTGAGCATCAAAATGCAGTCACAGGTGACACTGTTGGAAGATAATAGCTGATAGCCAGTGTGACCTGGATGTGGCCTTGGCTTGGGCAGTGTCGGCAAGAAATGCTCTGACCAACTATGCAGGTTTTTCTCCTAACCAACTTGTTTTTGGTCAAAACCCTGGCCTGCCTAATGTGTATGCAAATGATCCTCCAGCCTTGGAACCTACATCACCATCAAAAATTGTGAGGGACAATTTGAACGCTCGTCATTTAGCAAGATGAGTTTTTAAAGACTGAATCGAGTGAACGTTTGGCTAGGGCTCTGTGGCACAACATACGTTCAAGTGACTTAAACGACATCCAAAATGGAGATGAGGTCTTCTACAAAAGAAATGACAGTCATGAATGGCATGGTCCTGGAATTGTAATAGGCAGAGATGGAAAACAAATTCTGGTGAGGCACAATGGTGTCTATGTGCAAGTGCACGTGTGTCGTCTAGCACGTGCTCCAGAATGAAATACTACAGTTGGAGACGGCATCAGTAGTTATGAGAAGAACAGTGTAGTCCAAGAGAAGCCTAATGATGATTCTTCGCAAGTATTGAATGACTATCCACCGGATGATGAGTCAGAAAATGGTGCAATTCTGGATGATCAGCCTCCCACAGTTTCTCCTCTGGTAAAGGAGCCTCCCAAGGATTCTGTTGGTTAACGTATAAAGGGAATACATTCAGAAACTGGAGAGTTGGTGACTGGAAGGATTGTGAGTCGGGCGGGTAAAGCCACTGGAAAGTACAAACACTGCTACAATTTGAAGAGGGACTGATGGCAATATTGATTGGGTGGATCTGCAAAATGATTTTAGCACATGGGAAGTAGTTGATGATGAAGCAGGGATGCTTGTTCTTTTCAACTCTGAGGACGTATTATACGCCAAGGAAAAAGAAATTACAAACTGGCAGAATAATGATGTGTATGAGGAAGTAGATGATGTTGGGCAAGATGCCATAACGGTTCGATGGGTTGTGAAGGAAAAAATGAAAAACGAGAAGCCGATTGTTAAAGCCCGTTTAGTCACCAGAGGATTTGAGGAAGACACAGTGGATCTCAGGAAAGACTCTCCTACATGCTCAAAAGAGGCTGTGCATTTGGCACTTTCTTTTGCCTCCACCAACCAATGGGATTGCCACTCAATGGACATGAAAGCTGCTTATCTGTAAGGTAACGACATTGAGCAAATTCTTCATTTACATCCTCCGCCTGAATATGCAAACGGTAAGCTGTGGAGACTAAGAAAAACGGTTTATGGGCCTTTGTGATGCTGCTAGGCATTGGTACCTGCGCGTTAAAGATCGGTTGTTGAGTCTCGGAGCTAAAGTGTCATCACTGGATTCAGCACTGTTCTCTTGGAGTAATAGTGGCAAGATCAAAGGCATTATATGCATTTATGTAGATGATTTCCATTGGGCTGGTACATGTGAGTTCGAGCAGCAAGTGATAAACCGTTTGAGCCAAATATTCCTAATCGGCAGTTCGGAATCAAAAGCTTTCAAATACGTTGGCCTAATGTCGTCTCCAACAGCGATGGCAGCATAACGCTTGACCAGTTCCAGTACGCTTCATCTTTGAGACCAGTCACGCTGAGCAGACATCGTGCAGCAGAAAAATCAGGAGAGCTGTCTGAGTCTGAGAAAACTGAGTACCGAGTGCTAATTGGGCAACTCAGTTGGATTGCCACACACACTCGACCAGATATTGCCTTTGATGTGTGTGAGTTGAGTATGACTAGCAACCGAGCTACTGTAACAGATTTGCTTAGGCTCAACAAGGTGATCACAAGGATGAAGACTGACAACGTGAAGCTATACATTCCAAGAATGGGGCCACTCGATAAATATTATATAGAGTGCTTTTCAGATGCCTCTTTTGCTAACCTTGTAGGCAGTGGGTCTCAGGGAGGCTTTGTGATCTTCCTACGAGATGCTAGTGAGGCGAGATGTCCCTTATTCTGGCAGACTAGAAAGATCAGGTGGGTTGTCAAATCTACTTTATCTGCTGAAATGTTGGCGCTGCTTGAATGTGCTGAAACTGCTGTATATCTCGCCAACATATTGCGTGAGGTTTCTGGATGTGGAGATTTCAAGATCAAGTGTTTTGTCGATAACAAGAGTCTGGTGGACGCCCTTGACTCCTGTAGGAGTGTAGAAGACAGAAGATTGCACATTGATATTGCTGTATTAGAAGACATGTTGGAGCGAGGGGAGATTGATGAAGTGTCTTGGGTGGATACATCACAACAACTGGCTGACTGTCTCACCAAGAAAGGTGCCTCGACCGAGCGGCTGCGTGCAGCAGTCAGTCGGGAATAGAAGGCTTATAATACTTCAAGGGACACCACATGTCTGTATGTGGTTACAGACTGGGTCTTAATGATGCTTAAACAAAAGTCTATGTATTGGATACATAGTGTGTATAGGATGCCAATAATCCATTCAGTTTCGTCCTTGGGATCTTTCATCAAATTAAGAAGAGAGGACGAGAGTGTTATTGCATATTGCTGTTAGTGTGTGTGTGCACATGCACTTGTTATGTTCCGAGTGGTGACATCATTGGAAGGGTCTTGCGATACGGAGGCGGAGCCCGCTCACTTTGAAGTGTGAGGCCGATGAGTTCAGTTGATTCGCATTCCAATATATATATATATATATATATATATCTATCTATCTATCTATTGGCAGACGCCTCAGTCCCGTTCGGGGTGGCCACAAACAAATTGCCTCCACGTCGCCCTGTCCCCCGCCATTTCACTGCCCTGCTCCCAACTCACACCCCCCTCTCCCATATACCTCTCCACTCCATCCCTCCATCTCATCCTCGGCCTCCCCCTCCCTCTCCCCCCCTCCACCTCACTCACATACACTCCCTTCGTCAGTCTTTCACCCTCCATCCTCTCCACATGGCCAAACCACCTCAGTGTATTCCTCCTAACGCTTCCTATCACATCCACATCCACACCACAACGCTTCTTTATATCCTCATTTGTCAGCCTGTCTCGCCATGTGACTCAACAGGCTCTTCTTAAATAACTCATTTCCACTGCTCTCACTCTTGACTTGTGCCCTTCCAACAACGTCCAAGCTTCACTTCCATACGTTAGAGTTGGTATCACAATATTGTCATGTAGTAACTTTTTAACTTCCATGCTCACTTCCCTGCTTCTTATCACTGCTTTCAAGGAACCAGCAACCTTTCTTCCTTGCTGTACCCTTTCAAGCACCTCACCCTCCAAACCTCCATCCTTACTCATCACACTACGCAAGTACTTAAACGTACTCACATTTTCCAATTCCTCACCATCCAACCTCGCTGTACATTCACTGACTTCACCTCTCTTAAAGACCATCACTTTACTCTTCCCTACATTAACCTTTAGATTCCGTTTCTTACACACTCTCCCAAACTCATCCACCAAGCCTTACAGCTCCCCTTCGTCTTCACTTAACAACACAGTATCATCTCCAAACAACAGTACAGGGAGTTTCCAAACACTATCCTCTCTCCCCAGGGCCACTCCAACATCCACTACCCTACCTTGTACCTCTTTTATTACCCCATCCATGTACAGATTGAACAACCATGGAGACATGACACATCCCTGTTTCAACCCAACCTTCAAAGAGAAAAATTCACTCAGTTCACCATGCATACACACTGCAGCCATAGCACCATCATACATACTTTTCACAGTATTCAACAACTTCCCATCTACTGTATATATTCTTAATACTTTCCACAATCCTTGTCTATCCACCCTGTCATATGCTTTCTCCAAATCCATGAAAGCCACATACAACTTCTTTCCCTTCTCTAGAAACTTTTCCACTAAAGATCTAAGAATGAATATCTGATCTACACAACCTCTTCCCTTCCTAAAGCCTCCCTGTTCTTCTCCAACTAATTCCTCTGTTATTTCCCTAACTCTGTCAATAAGTATCCTACCATACACTTATCCTATTATACTGAGAAGACACATGCCCCTATGATTACCACACACTTCTTTTTCCCCTTTTCCTTTGTACAAAGGAATAATTATACCTGACTTCCAGTCCTCCGGAACTCTGTCTTCCTCCCAGGCCAATCTACACATCTTCCACATTCATTCTACTACTATCTCTCCCCCATGCTTCAACATTTCACCACACACTCCATCAATTCCTGGGGCTTTCCCCAATTTAACTTCCTTCATTGCTTCCACAACTTCTATCCTACTGATTTCTTCCTGTCTTCTCACCTCCCTCCTTCTCCCAGCCATTCCCAAGCCATTTATACTCGCATCACTTCCATCCTCTGTGTTCAACAGTTCCTTAAAGTGTTCTCTCCATCTGCTCACTTTTTCTCCCTTCTCCACTAGTAATCTTCCATTTTTATCTTTCACTCCCCTGCTAACTTCACTTCCACCCTGTCTTACTCTCTTCACCTCTTTCCAGAACATTTTCTTACAGTCCCTCTACTTTACTCTCAAATTCCTTCCAAATTCCTCATCCTCTCTCTTCTTACTCTCTCTTACTAATCTTTTTACCTCTCTCTTTCTTTCTACATATAACTCTTTCTTCCGCCTCTCAACTTCTTCCACGCCCCTATTTCTCATCCATTCATTGTATGCTTTCTTCTTTTGTGCCACAGCCTGTCTCACCTCTTCATTCCACGACGCTGTTCCTTGCACCCCCCTCTGTCTTCTCTTCATCCCACACACCACATCGCATGCTGCACATATTTCTTCTATGAATATCCTGCACACACCTTCCACGTCCCCCATCTGCTCCAATTCATATTTGCCCAATCGTTCCTCCACTTCTCTCTTATAATCTGCCTTTGTCTCATCCTCTTGTAACCTTTCCACTCTCCTTGCAAATACTCCTTCTTCCCGTCCTTCCCTTCTTCTATTACTCCATCTTATTTGGATCTTGATTCTGGCCACCACCAAGTAGTTGTCAGAAAGTCCACTCCCCCAACCTCTATAAACTATTGCATCCATTACACATCTTCACATCCTTTCATCCACACACACATAATCAATCATTGCCTTCCTTTCATTCAGTTCACCACCCTCCCTTCTCATCACTCACCATGCATATCTGTGGATCATTTTATGCCTGAAAAGGGTATTGGCTATCACCAACCCCCTCCCAGCACAAATATCTGCTAACGCACTGCCATTCTCATCTATTTCAGCAGGCACACCCCACTCACCCACTATTCCATCCACGTTCACATTCCCTACTTTACCATTCATATCACCAATCAAAAACACTCTCTCATTCCTTCCAAACTTTTCCATGCACACTTCCACATTTGTCCAGAACTCTTCTCTCACTCTTCTTGCACGATCTTGCGTTAGCACATACACACAATCGTCCTCATTTGTATTCCAACTTTCAATCTTACCCACACAATCCTTGACCCAACTGATCCATACTCTCCTATGTTCTTCCTCCATCTTTTATTTACAACTGTACACACTCCTTCTTTTGCCCTCTCATTTTCACTTACTCCTGCATATATACCCCATCCATGCTCCCATTCTCCTCACACTCTCACCTCTCCATTTAGTTTCAGTTACTCCACATACATCAACTTTCGCACCCTATAGCACCTGGACAATCTCTCTCTCTTTCACCACATCATTTGCACCTCTTACATTCCATGTTCCGATTACCATGTCCTTTGTTTGGTCCTTGGTTGTCATCTTTTGGTCAGTCCATGTCGGAGGCTTCTTGTTCGTCTTTTTAGTTGGTTGTTTTCCGGGGAGGGGCACTAACTCTTCACCAACCCTTTTAGTTGCCTTGTACGACAAGCAGGGATGCTGGGGGAGTATTCTTGAAAAAAAAACCTACCCCTAGGGGGAATACATATATATATATATATATATATATATATATTTATATATATACATATATATATTTATATATATACATATATATATATACAGTAATCCCTCCAATATCCGACGTAATAGAGCCATAGGCAGGTCCGGATAGTGGTCCTGTCCGGATATTGGCCCCCAGCTTCTGAACTTGTACTTATGGACCCTAACTCAGAAAAACACCTATACAACTCCCTCTGGACATGCATACCAATAAGGGACATAAAACTGAAATAAATGCAAAAGAAGCATAAAATGAGGTTTTTGAGGTAGGTTCATACAATATTCAACATTCTTGGTACTTTTTTTTTTTTTTTTTTTTTTTAATGTGTCCGACTCTGGGCATAGGCTTCACAGCCTGCTTTCAAGGCCCAGTAGTCCTCCTACGTACCGCACACCTCTACATGTCACCACTTCGGCGCTAACACCCACCGTCCATATTGAACACATGCTAGGGCTGTCTCATACAGGACTGGTGTATTGGTATTAGAGGGGGTATTTTTACGACATGTCGGCGGGCCTTCTGGTAGATCAGTAAAGTCTGATTTTATGAAATTCAAATCCTTAAACTGTACTTACAAGTCCCTGCCTCCTGGACTGGTAGTTATGGACCCTAACCTAGCCTAACTTAGAAAAACACCTCCCTACTGGACATGCATAGCACCTAAGACACAACATATTCACACCAATAAGGGACATAAAAGAGTGAAATGAGGTGTTTGAGGTAAGTATAGTATGGAAAATACAGTAGAGTACAGTATGAAACATTCTGCCTACTTACAGCAAGTCCGTGGCCATCTCGATGAATAACCGCCTCCTCTCAGACTTTGACAGTAAGAAGGATTTCCTGAAACACTTGCAGTACACTGTTCATGAAGTCTTGCACTGAACTTAGTCATTCACACTCAGAAGTCCACTTTCTTCACAGTGCGCACTCTTGTCTAACTTATGCTCCATTGTAACTTAATAAGTGTTGGACTCTGCACTTTAAGTCTTTCCACACTTATAACATTTTCTAAAGCAAAAACACACAAGTTTATTTACGTTAAATTTAGTCCAAAAATTGTTTGTCTTTTCACTCACAACTGTAAATCCTTAACACAATGCACTGTTTTTTCACTGCACAGCACTGTAAATTCCCGTGTGGTCTAGTGGAGAAGTTCTTGGCGTCTATTCACTGTCAGAGTCTGAGAGTATCGCTGGGAGGTGACCTAGGGGTGCGTTGCTGGGTCGTGGTGGTGGCATACCCACTGCAGACGACTCTGAAGACAGACGCAAACTCACGTTGAGCGGTGACTCCACCGTGGCTGATGTGCTGGGCTGTGGCTCGGAGCATGAGGGCCTATCTTGGGGAGGCAACGGAGTGGAGCCAGGGTTGGGCACAGCGGGGGTCACGGGCCTGAAAAAACTGTCAATCGTTGATTGACGCAAGGAATGACGATTCTGACGATTAATGATGCACTGCCTGAAAGCACGCACTTCCTCCACAAGTCCCAAGGGCGCCATCTCCCTGTCGCAGTCCGGGTGTTCCAGGTAGTCGAGAACGAACTCTAGGTGTTCCCGGAGTGCACTCAGCTTGGGGATGCCTGGAGTTGTGTCATGCTGAGAGGAGTCTGCATCATCATCGCTGTCCTTGTCAGAATCTTCAAGCTGGGTACTGACACCTGCAACTGAAGATGCGATCTCGATATCAAACAGGGTCTGATAGCCAGGATCGCCCTTGTCATCATCCAACCACTCACGCACGTCGTCCACATCAACATTGTTGCCATGCGTACGTAGACGTGCATGGAAGTCATCCACGTCAAAACCTAGGAAATCGTACTCCACATCCGTTCCGAGAAGCAGACGAGACCAACCATTTTCTAGAGTCTTGACAGGGATTTCCTTCCATGCACTGGCCCAGTTGTAGATTGCAGACTTGATGTTGTAGCGGCGAAGGTTTTCCAAAGTCCGCTGGCCTCGCGTGTCCCGTCCCTCCCTGCGCTCATCCTCGTCCTCGAGAACAACCATCACCTCGTCCAGGAACTTCCTTCGGTACAGCCTTTTTGTTGCCACGATCACTCCTTGGTCCATTGGTTCGATGAGAGCAGTCGTATTAGGTGGCAGAAACATGCACCTAATGCGGCCATTCTCAGCCACCAAGTCCTTGTCGCACGGGTGGGCAGGTGCATTGTCGAGGAGAAGGAGAGCTTTTACCTGGTCGCGTGGGATTCCCAGTTTCTCCATCTGGTAATGTATGACCTCCTTGACGAAATGGTGGTGGAACCAGTCTTTGAAGATCTGGGCTGTGAACCACGCCTTCAAAGAATGGTACCAGACGACAGGAAGGACATCCATCACCCCACGAAGACACCGAGGCTGCTTTGTGCGGCCAACAATAACGGGCTTAAGCCGGTGCATGCCGTTAGCATTGGCACAACACAAAGCAGATATCCGTTGCTTGGAGAGCTTTCGGCCAGGTACACGCTTCTCCGTCTCCTCGGCTAGAGTGTTCGTTGGCAAAGAGTGATAGAATAAACCAGTTTCGTCAGCGTTGTAGACTTGACCGAGAGTGAGGCCCTCCCTGTCGATCAAGCCCTTCACCTTGTGCCGAAACTCTTCAACTCCATCCTCGTTAGGCTCCAAAGCTTCGCCATGAGCCTTACGGTTGGTAAGGCCATGTCATAACTTAAATGCGAAGAGCCAACCCTCAGATGCCTTGAAGTCTAGGGTGTCGTGAAGCCTGGCGAACTTCTCAGCAGCAGCCTTCAGCTCCGTACCATGTACCATCACACCAGCAGCAAGTTGCTGTCGATACCAAATGAACGTGGAGCGGTCGACTTCAGCAAACTTGGGAGTAAACATCACCTTCCTCTCCACGTTGCGTTTGCTTCTCGACGAGAAGTCAGCCGTGTACTGCATGAGTTTGTCTCGGGATCTCTTAATATCAAACAAAGTAGATCGGGCCAGGTTAATCTCGCGGAGGATGTGTGAAGACGACCACCCCACATCTACTTTCTCCAATATCTCCCGCTTCTTCTCCAGAGTCAACACCACTCTCTTCCACTTCTCAGGCGGCAGAGCCATCATCACACACACGAAGGAGAGGCACGAGAGCAGCAGGAGTGCCTGCAGCAGGTAAGGCACCACCACAAAAGCGAGCACATGGGCAGCCATGACGACGAGCGTTCACTCGCGACGAGAGACAGACGGAAAGTGGGGAGGATGCAGGGGCACTCGAGCGGATGTCGGAGGAATGACGCGCCACAACAAAGCTGTCCCGCGCCCCGCGTGCCAAGTTCAAATTACGGGTGGGAAAAAAAAAAAAAAAAACCCCCCCCGGACCATTTTGGGAATATTGGATCTCGGGACGATTATGTCCGGTTAGTGGGGATGTTCGGATATTGGGCGTTCGGATATTAGGGGGATTACTAATATATATATATATATATATATATATATATATATATATATATATATATATATATGTATATTGTATGTATATATATATATATATATATATATATACATATCTTGTGGTAGGTGGTGGCGACCATCATCCACTCAGTTGATTTAGTGCTGCCTACTTCCATAGCTTCTATCATTCTTTTTCTGTGCCTGCCCTCCTCTCTTCCTATTTCTCCTATCTTTCCTGTCACTTCTTATTCCTTTTCTTTCCTTTACAGGTGGCTTTACATTGAGTGACAAGCCAAATGGTTTCCTGTAAGCCAAGAAACCATTTACAAAGCTGGGTGGTAACCATATAACCAAACCATACGTGCTCCCTACGTGTCAACAATTGGGTTGGTGGAGGGTTGGTGCCCCTCCCTGTAAAACAACTAACTCAGTGTCAAATGGCCACCCTTTGCAGGATTATGGTGTCTGGCAATATATATATATATAAATATATACATATATATATTTTATGTATATACGGTATATATAACTCCCTATGTGTCAACAAGTGGGTTGGTGGAGGGTTAGTGACCCTCCCTGTAAAACAAATAACTCAAAGGTCAAATGGCCACCCATTATGGGAGTATGACGTCTGGCAATAGATAGATATATACAGTATATATTTATATATATATATATATATATATATATATATATATATATATATATATATATATATATATATATATATATATATATATATACACAATCCTTGTCAATCGCGTGTTTATAAATCACAGATTCGTAAGTCATGGCTAAGTAGCTGTCAGACTGCCGGCACCCTTAAATCGCTGTTAAGTCATGAAAATCGCGGACCTAGGCACTGAAGTGGGCCTTTTCCGAGGAGAATCGTAAACCGTGGCATTCAATTTGAAAATCGTGACCCAACCACCAATCACCACCTGTCCCTGGTGGCAAGTGTGCATACTAATGCTGCCTTGTTGTTGTTGTTCTTCCCGCCAGTCCGCACGTTACAGACCATTGCCGTGGAGTACGAGAGCTACCTGCCTTTTTTTGTGCACCTTCCCCTCCGCCTCCTACCTTCCATGGCCCCTCCCGAACCCTTGATGAAGTGCTCTAAGCAGTATGGCATCAAAAAGCAGCGGCCGTTGTCGTACAGTCGTCGTTAGGAGCTCATTTCTCGCATTGAGAAGGAAGAGAAGTTTTCAAGGCTGGCGAAAGAATTTGGGAAGAACGAGTCGACCATAAGGACGATCTACAAAAACAGGGAGAAAGTGAAGAAGTGCGTCAAAGCTTACGGGACAGGGCTCATTGACGGCTGGGTACGGTGCAGAGACGAGGCAGTAACTTGGACAGAAAGATGTCTGGAGATGTTCGTCCTGAGGCAGGCAAGGAAGAATAGTCCTGTCGACAGCTCAGTCATCAGGGAGAAGGCTAAGAATTTTCACAAACTGGCAAGTCAACGGCTCCATATCAACCCCCCTAAGCCCTTGCATGCTATCCATGGGTGGTTGGCTAACTTTCTGACAAAGAAGCACCTTAAGAACGTGCACACAACTGGAGAGAGAGCGTCTGCTGACGTGGCCACGGCAGAGGACCTTCCAACCGTCCTCCAGGCAGTTATGGAGGAGGGGGGTTATACAGCAGAAACTGTTTTCAACATAGACAAGACGACTCCAGTGGAAAAAGCTGCCTAGCACCACACACATCCCACGTCAACACCGAAAGGCCCAGGGAAGGAAGCTCGACAAGGGGTGCTAGACAGTAATTTTTTGTACCAATGCCAAGGGAACATTCAAGATGAAGCCTTTTGTAAATAATAAGACAAGAAAACCCCGCACCTTCCGCAACCTCGAAGACATGGATCAGTCAGGGGTGTATTGACGTCAGCAGGCTAAGGCATGGGGTATATACTACAGGCTTAGTCGTGGACTGGTTTGACAGATTTGTTGAGGATGCGAAGGCTCATTGAAAGCGTGTTAAAGTGCTGTTTAGAGTGTTGCTGCTCATGGACAATGCTCCCGCTCACCCACAAGCCCTAACCTCACATCACCCCAGCGTCAAAGTTACGTTCCTCCCACCCAACACCATCCCTCTTCTCCAGCCACTTGACCAGGAGATAATAGCGAATACGAAGTTGTTTTACACCCAGTTATTTTATCGCCAGTTTACCTCAGCTGTCACCGACGATGCATTGGAGCGGCAGCTGCTGAGAGAGATCACGGCAGACAGCAGCAACAATGAGACAGAGGTGGGTGTTGTTGAGCCTGACCCCAGAGAAAATCGGGAGGTGTAGTCTGTGTACCAGTTCTGGAGGAAATTTAACATCAAGGACTCTATCGATGCACTACTAGAGGCTGGGGCAAGCTTAATGTTGCAACAATTGCATGTGCCTGGCGCTTTCTCCTGCCTAACCTCACCAGTGATGACACGCCAACTCAGAGTGTAGAGAACAACGAACAGGCTGTTGTTCAACTGGCTCGGAATCTGCCAGGCTGTGGTGAAGTGTCAGCTAGTGACATAATGGACGTGATTATTGAGAAGGTTGATGATGCTGAGGCTGTCGTGGAGGCTGTTATACAAGACGACGAGCACTTGGAAAGGCAAACTAACCGTGAAGTGAGTGAAGTGAATGAACAGGAATGTGGCGAGCCCTCTATGAAGGAGCTCAGTGATTTGCTTGTTTATGTAGACTTGGCCAAGGAGATTGTGATATCCATTGAACGTGATGAGGAAAGGTGTAGTGAGAGTATTGGTTACCTAGAAAAAGCTGTGCATTTTTACAAGGACTTGCATAATCGCAGAGTTAATGAGAGATATCAGGAACTCATCACCCACTATTTTGCCCGGGTAAGGGCAGAAGCTGAGCCTGAACCACAGCCTGGCCCTTCACACACTGAGGACATGGATGACGTAGCATCTGTCATCTCTGAGGCAGACTTTGAGGGCTTCCTGAGGGAGGCAGAGGAGCTGGAGAAGGGAGAACAGCATGAGGGAGCACCCCCACCTCATGCTGAGAGGTTCTAAGTTCTTCCCAACACCACCCCACTCCATTCACTTAAGCAGTATCGTCATAGGATTAAGGTGAGATCCCTTAACATGGCTTATTTCTATTTAATACATGCAATGAATATTCCTAAATTTGTATGTGCCTAGATAGGTGTAGGTAGGGTGCTGTGGGGGGTGGTTGGCCAAAGTCCAGACCCAAATTAATTTTTCACATAAGAGTTATTATTTATAAACCGCGGAATTTGTAAATCGCGGCAGTGGTCCAGACCCAAATTGCCGCGATTTACGAGGATTGAGTGTATATATATATATATATATATATATATATATATATTGGCATGCAAAACAACCGAACTCACCGGCCTCACACTTCTAAGTGAGCGGGTGTGTATATATATATATATATATATATATACAGTGCTCGTCAGAAGTATAGAGCGCCCTGCGTCCCTCCTGAGAAACAAACCTTTCAACATTGAAAAAACATATAAATAATGCATTTTATTTACCTTTAGTGCTTCGTAGGGTAGCCTTTACGTTTCTTCACGGACCTGAGACGTCTTGGAAGTGAAAGGGCGAGGCTCCTGAGGTGCTGGAGGGGTATTTTGTCCCAGGAGTCACGAATGGCGGCTTCCAACTTAGGCAGAGAGCTCACGTCTTTCCCTTGGAGACTCTTCTTTACGAGGTACCAGAGGTTTTCAATGGGGTTGAGGTCTGGGCTATTTCCTGGCCAGTCTGTCATGAATGATACCTCGCAGTCACGAAGCCAATTGGTGACCGATTTGGCCTTGTGAGCAGGTGCACCGTCCTGCTGAAACACTCGTGCACCTGTTAGCTCGAAGGAGTCTGGTAAATGATCACACAGAAGCTCCAGGTAAACATCCTGATTCACTCTGATGTTCTTGGGAAGTACAACAAGCTTCCCCAAACCCTTCCCTGAGAAACAACCCCATACCATGAGTGAATCAGGATGTTTAACTGCTTTCTACATACCGTGGGTCAAGTGGGTCACTACCTTTGCGTCGATACACACGTGCTCCTCTGTTACAGGTAACACTAAACGTTGCCTCATCAGACCACAACACTGACAACCATTGCTCCTCACCCCAGGTTAGATATTTATTAGCAAAGGAAAGCCTACGAATTCTCTGGCTCTTGGTGAGAAGAGGCTTTTTCACAGGCCTGTGACTTGTGTAACCAAGCTCATGCACCCTACGAGACACTGTTCTCACTGACACCTCACCAAACACTTCCGGGTTGCTCTCCTTAATTTTCCTTGCACTCACACGAGGATTAAACTCCACTGCACGTTTTAAAACATTAACAGACCTTGGGGAAGTTTTCCTAGGCCTACCAGACCGCGGTTTCTTTGTGGGAACTGCACCACTGTTTTCCTCCCGAAACCGTGCACACCAACGACGCACTGTCGATCGTGCCACACCAACCAATTCACTAATTTCCTTTGTCTGGTGGCCTGCCTCCTTTAGAGCAATGATCTGGGATATGATTTCACTCGATAGTTCACGGGTAGGTGCCATAACAAAGTTGTGAAGGCCAGAACACTGCGGGACACTCGGTAAAAAATGGCGCAATTTGAGAGGGACACTCGGCGGAGTTCCTCTCTCTCAGGCAGCCCGTGGGCGACTGAGGCGGGAACCAACCAGCGCGTCGGAAGGCCCCAGGCTACCGTGACGTCATGCTCGGAGCTCAAACTTGTGGCTCAATTCTTACCCCCCAGAATGGGTGATTCTTTTTGGGCCATAAGTATTGTGCACCTGGCGGACAACGCTGAATACTTCTGACGAGCACTGTATATATATTTACCAGCATATATATATATATATATATATATATATATAGATAGATAGATAGATATATATATATATACTGTATATATATTTTTATGTGAGGAAGAAGGAACCAAAGGCAATGAGCCCACAAAACTGTTCCTTCCAAGAGAAAAACAAAATACAAGAGAGAGCCAAATTCAAGATCCATTTATTTCGAGATGCCTGGACACACTGCGTTTGAAAGACTGGAGATCATAGGAAGCAGGAAATACAGACAAAGGGAGACAGTTCCAGAGTTGACCTGTTGCATAAATGAAGGACTGGGAGTAACGGTTAACTCTTGCATTAGAGAGTTGGACAGAAAAAGGATGAGAGTTTGCTGCTAGACGGGTGCTATGCGCCCGTTGTAGAAGTGGAGGAATGCATGCAGACAGTTCAGAGGAACAGTGACCATTGAAGTAGCGATAGAAAAGAGATAAAGATGCAACATTGCGGCGAAGAGACAGAGGTTGAAGGGAGTCAGTAAGAGGGGGAGAGTTAATGAGATGAAAAGCCTTTTGACACCACCCTATTGAGAACAGCTGTATGTGGGGAGCCTCCCTACTCATGAGAGTTGTACTCCACACAGGGGCGGATAAAACCCCTGTATAGAGTCAACAATTGTGCAGGGGCAAAGAAGGAACGGAGTTGGCTTAGCACACCCAGTTGCTTGGAAGCAGATTTTACAAGAGATGTAATATGATCTTTCCAAGACAGGTCCCGAGCAAATGAAACCCCAAGCATGTTCAGCGATGATGCAGGATTAAGTTGAGTATTATTAAACATAAGTGGGTATACCTGTGGAAGATTTTGTCGGGTTGATAGGTGCAAAAACTGAGTCTTTGATGCATTAAAAACATCCAGATTATTTTTACCCCAGTCAGAGATACGAGCCAAGTCAGACATTAGGTGTGCCATAGCCTCATCCCTTGCCTGTTGAAGTAACTGCTGAGATGGACGTTGCGGGAATCGAATGGAAAGGTGAAGGGTGGAGTCATCAGCGTATGAGTGGATAGGGTTAGATGTACAGCTTAGAAGGTCATTGATGAATAAAAGGAAGAGAGTTGGTGATAGGACAGAGCCCTGAGGAACACCACTGTTGATAGATCTAGGAGAAGAACGATAGCCGTCTACAACAGCTGCTATAGAACGACCAGAAAGGAAGCTAGAGATGAAGGCACGGATAGAAGGATAGAAACCTTAAGAGGGCAGTTTGGAAATTAAAGATTTATGCCAGACTCGATCGAAAGCCTTAGAGATGACAAGTGCAATGGCAAAGCTTTCGCCAAAGTCCCAAAAGGAGGATGACCAGGAATCTGAAAGGTAGGTGAGAAGATCGCCGGTGGAGTGTCCCTGACAGAACCCATACTGACGATCAGAAAGAAGGTTGTGATAGGAAAGATGCTTTAGAAATTTTCTATTAAGAATAGATTCAAAAACTTTTGAGATACAGGATGTTAAAGCAATTGGACAATAGTTAGAGGGTTGGGATGGTCACCCTTCTTTGGGACTGGCTGAATGAGAGCAAACTTCCAGCAAGAAGGAAAGGTACAAGCTGACAGACAAAGGCGAAAGAGTTTGCCTAGGCAGGGTGTAAGCACAGAAGCACAGTTTTTCAGAACAACAGGAGGGACTCCATCAGGCCCATATGCCTTATCAGTACTGAGGCCAGCAATGGCAGAAAATACATCAGCTGAAGAAATTTTAATGTTAGCCATGAGGAAGTCAGAGGGGGGAAGCGATGGAGGAACAGCACCGGAATCGTCTAAGGTGGAATTGGAGAAGAAAGTCTGAGCGAAGAGATCTGCCTTATCAGTAGAAGAAATAGCTACAGAGCCATCAGAGTAGAAAAGAGGAGGGAAGGATGATGAGGTAAAGTTGTTAGAAAGGTTTTTGGCAAGGTGCCTGAAGGAGCGGGAAGAGTTCAAGTTAGAGTTGAGAGCATTTTGTACGGATGAAATTATTATAGCAGAGCGAAGAACAGACTTCCGGGCATGATTCCGGGCAGAAATGTATAAAAGATGTGATTCAGGGGTGGGTTGGCTCCGGTACCTTTTATAGGCCCTCTCCTTGTTGCGGACAGCATTAGAACAAGCTTGATTAAACCAAGGCTTTCGTGCATTAGTCAGAGGATGTGAGAAAGGAATGTATGCTTCCATGCCTGAGAATATAACCTCCATAATGTGCAAGGCACTCCCAGGTGGCTCTCAGCCATGGAAGCAATAATCATTCCAGGGAAAATCAAAGAAGTACTGCCTGTGGGCCTCTCAATCCGCAGCTCCAAAGTGATAGAGATGACGTTTTTTTGGAGGGTCCGCAGGCCGTACCGGAGCGATAGGACAGGTTAAGGTAATAAGGTTGTGATCAGAGGAGCCCAACGGAGAGAAAAGATTAACAGTGTAGGCAGAAGGATTAGTTGTAAGGAGGAGATCAAGTATGTTGGAGCTCTCACCAAGGCAGTCAGGGATACTGGTAGGGTGCTGTACAAGCTGCTCTAGGTCATTAAGGATAGAAAAGGTGTAGGCTTGTTCACCAGGTGGATCAGTGAAAGGAGAGGAGAGCCAAAGGTGGTGGTGAACATTGAAATCTCCAAGAATGGAGATTTCAGAGAAAGGAGAAATGGATAGAATGTGTTCCAATGTAGAAGTAAGATAGTCAAAGAATTTTTAATAGTCAGTAGAATTAGGAGATAAGTAAAGAGCACAGATATATTTAGTCAGAGAATGACAGGAAAGCTGAAGCCAGAGTGTAGAGAATTCAGAAGAATCGAGTTCAGGAACACGAGAGCAACATAAGTTGTTGCGTATATGTACACAACAGCCACCTTTGGCTTTGAAATGAGTATAGAGAAAGTAGGAGGATACAGAAAAGGGTTTGCTGTCAGTTGCCTCAGACAGCTGAGTCTCAGTTAGGAAAAGAAGGTTAGGTTTAGAGAAGGAGAGGTGGTGCTCACAGAGCAAAAGTTAGAGGAAAGGCCACGAATGTTGCAGAAATGAAGAAGAAGAGAGTCAGACAGTGGTTCCAGGCACCTTGAGCCGTCACCGGGAGAGGGGCTGAAGGTGGGGACATTTATGGTCCCCCCCCTTGGGACTCCGAGGCTATGTTATTCGACGCCATTTTTTGAAAATTTTGAAAAGGAAGTGTGGTGTGTACTGTGCATGTAGTTTGGTGTTGATAGTTGGAGAAACTTGTATTGGAGAGCATGCTGGCCTACTCTCTGTGTTACTGAGACACTGAAAAAGTTCAGCAAAGGGGGATAATCGGGACTAGTCCCAAGGGCTGATGAAATGGGAGCTCCAGGTCTCCCTATCATCAGCTTTCCATCTGCCTTGGGAGTACTGCCCTGCTCGACTGGTGCTACAGTCTACTCCTCTCTCTCTCTCTCTCTCTCTCTCTCTCTCTCTCTCTCTCTCTCCCTCCCTCTACATATACCATTAGAATTGCAATTGTCTATCGACCAGGTCATCCGGGCAGATGTCAAGGTTTTATGGAGGAGTAGTAGTAGTTGTTCCCTAGGCAGTCTGGCCGAACAGCCCCGAGTCCCTTAAGAAGGCCATGGCCGAGACCGGGCTTTCCCACAGAGCTCTCAAAGAGTGTATGTTGTGTTGTTGGCATAGGTGATTGTGGGCAATGCAGTCTTCCATAATGTGCTTAATAGTATGGGGTGCTGTGTTGCATCCTGGACAGGCATCAGCGACGAAGTCATCCAGCCTCTTCTGGTAGCTTAAGAGGGCTGGGTGGTGCCCACATCCCAGCCTAGCCAGGTGGACCCTGTCCTCACGAGGAAGATAGGATTCAGAAGGGTGGATGTCAGGAGGCCGTGCATGCAGCTGTGTGTTGTCTTTAAGTGACTGAATGGAGCGGCGAGAGATCTGAGCCTGGATATGCTTCTGGAAGCTGGTCTGAGGTGGGCGAGGGGGGAGAGATGACAGTATTTGTGACGTCACAGCTGTCTGGTACTCACTGCGCGTCCCATCCCCCCCTGCTCACCTCACCTCCCCACCTCGGCCCCAAACACCAAACAGCTATTTTACCGCCGATATGGCGAGCCGGAAAGAATTAATAAAGAAGAGCTGATAGAGACGATATTAGCTGCTCAAGAGGGGGATGAAACACCCGTACTGAGGACGCTTGATGAGAAGTTGAATGCAGTTATAGCAGAAGTGGCTGAGCTCAAGAAAGTGATAACATCACCTGAGAGTTTTGTCGCCAAGAAGTTCGCCGAACTGCAGGACAGAATTGACAAGCAGGCAGAGATAATCTCGAAGCAACAACGTTTTTTAGAGATGCTGGATCAGAAGGAGCGGGAGATGAATGTCATGGTGCTGGGACTGCCGGGCGAGGGTGAGGCGCTGGATGGTGCGATCACGGACACAGGCAAGTTGGAGCGAGTGTGGGAGAAGGTGGGCGTGGCTGGCGTGGAGTGTCAACACCATAGGCTGACGGAAGGAGGCATAACGGACCCCTGCTGCTTACAGTTCGGGACAAGGAGATGCAGTCGCGGATCCTTGCTAATGCCAAAAATCTCAAGACTGCCGGAGAGAAATACTCTAAGATTTACATTAAGAAGGACGTCCATCCGGGCGTGAGGAGGGAGTGGCAGCGACTACGCGAGGCGAAGGCGAGGGAAAAGGAACGGCCGAATAATGTAGGGTGCGATATCAGGCTGGACATGCGGCAGCGCAAGCTCTACCGCGATGGTGAAGTCATAGACACTTGGAACCCACAGTTTTTGTAAAAAGACCACAGTGTGCTGAAAGTATTAAGATAGTATCATGGAACGTTAATGGTGTATACACAAAGCTAGAAAAAGTCAACGTGGATCGTATGTTGCATGTTTATGATATAATTGCACTCATCGAAGTTAAAACCACCCTACCCGTCCATCTGCCTGGGTTTGTGTCCTACCGTGGGAAAACAGTGGGCACTATGGACCGAGGTGGTATTGTGGTGCTAGTCAAAAACCATATAAGCAGCTTTGTTCATAACATTGACTTACGTATAGGTGATCAAGTATGGTTGCAGCTTACCATTTTTGAGCATGTATTTACCTATTTGTAGTATACAGGAATTGAGCAATGCTCGTGATGTCCTGTCTCCATATCCACATTTATCAAGTCTACCTTTACACACATGAATGTTTTTCTCATGCACCACCTCTTTGTCTAAGTGGTTCCAAATATTTAAGTATTTACCTAATATACCTAATTGTGATATACACGGAATGTACTACGCTCGTGGGTTTCCGTTGCTGTTTCTCAATAAGTCAAATTTAGCTTTAAACTCATTTAAGTTTTTAGACTGGACGATCTTTTTGTCCAGGCTATTCCATAAGTCTATACTTCTGTAAGGAAAGCTATATTTCTTGATATCCTTCAAGCAGCTTGACTTTTTCAATTTCATTCCGTGTCCTCTTGTTGCTCTCTTAGATCTTCTTTGTCAGTTTTATCTACTCCCACCATGGTCCTGAACACTGCAATCATGTCTCCCCTCTTTCTTCTTTCCTCTAAGGAAGGCAAATCCAGTTTTCCAGCCTCTCTCTGTATGACAGGTCTGTCAGACTGGGGACCATCTTGGTTGCTGTTCTTTGTATTCTCTCAATCTTGTTTATATCTTTCTTTTTGTGTGGGGACCACACTACCGCTGCATATTCTAACCTGGGGCGGATCATGGCCACTATCAATTTTTTCATCATCTCCTCATCCATATAATGAAATGCTACTATTCTGTTAGTCAAAAGTTTATAAGTCTCCAACTATCTTGTTAATGTGCTTTTCTGGTGACAAACTATCTTGGACCAGCACTCCCAAATCTTCCTCTTCTCTCCTTTTTGTGATTAATTCATTACCCAACAAATAATTCAGTGATGGCCTCTTGGTACTTTTACCCATTTTCAATATTTTACATTTCTTTACATTAAATTTCATTTCCCACGTCCGGCTCCAATCGTGTATCCTATCCAAATCCTCCTGCAGTATTTTACAATCCTCCTCAACCTCTACCTTCCTCAAGATCTTTACATCATCAGCAAACAGACTTGCATAACTGTTCACTCCATCTACCATATCATTTACGTAAATCAGGAACATTACTGGCGCCAACACCGAGCCTTGAGGGACTCCACTTGTTACTTCCCTCCATCCAGACACCCTATCCTTTATTACTGTCCTCATTTGTCTGTCTCTCAAAAAGTCTCACATCCATTCCAGAAGTTTCCCCTTCAGTCCTCCTATATATTCTAATTTCCACGTTAGTCTCTTATGAGGTACCTTGTCAGAGGCCTTCTCTAAGTCTAAGTACACACAATCCACCCAACCATCTCTCTCCTGTACCACGTCAGTCGCTCTTGAATAAAAGCTCAACAGCTTAGAAACACATGACCTTCCACTTCTGAATCCAAACTGACATTCAGCCAAAATATTCATCTCTTCCAGATATTTTATCCATCTGTCTTTCAGGATTCTCTCACACAATTTTGCGACCATGCTGGTTAGAGACACTGGTCTATAATTCAGGGGTTCTTCCCTGTATCCTTCCTTGTAAATTGGTACCACATTTGCCCTCTTCCATTCTTGTGGCACTTTCCCCTCTTCCAGTGAGCATACGATTAAACTGTGAATTTTATCCACCAGTTGTTCTCTGCATTCCTTCAGTACCCAATTAGAAATTCCATCAGGTCCTGGGGCTTTCCTTACATCTTGAGTTTCCAGTAATTTATACACTTCCTGTACCTCCACTTTTATATCTTTTATCACCGGAACATTTCTAATCACTCCCTCCCCTTCCACAAGCTCCTTTTCTTAGTGAAAACTGACTGGAAACATTTGTTCATTATTTCTGCTTGCATTGCCGCATCCTTAAAGACCTCTCCTTCTCCTTTCAGTTTGGTGATTTCTTCCTTTTGTTTCAGTTTGCCATTAACAAATCTATAAAACGGTTAGGGTTCATCCTTGCATTTGTCTATTATACCTTTTTCAAAATTCCTTTCTTCTTCTCTACGTATTCTTGTGTATTCATTTCTTGTTCTTTTATATTCTTCCTTTGTTCTGTTGTTACCTCTCTTTCTCCAAGTGTTCCACGCCTTATCTCTCTCTTTTTTTGTTATCATACACCTTGTATTAAACCACTCCTTTTTCCTGTTTTCTTTCCCTCATACTCTTGGTACAAATTTTTCCACTCCCAAATTATAGAGGTCTAGAAAGATATCCCACTTCCTCTGTATCTCTCTTGTTTCTTTGAATTTTCTCCAATCCGCATTTTCAAAAAAGTTTCTCAATCCTGTAATATTTGCTTTCCCAAAGTTGTATCTTCCCTGTCTATGAAGCTTGTCTCTTGGCCCGACGTTCCCTATTAACATCTGGAACTCAATGACCACATTATCACTTTTTCCTAAAGGACAGAGATATTTCAATGATTCTATTACATCGGGTTCTTTGGTAAACAGTAAATCTAACCTTGCTGGTGTGTCCTCACCTCGAAACCGTGTCTCTTCTTTGACCCATTGCGTCATCACATTATTCATTATTACAGTATATTTAAGAACATAGTATTAATCAATTCCATACCACGTTGAGTACACCGCTTCCCATCCGATCAGCGAGGTTAAGCAACGTTGGGTCTGGTTAGTACTTGGATGGGTGACCGCCTGGGAACACCAGATGCTGTTGGCATCCCTACGTGTCAAGTGGGGTTGGTGGAGGATTAGTGCACCTCCCTGTAAAACAATTAACTCTAAGCCCTTGGCCACCCCGTTTGGGATACATGGCGTCTGGCAATGAATGAATGAATGAATGAAAGTGCCCCACGAATCCTCGCCGCCTCCCGAGTACCATTCCTCCCAGTTCACCTCTTTACAGTTAAAGTCACCCACCATAATTATATTATTGCTTTTCTCAATTATTTTTTGCAAATAGCTAGCCATATCTGACAACATCTCATGGTATTCGTCATCCTTCCATGCTCTCGTCTTTGGGGGAACATGCACTACCGCCATATCTCTCTTAACATTCTCTCCAGTTTCTAATTTCATATATATCACTTCAGCCCTGCCTTCTCCCATTTCCACAGTATCTACATTTATGTTGTTCTTCACTGCTATCATCATTCCTCCTCCCTTTTTTTTTCTTTTCTGTCTTTTCTCCACAGTTTGTATTTACCATCTCCCAAATGAACATCAATATCTTCTCTTAATTTGGTCTCTACAAAGCACACGACACAGGTTCATGTTCTCTCAAGAAATCGTTAATTTTGATCCTTGTCGATGTGAAACCTTCAACATTAGTATATATCACCTTCAAATTATTTTTGATGTTTTTAATACCCTCTTCTCTCCTACTGTCTGTCCGTACCACTTCCTCAACTTCTGATCTTTCACGGCCATCCCCCTTAGTTTCCTTCACTTCTATTTCCTTAAATACCACTTCCTTACTTTTGTATCCATTACTCTCGAAAAAAAAGTATTACATTCTTCCTCTGTCCTCTTATCATTTTTTCCTGTACTTCTTCCCTTAATGATTTTAAAACTTCTCTTTCTTCTTCATTCAGATCTTTTCTTATTATAATATTTTCCATCCCCGCCTCTTTGCTTAATTTCCAGGTCACTTTAAGTATCTCATTTATTACACTTCCTGATGTAAACTTGACTCTCATTGGTCTTGTTTCCCCTTTCTTATAAGGCCCTATCCTCCTTACTTCATTAATTTCTTTTACCCACTTGTCTCCTTCGGGGTCAATCTTGCCTAATATTCCTCTCACCAGGTTCGTGTCTCTCTCGAGTCTTACGAACCTAACCTTTTCTTCCTCTTCCCTGTTTCCAAATATTACCACACATCTGTTCCTTTCTACAGTTTCTCTCACTATTTTCTCTCTTTACTTCAGTATTTTCACTACATTTTCTTCCATTTTTTTCTTGTTCATTTCCCTTTCTTCCTGGATGATCTCTCTTAAGCTGACCACTTCTTTCTGTTCTTCTTCTACGTGTGCCCACTTTGCCTTATGTTCTTCTACTACACTACTCACCTTCTCGGTTTTATTAGTACTCTCTTCTAGTTTCCTCCTCAATTCGACATTTTCACGCTTCAAATTTCTAATCTCTTCATTCGCTATCTCATTGGACTGGATCAGACTCTGTATGGTAGTCTCCATATTTTCAGACACATCCTTTATCGCTAGATTCTCTACTTTCTTTTCAAGTTCACTAATCCTCATAATTAATGTTTTAACCAGGTCCATGACATTGGTATTTGTATCAAATCATTGAAATTCGAGTCCCTCATTGTTTACATTTTTGGCCATGTTTGATGTTAGTTAAAGTACCAAAACAGCTGTTACCGAAAAAAACTACAAACATTCATGTATACTCTAGCCAATAAATCTTTACATTTTTGGTAGTCTATTAACTTTCATTATTTTAAATTTAAAACAAGACCTTAGGAGACAGGACAGACAATATTCCTGAAACTACTTAAGGTTAGCAGCGATGGCTGGGACGTTTGCTCTCTCCGGCTGTTCGTTTGTGTGTCACGTCATGTTTGGTTTCTGCTATGTCCCCCCGTGTGACTCCCAGTACTACTCTCTTGATGCTTTTGCTTCAATCCAGGAAAAGATAATGTCTAATCACATGAGGAATGGCTATGTGATTATGGGCGACATGAATGCCAGGTTTGGGAAGACTGTGAGAGACTTGGCAACAATATATGAGTTGCCAGGTATGAATATTTCTTACCCCATCATTGAAGATGACATGGGTCCAACGAACGATAATGCTGGATTTTTATCATCAATATGTCTGGACAATGAGCTACTTGTGCTGAATAACCTTAAAACTCAACATAGACATTATATCAGTAGTAAGACGTATCGTAAACATGTCACATGGGTGTCAGAGTTAGACACATGTATTGCATCTCCCTGTTTAGTAGAACATATTCACGACTTTGTGGTCATTAAGTGGGTAGATCTTCCCTCCGACCACGCCCCCATCAGTATATCTATGAGCAATCCAGGGACGCATTTGGACAACGTTTTGGCCAGGACTGAATTGCTGGGGGACCACTCAGTGCTGTATGGCAGTGCCCCGAGGTATGGTGTGGCAAAGAAACCTATGAGGTTTGCTAACATGGATAGGCAGAAGTTTGCTGTAAATATTGCATGTACGGATATTCCCAACGTGGGTAATGATATCAATGCCTTTGCTAAGAACATGTCAGACACACTATATGAGTGCGCTGAGAGCAGCAGGACGGTTGTGGCAGGTGTAAGTCAGGGCGATACACACTTGAGTAGATGGGAGAGGCTGTTGGGTGATGCTGATGATGCTAGAGTGTGGAAAGCCATTAGCTGGAAAGGGGACTTCGAGATGTCCAGGTGTAATATGGCAAATCTCCCCAGCGATGAGGATTTTAAGTTTCATTTTGAGTGCGTGCTGAACCCCAACCCCACCCCACCATCCCTGAACATCAGCACCGACGTGACGATACCGGTGCTGGATGGCCCGATCTTGCCCGCAAAGGTGGAATGTCAGGTTAAGAGAATGAAAGTGGACAAAGCTTGTGGGCCAGATGGGCTCACCCCTGGAGTCTTCACAATCTTGCCAGCCCAGTGGCTGTTAACCAGTACCACATTATTTAATGCGGTCTTTATGTCTGGTACGTACCCTGTGTCGTGGGTGAGGGCTATGATTTTTACTGTTTTTAAGGGAGGAAGCAGATCTGATGTTAATCATTACAGATTAATTCTCTTGCTAAGTTATTTGATATGGTTCTTTGCAACAGACTATATCTGTGGTTCCGCTCATTCTGTGGGCAGGCGGGAGCCCGGAGCAAGTGCGGGTGTATTGAGCACATCGTCGCATTACGTCTTCTCACGGACGTGGTGCGCCGGAAACAGTGTAAACTATTTATAACCTTTGTTGATTTTAGTAAAGCTTATGATCTGGTCCTTCGTAACAAACTATTTATGATTTTAAAGCGTATGGGTTGTGGGTTGGTAATGTTGGCTGCATTGGTGGCTATGTATAGTGTCACAGAGTCGGTGATAGGGGGAGCCGTCATGACTGCCACGCTTGGGGTCCGGCGGGGCTCACCCACGTCTTGCTTTCTCTTCATAGTGTTTATGAATGAGCTCATTAGGATGCTCAAGCAGGGGTGCGTGCCTGATGGGTTCCTGGGCTGGCTCAATACTCTAGTTTTAATGGATGATACAGTATTGTTATCCATGACCGGGGGGGGCATGATGAACTAACTTAGGATATTGCATACCTTTTGTAAAGTTCATGGCATGATTATCAATGAATCAAAGACAAAGTTTTTTGTCATTGGCGGCACAGAGGAGGAGGCGGAGCCGTTGCGGGTGGATGGGCTAGTTATTGCCCCCTGCACTTCATACATGTACCTGGGGTCGCCCTTCACCAGCGACGGATCTGCCTCATCCGCGCTCAAGTTACATGCAAAGAGGAAATTATGTCACGTGCTCAAGTTCCTATCTTTTGTTAGAAAGAACAATGACGTGCCTTTTGTGGTGAAGCGAAGGGTATTCGATGCGGCGTTGATGTCTTCGTTACTTTATGGCTGCGAGTCATGGGTGGGAGCCGACCTAAAACCTGTCATTAAGCTTTATAATTGGGCCCTTAAGCAACTCTTGGGAGTGAGAAAGGCTACCCTGAATGATGTTTGGTATGCCGAGGTAGGATACCCTTCGTTACCCGACTTGGTTAGATTTAGGCAACATAAATTTTACTCCAAAATGGTATCAGAGAGATCCAGTCTGACAGATGATCGCTTGATTTTTGCCATTGATATTGTCACTAGAGGTAATACTGGGATGAGCAGGACGATTAGAGGGTTCATAGACACGAACGTGCCAGATATGAGTGCTCTCATGCAGAATGTGTATGCATGTATCACAGCGTCCAGTGGTTCAAGGTGTGCAGTGTACCGTAGCTTGAACCCCAACTTTACGCTCCACAGTATATACAAGGACTTTCATACGGTGAACGATCGCTTTAGAATGGCTTTCACCCGTTTCTGTGTGTCAGGTCATAGTTTGTGTATTGAGACTGGACGATGGAATAGGCAGGGACGGGGTCGTTTACCACTGGAAGAGCGTTTGTGTGTATGTGGAGAGGTTCAGACAGAAAGGCACGTTGTGGAGAGTTGTCTTGTCACGAGTGATATTAGGCAAAATGCAGGCTTCACTTGCGTACAAGAGCTCTTCAGTGGCAAGTACGCAAATGATGTTGCATGTAAAATTGTTTACAACATTCTTAAATTATACCCATAGAGCGTACATATATTTGTTGGTTCCTGGCATCATGATGATCGACCATTTTCATTTTCTTCGTTTCTTGTTCAAGTTAGTTTGTGGACTGCAGAATGAATTTCCATTTTAATAGTTCACATTTTATTTACTATATGTGTTGATATATTTTTTTCTTAATGTAAAGACAAATGTAACTGTGGTCAATAAAATATCTATCTATCTATGGTATCGTGCGCTGAGTGTTGTTTTGATGTTCCTTGGTGTGGGTGAATGTGCTGCCATGTACTGTAGTGGATGTTGTGGGTTTGTGGAGGCTGCAGGAAGAAACTGGGTACCTCTCATGTCTAGGTGATCCTTGACTTTCAGGACTTTGGTTTCTTGATGTAGGTGGTCTGTGGGTGTAGTAGCTGTGCAGCCTGTGATTATTTTTAGGGCCTTGTTCTGTATGGTCTGTAGAGTGTTGTAGTGTGTTTTGGTGAGGTTAGTTGCCCAGGCAGGGCTTGCATAATTCATCACTGAACGTATGTATTGTTTGTATACTGTGGTGGTGGTTCTTTGTTGTGTCCGAGTGTTGTATGGGCAAGTGACCTCAGAGCATTGAGTCTTGGTGTTATTTTACTTTTAATGTTTGTGATGTGTTGTTTAAATGACATTGATGTATTGTATGTTACACCAAGGATTTTGTGTGTGTGTGTGTGTGTGTGTGGTAGGGGAGTGTTGTTTATGGTGAGGTGTGGGATGTGACTGTGTTCTGCTGTCCAGTTTGTGAGAAGAGTCACTGTAGATTTGGCTGGGGCTATTTTGAGCCTGTTTGTGGTGAACCATTCATGTAGTGTGTTGAGGTAAGGTTGAATGATGTGTGCAGCTGTGTTTGCATTTTAGTGTGTACATGTAAGTGTTATATCTTCTGCATAGGAAGCTATGTGTATCCGTGGTGTGTGGGGTGTGGGTACGTCGTGCATGTATAGGTTAAAGAGTGTAGGTGACAAAACAGATCCTTGGAGGACGCCGTTTGTGATGTTAGAAGACTGACCGGCAAATGTTACGTGTGCACATCTGCCTGCTAAGTAGTTTGCCAGCCATCTTTTTGTGTTATTGTGCATGTTTGTGTTGAGCATTTTGTTTGTAAGGTTGTGGTGGGGGATGGCATCAAAAGCTTTGCTAATGTCTAGTGTGATTAGGAGTGTTCTGTGTGATGGCCTAGCTGAATTCATGTCATCAAAAACTCTCTGTGTAAGGTCTGTAAGAAGGATGTTTGTGGAGTGTAGTGGTCTAAAGCCATGTTGTGACTGGGCTAGGGGAATGTGAGGTGTGACTAGTTGTAGTACTAGTCGTTCAGCGACTTTAGAGGGGGTGCAGAGGAGTGTGATGGGGCGATGTGAGGAGGGTAACGTGGGGTCTTGTTGGGTTTAGGGATAGTGATGATATTGCCATGCTTCCAGGTGTTGGGTATTATGTTGTGTGAGTAGCTGTAGTTTGATATGTTGGTGAGTGCTTGTATGCCTTGTGGTCCTAGATGTTTAAGGTGAATGTTGCTTATGTTGTCTGGTCCACAGGCAGATGAGTGCTTGAGGTTGTTAATGATGTTCTTCGTCTGGTTGTAAGTGAAAGGTGCGTAGTTTGGGTCTGTGGGGAACTGTCTCTTACATCGGATGATACGTCGGTCTTCGGGATGGGGGTTTAGATGGCTGACTTGTGAAAAGTGATTGATGAGAGTGTATGGAGGAGTTTGGGCAGTTTCTTGAAGGGTTTTCTCTTAAACCTGGAGGACTTCTTGTTTGTGGTGATTTCAATTATTGGGTTGACAGTCCAGAGTCAAAACCATTTTCTTCAGAATTCCTTGAGTTGATCACCCAGAACAATTTTTTCAATCATGTGAGTAATCCAACTCGTGTCTCAGGACATGTCCTTGACTTGATCTTGTCCCCTGTTGGTTGCAGGCGCGTATCAGATTTGAAGGTTGACTCATTTGACTCCCTCATCTCTGATCATGCTCTGATCACTCTTAGTTTTGATGTCCCGAAATCCCCTTCATATAAAAAGGCCATCAGGTTCAGAAATTACAGGAATGTTGACCGCCAGTTGATGTGTCTTGAAATTGATCAGCTTTTAAACTCCATTGATTCTTCCAGTCTTTCTTTTGATGAATTGGTTGATATTTACAACAACGAGCTTAGGTCAATTTTTGACCATTATTGTCCTGAGGTAGTAAAAACAATCACTGTACGTGATGATTCTCCGTGGTATGGTCCATCCATTAATTCTTTGCATGGACAACGTAGAAGGGCAGAACGTTAGTGGCGCTTGCAGTGGACCGAAGTAACTCGTTTGCGTTATGTTTTTGCGAGAAGAACAGTCATTCACATTGTAAAAGCCCAAAAGGCTAGGTATTATCAATATAAAGTTGATTCATGTGGTGTTGATAAAAAAAAACTGTCTGCAGTTGTGAACAGTTTGGTTGGTCGGAGGAATGTAATTGTTAAACCAACTTCTGTATCTGATACCCAATTGGCTTCTGATTTTGCTTCTTTTAATACAAGTAAGATATCTCGCATAAAAAGTGATTTAGACAGCAGTTGTCGTAGTGAAGCGTACTCAGTTGACTTCCAGCCACGGTGCACCGGGGATCATTTGCTTTCAACATTTCATCCGCTGGATGTAAACAGTCAAATGTTATATCAGAGAACTTAATAAAACATTTTGCTCACTCGATCCATGTAACATGTCACAAGTACCTGATGTGTATGAGCATGCTGCAGACTTTATCTGCAACATAATAAATAGATGCTTCTAAGAAAGTAATTTTGTGCAGTCTGAGAAACGTGCTTTGCTTAGGCCCCTAATTAAGAAACTTGACCTTGATGTTGAGAGCATGGCAAATTATTGTCCCGTCTCTAACCTGTCTTTTTTATCCAAGATTATTGAGCGGGCCATACTCGATCAACCCGTACCACTACTGGAACACAACAGAGTTGTTCCTGTTGTTCAATCAGCATAAAGAAAATACCATTCAACAGAAACTGCACTAACAAGGATTCAGAGTGACTTGGTGGCAAACACTTGTAGTGGGATGTCCTCTCTCCTAGTTCTGTTGGATCTGTCAGCAGCTTTTGATACAGTAGATCATAAACTATTGTTGGACGATCTGTATTTTTATGGCATTCGTGATAGTGCCTTTTTGCTCCTTAAGTCGTATCTGTCAGACAGATCTCAGAGAGTGGTTGTTGATTACGCCAGCTCTGATTCTGCTCCCCTTCTATTTGGAGTCCCTCAAGGATCAGTTTTGAGTCCAATTCTATTTACTATCTACACAAGTAGTTTATCGTCTCTACTTGATGCTCATGATGTCTATCTATCTATCTATTGCCAGATGCCTCAATCCCGTTTGGGGTGGCCACAAACAAATCGCCTCCAAGTCGCCCTGTCCCCCGCCATTTCACTACCCTGCTCCCAACTCACACCCCCCTCTCTCATATACCTCTCCACCCCATCCCTCCATCTCATCCTCGGCCTCCCCCTCCCTCTTCCCCCCTCCACCTCACTCACATACACTCTCTTCGTCAGTCTTTCACCCTCCATCCTCTCCACATGGCCAAACCACCTCAGTGTGTTCCTCATAACGCTCCCTATCACATCCACATCAACACCACAACGTTCCTTTATATCCTCATTCGTCAGCCTATCTCTCCATGTGACTCCACAGGCTCCTCTTAAATAACTCATTTCCACTGCTCTCACTCTTGACTTGTGTCCTTCCAACAACGTCCAAGCTTCACTTCCGTACGTTAGAGTTGGTATCACAATACTGTCATGTAGTAACTTTTTCACTTCCATGCTCACTTCCCTGTTTCTTGTCACTGCTTTCAAAGAACCAGCAACCTTTCTTCCCTGCAGTACCCTTTCAAGCACTTCACCCTCCAAACCTCCATCCTTACTCATCACACTACCCAAGTACTTAAATGTACTCACATTTTCCAATTCCTCACCATCCAACCTCGCTGTACATTCACTGACTTCACCTCTCTCAAAGACCATCACTTTACTCTTCCCTACATTCACCTTCAGATTCCGTTTCTTACACACTCTCCCAAACTCATCCACCAAGCCTTGCAGCTCCCCTTCGTCTTCACTCAACAACAAAGTATCATCTGCAAACAACAGTACAGGGAGTTTCCAAACACTATCCTCTCTCACCAGGGCCACTCCAACATCCACTACCCTACCTTGTACCTCTTTTATTACCCCATCCATGTACAGATTGAACAACCATGGAGACATGACACATCCCTGTTTCAACCCAACTTTCAAAGAGAAAAATTCACTTAGTTCACCATCCACACGCACTGCAGCCTTCGCACCATCGTACATACTCTTCACAGCATTCAACAACTTCCCATCTACTCCATATATTCTTAACACTTTCCACAATCCTTGTCTATCCACCCTGTCATATGCTTTCTCCAAATCCATGAAAGCCGCATACAACTTCTTTCCCCTCTCTAGAAACTTTTCCACTAAAGATCTAAGAATGAATATCTGATCTACACAACCTCTTCCCTTCCTAAAGCCTCCCTGTTCTTCTCCAACTAATTTCTCTGTTCTTTCTCTAACTCTGTCAATAAGTATCCTACCATACACTTTTCCTATTATACTAAGAAGACAAATGCCCCTTTGATTACCACACACTTCTTTTTCCCCTTTTCCTTTGTACAAGGGAATAATTATACCTGACTTCCAATCCTCCGGGACTCTACCTTCCTCCCAGGCTAATCTGCACATCTTCCACATCCATTTTACTACTATCTCTCCCCCATGCTTCAGCATTTCACCACACACTCCATCAATTCCTGTGGCTTTCCCAGATTTAACTTTCTTCATTGCTTCCACAACTTCTATCCTACTGATTTCTTCCTGTCTTCTCACCTCCCTCCTTCTCCCAGCCATTCCCCAGCCACTTATACTCGCATTACTTCCATCCTCTACGTTCAACAAGTCCTTAAAGTGTTCTCTCCATCTGCTCACTTTTTCTCCCTTCTCCACTAGTAATCTACCATTTTTATCTTTCACTCCCCTGCTAACTTCACTTCCACCCTGTCTTACTCTTTTCACCTCTTTCCAGAACATTTTCTTACAGTCCCTCCACTTTACACTCAAATTCCTACCAAATTCCTCATCCACTCTCTTCTTACTGTACTCTCTCTTACTAATCTTTTCACCTCTCTCTTTCTTTCTACATATAACTCTCTCTTCCGCCTCTCAACTTCTTCCACGCCCCTATTTCTCATCCATTCATTGTATGCTTTCTTCTTTTGTGCCACAGCCTGTTTCACCTCTTCAGTCCACCACGCTGTTCCTTGCACTCCCCTCCGTCTTCTCTTCCTTCCACACACCACATCACATGCTGCACATATTTCTTCTGTAAATATGCTACACACACCTTCCACGTCTCCCATCTGCTCCAATTCATATTTGCACAATCGTTCCTCCACTTCTCTCTTATACTCTGCCTTTTTGTCATCCTCTTGTAACCTTTCCACTCTCCTTGCAACTACTCCTTCCTCTTGTCTTTCCCTTCTTCTATTTCTCCATTCTATTTGGATCTTGATTCTGGCCACCACCAAGTAGTGGTCAGAAAGTCCACTCCCCCAACCTCTATAAACTCTTGCATCCATTACACATCTTCGCATCCTTTCATCCACACACACATAATCAATCATTGCCTTCCTTTCATTCAGTTCACCACCCACCCTTCTCATCACTCGCCATGTATACCTTTGGATCATTTTATGCCTGAAGAGAGTATTGGCTACCACCAACCCCCTCCCAGCACAAATGTCCACTAAAGCACTCCCATTCTCATCTATCTCAGCAGGCACACCCCAGTCACCAACTATTCCATCCACCTTCGCATTCCCAACTTTACCATTCATATCACCAATCAAAAACACTCTCTCATTCCTTCCAAACTTTTCCATGCACACTTCTACATTTGTCCAGAAAACTTCTCTCACTCAACTAGCACGATCTTGCGTTGGCGCATACACACACACAATCGCCCACATTTGTATTCCAACTTTCAACTTTACCCACACAATCCTTGACCCAACTGATTCATACTGTCTTATGCTCTTCTTCCATCTTTTACTCACAACTATACATACTCCTTCCTTCGCCCTTTCATTCTCACCTACTCCTGCACATATACCCCATCCATACTCCCATTCTCTCACACTTTCTCCTCTCCATTTTGTTTCAGTTATTCCACATACATCCACTTTCGCACCCTCAACCACCTGGACAATCTCTCTCTCTTTCACCTCATCATGTGTCCTATCATTTTTATGCTGATGACACCCAGCTCTATGTTAAGATGTCAAATATCAACGATACTAAGACAAAGTTTGAATCTCTAATGTCTGATATTAAGATTTGGATGGCTAAGAGGAAACTTAAGCTGAATGATGGTAAAGCTGAGATCATCATCATCAGAGGAAACAGAAGGGGTGATGACACTGACAATGCCCTGGCTTTGAACATTGGCGTATCACAGCTTCATCCAGTCAGTTCTGTTCGAAATCTGGGTGTTTATTTTAATTCTAAGTTAAATTACAAAGAACATATTAATCAAGTTGTAAGAGGGTATAACTTGCATATCAGAAATCTGTACTCAGTGAGAAAATTCCTGAATAGACGGTGCCTCTTAACATTGGTCCATGCAGTGGTCTTGTCTCGTGTTGATTATTGTATTTCACTGTAGGTTGGTCTTCCAAATAATATACTAACAAAAGCTCAGTCTGTGTTGAACAGGGCAGCACAGCTTATCTTTGGTCTCCCCTCGAGAACCTCAACTACCCCGTTTCTGATTGAGTTGCATTGGTTACCAGTAAAGGCTAGAATTGAATTTAAACTGTGTCTTATTACATTCAAGGTTCTTAAGTTTGGCGAAATGAAGTATCTTGCTGAATTGTTAAAACTCCCATCGGCACGCCCGGGTGTGACGTTACGCAGTGAAGATGATTCCTTGCGTCTTGATGAGCCAGGAGCCATTCACCAGTCATCTTTCTCTGATCGTTCTTTTGCGTATAGAGCTCCTAGATTATATAACAGATTGCCATTGTCCATAAGACAACTCTCGACAATTGAATCCTTTAAGAGACAGCTGAAAGCCTTTCTTTTTTTTCAAAATGCTTTGACCTGGAGAGAGGTACTATGATGGATGATTATAGGGTTTAATTATTGCCACTTTCATGTATATGTGATGTAGCTTGTATTATATACAAGAAATGTCACAATTCTTGTAATTGTGAAAATAAAGTATGGGTGTCGAGCGCTAGTGAATTCCCAAAGGAAGAACTGGTGCTTAAGAAACAAAAGGCCAGATTATTATTAGATTATTATTATATATATATATATATATATATATATATATATATATATATATATATACAGTACCCTTGCATCCAACACGCGTTTGTCCAGCACGAATCGCGTCCAGCACGGAGAGCAAAAAATTAGTACGATTTAATACGATTTAATAACTGTAACATGGGTGTGTTAGCATAACACGGATGGAGCTCCGAGAAGTAGGCGAAATCCGCAGAGTTCGCCTCTAGCACGATCACCTCCAGTCCAATACGGTCATACTGGATGTTCCCGTGACGCTGACAGCCAATCAAATCTTCCGATCAAGTAGCCTCCCCCGCCTACTATCTTGACGTGATCGTGATGTTGCCCAATTAAAAACGCTTCTGCTCTCACGTGATGTTTTGTTTAAATTTCTCCTGCCACAGCACCACTTAGTCGCATAATTCTCTTTGGACGGTGCTTTTTTCTCGCTGCATTTTCTGACCTTGCTACTGCATTTTACCCTGCTCACGATGCCTAGGAAGTCTTCTGAGAACCCCAAGAAGCAGCGACACCTCCCTCAGGCCACCAAGCTAGAAATCATCAAGAGGAAGACGAAAGGGGAGAGGAAATTCGAAGGATTTATGAGGAAGGTTGAGGAGAAGCAGCAGCCATTACCCGCTAGTGACGCCAGCAGCCATCCTCCGGGGACCCAGTAGGACTACCTACAGCCTTGGATACCACCTTCCATTCCCAGCAAGCCCACCAACACTATCCTAAAAGGTTAGTTATCATTCATAGTAGAGTACTATTTATTATAATTACAGTAGTACCAATATATGTATAGGTATATGGTAGGTATTTAGGGTGACTTTTCCTAGGGTTGCTGACGTAATTCATTTTTCCCCATAAGCTCTGTTGTTTGTCCAACACGTTTTTGGACAAACACGGGACCCGTGCATGACAATATTACCGTGTTGGATGCAAGGGTACTGTGTATATCTATCTATCTATCTATCTATCTATCTATTGCCAGACACCTCAATCCCGTTTGGGGTGGCCACAAACAAATCGCCTCCAAGTCGCCCTGTCCCCCGCCATTTCACTCCCCTGCTCCCAACTCACACCCCCCTCTCTCATATACCTCTCCACCCCATCCCTCCATCTCATCCTCGGCCTCCCCCTCCCTCTTTCCCCCTCCACCTCACTCACATACACTCTCTTCGTCAGTCTTTCACCCTCCATCCTCTCCACATGGCCAAACCACCTCAGTGTGTTCCTCATAATGCTTCCTATCACATCCACATCAACACCACAACGTTCCTTTATATCCTCATTCGTCAGCCTGTCTCTCCATGTGACTCCACAGGCTCCTCTTAAATAACTCATTTCCACTGCTCTCACTCTTGACTTGTGTCCTTCCAACAATGTCCAAGCTTCACTTCCATACGTTAGAGTTGGTATCACAATACTGTCATGTAGTAACTTTTTCACTTCCATGCTCACTTCCCTGTTTCTTATCACTGCTTTCAAAGAACCAGCAACCTTTTATTCCCTGCTGTACCCTTTCAAGCACTTCACCCTCCAAACCTCCATCATTACTCATCACACTACCCAAGTACTTAAACGTACTCACATTTTCCAATTCCTCACCATCCAACCTCGCTGTACATTCACTGACTTCACCTCTCTCAAAGACCATCACTTTACTCTTCCCTACATTCACCTGTAGATTCCGTTTCTTACACACTCTCTCATACTCATCCATCAAGCCTTGCAGCTCCCCTTCGTCTTCACTTAACAACACAGTATCATCTGCAAACAACGGTACAGGGAGTTTCCAAACACTATCCTTTCTCACCAGGGCCACTCCAACATCCACTACCCTACCTTGTACCTCTTTTATTACCCCATCCATGTACAGATTGAACAACCATGGAGACATGACACATCCCTGTTTCAACCCAACTTTCAAAGAGAAAAATTCACTTAGTTCACCATCCACACGCACTGCAGCCTTCGCACCATCGTACATACTCTTCACAGCATTCAACAACTTCCCATCTACTCCATATATTCTTAACACTTTCCACAATCCTTGTCTATCCACCCTGTCATATATATATATATATGGAGAATGAAAGACTGACTAAGAGGGTGTATGTAGGTGAGGTGGAGGGAGGGAGAGGGAGAGGTAGACCGAGGATGAGGTGGAGGGATGGAGTTGAGAGGTATTTGAGGGAGGGGGAGGTGAGTTGGGGGGAGCGTAGTCAAATGGTGGGTGACAGTGTGACTTGGAGGCCTTTTGTCTGCGGCCACCCTTTGCGGGATTAGGGCGTCGGGCTATAGATAGATAGATAGATATATATATATATATATAATTACCTTCTTGCTACAACCTGAGTTACAGGATGTTTGTGTTGAGAGAAGGTGAGGTAGAAGGGTTAGAGACAGCCTCTTTGACTATCTTCACTACGAGAGATCTCCATCAAGCTCATTAAAATTGTCAGGAGGTTGCAAGGGTAAAATGTCTAAAGCATCAAAGGTTTTAAGGAGGTTAAGAGAGCAGGGTGACAGTACTTACCATACATATTTAAAGGTGATTGTATATGCTTATTTAATAGGTCTTGGGTGGCAACAGAGAGGCTGCAGAGATTCTAGCCACTCTGGTTCATTCTGAATTTCCCTGGAATGAAGAACAGGGATTGGAGAACATACCTGACTTGCCAGTAGAGAGCTTGGGCATATGGATAGATCCAATTGGTGAGTTACATTTATGTAGGGATTATTTTATGTCATTGTCATCATTAGTGTATGTAGAATTACAGTACAGTACCTTATTTAATTATTTCATTCCATTACATATTTTTCAGTTCATTCTTGCTATCTTAAGATGAGTTTATTTTGCTCAGGAGAGATTTTTCACACTGGAGAGGTTAACAACTAACCAACAGGAAACAAAAAAGAGGTTAATAATTAATTATTATCCCTTCAGTACAACAGGACTCTCCTGATTTAAATAAAATAATCTTGAGGTATTAAATATGATAGTGGATAGTTTGCATTAGCCTCATTCCTCATGCAATATGGAACACATCTTTTATCATTTCTTATTCCTGAGCTTCTTCTCCATACATTTTAATATACCTCCAGACAGACTTTCAAATTGGAAGGGCTTGTTATAGCCTTCATTAACTCATTCATTTCCAAGGCATCTTCCTTGAACTGAAGAAAATCGTTTATTGATAACAAGAGAAAAAAACATGCTCAAAGTGAAGGAGTTAAGAGACCACATAACACATTTCGGTTATTGCATGCAGGGTAACATACACACATTAAATAGACTCCATGCTTCCTATTAAGGATTCCCCATATTGGAGTTGACCATGTTACAGCTAATGTTTTCTATGGACTGGAAGCTAAACCAAGGGCCAAAACCAGCTAGTTGCCTTTTTACAATTGCTGGAAGCTGTTGGGAAAAATAGAAATTTAAGATACATATTTTGAATCAATGTGATGGAAGGAAAGCGATGGGCATTCACACTTTATTTTGGGATGTTTTCTCCTCAGTAGTGCCTGCATTCACATGCCATCCTTCATCAGCGTCATGAATATGTGAAGTCTCATATTGAAAATAACAGCAGTTAATGTCTAAAACTTGGTGTGGTCTTGGTGATAACTACAGTATTTTATAATCAGCAGTGGTATTCATATATGTCATTTAGTTCTTTTACCCTGTCCAGATTCCACTGGTGAGTATGTGAAAGGTGAGAAGGGAACAGCAGTTGGGAAGATATGGCAGCAAGGATTACCATGTGTCACTGTTTTGATTGGGTTGTATGACTGTGCAAATGGACTGCCCATTGGAGGAGTTGTTAACCAGCCATTTGCTTCCTTTGATGATGAGAAACAAAGGTAAACTAATGATTTTGTTTTTTATATTTAGAAACAAAGGTAGAGTTATGAGTGTGTTTTTTACTGTCTGGTGTAGTATCATACAGTCATTGTAGAGAGAATTATTTTCATCATCATCATCTAATCCTGTGTTGCCCACTGAGGAGCGTAAGAGCCTGGGGCGAGGCAAGTTGGTCCTGACATTTAAGATGAGAGTGACCAGCCTCACTCACCCCTAAGTGGCATTATGTGAGCAATAAATGCCAGCCACCCCTTGGATATAAACCTGCACCTTAATTACCCACTAAACCACCAGGTGCCATAATTTGGGTAGAATTATTGTCATAAATGATGAAATAACTGGACCCATATCACATTTTGAGGGGGGTCTGCTAGTTGGGACTGTCCCTTCAAAATTCCTGTCTGTACAGAGCTTCAGGTGGATATGCTCAAGCATTCTTGGACATACTGTGAAAATGTGAAGGTTAATTGTCTGAAATGTTGAAGAGACAGTAAATGTAGTTGGGACTTCTGCTGTTGATAGACCAAGAAAAATGTGAGATGAGGTCCTGATAATGGTCTCCAGGGTTAAGGGACTTGACTGGAATGCTATAAGAGACCATGCAGCTTGGTAGGCAGCCATTAGTATATATATATATATATATATATATATATATATATATATATATATATATCCATCAATCTATCTATCTATATCTATCTATCTGTTTATATATACAGTGCTCGTCAGAAGTATTCAGCGTTGTCCGCCGGGCGCGCAATACTTATGGCCCAAAAAGAATCACCCATTTTTAGGGGTGAGAATTGAGCCACAAGTTTGAGCTCCGAGCATGACGTCACGGTAGCCTGGGGCCTTCTGATGCGCTGGTTGGTTCCCGCCTCAGTCGCCCACGGGCTGCCTGAGAGAGAGGAACTCCGCCGAGTGTTCCTCTCAAATTGCGCCATTTTTTACCGAGTGTCCCGCAGTGTTTTGGCCTTCAAAACTTTGTTATGGCACCTACCCGTGAACTATCGAGTGAAATCATATCCCAGATCATTGCTCTAAAGGAGGCAGGCCACCAGACAAAGGAAATTAGTGAATTGGTTGGTGTGGCACGATCGACAGTGCGTCGTTGGTGTGCGCGGTTTCGGGAGGAAAACAGTGGTGAAGTTCCCACAAAGAAACCGAGGTCTGGTAGGCCTAGGAAAACTTCCCCAAGGTCTGTTAATGTTTTAAAACGTGCAGTGGAGTTTAATCCTCGTGTGAGTGCAAGGAAAATTAAGGAGAGCAACCCAGAAGTGTTTGGTGAGGTGTCAGTGAGAACAGTGTCTCGTAGGGTGCATGAGCTTGGTTACACAAGTCACAGGCCTGTGAAAAAGCCTCTTCTCTCTAGCAGCCAGAGAATTCGTAGGCTTGCCTTTGCTAATAAATATCTAAATTGGGGTGAGGAGCAATGGTTGTCAGTGTTGTGGTCTGATGAGGCAACGTTTAGTGTTACCTGTAACAGAGGAGCATGCAAAGGTAGTGACCCACTTGACCCACGGTATGTAGAAAGCACAGTTAAACATCCTGATTCACTCATAGTATGGGGTTGTTTTTCAGGGAAGGGTTTGGGGAAGCTTGTTGTACTTCCCAAGAACCTCAGAGTGAATCAGGATGTTTACCTGGAGCTTCTGTGTGATCATTTACCAGACTCCTTCGAGCTAACAGGTGCACGAGTGTTTCAGCAGGACGGTGCACCTGCTCACAAGGCCAAATCGGTCACCAATTGGCTTCGTGACTGCGAGGTATCATTCATGACAGACTGGCCAGGAAATAGCCCAGACCTCAACCCGATTGAAAACCTCTGGTACCTCGTAAAGAAGAGTCTCCAAGGGAAGGACGTGAGCTCTCTGCCTAAGCTGGAAGCCGCCATTCGTGACTCCTGGGACAAAATACCGCTCCAGCACCTCAGGAGCCTCGCCCTTTCACTTCCAAGACGTCTCAGGTCCGTGAAGAAGCGTAAAGGCTACCCTACGAAGCACTAAAGGTAAATAGAATGCATTATTTATATGTTTTTTCAATGTTGAAAGGTTTGTTTCTCAGGAGGGACGCAGGGCGCTCCATACTTCTGATGAGCACTGTATATATATTTGCGGAGAGTTCACTTCACCGTGAAGATATGTATGCAAAATAACCACAGGAGAAATGAAAGGAGCGACAGTGAGTATTTTCATATATTACACCTTCAGACAGAGTGAGACAGAAACTTAAAGGGTAGAGATCTTTTATGCACACCCGCAGCAGGGAGTGGCACACAGAACAAAGGATGACCTGAATTTTTACCTGCGGCTTAACTTATGGTCACCTGCAGTAGGGAGTGGCACACAACAAAGGGTGACCTGAATCTAAAAATGGGTGCTGCACAGAACAATAGGTACTTATCTTTTTTCTTCCTTAGGGATGCACATGACGAAGGGGGGGGGAGGAAAGGGGAGGGGGGAGGAGGGGAAGGGGAGAGGGGGGAGGGAGGAGGGGATAAATACTGCTGCTTAACTTAAGACCTAGAGGATTAATGTTAGGTGTTTCCCACACAGGTGTGAGTACACTACCAGGAGACGACAGGGAACAATCAGTTGTTAGTCTGGGGGATACTGCTTTAAAATTAATTAAGTTAACAATTTATCACACTTAAAATTACCATAGCTCATGTTTACATTCTTTTCATATGTAATATGTAATAGAATCTTGTCTAGTTTGTGGCACATATGAAAAGAATGTAAACATGAGCTATGGTCATTTTAAGTGTGATATTGTGTACTGAATTAATTTTAAAACAGTATCCCCCAAACTAACAACTGATTGTTCCCTGTCATCTCCTTGTAGTGTACTCACACCTGTGTGGGACACACCTAGCATTAATCCTCTAGGTCTTAAATTAAGCAGCAGTATTTATCCCCTCCTCCTCCTCCTCCCTCCCCCCTCTCCACTTCCCCCTTCCCCTCCTCCCTTACCCCTTCCCACCCTCCCCTTTCCTCCCCTCCTCCTACCCCCCCTTTGTCACATGCATCCCTAAGGAAGAAAAAAAATAGGTACCTATTGTTCTGTGCATCACCCATTTATAGATTCAGGTCATCCTTTGTTGTGTGCCACTCCCTAATGCAGGTGACCATAAGTTAAGCCACAGGTAAAAATTCAGGTCATCCTTTGTTGTGTGTGCCACTCCATGTTGCGGGTGTGCATAAAAGACCTCTACCCTTTACGCTTCTGTCTCACTCTGTCTGAAGACGTAATATACTAAAGTACTCACTGTCGCTCCTTTCATTTCTCCTGTGGTTATTTTGACACAAGTCAAGAGTGAGAGCAGTGGAAATGAGTTATTTAAGAGGAGCCTGTGAAGTCACATGGAGAGACAGGCTGACGAATGAGGATATAAAGGAGCGTTGTGGTGTGGATGTGGATGTGATAGGAAGCGTTATGAGGAACACACTGAGGTGGTTTGGCCATGTGGAGAGGATGGAGGGTGAAAGACTGACGAAGAGAGTGTATGTGAGTGAGGTGGAGGGGGGAAGAGGGAGGGGGAGGCTGAGGATGAGATGGAGGGATGGGGTGGAGAGGTATATGAGAGAGGGGGGTGTGAGTTGGGAGCAGGGGAGTGAAATGGCGGGGGACAGGGCGACTTGAAGGCGATTTGTTTGTGGCCACCCCAAACGGGATTGGGGCGTCTGGCAATAGATAGATAGATAGATATATATATATATATATATATATATATATACAGTATATATATACATACAGTGCTCGTCAGAAGTATCGAGCGCCCAGCATCCCTCCTACAAAACAAACCTTTCAACGTTGAAAAAACATATAAATAATGCATTTTATTTACCTTTAGTGCTTCGTAGGGTATCCTTTACACTTCTTCACGTACCTGAGACGTCTTGGAAGTGAAAGGGCGAGGTTCCTGAGGTGCTGGAGGGGTATTTTGTCCCAGGAGTTACAAATGGCGGCATCCAGCTTAGGCAGAGAGCTCACGTCCTTCCCTTGGAGATTTTTCTTTACGAGGTACCAGAGGTTTTCTATTGGGTTGAGGTCTGGGCTATTTCCTGGCCAGTCTTTCATGACTGATACCTCGCAGTCATGAAGCCAATTGGTGACCAATTTGGCCTCATGAGTAGGTGCACTGTCCTGCTGAAACACTCGTGCACCTGTGAGCTCGAAGGACTCTGGTAAATGATCACACAGAAGCACCAGATAAACGTCCTGGTTCACTCTGCAGTTCTTGGGAAGCACAACAAGCTTCCCCAAACCCTTCCCAGAGAAACAACCCCATACCATGAGTGAATCAGGATGTTTTACTGTACTTTCCACATAACATGAGTCTAGCGGGTCATTACCTTTGTGCCGGTACACACGTGGTCCTCGATTACAGGTAACACTAAACGTTGCCTCATCAGACCACAACACTGACAACCATTGCTCCTCACCCCGATTAAGATATTTGTTAGCAAAGGCAAACCTACGAAGTTGCTGGTTACGTGTGAGTAGAGGCTTTCTCACAGGCCTGTGACTTGTGTAAACAAGTTCATGGACCCTTCGAGACACTGTGAGCATAGAAACCTCACCAAACACTTCCTGGTTGCTCTCCTTTATTTTCCTTGCATTCACATGAGGATTAGACTCCACTGCACGTTTTAAAACATTAACTGACCTCGGGGAAGTTTTCCTGGGCCTACCAGACTGCGGTTTCTTTGAGGGAACATCACCACTGTTTTCCACTCGAAAACGGGCGCACCACATAAACACTGTCGATCGAGCCACGCCAACTAATTCACTAATTTCCTTCGTTTGGTGGCCTGCCTCCTTTAGAGCAATGATCTGGGATATGATTTCACTCGATAGTTCATGGGTAGGTGCCATAACAAAGTGGCGAAAGCCAAAACACTGCGGGACACTCGGTAAAAAATGGCACAAAAGAGAGGGAGATGCGGCGGAGTTCCTCTCTCTCAGGCAGCCCGTAGGCAACTGAGGCGGGAACCAACCAGCACATAGGAAGGCCTCAGGCCACCGTGACGTCATGCTAGCGCTGCAAACTTCTGCCTCAATTTTTACTACCAAAAATGGGTGATTCTTTTTTGGCCATAAGTATTGTGCACCCAGCCATAGTCGCTCGATACTTCTGATGAGCATATATATATATATATATATATACTGTATATATATATATATATATATATACAGTAGTCACTCTAATATCCGGACGCCCAATAACCAAACATCCCCACTACCCGGACCTTATCGTCCTGGGATCCAAGATTCCCAAAATGGTCCGAAAACCCAAAAAAATAAAAACGATTTTTTCCCGTCCGTAATTTGAACTTGCCCCGCGCGCCGCGGGAGAGCATTGTTTTGGTGCGTCATTCCTCCAACATCCGATAGAGCGCCACTGCATCCTCCCCACTTCCCGCCTGTCTCTCACCGCGACTGGACCTACGCTGTCCGCAATGGCTGCCCACGTGCTCGCTTTTGTGGTGGTGCCCTACCTGCTGCAGGGCCTCCTGCTGCTCTCAGGCCTCCTCTTAGTGTGTGTGATGATGGCCGCGCCACCTGAGAAAAGGAAGAGAGTGGTGTTGACTCTGGAAAAGAAGAGGGAGATATTGGAGAAAGTTGATGCGGGTTGGTCTTCTTCCCGCATTCTTCGTGAGTACAACCTGGCCCGGTCGACTTTGTTCGATATCAAATGTTCCCGAGACAAACTCATGCAGTACGCGGCTGACTTCTCGTCGAGAAGCAAACGCAACGTGGAAAGGAAGGTTATGTTTACCCCCAAGTTTGCAGAAATCGACCGATCCACGTTGATTTGGTATCGACAGCAACATACAGCTGGTGTGATGGTACGTGGAACGGAGCTGAAGGCAGCTGCTGAGAAGTTCGCAAGGCTTCACGACGCCCTAGACTTCAAGGCATCCGAGGATTGGCTCTTTGCGTTCAAGTTGCGACATGGCCTTACTAACCGTAAAGCACATGGCGAAGCATTGGATGCTAACGAGGATGGAGTTGACGAGTTTTGGCACAAGGTGAAAGGCTTGATCGACAGGGAGGGCCTAACTCTCGGTCAAGTCTACAATGCTGACGAAACTGGCCTATTCTATCGCTCGCTGCCAACGAACACTCTAGCTGAGGAGACAGAGAAGCGTGTACCTGGCCGCAAGCTTTCCAAGGAACGGACATCTGCTTTGTGTTGTGCCAGTGCTAACGGGATGCACCGGCTTAAGCCCGTTGTTGTTGGCCGTGCAAAGCAGCCTCGGTGCCTTCGTGGGGTGATGGATGTCCTTCCTCGTCGTCTGGTACCATTCTTTGAAAGCATGGTTCACAGCTGTGATTTTCAAAGACTGGTTTCACCGTCACTTCGTCAAGGAGGTCATCCATTACCAGACGAAGACACTGGGAATCCCTCGCGACCAGGTAAAGGCTCTCCTTCTGCTCGACAATGCACCTGCCCACCCGTGCGACAAGGACTTGGTTACTGATAATGGCCGTATTAGGTGCATGTTTCTGCCACCTGATACGACTGCTCTCATTCAACCCATGGACCAAGGAGTGATCGTGGCAACAAAGCGCCTATACCGTCGGAAGTTCCTGGACGAGGTGATGGTTGTTCTCAAGGACGAGGACGAGCGCAGGGAAGGACGGGACACACGAGGCAAGCGGACTTTGGAAAACCTTCGCCGCTACAACATCAAGTCTGCGCTGTACAACTGGGCTAGTGCATGGAAGGAAGTCTCTGTGAAAACTCTTGAAAATGGTTGGTCTCGTCTGCTTCTCGGAACGGATGTGAAGTACGATTTTCTAAGGTTTGACGTGGATGACTTCCATGCATGGCTACGTACGCATGGCGACGATGTTGATGTGGACGATGTTCGTGAGTGGTTGGACGATGATGAGGGCGATCCTGGGTATCAGACGTTGTCTGATATCGAGATCGCGTCTTCGGTTGCTGGTGTCAGTACCGAACTTGAAGATTCCGACGACGAAGGCGACGATGATGCGGACTCCTCTCAGCAGGACACTACTCCAGCCATCCCCAAGCTGAGCACACTCCGGGAACATCTAGAGTTCGTCCTAGACTACCTGGAACACCCGGACTGCGACAGGGAGATGGGGCCCTTGGGACTCGTGGAGGAAGTGCGTGCTTTCAGGCAGCGCATCATCAATCGTCAAAATCGTCGTTCCTTGCGTCAGTCAACGATTGACAGTTTTTTCAGGCCCGTGACCCCCGCTGTGCCCAGCCCTGGCTCCACTCCGTTGCCTCCCCAAGACAGGCCCTCATGCTCCGAGCCACAGCCCAGCACATCAGCCACGGTGGAGTCACCGCTCGACGTGAGTTTGCGGCTTTCTTCAGAGTCCTCTGCAGTGGGTACGCCATCACCACGACCCAGCGATGCACCCCTAGGTCGCCTGCCAGTGATACTCTCGGACTCTGACAGTGAATGAACAGCAAGAACTTCTCCACTAGACCACACGGGAATTTTGAGTGTTGTGCAGTGAAAAAAATGGTGTGTTGTGTTAAGGTTTTCAAGTTGAGAGAAAAGACTCAATGGAAAATAAATTTAACGTAAATAGACTTCTTTGTTTTGGCCTTGAAAATGGGAAAAAAATGGGAAAAGTTAAAGTGCAACACTAAGTTACAATGGAGCATTATTTGGACAAAAGTGAACACTGTGAAGAGAACGGACTTCTGTGTGTTATTGACTAAGTTCAGTGCAAGACTTCAGGAAGAGTGTACTGCAAGTGCTTCAGGAAATCGTTCTTACTGTCAGAATCCGAGAGGAGGCGGTTATTCATCGAGGTGGCCAGGGACTTGCTGTAAGTAGCCAGAATGTTTCATACTGTACTTTTTTCCATACTGTACTTACCAGAATGTTTCATACTGTACTTTTTTCCATACTATACTTACCTCATGCATGTGCAGTAGGAATGTGTTTTTCTGAGTTAGGCTAGGTTAGGGTCCATAAGTACCATAATGTTTATTAATGTATGAACATACTTCTAAACCCTCATTTTATGTTTCTTTTGCATTTATTTCAGTCATTTATGTGCCTTATTGGTGTGATTTGGGTCTTAAATAGGTGCTATGCATGTCCAGAGGGAGTTGTATAGGTGTTTCTCTGAGTTAGGGTCCATAAGTACAAGTCCATAAGCTGGGGCCCAATATCCGGACAAAACCAATAACCGGACCTACCAATGGCTCTAGTACGTCGGATATTGGAGTGATCTGTATATATATATATATATATATATATATATATATATATATATATATAAATACACAGTATATACAGTAATCCCTGTACTTTCCGAACGCCCACTTTCCGGACTCCCCACCTACCGAACATTGTGGGCCTGGACCTTCAGAACCCGAAAATGGCCAAAAAAAGAAAAAAATCCCCCCCAAATCCGATTTTTTTCCCACCCATAATTTGAAATTACCGCATGGCGCCAAGCAACTATTTACACCACAGCCCCTTTACCCCTTCCTTCCTCCCTCTCCCCAGTCACAGTTGCCATTTGGTATTTTTCATTACCAAATGTGGGCCAATTTGGTACTGAAAAGTTCGTTTGGTAGTGAATCAGCATGATCCATTTCCAGACAGATTTTTCACATGTATGAAGATATAGAGAATGGAGATGGTGGACTATTTGCTTTCTTTGATTAATCTGCTAGCACACATAGCACAAAAATAAACATGCTGCTGATTATAAGGGGAGTGATTATTTCCATTTGTACATATAATTAGTGAAGAATAAATACTTCCTTTTAGAATCTGGTAATGAAAAGTTAAATTTGGTAATGAAAATTGAGGAGTTTAGTAATGTGGCCGAGTTCAGATCTGGCAACCCTGTCCCCAGTTACTGCCTAACCTTCGTTCAGGGAAGACGTCCGTCGCAGTGGAATCCACACGTGCTCATTTTTTATGAATAAACAGTGAATAAACTGCAATACCTCGCCACTAGACCACATGGGAATTTACAGTGTTGTGCAGTGTTAAGAAATTAGAATTTAGAGTGCAAAGGATTAAGTGTGGTGTGAGTGTGGAGTGCAAAGTGGCAGTTGAAAGTGACAAGGTGCACTTAAGAAGCATGTGCAGTGTTAAACAATTATAACTCACAGTGCAAAAAATTAAGTGTAGCACAACATTGGATTACTATACGTGCTTCAAGAGCATTTTCAAAACTAACAGAGCCTTAGAGAGTTAGAGGAGGCAGCCACAGACGTGCTGTAAGTACAGTCCCCTGTACACTGCTAGGCATAAGTATTTTCCATACTTCTAATTCCTCCTTCTCAGGTTCCTTTCCATTTATTTCATGCTTTATGTCCATTATTGGTGTGAATAGGGTCTTAAATAAGTTTAAATAAGTGCTATGCATGTCCGGTAGGGAGTTATTTAGGTGGCTTTCAAAGTTAGGTTGAGAATGCTTACGTTATTATCCTCACAGTACTGCTTTCGCCGGGAGAATTTTTTTTTTTTCGACATTTTCTTTCAGTTTAGTCTATTTTATTCTCTGTACACTTTAGTCTCGTTGATATAATCATACACTAATTATACACCTGAAAAAAAAATAAAAATAAAAAAAATGTAACACAAATGCTTTTGTCGGGTAAAAAACACTTAATCCACATTATACCTGTGAAACACCTTTTTTATCAATTTAGACTCTTTTAGATTGTTTTCACCCTTTAGTCTCTGTGATTTAATCAGAAACTAATTATACACCTGGAAAAAAAGGAAAACACAAAAATAAAAAAAATGTAACACAAATGCTTTTGTTGGGTAAAAAACACTTTAAACTCAAATATCATGGTGATAAATGCGAGATGAAACCACACTACTACCTATGTAGGTAGGGGGTAGGGTGGATTGAAGGTATAGGGAAGGACAGCTCCAAAGCTCTTATCATAACAAAATAGCAAATAAATAAATCGCCGAACAGGGAAATTAACCCGACGTAAGCATTCTAGGGTTAAGTACCGGTCCAGGAGCCAGGGGCCCACTTTCCGGACGGGACCACTTTCCGGACATGCCTTTGGCTCTATTACATCGGATAGTGGAGGGATTACTGTATATATATACAGTATATATATTGCCAGATGCCACAATCCCCTATGAGGTGGCCATTTGACTTTGAGTTATTTGTTTTACAGGGAGGGGCACTAACCCTCCACCAACCCACTTGCTGACACGCAGGGAGCACGTGCGGTTTGGTTATATGGTTACCACACAGTGCTGTAAATGGTTTCTTGGCTTACAGGAAACCATTTGGCTTGTCACTCAATGTGAAGCCACCTGTAAAGGAAAGAAAAGCAATAAGAAATGTCAAGAAAGATGGGAGAAATAGGAAGAGAGGAGGGCAGGCACAGAAAAAGAATGATAAAGGCTAAGGAAGAAGTAGGCAGCACTGCATCAAGTGATTGAATGATGGTCGCCACCACCTACCACCTACATACTGTATGTAAATATATATATATATATATATTTTTATATATATATACCTGTATACAGTAATCCCTCTGCTTTCCGGACGCCCACTTTCCGGACATCCCCACTTACCGGACATTGTGGGCCTGGATCATCGGAACCGAAAAATGGCCAAAAAAAAAAGAAAAAAATCCCCCCAAAATCTGAATTTTTTCCCACCCGTAATTTGAAATAGGAAGAGAAAAGTTGGAATACAAATGTGGGCGATTGTGTGTGTGTATGCGCCAACGCAAGATCGTGCTAGAAGAGTGAGAGAAGAGTTCTGGACAAACATAGAAGTGTGCATGGAAAAGTTTGGAAGGAATGAGAGTGTTTTTGATTGGTGATATGAATGGTAAAGTTGTGAATGTGAAGGTGGATGGAATAGTTGGTGAGTGGGGTGTGCCTGCTGAGATAGATGAGAATGGGAGTGCATTAGTGGACATTTGTGCTGGGAGGGGGTTGGTGATAGCCAATACCCTCTTCAGGCATAAAATGATACATAGGTATACATGGCGAGTGATGAGAAGGGTGGGTAGTGAACTCAATGAAAGGAAGGCAATGATTGATTATGTGTGTGGATGAAAGGATGCGAAGATGTGTAATGGATGCAAGAGCTTATAGAGGTTGGGGGAGTGGACTTTCTGACCACTACTTGGTGGTGGCCAGAATTAAAATTCAAGTAAGATGGAGGAATAGAAGAAGGGAAAGACGAGAAGAAGGAGTAGTTGCAAGGAGAGCGGAAAGGTTACAAGAGGATGAGAGGCAGAGTATAAGAGAGAAGTGGAGGAACATTTGGGCAAATATGAATTGGAGCAGATGGGAGACGTGGAAGGTGTGTGTAGGATATTTGCAGAAGAAATATGTGCAGCATGTGATGTGGTGTGTGGAAGGAAGAGAAGACGGAGGGGGGTGCAAGGAACAACGTGGTGGACCGAAGAGGTGAAACAGGCTGTGGCACAAAAGAAGAAAGCATACAATGAATGGGTGAGAAATAGGGGCATGGAAGAAGTTGAGAGGCGGAAGAGAGAGTTATATGTAGAAAGAAAGAGAGAGGTGAAAAGATTAGTAAGAGAGAGTAAGAAGAGAGTGGATGAGGAATTTGGAAGGAATTTGAGTGTAAAGTGGAGGGACTGTAAGAAAATGTTCTGGAGAGAGGTGAAAAGAGTAAGACAGGGTGGAAGTGAAGTTAACAGGGGAGTGAAAGATAAAAATGGTAGATTACTAGTGGAGAAGGGAGGAAAAGTGAGCAGATGGCGAGAACACTTTAAGGAATTGTTGAACGTAGAGGATGGAAGTAATGCGAGTATAAGTGGCTGGGGAATGGCTGGGAGAAGGAGGGAGGTGAGAAGACAGGAAGAAATCAGTAGGATAGAAGTTGTGGAAGCAATGAAGAAAGTTAAATTAGGGAAAGCCCCAGGAAATGATGGAGTGTGTGGTGAAATGCTGAAGCATGGGGGAGAGATAGTAGCAGAATGGATGTGGAAGATGTGCAGATTGGCCTGGGAGGAAGGTAGAGTTCCGGAGGATTGGAAGTCAGGTATAATTATTCCCTTGTACAAAGGAAAAGGGGAAAAAGAAGTGTGTGGTAATCATAGGGGCATTTATCTTAGTATAATAGGAAAAGTGTATGGTAGGATACTTATTGACAGAGTTAGAGAAAGAACAGAGAAATTAGTTGGAGAAGAACAGTGAGGCTTTAGGAAGGGAAGAGGTTGTGTAGATCAGATATTCATTCTTAGATCTTTAGTGGAAAAGTTTTTAGAGAAGGGAAAGAAGTTGTATGCGACTTTCATGGATTTGGAGAAAGCATATGACAGGGTGGATAGACAAGGATTGTGGAAAGTGTTAAGAATATATGGAGTAGATGGGAAGTTGTTGAATGCTGTGAAGAGTATGTACGATGGTGCAAAGGCTGCAGTGCGTGTGGATGGTGAACTAAGTGAATTCTTCGCTTTAAAGGTTGGGTTGAAACAGGGATGTATCATGTCTCCATGGTTGTTCAATCTGTACATGGATGGGGTAATAAAAGAGGTACAAGGTAGGGTAGTGGATGTTGGAGTGGCCCTGGTGAGAGAGGATAGTGTTTGGAAACTCCCTGTACTGTTGTTTGGAGATGATACTGTGTTGTTGAGTGAAGACGAAGGGGAGCTGCAAGGCTTGGTGGATGAGTTTGGGAGAGTGTGTAAGAAACGGAATCTAAAGGTGAATGTAGGGAAGAGTAAAGTGATGGTCTTTGAGAGAGGTGAAGTTAGTGAATGTACAGCGAGGTTGGATGGTGAGGAATTGGAAAATGTGAGTACGTTTAAGTGCTTAGGTAGTGTGATGAGTAAGGATGGAGGTTTGGAGGGTGAAGTGCTTGAAAGGGTACAGCAGGGAAGAAAGGTTGCTGGTTCTTTGAAAGCAGTGATAAGAAACAGGGAAGTGAGCATGGAAGTGAAAAAGTTACTACATGACAGTATTGTGATACCAACTCTAACGTATGGAAGTGAAGCTTGGACGTTGTTGGAAGGACACAAGGCAAGAGTGAGAGCATTGGAAATGAGTTATTTAAGAGGAGCCTGTGGAGTAACATGGAGAGACAGGCTGACGAATGAGGATATAAAGGAGCGTTGTGGTGCTGATGTGGATGTGATAGGAAGCGTTATGAGGAACACACTGAGGTGGTTTGGCCATGTGGAGAGGATGGAGGGTGAAAGACTGACGAAGAGAGTGTATGTGAGTGAGGTGGAGGGGAGAAGAGGGAGGGTGAGGCCGAGGATGAGATTGAGGGATGGGGTGGAGAGGTATATGAGAGAGGGGGGTGTGAGTTGGGAGCAGGGGAGTGAAATGGCGGGGGACAGGGCGACTTGGAGGAGATTTGTTTGTGGCCACCCCAAACGGGATTGAGGCGTCTGGCAATAGATAGATAGATATATATAAATATATATATATATATATATATATATATATATATATATTTATATACACTCAACCCTCGGCTATCACGGGTTCCGCTATAGCGTATCTTGCTATCACGACCGTGATTGGTCGTGTGACATCAGCACCAGCCGAGCACTGATTGGCCGCCTGACCGAGTCTCCTGCCCGCCAATCCATTGAAGTGCGCGCCTTCAGACCGTGAACAGTGATAGAGAACAATAACCTTTTTTATGATATGACCATGGCCAATGTACCCCCTCCCCGTCCCCCGACCATCACCTAACATAATGCTGCGGCACCTGGCAGGGAAATAAAGAAGAGGAAGAGTCTATGTTATGCAGATAAACTGGAAAAAATGTGAAACTTATAGAGAATGGTGAGACCAAGCGAAGTGTGGGGAAGAAACATAACATCAATGAATCAACTGTGATGGGTATTTATAAGAATCGTGATCACATCATAAAACATGCACATTTTTAGACTATTATATATTAATATGTGGTACAAAAAAGGTATCTTAGGGGTAAATATTTAGGTCATGGCACCAATTAGAATTATTACCATAAGTTCTTTAATTCGGCTATCACGGTTTCGGCTATAGCGCAGCCATAGCGGGACCAATTGGGAGTGATAGCCGAGGGTTGAGTGTATGTACTGTACAGTGAGTCCTTGAAATATGAAAACTCGAAGTACGAGTTTCCGATGGTATGAAAGCGATAAATGTAGGACAAATTCCACAGTACGAAAGTATCTTTCTCAGTGGTATGAAAAACGATACGAGAGGAAATACAAAATATTCAAAATGGGCGTGCTGCACAGGGTCGCGCTCACTTGTGGCAAGAAAATGAACTAACCCCTCTCTGGTAAACACATTTTCGCACGCTTCCCAGTCGAGTCACATCTGTCCTCTCCTCTCAGCTTCGCTGTACCTTGCGCTGTTTTGCACTGTTCTTCACCATTTTGTATTTTCACCATGCCTCCCCAGTGCCCTGCATCATCTCTGGCATCCGGGGAACCAGGTGCAAAGAAGAAACAGCATCGTACTCTCACTCTTGAGAGGAAATTGGAAATACAGTAGTTAGACTGATTTATTTACCGGTAAATGTACAATGAAAGACACAGCTATCTTCCCAGTTCAGTCTGAAGAAAATTTACACCAGGTGAAATACAATGAAAACCCTGTTTCTACTAGTGCATGTTTCAAATGGTTCAATTTTTCCACGCTATATTCGTCAGGCTTTGGGAAGATACTTGTGTTTTTCATTGTACAGTACTACGTCAAAATTATTGAGCGCCTACCGCCGGGCGCGCAATACTTATGGCCAAAAAAGAATCACCCATTTCTGGGGGTAAAAATTGAGCCACAAGTTTGCGGCGCTAGCATGACGTCACGGTAGCCTGAGGCCTTCCGACGCACTGGTTGGTTCCCGCCTCAGTTGCCCACGGGCTGCCTGAGAGAGAGGAACTCTGCCGCGTCTCCCTCTCAAATTGCACCATTTTTTACCGAGTGTCCCGCAGTGTTTTGGATTTCACAACTTTGTTATGGCACCTACCTGTGAACTATTGAGTGAAATCATATCCCAGATCATTGCTGTAAAGGAGGCAGGCCACCAGACAAAGGAAATTAGTGAATTGGTTGGTGTGGCACGATCGATAGTGTGTCGTTGGTGTGCGCGGTTTCGAGTGGAAAACAGTGGTGAAGTTCAAACAAAGAAACTGCTGTCTGGTAGGCCTAGGAAAACTTCCCCAAGGTCTGTTAATGTTTTAAAACGTGCAGTGGAGTTTAATCCTCGTGTGAGTGCAAGGAAAATAAAGGAGAGCAACCAGGAAGTGTTTGGTGAGGTGTCTGTGAGAACTGTGTCTCGTAGGGTCCATAAACTTGGTTACACAAGTCACAGGCCTGTGAAGAAGCCTCTTCTCACAAAAAAACAGCGACTTCGTAGGCTTGCCTTTGCTAATAAATATCTCGACTGTGGTGAGGAGCAATGGTTGTCAGTGTTGTGGTCTGATGAGGCAACGTTTAGTGTCACCTGTAAGAGAGGAGCACGTGTGTTTCGACGCAAAGGTAGTGACCCACTTGACCCACGGTATCTAGAAAGCACAGTTAAACATCCTGATTCACTCATGGTATGGGCTTGTTTTTCTGGTCAAGGTTTGGGGAAGCTTGTTGTGCTTCCCAAGAACGTTAGAGTGAATCAGGATGTTTACCTGGAGCTTCTGTGTGATCATTTACCAACTCCTTCGAGCTAACAGGTGCACGAGTGTTTCAGCAGGACGGTGCACCTGCTCACAAGGCCAAATCGGTCACCAATTGGGTTCGTGACTGCAAGGTATCATTCATGAAAGACTGGCCAGGAAATAGCCCAAACCTCAACCCGATTGAAAACCTCTGGTACCTCGTAAAGAAGAGTCTCCAAGGGAAGGACGTGAGCTCTCTGCCTAAGCTGGAAGCCACCATTCGTGACTCCTGGGACAAAATACCCCTCCAGCACCTCAGGAACCTCGCCCTTTCACTTCCAAGATGTCTCAGGTCCGTGAAGAAGCGTAAAGGCTACCCTACGAAGCACTAAAGTAAATAAAATGCATTATTTATATGTTTTGTCAATGCTGAAAGGTTTGTTTCTTAGGAGGGACGCAGGGCACTCGATACTTCTGACAAGCACTGTACACTTGAAGCAGCAGAAAGACCTTACCAATTCAGTGCATAATCCTCCAGCTTGTTTCTGTAATTTTCTGACAACTTTCAGTTTGGCAAATTACTTTTTCATGCTGAAAAATTTCCTCCCAGTTATTATCGTCACTTTCCCCTACGATCGTTTCCAGTGCAGTGGAAGAAACTCAGCGTGCTCAAAGGTGGATATCGTTTCCCAATTTCCCAACTGGAGGTTAGGTTAAAATTATTAGGTACAGATAAGCTCGGTTAGGCCAGGTTTAGTTAAACACTTAGGGAAGAACAGTCCTTTCCGCCATTATGTTAACCCCTTAACCGCGGGGCATCACTTTCGTGATGCTTGGGAGCAAGGGATCATACCGCGGGGCGACACTTTTGTGATCTTGTGTCATTTTGAATTCGCCCGGGCTTTGAAGTGGTGGCTTGTATCATCTATCAGTACTGCCAATGTCCAACATTAGTCAGCACTCCTAATCTCATCTGTACTCCCATCCATTGTTGACAGTTTAGCCATTTCTCCCCGTTCTTGACTCCCCTCCCTACCTCCCCTCCATTACCCTATCCTCTCGCCTGCCCGGCCTTGCTACGCTAAGTAAATCTTCCCTGGAATTTTTCAGAGATTTCATCCATTGAAATAAGCCCTATGCCCTATTCTTATACCAAATAATATATACAAGAAAGAAATAAGGTAAGTGAGAGTGCCATACACCTAGAATTGGCTATTTATCACCTGACAACACCTCACGTGCACTCGTTTGCTAATTTTCGCTGTTTATTTCCCCTTGAAATATGCCATATAATCTATTTTCATAATAAAAATATATATATGAAAGGAAGGGAGAAGTCTAAGTGATATTTACATTCACTTGGAACTACCTAATTATTGCAGGCCACCACGCTGTATTCTACGCTAAGTAAATCTTCCCTGGAATTTTCCACTGATTTCATCCATTGAAATAAGCCCTATGCCCTATTCTTATACCAAATAATATATACAAAAAAGAAATAAGGTAAGTGATAGAGCCATACACCTGGAATTGGCTAATTATCACCTGACAACACCTCATGTGCACTCGTTCGCTAATTTTCGCCGTTTCCCCTTGAAATATGCCGTATAATCTATTTTCGTAATAAATATACATATAAGGAGGGAAGGGAGAAGCCTAAGTGATATTTACATTCACCTAGAACTACCAAATTTATTATGTATTGTCTTGGTTTCCTGCCAGTCATTTCATTGCCATATATTAGCATGTCTCACAGGGCTGAAGTTGGTAGTATTGCACTCACCCTAGCCAGGTGGCAGGAGGCCACTACTATCAGTTCACTGTCGTCTTTGAAAGTGGGAGCATGTCTGATTTGCTCCTGCTAACTTCTGCCGCTTTATAGCCCCATGCAAAGGGCCCTGTGACCATCACCCTCTACTAAACCTCGTGTGGAAAGAGGTAAAGGGCTAACAATTGATAGAGAGTGACTATGCTCTTTTTATTGAGTAAAACAGTGCAAGTGGAATTGTAAATAAAGTGTAAATAATGTGTAAACAGCACGTGAAAGCAATAAATATAAATATAAGTGAACAGTGGAAAATAGTTTTATAAGTTACTTCAAGTGACAGTGCATAACACAGTGTAAATAAAATAGAAATGTAAATAATGTAAATAAAGTAGAGAACATAAATAGAAATGTAAATGAGTGGTATTATAAGAATACAAGTATATATACTAGGAGTAATGAAAATGAAAGTTTCACTCTAGCATGTATGAATACTATGAGTTATGAGAGTGAAGGTGAAAGTGACATTCAGTCTCAATGCTAGTATACAGGACGAGAAAGGGAATGCTATGTATTTTACTGAAAGAAATTGAATCCCTACAGTGACAATAAACTACTATTACTGAAGGAAACTTATGGATAAAGACTGTAGATATATATAAGTGTTATATAGTAACAGAAATATAAACTGTGAGTGTTTTTATGAATAATAGACAACACTAGGGGCGAACGATCGGAAGTAGGATGGTCATATGCCCTCGTAATTTTCATTGCTTTCACAGTGTTTTTTTGGGGGGAGTATGGATTCCAAACTATTTGAGAATCATAGATTAGTGTTTCTAGTGATAATATCAGGCTGTGGTAATCATATTACGAGTTGTCAGGAAGTGTAAAGTGGAGACTTCATTACCCAACTTCAGAGGTCTCCACAAGTCCTATGGTACTCGACAAAGGCTCAACAAACACCCAAGGAGAAAGCTGAAGGTATGTGCCATAAGTATATGTGATTTTAATATTCTAGGACTAATAACTGATTTTTGGCAAATATTTTTAGAGAGTGTCTGTCGGAGCGCGAATATGCCCGCGGGAGCCGCAAGTCAAAGCAAAACAAGCCCGGGGTTTAAGGGTTAATGAAAGAAACAAGAGTTGTCACACCAGAACAGCTAAAAATGACGGGGAAACAGATTGAATAAGAAACGTTTACTGTATTTACCAACCCAGAAATAATCTGAAAAATATAACAGACTATCAGGAAGAACTGATTTGGTAAGGTGCTTTTACTGCTTAAAGTAAAACATATGTTTAGCCCTCTCAATGGCTGTGGGTTCAGATATTTGCGTGCTCCCGTGGTCGGCCTTGGGACCATTTTTTCAAAGTTCTAAAATAAATTTCTTTTTCTTACATATGTGAAAAGACTCATCTGGCACACCTGTTTTTTTTTTTTTTTTTTTTTTTTTTTTTTTTTTTCTCACCTAAACCTATCCTGTGATTTGCTATGATTCGTGTAAGATTTAACAAAATTAGGATACGTGTTACATCAGCATGTATACATCGGCCGAAAACATCTGGGATGAAGTGAACTGTGAACGCCAGACTGCTTGAGGTGGTAGAGTAGGGTCGTGTAAACACTCCAGTGACCCCCATTCCCTTCCCATAATTGCCTGCAGTTTTTTTTAGCTCACCCTAACTCAGCGTCACTGACACCAGTACAGTAAGGCGTTGTTCAGGGCCAGCAGCTATGAAAGCGATAATCTATCTATCTATTACCAGACGCCTCAATCCTGTTTGGGGTAGCCATAAACAAATCTCCTCCACGTCGCCCTGTCCCCTGCCATTTCACTGCCCTGCTCCCAACTCACACCCCCCTCTCTCATATACCTCTCCACCCTGTCCCTCCATCTCATCCTCGGCCTTCCCCTCCCTCTTCCCCCCTCCACCTCACTCACATACACTCTCTTCGTTGGTGTCTCACCCTCCATCCTCTCCACATGACCAAACCTCATAACGCTTCCTATCACATCCATATCCACACCACAACGCTCCTTTATATCCTCATTCGTCAGCCTGTCTCTCCATGTGACTCCACAGGCTCCTCTTAAATAACTCATTTCCAATGCTCTCACTCTTGACTTGTGTCCTTCCAACAACGTCCATGCTTCACTTCCATACGTTAGAGTTGGTATCACAATACTGTCATGTAGTAACTTTTTCACTTCCATGCTCACTTCCCTGTTTCTTATCACTGCTTTCAAAGAACCAGCAACCTTTCTTCCCTGCTGTACCCTTTCAAGCACTTCACCCTCCAAACCTCCATCCTTACTCATCACACTACCCAAGTACTTAAACGTACTCACATTTTCCAATTCCTCACCATCCAACCTCGCTGTACATTCACTGACTTCACCTCTCTCAAAGACCATCACTTTACTCTTCCCTACATTCACCTTTAGATTCCGTTTCTTACACACTCTCCCAAACTCATCCACCAAGCCTTGCAGCTCCCCTTCGTCTTCACTCAACAGCACAGTATCATCTGCAAACAACAGTACAGGAAGTTTCCAAACACTATCCTCTCTCACCAGGGCCACTCCAACATCCGCTACCCTACCTTGTACCTCTTTAATTACCCCATCCAAGTACAGATTGAACAACCATGGAGACATGACACATCTCTGTTTCAACCCAACCTTCAAAGAGAAAAATTCACTTAATTCACCGTCCACACGCACTGCAGCCTTAGCACCATCATACATACTCTTCATAGCTTTCAGCAACTTCCCATCTACTCCATATATTCTTAATACTTTCCACAATCCTTGTCTATCCACCCTGTCATATGCTTTCTCCAGATCCATGAAAGCCGCATACAACTTCTTTCCCTTCCCTAGAAACTTTTCCATTAAAGATCTAAGAATGAATATCTGATCTGCACAACCTCTTCCCTTCCTAAAGCCTCCCTGTTCTTCTCCAACTAATTCCTCTGTTCTTTCTCTAACTCTGTCAATAAGTATCCTACCATACACTTTTCCTATTACACTAAGATGACAAATGCCCCTGTGATTACCACACACTTCTTTTTCCCCTTTTCCTTTGTACGATGGAATAATTATACCTGACTTCCAATCCTTCGGGACTCTACCTTCCTCCCAGGCCAATCTGCACATCTTCCACATCCATTCTACTACTATCTCTCCTCCATGCTTCAGCATTTCACCACACACTCCATCAATACCTGGGGCTTTCCCCAATTTAACTTTCTTCATTGCTTCCACAACTTCTATCCTACTGATTTCTTCCTGTCTTCTCACCTCCCTCCTTCTCCCGGCCATTCCCCAGCCACTTATACTCGCATTACTTCCATCCTGTATGTTCAACAAGCGATAATGAAATACATTATTGTTTGTATCAGTCCTCTCTCTTTCACTCATATACATAAGAACAAACAATAGAATGAGCAGTAAATGTACACTAACTCTAAGGAGCAGAAATAACTGTGCTCAGACGGTACAAAATATATTGGGAAGAGTGATACCGAACGAAGAATGTGGAACTGAATGCTAACCTACGAGAACATGTGGGACGATAGAGTAATTTTTTTCTGATTAGCAAACATTTTTGTTCCATATCGTCTCATAAAATTGTAAAACCCATAATCTTTCATGTAAGCATACAGCCTAAAGACCATACCAGTTCAGTTCTTATTCCTCTAGTTTGTCTTCTATATTTTTCTGGCTATTTTGAGGGTGGTAAAATAATTATGTTCTCTTGCTGAAAGAAACTTACTCAAAATTAGGACGGAGGTAACATAAGCATGTAAACATCAACGTGGAGTGAAGAGAACGCCTGACTGATGGGATGGTAGAGTAGGGTCGTGTACACACACCAGTGACCTTCGTTCCCTTCCCGTAATTGATCGCAGTTTTTTATAATGCCCTAACTCAATGTCATTCACACCAAAACAGTGAAGTGTTGTTCAAGGCCGGCAGCTATGAAGGGGTTACTGGAATACTGTATGAAAAATTCAAAATGGGCGCAGTGCATAGCGCTGCACTCGCTTGCCGAGAGAAAACGAACTAACCCCTATCTGGTAAACAAATTTTCGCGTGCTTCTCCGTTGAGTCCACGTCCTTCTTCTCCTCACAGCCTCGCTGTATGTGAGGATATTTTCGCAGCCCTTCACCTTTTCGTATTGTTTCGCCATGCCTCCCAAGCCTTCATCTCTAGCTTCCTTTCTGGTCGTTCTATAGCAGCTGTTGTAGACAGTTATCGTTCTTCTCCTAGATCTATCAACAGTGGTGTTCCTCAGGGCTCTGTCCTGTCACCAACTCTCTTCCTTTTATTCATCATTGACCTTCTAAGCTGTACATCTAACCCTATCCACTCATACGCTGATGACTCCACCCTTCCATTCGATTCCCGCAACGTCCATCTCAGCAGTTACTCCAACAGGCAAGGGATGAGGCTATGGCACACCTAATGTCTGACTTGGCTCGTATCTCTGACTGGGGTAAAAATAATCTGGTTGTTTTTAATGCATCAAAGACTCAGTTTTTGCACCTATCAACCCGACAAAATCTTCCACAGGTATACCCACTTATGTTTAATAATACTCAACTTAATCCTGCATCATTGTTGAACATGCTTGGGATTTCATTTGCTTGGGACTTGTCTTGGAAAGATCATATTACATCTCTTGTAAAATCTGCTTCCAAATGATTGGGTGTGCTAAGCCGACTCCGTTCCTTCTTTGCCCCTGCACAATTGTTGACTCTATACAGGGGTTTATCCGCCCCTATGTGGAGTACAACTCTCGTGTGGGGAGGCTCCCCACATACAGCTCTTATCAGTAGGGTGAAGTCAAAGGCTTTTCATCTCATTAACTCTCCCCCTCTTACTGACTCCCTTCAACCTCTGTCTCTTCGCCGCAATGTTGCATCTTTATCTCTTTTCTATTGCTACTTCAGTGGTCCCTGTTCCTCTGAACTGTCTGCATGCATTCCTCCACTTCTATGACAGGCGCGTAGCACCCGTCTAGCAGCAAACTCTCACCCCTTTTCTGTCCAACTCTCTAATGCAAGGTTAACCATTACTCCCAGTCCTTCATTTATGCAACAGGTCAACTCTGGAACTGTCTCCCTCTGTCTGTATTTCCTGCTTCCTATGATCTCCAGTCTTTCAAACGCAGTGTGTCAAGGCATCTCGAAATGAATGGATCTTTAATTTGGCTCTCTCTTGTATTTTGTTTTTCTCTTGGAAGGAACAGTTTTGCAGGCTCATTGCCTTTGGTTCCTTCTCCCCCACATAAAAAAAAAAAGCACCCTGCATCATCTCCAGTACTGGGGGAGCCCGCTGCAAAGAAGCAGCAGCACTTTACTCTAATTCTGTAAAGGAAATTGGAAATTATAAAACCCCATGAGGAGGGGCAGGGAGTCTCGGAGATTGGGCGTGCTTTAGGCCTTGCTGTTTCCACCATTGGAACTGTGACAATTGTATACAGGTATTGCTTACTTCTTAATGGGGGGGGGGGTGAAGTTTAGGTGGGGGTCCGAGGGGGTCATGGGATGCATCCCCCCATTTATGTGTATATTTCAATGGGGAAAATCGTTCAGATATATGAAATTTCGAATTATGAAAGTTTTTTTTTGGTCCCTATCCCTTTCGTATCTCAAGGACACACTGTATGCAGTAGGCTTGCACAGTGCGCGACATCACAGTGCGCGAATCGCATTATGTGTGAGTGACCAAAAATCATAACCAAAATCCTTGAATGTGCGAGATTGCCTCATAAAACACAAGGTAGAGGCAAGGAGTGGCTTAAAAACTCCATTTTCCATCAGTATGCTACCCTCACCCCCACACAACGCGCCAATAGTGACCTAGAGTCTCGTGGGGAAGGTGCTTAAGAGGAGTCTGCAGTAAGATCTCGCCAATAACAACTTCGACAATAACGTTTTCGGTAATAACAGTAAGTTAGAATAGATACCCAGTTTCTATAATAATGACGTTTATTTCATGAATACCAAGTTGTTATACTGCCAATACGTCCATAACAAGATGAGGAATGAGACAAACAAGCAAGAAGAGATGAAGGAAATTGCTGAAGATAGGAGCAGTAGCGAGGAGGAGAGGGAGGATCCTTCCCTCACCACCTCCCCAGACTCACCTGGCACCATCCCCTCCTCCTCCACTGCACCACCTGACTCACCAGCTGCCTCCTCCTCCACCTCCACAGCCCCACCTGACTCACCTGCTTCACCTGGCATACCTGCAATGCCCACCATAATGACTGTTGCTGCATTCTGCAAGAAATGTAACATTTGACAGGTCGTAAATTTCTTCGTCAAAGCCTGGAATAATACAACACTGGCAACCGTTAAAAAAGCGTGATGCGGCTGTGGTGGTGGCAGGGGCACTGTAAGTGCATTGCCGTGCCTCAGAATCCCTGTTGTTTAAATCCGTCAGGCCTGTTGTCTGCTGTTGTTAAGGTGACTGCCCATATTTTTGTTACTGTAGCTATATCTGAAGAAATGTCTGAAAAATTTGACCTTTATTATGTCTCTAAGGGCCAAAAAATGTCCAGGTATTAGGGGTTACCACCCATATGTAATTTTTCCCATAAGATTATGTATTCTCAGCGAGTGAATTCACACTGTGCGAGGTTGTGGACCGCCCAGTCTCTCGCGCACTGTGCGAGCCTACTATATATATATATATATATATATATATATATATAATATATATATATATATATATATATATATATATATATATCTATATATATATATATATATTGTTACATAGCCTATGATTTCATCATCCTTTGTGTAATTTTAACGCACAGTATGCTGCATGTTTGATCACGAGCGTGTTCTGCCTCAGTCCCCCCCTTCTACCGTTATAGTAGAGTAAGTCGTCCTTTCTGTTATTCAGTGCGGGATTGTCGACCGTTTGTCCCCATCTCTTCATTTGCGCGTCCTTATTACAAGTTGTGTCAGGCTCTGCCGGCCCCTATATAATGAGCTCAGTCTCTGCATCATTGCCACTTAGATCTGCTCCTCATTTTGTTCACATCTCTGTCCTCCCCTGTACAGATATTATTATTGTGAGTGCTCAAGAAGTCTCCAACCATCTAGCAGCTGTGTGTAATTTGAGTATAACTGTTATTGCATTTTTTCTAGTACTGTATAGCATAAGTTTAATTTGTAGGCCTAGTGAAGTTTTTGTAATTCATGTAGGGTTCTTTATGTCAGTCATTTTTGATAATAGTTTGTATCTGTAATTATTTATCTGGCATTCACTGAGTATTATCTGGTATCTCATTTTATCAGGGCTGACTTAGATAAATTTACTCTTGCTAATTTCGTGTTAATAGAGGCTATTGCAGTTAACCATATATTTAACCTGTTTTTGCCATTACATTATCCTTATGAGTCCTGAATGTTTTATTGTTAGTTTGAGCATTAAACTTTGACTTGTAATTTTACCTAACTCTTTTGTTTTGAACCTGGAACTTTGCGGGACAGTAGTGATTTTAGTATTCTCACTTGAAGTGTTCATTATCTCTCTCTGTTCCGTAACATAAATTTGGCGACCTCATATCAGGATATTCAGGATATTATCATAAGGATATTGTTTGATATTTTGTGACTGTGATATATTCATGATGGCTACTATTTCTACACTTGATGAAGCCAAAGATTTTTTGTCAAATGTGCAAACAGTGTGTGATATAGAAAACAGAACAAAGAATGAACTTAAGCTTGTTGCTCAACAATTGGGAATTGTTGTTCGCTCTCATCATTCTAAAGATCAAATTGTTGACATGATTAATGAAAACTTGTTTAATGTAACTCCTCCAAATGAGCAAACGCAGATTGAATTAGCTAAGTTACAGCTAGCCCTGCAGGAGGCCCGTGCTAAGGAGGCTGAGTTTCACGCACAAGTTGAACTTGCTAGGATTCAGGCAGACCATGAGTATCGCATGAAACAATGTGGAACTGGATCATCTAGCTCTGATGATTTTGATGTGGCTAAAAATGTTAAACTTGTCCCTCCTTTTAATGAATCTGATTTAACAAAGTATTTTCAGTTGTTTGAGAGGGTAGCTACAGGTTTTAATTGGCCTAAGGAGTATTGGCCAGTACTCCTTCAAACTGTTCTCACCGGTAAAGCTCAAGTAACTTATGCATCTTTGCCTCAGGATCAGTCTGATAATTATGATGTAGTAAAGAGCTTGATTCTTAAGGCCTATGAGCTTGTTCCTGAAGCTTATAGAGTAAAATTTAGGACAACTTACAAGCAAGATAAGCAATCCCATGTTGAGTATGCAAGAATCAAAGAAGATTTGTTAGAGCAGTGGTTAAATTCTAAGAATGTGGATTCTGATTTTGGTAAATTTAAGCAGATGATTTTGCTGGAGGATTTCAAAAGGTGTATTAGTAAAGATGTAAGCCTATATCTTGATGAGAAAAGAATAGATAATTTGTCTGATGCTGCAGTTTTAGCTGATGAGTATGTTCTCACTCACAAGAGATATTCTAGAGAAAAAGGGAAAGCTGAGAGTAAGTACGTTGCCTCTACTCAGAGTACAGGTAACAGGAAAGAGAATAAGGATGATGTTTCTCAGGAAGTAAATACCAGCTTCACCTCTAGATTTCAGAAAAGTAAATGTACTTATTGTAGTAAGCTTGGTCATACTACAGAGAGATGTTTCAGGAGACAGCGTGATGTGAACAAAAAGGAGTCTTTAAATATTCAGTCAATTGGTCTAGTGTCCACTCTTGAGAGTTCCCAGAATTCTTTAACTGAGTTAACTGAACCTGCTTTGAGGGGTAACTTAAATTCTCATGATGGAGCTCCTCTTGAGCAGTAACGTGGGTGACACTCTCAAGAGTTCATGTGCTAATTTCCTGTCTGATGGTTTTGTCAGTCCTCTGGACAGTAATGACAGGAAATCAGTTAAAATATATCGTGATACAGGTGCTTGCCAATCCCTTATGCTGACCAGTGTTCTAGGCTCTAATTTTAATTCCTCTGATGAAACTGTAATCTTACAAGGTGTAGGGAATAATTACTTCTCTGTTCCTCTGTGCAGAGTGAATTTAGAGTCTGGTTTTGTTAATGGTTCTGTTATGGTTGGGTTGGTTGAGACACTCCCAATGTCAGGTGTAACTTTCTTACTTGGAAATGATATTGGTGGAAGTCAAGTGTGTCCAGCTCCTCAGTTGTCTAGTGAGCCAGTGGCTGTGTCCCAGGATTGTGGTGTCCCTGATGTGTTCCCTGCATGTGCTGTCACTAGGGCTAAGTCTAAAGTTACTGGTGATTTAGAGGATAATGATGATGATGATGTTATCCTAGCTGACACTTTTCTTGCTAATTTGGACCACTCACCAGATGAGGCAGTACCCCGTAGGGTTGATAATTTGTCTCGTCAAGAGTTGGTTGAGTTGCAGGTTGCTGACCCTGAGTTGAAAGGTCTAGCTAACTCTGCTTACAGTGAAGAAGAGTCAGCCGGTGCTTCTACTTGTTATTATGTAAAGTCAGGAGTACTTATGAGGAAGTGGAGACCCCCAACAGCATCAGCCGACTGTGAATGGGAGGTTGTACATCAAGTTGTCATCCCTCGTGTTTGTAGGCAGGATATCATTAGAGTGGCTCATGATTCCAGTTTGGCAGGACACCTTGGAGTGAGGAAGACTGTGGCACGCATTTTGAAACACTTCTACTGGCCAGGTATCTTCAGGGATGTTTCCTGGTATTGTAAGTCTTGTCACACCTGTCAAGTTGTGGGGAAGTGTAATCAGACTGAAAAGGTTGCACCTCTAGTTCCCATTCCTCCTTTTGAGGCGCCTTTCACCCGTGTGTTGGTGGATATTGTGGGCCCTCTTCCTAAGACTTCTTCAGGATTTTCTTATGTGTTGACCATGATTGATATGGCTACTCGTTATCCTGAAGCCATTCCACTTAGAAACATCTCAGCAAAGAACGTGGTTAAGGAAATGCTAGGGTTCTTCACAAAGTTTGGTCTGCCCAAGGAGGTACAGTCAGACCGGGAAGTAATTTCATGTCAAATGTTTTCAAGCAGTCTCTGAAAGAGTTGGGCATCACCCAGATCACGTCTTCAGCTTACCATCCCCAGACCCAAGGAGCGTTGGAGAGATATCATCAAACACTCAAATCGATGCTCAAGAAATACTGTTTGGAACATCAGAAAGACTGGGATAAAGGTCTTCCATTCGTTGTGTGTTTGCCGCAAGAGAATCTCCAAATGAATCACTGGGCTTCTCACCTTTTGAACTACTGTTTGGCCATGAAGTAAGAGGACCCCTTAAGCTACTCAAGGAATGCTGGCTGTCGGAGGAAGATGACGTCAACCTGCTGGAGTATGTGATGAATTTCAAAGAACGGCTGTCCACTGCTTTACAGCTACGAGAGAGAATTTAGGAGCTGCTCAGGAGAAGATGAAGACTTGGTATGATAAGAAGTCCAGGTTACGCCACTTTCAGCCAGGAGATCAGGTTTTGATTCTGCTACCAGTTCATGGGCAACCTCTTCAAGCCAAGTTTAGTGGCCCTTATTTCGTGGAGAAGAAACTCAGTGATGTCAGCTATGTCATCGCCACACCAGATCGTAGAAAGAGCAAGCAACTATGTCACATCAACATGCTAAAGTTATATCACAGGCGGGACGAAAATAATCCAGTCTGCACTGTAGCTGTTCCACCCGAGAGTCTGCAAGTGAAGCTCTCCCATGCAGTATGAGCCTGAGTGATAGTTTGGGGAAGAATCCTGATATCATGAATGATCTCCAGACTAAGCTTTCATCTACCACCCAAGGAAAGGCAGGAGTTTTCGGCATTACTGCAGGAGTACCCGCAAGTGTTCCGTGCCACTCCAGGAAGAACCACTGTGTTGATGCATGATGTCGATGTTGGAGACGCAAAGCCAATTAAATTGCCTCCTTACCGTGTGAACCCAGTGAAAGTTCCTCTCATCCAGAAGGAGCTTGACTACCTGTTGGACCACAAGATGATTGAGCCCTGTCAGAGCGAGTGGAGTTCTCCTGTCACTCTAGTCCCTAAGCCAGGTGGGTCACAGAGGCCTTGCATTGACTACAGACGTGTTAATCAGATAACCAAAACAGACACCCTCTCCCTCGCGTGGAAGATTGCATAGACAAGATCGGAAAGGCTAGGTACATAAGTAAGTTTGATTTGTTAAAGAGATACTGGCAAGTACCTATGACTGAACGTGCTAGGGAGATCTCATGTTTTGTAACACTAGGAAAGGCTTTTTGCATGTTCTGTAATGCCGTATGGTATGAAGAATGCACCAGCCACATTTCAGAAGCTCATGAATGTTGTAACAGAGGGTTTGGCAGGGTGTGTTGTTTATATTGATGATGTATTAATCTTCAGTGACAACTGGAAAGATCACCTATGCCATGTCAGTAAATTTCTTGACCGTTTAGTTCATGCTAATCTTGTAGCTAATTTATCAAAGTGTGAGTTTGGTCAAGCTAAAGTTCAGTACCTTGGGTATGTAATTGGTGATGGACATGTTGCACCACCAGGAGCTAAGGTTCAGGTTATAAGTGATCTTCCCAGACCTAAAAGTAGGAAAGAGCTACAAAGATTTTTGGGAATGGTAGGTTATTACAGGAGATTTGTTCTTAACTTTTCTATTCTTGTATCACCACTTACAGACCTACTGAAAAAGGGAGTTAAATTTGTCTGGACCGATAACTGTGAATCCTCTTTCAACAAACTTAAAGCTATTCTATTAAGTCAGCCAGTGCTCGCAACTCCAAATTTTGCTAAGCCTTTTAAGATGGCTGTTGATGCAAGTGATACTGGAGCTGGGGCTGTTTTGCTGCAAGAGGATGATCAGAGTATTGAACATCCTGTATCTTATTACAGTAAGAAGTTCACTCCACCTCAAAAGAACTACTCAACTATTGAGAAAGAGCTTTTGGCCTTGATTTTGGGTTTACAGCATTTTTCATTTTATTTGTGTTCTGGTTTTGACCCCATAGTCATTTATACCGATCATAACCCACTGAAATTCCTTAGTAAGTTTAAAGATAAAAATCAGAGATTGACAAGATGGAGTCTACTTCTTCAGGAGTATTCATTAGACATACAACATGTCAAGGGGAAAGAAAATGTTATTGCAGATTGCTTATCTAGACTTTAGACAGATTGTTTTAGAGTAATAAGAAATTTCCTTTGTAAATTTCTTTTTCTTTGTGGGGAGGTGTTACATAGCCTGTGATTTCATCATCCTTTGTGTAATTTTAACGCACAGTATGCTGCATGTTTGATCACGAGCGTGTTCTGCCTCAGTCCCCCCTTCTACCGTTATAGTAGAGTAAGTCGTCCTTTCTGTTATTCAGTGCGGGATTGTCGACCGTTTGTCCCCATCGCTTCATTTGCGCGTCCTTATTACAAGTTGTGTCAGGCTCTGCCGGCCCCTATATAATGAGCTCAGTCTCTGCATCATTGCCACTTAGATCTGCTCCTCATTTTGTTCACATCTCTGTCCTCCCCTGTACAGATATTATTATTGTGAGTGCTCAAGAAGTCTCCAACCATCTAGCAGCTGTGTGTAATTTGAGTATAACTGTTATTGCATTTTTTCTAGTACTGTATAGCATAAGTTTAATTTGTAGGCCTAGTGAAGTTTTTGTAATTCATGTAGGGTTCTTTATGTCAGTCATTTTTGATAATAGTTTGTATCTGCAATTATTTATCTGGCATTCACTGAGTATTATCTGGTATCTCATTTTATCAGGGCTGACTTAGATAAATTTACTCTTGCTAATTTCGTGTTAATAGAGGCTATTGCAGTTAACCATATATTTAACCTGTTTTTGCCATTACATTATCCTTATGAGTCCTGAATGTTTTATTGTTAGTTTGAGCATTAAACTTTGACTTGTAATTTTTACCTAACTCTTTTGTTTTGAACCTGGAACTTTTCGGGACAGTAGTGATTTTAGTATTCTCACTTGAAGTGTTCATTATCACTCTCTGTTCCGTAACAATCTATATATATATAATATATATATATATACATATATATATATATATATATATATATATATATATATATATATATATGCATATGTGTGTGTAAATACAAACCTTCATGCAAGCATGGAACAATGCCATACATAACAGATGAAATTTGCATAAGGAGTATGGATGTAATCTCTAATAGTATAATGGTAATTTAATGTTTGGTTATGTTTCTTCCACATATTATGTCCTTGTTTCTGTTCTCTTGGTCTTCCCAAGAACAGCTCAGAGCTTCCGGGTCCCCAAATTTCAATCTCATTCATCTTGTGGTGCGTGCAGAGGACTGTGCTGGGCAGTGGAGGAGACTGAACATAGTGACAGCAACACCGGGAATCCTTGTAATGTCATGCTTTGTTCATTCTTGCCATTACTGAGCTATTTTGTTCAGTGTTTGAAAGATCTCTTTTACTTCAGTGGTTTATGGTTAGCTGAGAAGAATGAACAGAAGGTTATTGACTCCTTGAATCCGGGTGATGTCATTCTTAGTTCGTTTTTTCTACTGTACTACCAGCTAGATTTAATTCAACTTACGAAATGCCTTTCTTACTGAAGGAGTTTATTAAAGGCTATAGTTAACCATTCCTGCTGGAAATGTGTGTCCAAATCTGAATAAAATTGTCAGGAAATGGCAGGATTAGACTAAAAGACATCCCGGTCTTCATTCAGATAGGAAATCATGAAAACCGTAATTGTATGATTGTCTCATTCAGCTATTGTAGGGGATATTACTACACTGTGAGAGTTAAACTAGACTAGTAAAGAAGTACAGTCAGTCCTCGTAAATCGCGTGTTCATAAATCACGGATTCATAAATCATGGCTAAGTGGCTGTCAGACTGCCGGCACCCTTAAATCACTGTTAAGTCACGAAAATCGCAGACCTAGGCACCCAAGTGGGCCCTTTCCGAGGAGAATCGTAAACCGCAGCATTCAAATTGAAAATCGCGACCCAACAACCAATCATCACGCATCCCTGGTGGCAAGTGTGCATACTAATGCCACCATGTTGTTGTTGTTCTTGTCCCGCCAGTCCGCACACTACAGACCGTCACCGTGGAGTACGAGAGTTACCTGCCTTTTTTGTGCAACTTCCCCCCGCCTCCTACCTGCCATGGCCCCTCCCAACCCCCCAGTGAAGCACTGTAAGCAGTATGGCATCGAGAAGCTGCCGCAGTTGTCGTACAATCAACGTTTGGAGCTCATTTGTCGTGTTGAGAGGGGAGAGAAGTTTTCAAAGCTGGTGAAAGAGTTTAGGAAGAACAAGTGCTGAGAGGTTCTAAGTTCTTCCCAACACCACCCAATCCATTCACTTAAGCAATTTCATCATAGGATTAAGGTGAGATCCCTTAATACATGCACTGAATATTCCTAAATTTGTATGAGTGTGTTTGATGGTGCCTAGATAGGTGCAGGTAGGGTGCTTTGGGGGCGAGTTGGCCAAAGTCCAGACCCAAATTAATTTTTCACATAAACGAAAACGATAAGAGTTATTATTCATAAATCACGGCAGTGGTCCAGACCCAAATTGCCGCGATTTATGAGGATTGAGTGTAGAAGGTAAGGGGAAGATTTGGTAAGGCAGGAGCTGTGAGGAGATCAGTAATTGTCTTGGCTTTGAGAATAAATATTGGTACAGTGGGGAATGTAAGGTGAAAATATGGCAATAAATTTGTATCAGTAATTTGTAGGTGGTGGCGACCATCATCCACTCACTTGATGTAGTGCTGCCTACTTCTTAGCCTTTATCATTCTTTTTCTATGCCTGCCCTCCACTCTTCCTATTTCTCCCATCTTTCCTGTTACTTCTTATTGTTTTTTTTCCCTTTACAGGTGGCTTTACATTGAGTGACAAGCCAAATGGTTTCCTGTAAGCTAAGAAACCATTTACAACACTGGGTGGTAACCATATAACGAAACCATACGTGCTCTGTACATGTCAGCAAGTGGGTTGGTGGAAGGTTAGTGCCCCTCCCCATAAAACAAATAACTCAAAGTCAAATGGCCACCCCTTACAGGATTATGGCGTCTGGCAGTGGATAGATAGATAGATTCTGTTATGTATCTGTATTGTTAACCCATCAGGTGTCTGCCTCACACACATATTGTACATGGTAGCTGATGCGACAGTACATTGTCAGTCTCGTATAGCTACGTTTTGATCCTCCCACCAATATGGGTGAATCAGAAGGACCATAAATATCAGAAACTGGTAAGTGGTAACTTCTACTCTCCTGCCTGAGGCCTCTAAGACCCTGGTAGACCCGGACTGCAGGCCCCAGTACCATTGTTCATCATCATCATCATCCAATCCTACGTTGCCCCATAAGGAATGTAGGAGCCCAGGGCTAGGCAAGTTGGTCCTGACATTTAAGATGAGAGTGACCAGCCTCACTCATCCCTGAGTGGCATCGCTTGAGCAATAAACCCCAACCCTCCTTAGATATAAACCTTCACCAGCTCAATCAGATTGGAGTGCCATAATTGCCTACTAAACCACCAGGTGCCAGAATTTGGTTATATGGTTACCATCCAGGGTAGTAAATGGTTTCCTTGTGTACATGAAACCATTTGCCTTGTCACTCAGTGTAGAGTCACCCACAGGCAGAAGGAAGAGGAAAGAATGAAGGAAAGAAAAACCGAAGAGGGAGTGTAAAGTCACCCGTAGGCAGAAGGATGAGGAAAGAATGAAGGAAAGAAAGACAGAAGAGGATGGAAGGAAAGAATGTTGTTTCACCAAGTATTTCCTGTACTGCAGTGTGGTACTTATTACAAAGTAACCAGATTATAACAACATTCATAATATCAAGTAATATAAGTGTAAAACACTCAGTAAAGTGTATAAGAACATAAGTGAAAAAAAGTGCTTAGTAGCAACGTCACGAGACAACACACAACTGTTCTCTCACTTGAGCTTGACAGTCAAGGTCACATGACAGTGTAACTAGGATGATAGATCTAAACTAGTATGTTTAGGCCAAAATACACGTTTTTTTAATACAATTAACCACACATTAATTTTGCTGACCCAGAAATGTCCCATAAAGATACAGGCAACTTGCTGCCAAAGTTATGTGACTTTCAGAACAGTGTGGGAGCCTTAAAATAGTTCAAACATGTCAGATTGCTATGCTTTTTTCATTTCATGGGCCACAATACATTTTCTTTGCCACCAACCCCAACAGTGATTTTTGCAGACCTGGGGATATCTCTTAATGATATATGCAACCAACCCTTTATGAGTTAATTAATAAGGTTTCTTCAGTCTCTATCACAGTGCGGGGAGCTTAGTGGTAGGGTGTCAGGCTGGAGACTGTGAGGTCGAAGGTTCGCGCCTCACCTGGTGGCTGCTGTGCTGGGAGGGGTAGTTCTCTTCTGTCACCCTAGCAGGGCTGTATGATCTAATAAGGTCTAGCTCGGGGATTAAGCCCTCTCTATCACAGTGCCCCACCCCCGCCACGGAACTCCTTGATAGATACGACATTGACAGAACTTCTTCCTAGCTATGTCCTTACATGCTTCTGCCACTCTCAGTCACATGTTTACATGTGCCACGCATGTGGTCCCATCCTTACATCATGGTACAGGTTCTCCTTAGAAAGAGCCATTTCTTAGACTTCCAAGTTAAAAGAGGTGGAGCACTTGTTATGTGTATCTCTATAAACTTAACACTCCATTTCTGTCCTTTGTCTATATATATAAAGCATTGAGTTGTGTGGTAGAGCTTGGATTAATCCAGAAAGAAATCATGCTGGAAACAAGTCATTGGACTGGAGCCAGATTTAAAGGAAATTCAAAATTTTTTTTAATCATAGTGTCTGACTTATTTTGATTATTTTTACTTTTATGGTCTCCCTTCCTCCTGTTTAGTGGGGACCATACTTGATTATCAAAACCAGTTCTACCAGAAATAACATATCAAATAGAGTAACATTAACCATTTCCTCTGGTAAGGCATACTAGGCCAAGTTAGCCTATTGGAACCATTCCTGCTGTAAGTAGCCTATCAGAGCAGATCATGCTAGTGGAGGGGAGGCGGTGGCTCAATCGATAGAGAGGTGGCCTGCAGTCCTAACGGACCCAGGTTTGAATCCCAGCTGGGGAAGGGAACAGTTTAAGGATTTGAATTTCATTGAATCAGGCTTTACTGATCTACCAGAAGACCCGCTGACATGTCGTAAAAATACCCCCGCTAATACCAATATACCAGTCCTGTATGAGACAGCCCTAGCATGTATTCAATATGGACGGTGAGTGTTAGCGCTGAAGTGGTGACATGTAGAGGTGTTGGTATGTAGGAGGACTGCTGGACCTTGAGAGCAGGCTGGAACCAGACTGGACTAGAATTCCAGAATATTAATGTACTGCAACACTAGAGAGGAGTTGGACTGGAGTTTAGCTTCTGGGTCTTAGCTGAGTATTGTAGTTGTTAATTCATTGACTATGCAGTTTTGTTTCCTGTTGGTTCTTGGAAAATTTGAGTTATCCAGCAGTAGTTTATATCAAATGGAGGCCATGGAATATACCCACATATCACATCCAGGACTTTTTCCCTTTTTTGAGAATAGTTTGTCACAGCTAAAGGGTTGAATGTATTGTTAGTATTATTAATTGTGAAGTGTTAGAATTATTAATCATGCAGTGTTAGTATTATTAGCCCCTTCATGCACAATGACTCAAAACGAGTCAAAAGGGTGTTAGTCTGAAAAGGAACCGATGATGCACTATGACGCACTTGTTAGTGTTGGTCTGAAGGGTGCTGATTAGGCAATTCAGGACAAAAATATTCACCAAAAATTATGTTTTAGTATGAAATGCATCAACAGTTGGTGTGTTATAGGGGAGGGTGTCTATTTCCAGGCCAACACTCTCAAATAGTCTGCATTCTCTCGGGTTGCAGTTCAGGGGGGGAGGGGGGCATGCGATTTGTGGCAGTTTACCCAAAAACTATTGGTCATATCACAGTTCTGACAATACCCTGTGAAAGCTCATGAAATTCTGCATCTAGGCATGTGCTTAGGTCTTGCATTATGCAGGCAAAATTTTGTTCTAGTGGAGGGGAGTTATTTTCACTGTTCCAAAACAGTATTCTCACCACATTTCAGTACTTTCACAGTACTGTACTTTTACTCACCAGTTTTGTGTGTTTTTATTTGCCTATCTTATACAGTAATATAAACATCAGAGAAGATGATGGTATACAATTTATACTATTATAACAAATTTCTTGGGCAAATAAAATACATGGGGATGTTTTCCTTTGTGCGCGAGTCCAGCCTGCCCTCATGGCATTTTCCCTGATCATGTCACACACGCTTACAGAAAACTTAGTGTGCGAGGGGGGGTTAATCTTGCAATTTAAGATGGTAATTCATTGACATCTCGTTTTTTCCAGATGGCAAGGGCAAGCATACTGGGGTGTAAGCTGGGGTGGCACACGAGTCCACAACCTGCCACCAGCCCCAGTTATTGGTAAAGATGAGCAGAAAAGATTGGTGGTTGTAGTTTCAAGCAGTGAGAACTCAGAACTGTTGGTTCAACTGGAGAATGGAGGCTTCACTGTAGTCTGTGCTACTGGCGCTGGTTACAAGATCCTTGCAGTCATACTTGGACAATGTGATGCCTGTTTATCATCTAAGGTGACTGAAATCATATTTTTTGTTGATTGTTGTGGATATAAGAATGGCATTCTTACAAAAGAAAAAGGGAATGTACTGGGAGAAAGAATGCGTGAAATTGTTTTTAAAAGGAGAGATAGAGAAAAGGGGATAAGTGATGAGTATATGAGGAATGAGCATAAACTTATCTGAAAATGGGATTTATTTGTTTATTTATATTTATATCTTTCTTCTTCCTCTTAATGTTGTTATTATTATTATTATTATTGGAGGGAGGTTTCAATGCTTTCGGAAAGAACAGAAAAGAGAGTGATGGTGAGAGTGTTCTAGCAAGTAATGGATTTTTTTTTTTTTTTTTCCCTTGAAGATTTAGAGTGATAACTATGCACTGGTGACCAGAGTTGGAGTGTGACAGGTGTTGGTGAGATGTGGTGAAGAGAGTGAGAGGATTTAGAGTTAGGATGATGAGTATGCATTGACTGATTAGTATTTGCAACCTGAAGTACTATTTATATCAGTATGATATTCTGTGTAAAAGTTGCTATACATGCTGATAATGACACCAGGCAATATTATTACAATCTGTAGTTAAATTTAAGAGTTAAATAGAATATGATACTTCACAGTTGGAAGAACAGTGAAATGCTGTGCACTGCACTTCCGTTGTGTACAACGTAGCAAAATGTTTCTGACTGTTCCTCATTTGGCCTTGCATTTTGACAGGGCTCAACCTTTCGGTGGGACACTGCAGCACCCCATGCCCTCTTAGAGGCTGTGGGAGGTGGAGTAGTCAGCTACACACACCTTCGTGAACACCACACACTTAAGGTAAACTGCCTTACACAGGGGTAAGGGACTGAATAGGGAGGCTGCCAGAGATTAAGCACCATGGAGAGCCACCATTTGGTGACCAAGGCCAATGCATGCAAGCATGTTCCTGCCTTTCAAAAAACTAAATGAAAACAAATTGATTGCATATATATTTATTACATTTCACTTTATTTATAGTGTACATGCTTAACCCCTAGACACTTTTTTTTTTTTTTTTTTTTGCGCAGCCTCCCTCTCACTACAGCAAGCTGTATTTCCCAAAATAGCTTTTATTCAAACCTTCATATCAGGGAAAGTATAGCAGTTAGAGAAACAAATTAAAGACCATATTACTCACCAACTCTTTTTGCAAATGAAAGCATCCCCAGGTCTGCACGTGGTTGCGTCGATGAGTAAGGACGTGAAGAACATGAATAACTTTTGGCTGTAGAAGCAGGATGCCTCTTTGCATGTGTGCGCGACCCCAACTTTGGCTTTGTTCTCAGCATAATAACTTCTCCACTACTAGATAACCTAGACAGAGTGATGTCCAAGGCATGTCCTATGGCACTGTCACTGAACCCTTTCCTAGTATCCTTGAGCAGAAGTTTGGAAGGGGTGGATGAGGCAAAGGGTCCATGTGAAGTGGGAACGGAATCGGATGATGAGGTATCAGAAAACATTGTTCAGCACATGGCTATGTCAAAAGAAGACTGAGAATACACTTGCGTCAGGTGACGGGAGTCTTTCCCTACCCTTTGGTGATGAGATCAAATGGCGGCCACTTCAAACGGTGCCTAAATACACTTGCAGTCCTGCCAACGCCCGGCGGTCTCCGTCCACCCCTTTTGCATCGGTCCGTACTGACACCCGGCGTGTAAGGGTTAAAGAATGCACTACACATATATAAGTTTGTTGCTAGGTCGGCCACTTCAAACGGTGCCTAAATACACTTGCAGTCCTGCCAACGCCCGGCGGTCTCCGTCCACCCCTTTTGCATCGGTCCATACTGACACCCGGCGTGTAAGGGTTAAAGAATGCACTACACATATATAAGTTTGTTGCTAGGTCCCTAATCCCACTGTCCATTCAGGGTGGTCTTGACAGAAATGCATCCAAGCTCCATTATCATTATTCTTTTCACTGTCTCTTGTCAGTCCAGGCTGCCTTCTCTCATGTCCAGTTCTACTAATTCCTTCCATCTCATTCTTGATTTTCTTTTTTTAGTTCTCCTTTCAACTTTTTCTTTTTTTGTACACATGTTTTTGTTAGCCTTTACCCCACTTTCATTCCACATATTCAGACCATCTTAGTACTTTCCTCCTAACTACATATTAACCACCTCTACACCCATCATTAGTAGCAGTCATGAGCACAGGTACATCTCTAAAATCACACTTTACAATGTACCAGTTCCATACATCCCCTCTGCTAATATTCTTGAAATGACAATTGACACTGGGCTTACTTGGACCCACATACAAGACATTAAGAGATGGTACGCCCTCAGGCTTAGAGCATTCAGGGCAATTACAGGGACAAACATCGGCCAACAGAAGTAAATACTGTAATCTATTTGCTCTCCAAACAATATAACAGATAAGTGATGTTCTTTGCCTTCCCAGCATGGGCCCCCACCGTAACTAACATTCATCATCATCATCATCATCCGGACCTCCATTCCCACCCAAGGGCAGGGTGAGGAGTAGCAGTGTCCAGGCAGCACAAACTTGCCTAATCCAAATAGGCCACACTTCCATTCACTCATCATTCAAGCCCCCGGAATCATGGCTTTACCGGATACGCCAAAAACATTCACCACATTCTACAACTTTACACAAACATATCCGATTGAGTCAATCCGGACGCTGCCATTCTCACAAGGGTTGCCAAAATCCCTGATCATGCACTTCTCCTCACAACATTCATCCAGCCAGATCGATCTCTTGTCAGTTCCCTAGCCTCACTGACTTCCAAACCTCTCTTCCTCAAACACTCATCCACCACGTCTCTCCGCCTTCTCCTTGGCCTACCTCATCTCCTCCCTCCTTCAAATTCGCTCAGGCATACCTTTTTCACCACTCTATTGTTATCCATCCTCTCCACATGACCATACCATCTCAGGACACTCTCTTCAGCTTTGATGTCCACCGGCTTCCTCACTCCACACCTTTGACGAATCACATTACTCGTATCCTATCCCCCCTCTGTACACCACATACATTCCTCAGCAGTCCCATCTCCACTGCTCTTACTCTTGACTTTTCATTTTCATGCCACACCATAGTCTCACACCCATATGTTAGAGTTGGCACTAACACGTCCTCATGTAAGCCTCGTGCAGCTGCAACACTCAAGCCTCTGTTTCTTATCAAGGCGTTCATTGCACCAGTTACTTTTCTTCCTTGTGTCACTCTGCTTTCAACTTCTTTTGCACATTTGCCTCTCTTTTCTATCACTGTACCCAAGTATTTGAACTCTCTCACCAATCACTGTGACATCACACTGGAAGTCACCTTCTCTCTCAATAACCATCACTTTACTCTTCTCTGCATTTACTCTCAAGGCACGACGCTCACAGACATCCACAAAACTCTGCACTAGCCTACCAAGTTCTTGTCTGGTACTTGCAAGCAGTACTGCATCATCAGCATAAAACAAATTTGAGATATTCCATCTATCACCATTCATTACCAATGCCATCCCTTTCTCCATTACTCGTGTTTTTACTTCTCTTATGACCCCATCCATATATACATTGAACAACCATGGGGCAGTGCTGGGAACGCTACTCATAAAAAGTAGCAGCGCTCCCATTCCCGTTACTAGCTCGAAAAAGTAGCGGTGTTAGTGGTTTCGCTACTTGATATGAAATGTAGTGGCGCTCCCGCTACCGCTACTTTGGATAAGAGAAAGGTACATGAAGGAAAGGTTAACAAAAATCTGTGATATAGCAATACACTATACAGTATACTGTTTTAATTATATTAGTCAGTCTGAGTGGTTATGTTCTGTACAGTCGCCCCAAGAAGTGATGGCAGAGTTTCAGATTGCTTCGGTCACTCTGCACTGCCGCACGTTCAATGAAAACAGTGTATATAAGGTAAACATTCAATGCCTTCATCAGGTCATATCAAATAAATTATATATTATATTGCGCTATGAATGACGTAAAATGAAGAACAGGAGGCAGTGATATTAGAAGTTAACACTTAGTTACCTTTCCCGATTTGAATGAATGTGAAATGTATTACTCCGCGCGCGGTGGGCAGTAGGCTTATAACTCCGTGTTCCTGATTTAAATGTTTCCCAGGATTTCAAATACAGATGCTCTAGTTTTGAAGACCGGTTAAGGAAAATTCTAGTGACTGCAATACACTGCCTTATTTTCAAATGTTATGGTGATGATCCAGCAACACTAAGGATGCCATAACAATGAAATTATTCTTCGTAATGATGCCCTACCTGCGGTAGCAGCAAGACCATACTGCCTTTTATTCCGTCTTCCTCTCTCCAGTAATAATTATAATTAGCAACCTTATTCCCAATTGATGCAAAATTATTATTAGCTGTAAGGAGGTATGACAGATTCTGCCTTTTTCTCTTACACTAAACAATAAACAGGACCAAAACATAAGTTCATAAACTCTTCCAGTGCAAAAGCACGCACTCTTTACTCTATCTTTTAATCTTAATATCAGTCTTTTTAAATAAACTGTGATGCCCTTGTAATGCTAGGTGAAATTAGGCTCGACTTCTCTTTCCTATTTCACCTAACGTGGAGTGGGGTCCTCTTTCGAGACCGGACCTAGTGCAATAAAGAGAGGCAGGACACAAAAACTCTAGGCAACAACCTTTACACGTATATTACCACAGTCAGACACAGGACAAATCAGCAGATATTACAGCACAATATGTAGCAACATAAAACCTTATCTAGGATATGTGTATCTCGCAGGATACTTGCTTCTCTGATACTAATGACAACACAAACAATCCTAGTGCATCAGGAGTGCAGTAAATATAGGCGCGCGCACGGGGGCGCGGGAGGGGGGTTGAGTCTCACTAGGAGGAGATAGGGGAGGTGCGGGGAGTGACTTGTGATGGCTAGGGGAAAGTTATGGTAATACTGAAGGGCGGCAGATATTAGCCATGAAGTTTATATGGTTTCCACTAGCCAAAATACTTTGGTAATTGATTTTATCCTTGATTTACACTTATTTGAGATATAGGAGTGAGAGCGGGTGGTAAACAAGATTTATGGGTAGTGTGGGGGAAGGAGAGAATACCATTAATACTTCCTTTCACAATATTCCTTCACAGTAATGGGGGTACGTCTTTATAGGCACAGGTTTATTAATTGTATAACAGAGTTGTCACTCACACGTATAGTCAATCAGATCTTGTTTCACACTCTCGTCCTTTAACTTCTCACTGTGATCTGATCTACTCCGATATTCACTATATGAAATCACTGCACAATACTTACATTAGGGGAAATCACACTTAACCTAAATCACTCGTGCAACAATATCCATGTATTCATCAGGGTGATAGGCAGGAACATGTCGGCGGCGATCCTGCTGGGCTAGGGGCACCGCCAATGCGAGGCGTGCCGAGAGGGCACGTGATGGCTCGTAAGGACGTCCTCTCATGTCCTGGACTTCCCATGGCTTCCGGACTTGGCTCCGGCGTGTGGCCCTCGGGACTGGGGCCAAATAGCTCCAGGAACCTCTGTGATAAGTCCCAGCGTCATGGGGGCGTAGAGAGATCACGCCCGGGTGTCCTGGGGAGAACCGAGAGAGACTGTGGGCTGCGGTCTCCAGCGTCTAGGGGCGCTGACAGGGGAGGGCTGCGGCAGCGACTTCCACCGGGGTCCGTCAGGTGTGTCTGCTTTAGAGCCAGGCGTAGGGAACAGAGACCAGGGGAGGCTGGGGGGCCTGTCTGGGTCACTCTAGAACGGGAAGCCTGGGCTTCAGTCTCCTGCCGTGGGGACGTCTCTCTACTCACCTCCCTCTGCACGCCCTCGGAGCGACCGTAGATCGTCTCACGAGGGAGGGAGCGACAATAGGTCGTCTCTACCACGACACTCTCGGAGCAACCATAGATCGTCTCACGAGGATGGGAGCGACCATAGATCGTCTCTACCTGAGCACTTTCGGAACGACCATAGATCGTCTCACAAGGGTGGGAGCGACCGTAGATTGTCTTTACCAGAGCACCTTGGGAGCGACCATAGATCGTCTCTACCGGAACACCTTGGGAGCGACCATAGATCGTCTCTACCGGAACACCTTGGGAGCGACCATAGATCATCTCTACCGGAACACCTTGGGAGCGACCATAGATCGTCTCTACCGGAACACCTTGGGAGTGACCATAGATCGTCTCTACCGGAACACCTTGGGAGCGACCATAGATCGTCTCTACCGGAACACCTTGGGAGCGACCATAGATCGTCTCTACCGGAACACCTTGGGAGCGACCATAGATCGTCTCTACCAGAGGGGCGCTGTCTGGAGTATGTTTTCTAACTCCACCCCTAGCTAGCTCAGCAATTCCACTCCGCGAAGATAGTGTCCTTCTCCTACGGTGGCAGCGGCGCGGTGGCTGCATGTCGCAGGGGCGCACGACCTGGGCTGACATGTGTCGCTGTTGCCCGGAGTGGTGGTGGCTGGTGGTGGCCACCCTGTGGGGTCCCCGTGGGGGTGTCGGCATATCTGTGGGCACACAACGCTGTTCTTGGCTTCCCCTGTCGTCGGGGGTACTATGGTATTCTTTGGGGACACTGTTTTTCAAGCCACGCATTTTAGTCCTGCTGAACAGAAAATGCTGATTTGGAAGTTTTGAACTCAATTATTTGTATATGAACCTCTGCATGTTACTACTCTTGGTTATCGATTATGCACTGAGGATATCAGATTATAACAGAAGTCAGCATTCTGTAAGGAGCTCCGACTCTAGGCAAACATCGTGGTTCTTTTTTTATACTTCTTTCACCGACAGCCCTCTGGCTTATATTAAATAATCCAGAGATTTTTCTTAATGGAAAACTGGCCAAAGGCAGTGTAATAACTGCATGTCTTTGAGTAATTGTTATCTCTTTTCGTGTGTTGATCGAAACATTTAAAATAGCTTACTGGTTTACGCCGCCTTCCCGCTTTCTGTCGTCGTCCATGGAGACATTGGAAACGGAAATATACGACTTTAAATTATTCCCTGGTATTGCAACGGATATTATTTTATAAGTAATAATTACTAATTTTTATTGTTTATTGAAGCTCCCTTTTGTTCAGTCTTACACTACTAAAAAATTATTGCGTGTTACCATACTAGACTTGAATTCCGCAAATTATTCCTGACTGTCCATGAGCTATGTTGTGAAATTTCAATTAGTTCCGTTTAGGATCTCCTATTATCGTAACTAACGAACTGCTTCCTACAATTTTGAAATATACAGGTACTTTGGCATTGCTTTATTGTTTTTTGTAACAATTTTACGTATTAGGTTTCTCATCGTAGAAATATAAGGAAGAGTATGTGCACTGTCGCTGACCGAAAATTTCCGGATACTCCGCCGTCACTTCTTAGGCCGACTGATTCTCTTGACCTAGGTACAAGTAACGTCAGTATATACGTATAATGAAAATAAAAAAAACATCATATACATGTTGGTGGCACTTTCATTAAGCTTAGAGCCAAAGGTACGGGAAAAAGCTATTTACTGTATAATGTAACAAATGTTCTTTTACATTGTTACATAGTATACCTACTGAAAGTAACGTATGTAAATATAAGGCAAAAAAATGTGGCCTACCATTGCTACATATTATATAGATTTATTATATTTTTAATGACACATATTTAAGATATGTATGAAAATGAAAGTAGAAATGAACTGAGGCTTTCTTGTAAAGGCTATTTATCTAATAGCAATGTTTTTTTTTTTTTTTCATTACTTTAAACTGAAAGTAACATACTGTTACGAAATAATACCGTAGTGAGTAAGAATTAGTCCGAAAGAGAGAGTGAGGAAGAGAGCGGCAGTTAGGGTTGGGGAGAGTTAGAGGTGTATTTACCTATTTGTAGTATACAGGAATTGAGCAATGCTCGTGTTGTCCTGTCTCCATATCCACATTTATCAAGTCTACCTTTACACACATGAATGTTTTTCTCATGCACCACCTCTTTGTCTAAGTCGTTCCAAATATTTAAGTATTTACCTAATATACCTAATTGTGATATACATGGAAAGTACTATGCTCGTGGGTTTCCGTCGCTGTTTCTCAGTAAGTCAAATTTAGCTTTAAACTCATTTAAGTTTTTAGACTGGACAGTCTCCTTGTCCAGGCTATTCCATAAGTCTATACTTCTGTAAGGAAAGCTATATTTCTTGATATCCTTCAAGCAGCTTGACTTTTTCAGTTTCATTCCGTGTCCTCTTGTTGCTCTCTTATCCCATACAAACAGATCTTCTTTGTCAATTTTATCTACTCCCACCATGGTCCTGAACACTGCAATCATATCTCCCCTTTTTCTCCTTTCCTTTAAGGAAGGCAAATCCAGTTTTTCCAGCCTCTCTCTGTATGACAGGTCTGTCAGACTGGGGACCATCTTGGTTGCTGTTCTTTGTATTCTCTCAATCTTGTTTATATCTTTCTTTCTGTGTGGGGACCACACTACCGCTGCATATTCTAACCTGGGGCAGATCATGGCCACTATCAATTTTTTCATCATCTCCTCATCCATATAATGAAATGCTACGCTTATGTTAGTCAAGAGTTTATAAGTCTCTCCAACTATCTTGTTAATGTGCTTTTCTGGTGACAAACTATCTTGGACCAGCACTCCCAAATCTTTCTCTTCTCTCCTTTTTGTGATTAATTCATTACCCAACAAATAATTCAGTGATGGCCTCCTGGTGCTTTTACCCATTTTCAATATTTTACATTTCTTTACATTAAATTTCATTTTCCACGTCCGGCTCCAATTGTGTATCCTATCCAAATCCTCCTGCAGTATTTTACAATCCTCCTCGACCTCTACCTTCCTCAAGATCTTTACATCATCAGCAAACAGACTTCCATAACTGTTCACTCCATCTACCATATCATTTACGTAAATCAGGAACATTACTGGCTCCAACACCGAGCCTTGAGGTACTCCACTTGATACTTCTCTCCTTCCAGACATCCTATCCTTTATTACTGTCCTCATTTGTCTGTCTCTCAAAAAGTCTTTCATCCATTCCAGAAGTTTCCCCTTCAGTCCTCCTATATATTCTTGTTTCCACATTAGTCTCTTATGAGGTACCTTGTCAAAGGCCTTCTCTAAGTCTAAGTACACACAATCCACCCAACCATCTCTCTCTTGCACCACGTCAATCGCTCTTGAGTAAAAGCTCAACAAGTTAGAAACACATGACCTTCCACTTCTGAATCCAAACTGACATTCAGCCAAAATATTCATCTCTTCCAGATATTTTATCCATCTCGTTTTTCAGGATTCTCTCACACAATTTTGCGACCATGCTGGTTAGAGACACTGGTCTATAATTCAGGGGTTCTTCCCTGTTTCCTCCCTTGTAAATTGGTACCACATTTGCCCTCTTCCATTCTTGTGGCACTTTCCCCTTTTCCAGTGAGCATACGATTAAACTGTGAATTTTATCCACCAGTTGTTCTCTGCATTCCTTCAGTACCCAATTAGAAATTCCATCAGGTCCTGGGGCTTTCCTTACATCTTGAGTTTCCAGTAATTTTTACACTTCCTGTATCTCCACTTTTATATCTTTTATCACTGGAACATTTCTAATCACTCCCTCCCTTTCCACAAGCTCCTTTTCTTTAGTGAAAACTGACTGGAAACGTTTGTTCATTATTTCTGCTTGCATTGCCGCATCCTTAAAGACCTCTCCTTCTACTTTCAGTTTGGTGATTCCTTCCTTTTGTTTCAGTTTGCCATTAACAAATCTATAAAACAGTTTGGGTTCATCCTTGCATTTGTCTATTATACCTTTTTCAAAATTCCTTTCTTCTTCTCTACATATTCTTGTGTATTCATTTCTTGTTCTTTTATATTCTTCCTTTGTTCTGTTGTTACCTCTCTTTCTCCAAGTGTTCCACGCCTTATCTCTCTCTTTTTTTGCTATCATACACCTTGTATTAAATCACTCCTTTTTCCTGTTTTCTTTCCCTCTTACTCTTGGTATAAATTTTTCCACTCCCAAATTATAGAGGTCTAGAAAGATATCCCACTTCCTCTGTATCTCTCTTGTTTCTCTGAATTTTCTCCAATCCGCATTTTCAAAAAAGTTTCTCAATCCTGTAAAATTTGCTTTCCCAAAGTTGTATCTTCCCTGTCTATGAAGCTCGTCTCTTGGCTCGACGTTCCCTATTAACATCTGGAACTTAATGACCACATGATCACTTTTTCCTAAAGGACAGAGATATTTCAATGATTCTGTTACATCGGGTTCTTTGGTGAACAGTAAATCTAACCTTGCTGGTGTGTCCTCACCTCGAAACCGTGTCTCTTCTTTGACCCATTGCATCATCACATTATTCATTATTATATTTAATAACATAGTGCCCCACGAATCCTCGCTGCCTCCCGAGTACCATTCCTCCCAGTTCACCTCTTTACAGTTAAAGTCACCCACCAAAATTATATTATTGCTTTTCTCAATTATTTTTTGCAAATAGCTAGCCATATCTGACAACATCTCGTGGTATTCATCATTCTTCCATGCTCTCGTCTTTGGGGGAACATACACTACCGCCATATCTTTCTTAACATTCTCTCCAGTTTCTAATTTCATATATATCACTTCAGCCCTGCCTTTTCCCATTTCCACAGTATCTACATTTATGTTGTTCTTCACTGCTATCATCACTCCTCTTCCCTTTTTTTCTTTTCTGTCTTTTCTCCACAGTTTGTATTTACCATCTCCCAAATGAACATCAATATCTTCTCTTAATTTTGTCTCTACAAAGCACATGACATCAGGTTCATGTTCTCTCAAGAAATCGTTAATTTCGATCCTTGTCGATATGAAACCATCAACATTAGTATATATCACCTTCAAATTATTTTTGACGTTTTTAATACCTTCTTCTCTCCTACTGTCTGTCCGTACCACTTCCTCAACTTCTGATCTTTCACAGCCATCCCCTTTAGTTTCCTTCAATTCTATTTCCTTACATACCACTTCCTTACTTTCATATCCAATACTCTCCAAAAAAAAGTATTACATTCTTCCTCTACCCTCTTATCATTTTTTTCCTTTACTTCTTCCTTTAATGATTTTAAAACTTCTCATTCTTCTTCATTCAGATCTTTTCTTATTATAATATTTTCCATCCCCGCCTCTTTGCTTAATTTCCAGGTCACTTTAAGTATCTCATTTATTACATTTTCTGATGTAAACTTGACTCTCATTGGTCTTGTTTCCCCTTTCTTATAAGGCCCTATCCTCCTTACTTCCTCAATTTCTTTTACCCACTTGTCTCCTTCGGGGTCAATCTTGCCTAATATCCTCTCACCAGGTTCGTGTCTCTCTCGAGTCTTATGAACCTAACCTTTTCTTCCTCTTCCCTGTTTCCAAATATTACCACACATCTGTTCCTTTCTACAGTTTCTCTCACTATTATCTCTTTTTTTCTTCAGTATTTTCACTACATTTTCTTCCATTTTTTTCTTGTTCATTTCCCTTTCTTCCTGGATGATCTCTCTTAAGCTGACCACTTCTTTCTGTTCTTCTTCTACATGTGCCCACTTTGCCTTATGCTCTTCTAATACACTACTCACCTTCTCCGTTTTATTAGTACTCTCTTCTAGTTTCCTCCTCAATTCAACATTTTCACGCTTCAAATTTCTAATCTCCTCATTCGCTGTTTCATTGGATTGGATCAGACTCTGTATGGTAGTCTCCGTATTTTCAGACACATCCTTTATCACTAGATTCTCTACTTTCTTTTCAAGTTCACTAATGTGTGTGTGTGTATGTGTGTGTGTGTGTGTGTGTGTGTGTGTGTGTGTGTGTGTGTTTTAGCATTGCCTACATCTAGGTGACATCCTTATTTATCTTTAGTTAATTTAAATGACCGATAACTAGCAAATTCCTGTCTAATTATTGCAAATTACAAAAAAATAATAATTAATAAACTACTGATGTAATGTACAACAAACATCATTAATTGACAGAATTGACGGAAGTATTATTTTTCGTCATTAATAAATACAACCAAACCGTCGGCATTTCTGTATGTACTCACCAACTCCAGACCTGTATTCGTCGCGTGAGTAGCAAGGAGCGCGGTAACGTGTGAGTACGGCCAAAAAGTAGCGACGCTCTAAGTTCCGCTACTGGCTAAAAAAAGTAATGGCGTTACCACCATCACTGTTAAAATAGTAGCGGCGCTATTCCCAACTTTGCCATTTGGACATCACACAACCTCGTCACACGCCCACACCAATCATGAACCATTCACTTAGATGCCCATTAACCCATACACATGCTTCGCTACCATCATAACAACTCTTGACAGCACCTAGGAGCTTACCATCTACACCATACATGCACAAAACTTTCCACAATCCCTCTCTGTCTACTTTGTTGTATGCTTTATTCCAGAACCATGAATGCCATAAACACCTTATGGTCCGTCTCACAAGCCTTCTCTGCTATCTGCCTCACTGCAAATACTTGATCCACACATCCTCTGCCACTCCAAAAGCCACCCTGTTCATCACTCACTAGGACTTCTGATATCTCTCTTCTATCTATCTATCTATCTATCTATTGCCAGACGCCTCAATCCCGTTTGGGGTGGCCACAAACAAATCGCCCTGTCCCCCGCCATTTCACTCCCCTGCTCCCAACTCACACCCCCCTCTCTCATATACTTCTCCACCCCATCTCTCCATCTCATCCTCGGCCTCCCCCTCCCTCTTTCCCCCTCCACCTCACTCACATACACTCTCTTCGTCAGTCTTTCACCCTCCATCCTCTCCACATGGCCAAACCACCTCAGTTTGTTCCTCATAACGCGTCCTATCACATCCACATCAACACCACAACGCTCCTTTATATCCTCATTCGTCAGCCTGTCTCTCCATGTGACTCCACAGGCTCCTCTTAAATAACTCATTTCCATGGCTCTCACTCTTGACTTGTGTCCTTCCAACAACGTCCAAGCTTCACTTCCGTACGTTAGAGTTGGTATCACAATACTGTAATGTAGTAACTTTTTCACTTCCATGCCCACTTCCCTGTTTCTTATCACTGCTTTCAAAGAACCAGCAACCTTTCTTCCCTGCTGTACCCTTTCAAGCACTTCACCCTCCAAACCTCCATCCTTACTCATCACACTACCCAAGTACTTAAACGTACTCACATTTTCCAATTCCTCACCATCCAACCTCGCTGTACATTCACTGACATCACCTCTCTCAAAGACCATCACTTTACTCTTCCCTACATTCACCTTTAGATTCCGTTTCTTACACACTCTCTCAAACTCATCCACCAAGCCTTGCAGCTCCCCTTCGTCTTCACTCAACAACACAGTATCATCTGCAAACAACAGTACAGGAAGTTTCCAAACACTATCCTATCTCACCAGGGCCACTCCAACATCCACTACCCTACCTTGTACCTCTTTTATTACCCCATCCAAGTACAGATTGAACAACCATGGAGACATGACACATCCCTGCTTCAACCCAACTTTCAAAGAGAAAAATTCACTTAGTTCACCATCCACACGCACTGCAGCCTTCGCACCATCGTACATACTCTTCACAGCATTCAACAACTTCCCATCTACTCCATATATTCTTAACACTTTCCACAATCCTAGTCTATCCACCCTGTCATATGCTTTCTCCAAATCCATGAAAGCCGCATACAACTTCTTTCCCTTCTCTAGAAACTTTTCCACTAAAGATCTGAGAATGAATATCTGATCTACACAACCTCTTCCCTTCCTAAAGCCTCCCTGTTCTTCTCCAACTAATTTCTCTGTTCTTTCTCTAACTCTGTCAATAAGTATCCTACCATACACTTTTCCTATTATACTAAGAAGACAAATGCCCCTATGATTACCACACACTTCTTTTTCCCCTTTTCCTTTGTACAAGGGAATAATTATACCTGACTTCCAATCCTCCGGGACTCTGCCTTCCTCCCAGGCCAATCTGCACATCTTCCACATCCATTCTACTACTATCTCTCCCCCATGCTTCAGCATTTCACCACACACTCCATCAATTCCTGGGGCTTTCCCTTATTTAACTTTCTTCATTGCTTCCACAACTTCTATCCTACTGATTTCTTCCTGTCTTCTCACCTCCGTCCTTCTCCCAGCCATTCCCCAGCCACTTATACTCGCATTACTTCCATCCTCCACGTTCAACAATTCCTTAAAGTGTTCTCTCCATCTGCTCACTTTTTCTCCCTTCTCCTCTAGTAATCTTCCATTTCTATCTTTCACTCCCCTGCTAACTTCACTTCCACCCTGTCTTACTCTTTTCACTTCTTTCCAGAACATTTTCCTACAGTCCCTCCACTTTACACTCAGATTCCTTCCAAATTCCTCATCCACTCTCCTCTTACTCTCTCTTACTAATCTTTTCACCTCTCTCTTTCTTTCTACATATAACTCTCTCTTCCACCTCTCAACTTCTTCCACGCCCCTATTTCTCATCCATTCATTGTATGCTTTCTTCTTTTGTGCCACAGCCCGTTTCACCTCTTCAGTCCACCACGCTGTTCCTTGCACCCCCCTCCATCTTCTCTTCCTTCCACACACCAAATCACATGCTGCACATATTTCTTCTGTAAATATTCTACACACACCTTCCACGTCCCCCATCTGCTCCAGTTCATATTTGCCCAATCGTTCCTCCACTTCTCTCTTATACTATGCCTTTTTCTCATCCTCTTGTAACCTTTCCACTCTCCTTGCAACTACTCCTTCCTCTCATCTTTCCCTTCTTCTATTCCTCCATCTTACTTGAACTTTAATTCTGGCCACCACCAAGTAGTGGTCAGAAAGTCCACTCCCCCAACCTCTATAAACTCTTGCATCCAATATACATCTTCGCATCCTTTCATCCACACACACATAATCAATCATTGCCTTCCTTTCATTCAGTTCACCACCCACCCTTCTCATCACTCGCCATGTATACCTGTGGATCATTTTATGCCTGAAGAGGGTATTGGCTATCACCAACCCCTTCCCAGCACAAATGTCCACTCACGCACTCCCATTCTCATCTACCTCAGCAGGCACACCCCACTCACCAACTATTCCATCCACCTTCACATTCCCAACTTTACCATTCATATCACCAATCAAAAACACTTCTACATTTGTCACACTTCTACATTTGTCCAGAACTCTTCTCTCACTCTTCTAGCACGATCTTGCGTTGGCGCATACACACACACAATCGCCCACATTTGTATTCCAACTTTCAACTTTACCCACACAATCCTTGATCCAACTGATCCATACTGTCTTATGCTCCCCTTCCATCTTTTACTCACAACTATACATACTCCTTCCTTTGCCCTCTCATTCTCACCTACTCCTGCATATATACCCCATCCATACTCCCATTCTCTCACACATTCTCCTCTCCATTTTGTTTCAGTTATTCCACATACATCCACTTTCGCATCCTCAAGCACCTGGACAATCTCTCTCTCTTTCACCTCATCATTTGCTCCCCTTACATTCCAAGTTCCAATTGCAATGTCCTTTGTCCGGTCCTGGGTCGTCAACGTTTGGTCAGTCCTTGTCCGAGGCTTCTTGTTTGTTTTTTTAGTTAGTTGTTTTCCGGGGAGGGGCACTAACCCTCTCTTACTTTATAATAATTCTTCCATATACCTTCCCTACCACACTCAATAAACTTATGCCACAAAAATTCTTGCATTCACTTCGCTCACCTTTATTTTTGTACAGGGGTACAATCACAGCCTTTTTCCACTCTGCAGGCACAGTTTCACTCATCCATGCCTTCTTACATATCTCCAACAAGCACTTCATTGCACCCTCTCCACTACACTTAAGCATCTCTGCATACACCTCATCAGCCCCAGCTGCTTTCCCATTTTTCAGCCGTTTCACAGCACTCTTCACCTGTGCGAGTGTCACATCTCCTGGCACTGCATTCCTTCTCTGCATACCCCCAAAACCAATCATGTTTATAGCTGCTCCGCTCTCTCTATTTCCATTCATCAGGCTTTCAAAATATTCTTTCCATCTGGTCCATACTTCATCTGCATCTTCCACACTATCACCTTTCTTTCTGCTTTCACTTCTACATTTCCGCACTTCTTTCCAGAATAACTTCCTATTTTCAGAGTAGTTCGCATTCATTTTTCTTCCCAGATCATCATTTACCTCCTCCTTTTTCCCCTTCACTAGTCTCTTTATGTGCTTCTTGCTCTTGATATACTCAGTTCTTATTTCAACTGAACCCCTATCCTGTACCCACTTTAGCCACTTCTTCTTTTCCTCCACTGCTCTCTTAACTTCCTCATCCCACCATGCTGTACCCTCTTTTTTGTTGTTACTCTTGCCACACCACACACTGCTTTAGCATTCCTAACTAAGCAATCCCTATATGCATTCCATAGGCTGTCCAGATCCAATTCATTCCAGTTCACTGATTCTAACTCGTCCTCTATTTTGGTCCTGTATTCATCTTCCACTTCTTTAATTCTCAGCTTCTCAACTTTCAGTCTTTCACCCTGACTGTTCTTCTCTCTCTTGATCCACCTCACTCCTCTCAGCTTGATCTTGCATACCACAATCATATGATCTGACAGACCTCCACATCGTCCTCCTACAGCCGTCATATCGGCAACCATTCCCATCATCGACCTCTTTACGAGCATGTAATCAATGAAGCTTCTTTCAACACGATCCCCGTTTCCTCTATACCATGTATATTTATGTGCATCTTTGTGTTTGAAATACAAATTACAAATGCACAACCTCCTCTCCTGACACATATCCTTTAGTTGATTCCCATTATCATTTTCTCCTGGTACTCCATAACAACCCATTATGTCATCCTCAGGACCAGTTCCTACTCTTCCATTCATATCCCTCATCATGATCACTTTATAGCTCCTGGGCATTTCTCCCACTACTTCACCCAGCTCATCCTAAACCTGTGTAGCATATGCTACAATCACTGCCACTTTCACCTTCTCAAACTTAAACTTGACATACATACACCTCAAGCTGACACATTTGTAGTCTCTCATTCCACTCTGCCACATCTCATTCATCAACAAAGCCACTCCTTCCTTACATCTTCCTCTCCTATTCATTCCCAGTCTTACACATTTCACACCCTCCCACTCCTCCACTTCGCACCCTTTCATCTTCGTTTCACACAATGCCATCACAATATATCTCGCACTCTTGAACACATTTACCACTTTCACCCTCTTGCTCTCCTCATTCACACCTCTCACATTCCACATGGCCACGCGAGTCTGCCCATTTGGTTGGGGCCCTGGGCAGGTATTGGGGCCCTCCAAGGCTCTCTGGAATGACTGCCATGATTTAGTGATTTTGGACAGGGGAATCTGGGGGACACTTAACCCCGCCAGAAAGCCCGGTTATATGGTTATCAACCAGCGTAGTAAATGGTTTCCTGGGAACAGGAAACCATTTGGCTTGTCACTCAGGGTAGAGCTCATATGGCATCACTCTACATCAAGTGAGTGGATGATGGGCACCCCCACCTACCAAAACCCACTACAGCTACAACTAACCCACATAACTAACACCCCCTACAGTATCTTACAGACCTTATAAAACAATGCTTTATGCATCATCACTGGCTGTACCAGTATCACTCCCACAGCCCACCTACACTTTGAGGCCAAACTGTCCCCTGTTAGAGAACATCTTGACATGAGAGGCACACAGTTTTATGCAGCAACTTGCATTACCACACAGCACCCACCTCATTATGTGACAGCCACACAACTAGGCACATAATAATCACCACACAAACATTACCAGACCCTCTTCAGCATCCCACCTTCAGATGCTCCAACAATGATTGAAGCAATGCCAACATGCTCATTTCACATGTAGGGCAATACACCACCTCAGTCAGAACACTGTACTGCAAGCTTCCCCTCCCAACATCTACCGATCAGAGGTATGCTTAAATAGAGCTGATCAAGTTCACCTAGCTAGACTTAGACCATGCAGATACCCAGCCCTCCTCAGTTACCAACTTAGATTTGGTTTGGACAGTATCACAGATGATATGTGCCCTGCATGTTGAATATGCCTACACAGCATAACCCACACTATGGAGCACTACACAACACATGCCACACTGAGATGTAGACACAACATTAACTGTGTAGGGAACCAGTGGGATGAGCCCATAAGGGTAGTTGCTTATCTGTGGTTGATGGGGGTGCTCGGCCAATCATGACCAAGGTTGAGGAACAACAACTCAGTTTATGTATGGGGTCCCCAGGCTGTAGGGATCATTTTAAGTTTCCAATTAAAATTTTCTGTTGGAGCAAATTTTAAAACAGATATACCAGTATCACATATCTAATGATAATGTCTGAGAATGACAGAAGCAAAAGATCTACTACAAATTAGTGACAGCTGTGTGATTTAAGGAACTTGAAGTAATCAGTTATCAAATCCATTAGTGCTAATTTCAGAGATAAAGTAACGCGCTGTTTATACTGCCTGCTTTTGCACAGGATACGATAGCAGCAGAGGACCTTAAGGAGCTGCAAATCAGGTACCATCATCCCAACCCAAATCCTCCCCAGCCTGGGCAGCTGTGGAGCAATGCAGGTGGTTTTGTGGCGTACCGTGACCCAGGTGTGTTGTCCCATATCCTGGCTTGCTTTAAGTAGAAGTGAATGTTTAGCCATGATGAAGGAATGTCTTAGATAAGGTGCCCCAAAAGTTTTGGAATGAAAGTTGATCAAGTGTGGGCCTTTGTGCAGTGTGCTGATGTAGTGCATTAGTCCATATACCTTCATACGATATCTTAGACGTCTTTTGGTCTTTTAAGGCACTCCAAATGGATATAGTTCTCATGGGACTACATTATTTCCAAGAAATGGTTGGGGTTTGTTGCATACATATAGCTGCTCAGGGTAAGCAGGAGGGCACTGTAACCTTAAATGGGTGGATTGAGTAGTCCAGCCCCATATCTGTATGCATCTGATGGGATATTACTAGACTAGGTGATAGATTAATAAGTTTATTTACCCAGTCAGAGGGTTTTTTCATTATCTGAATCTAATCATCTGACATTAGCTACAGCAGTAGTATCATTAGGCTGAAAGGGTCACAGGAGTTTTTTTCTAACCCTTTCAAGCCAAGGGACCTTTTATAAGCTGAGTAAAATAATCTGGCATTAGTCACAATAATATATGTTATACATTACTGGGGCGAATGAGTAAATGAATATTATGTTGTGCCCCCTTTGAGAATGATCCTGATAGAAGTATGTGCTTTCTTAACTTCAGTTGATTTAATTTATATTAAATTAATTAACTTAAGAACTGCATGGTTCTTTGAAACCATGCAGTGTTGTTATTGTTGGAATTATTCTTAGTAATTATAGTTTTAGAATAACAAAACCTGATATTAATGAACATTTGTTGAAGAAGAGTGAGGTTCTTAATTCTGTGTCATAGCCTCTGCAAGAAGCTATTACAGTACTTCTTTTTGTTGAGGAATATTGAATGAGTGATGATTAATTCCCCCTAGATTTAGTTCAGTGGAAACAATTTGGTTTAGTATTAAAGCTTATTTATGGACAGAACAGAAAACATATAAATGAATGCAGAACTGATACACAGACCATACAGTTTGAACAATTGTTATTCTTGAGAAATGAATGTACTTGGCAGGTTTGATTCAAAATACTGCATTTAAAAAAAAGCAAAGATTGGTCCAATTTGTGTTAACATTTAATTAAACTCATTTATTTTGGTACTATATATGAAGCTTCCATAGTATTTATCAAAGTAAGAGTTTATTGAATCTCATAAGTAAGCTTTTATTCATTTATTTTTTTAAAACCCTATAGCTACATTCCCTAATCAGATATCCGTTGGTCGAAGCAGTGTACCGTCATGAGCAAGAGTGCCAACTCTTCCCTGCTAGCATTTTGTCCTGTTTTCTGTATTTCTCATTCTTCCCTGAATATCAGAGAGCATCATTTTCATACTGGTGTGTGCTTTATATTGCTACTGCATAAATATTTTTCATGCAACATCTTCAATTACCAAAACCAGCAGACATACACTTGTGATAAGAGTCACATACTAAAGACTTTTACAGATGTGCAGGCAGGCCTCATGGTAAGTGCTGGTTAAATGTCATTTTATATAAAGTAGCTCATGCAATACATACTTTTGGCTCATAACTGAGGAAGTAAAACAAAAGAAAACTCATTTCTAAACTAAATACATTTAAATGCTGCATCATGAACAGTGTAAGTGAAAAGATGTTAATTCACCTGCATCTTCTTAGATGAAATAACTTGAAATAGAATCTCTAAATGAGGGCTTCCTCTACAAAATAAAGTACAGTGACTGTAAAATGTGTCTTAAACTGAAAGATGAAACAGATTACTTCTGTAACTCCTTAGCAGCTAAAGAATTTATCATATCCAGATCATTATTCCAGTGAATAACAGTGTTAGGTGTGATAACTGCTTAACAGTTTTCATATGCCCTTGCAAATGTTAATTATAGAGGCAGTATTTGGAAGGTTTGGCAAATGGGAAATTTGAAATCATTGAAAAAGTTTGGAGTGGAAATTCAACTTCACACCACAGTATACCTGTATTAAAATTCAGCTGATCACTTGCAGACTGCAGTATACAGTATGTTTGGCCTTTGTAAATAAGTTTAAAATTATCATGCAGTACCTTTTATGCATACTACAGGTCAGTTCTGTTGTCAAGCCTGAGATAAATATTTGTGTGTGTCATACCTCATGATTTATTTTGAAATAGGTTTTGCACTTCTTTTGACTAAGCATTCCCTTATGCATTCAGAGGTGTTTTGTTCATTGATCCATTCAGCATAATTGGACTGGTGTAGTGTTGTATAGTTTAGTGCCTGACAGAGTTTTTTTATTAATATTTCTTAGAGTATTGGATTTAATGTATGGATTTTTTTTTTTTCATATGCCACACCTGGGCATTTTCCATTTATGGGACAGTTCTCCAGTGCATACGGAGATAGGGTGTGGACCATCATTCTGTGTGCTGATATAGTACACTTGCCTCATCATTCTTATAAAGTTTTTAGATACCTGGTGATCTAATGAGTCAAGATGCTCCTGTCAGATGTTATCCACAGAACAGAACAGAATTCTTTGGGTCACATTTGGATGGAGTACCTTGGCTCACTAGACCACAAGCCATCTAAAATTTCAATGAAGGAAATGGCAAATTCACTAAATTGGCACACAGCACAAAGGCCCACACTTGATCTTGAGTGCATTAGAGAAATGAGAAATGTCCTATAAAAGGGAAAGTACCCAGGTGCAACAAGGGAAAGTGAAATTCCATATGTGGCTCATTAGGATCCAATGCCAAGGAGTGATTGGTGTTCCTTGTTCACATAAAGCCACGTAAGGGATGAGCAGCGGGTCATTTTCACTTTATATGTCTGGACTGCCATAGGCTAGCACCAGGCTGCTATGCTTATGATGGGGCATTATGAGATTAATGTAGGTGATTGATGGTTGAAATTTATTTTTGATCTCGAAAATTGGTCAGAAAGGATTTCACTTAGTGAAAATGTGATTGTTCCTTACATAATATTGGTTTGAGTTTCACAGATTTTCATTTATGCAACAGACGACTTGTGGAGTGGTCATAATTATACAGCATGGGAAAAAATTCTATAATGCAGCAGGGGTGTCTCCCACCTCCCCAATTTGAGCAGTGTTTAAAGTAATGTGTATGATGCTCCTTTGTTGTGAGGAGCTGAGGAATGCTTTGTAGGTGGTCATTGATTTGAGGAGGAACAGGATATCATGTATGCTTAACACTGTAATGACCCTCAGCGTGCCCATTTACAGCAATATCTGTATCTCTTATTATGGTGGGGGCACCCACCATCCACTTCTTTTAATGCTACTACAGTATCACATGGCTCTACACTCAGTGAAATTCAAATTTCTTGTAGCTCAGGTAACCATTTACCATAATTGTTAGTAACCATATAGGCATTCCAACCCACAAGGGTTGTACATCTGAGGGGTAGCTGAGGTTTATTGCTCACATAATGCCACTCAGGTGAGCAGCTGATCACTGTTGCCTTAAATGTCTGAACTTAAAAAGCTTGGCCATGGTCCCTATACTCCTGATGGGACAGTTAAGGATTAGATGACAGATAGATATATAGATCTCTAAGTATAGTAATATTAATGCTATAATTGACTTCATTTTCTGTTTGACTCTGCCAGTGTTTTACATATGATGAGAAAGAATGCTTGTTAAAATGGATGGAAAGTGGCAAAATGACTAGAGTGTCACAGTCTCTGGGGGTTAGGATCTGGCAAGGCTGTATTTTTTCCATTAGCTTTTATATTTGAGCTAGGCAAGGTTCTTAATGACTAATACTGATATGTGAGGGACATCTTTATTTCCATTCTGTATTCTCATGTTAGTACTTTGTAGCATAAAGTAAATAAGATATTGTGTAGTTCTTAGAAACAATGTAACCCTAATTTTAACCCAACTACTGTGATAGCCTATAACACATGATGCTTTTGCCTTTTGGGCACCTGCAAAGTGCATTGCTTGAGTTACGCAACATTTAAAATTTTCATATGTTTTGTTGTGAATAGGTGACAAATTACTTGAAGTAAATGAGTTATTTAAGAGGAGCCTGTGGAGTCACATGGAGAGATAGGCTGACAAATGAGGATATAAAGGTATATATATATATATATATATATATATATATATATATATATATATATATATATATAATATACATATATATATATATATATATATATATATATATATATATATATATATATATATATATATATATATATATATATATATATATATATATATATATATATATATATATAATATATACATATATATATATATATATATATATATATATATATATATATATATATATATATATATAATATATACATATATATATATATATATATATATATATATATATATATATATATATCGGTATATATATATATATATTCATTCATTCATTGCCAGACGCCATGTATCCCAAACGGGGTGGCCAAGGGCTATAGAGTTATATTGTTTATACAGGGAGGGGCACTATTCCTCCACCAACCCCACTTGACACGTAGGGAGAACGTTATATATATATATATATATATATATATATATATATATATATATATATATATATATATATATATATATATATATATATATATATATATATATATATATATATATCGGTATATATATATATATATATATATATATATATATACATACATATATATATATATATATATATATATATATATATATATATATATATATATATATATATATATATATATATATATATATATATATTAGTGATGTATCGGATTCCAAATTTTAGAGCTCCACGGAGTCGGAGCCGGATATCTGTTTCTCATAAAATGTGGTTGCGGATAGAACTGCGGAGGCTAAGATATTAATTTTTGCTGACGCGGACACAACAGCGGATTATTTTTACCTCTATGTCCGTGGTTGCGGATGCGGATTTTTTTTACATACCATGAAATAGTATTGGCTTTAGTCCAAATATGCGTAATATTAACATAGCACATGTACTGGTAACTATTGTGACAGATAGATAGATATAGAGAGAGAGAGAGAATTGGAACAATGAGAGATGGAGGGAGGAAGAGAGCTAATAGAGAAGAAAACAGAAAGAGGAAGAGGGACTGGTAGGAGAGAGGAACGGAGAGGAGAGATGTGGATGAAAAGGAGAGAGAAAAAGAATTATGACAAAAAGAGAAAGGAGAAATATTGGATGGGTGGAGACCAGCAACCTCTGTGGTTCTTTGATGCACAGACAGATTATTGTGCGGAGCTTTTATTATCTGAAAACACAGTGGTGGATAGTGATGCGGTGCTTTTGTTGTCTGAAGACGCGGACACGGATAGTAATGCGGACATTATTTTCACTGCGGAGGCTCGGCGGAGGCGGATATCCGATACATCATTAATATATGTAGATAGATAGATAGATAGATAAACCTAAAAATTAGCATACCAATACAGTAATCACTCTAATATCCGGACGCCCAATATCCGAACATCCCCACTATCCGGACATAAGAATGTTTCATACTGTACTTTTTCCATACTATACTTACCTCATTTCACTCTTTAATGTCCTTTATTGGTGTGAATAGGGTGTTAGGAGCTAGGCATGTGCAGTAGGAAGGTGTTTTTCTGAGTTAGGCTAGGTTAGGGTCCATAAGTACCAGTCCAGGAGCCAGTCACCAGAATGTTTATTATTTTATGAACCTACTTCTAAACCCTCATTTTATGTTTCTTTTGCATTTATTTCAGTCATTTATGTGCCTTATTGGTGTGATTTGGGTCTTAAATAGGTGCTATGCATGTCCAGAGGGAGTTGTATAGAGAGTTTCTCTGAGTTAGGGTCCATAAGTACAAGTCCATAAGCTGGGGCCCAATATCCGGACAGAACCAATATCCGGACCTACCTATGGCTCTATTACGTCGGATATTGGAGTGATTACTGTACTTTAAAATATGGCAGCTCATCTCAGCAAAATATTGAAATGAAAATAAAAATTTTGCATTTTTTTGATACCTGACAAAAACCCTGGAACTTTACTGTAGTTCATTAAAACAAAGCTGTGATATATTAGACACCTCTGTAATTCATCAACATGATCTGTCATATGAGGAGAGTAACTTTTTTTTTTTTTTTTTTTTTTTTTTTTTTTATAAATAATACATGAACTTATAACACTGATGTTTGTACACACACCACAGGCAAAGCATGAAATCCTAATGCAGCAGTTCATGGGTTAAAAGAAGAGGGAAGTTAATTATATCCTTATTCTGTATAACTTAATATGATCATTATCTCCAATATGTTGAGTAGATGTCAACTGTCAGAATTAACAATGTATACAACCCTTGTGTGTGTCATGACAAGTGGAGGGCCTATGCCCCTCATTCCCTTTATATGCCACTGTACCCTTTTTACTCTAACTTGGCCCTAAACCGCCATCTCGTCACCCTGAATACTAGCTTGTAGTGACAGATTAGCACTAGAATATGAAAGTCATAAGAATGTGCTATGAAAAGGATGTAGAGTCATGGTATAGGCTTATTCTGCCACTGAGCTGTAGGAAATAGGCAGCAAAAGGACAAAAATCTGAGCCAAGTTAAGGTAAAAAGGATACAACTGTTTCAGTCTGATGATGTACTCTATTTTATGTTCTGTTCTTGGTGTTATCAGGCCATTTTATTTTATTTATTTTTTCATCATCATCATCATCATCATCATCATCATCTGGATCTCTTTTCCCACCCTAGGGCAGGGTGAGGAGAAGCAACATCCAGACAGCCCAAATCTGCCCAGTCCAGTGGGCCACGCTTCCATTCACTCACCATTCAAGCCCCTGGAATCCTGGCTTTATCTGATACACCAAAAACATTCACCACATTCTGTAGCTTCACATAAACGTATCCAATAGAGACAATCCGGCTGTCACATTAAAAAGGGGTGCCAAATCCCTGATCGTGCGCATCTCACAATATTCATCCAGCCAGCTCGATTTCTTGTCAGTTCCCTAGCCTCACCGACTTCCAAACCTCTCTTCCTCGCATACTCATCCACCATATCCTCCATCATCTCCTTGGCCTACCTTCCCTCCTTCCTCCTTCAGATTCGCACAGATATACCTTTTTCACCCCTCTATTGTTATCCATTCTCTCCACATGGCCATATCATCTCAGTACACTCTCTTCGATTCTGGTGTCCACAGACTTCCTAACTCCACATCTTTCACGAATCACATTATTTCATATCCTGTCCACTCTCTGTACTCCACATACATTCCTCAGCAGTCCAGTCTCCACTGCTCTCACTCTTGACTTTTCATTTTCATGCCACACCATAGTCTCACATCTGTATGTTAAAGTTGGCACTAACACTCCTTCATGTAAGCCTAGTGCAGCTGCAACAGTCAAGCCTCTTTATTATCAAGGCCTTCATAGCACCGCAACACTCAAGCCTCTGTTTCTTATCAAGGCCTTCATAGCACCAGCTGCTTTCCATACTTTTGTCACTACATTCCACTTGTTTTGCACATTTTCCTCTCTTTTCTATCACTGTACCCAGTTTATTTGAACTCTTTCACCAATTCCAGTCTCTCTCCATTCACTAAAATATCACAGTGGGAGTCACCTTCTCTCTGAACAACCATCGCTCTATTCTTTTTGACATTTACTCTCAAGGCACAACACTCACAGACATCAGCAAAACTGCACTAGTCTACTAAGTTCATGTCCAGTATTTGCAATTAGTACTGCATCATCAGCATACAACAAATTTGAGGTATTCCATCCATCATTACCAGTGCCATCCCCCCTCTCCATTACTTGTGTTTTACTTCTTTCATCACCCCATCCATATATATATATACTGAACAACCATGGGGACATCACACAACCTTGTCGCACGCCCAAACCGATTGTGAACCATTCACTCAGATGCCCATTTACCCTTACACATTCTTTGCTACCATCATAAAAACTCCTGACAGCACCAAGCAGCCTACCATGTACACCATACATGCACAAAACCTTCCACAATCCTTCTCTGTCTACTTTGTCATGTGCTTTTCCAGATCCATGATAGTCATAAACACCTTATAGTTCCTCTCACAAGCCATCTTCCCTATCTGTCTCACTGCAGATATTTGATCCACACCTCCTCTGCCACTCCTAAAGCCACCCTGTTCATCATTCACTAGGATTTCTGAAGTCTCTTACTTTCTCTATAATAATTCTTCCACATTCCTTCCCTACCACGCTGAATAAACTTATGCCACAATAATTCTTGCACTCACTTTGTTCATCTTTATTTTTGTACGGGAGTACAATCACAGCCTTTTTCCACTCTGCTGGCATAGTTTCACTCATCCATGCCATCTTACATATCTCCAGCCAGCACTTCATTCCGCTCTTTCCGCTGCACTTAATCATCTCGTATACACCTTATAAACCCCAGCTGCTTTCCCATTTTTCAGCCATTTCACAGCGTTCTTCATCTGTGTGAGTGTCACGTTTCCTATCACTGCATTCCTTCTCTGCACATCCCCAAAACCAATCATGTTTGCAGCCGCTCTGCTTTCTCTATTCCCATTCATCAGGCTTTCAAAATATTCTTTCCATCTGGTCCATACTTCATCCCCATGGGTTAATGATCTACCACTTACATCCTTCACATTTTCACATTTCTACTCACTGTCACTTCTAAATTTCCACCTTCTTTCCAGAATAACTTCCTATTTTCAGAGTAATTTGCATTAATTTTTCATCCTAGATCATCATTTACCACTTCCTTGTGCTTCTTGCTCTCAGTATATTCAGTTCTTATTTCAATTGAACCCCTGTCCTGTAACCACTCTAGCCACTTCTTTCTCTTTTCCTCCACTACTCTCTTAACCTCTTCATCCCACCATGCCATACCTTTCTTCTTTGTTGTTACTCTTGCCACACCACACACTGCCTTAGCATTCCTAACTAAGCAGTCCCTGTATGCATTCCACAGGCTGTCAAGATTCATTTCATTCCAATTCGGATTGTAACTCCTTCCCTGATTTTTAAATTTATTTACTTTTTACTGGAGGGGTGAAGTATAGATTTTATCGGTTGAGATCCTCCCTAAGTTGAATAAAATCAGCTGTTGCTTGCCTAATTACAATAAAAAAAATTTCATCAGAGCAAAGGACCAACTGTAATCAGAAATTCCATTGTATTTCTTTTGTTTGTATTTTACACCTTTCTTCCTCTTCTGTCTTTCATTCCTTCATTCTTCCCTCTTCCTTCTGCCTGTGGGTGACTCTACACTGAGTGACAAGCCAAATGACTTCCTGTGCATCAGGAAGCCATTTACTACACTGGGTGGTAACCATATAACCAGACTATGGCGCCTGGTGGTTTAGTGGGTAATGAAGGCGCTCCAGCCGGGTTGAGCCTGTGTAGGTTTATATCTAAGGGATGGTTGATGTTTATTGCTCACATAATGCCACTCAAGGATGAGTGAGGCTGGTCACTCTCATCTTAAATGTCAGGACCAACTTGCCATGCCCCAGGCTTCTACGCTTCTCGTGGTACAACACTGGGTTGGATGATGATGATGTATTTTACAGATAAAATCAAGTACCTCATGCTTCCATATGTATCTAGTCAAAAATTTTAACCAAAGAAGTTATTATAAGACATGTAACAGATATATTTTTAGATGCCGTATACTATATGAAGAGCTGTATTATCTGTAACAGAATAGTGAATATAATGAAATAATTTGACAATCTTGCTTTCATTGTGACTACATATATGACTACAGGTGGTGTTGGGGATGGGGAAATCAATTCAATAGAGAGTAGAACTAGCATTGTACTGCACAGAGGTGAGGCTTAGGTTACAGGTGTTATCCCCATGAGGAAAACTGGGGAATCTTTGAAAGTACAGTCATCCTGGCTTTGCATAAGTCTGTCATACTTGGATATGTATTGTGTGGCAATCAAAACTGTAATCAATCCATCTTCCACAAATTTTAATCTAGCTTGCATGACCTGAGTGGGGTTCAAAACCCTGCTGACACTAAAGGCTTGGGAGCCATGTCCATAGTGAATCATGCTACCTTTGTTATAGGTCTTGTTCACACATTTTCCTCGCTTTTGAATCCAGCTGTGTGTGTGTGTGTGTGTGTGTGTGTGTGTGTGTACAGTAGTGTTTTATTGTGGCCAAGGACTAGCTTCACACTCACATCATACACTTTGTCAAAATCAGTCAATTCTGTTTTTAAATGTTTGCACTTTCTGCATCAACCTAATTTTCAGGAAGCCTGTTCTAATCATTTATCATTATATTCATAAAGAAAGGTTGTACTCATTTCCAGCATGTTTTCTAGTTTTAAACAATTTAGTCTACTTTATAAATACAGTATTTGGATTAAATAAAGTCCCAAGTAAAGACTGGTGAGTAAGAGAACAAGAGGGAGTTGAGTGAAACAGATAGAAATGTGGTAGAAAAAAAGCATGTGTGAGGGTGGAAAAAGAAGCATGGTAGACAAGAATGTAGAAGAGAAGGCAGGGATTATGAGGAGGAAAGGGGGAAGAACTGGAGGAGATGAGAGAAAACCTGAAGTGAAGGAGTAAAGGGAGATAAGGAAGAGTTAACCCCTGCCTTGCTGATTATTTGTCACTCGATGTAGTGCTACTTTGGGTGTCTGCACTTTCCTCTCTTCCATGCTTCCTCTTCTGCCTTTCTTTCCTCTTTCTTCTGCCTACTGGTGACTTTACACTCCCTTTTCTGTCTTTCTTTCCTTCGTTCTTTCCTCTTCCTTCTGCCTATGGGTGACTAGACACTGAGTGACAAGCCAAATGGTTTCCTGTACACCAGGAAACCATTTACTATGCTGGGTGGTAACCATATAACCAAATTATGGCAGCTGGTGGTTTAGTGGGCAATTAAGGTGCTCCAATCGGACTGAGCCTGCGTAGGCTTATATCCAAGTGGTGGTTGGGGATTATTGCTCACATAATGCCACTCAGGGATGAGTGAGGCTGGTCACTCTTATCTTAATTGTCAGGACCAACTTGCCTAGCCCTGGGTTCCTACACTCTTTATGGGGCAACATAGGATTGGATGATGGATGGATGGATGGATGAATATTTATCTCCCCTGAAGCATTGTTTTATAACCAATGTAAACTGGAGTGTAGAGGTACATGAGAGAGGGGTGTGTGAGCTGGGACCAGGGCAGTGAAATGGCGGGGGACCTGGTAACATGGAGGCGATTTGTTTGTGGCCACTCCTTACGGCAGGGGTGGGGAACGTCCGGCCTCCAGGTCGTATAAGGCCTGCAAGACCATTTGATCAGGCTCGCGAGGCAGTTCACAAATGCAATTTCATAAACTCATGAATGAATACTATATAAATCTATATACACACACACACACATATATATATATATATATAGATAGATAGATGGATATATATATATATATATATATATATATATATATATATATATATATATATATATATATATATATATATCTATAATACATCTATATCTATCTATATATCTTTAATATCTATATATATCTTTATCTATCTATCTATCTATCTATCTATATATATATATATATATATATATATATATATATATATATATATATATATATATATATATATATATATATATATATATATATATATATATATATACTGTATACATATTATGTACTGGGCTACAGTTGATTTTAAGTTGATAATTTTGTATGGCCCCTGAATTGTTTCATTTCGTTTTGTTTTTAAAGGCTCCAACATGCTTGCATGCGTCGGCCTTGGTCACCTAATGGCGGCTCTCCATACTGCATGATCTATTGCAGCCTCCCTGTTCGGTCCCTTAACCCTGAGGTCACACTTGATGACCTCATCCCATGGCTTTCTCGGTCAACCCCTTATAACCCCACCCCCAATATTAACACTTCTCACCTTCCTCACCCAATTATAATCCCCCATCCTCTCCACATGACCAAACCATCTCAATCTACCTCTCCTTAGCACAACACCAATACACTCCAGTCCCATCCTACCTCTCAACTCTTCCATCGTAAACCCAGCCCTCCCAGACCTTGCATGCAGGGATGCACTACACATCCACCTAATCACTGTCATTTCTGTAAGTCTGAGCCTGGGAATATCCTCCTCCTTTACTGCCCAGGTCTCACTACCATACAGCATTACACTCCTAACACATGCTGCATACAAAGACCCCTTAGCACGTAGTGAGTCCTCTCAGTGTCAGGAGAGGCAAGAGCTCCCTGAACTTCTTCCAACAACTTCTCACCCTAGCCACAAAGCTAGCTCCAGCCCCACCTCCAGCACACAATATGTCTCCCAAATAACAAAACTGTTCCACACACTCAAGAGATTTACCAGCAAGTTCAATCCTTTCACGCCTGACAATCTCCACCTGCTCTCCCCAACACGCTGTACACGTAAAATCAGCATTATCTCGCAGTCTACCTCTGATACCACTACATCTCTTGTGCACCCATTTATCACAAACACCGCACAAGATGGAATTACTTCCCACGCCCTTGTAGCAAACTGCACGTGACCACTCTCCCTCGTCTTTGACAGTACCGCCACCAACCCCGGATATCATCACTTTTGTTTTATCTGCATTTACCCTTAAGGCCTTGTGCCCCATACCATCTCTCCACTTCCTAATCTTTCCTCCGCCTCCCTTTCGTTCTCTGCAATCAACACCAAATCATCAGCACACATCTCCCACGGGAGTCTGTTTCTGAAGTCGCGTGAGAGGGCTTCAAGTACCATGATAAACAACATGGGACTCAAAACTAACCTCTGATGCACACCAATGTTCACAGAAAACTCATTACTCAGTAGGAGAAAGGTTCCCCACCCCTGCCTTATGGGATTAAGGCATCTGGCAATAGATAGATAGATGGTAAACTGTACCTCATATGAGGCCTGCAGCATGGCTCATGCAGACCTTCACTGTGCCTCATGTGAGGTCTGCAGCTTGGAGAGGGTTAAAGGTAAAGGAGACAGTGGCATAGCCAGAGGGGTGGCCAGTGTCATATGCCAATTTTGTGGGTATTCAACTTTGTGCCCATGAGGTTCTTTGGTGCTAGAGCTAAATGCATACATTTCTAAACTCATATAATAAGATTACATGTTAAATGAACACTTGGTTCTTTGGCCAGGGGCAAAGTACCCCTTTTTGTATGATATCTCTCCCAACAGACAGTTTTAGGATCAAACACATATGAGATATTAAAGAGATTGCAAACAAACAGGATAGACTGGATGAATATATTGACCTGAGAATTGAAGATAAATTGAAAGAAAAGGATGAAAGAATAAAGAGAGAGACAAACTTAATTCTTCACAACACTGAAGAGCATGATAGCGAGGACGTTGCCAGTCGAGTTGTGGAAGATGAAAAGAAAGTCAGGGAAGTATTCAGGGAACTTGGCATAGAGGTTGGTTTTAGTAAAGTTGTAAGACTTGGCAAAAGAATTGAAGGCAAGAATAGACTCTCTAAAGTAATACTGTATTCAAGAGAGGATAGAAGAGCAGTTCTGGAGAAAGCTAAAAGTCTCAGAACATGAGAGAAAGAAAGTATGAAGAGAGTCTTTATAACACCTGATCTCACACCAGCTGAAAGAGTAAGAGATAAAGCACTTAGGCAGGAATTGAAGTCAAAAGTGGAGGAAGAGAAGAAAAAAACAAAGGATAGTCAAGGATGGTGGACAATAAAAAACGGAAAGGTCACCCGGGTTGCCACGAGGCAGACAGACCAGTAGTGGGAATATACAATAACAGTCTAACAAGTGTGGATTCTGGCATTCAAAGTAGGGACCAGAGCCATCAGAGGGAGCAGACTATAGAGTTTATGAACGTAAACACAGGAGATATAAAAAGTGAATTGAGAGTGTATTTCTTGAATGCCCGGAGTATCCAAAATAAGTTTACAGAATTTAAAGTTTGATGGATGAGATGAAACCATATATAACTGGAGTAGCAGAAACTTGGCTATATGAATATATTGGGCAGGGTGAATACTTACTTGAGAACTACAACTGTTTTAGATGTGACAGGAATTCAGAAGAAAAAGGAGGTGGAGTGATGCTGTACACGCATAATTCACTGCAGGTAAGCCCCTGTGATGAGTTAAATGATATAATGTTTGAAGAGTCAGTGTGGTATACCACTGAGTTAATGAACAGTGATGTATTACTAGTGGGTATGTGCTACAGATCTCTGAAATAGACTGAAGAAACTAATACAAAACTCAATACCATAGTTCGATGCACCAAGGCTATAAGCAGAGTAACGCATGTATTAATTATGGGAGACATGAATTATCCAGAAACTGAATGGAATAAAGGTGTGGTTACAGGTGGGAAAAATTCAGTGCAGTGCTTGTTTTACGATGCAGTTCAGGAGCAGTTCCTTGTTCAGCACGTAACTGAACCCACCAGGTATAGAGGATACAGTGAACCATCTCTTTTGGACATACTTTTGACAAACAAGGAACACATGATAGATGAGGTTAAAATTACTGATCCACTGGGTAAATGTGATCACTGCAGAATCCTGTTTAAATATGTTTGCTACACGGCGCAGTCAGAAAACAAGTTTGAAAACAAAAGAGATTTCTTTAAAGGGGATTCCAAGATGATACAGGAAAAACTGCAACAATACAATTGGGAAGATATTCTTAGTGACTTGAACATCAACAGTATGTACTCCAGGTTTGTCAACATATTACATACCCTGAGCAGCGAATACATCCCACTGAGAAATGAGAAGCCCCAGAAGAGGAAAAAGGTTCCAAATTGGATAAAAAAGGCATCACTTAGAAAGCAAGAGTAATTACACCGGTACAAGATAACTCGGCATAAAGAAGACTATTAGGCCTATACTAGAGAAAGAAACAAGACAACAACATTGCTGCACAAATATGAAAAGGAAACTGAAAGGAAACTGGCGATGGATTTTAAGGATAACCCCCCCCCCCCAAAAAAAAAAAATGGGAGAAATGGAGTTCTCCCGAGCTAAGCCCTGTATTGGACTATATAGCCCCGCTAGGGTTACAGGAGCGAGCTACCACTCCCAGCACGGCAGCCCGGGCGAGGCTCGAACTCGCAATCCCCTGATTACGAGTCCAGCGCACTACCACTGTGCTACCGCGCTCCCCAGGATAACCCAAAGTGACTATGCAGCTACATATGGAGAAAGCAGGAGGTACAGGCTGGGATCGGAGTCCTTCAAGGAAAGGAGGGAATGGCAGGCACAACTAGGGAAAAACAGAGATATTAAGTGAATTCTTTCAGTCGGTATATGTACAGGAGAAGGATGATGAAATTCCAGAATTTTCCCCACAAATCAAGGACTGGGAGAGTCTTATAAACATCACCTTCTAGGATGAAGAGATCCTAAGGAAACTTAAGGACTTGAAAGTGGACAAAACCATGGGACCAGACAAGATTCATCCCAAAATGCTGCGGGAATGTGCGGATGAATTAGTAACGCCATTAAAAATGATCTTCAATAAAAGCATGGAGGAGGGTATCATACCACCAGCTTGGAAGGAAGCAGATGTGTTTCCCATATACAAAAAAGGCAGCAACAGGTTACCTCAAAACTATAGACCAGTAAGCTTGACGTCACACGTATGTAAGACAGTGGAGGCCTGCATAAAAGATCACCTGTGGAAACACATAGAGAAGAACAGTCTAGTAACTTGTAATCAGCACGGCTTCATTAAAGGGAAGTCGTGTTTGATAAACCTGATGGAGACTCTGGAGGACTGGACAAAGTCAGTAGATGAAGGGGATGCAGCAGATGTTTTATATTTGGACTACCAGAAAGCCTCTGATACAGTCCCACACAAAAGACTATCCATTAAACTACAGGGTTATGGTATCAAAGGAAAGGTGATAAACTGGACTGGGGACTTTCTAAGCAATAGAAGATAGAGAGTCGTGTTCAGTGGTGCAATGTCATCCTGGGCACCAGTCAAGAGCCGTGTTCCACAGGGGTCTGTATTGGGTCCATTACTTTTCATATTATTTGTCAATGATCTGCCACAACAAATACAGTCACAAATCAAGATTTTTGTCGATGACACAAAAGTGTACAATAGAACCACAGCAAAGGAAGACCAAGACATGTTACAAGAAGACATATTTCAATTACCGTATGTAAATGGTCAGATAAGTGGCTTATGAAGTTTAATGTGGATCAGTGTAAAGTAATGCATATTGGCAGATGGAATGAAGGTAAAGTATATCAGATGAAAGAATGTATAGGTGATGAAGAAGTCCTGCATGAAATAAAAACAATGACGGAGGAAAAAAATCTGGGGATCTATATAACAAATGACCTGAAGCCATCCAGACAGTGCCAAGTAGCAGCAGTGAAGGCAATGTCCATGATGAGGAGACTGAAGAATAGCTTGAAGTATATGGATGCAGGCATATTCAAGAAAGTATATCCAGGGTATGTGAGAGCTACACATGGAAACCTTAGTCCAGGCTTGGAGTCCCTACTTTGCCAAGGATATAGACATCGTAGAGCAAGTTCAGAGAAGAGCTACAAAGGCTGTAGGAGAATGTAGTCATCTTACATATGAAGAGAGGCTGAAGTTTCTTAACTTGTATTTGCTTTTTATGAGGAGAAGGAGAGGAGACCTAATAAAAGCCTTCAAAATAACCAAGAAGCTAGAGAACGTAAACAGAGATCAACTTTTTTCGTAGGAAACAGGAGGGACAATAAGAGGCCATAGTTTCAAGATTAAGAAAATGAGAAGTAGACTCTTAGTAAGATCAGACTTTTTAACTCAACGAGTAGTGAATGACTGGAACAGGCTTCCTGAATACTTAGTCCAAGCTGAATCCATTACTGTTTTCCAGAACAGACTTGACAAATTTTGGAAAAGTATGGGATATGGGTACTCACCTAGACCTGGAGTCTAACAGCAAAACCCATAATACTGTAAGTGTAAGTGAATACTGGAAGTGATGCTCATCTGAAATTTAAAAATTTACAGCATATTAAGAAAAATACAGCCTTTATGACAAACCTTGGATGCTTGTCCTAACTACACCCCTAGATGGAGAAGTGAAGTACCTGTATGAGGAGGAAAGCAGATGAAGAATACTGTAAGGAGCAAGCAGAAGGTGGTGTGACAGAAGACAGGAGAAATCTTCATATTGTAAGATATAAATGAAGGAATACATGTAGACGGGCACACCTGGGGGGGGGGGAGCTCCGGGCCCGAGCCCCTCCCTTAGCTCTCTAGGTCCTTTAAAAATTTATATATATTTATTTCGATAGCAGCAAAACATGAAAAACTGGCAAGTACAAACAAATTTCCATGTACAAACAAATTTCCAATTAGTTTTTACAGAAGAAAAAAATTTTGAGAGGGACTATGTGGAATACGCATGTCCACACATACTACCAAATATACAAATAGCAGAAAAAGTAATACAGGAGGAGTTAAGTAGATTAGACAGAGGAAAAGCAAGTGGTCCTGATGAAATTTCATGTTGGGTATTACGAGAATGTGCAAAGGAGTTTTGTAAACCATTATTTTTAATTTTCAAGAAATCCTTGAGTCAAGGTAAACTACCTGATATTTGGAAAAAAGCAAATATTGTCCCCTTATTCAAGAAAGGAAATAGACAAAATCCACTCAACTACCAACCAGTATCACTGACCAGTGTTGTAAGCAAGGTATTAGAAAAACTTATAAGAAAAGCTTGGGTAAATCATCTAGAAGAACACAGTATGATAACAGAAAGACAGTTTGGTTTCAGAAAAGGAAAATCATGTGTTACTAATCTGTTGAACTACTATGACAGAGTAACAAACACAATACAGGAAAGGGAAGGATGGGTGGACAGTATCTATTTAGATTTCAAGAAAGCTTTTGACACAGTACCACACCAAAGACTTTTATGGAAACTGTACCATCAAGGAGGAATTCAAGGCAGACTGTTTTGTTGGATGCAAGACTTTCTCATAAAAAGAGAAATGAGGACAGTACTAAGAGGAAACTACTTTTCATGGAAAGAAATGACTAGTGGAGTACCACAGGGTTCAGTGTTGGCACCAATCATGTTTTTAGTGTATATAAATGATATAAACAGTAACACTGGAAATGAGAGTTATCTGAATATGTTTGCAGATGATGCAAAAATACAAAGGAGAATTACTAACACAGACTCTTGCAAAGAGCTACAAGAATTAAATAAACTTCATGAATGGAGTAGTACATGGCAAATGGAATTCAATGTGGACAAGTGTCATGTAATCAAGTTTGGTAAAAGTGGAAAAAGACCTGATTGGGATTATAAGTTAGGAAATAAAACCCCATACACATCAGAAAGAGAGAAAGACTTAGGCGTGATTATCAATAACAGACTATCTCCGACTGACCACATCAGCGAGAAGGTACGGAACATGTATACACTGCTTGCAAATATGAGAATAGCATTCACATACATAAATGAAGATATGCTAAGAAGGATAATAACATCATTCATTAGACCAACCCTGGAATATGCATCAGTAGTCTGGAGTCCTCATCTCAAAAAGCATATAGACAAAATTGAAAAAGTTCAAAGGGCCGCTACAAGATGGATACCAAGCTTAAGGGACCTAAGCTACGAAAAAAGACTAAATAAACTGAATCTGCCAAATTTACAGGAGAGAAGGAAAAGAGGTGACATGATAATGCTATATAAGTGCATATCAGGGAAGGAGAAAATAGACATAAATGATTACTTAACATATGGAGAAGCATCAGCAAGAGGACACTGCAAAAAACTGCATAAGAAGAGAGGTGATAAAGACGTAAGGAAATTCAGTTTCCCAAACAGAGCAATTGATCAATGGAATGCATTACCGAATGAAATAGTGTGTGCCAAAACAATTCACAAATTTAAGGATATGTACGATAAATATGGTTTAAGACACGGGACAGTACGAGCTTGACTCATTCCTGTAAAGATACAATTAGGTAAGAACATGAGCCAGCAGCTCTCTACTCTAAACCTGCATGTGACCTCCCGGTAATTATCGGATTACCTGATCTCACCTCACTACGGGCCCCCTCCTCAGAAAATTCCTGGGTGCTCCCCTGCATGTAGATGATAAAAGTGACAAAATGGAATAAAAGATAGAGGGAGAGAGAAAATAAAAGGAAGTAGGTACAGTAATAAGAATAGGGAAGTAAAAGTAGGAATGCGAGGGAGAAAAATGAAGTATGGAAGGTACATAAATGACGGAAAGTATGGAAAACTCTTGGAGGAGGAGGAGAACAAAGAAACAATAAAGGAGTACCAGGTATTGGAGCTGAATGAAAAAGCAATAGAACTGAGGGGAGTGAGGAATGGGTGAGGGAAGACCATAACATTAGGGAGAATGAGGGAAGGACAATATTGAAGCGATGAAGGATTGGGAACAAGTCAGAAGGTGTTATGAAGGCAAAGTAATAAAGGTGATCAGTTAGTATGGGAGGGAGGTTTGGAAGGAAAGGAGTGAATGAATGAGGGAGGGGGAAAAAAAAAAAATGAAGTTCAAAAATTGGTGGGAGATGTACACAGTCCCAGAGGATTTCCGTAAAACTTGTGAATCTACATTACTGTAAATGAATTTATTGTAAGTTACATATTGGTTGTGGTAGGTGGTGGTCACCGTCATCCGCTCACTTGATGTAGTGCTGCCTACTTCTTCTTTAGCCTTTATCATTCTTTTTCTGTGTCTGCCCTCTCCTATTTCTCCCATCTTTCCTGTGACTGCTTTTCTTTCCTTTATAGGTGGTTTTACATTGAGTGGTGGCGACCATCATCCACTCACTTGATGTAGTGCTGCTTACTTCCTTAGCTTTTATCATTCTTTTTCTGTGCCTGCCCTCCCCTCTTCCTATTTCTCCTATCTTTCCTGTCACTTCTTATTCCTTTTCTTTCCTTTACAGGTGGCTTTACATTGAGTGACAAGCCAAATGGTTTCCTGTAAGCCAAGAAACCATTTACAACGCTGGGTGGTAACCATATAACCAAACCATACGTGCTCCCTACGTGTCAACAATTGGGTTGGTGGAGGGTTGGTGCCCCTCCCTGTAAAACAACTAACTCAGTGTCAAATGGCCACCCTTTACGGGATTATGGTGTCTGGCAATAGATAGATAGATAGATAGACAAGCCAAATGGTTTCCTGTAAGCCACGAAACCATTTACAACGCTGAGTGGTAACCATATAGGCCTAACCAAACCATACGTGCTCCCTACGTGTCAACAAGTGGGTTGGTGGAGGGTTACCCTCCCCGTAAAAAAAAAAAAAAAAAAAAAAAAAAAAAAAGTCAAATGGCCACCCCTTTCGGGATTCTGGCGTCTGAGTACACACCGGTACACTTGTAGATCAAACCATTTCTGTATGCGTCTTTCCTTAGACATTGTCTTATCGAATAATGCTTACAAACGTTATACGAATGAAATAATACAACCAATCAGATGGTATGCTTTACTGGGTTACTCAAATAAGTTTTAATACAGTGTTTCTGCGCAATCATTTGACTATCCTAGAAACGGATTTGGATTTGCTCTCTACGAACGCCGCTCTTACCCGGTCGGAGTTTAGTAAGACAACTGTTGTATACAACTGGCTTCACATTTATTCGGCAAAAGCAAAAACTTGATCAATTTAGCATCAGTAAAACATAAGGCACAGAGACGCAGTGTTAACAGTGTCTCTTTATGCTTACAAGAAAAGGGAGAGTGGGTAATTATTCTGTCCAAATGCTGACTTCTAACTTCTATCTATCTATCTATAGCCCGACGCCCTAATCCCGCAAAGGGTGGCCGCAGACAAATCCCCTCCAAGTCGCTCTGTCACCCACCATTTGACTACCCTCCCCCCAACTCACCCCCCCCCTCATATACCTCTCTACTCCATCCCTCCACCTCATCCTCAGTCTACCCCTCCCTCTCCCTCCCTCCACCTCACCTACATACATCCTCTTAGTCAGTCTTTCACTCTCCATCCTCTCCACATGTCCAAACCACCTCAATGTATTTCTCCTAATCTTCTCAACCACATCAGCATCCACCCCACAACGTTCCTTCACTTTTTCATTCGTCAACCTGTCCCTCCACGTCACTCCACATGCTCCTCTTCAAGTAACTCATTGCCACTGCTCTCACTCTTGACTTGTTCCTCTCTTGCAAGGTCCATGCCTCACTTCCATACATCAGGGTAGGGATCACAATACTATCATGCAGTGACTTCTTAACTTCCATACACACCTCCCTATTTCTCATCACTGCTTTCAGTGTACCAACAACCTTCCTTCCCTGCTGTACCCTTTCACGTACTTCATCCCCCAAAGTTCCATCCTTACTCATCACACTACCCAAGTACTTGAATGCACTCACATTCTCCATATCCTCACCATCCAACCTCACTGCACACTCTGTGACTTCATTCCTCTCAAACACCATAACTTTACCGTACTTTTGTTTACATTAACTTTCAGATTCCTGCTCCTACACACTGTCCCAAATTCATTCACCAAACCTTGCAACTCCCATTCATCTTCACTCAACAATACTGTATCATCAGCAAACAGCAACACCTGAATCTTCCAAATCTCACCCTCATTCATTAGAGCCACCCCCTCATCCACTGCCCTACCTTGCACCTCCTTTACAACCCCATCCATGTATATATTAAACAGCCATGGAGACATCAAACAACCCTGTTTCAGTCCCACATTGAGATCAAAGAACTAACTCAGCTCACCATCCACTCACACTGTAGCCCTAGCTCCCTCGTACATACTCTTCATAGCACTCAACAATTTCCCCTCCACTCCATATAATCTTAATACCTTCCACATACCTTGCCTGTCTATTCTGTCATAAGCTTTCTCCAAGTTCATGAAGGCAGCATACACTTTCCTTTGCTTCTCTAGATACTTCTCCACTAAACATCTTAGAACATATATCTGATCTACACACCCTTTTCCCTTCCTAAATCCCCCTTGTTCTTCTCCAACTAGCTCCTCTGTCATATGCCTAACCCTATCAGTGAGTATTCTACCATGTACCGGGTATTTTACCAGTCACACTAAGAAGGCAAATACCCCTGTGGTTACCACATACTTCTCTCTCCCCTTTTCCTTTGTATAAAGGAACAATTATACCTGATTTCCAGTCCTCTGGAACCCTTCCCTCTTCCCAAGCCAATCTACACAGCTTCCATATCCATTCCACAACAATCTCACCCCCATATCTAAGCATTTCACCACACACTCCATCAATTCCTGGGGCCTTTCCCAACTTAATCTTCTTCATCGCTTCCACTACTTCCGCCCTACTGATCTCTTCCTCCCTCCTCTCATCTCTTCTTCTCCCAGCCATTCCCCAACCACTTATACTCGCACTGCTCTCACTCTCTACATTCAACAAATCCTCAAAGTGCTCCTTCTATCTCCTCAATTTCTCCCTCTTCTCCACCAACAATCTATTATTCCTATCTTTCACTCCCCTACTATTTCCCCTTTCACACTGCCTTACTTTCTTTACCTCCTTCCAAAACAATTTCTTACTCTCCCTCCATTTCACACTCAGATTCCTCCCAAACTCTTCATCCACTTTCTTCTTACTCTCCTTCACCAGTCTCTTAACCTCCCTTCTCCTGCTCACATATACCTCTCTCTTCTGTCTTTCATCTTCTCCCCTTCCTCTACTCGTTAACCATTCACTATATGCCTTCTTCTTTTGTTCCACAGCTCGTTTCACCTTATCATTCCACCATGCTGTCCCTTGCACACCCTTGCATCTCCTCCTCACTCCACAAACCGCCTCACATGCTGTGCCTATCTCTTCCATGAATATCTTACATACGTCTTCCACCCTTTCCATCTGCTCTAGTTCATACCTTCCCAATCTTTCTTCCACTATGCTCTTATACTCTGTCATTTTCTCGCTATCTTGCAATTTCTCCACTCTTCTCGCAGGAGCTGCTTCCTCCTGCCTTCCCCTTCGTCTCCTCAACCACTTTCTTTGCAGCTCTACCTTGGCCATCACTAAGTGATGGTCCGAGACTCCATTCCCCCACCCTCTCCACACTCTAACTTAATTTTAAAAAATCATGCTGACTGTCTATCTGCCTGTCTGTAGTGCGATGCGATGCGATGGTGTTCAGAAGCTTTGCCTTTATAACGGCACTTCTTCACTGGTAAATTGTATATACAGAGTTTCTTGTTTTCAATATTCTTCAGAACCGAATATCAGTTCAATACCCGTGTGTATTTGTATCTTTATTTTCCAAAAGTCATGTAGAGTTTTCTTTACTTCTTTAATATTTTCCCAGTTGAATAGAATTTCACCAATTAATTCTTGTTTATTTTCTTTGTATGATTGTTGTAGTTCCCTTATAAGTGATCTCTTTTGAGTACAATTTGCACAATCCAATATGAAATGTTCTAGGTTTTCTGGATCAGTATCACTAAATGGGCATTTAGTTTCTCGGTGTGTCTGTTCTTATCGTTTGAGTTCAATTACAGTAGTTTGTTCAGCATGTAAATAATGTAACTGATTTTTTTGTGTTGTCGTATATGCTTTCTTCTTGCCCCAGAATTTTCTTCCATTTTCTGTAAATATTTAAGCTTTGTTTTTCCTCCATTTTCGATTTCCAACATATTTTGTCTCACTTATATATCCTGTTTACCAGTTCTTTATTCATTATCTTAAGTTTGTTAAAATTTATGTTCAGCTCTCTCATATACATTTTGCATTCTTTCATCCATTTACTTTTGGGATTTTCCTTGTTGATTTCAATTATTTCTTTGACTACCAGGGAAGGAAATTTATTGACCAAAGATGGAGATATTAAAAATAGATGGAAAGAGCATTTTGAGACAGTTCTTAATTGACCAATACCACCAGAAGAGGATATACCGTCTGCTCAGGAAGATTTAAATATAGAAACAGGAGAGTTGAGGCTTGCAGAAGTGGAGAAAGCAGTAAAACAGTTAAAGAATAATAAGGCACCAGGGGAGGATGGTTTATTTCCGGAAATGTTTAAAGTGGAGGGGGATAGATTAATAATGATCTTGACCAAGCTATTCAATAAGATATGGGTGACGGGGTTACTACCATCAGTTTGGAAGAATGGTGTAATTGTTAAAGTCCGAAGAAGGGAGACCTGAGTGAATGTGGTAATTGGAGGGGAATCTCTTTGTCACCGATAGCTTTGAAAGTTTTCAGTAGAGTGTTGTTAAATAGGTTGGAGCCGGTGGTTGAGGGTATTCTGAGGGATGAACAGGCTGGTTTTAGAAAGGGACGTGGTTGCAGTGATCAGATCTTTATAGTTAGGCATTTGATGCAGCAAGTTAATGAAATGAGAGTACCGTTAAGTCTTTGTTTTGTTGATTTTGAAAAGGCTTTTGATAGTGTTTCGAGAGAGTCTATGGGGAAGATCATGAGACATTATGGAATACCAGAGGAGTTTGTGAGGGTCATTATGAACATGCATGAGGACACATTTTGTAAAGTGATGGTTGATGGTTGTCTGAGTGATTCGTTTGAAGTCAAGTCCGGAGTAATTCAAGGTGGTGTTCTATCGCCTTTACTATTTATATTGGTCATTGATTACATTATGAAACGTGTTGGAACAGAAACCGGTGCAGGTATACTTTGGGGAGAGAACAGGAAACTTTTGGATTTAGATTATGCAGATGATATAGTTTTGATTTGTGATGGGCCAGAAGAGATGCAGAGAGTGTTGGACTGTTTGGTGAGTGAAGGTCGCAAGGTGGGTTTGGTTATTAATTGTGGAAAAACTGAAATAATCAATATGAATATGGAAAATGCGCAGGAATGTGTAATTGGAGGTATGGTTGTAAAGCAAGTTGATAGGTTTAAATATTTAGGTACTTATTTAGCCAAGGATGGTTCTTTGAACTTTGAATTCGAGGAAAGGTTAAAGAAGGCTAATCAGGCAATGGGAATGCTTAAAAATATTTGGAATAATAACAATTTCTCTGTGCATACAAAAATCAAACTTTATAAGGTAATGGTTAGGAGTATCTTAATTTATGGACACGAGTCTTGGTACAGCACAGTGACTATGGAAAATAAATTCTTGGTGTTTGAAAATAAAGCACTTAGAAGAATATTAGGAGTTAAGTGGTGGGAAAGGATACCAAATAGTAGAATTAGAGAAATAACGGGAGTGCAGCCGATCGATGAATATGTTAGATTCGCACGATGGAAGTGGCTAGGACATGTGTATAGGAGACAGGGAATAGTACGAGGTACACCAGGGTGGGTGGCACCTGGTAGGAGAGGTAGAGGAAGGCCAAAAGAGACGTGGGTGAGGACAATGAGACGGGAAGCTGGAGATGAGTGTTGGGGAGATCTTGAGGAGTTAGCACAAGATAGGATGTGGTGGTGTGAGTTCATCGAGGCCCTATGCATCCCCGAGGGTGCCACAGGAAATGATTGATTGATTGAAATGATTTGTATTCCCTTTGATGATTCCTTGGATATACTGTAATTCACTCCTCATTATCTTTGACTTCATTAATGATGTACCTACCTCTCCTCTAATGGTGTAGCTGAAAGCAATAATTTAAATTTTGGAGGATGTACGTTATGAGACATGAACAAATCTTGGAGAGCTCCCATTCACTGATGTTGGCAAGTTCATAATACGGAATATGTTTCATCATGGTATAATGGGTATATGTTAATGAACTGGGTGATTAGATCTTTATTTACAAAAATAAAAATAACATCCAGGGACTTTATAAAGGTGTAAAGGGTAAACATACACTTTACTTTTAGCAGTAGAAACACTTTACCAAATCAGTTCTTCCTGATAGTCTGTTATATTTTTCTTATTATTTTTGGTGACAAATGTTTTGTGTTAAATCTGTTTCCCTGTTGTTTTTAGTTGTTCCTCTGTGACAACTCTTGTTTGATTTGTCAGCCTAATGGCAGAAGGGACTGTCCTAAACCGGTCAATTTTCGGAAAACTACATATCTCCATCCAGGAAATCTGACACAGCCACATTGTAGGCCATGTTATTCTGAATCTGTTCCACTAAACATTTGTTTTCAGAAAGGTGTATTAAACGTAAAAATCCTAGCGTATATAATATTACCTTGGATCTCCCCTCACTTTCAAACTTTCTAGTTAGTGTTTCTCCGTCACAGCACCTCGCAGGTGTGATGTCATGCATTACAGCGCATGCTTGGACATCACAGCCAATGAAATTAAAATCAGCCAAAAGGTGGACCAATCAAATCATTGATAGTGTTAGATTTTCAAACTTCAAACATCCCTTACTTTAGTCAGTTTCACAATGGCATCCTCTTATACTGAGTGTGCTGTGAGTGAATACGAGGCCATCGCTTGTTTTTTGTTAAGAATAATCAGGAAACTGTGAATTTCCTATGCAGTCACGGTGTTTTGCCTTCCTCCTCGAAGTGTGGAAGTGACCTGCATTATAGACAGACCTTCATTGGTGGTACTGTAAGAATTTTAAGAGTTACGCAAATTCAAAAGAGCGGAGGCATATGGGTTTAGAGGATTGAGGCTAACCCTTTTGCGTCATTCTCCTCCTCAGACATTTAAGGTAAGGTTAGGTTGGGTTTGGTTAATGTTAGGTTTGGTTAGGTTAGATTAATAATATGGGGGGGTCTGGGGGAGCAAAGCCCCCCGGTTAGGGTATACGATTCAACCCATGTCCTTGATTTTGAAACCAAAAATATTTTTTCTGGTCAGTTTTAGTGTGATTTGAATGAATTTTACTTTCATTTTTTTTGGATTTCACTTGTTTTGGAGACAGGCTTGGGTAGGCCTATCTCCACAACGAGTGATTTTCAACAAAAGTGAAGGCCAAATTCATTCGAATCACACTAAAATTGACCAGAAAAAATATTTTTGGTTTCAAATGGAGAAATGTAGTTTTCCGAAAATTGACCACTAAACCTAACCTAACCTTGCTTAACCTAACCTAAGCTCCAGTAGGGAAACTGGGAAATAAAATCCACCTTTGAGTATGCTGAATGAGTTTCTTCCATTACGGTGGAAACAAACAACCACAGGTATGGTATAACCCTTTAGATACAACAGTCCGTGGGGATGGCAGACCCAGGTAGTCTAAATGTAGCCAAAAAATTAAAATGTTCAAACGAACTTGTGAATTGCAAGTGGATCAGAGGGCATCTATATCTGTGAAAAACTGTTGACCAGACCAATATTTTGTGCTGTAAAATGCTGTTTTTTGTTAAAAATATGTAAAGAAAACCATTTTGACTCGAGTCAAACATCATATCTAAAGGGTTGAGGAATGTGATGATAATAATGGGGGAAATTTTTTTGGCAGGAAAAGGTAATTTACCCCACTGAAAAAAGAGAAACAGAAAAGAAACTTGAGGAATCTGAATAGAATTGGTAAGGTCTTTCTGCTGCTGCAGGTAAGGCGTACATTTACTGCTGTAAAGAAATGCGTGGTTGAGATTAGGAGAAATACACTGAGATGGTTTGGACATGTGGAGAGAATGGAGAATGAAGGACTGACTAAGAGGGTGTATGTAGGTGAGGTGGAGGGAAGGAGAGGGAGGGGTAGACTGAGGATGAGGTGAAGGGATGGAGTTGAGAGGTATATGAGGGAGGGGGGAGTGAATTAGGGGGAGGGTAGTCAAATGGTGGGTGACAGAGCGACTTGGAGGCGTTTTGTCTGCGGCCACCCTCTGAAGGATTAGGGCGTCAGGCTATAGATAGATAGATAGAATGAAGAAATGCGTCTCAGAGTATGGAGAAAATCCATCAACAGACACAAGTAACACTAGGATAAGTGAGGTTGCAAAGTGCCTGCTTAACATATCAAGATGGTGCTTGTCTGTCAGCAATGCCACTGGGAGTGTAAATAAAGGCCAAATTTATAAGATATTAGATTGGATGAAGGATGGATGGATGGATGGAATACATTTCAACACACACACACATATATATATATATATATATAGGTAGGTAGGTGGGGGCACCCACCATCCACTCACTCAGTGTAGTGCTGCTCTCGGGTGTCTGCCCTGTCCTCTCCTCCATCTTTTCCTTCCATTCTTTTCTCTTCCTTCTGCCTACGGGTGACCTTACACTCCCTCTTCTGTCTTTCATTCCTTCATTCTTTCTTCTCCCTTCTACCTGTGGGTGACTCTACACTGAGTGACAAGCCAAATGGTTTCCTGTACACCAGGAAACCATTTACTTCGCTGGGTGGTAGGCCTAACCATATAACCAAATTTTGGCGCCTGGTGGTTTAGTGGGTAATTATTGTGCTCCAGTTGGATTGAACCAGTGAAGATGTATATCCAAGGGGTGATTGGGGTTTATTGCTCATGTAATGCCACTCAGGGATGAGTGAGGCTGGTCACTCTCATCTTAAATGTCAGGACCAACTGCTAGCTCCGGGCTTCTACGCTCCTCATGGGGCAATGTAGGATTGGATGATGGCTGGATGCTGTATATATATATATATATATATATATATATATATATATATTTTTAATGTTTAAACTTGAAAACACTCAGAAACACTTCAAAGAAGTACAAGAAAGACTTAAGAAATGGAAAATAAGGTACTCATTTATCTCTATAACAGCTACCATACTATGGACTTACTGTATATATAACATTAAGATTCTCTGGAAATAACTAGTATGATACCATGGTCTGGACCAACAATTCGAATGTTGCATTCACGATAAAGTTATAGAGGCTTGGCTTGATTAATGAAATTCTAGCTTTAATACCTTAAAAATATTGCAAAAAATGTCGTTTCCCTGACTTGGGAGGTTGACGGATGCTACACCTTGCCCATGGGTGACCCAAGACTATGCAGGGCTGGGACGTCCATCTTCCCTGAGCCAGAGACATGCTCTAGCTGCATACCCAGTGTAATCTCTCAAGACCTTCAAAATCCCTGTCAGAGATAACCAGAAAGCTAAAATAATAAGTACATTAACCTTTCTGTGGCCGTAAGTCCGGAATTTTATGTGCCCCTGGCCAACGCCGGGCCATTTTCTGAAGTTTAGAAAACTGATTTTTTTTTCCTTGCCAGATTGAGGAGGAAGTTCAGATGCACCTAACAGTGCAAATCCCAGCTTCCTAGACCCATTCTATGGCTTGGAATGGAGCGCTTAAGTTGTAGAAATATTGGCAATGGATATTCACCACAGTGAATGGGGCTAGCTGTTTGTTGGGACAACCTTCATGCGGTCAAAATACGATAAAATCAGCATATCACGCGGTTGCCTTGCAAGGTACCATTTTCCATAGCCTATGCCTGTTCACTTACATTACAAACAGAATCTGCAATGATTACCACTCTATCTACGGCAAAAAGATTGTAATAAGCATATAAGGAAATACATGAGGGCTGGCATCTGAGAAATAAATACAGAGCAAAATAATTACTCACCTCAGGTGCATGATGCAATGACAGGAGTCAGTGCAGGCGAACTTTTACCCATCTCTGCCTTCCTCTAGCAGGTCAAAAGTCAATAGAAATAAGTCATCGTCTGGGAAACACAGTCTTTGTACAAAAGTCACTTACAAAACATAATCTACTTTACACACTACCACTATCTTACACTTCTGTATCTTACTTCATAACACTACACTAAGTAATATACACTATATACACTGCACTCGTCCACACAGTCAGCATTTAGCAATGGAATGATACTCAGGGAAGCAGAGGGGGCAGAGAGGCACCTGGCACGAGTGGCACTGCCAGGTGGTCAACTTGCGCTGCTGTGGCTGCCTTTCCATGGTGGCGCAGACATGGTAGCTCACTGGTGCACTCCTCCTGCCTCTAGTCAGACTTTGGCTTTCAGATGGTGGCAGTAACTTTTCCAGGTAGTGCTGTGCAGCCCAGTCTTTCGCAGCAAGCCTGTCAGGTGCATCCTGCACAGCACTTGTATGCCCCCGTGGCACTGATGACTGCGGATCATATTTCTGTAGAAGTTCATACACCAAGTTGCTTATGAACTTACACATTGTGATCGTCTTTCCAGATTTTAGGCAATAATAGTGATCTGCATTCAGCACACACACGTCCACCAAATGGAAAAAGTTTCTTATACCACTTGACAGAATGACAAATGCACTCCACACTACCAATCTGCATGTCACTTTTATCAACCAAGTGCATGTTTCGATTGTAGCCCATGACTGCATTTGGCTTACAAATACTCTCGCCTGTCGCATGGTCTCGTTTCCTGGAGTTGACGAACACCTGTGTGCACAGTTGATAGAATGTGCACATCATGCTTGTCTCGCCAGTGCGGGGCAAGAAGATCCGTGCTACACTACAACACAACTGTGCCTCTTTCCTGAACATCACCAAACTTTGGCATGCTTGGTCTGTTGTTTCGCACGGTGCCACAGGAACAAATACCACGTGAAAGCAGGTGCATTGCTAATTCAGGAGAGGTATACCAATTATCTGTGTAGAGGATGTGCCCTCTACCCACAAAATTCTCCATCATTCGCTTCACTACTGCACCAGAAATCCGAAGATGATTGTTATGTGGAATATCGGTCGTTGCACCTGTGTAGAAAATCATATTAAGGACAACACCCATATGACAGTCACACAGTACAAAGATCTTTATGCCAAAACGATGCCATTTTGATGGGATGTACTGCCTGAACAAGATACGGCCACGGAACAACATCAGCGACTTGTCGATCACGAGCTTTTGAAACACCCCAAAAAAGCATTGGAATTTGCCTTTGAGGTTTTCTGAAACCATCCTGATCTTACGCAGACTGTCTGTTGGGTCCGAGGTTGTGTTGTCGCTGGAATGAAGGAACCTGACGATGTTCTGGTAAGTGTTCATGCCATGTACTTTCTGAATACATCGACCTGTGTCAACACATCAGTGGTCCAGTAGTCAACAAGCACGTTTTTCACTAAGGGCATCAACATCGTCAATGCCATAAACACATACATGGTGGGCACCGTCACATCAGTCCAGTGTCGTGTCCTATAGGTCTCCTCACGTGCAAGGTCAGCTGTCGTTTGTGCAAAAAATTGGTTCGTCTAATCGCAAATGTGCGTCATGAGGTGCAGGTCAAACAAATGCAAGAAAATAGCTTAATATCAAGCTCGTCTCCAGCAGTCCAGTCGTGTCCCTGATTCCGGAGTTTGTCTCGTCAAAGTCAAACATCCTGGGTCGAAAAGATATCGTCTCTTTCCACCTGTAGGCGGCACGTGAAGGGAAGAGTTGCACTGTTCTCTGCTGCCTCCCATGCTGCGAATCAGTCTTGTGCTCCTACTGTGCTCGCCGCTGCACAAACTTGACCCCTGGTTCCAAGGAGGAGGTACCCGGGGCATGGTGTGGTGGTGAGGGGGCATGGGAGGTGCTGGGCAGTGGTGAGGGGGCACAGAAAGTGCTGGGCAGTGGTATGGGGCCATGAGAGGTGATGCGAGGTGGTGATGGGGCATGAGAGGTGCTTGGCGGTGGTGAGGTAGAGGCGGTGCACGGTGATGCAGTGGTGCCCATGATGGTGGTGGGTGGTGAGGTGAGGGGAGGTGGTGGTGGGTGGAAGCGTAGCACGGGCAGTGGTGTGGGGTGGTGAAGTGGCCCATGAAGTGGTAGGAAGTGGTGAGGTGGCATGAGAGGTTATGTGGGGTGATGAGGTGGTGCGTGCGGTGGTGTGATGTGGTGGCGAGATGGTGGAGATGGTGTGGAGTTAGTGCATCTGCACTCCAGCCTTCCCTTCCTCTCCCTCCTCTCCCTCAGTGAAGAGCCGCTTCACCATTGTCCGTCTCCTCTTCTGCGGTGGTGGAGCTGTACGTCGAGGTGGTGGTGGCTTCTCCTCACTTTCTGAGGAGATGTTGCTGTTGTCCCCCTCGGTAGTAGGAAAGTGATGCCACTCATCACCACTCTCGTCACTACTCCTCACTACACTCTCCACCTCCAGGTCAGACCCAATTCGGTCCTCTTCATTCTCCCCCCCACGGGGAAACAGCTCCAACCTGATCTCGGGGCTGGTGAGCAGCCTACGGGGCCGGAGAGGGCGGCGCTGGGCGGGGGTAGGGGCAGGGAGAGAGCTGGAACTCGGATGTCCACTCATCACGGAAGTGCGCGGTGTGCTGACGTGTGAAGTGTATGGGAGTGTAGGGTAGGTCAGTCTGAAGACATTCAGAACGTTAAACTTCCCAAAATTTTTCACTGTTTTTTATAGGCAGCGCTCAAACGACACCTGCAGCCATTTATCGGCTAAACGTCACACAACGCTGGTGGCCATGGAGTGCTTCAATACTGTACTTTAAAAGGATATGACAGCTGGATGCAGAAGGTGAGAAGTGTGATTGTCGGGTGTAGAGTTGCAAGAGGCAGACCGAAAGAGACCAGAGGTGAGGTCATAGAGTGTGGCCTCAGGGATAAGGAACTGAACAGGGAGGCTGCCGGAGATTAAGTGAGCAGCATGGAGATCTGCCATTAGATGACCGAGGCCGACACATACAAGCACGTTGGAGCTTTTATAAATGATATGATACATACCATGGAAGATTATCCACAGTAGACATGATTGAAATACATTATACAGTATTAAACAATACATGAACACTATGCAGTTTCAGCAGCCACTTACATCCTTGAAATACCTCTGTAAAACCACAGACACAAGAGGGGACAGTCTCAAGTTCAACCCTAAAACTTCAGGGACTACAAAATGGAAAGAATAATTTCTGCTGAAGACAATGAAAGTGTGGAACACTGCTGGAAGTTGTTAGTTACATCTTTTAATTTCTTCAAAAATAAACTGAAAAAGCACCAGCAAAATCTAGACATACTGTAAAATTTTAAAGCAAACTTATGACACACACACACACACACACACACACATTCAAAAGTGGAAGTGTATAAATTACTATGTAAGGAAAGCCTCAGGACCAAATGGAATCTCTGTTTGGGTGCTGAAAGAATGCAGAGAACAACTGGCGGATAAGATTCACGATTTAATTGTGTGTTCTCTGGAAGAAGGGAAAGTGCCTCGGGAATGGAAGAGGGCCAATGTGGTACCAATTTATAAGGGAGGAAACAAGGAAGAACCCCTAAATTATAAGGCAGTGTCCCTGACCAGTGTAGTCGCAAAATTGTGCGAAAGAATCCTGAAAGACAGATGGATAAAATATCTGGAGGAAATGAACATCTCGGCTGAGAGCCAGTTTGGATTCAGAAGTGGAAGGTCGTGTGTTTCCAACTTGCTGAGCTTTTACTCAAGAGAAGTTGACGTGCTACAGCAAAGAAACAGCTGGGTGAATTGTGTGTATTTAGATTTGGAGAATGCCTTTGACAAGGTACCCCACAAGCAACTAATGTGAAAATTGGAACACATAGGAGGACTGAAGGGAAACCTGTTGGAGTGGACAAGAGACTTCTTGAGAGACAGACAAATGAGGACAGTAATAAAGGACAAGATGTACAGATGGAGGGATATAACAAGTGGAGTCCCACAAGGCTCGGTGTTGGCACCAATAATGTTCCTGATTTACGTAAATGATATAGTAGATGGAATGAACAGTTACGCAAGTCTGTTTGCTGATGATCCAAAGATCTTGAGGAGAGTAAAACTCAAGGAAGACTGTAAAATGCTACAGGAAGAACTGAATAGGATCCACGATTGGAGTCAGATGTAGGAAATGAAACTCGACCCCAAAAAATGCAAAGTATTGGAAATGGGTAAAAGTACCAAGAGGTCATCACTGAATTATATGATGGGTAATGAACCAATCAAAAAAGTGAGAGAAGAGAAGGATTTGGGAGTGCTGGTCCAGGATAGCTTGTCACCTGAAAAACCTATTAACAAGACAATTAGAGAGACATATAAACTCTTGGCTAACATAAGAGTAGCATTTCATTACATGGATGAGGAGATGATGAAAAAATTGATAGTGGCCATGATCCGCCCCAGGTTAGAATATGCAGCAGTAGTGTGGTCCCCACACTAAAAGAAAACTATAAACAAGATTGAGAGAATACAAAGAACAGCAACCAAGTCTGGCAGATCTGTCATACAGTGAGAGGCTGGAAAAGCTGGATTTGCCTTCCTTAGAGGAAAGGAGATAGAGGGGCAACATGATTGTAGTGTTCAGGACCATGATGGGAGTAGATAAAATTGACAAAGATGATCTGTTTGTATGGGATAAGAGAGTAACAAGAGGACACGGAATGAAATTGAAGAAGCCAAGCTGCTTGAAGGATATCAAGAAATATAGCTTTCCTTATAGAAGTATAGACTTATGGAATAGTCTGGACAAAGAGATCGTCCAGTCTAAAAACTTAAACGAGTTTAAAGCTAAATTTGACCTACTGAGAAACAGCGACGGAAACCCACAAGCATAGCACATTTCGTGTATATCACAATTAGGTATATTAGGTAAATACATAGATATTTGGAACAGCTTAGACAAAGAGGTGATGCAGGAGAAAAACATTCATGTGTGTAAATGTAGACCAGATAAATGTGGTTATGGAGACAGGACAACACGAGCATTGCTCAATTCCTGTATACTACAAATAGGTAAATACACACACACACACACACACACACACACACACACACACACACACACACACACACACACACACACACACACACACAGAAAAGGGATAAAGGTAAAAAGCAAAATGATGATTTCTACCAAGAACTGGTTGAAGTAGAGACCCACAATAGACTGGTTGAACGTGTAAACAAACTAGAAATGGCTTTCAAAAATTAAATTGATGAAATAAAGAAGCAGATGCACTTGCAAAAGGAAGAAATAGAAAAACTAGGAAGGGAGGCCAATAAGAAAGACACAACCATCAGTGAACTAACCGTGGAACTGAGTACACTTAGGAAGAAAATTAGTGAAATGGCAAGTACAGTAGTCAATCACGAGAGTGTTATGGAAGAGTTCAAAAATGACACAGAGACAATTAGGCAAGTTAGCAGTCTTATTGACCAGAGCAGTGATATTGAGGAGAAGATAACACAAGTAAATGAAGCTGTGCAAAGCTACAAAAATGATGTAGAAACCACGTATGCAGAAATGGTGAAAGTAAAGAAAGACTTAGAAACAAGGGTGGAGGAAAAAAGCATTAAAAAGGAGGTGAAAAGAATAATCCAAAACAATCCAAAGTTAGTCAGAGATTCAGTAGAGATAAACAAATCAACAGTAATCACTGGTATAGAAGAGGATGAAGTTAAAAACAAGATCACAAGAGACAAAAAGGAGATGGCAAATGTAATGAGCTTACTGAAAGAAGTATCAGAGGAAATCTGTAGTAAAGACATAGAGGAACACAAAAGGTTAGGGAAATATGAGAAAAGCAAGACAAGACCTCTAAAAGTGACTTTCCAGAGTGTAAACACTGTGGAAGAGATACTAAAAAATGCAAAGAATCTTAAGGAAAAAGAGGAGTTCAAAAATGTATGGATAAAAAGATGCCTAACACAAGAGGAACTGGAATTACTGAAAGAGAAAAGGGAGGAAGCAAAAACAAAAAATGAGGGAAGATCAGAAGAGGACAAGAAGAAATTTTTTTACAAAGTACAGTAATAGGATTGCAGGTACGAAAGTGGTACACAAACAGGATGGAAGAAAAAGGAGGAAGGTAGTAGAACCATGTCATGACAAGTATATAAATAAGATGATAAAGCTGATGTACTCAAATGTGGATGGAATGGTATCTAAATTATTAGAGATGAATGATTATGTCAGAGAAAATGAACCACAAATAATATGCCTAACTGAAACAAAATTAATACCAAGGATATCAAATGACATACTAAACTTAGAGGAATTCAATATATGGAGAAGAGACAGATATTTAAAAAAAGGAGGAGGAATTATAATATTAACTAAGAAAAATCTAAAAGTCAAGGAAATTAAAGTAGATATACCATCACAAGTAGAACTGATTGCAGTAGAGATCGACACATCTGAAGGTAAAGTAATTGTAGCCAATTTGTACATGCCACCCAGATCAAACACATGGGAAAGAGACGAATATGAGGACCTGGCAGAGAGTACAATTCAGAGTGTAAGATCATTGCTACATAAAATGGAAGAGAAATCGGAAAGAATTATACTAACTGGGGACTTCAATACAAATATAAATTGGAATACTCTAGATATAAATAGCCAAGAAAGCTGTTGGGACCAAAAGCTCCTGGATCTCGTACAAGAGTTTTTCTTAACGCAACATGTGAGGGAAACCACCAGAAAAAGAGGACTTGATGTACCTTCAGTGCTAGATCTAATATTTACAAGGCAAGAAAATGATATTGACAGTTTAATATATCACCCTCCACTCGGCAAAAGCGATCATCCAGTACTAAATTATAACTTCAGGATAGCATATGACATAGTAAACAGCAATGATAGTTACAAAAAGAGCCTAAACTATAAAAAGGGAAATTATCAAGACCTAAAGAAGTATTTCTTAGAAGTTGATTGGGAAAATGAGCTTAGAGGACATGATTTAAATGCTGTATATAAAAAATTTTGTGAATATTATGAAATAGGAGTCCAGAAGTACATCCCACAGCACAAAGAAGCAGATAAGAAAATACAGAAATGGTTCAATACAGAATGTAAAAAATCAAAAGAAAGAAGAGATTTGTTGCGGAATAGATACAGGAGACACAATAGTGAAAGGGCGTACAATAATTACAAACAGGCAAGAAACGACTATACAAGAATAAGGAGGGAAGCCCAAAAACAGTTTGAGGAGGATATAATAAATAAAAGTAGTGATCAACCAAAGCTGTTTTACAGCTATATCAGAAGCAAAACTAAAGTAAAAGATATAATACAATCCATTATGGACGAGGGAATCACTTATGCGCAAGAGAAAGATATATGTGAAGCACTAAATAAGAATTTCCAATTAGTTTATACAGAAGAAAAAAATTTTGAGAGGGACTATGTGGAACACGCATGTCCGCACATACTACCAGATATACAAATAGCAGAAAAAATAATACAGGAGGAGTTAAGTAGATTAGACAGAGGAAAAGCAAGTGGTCCTGATGAAATTTCATGTTGGGTATTACGAGAATGTGCAAAGGAGTTATGTAAACCATTATTTTTAATTTTCAAGAAATCCTTGAGTCAAGGTAAACTACCTGATATTTGGAAAAAAGCAAATATTGTCCCCTTATTCAAGAAAGGAAATAGACAAAATCCACTCAACTACCGACCAGTATCACTGACCAGTGTTGTAAGCAAGGTATTAGAAAAACTTATAAGAAAAGCTTGGGTAAATCATCTAGAAGAACACAGTATGATAACAGAAAGACAGTTTGGTTTCAGAAAAGGAAAATCATGTGTTACTAATCTGTTGAGCTACTATGACAGAGTAACAAACACAATACAGGAAAGGGAAGGATGGGTGGACAGTATCTATTTAGATCTCAAGAAAGCTTTTGACACAGTACCACACCAAAGACTTTTATGGAAACTGTACCATCAAGGAGGAATTCGAGGCAAACTGTTTTGTTAGATGCAAGACTTTCTCATAAAAAGAGAAATGAGGACAGTACTAAGAGGAAACTACTCATCATGGAAAGAAGTGACTAGTGGAGTACCACAGGGTTCAGTGCTGGCACCAATCATGTTTTTAGTGTATATAAATGATATAAACAGTAACACTGGAAATGAGAGCTATCTAAATATGTTTGCAGATGATGCAAAAATACAAAGGAGAATTACTAACACAGACTCTTGTAAAGAGCTACAAGAAGAATTAAATAAACTTCATGAATGGAGTAGTACATGGCAAATGGAATTCAATGTGGACAAGTGTCATGTAATCAAGTTTGGTAAAAGTGGAAAAAGACCTGATTGGGATTATAAGTTAGGAAATAAAACCCTATACACATCAGAAAGAGAAAAAGACCTAGGTGTGATTATCAATAACAGACTATCTCCGGCTGACCACATCAGCGAGAAGGTATGGAACATGTATACACTGCTTGCAAATATGAGAATAGCATTCACATACATAAATGAAGACATGCTAAGAAGGATAATAACATCATTCATTAGACCAACCCTGGAATATGCATCAGTAGTCTGGAGTCCTCATCTCAAAAAGCACATAGACAAGATTGAAAAAGTTCAAAGGGCTGCTACAAGATGGATACCAAGCTTAAGGGACCTAAGCTACGAAGAAAGACTAAATAAACTGAATCTACCAACACTACAGGAGAGAAGGAAAAGAGGGTACATGATAATGCTATATAAATGCATATCAGGAAAGGAGAAAATAGACATAAATGATTACTTAACATATGGAGAAGCATCAGCAAGTGGACACTGCAAAAAACTGCATAAGAAGAGAGGTGATAAAGACGTAAGGAAATTCAGTTTCCCAAACAGAGCAATTGATCAATGGAATGCACTACCGAATGAAATAATGTGTGCCAAAACAATTCACAAATTTAAGGATATGTACGATAAATATGGTTTAAGACACGGGACAGTACGAGCTTGACTCATTCCTGTAAAGATACAATTAGGTAAGAACAATTAGGTAAGAACACACACACACACACACACACACACACACACACACACACACATACACACACACACACACACACACACACACACACACACACACACACACACACACACACACACACACACACACACACACACACACACATATGAAAAGGGAGGGAGAGAAAATGTTTAATATTTGTTTTAGCTTCTTTCTAAAGCCCAGGATAAAGCAGAGGAATGATGTGGTAGTGAATATGTAAATCACATAAACACATCAGTTTCATGTGGTGAAACTGAAGCAAACATTGAGAAATATGAGTAAAATGTTTGTTAATGTACTTTTAATTTTATATTTTGTTTACAGATTACGTGGGCCATGATGTCTCTGAACAATTCTGTGCGAGCATCAGGTGTAGAACCAGACCCTGCCCGAGAGGAGAGATCTGGCAGAGTGAGGGAAGTAGGGAGCCAAGCAGTTTGGTCACTCTCATCCTGCAAACCTGGTATGTTGTCTAGTACTCATTCAAAATAACATTTTTTTTCATTTCTTCATGTATTGTAACTGAAAAGGAAGAAGGGTTCTTCATTCTTCAAAAGTTGGCTGGCATACATACTTCTTTATTCCCAAATTCATGGAAAGGAGCCAATATCCACCCAGTTCCGAAGAAAGGAAGTCCTCTGACCCCTCTGATTACAGACCAATAGCTGTCACATCTTCTCTTGGTAAGGTATTTGAAACTTTCATTAACCCCTAATGCGCGGCCATGGACAGCCGACCCCCCCCGGGTGGTGGGGTTGTATCGCGGTCTGAGTACCTGTAGGAAAATATTAGCCAAAAATCAGAGATTAACCCTAGAACATTATACTTGGTATGGCAGATAGTACTTACATTCAGCTTTCTCCAGAGACAGGTGTTGAGCCTTCATGGACTACCCAAGGACTTGTGGAGACTTGCAAAGTTGGGTAATCAAATCTTCACTTTCACACCTCCAGCAACCCGGTTTCCCCTCTACCACAGCCTCATTCTGTCACAGTAAACTTTATACTACAACGTACAGGTAGTTTGGAATCCGTATTTGTACAATAAGCACTGAAAATAAGGCTAAAATCAATGGAGCGTACGGCCGACATGCAGCGTGGCGGCGGTCTTCCCGTAACTCAACAAACATTTCCATTTTCACAGCTAAAAACATGTATACTACATTATTTTCAATCATATTACTTCCCAAAAGATCACCGCGGCGCGTTTTTATTCTGCCTTACGCCCGTCACTTTATTCTCGTTCCTGTCGGCTGCTTGCACTGACTCGGAAGAGCTAGAACTCGCCATAATGTCACTTTGAAAGCCTACGGTAAACTGACGCTAAACAGGGGCAAACCGTGCGAAAAAAAGCTAGTGTTACAACTGGGGAAACAAGCGTTTCCTGTTAGTATAAACTGCTTGTGAGAGGAGAGCGCAGATTTACAGTTCTGAGCAGTCAGAGCACTGCCATGTATCACAGCCAGGCTGGCCAGGCCGTGGTGGTGGGGGGAGGGGGGAAAAAACGCGATACTTGGCAACAACGGAGGTCAGTAGTACAAAGGTAAAATATGCTAATTGTAGCTAAAGGGTGGTGGTACTGATAGACAATACCAGCTGGAACATCCTTGCCCGCGTTTATTCAAAATTAACTTGAATAAAAAAACGCGACGCTCCGCCGTTATGTCCTTTTTGGCGAGCGTTGCAAACGCAACGTTTAAGGGGTTAATAAACATATTATTAAACATCTTGAATCCAACAACTTAATTAATGATAGACAATATGGTTTTTGCTAAAAAAGATCCACCATTGACATACTCAGTCTCCTAACTCATACCATTCGTCAATCAATTGCTCTACATGGAGAAACTCATGCAGTAGCTCTTAATATTTCTAAAGCTTTCGACAGAGTATGGCACCGTTCCCTGCTGTCCAAACTCCCTTGCTATGGACTAACGTCTTTTGTTCTTGTGATTTCTTCATATCTTAGTGACAGGAAAGTAAGAGTAAAAGTAGATGATGTATATCCCAATTTCCACTCAATTAATGCCGGCATGCCGCAGGGGTCAGTTCTGGCGCCAACCCTATTCCTGGTTCATATTAATGATCTCTTATCTGTCACCCACAGTCCCATCCACCCATATGCAGATGACAACACTACATAGTTCATTCACACTCAGACAACCATTTACAAAGTCTAATATCTCTTCCTCTCAACTCAGTACAGCCATCTCCATAAATCAAGACCTATCTACAGTCAGTGAATGGGGACAAAACAACCTTGTCTTTTTTAATGCTAGTAAAACTAAATATATACAATTTACTAATAGACAGATATTGCCAGATTCGTACATTACCTTCAGTGCTACTAATATTCCCATCTCCAAAAGTATTGAAATTCTCGGTGTCTTACTTAACAATGCCCTCAGCTGGACCTCTCATGTTAGGTCACTTGCTAAAACTGCCTCAAAGAAACTTAGATTATTGTACAGAGTCCATAACTTCTTCTCTGATGAGCAGTTAGCTATAATTTATAAGAGTCATGTGTGCTCTCAGCTTGAATATTGCTCACCTTTGTGGAATGGATGTGGAGAGGTTGCTTTAAAACAACTTGACAAAATTCAGAACAAAGCTGTTAGAATTATTAACAACCCTGCCATTACAAATAAACTACCTCCCCTGCAAATAAGAAGGAATGTTGCCTCCCTTTCATTATTTTACAGATATTTTTTTGGCAAATGCTTGGACAAAGTTGTGTCCTTGGTGCCACCTCTCCATGCCTTCCCTCTTGCTACACGGGCATCTAGTAGCGTTCATGACTGGAATGTCACTCAGCCATATTGCAGAACTTCTACCTATCAGAATTCTTTCATTCCCCAAATTGCATCTCTCTGGAACTCGCTTCCCCAGAGTTGTTTCCCTCCAAATTTCAACCCACAGCTGTTCAAGTCTAACTGTTACAGATATTTTATGAATGGAGGACACCAGTAATCTGGTGTATGGATTTTTTTTATAAATTCATTTGTTTTTCCTACCTCCGTTCTGTTATTAAAAAAAAAAAAAAAAATCAGTGTACTGTACTATGACTGTGGCAGTTGTAATAAATCAGTCAACTGCAGAGGCAAAGCACATAATCAAGGAGGTATTGAACTTAAAATAGTTCTTGCATCTCCCATTAAGGCAGTGGAGGATTGTGTCTGAGGTGCCTCCACAGCCTGTCTGTTGATTCAAACTTGGTTTTGTCTAGCAGGTTTAGTTTTATGTAGTTCTGTCTGTGTGTCTGTCATCTAGTCTTTTATTGCCACATCAGGGGCATAGGGTTCTGGACCTAGGCTATGTATTTAATTCAGATATTTAAGGTGAGAGTGACCAGTTGCTTGCTCCTGAATGACATAATGTGAGCAATAAACCCTTTTCATCCCTCAGATGTAAACCCTTGTGAGCCATATCCGTTTGGGGTGCCTTAATCCACTATACCTCCACCACCAACCATCCTTTTGGTTTTATGGGTACCACGTAGCATGGTAAATGGTTTCCTGGACTACACGAAACCATTTGACTTATCATTCAGTGTTAAGTCACCTGATGGTAGCACTGAATCAAGTGAGTTGATGGTGGATGCCTCCACTTATATCTCATTAAGCTACAGAAAGTAATAATCTCATTAAACAGTAATAGAATATTAACAATGTACCACTCAGGATACCTTATTCCATGTATCAGTTATTGTAAGTGCTGCAGAGGGACAACACACTTTGGCCCAGTATAACCATAGCAGGCAGCAGTGCTAGACAAACATGCTACTGTACCTGGTTACACAGGTGTCCCTCAACTCTCTCCTCATCCCTGGAAAGAAGGATGGTGGATTGCAGAAAGGTCAGAGTCAGCAGAAAGGTCAGTTCACATCCAGGTGAGCCTGGGGCCACTGCAGCAACTGCTGTAAAGGCTCACAGTCTACTGTACTGTACTGTACAGTACAGTAGTTAACAGATTATAGAAGAGGACCGTTATGAACTATACCGGTAGTGCTATGACTGTCCCATTTACAGTATGTCTAATTTATTATAGTTACGTATTTTGTGTATAATCATGCACATCAGGTTTTGGAGTAGAGCAGTTGCGTGATGATTGCCTGGACACATACTGGCAGTCTGATGGTCCACAGCCACACTTAGTCAACATACAGTTTCGACGCAAGACGACTATACAAGATGTTTGGATATATGCAGATTACAAAGCAGATGAGAGCTACACTCCTAGTAGGTATGATACCACTACCATTGATGTGTTGTACTTAAATCAATGTTCATTATGTGAATATGAATACTAACCTAATCAGGTTTCTGAGCTGGGCAGATCATGTCTGTGCTAGAGTCAGCCGCTCTTGTGCTGGCCTACAACTTCATGCTTCTATGTTATTCTTTTATCGCTCTGTGTAAATACACTTTTCATAACTGAATGTTGGTTTTGGTGCCACTTTAAAGCTGAATAGTTGTATTTTATCATAGTATGTTTAAAAAAGGAAATTCTTCCATCATCCAACCCTACATTGCCCCATGAGGAGCATAGGAGCCCAGGGCTAGGCAAGTTGGTCCTGACATTTAAGATGAGAGTGACCAGCCTCACTCATCCCTGAGTGGCATTACATGAGCAATGAACCCCAACCATCCCTTGGATATAAACCTTCACTGTCTCATTAAAAACAAAGAAAATAAAAAGTCAAAATGACAAGTTGAAGTTTAGCAAAAAAAAAAAAAAAAAAAAAAAAAAAAAATAATAAAGATATACTGTATAAATCTCATGCAAAACTACAATAAATTACCTTTACAGTAATACTTAGATTATGGTTATTTCAGCATTTTATTGCACTGTAAAGCAAAAAGAAAAACATGCACAATTTTTAAAAGTCTCGGCTGCTTATTTGCTTTGCAATCTTTTTTTCTGATCGGTCAATGTAAATACACTTTGTTATGCAGCATATTCTGTGTTCCGACTTCTCGGGTCCAGTTACGGTGCAACTCTGGGTCCTTAATTCCTGACCGGGTCATCTTTAGGAAGGGAGGGAAAACACAAATACCACAGGCAGACAAATACAATAGTATTTGTACAGAACAATTACAGTACACACACACAGCGTTCTATGCTCAGAGTCGAAGTTACACAGTGCTTTACACTGATATTTATCTCAATCACTCATCTATCTAGTTCAGCATCTTTGTCTCACATCTGGGCTATTTCTCTCACCATATCACAAGCAATATGTCACCAATATAGGTAGTACATTAACACAGACAGATGGACATATAACACAACCCAGTATACCCGTAGGGACTATTCTTAAGCCTAGGTGCTCGCGGGACATAAACGAGTCCTAGCTAATATGTCATCTCCGTGTGATATATACGGAAGTCCCTAGCTAACTTAGCTTCTGTACACGTGTCACACAGGCCGAGAATATACCATAGGTCACACTGGGGGCATGGAGGGGAGAGGGGCTTAATGAGGATAGGGAGGGTTACTCTCTGGGGAGTTGGACCAGGGGTTGGGAGGAGAAGGGGAGGGGGGGGGATATAGCCTGAGATCTTGCTGTGTTATGTGAATGGTGCGGGCTTGTCTGTCACTGTCCGAGAGAGGGGGGGGGGGTCTCAACCCGGGACTGGGGCTATACACTCTGCGCGTGATTCACAGGGGCTCGATTCATCGACGGGGGGGGATAGTATATTCGGGGGGGGGGGGAGAACATGCTGCGTATGGGGATAGGAACACAGGATAACGGATTGTTGATAGTTCACTGAATCAGAGGGGGAGGGCCATGACACTGGGGAGGTATATGATCACGAAACCTGTCACTCACGGTTCTGGCAGAGAGGAGGCCACGGCCCTTGGGGGAGAAGGCCTATGCAGGGAGCTCCAAGTGGCGGCCGGGCATGGGAGGCAGGCCATCCAGGGAGCTGTACAGGACAGTGGGGCCCGTGGAGTTGCCACTAGTCCGGGAGTAATGGGGCGGTGTCTGAGGCAGCTTCCTCGCCGTGTCAGCCCTACAGGATGCTGGGCTCTTGGGACTGGGCCCAAAGAGGGCCAGAAGTCGGGCAGTGTGCCGTCAGCCCTTGGTTGTCCTCGGGGTCTGGGGGAGGGCCTGGTGGAGTCCCGGCCCAAGTGTCAGCCGGGAGGATGCTGCTGCCGAGGTAGGACAGCCTATATTCCGGTCCAGGATGGCCGTCAGGAGAGAACTGCGGCCGCCTGCACCGGGAGAGACCCTTGGGTCTCGGCGAGCGTCTGGGGAGGCCCGCTGGTTCTGGGGACTGCGGCCTCTGCTACAGGGGGAGGCCAACAGGGGAGAGCTGCGGCCTCTGGTCCTGGCGGAGCCCGTCAGCGTCTAGGGTGACCCAGGCTGCAGGGACCGGACTCCGGGCCTTGAGGGTGTCTCGTCTCGTCTGGACTCAGGAGGGGAACCTGTAGGGGAAGAAGCTCCAGCCCTCCAAGGAGAGAGCTGGAAAGAGTGGCACCTCGCGCTAACACCAGGACGTTGGGGTGAGCCGGAGGTGACTCCTTCCATGAGGCAGCCCCGTCGGGCACTGCCTGTGCTCCTACATGGAACAGGGGTACGAGGGCACTCCAGGCACTCCTGTCGTAGGGCTAGGGCCTCCTGCCCTGGAGATGTCGGGAGGAAGAGGTCGGATGTACACTCTCGGCTAGTGTCGGAGCTCCAACGGAGCGTGCCCTCCCTTCGTCGGGTTGGGGTTACCTGTCCCAGGGACGTCAGGAGGAAGAGGCCGGACGTACACTCTCGGCTAACACCACAGCTCCGACGGAGCGTGCCCTCCTTCCGTCTGGGAAGGTCCTGTGCCTGTAACGTCAGGAGAAAGAGACCGGATGTACTCTCTGGGCTTCCGCCGCAGCTCCGACGGAGCGTGCCCTCCTTCGGTCTAGGCAGGGGAACAGCAACCCTAGAGGCTCCTCCTGAGTCCTCCCTAAAATAAGGAGCCGATCCAGAAGACTCGGCGTCCGAGGGTGTGCCTGGGAACTTGCCACTGCAAGTCCCACCCCGATTCTGTCGAGCACTTCCTTTGGTGGAGAGTAGTGTACTTTTTTTGTACACTACTGGGTGGTTTGGCTGCACAGAAGAGGGGCGCCGGGTCGCAAGGGAGATGTGTCGTTGCTGCCTGGACACCTGCCCAGGTAAGTCAGCCCCTCTGTTGTCTCCTTCTGGGGTGGGTGTCACCCCCTCACTCTCTCCTCCTGGGGTGGTGGTGTCGGGCTCATCCTGCCGCGCTGGTATTTCACACTTTTTATGATACGATGCTGATTGTGGTGTTATTTTGAAGCTGAATAGGTGTACTTTATTGTAGTATGTTCAAAAAAGGAAAACAAAGAAAATAAAAAGTCAAAGTGACGAGTTGAAGTTAGGCAGAACCCCAAATTTTATTCCTTGCTGTAGAAAAATGTTCTGTAAAAAAACCTGATGAAGGTGTATAAGCCTGGTTTAAAACATGCAAAATTACAATAAATTACCTTTACAATGATATATAGATTATGGTTCTTTCTTCATTTTGTTGCGTGGTAAAGTGAAAGGAAAAACATGCACAATTTTTTATGAGTCGGCAGCATATTCGCTTCTTGATCTTTTTCTTTGACCGGTCAGAGTAAGTACACTTTTTATGATAGTATGCTGGTTGTGGTGTTATTTTGAAACTGAATAGTTGTAATTTATTGTAGTATTTTCAAGAAATGAAAACAAAGATAATAAAAAGTCAGAATGACGAGTTGAAGTTAGGCAAAAACCAAAAATTTTATACCTTCCCATAGAAAATATTCAGCAAGAAAAAAGATTTATAAATCAGGTTTAAACCATGCAAAACAATAAAACTACTGCCTGGCACGAACAGAGTAAGCATTCCGCGACATCATGCTCGAGTCTTCTGGTTATGATACGTAAACACGATTTATGGTAAATATTTTACCAAGGTATCTTAAAATGATGCATAAACGAGTCATTGGAATCTCTGAGGTTGGATATGAAATTACTCTAAAACGTCATCGGAATCTCAAAGAGTTAACACTTATCATATTTTGTACCTATTATCATCATCATCATCATCCTGATCTAAAGGAGGGGGTACAGTATGGTCCAGAGGCAAAGACAGAGAAACCATGGTAGGGGACAAACTGTCAAAGGTATGCCCAGTGAAGAGGGCAGACACTTATTCATTCACCAGTCAGATCCCTAGAATCCTGGCTTTAAAACAACAACAACTTTGCAGGCCCAACCACCTGCACATAATTTGTAGATACATGGGCATCTCAGAGCACCCCTGTTTGTCAGTCACTCCCAAGGGTTTTTCACATGCAAGATACTTCACTTCCATATACACTACCAAAGCTTCATATAGTCCTATGTCTAGTATTTCGTACTTGTTTTGTTATTTTTCTATACAGATGCACCCTTACACTACCCGCCAGATAGCACAAGTTAAAAATTAGACAAAGGGGTGAAATACTTACAGGTCTCCTCCTCAAAATTACTTAAATGTGTTTTTGAAAAACTGATTGTTGGGCATTTGACAAAGTGAATATATTACAACATGGAGTCAGTGGAAATGTTTTTGTGATGAAAAATGGAATATTGCTGTAAAGAATGTATATACTGGTATATGTTATTAATTAATGTAAAAGCAAAGTGATATGTGAGGGCTGCTGGTGACCTGTCCTTTGTTGGTGTCATAGGTGAACTACTGGACTTAGGAAATTGCTTCTTAACATATACCCACATACACCTTCTTTCGCCCATTCAACTACATTTTACCATTTCTACATATACAGTAGCAACTATTTGTATTAAATGCACTATAGATGTTTATTTTTTATCTGTAAACTGTTACTGGCATGGCTTTTGTGCCACTACAGATAACATGCTTTATAATTTCATTGCTGAATTGTATTATTATTACAAACAGAATCTCCATCCGGTGTGGGACCCATTTTAACGACCTGCAGGAGATTGAAGTGGTGGACCTACATGAACCTACTGGGTGGCTCCTGATGCCTTTGAAGGACATCCATGACCGACCCATTCGCACATACATGGTCCAGATTGCAGTGCTCAGTAACCACCAGAATGGTCGTGACACACACATGCGACAGATCAAAATACATTCCCCTGTGGAGGATAAAGCAGTGGCTGTGGTGACAGCAGGAGCCTTCACCTCGCTAGCTTGCAAGCGGTACAGCTGCATTAGATGAGTCACTCCTGTCTCAGGTGGCATTTTTAGTTATAGTATTGTTTAACCACATTCACTTGAAGAACAGATGCAGATGCTGAACTCCCATGCATTGAGTCAGTGTGTAAAATATCAGTCATTACTATATAAAATAATACCCAGAGATGCCAAAAATAAGGATGAAAAAAAAGTACAGCTGTATACCATGTATATACAGGAAGTAATTATGTACTGAATATAATTTTCTTTAATATGCATTTCTCATTGTCGCACAGTTAGCTAGAAATAGGAAACTGTAAAAATGTGATATCATAGTTTGACTGTAAAGTTACTTGTAGCAGTAGAAACCATTAGTGCACTATAAAGGGACAAAACTAAAAGGCCTTAATCTAGATCCTTTGGGTGAAGTGAATAAAGTCATCAGTTTCTGTTCAGCATCAGAGAAGGAATAAGAACTAGGAGCCCATTACCCACCTGAAAGTTTTCGTTGGTGGAAATCTGAGGTTTTGAGAGAATGTTGGCTGACATCAACAGCCAGCATGAACCCCATTAATCCAGTGTTATATTTTTTAACTCAGGCTGCTAGAAAGTGTTATGCAACTTGGAAGTACCTGTAATAGTGAAAGGGTTATTGAAGGCTATAGCTGACCTACCCAGTTTGAAAATTTTCCTCAAAACTGAGTAAAATCATCAGAAGATTGCATGACAACTGTAAAGTAAAAAGTACATATTGGATTGATAGGGTTATGTGGTAGTATCTGTCATATTGAAGGCATTGTGGGTGAAAAGTACATATTGGATTGATAGGGTTATCTGGTGGTATCTGTCATACTGATGGCATTGTGGGTGTATCACCAAAATATGCTGATGCTGAAGCTGGCTAAACTATCACTCAGATTTATTAAAAAATAAATAAAAATAAAATAAAGTTGAGGGGTGATTGGATAAATATGGATTGGAGCAGATGGGGGATGTGGAAGGTGTGTGCAACACATTCACTGAAGAAATCTGTGCAGCATGTAAGGTGGTGTCTGGGGTGAAGAGAAGACAAAAGGGAGTGCAAGGAACAGCATGGTGGAATGAAGAGGTGAGACAGGCTGTGGCACAAAAGAAGAAAGCATATAGTGAGTGGATGAGAAACGGGGGCATGGAAGAAGTTGAGAGACAGAAGAGAGAGTTATATGTAGAGAGGAAGAGAGAGGTAAAAAGATTAGTAAGAGAGAGTAAGAAGAGAATGGATGAGAAATTTGAAAGGAATTTGAGTGTAAAGCGGAGGGAATATAAGAAAATGTTCTGGAAAGAGGTAAAGAGGGTTAGACAGGGTGTCAAAGAAGTTAGTCAGGGAGTGAAAGATAAAAATGGTAGATTACTAGTGGAGAAGGGAGAAAAAGTGAGCAGATGGAGAGAACATTTTAAGACCTTGTTGAACATAGAGAATGAAAGTATTGTAAGTGTAAGTGGCTGGGGAATGGCTGGGAGATGGACTGATGTGAGAAGAAAGGAAGAAATCAGTAGGATGGAAGTTGTGGAAGCAGTGAAGAAAGTTAAAATGGGGAAAGCCCCAGGAATTGATGGAGTGTGTGGTGAAATGCTGAAGCATGAGGGAGAGATGGTAGTAGAATGGATGTGGAAGATGTGCAGATTGGCCTGGGAGGAAGGTAGAGTCCTGGAGGATTGGAAGTCAGGTATATTTATTCCCCTGTACAAAGGAAAAAGGGAAAAAGAAGTGTGTGGTAATCACAGGGGCCTTTGTCTTGTTAGTGTAATAGGAAAAGTATATGGTAGGATACTTATTGACAGAGTTAGGGAAATAACAGAGGAATTAGTTAGAGAAGAACAGGGAGGTTTTGGGAAGGGAAGAAGTTGTGTAGATCAGACATTCATTCTTAGGTCTTTAGTGGAAAAGTTTCTAGAGAAAGGAAAGAAGTTGTATACTGCCTGCATGGATTTGGAGAAAGCATATGACAGGGTGGATAGACAAGGACTGTGGAAAGTATGAAGAATATATGGAGTAAATGGGAAGTTGCTGAATGCCGTGAAGAGTATGTATGAGGGTGCTAAGGCTGCAGTGCGTGTGGATAGTGATCTGAGTGAATACCTGTATTTCTATTTTAAGATTGGATTGAAACAGGGATGTCATGTCTCCATGGTTGTTCAATCTGTATATGGATGGGGTTATAAAAGAGATATATATACAAGTTGGGGCAGTGGATGTTGGAGTGGCCCTAATGAGAGAGGGCAGTGTTTGGAAACTCCCTGTACTGTTGTTTGCAGATGATACTGTGTTGTTAAGTGAAGACGAAGGGGAGCTGCAAGGCTTGGTGGATGAGTTTGGGAGAGTGTGTAAGAAACGGAATCTAAAGGTGAATACTGTATAGGGAAGAGTTAAGTTATCAAGAGAAATGAAGTCAGTGAATGTACAGTGAGGATGGATGAGCAGGAAATGGAAAATGTGAGGGCATTTAAGTACTTAGGTAATGTGAGAAGTAAAGATGGAAGTTTAGAGGGTGAAGTGCTTGAAAGGGTACAACAAGGAAGAAAGGTTGCTAGTTCCTTGAAAGCAGTGATAAGAAACAGGGAAGTGAGCATGACAGTATTGTGATACCAACTCTTACTGTATGGAAGTGAAGCTTGGATGTTGTTGGAGCGACATGAAGTCAAGAGTGAGAGAAGTGGAAATGAGTTATTTGAGAGGAGCATGTGGAGTCACATGGAGAGACAAACTGACAAATGAGGAAGTGAAGGAGTGTTGTGGTGTGGATGTGGATGTGATAGGAAGTGTTAGGAGAAACACACTGAGGTGGATTGGCCATGTGGAGAGGATGGAGAGCAAGAGACTGACGAGGAGACTGTATGTGAGTGAGGTTGAGGGGGGAGGAGAGGGGGAGGCCAAGGATGAGATGAAGGGATGGAGTGAAGAGGAATATGAGAGAGGGGGTTGTGAGCTAGGAGCAGGGTAATGAAATGGCAGGGGACAGAGTGACACTGAGATGATTTGTTTGTGGTCACCTGTCACGGGATTAAGGCGTCTGGCAGTAGATAGATAGATAGAAAATAAAATTACTTAAAGTTTGGTGAATGATGGCTAAAATTTCTTAAAGTTTGGTGCATGATGGCTAAGTCTGAATTATCATCATCTAGATCTTTTTCCTCACCAGAGAAGTGGATGAGGTAAATCCCAAATCCTACTTGTATAAATTTTTCTTACTGAAGTAAGAAACTAGAGCCAAACAAACTCTACCAATGGTCAAAACATATTATATTTTCCCTTGACTACCAGGTCCAAAGCTCCTATGGTAGTTTCCATGAAATCTAGAGCCTGGGAAACTAATTATGTTAAAATGTTGCTTTTTATATTTATTAGCATGAAATCTTGAAACATTGTTTGTAACATTATTGTGGTAAAGATTTCAGTGTCATTTGTTTTCATGAGAACCCCTCTATGTTGCCTTTAATATTTATTAGTACTGAAATTTTGAAACATGGTTTTTAACATTACTGCGGTAGAGTTCAGTATCATTTGCTCTCGTGAGAACCTCTTTGTCCCCTCTTTTTCCTCGCTCACAGAAACGATTGGTTATGGCCTGAACATTTCCAGACCAATTATATCCATAGTGTTCAGGCAGTCCTCACTTTGTTTACGATATGTGCAGACATCCTACTTGAAATACCTGTCAGGGAGACTGGTATCTGGTTCGTGAATGAGAGGTTAAAAGCACAAAGAACTTTTAGCAGCTTACTAGTAAATCATAAGCCCCTTTTATTGAATATGTGGTTTTAATTCAGTGCAACTTAGTTCATCTATCCATACTCAAATGCCTTAATCCTGTAAGGTGTGGCCACAAACAAATTGCTCCCATGTCACCCAATCCCCCCACCACCTGGCTGCCCTCCCCACAACTTACATCTCCCTCTTTCATATCTCCACTCCATCCCTCCTCATCCTTGGTCTCCCTCTCACCCTTAGTAAGACAGCTTTAAATGAGGACTAATGATACATAATTTTCTTACCTTTTAATCAGTCCTCTTACTTTCATAGTCTTACATAAAATACGTACAGTATTTTTTTTTACTGTTGCCCTTGGCCTCATTTCTAGGTTCTTTAACCCGAGGCGTCCCAACGACGTATAGATACGTCACCACGTTTTGTCACGGTGACACCCGTCGACGTATCCATACATTTTGCAATTGCGAGGTCCATCATTTGCACATTTTTCAAGTTTCACGGGTGATTTTTGGTAGGCATATGTGGGAGACCTTTCTCTACCCAATGCCATGTGGGGATAATGCCTGGCCCCACCTGACCCCCCTCCCCCCCACACGCCATTTTCTCGGCATCTCACCTGTTAGCAGTGACCTGGCCAGTAAAGACATATCTCACCATGGTCTCTCCAATGATGAAATTCAGGGTGAAAGTGATTCCTGAGGTGTAGGACAAGGGAAGAAAGAAGCCAGAGGAAGAAACAAGCAGAAGTGATGAGGCGGTAACGTTGTAAACGAAGGTGCCATATGTCGATGTTTTTGGTGAGTGAACAACGCTTATATTGCCTATATTATTGTCTGAAAACCAATATACTCTTGTACTACATATAAATTCTTACCAAATAAATATCTAACCAGTTATGAGTGGTTTGAAATAGCTACCCCTCCCATAGAAAACGTTTTCTCGAGCCTGGCTTGAGAGAACACAGTAACAAGGCAAAGGTACTCTTCTTCCATATTTCTAAACTCAACTGAGCACTTGCTCTCTCTGAATTTTCGATGTTTCTTATAAAAAACGGAGGTTTTAGCCAAAAAAAAAAAAAAAAACTTCGAAAATCTGCCGGGATTGGGGGGGGAGGTCATTAGTGAAAAATCTGCTGGGTCGCAGTGGGTTAAGCTCCATATATATGTGTATTAGTTTGGACCTATCGAGAGGATTGGGGATGACAGTTGGGTGCAGAAAGTGAGGAGTGTGAACACTGGGGGTAGGGCTGCGAGAGGCAGGCCAAAAAAAGACCTGGGATGAGGTCATGGAGTGTGACCTCAGGGATAAGGGACTAAATAAGGAGGCTGACAGAGATCGAGCAGTGTGACGAGCCGCCCTTAGGTGACCAAGGCTGATGCATGCATGCATGTTGGAGTCTTTATAAATGAAATGAAGCAAAACAAAACAGTTAATGCCTACCATTTCCATTCAATCCATTCAGCCACTCCATACTTATTTGTACAGCTCTTTACCCTAAAACTCATAATGTGCTATGTTGAGTACACCATATCTCTAGCCTGTGTTCTAAATGAAAGGGAATTTCATAAGCTTGTATCAATAACAGTTCATTCCATGCCCACCTCATTTGGGGGAGACGATGACCGAATCAGGAGACCCAGGTTCGAATCCCTGCTGGGGCAAAGGAATAGTTTAAGGATTTGTGTTTCATAAAGCAGACTTTGCTGATCTACTAGCAGAGCTGCTGACATATCATAAAAGTACCCCCGATACTACCAATACACCAGTCCTGTATGAGACAGCCCTAGCATATTTTCAATATAGATTGTGGGTGTTAGCGCCGAGGTTCTTACCTAATTGTATCTTTACAGGAATGAGTCAAGCTCGTACTGTCCCGTGTCTTAAACCATATTTATTGTACATATCCTTAAATTTGTGAATTGTTTTGGCACACACTATTTCATTCGGTAGTGCATTCCATTGATCAGTTGCTCTGTTTGGGAAACTGAATTTCCTTACGTCTTTATCACCTCTCTTTTTATGCATTTTTTTGCAGTGTCCTCTTGCTGGTGCTTCCCCATATGTTAAGTAAATATTTATGTCTATTTTCTCCTTCCCTGATATGCACTTATATAGCATTATCATGTCACCTCTTTTCCTTCTCTCCTGTACTATTGGTAGATTCAGTTTATTTAGTCTTTCTTCGTAGCTTAGGTCCCTTAAGCTTGGTATCCATCTTGTAGCAGCCCTTTGAACTTTTTCACTCTTGTCTATGTGTTTTTTGAGATGAGGACTCCAGACTACTGATGCATATTCCAGGGTTGGTCTAATGAATGATGTTATTATCCTTCTTAGCATGTCTTCATTTATGTATGTGAATGCTATTCTCATATTTGCAAGCAGTGTATACATGTTCCGTACCTTCTCGCTGATGTGGTCAGCCGGAGATAGTCTGTTTTTGATAATCACACCTAGGTCCTTCTCTCTTTCTGATATGTATAGGGTTTTATTTCCTAACGTATAATCCCAATCAGGTCTTTTTCCACTTTTACCAAACTTGATTACTCCACATTGAATTCCATTTGCCATGTATTACTCCATTCACGAAGTTTATTTAATTCTTCTTGTAGCTCTTTATAAAGAGTCTGTGTTAGTAATTCTCCTTTGTATTTTTGCATCATCTGCAAACATATTCAGATAGCTTTCATTTCCAGTGTTACTGTTTATATCATTTATATACACTAAAAACATGATAGGTGCCAGCACTGAACCCTGTGGTACTCCACTAGTCACTTCTTTCCATGATGAGTAGTTTCCCCTTAGTACTGTTCTCATTTCTCTTTTTATGAGAAAATGTTGCATCCAACAAAACAGTTTGCCTCGAATTCCTCCTTGATGGTACAGTTTCCATAAAAGTCTTGAAATCTAAATAGATACTGTCCACCCATCCTTCTCTTTCCTGTATTGTGTTTGTTACTCTGTCATAGTAGGTCAACAGATTAGTAACACATGATTTTCCTTTTCTGAATCCAAACTGTCTTTCTGTTATCATACTATGTTCTTATAGATGATTTACCCAAGCTTTTCTTATAAGCTTTTCTAATACCTTGCTTACAACACTGGTCAGTGATACTGGTCGGTAGTTGAGTGGATTTTGTCTATTTCTTTTCTTGAATAAGGGGACAATATTTGCTTTCTTCCAAATATCAGGTAGTTTACCTTGACTCAAGGATTTCTTGAAAATTAAAAATAATGGTTTACTTAACTCCTTTGCACATTCTCGTAGTACCCAATGTGAAATTTCATCAGGACCCCACTTGCTTTTCCTCTGTCTAATTTACTTAACTCCTTCTGTATTACTTTTTCTGCTATTTGTATATCTGGTAGTATGTGTGGACATGCATGTTCCACATAGTCCCTCTCAAAGTTTTTTTCTTCTGTAAAAACTAATTGGAAATTCTTATTTAGCGCTTCACAAATATCTTTCTCTTGTGTATAGGTGATTCCCTCGTCCGTAATGGATTGTATTATATCTTTTACTTTGATTTTGCTTCTGATGTAGCTGTAAAACAGCTTTGGTTGATCACTACTTTTATTAATTATATCCTCCTCAAACTGTTTTTGAGCTTAGCTCCTTATTCTTGTATGATCGTTTCTTGCCTGTTTGTAATTATTATACGCCCTTTCACTATTGTGTCTCCTGTATCTATTCCACAACAAATCTCTTCTTTCTTTTGATTTTTTACATTCTGTATTGAACCATTTCTGTATTTTCTTATCTGCTTCTTTGTGCTGTGGGATGTACTTCTGGACTCCTATTTCATAAAATTCACAGAATTTTTTATATACAGCATTTAAATCTTGTCCTCCCAATCAACTTCTAAGAAATACTTCTTTAGGTCTTGATAATTTCCCTTTTTATAGTGTAGGCTTTTTTTGTAACTTTCATTGCTGTTAACTGTCATATGCTATCCTGAAGTTGTAATTTAGTACTGCATAATCGCTTTTGCCGAGTGGAGGGTGATATATTAAACTGTCAATATCATTTTCTTGCCTAGTAAATATTAGATCTAGCACTGAAGCTACACCCTATAATACAATATGCCACACCGCACAAAGAAATTTGAAGCCCAAACTCAGTTCTGGTGCGTATCAGTGGTCATTGCGAGACGCATCAGCTCGTGGGGTCCCGATTCTTTTTTTTATAGGGTGTTCATCGAGTCCATTTTTTCTGGTGGTTTCCCTCACATGTTGCGTTAGGAGAAACTCTTGCACGAGATCCAGGAGCTTTTGGTCCCAACAGCTTTCTTGGCTAATTATATCTAGAGTATTCCAATTTATATTTGTATTAAAATCTCCAGTTAGTATAATTCTTTCTGATTTCTCTTCCATTTTATGTAGTAATGATCTTAAACTCTGAATTGTACTCTCTTCTAGGTCCTCATATTCGTCTCTTTCCCATGTGTTTGACTTGGGGAGCATGTACAAATTGGCTACAATTACTTTCCCTTCAGATGTGTTGATCTCTGCTGCAATCATTTCTACTTGTGATGGTATATCTAGTTTTATTTCATTGACATTTAGATTTTTCTTAGTTAATATTATAATTCCTCCTCCTTTTTTTTAATTTGTCTCTTCTCCATATATTGTATTCCTCTAAGTTTAGTATGTCATTGGATATCCTTGGTGTTAATTTTGTTTCAGTTAGGCTTATTATTTGTGGTTCATTTTCTCTGACAATCATTCATTTCTAGGTGGTGACGTGTAGGTATATGGTACGTAGAAGGAATACTTGGCCTTGGCAGCAGGCTGTGAAGCCTGTACCCCGAGTCAGAAAGAAAAAAAAAAAAAAAATGTGACTATTAGACAATGCATACATTTGTGTAGTGTTGTGTTTACCATTTTACTAATGGGGAACTTTCAGCGCGTCGTCTGTTACCTTTCCCAGTTACCATGCATGTAATATTTGTGGATTATTTTTACTCCCTTGTCAAACTGTGAGATACAGTAATGGCATATATCATTGAGAATAATAATATACTACTTAGAAAACTCGTAACCAATATGAGTGATCTTTTTAATTTGTGTTATTTCATGAGTTATGATGGTAGACTCGCATCTTAAATGGTAGTACTTCACAAATTCTCTTTGCATAAATGCTATTTTGATTGTTGGATATTGTAGCTGATCCCATACATATATGAAGTCCCGATCATTATTCATTCTTAACACAGATTTTCGACATGACAGTCATTGTCTTACCTGTAATTTGTTAGTTTGTAAATTTTACCTCTTAACATTTCTCCAATACACTCGTGCATGCGCACCAAAGGGACAGTCCCGGATTTGAGAAAAGACCACCTAGAGTGTTTACAGAAACAGACGAAAGCTAAACATGGTTGGAGAAGGATCAGGTTCTTAATGTGCTGCCACCTAAGGTGTACAGGAAACCAGTTGGCTTTTCACTCAGTGTAAAGTCACCCATAGACAGAAGGATGAGGAAAGAATGAAGGAAAGATAGATAGAAGAGGGAGTGTAGTCACCCATAGACAAAAGGACGAGGAAGAAATGAAGTAAAGAACGACGGAAGAGGAGGGAAAGAAGGAAGGAGGAGAGGAAAAGACACCCGAGAGCAACACTACATGCTGTTACCTAATAAATGTTGAATGTTGTTTTCTGTAATAAAAGTGTTTTCTTATCCATTTCTTTTTTCATAAACTCTTACCATTGTGAACACACAATTATTTTGCAGTTGCTACAGTTTCTACATTTCTTATTCCTAGCTACCTGTTAACCTGTAAGTGTATACTCCCAAGAAAATACACATTCAGACAGGAACAAATTGCCTTCCAGTGGCATGTGTAATACAGACGGGAGTCGTACCAAGTCTCCAGTGCCATTTAGAATCATGTATGTTCCTTCAATTTTTGGAAGGGATGGTAAAATAAATCATAAAACATGTACCAAATGATGATCAGGTAAGCCTCTGAAAGATTGATGTCAGAAGCCTAACTTTTTCAGTCCGGATGATATAGTTTGTAGCGCACTTATTGTGCACCACACAGTCTTACTTTACACCACACAGCCTCCATATGTAATCACCACATTCCCTCCACACTTTGCACATGACACCGTAGCACCGAGGCTTTGGTGACCCTCCTAAAACCGCAAACCCACACCGAGGGTGTCGCTGGTGCCTAATCCACTCAGGTCACATATAAGCCACGCTGTAAGGTGCGTCTTCCAATTGCCTTCGACCAAAGGTCTTGCTGCCCAATCACAGTCGACCTAGTCGTGTGCACACAGCACTAGAGGCCTATGTGAGCGTCATGTGTACAAAAGCGCCTGGGGCGTTGCCTGAGGCCTTCTTCCCTCGTCCGGGCAACACCTGTGCACCCTCGCGTACACATACGCACCACGGAAACACTTAACCCCTTGTACCTGCCTAACCCTCCAGCTACTGAGTTTACGTATTGTTATGCTGGGTGTTTTTAGTCTGACCTCTCGTCCTAAAAACGCCCGCGACTGAGTGGGGTCCTCATTCCGGACCGGAAGTAAAGCACCCACAAAGGAACAGGACATAAACCAGGCAGTACACCTTAACACATCTATTGTCTTAATTCATACACCGTTACAGTATAGAACAGAGAGACACTGGATATGCTTTGGACAGGGACACAGAGTTTGCCTTCAATATAAATGTTCACAGTTACACTCAGGACATAGTATTCTTCACTTACACATGGATAATGAACTATGATAACACGATACCCATATTCTGTTTATAGGCGGAATTGATATGTATTAAGACTGAAGCATTAGGGGTGGACAGGGCCAAGGGTCAGGGTAGTGAATATTACTATAAGTGTTCAGGGTGAGGGCCGCGACACTCAGGAAAGTCACTTAGTCGCGGTAACACTTATTCACAGGACTTTGGTTTTCCCTCACACCAGTTGTCTTGACCCTCTATTTCTATAGGTTCCTCTGTCTGTATTTATTCGTATTTTCCACTGCCAGGGTATTGTTCCTCAGTGTGTCACTTGTACAGTAACTTAGCCACTTATATTGTTCTGGCCCTCACTTTGTTACTGTCACTATACACTCCCGTCTCGACAGTTCGTGGCACAAGAGACGTCAATATCACTACATACCCGTGTTTCCTGGGGATAACCTGATGAAGTACCCAGGCGTGAGAGGAGGCCCTATGGGGACCCTTCCTGTAGGGGGCAACGCACTGCCTGTAGGGGCGTCATCACCCGGGTCTTCGTCGTCGGAGGTGTACAGGGAGGCCCTCCTGTCTGGGGGCCTCGACCTGGGAGGAGGCCCTCTTACTGGAGCCTCGTCAGTGGGGTGCAGGGAGGCCCTCCAGTCTGGGGGCCTCGACCTGGGAAGTGCCCCTCGGGACTAGGGCCAAACAGCTGCAGGAGGCGGGCCTGTCACCTCCGACTCCAGGGAGAGAGGGAGCCTGAGTTGCCCGGGTCTGGGGCCTATTGGTCAGGCCTGGGGGTCCGGGGGCTGCGGCCGCCTACAGGGTGGAGCGCCGTCAGGGGTGAACTGTGGTGCCTTCTCCGTCGGACGTCCGGCAGGGGCAGGGACCTCCCAGGGGTAGGTGGTAGGACCGGGATCGGGCCACACCACCACTCCGGCAGCACCTCCGGGGAACCACTTCTGAAAGGAGACAACAAATGGCGTCCCACACAGCTGAGAGGTAAAGGGTCGGCCGCGCAAGGGACCTCCTGCTTCGGAAGGACCGTTGAAGTCACGAATGAAGGGCATACAGTGGCCGCTCCTTCCCCCACACGTACAGTGACCGTGTTGGCGGTTCCGTGACTCCTAGGGCCCGCAGCTGAAGGGCGTACAGTGGCCGCTCCTTCCCCTGCACGTACAGTGGCCGTGCTGGTGGTGCTGCTCCCGAAGGAGGAAAAGGCAGGAGAAGGGTGCACAGTGGCCACGCCCTTCCCAGTACATACAGTGGCCATAGCCATGGGCCTGTCTGCCCTAGTACATACAGTGGCCATAGCCGTGGGCCTGCCTACCCTTCGGGAAGTAACTGAAGGGCGTACAGTGGCCACTCCTTCCCCCGTCATGTACAGTGGCCGTGAGCGCGGTGTTACTCCCGTAGAAGGAGGAGGTAGTGGATGAGGGGAGTACAGTGGCCGCTCCCTCTCCGTCACGTACAGTGGCCGTACCGCGGTGTTGCTTGGAACCGACTCTGGATCAGCCCCACCCCAAACCTGGTGAAGGCTGCCCCGCTCACAGGGTCGTTGCCTCTTCCCGCTTATGTGGTGTTGGGACAGTTGCGGGGAAGAGGGACTCAGGACAGGGGTGCCTTGGTGATCCTCTTGTTCCGGGTCAATAGCCCCACCGTGGTGTCCTCCTGGGGTGGCGGTGTGGTAGTGGCTTGGTGGTGGGGTGGGGGGTGGTGGGGTGGGTGGTCCGGCAGCGGCAGGTATTTTACGTATCCACCCCTCTATGAACACAGTCACGGTACTTGCTTCAGCTCCAGTACTTTGTAATTCTTCCCTGTTAACCAATTGTGAATGTGTTGGATGCAGTGTTGATAACAGTGTTTATACATGTGGTGAACCATACCTCTCTCTCCCAGGCTGAGTTTAATATCAATCCCCATTGTATCGAACATATAAAGTAGCAAATTACCACACTCGCTAAAGCGCTACACAGGCAACTAGCCCGCACACCTAAGGCGCTACACACTAGCGAGCGAGCAACCTCCGCTCAACTAACACGCTACACTGGTGACCCCGTAGAGTGTACTCACAATGGAACCCACTGGCAAAAAACCACTTCCCACATTCACATATGACATCAACACGTGGTTCTCACACATCGACTCAAACTGGAGAGCAGACGAGACAGATGAGCAAAAATTCAGGGCTGTAGTCCAAGCGATTCCAACTGAAGTTGCGGCACTGGTACAGCCTCTACTAAACAACCCGCCAGAAACAAACAAGTATAAAGTGTTAAGAGACAGTCTGCTTCAGGCTCTAAATAAATCTAAACAGGCATTACTGGTCGAGTTCGACAATATTCAACTAAGGGACTGGCGACCTTCAGCTCTCTATGCGCAAATACAAGCAACTCTAGATGCGGCAGGTGCAACCCTGTCCGACGACCTCCTTCGTCATCGCCTCCTACAGCTCGTGCCGCCCGAATTCCGTTTGCACCTGGCCAGCATATCACCAGAGTCAACTATCAAAGAATTCATAATGAGGGCAGACATCCTCTGAGACACAGCGATGTTACAAAGTGCCCACACCAAACGGCATACCAGACATACAGAAAGTGGTGTTAGTCCAGTTTCCCAAGGCAATATTAATGCAGTGAATCAGAAAGTCCACAAATATCTGAAGTTTGTGCCATGTTGGAACAAGTAACTGAGAGACTTACGCGACTGGAAAATACTCTTAACCGACTCACAGCCACTAAGCCCAGTGTCTCCCAGAATATATCCCACAGTGAACCCCTCCTTGTTTTCCCCACCACGAACCCCAGTGCATCTCCTAACACACTTCCCAGTGCTACCAATACCCAACCCCCCAGTGCGAAATCCTCCTCGAACGAATATACGTTGTGCATCTATCATAGACGTTTCGGCCAGGAAGCAAGGCGCTGCTCCCCTCCCTGCATCTTCTCGGGAAAAGGCGCCCATGGGAGACAGTTCTTGTAGTGTCCCCCACCCTCATTACCCATAAAAACCACAAGTTTCGACCCCAAGACCCCTCACGCTCAAACAAGAGTGCATCATCCAAACACGCCAGGTTCCAGCAGCGCCCCACGGCAACGTTACCCAGGGATCAGGCATTGCTCTGGGTGAGTGACTACCTGACGGGGACACACTACCTAATTGACACGGGCGCCGGGTCAAGCGCCCTTCCTGCCTGCAGCAGTACATTGTACAGTTAGAGGATGAGAGAATGTAAATACCCCCACATGTCACCAAATGTTACTTTCCTAGACTTAATCCTCCAAAATGTATATTTTATATATCATTGCTAACCATGTCTAATGTGGTCGGAATAGGTGGTCTGGATTTTAAATCTGTATCTCTATATATGTATTTCACTGCTGCCCATGTGTCTAATTTTCTGTAGCATGTATTATCTACATTAAGGCTATGTATCCCTATATATACGTTATCACGAAGCATATGTGTCACTTTCTGTAGTATGCATTATCTACATTTATGTTATGCTGGGTGTTTTGAGTCCGACCTCTCGTCCTAAGAACACCAGGGACTGAGCAGGGTCCTGTTTCCGGACCGGAAGTAAAGCACCCACAAAAGAACAGGACATAAAAACCAGGCAGTACACCTTAACACATCTATCTCTTTGTGTATATTGTCACGGTGTACGAATTGATATTAGATATGTGTAGAGACAGGAAACACAGAATTAGCCTTTAATACAAATGATTATGGTTACACTCACAATAGGCCACTCTTCACTTGTACATGGATATTTGGTACTAATATTATATTACCCGGATACTGTTTCTAGGCAGAGATGGCGTTTTATATACTAAGTTCGTTTCACTAGGAGAGGATGTGACCAAGAGTTGGGGGAATGAATATTACCATAAATGGGTAGGGTGCGGGTCGCGACACTTGTGGAAGTCACTTAGTCGCAGTAGCACTAGTTCACAAGTTTCTGATGAATCCCGCACACCTCTGATTTCAACCCACGATTTCTATAAGTCCTCCCGTGTATAGTTATTGGTCTTTTCTGTTCTGCCAAGTACCTGGTCACTATGCACTGTGGGTAACTCTGGTCACTTATGTGTCACTTGGGCCTTTACTCTGTCATTTGTCACTGTGCACTGCTGTATTGATTGTTCACTGCAATAGCATTATTGGCGTCACTATGTACCCGTATTTTCCCTGGGTATCACCTGCTGCGTGTCCTGGGCGTGAGAGAGGGGCCCTACAGGGAGACCTAAACGCACTGTCCGCAGGGGGGTCACTGCCCAAGTTGTAGTCGTCGTTGGGGTGCAGGGAGGCCCTCTGATCTGAAGGCCTCGACTTGGGAGGTGGCCCTCACACGGGCCGCGTCGGTGGGGTGCAGGAAGGCCCTCCGGTCTGGGGGCCTTGACCTGGGAGGTGGCCCTCAGGACTAGGGCCGAACAGCTGCAGGTGGCGGGCCTGGCACCTCTGGCTCCGAGGAGAGAGAAAGCCCGGGTTGTCTGGGCCTGGGGGCTGCTGGCCAGACCTGGGAGTCTGGGGACTGCGGCCGCCCACAGGAGAAAGCGCCGTCAGGGGTGAACGGCGTCGCCTCCGTCGGGTGTCCTTCAGGGACAGGGACCTCCCAGGGGTAGGTGGTAGGGCTTGGACTGGGCCATGCCACCACTCTGACAGCACCTCCGGGGAACCGCTCCTGTTGGGAGACAAAGGGCGTCCCACACAGCCGAGAGGAAAGGGGTCAGCCGCGCAAGGGACCTCCTGCTTCGGGAGGGCCTTCGGAATCACGAATGAGGGGCGTATGGTGGCCACTCCCTCCCTGTCACATACGGTGGCCATGAACGCGGTTTCGTGACTCCTAGGGCTCGCAGCTGAAGGGCGTATGGTGGCCGCTCCTTCCCCCCGCACGTACTAGGACAGTGCTGGCGGTGCTGCTCCCAAAGGAGGAAGAGGCAGGAGAGGGGTGCACGGGAGCAGCGCCCTCTCCGGTGTGTGCTGAGGCCATAGCCGAGGGTCTGCTTACCCTTGCACACACTACGGCTGTAGCCGTGTGCCCACCTACTTGCCGGGAAGTAACTGAAGGGCGTACGGTGGCCGCTCCTTCCCTGTCACGTACAGTGGCCGTGAACGCGGTGTTACTCCCATAGGAGGAAAAGACAGGAGAGGGGAGCACAGGGACAGCGCCCTCTCCGGTATGTACAGAGGCCGTAGCCGAGGGTCTATCTACCCTGGTACGTACAAAGGCTGTAGCCATGTGCCTGCCTGTCCTTCGGGAAGTAACTGAGGCGTTACTCCCGTAGTAGGAGGCAATAGTGGATGAGGGGCGTACAGTGGCCACTCCCTCCCCGTCACGTACGGTGGCCGTGATCCCGGTTCCACTATTCCCCTCTCTGCCAGTCGGGTAGCGTACAGTAACTAACACCCCGAGGCCGTCCCCAGAGGTGGCTGTGACTGAGGGGCATACGGTGGCCACTCCCTCCCCCATCATGTATGGTGGCCGTGATGGCGGTGTCACAGGGTGTAACAACTGAAGGGCAAACAGTGACCGCTCCTTCCCCGGTACGTACGGTGGCCGTACCATGGTGTTGCCTGGGACTGACTCTGGATCAGCCCCACCCCGAACCTGGTGAAGGCTGCCCCACCTGCAGGGTTGTTGCCTCTTCCCGCTCACCTGGTGTTATGACAGTTGCGGGGAAGAGGGACTCTGGACAGGGGTGTCCTGGTGACCCTCTTGTCCTGGGTCACTAACCCCGCTGTGGTGTCCTCCTGGGGTGGTGGCGTGGTGGTGGCTTGGTGGTGGGGTGGGGGATGGCAGGGTGAGTGGTCCGGCGGCGGCGGGTATTTTACCACCCTCCATATTGAAAAAGTCACGGCCCCCTGACTGGAGGTGGTATGTTGCGGTGGTGGATGTTTGTTGGGCCGGGGTGAGGTGTCGGAGGAAGTTGGTCCAGTGGAGGGTGGTGGGGTTCGGCTCTCGGTGTGGGTTGAGAGTAAGCCAGAGGGAGGATGGGTGGTCGGTCCTGCTGAGGATACGGAGAAGCTGGTGTGTTGCCCTTAGCCTGACCTGTGGGCGGTCGTGGGGCTGCCAGTGGATCCGTTCAATGCTCATCTCGGGTGGTTGTGCTTGGTGTGGAGGCAGAAGTCGGATGCTGGCGAGTGAGGGGAGTGTGGGGTTTTTATGAGGGCCGGGTGGGTGGGAGGAGCGTTATGCTTTGGGGAATTGGGATTTGGGGAGATTCCATTGTACCTGGTGGAGGTGTAGGGTGATGGGGGTGGTGTTTGGGGTGAGGGTGGGTTTAGGTGGTGACTGGTGCGTCTTGTGGGTGGTGGGAGGTGGTGTTGGTGTGTACCTGGAGAGTGGGCGTGAAAGGCGTCCCGATCTGGTGGTGATGGTGGTGAGGGTGGGCGTCGGTGGTGAAGGTGGGTGAGCACATGGTGGTGAGGGGATATGGCCGGGGGCGGGTGGGGTAGCGGGTGGGGGTGCGGTGTGTCGTATGTAGTGAGAATGGTCGTGGGGTAAGGGAGGTGTAGGTGGGCAGGCGGCAGGTTCACGTGGTGGAGTGGTTGCACGTGGTGGGCTGGAGGGTGGTGCAGTGGGTGGAGTGGTGTGTTGGCTGTTGTGAGGTGGGGTGGTTGCACGTGGTGGGCTGGAGAGTGGTGCAGTGGCTGGGGTGGTGTTTTGGTGGTTGTGCGGGTGGTCTGTGATGGGGGGTGGTGGTGGTGTCGGGTGTGAGTTGGCTAAGTTGGTGTGGCAGAGGTTGCGTTGTGGGCGGTGAGGGTGGCGATGCAGGATCTGGTGGTAGAGACGGGGTTAGGTGTGGGTTGGTCAGGGGCAGGGTTGTGGGGTTGGAGGTTGGTGTCATCGTGGGGGGGGGTGAAGTGGGAGGCGTCGTGCTCATGGGGGATGTGGAGGGTGGGGGTGAGAAGGAGTAGGAGTAGGAGTCGGGGGGGTAATTCTGAGAAGACGCCGATGGGACAGGTGTACATGGAGAGGTGCGGGGCGTGCGGGTGTGGGGGTGGTCATTGTTGGAGGGGTGGAAGGCGCGCACGTGGCGGTTTCGGTAGGTGCGCGGTTGTCTGTGGTGATCTATGATAACCTGGTAAGGGTTAGGGATCCTGATAATTTTGAAGGGGTCATCGAACCGGGGGGAAGTCTTGGTGGGGATGGGCAGGAGTGCAACAGCCAATGATTCACCCAGCTTGTAGGGGTTGGAGGGGTTGGTGTCTGGTGCAAGGTCTTGTTGGGACTGAAGGTGGTGGAGGCGTCATTTGAGGTGGTGGAGGGGGTCGGTGGAAGAGGGAGGGGTTGGAGGGTGTAGGTGGTGGCAGAGGGGTAGGAGGAGTGGGGATTCCCTGAATACTCGCTCATGGGGAGTTACGCCATCATCTCGTGGGCAGGTATTAAGACCCCATTGAACAATTTTGACGTGGGCGGGCCAATCGTCATTGCCTGTCTGCAGGATTCTGGTCCTGACTTGATTTAGGAGGGACCAATGACTTCTCTCGCATACGCTGTTAGCCTGGGGCCAGTAGGGGGATGAGTGGGAGATGCGGTAGCCGAATATTTTGGTGGGTTCTTCCCATACTTTCCCTGTGAATTCAGGGACATTATCCAAGTGTAGGGCTTGTGGAATGCCGAAATAAGGGAAGATGTGGCGAACCAGGGCGTCGGCAACTGCTACGGCATTGTGGTCTTTGGCAGGGCAAGCGATGATGAACTTTGAGTAGACATCAACGAATGTGATAATATATTTGTATCCTGCTTTCGGTGTGAGGAGGCCGACAACATCGAAGGAAAGCAGTTGCCATGGTTTTTGTGCAGTTAGTTTGCCTGAGGGGCCGGGGGTGCGAGTGATGTCTTTCCCTAAAGCACAGGCGCGGCATGTTTGGATGATGTTTTTAGCAATGGTGGATGGGTTAGTTGTCCAATACATGTCAGAGAAAGCCTGTAAAAGCTTCTTGGTGCCGAGGTGGATGCCGTTGTTGGCGTGGAGGTGTAGCATAGCGTCATGGGCCGTGGTGGGGTCGAGGACGATGTGGCCATCTGCATTGTGCAGGTGGTCGCCGTGGAGGTGTAGCTTGGCAAATGTGTGTGGCGGGATCCAGGTAGGGCATTGTTTATCTTTCCACATTTGAATTAGGTCTGGTTTTGGGCAGACGGCGTTGATGGGTAGGCGGGAGAGGTCGTTGGCATTAGTGTGCAACTTGCCTGGGCGGTATGAGATTTCAAAATTAAACTCTTCGAGAGCTTCCTGCCATCGAATGAGTTGAGCATTGTTGGTATTGGATTGGCGTAACCATTGTAGTGATTGGTGGTCTGTGATGATGACTTCGTGGGTGCCAGAGCTGTATGAACGGAAGTATTCTAGAGCCCAGATTATACCGAGGCACTCGCGTTTGGTGGCCACATAATTTCGCTCGGCTTGATTTAGAGTGCGGCTGGCGCAGGCGATGATGTGTTCACGTCCGTGTTGTACTCGCATGAAGACAGCCCCTATGGCTATGAGGGAAACATCAGTATACAGATGAAAAGGGAGGTTGTAGTCTGGGAAAGCGACGACGGGGGCTGAAATCAGTTTGGATTTGAGGTTGTTGAATGCGATCTTTCTAGTTTTGGTCCAGACAAACGGCTCGCCCTTTTTTGTCAGCTCATGAAGTGGTTTGGCTATGTCTGCAAACCCTTTCACGAAACGTCGGTAGTACGACGTAAGGCCTAGGAAGGCCCGGGTTTCGTGGACGTCTCGTGGTAGAGGGATTTCGGTAATGGCACGTAGTTTGTTGGGATCAGATGAGATACCCTGGGCTCCGATCACGTGTCCTAGGAAGGAGACGGATCATTCGGCTAGGATGCATTTTGTTGGCTTGAGTTTAAGACCTACCTGGCGGATACGTAGGAACACCTGTTTGAGGCGGTGGAGGTGGTCGGCCCAGGTGTAGCTAAAGACGATGACGTTGTCTAGGTAGGCCAGGCAGATTTCCCAGGTTAAGCCGCTCAATACGGATTCCATCAGATGGGAGAACGTGGCCGGGGCGTTACAGAGTCCGAATGGGAGGACATTGAATTCGTAGTGTCTCCAGTTTGAGATCGAGAAGGCGGTCTTTTGTTTGTCATCTGAGTGAACGGGGACCTGCCAGTACCCCGATTGCAGGTCAAGGGTGGAGAACAGGTGGAGCCGTGCAGGGAGTTGGGGGAGTTGTCGATTTGGGGTAGGGGTGTGGCATCCTTGATGGTGACATCGTTTACTCTGTGATAATCAGCGCAGAATCGCATGGTTCTGTCTTTTTTTCTCACGAGTACGATGGGGGAGGACCACGGGCTGGTGGAGTTGGAGATAACACCGGCATCAAGCATGTCCTGGACCTGCCAGTCTTCCTCTGCTCGCTGCTTAGGGTTTTTGCGGCGAGATGGTTGGCGAATGGGTGGTCCGGTCGTGTGTATCTCGTGACTGAGATAAGTGGTGTGGCCGAGATCTTTTGGGCTAGATGAGAATAGGTCTTGGAAGTCCAGGAGTAATTGTCGGAGGCTGTTGGTTTGGGAAGGGGATAGGTGCGCGGGTAGGTTCGGAAGGGTTGGGTGGCGAGAAGGTGGTGTGTGGCATGGCTCGGCTTCTTCCGTGTCGCCAAAGATGAGTCCTCTAGGTAGTGTTAGTGGTGCTGTGGCGAGGTTAGCGATACGGATCGCTCGGGCCTGGGGGGGGAGGAAGGTGGGGGATACTAGACAGGAGGAGAGCAGTCCGGTAGGTAGGGAGGGGGAGAAAAGGACGGAGGTACCAGAGGGTCTGTTTAGTTCCACCCAAGCTTTGTGATGGGGGGGGATGGTGATGGTGGAGGCGATTGTGGCGGGGAAAGATGGGGAGGTGGTTGGTATTGGTGGGGGGGTGGATGATGATGGAGAGTGGGGAAGTGGGGTGTTGGGTGAGGTTGGGGTGGTGTTACTGTGCAGAGGTGTTGGGGGACGTGAGTGTTAGGGGAGGGTGTGTGTGTGTGAAGGGTTTGTGGGTGGTGGTGTTTTGTTGTAGTTTTTTTTTTTTTTTTTCTTTTGCTGAGGAGGGGGGGCTGGACTGAAGTGGAGGTGGCGTTGATAGCAGTCAATCTTGGTACGGAGTTTTTGATGAAGGTCCAGCCCTAGGTATCCGTCATACTGACGGCATGTGGAGTCAAATATGATGAAAGGGTGAGTGGTGGAGACTTGTTGGTGGGTGTCTGTCTGAAGGGCCCGGGTTTCCCCACGGATAGGCAGGGGGCCATCCCCCGCGTCTACGAGGTTGGCTGAGGTAAGGAAAAGGGGGCCAAAAGCGGAAGTGTGATGGGAGTAGAAGTGAGAGTACAGGCATGACCTGGCAGCTCCTGTGTCCACCAGCAGTCTAGCCTTGACCCCATTCAGGCGAATTTGGTCGTAGACTGGGGATCTGTACTGATGTGAGGTGGCCCCCGCCACCGTGGGGAGGTGCGGGGGCGGGTCTAAAACTCCATCTGCTGAGTGGTGATGTGGTCATCGTGCTCCTCGTTGTCTGGTCCTGGGTAGACTGGGGGCGGGGTGTCGTCTTCCTGGGCGTCGTCCTCCAGATAGGATATCTTCCTGCGCCCCTGGGTGAGGGCTCTGCGTCTGCTTGCTTTGAGTTGTTCCCTAATGTTGTGCAGGGGGCAGGTGCGACTGCAGGCCACGAATTCCCAGGGATTAACAGAGATGAGGTTTTCCTGGTCCCTGGGGTTGGGGCGTTTTCTCTGTGGGTGGGCCCTGGGAATCGTTGGAGACGGCTCCGTGGTGGGCGGGTGGGGCGGTGGTTTGATTTTGGTGGTGGAGTTTTGGTTGTGAGGAATTTGCTCACCACGTGTATAGGTTGTGGTGCGGGACGGGCGGCGAGGAGACGTTGGACAAGTTGTAGGTTTTGATCCATGTTTCCAGAGGGATCGTAGATGGTAAAGTGCTCCCTGACTGTGCTAGGGAGAATTCTCAGCAGGTCATTGAAGGTGTGCAAATCCCAAGTGTTTGTGGTTGCGTCGGGATAAGCGGCGGTGACGAGGCGCCGTGCCTGGACAAAAGTGTCGTCCAAGTTACCATCGTAGGCGAGCGCATCGAGCTGAGACAGAGCGACAACTCTGCCCATGGAAGGCATAACAGCCTGCTTCACAATTTGGGCGAATTGATCCCATGTTAGTTCTGGGAAGACTTTTGTTGCGACAGTGGCGATTATTTTGCCCAGGTTAGGTAGAGTGACGGCTATCTTTTCTCTGTCAGAGTCGAATCCGATGTCTAGGAGGGGTTTGACCATATCCAAATATACATCGATGTCATATTGCTCCGGGTTGAATTTTGGCAATTGGATGTGAGGTGTGGCTGCCATTGTGCAAATTTCCTTTTATTGTTCCTCTGTGCTTTATTCAGATCCAGAACTACCGTTGGCCACCAGTGTTATGCTGGGTGTTTTTAGTCCGACCTCTCGTCCTAAGAACACCAGTGACTGAGCGGGGTCCTGTTTCCGGTCGGAAGTAAAGCACCCACAAAGGAACAGGACATAAAAACCAGGCAGTACACCTTAACACATCTATTGTCTTAATTCTTACACCGTGACAATATACACAAAGAGATATTAGATATGTGTAGAGACAGGAAACACAGAATTAGCCTTTAATAGAAATGATTATGGTTACACTCACAATAGGCCACTCTTCACTTGTACATGGATATTTGGTACTAATATTATATTACCCGGATACTGTTTCTAGGCAGAGATGGCGTTTTATACACTAAGTTCGTTTCACAAGGAGAGGACATGACCAAGAGTTGGGGGAATGAATATTACCACAAGTGGGTAGGGTGCGGGTCGCGACATTCGCGGAAGTCACTTAGTTGCAGTAGCACTAGTTCACAAGTTTCTGATGAATCTCGCACACCTCTGATTTCAACCCACGATTTCTTTAAGTCCTCCCGTGTATAGTTATTGGTCTTTTCTGTTCTGCCAAGTACCGGGTCACTATGCACTGTGGGTAACTCTGATCACTTACGTATCACTTGGGCCTTTACTCTGTCATTTGTCACTGTGCACTGCTGTATTGATTGTTCACTGCACTAGCGTTATTGGCGTCACTATGTACCCGTATTTTCCCTGGGTATCACCTGCTGCGTGTCCTGGGCATGAGAGAGGGGCCCTACGGGGAGCCCTCCTGCAGGAGGCGACGCACTGTCCACAGGGGCATCACTGCCCGGGTTGTAGTCGTTGATGGGGTGCAGGGAGGCCCTCTGATCTGGGGGCCTCGACCTGGGAAGTGGCCCTTGGGACTAGGGCCGAACAGCTGCAGGAGGCGGGCCTGGCGCCTCTGGCTCCGAGGAGAGAGAGAACCCGGGTTGTCTGGGCCTGGGGGCTGCTGGCCACACCTGGGAGTCCGGGGACTGCGGCCGCCTACAGGAGAAAGCGCCGTCAGGGGTGAACTGCGGCGTCGCCTCCGTCGGGTGTCCGTCAGGGACAGGGACCTCCCAGGGGGGTAGGTGGTAGGGCTTGGACTGGGCCACGCCACCACTCTGACAGCACCTCCGGGGAACTGCTCCTGTTGGGAGACAAAGGGGGTCCCACACAGCCGAGAGGAAAGGGGTAGGCCGCGCAAGGGACCTCCTGCTTCGGGAGGGCCTTCGGAATCACGAATGAGGGGCGTACGATGGCCACTCCCTCCCCGTCACGTACGGTGGCCGTGAACGTGGTTTCATGACTCCTAGGGCTCGCAGCTGAAGGGCGTACAGTGTCCACTCCTTCCCCCGCACGTACTAAGACAGTGCTGGTGGTGCTGCTCCCGAAGGAGGAAAAGACAGGAGAGAGGTGCACAGGGGCAGCGCCCTCTCTGGTACGTACAGAGGCCGTAGCCGAGGGTCTATCTACCCTGGTACATACAAAGGCCGTAGCCGTGGGCCTGCCTGCCCTTCAGGAAGTAATTGAGGCATTACTCCCATAGTAGGAGGCAATAGTGGATGAGGGGCGTACGTGGCCACTCCTTCCCCTGCACGTACTAAGACAGTGCTGGCGGTGCTGCTCCCGAAGGAGGAAATGACAGGAGAGAGGTGCACAGGGGCAGCGCCCTCTCTGGTACGTAAAGAGGCCGTAGCCGAGGGTCTATGTACCCTGGTACATACAAAGGCCGTAGCCGTGGGCCTGCCTGCCCTTCAGGAAGTAACTGAGGCATTACTCCTGTAGTAGGAGGCAATAGTGGATGAGGGGCGTACGGTGGCCACTCCCTCCCCGTCACGTACGGTGGCCATGATCGCGGTTCCACTATTCCCCTCTCTGCCAGTCGAGGCGCGTTCAATAACTAACGCCCCAAGGCCATCCCCAGAGGTGGCTGTGACTGAGGAGCGTACGGTGGCCACTCCCTATCCCTTCATGTACGGTGGCCGTGATGGCGGTGTCACAGGGGGAAACAACTGAAGGGCAAACAGTGACCACTCCTTCCCCGGTACATATGGTGGCCGTACCATGGTGTTGCCTGGGACTGACTCTGGATCAGCCCCACCCCGAACCTGGTGAAGGCTGCGCAACCTGCAGGGTCGTTACCTCTTCCCGCTCACCTGGTGTTGTGACAGTTGCGGGGAAGAGGGACTCTGGACAGGGGTGTCCTGGTGACCCTCTTGTCCTGGGTCACTAACCCCGCTGTGGTGTCCTCTTGGGGTGGTGGTGTGATGGTGGCTTGGTGGTGGGGTGGGGGGTGGCGGGGTGAGTGATCCAGTGGCGGCGGGTATTTTAATTTAAGCTCTGTATCTCTGTAGCCTATACGTATCTCACTGCTGATCATGTGTCTAATTTTCTGTTTCATGTCTTATCTATATTTAGGATGTGTATCCCTACACATAAATTATCACGAAGCATATGTGTCACTTTCTGTAGTATACATTCTCTAGATTTAAGCTCTTTATATTATATGAATTCTCGTTCTAATAAGCATTGTATAAGATTAAGTTCTGCAGGTGTTATGAGGGGCGTTTTTAGCTCGACTTCTCGGACTAAAAACTCTCACAACTGAGAGGGGTCCTCTTTCTGGACCGGATATAAAACACTTACAAAGGAACAGGGCATAAAAACTAGGCAGTACACTTTAACACATCTATTAGCTTATTTCAATACAGTGTTACAATACAAACAAAGTGTTACAGGATATGATGGAGACAGGTTTACAGAGTTAGCTTCCCAATAATACGTATCACACACAGCACAGGCAGAGAGTAGAGTTCTGTAATTGTATCTCGATGGTGAGTTGTAAGTTCTATATACCCGTATTGTGTCTACAGGCAAAATTAGTATTTAATAGTCTCAACCGGATGCACTATAGGTGGAGAGGGCCTGGAGTCGAGAGAGTGAATATTACTATAATTGATTAGAGTGCGATTCGCGACACTCGAGGAAGTTACTTAGTTGTGGAGACACTGTTCACAGACTTTTGGCTTTTCCTCACGCTCAGGTTCTATGTCCGTGTTCACCAGTCTTTTCTGTTCTGCCTGGGTATTTATCTCACAGTGCGTTACTGATATTATTTTGGCCTCACTCTTTCACTGTCACTGTTCACTCCCGTCTCTGTGGTTTTCTACGACACAAGAGATACACTTCAGTCACTGTTGACCCTTGTTTCCTGGGCTTAACACGAGAGGCACCCGGGCATGGGAGGGGGCTCTACTGGGGAGCCCTTTTGCAGGAGACAGTGGACCACCCATAGGGGTGTCACTGCCCGGGGTTCCTTCGTCAGGGGGGTGAAGGGAGGCTCTCCCGTTTGGGGGCCTCGACCTGAGAGGCCCTTGTGTTGGAGCCTCATCGGTGTGGTGCAGGGAGGCCCTCTGAACTGGGAGCCTCGACCTGAAGGGCGGCCCTCTGGACTGGGGCCAAACAGCTGCAGGAGGCAGGCCTGTCGCCTCTTCTTCTGGGTGGAGAGTCGTGGGGGAGCAGAGCCCAAGTGGCCTGACTCTGGGGCCCGCCAGCCCGGTCTAGGGGCCTGGGTGCTGCGGTTGCCTTTAGAGAAGGGCGCCGTCAGTGGCAGACTGCGACACCTCTTCTTTCTGGCGTCCGTCAGAGACCGGGACCGACCAGGTGTAGGCGGCAGGACCGACACAGGGCCGTGCCACCACTCCGGTAGTACCTCGGGGGAACCACACCTGGAGAGAGTAAGAGAGGGGCGTCCCACACAGCCGAGAGGTGAAAGGCCGGCCGCACAAGGGACCTCCTTCTCCGGAAGGACCTCAGAGATCGCAGATGAAGGACGTACAGTGGCCGATCCTTCCCCCACACGTACAGTGGCCGATGTGGCGGCTCCGTGGTCTCCAGGTCCACAGCTGAAGGGCGTACAGTGGCCGACCCTTCCCCCACATGTACAGTGGCTGATGTGGCGGTGCTGCTCCCGAAGGAGGAAGAGGCAGATTAGGGGCGCACAGAGGCTACACCCTCCCCGGCACGTACAGTGGCCGATACCGCGGGTCTGCCTGCCCCACGGGAAGTAACAGAAGGATGTACAGTGGCCGATCCTTCCCCCACACGTACAGTGGATGATATGGCGATGTTACTCCCGTAGGAGGAAGTGGTAGTGGATGAGGGGCGTACAGTGGCTGAACCCTCCCTGACACGTACAGTGGCCGATATCATGGTTCCACTCATGCTTCCTTTTCCAACCGGAGTGTGCTCAATAGCTGACACTCCGAGGCCTTTGCCAGTCGGAGTGCGCTCAATAGCTGACACTCCGAGGCCTTGTCCAGATGTGGCTGTAGCTGAAGGGCGTACAGTGGCCAAATGTTCCTCCACACGTACAGTGGCCGATGTGGCGGCGCTACAGGGGGAAAGCAACTGAGGGGCGTACAGTAGCCGAATCGTCCCTATTACGTACTGAGGCCGTACCGCGGTGTTGCTTGGGACTGAGTCTGGCTCAGTCCCACCCAGAACCTGGTGAGTGCTGTCCCGCCAGCAGGGTCGTGTCTTCCACCGACGTAATTTCCATCGGGGCGGTTGAGGGGTAGAGGGATTCAGGACGGGGACAACAATGTCCTTCTTGCCCCGGGTTGACCTCTCGGTGACCCTGCCCTCCGTGGTGTCCTCCTGGGGTGGTGGTGAGGTGGCGGCTTGGTGGTAGGTTGGGGGGTGGTGGGGTGGCCGGTCCGGCAGCGGCAGATATTTCACCACCTTCCGCAGTGGAGAAGTCACGGCCCCCGTGCTTGGAGGTGGTATGTTGTGGTAGTAGAGGTCTGGTGGGCCGGTGTGAGATGGTTGAGGAGGTTGGTCCAATAGTGGGTGGTGAGGTTTGGCTCCTGGTGGGGGCTGAGTGTGAGGTGTAGGGACAATGGTCAGGTGGTGTGCTGTAGGAGCCGAAGGAACTGGTGCGTCGCCCGTATCCTGATGCTGGGGCAGTCGGGAGGGCACCATGTTACCCTTTCGATCTTCATTTCGGGTGGTGGTGTTTGGTGGAAGGGTAGAAGCTGTATGCTGGCGAGTGAGGAGATCTTGGGGTTTATATGGGGGATGGTTGGATGGGAGGAACATTTTCCTATGGGGAATCGGGATTTGGGGAGTTTCCATCTTGCCTGGTGGACGGGTAGGGTGATGGGGGTGGTGTTCGGGGGGAGGTTAGCACGTGGTGGGGAATGGGGAGCAGGGTGGGGTGGAGATGGCGGTGTTGGGGTGTATCTAGATGGTGGGTGGGACAGGCGACCTGATCTGGTGGTCGTGGTGGTGAGGGTGGGTGTGGGTGGTGAGGGTGGTGTGACACGTGGTGGTGTTGGGGTGTGATTCCGGGAGGCGGCAGACGTGGGCGGGGGTGTGGTGCGTCGTGTGTAATGAGAATGGTCAGTGGGTAAGGGGGGGGCAGGAGTGGTGATGTGGGTGGTGCGTGTGACAGATGGTGTGGGCGCACGTGGTGGGCTGGATGGCAGTGTGGCGACAGGTGTAGTGCGTGGGGTAGGGTGAGGGGGGTGGGAGGTAGGATGCAGTGGTGCGGTGGTGGTGGTTGGGAAATGTGTTGGTTGGGCGGGAATGGATGGGGTGGAGGGTGCCGTGGGTGGTGTTGGAGACAGGCGTGGAGGAGACAGTGGAGTGGGCGTAGGCGAGGGATGGAGAATGGGTGGTGGTGGGGGATCGGGGCCGGGGGAAATGGGTGGTGCGTCGGGGGCGTGACTGTAGGTGAGGTGGAGGGGGGTGGGGAGAAGGAGTAGGAGTAGGAGTCCGGGGGATAATTCTCAGAAGACGCTGCGGTGGTAGGTGTGCGGCGGGTGGTGTCTGGCGCGCAGGTGAGTGCGGGGTCATTGTTGGAGGGTGGGAAGGGACGCATGTGTCTGTTTCTGTTGGTCCGTGGTTGGCCCTCATGATTAATCGTGACTTGATAGGGGTTAGGGACGTTGATGATGGTGAAGGGCCCATCAAAATGGAGGGAGGTCTTGGTGGGGGTAGGCAGGCGTGCTACGACAACAGAATCTCCCGGCTTGTAGGGGTTGGAGGTGTTAGTGTCGGGCTGCAGGTCTTGTTGTGCTTGGAGGTGCTGGAGGAGTCATTTGAGGTGGTGTAGGGGGTCGGTGGTGGAGGGTGTGGTGAGAGGTTGTAGGTGGTGACGGAAGGGTAGGAGGAGTGGGGATTCCCCGAAAACTCGCTCGTGGGGGGGTGATGTCGTCCTCTCTGGGGCACGTGTTCAAGCCCCATTGCGTGATTTCGACGTGCGCCGGCCAGTCGTCATGTCCAGTTTGTATGATTCTTGTCCTTACTTGATTTAGGAGGGATCTATGACTCCTCTCGCGGATGCTGTTTCCCTGTGGCCAGTATGGGGATGAATGAGAGATGCAATAGCCAAATATTGATGCAAGTTCCTCCCAGATTTTTCCTGTAAATTCTGGTGCGTTGTCTGAATGTAAGGCCTGTGGGTTTCCGAAATAGGGGAAGACGTGGCGGACTAGGGCGTCGGCAACTGAAACGGCATTGTGTTCTTTAGCGGGGCAGGCGATGAGGAATTTGGAGTAAACGTCCACGAAGGTTATGATATATTTGTACCCCACTTTAGGTGTGAGGGGGCCGACAACATCGAGAGAGAGCAATTGCCATGGTTTTTGTGCGGTTAGGCCTAGTTTCCCTGCTGGGCCGGGTGTGCGGGTGATGTCTTTGCCCAAGGCACAGTCACGGCATGCTTGGACAATGCTTTTGGCGATGGTGGAGGGGTTACAAGTCCAATATATATCATTGAAAACTTGTAAAAGTTTCTTTGTCCCGAGGTGGATGCTGTTGTTGGCGTGGAGGTGCAGCATTGCGTCGTGGGCTGCAGTTGGGTCGAGGATGATATGGCCATCTGAGTTAAACAGGTGATCGCCGTGCTGGTGTAATTTGGCGAACGTGCGCTGGGGAATCCAGGTGGGGCATTGTTTATCCAGCCACATCTGAATGAGGTCCGGTTTGGGGCATGCAGCATTGATGGGTAGGCGGGAAAGGGCGTCAGCGTTGGTGTGTAGTTTGCCAGGCCAATAGGATATTTCAAAATCGAACTCTTCTAACGCTTCTCATCACCGGACGAGTTGGGCGTTGTTAATATTGGACTGGCATAGCCACTGCAGGGATTGGTGGTCGGTGATGATGACTACGTGGGTGCCAGAGATGTATGACCGGAAGTAGTCAAGCGCCCAGATGATTCAGAGGCATTCACGTTTGGTGACCGTGCATTTACGTTTGGCCTGATTCAGGGTGTGGCTGGCGCAGCCGATGATGTGTTCATGCCCATCCTGCACTTGAGCGAGAACAGCCCCTGTGGCAATGAGGGAGACATCGGTGTACACACGAAAAGGGAGGTTGTAGTCTGGAAAGGCAATGATGGGAGCTGAGATGAGTTTTGACTTGAGGTTGTTAAATGTGGCTTTCCTTTCCTCAGTGCATGTGAATGGTTTGCCTTTCTTTGTCAGGTCATGGAGTGGCTTTGCGATATCAGCGAAGCCTTTCACGAAACGTCTATAATATGAAGTCAGGCCTAGGAAGGCACGGGTTTCGTGGACATCTTTCAGTAGGGGGATATTTGCTATTGCACATAGTTTTTCTGGGTCAGGTGAGATGCCCTCGGCTCTGATCATGTGTCCTAGGATGGAGACAGATCGCTAGGATGCATTTGGAGGGCTTGAGTTTTAGTCCAGCCTGGCATATACCTAGGAAAACTTGCTTGAGGCAGTGTAGATGGTCGGCCCAGGTGCGACTGAAGACAATGACGTTGTCGAGATACGCCAGGCAGATTTCCCAGGTTAGGCCGCCTAGTACAGACTCCATGAGGCGGGAGAATGTAGCTGGGGCATTGCAGAGTCCGAAGGGAAGGACGTTGAACTCATAATGTTTGCCGTTTTAGGTGGAGAAAGCGGTCTACTGCTTGTCCCCTGGATGGAGAGGGACTTGCCAGTAACCTGACTGTAGGTCTAGCGGGGAGAACCAGGTTGAGCCGTGTAGGGAGTCGAGGGAATCGTTGGTTCTCAGGAGGGGTGTGGCGTCCTTGGTGGTGACATCGTTGAGTTTGCGGCAATCCACACAGAACCGCATTGTTCCGTCTTTCTTTCTAACTAGTACGATGGGGAAGGACCATGGGTTATTTGAGTTGGAAATGACCCCGGCATCAAGCATATCCTGGACCTGCCGGTCTCTCTCTGCCCGTTGTTTAGGGTTTTTGCGGCGTGATGGTTGGCGAATGGGTGGTCCGGTTGTGTGGATCTCATGGCTGAGGTAAGTCTTGTGGCTGATGTCTGCAGGACCAGATGAGAAGAGGTCTTGGAAGTCCAGGAGTAATCGTTGGAGGCTGTTGGTGTGGGAGGTAGATAAATGTGGAGGGAGAGGAGGTAGAGTGGGGTGGTTGGAGGGTGGTGTTGTACAAGGCTTGGCTTCTTCCATGTCGCCTACAATTAGTCTTCAAGGTAGGGTAAGGGGTGTGGCGGCAAGGTTAGTGGAACAGATAGTTCGGATGTGGGGGGGGAGAAAAGTCAGGGACACTAAACACGATGACAGGGGTCCGATTGGTAGGGCGGGAGAAAAGAGGACGGAGGTACCGGAAGGTCTGTTTAGTTCTAACCAAGCCTTGTGGTGGGGTGGAATCGTGATAGCGGAGGCGATAACGGCAGGGAAAATCGGAGAGTGAGGTTGAATTGGCTGGGTGGAAGAAGGGGGTGGTGATTGAGGGGGTGAGGTGTGAGGTGATAATGGAGTGGAGTTGCATGTGCAGATGGGTTGGGGAGGATGACTGTCAGGTGGAGGTGGTTTGTATGTGTTGTGTTGAGTGGTGACGTTGTTTTTTTTTCTCTGGGGGTGTGGGGGCTGGACAGAAGTGGAGTCGGCGCTGGTGGCAGTCGATGGTGGTGTGTAGTTTTTGGAGGAGGTCCAGCCCCAGGTAGCCATCATATGCACGACAGGTGGAGTCGAAGATGATGAAGGGATGAGTGGTGGATGCTTTTTGGTGTGTTTCGGTCAACAGGGCCTGAGTTTCCCCATGGATAGGCAGGGGACCATCCCCTGCATCTATGAGATTGGCTGAGGTTGGGAGAAGGGGGCCGAAGGCGGAGTTGTGGTGGGAGTAGAAATGCGAATACAGGCATGACCTGGCAGCTCCCATGTCCGCCAGTAATCTAGTCTTGACCCCGTTCAGGAGTATTTTGTCGTAGACTGGGGGTCTGTACTTGTATGAAGTGGCCCCCGCCACCGTGGGGAGGTGCGGTGGCGGACCTAAAAATCAGTCGGCTGTGGGTTATCGTCTTCGTCGGGCTGCTCGTCGCCAGGTTCAGGGTAGATGATGGGTGGAGTGTCATCCTGTGGAACATCGTCCTCTAGGGATGAGACTTTCCTGCGCCCCTGATTGAAGGTCCTTCGTCAGTTCACCTTAAGCTGTTCCCTGATGTCATGCAGGGGCCAGGTACGACTGCAGGCTGTAAATTCCCAGGGGTTAATAGAGATGAGGTTGGAATTTTCCCTGGGGTTGGGGCGTTTTCTCTGTGGGTGAGCCCTCGGGACGGTGATGGACGGCTCCGTTGTGGGTTGGGTGGGCTGAATGGGCAGTGCCCTTGCCTTGGGTGGTTGTGGTTTGGTGGTGGGGAATTTGCTCACTGCGTGAATAGGTTGTGGCAAAGGACAGGCGGCGAGGAGCCGTCAGACGAGTTGCAGGTCACGATCCATGTCGCCTGAGGGATCGTAGATTGTGAAATGTTCTCGTTTTGAGCTCGGGAGGATCCTTAACAGGGTGTTAAAAGTGTGTTGATCCCGTGTTGCAGTGGCAGCTTCGGGATAGGCGGCGCTGACGAGGTGCCTAGCCTGGACGAAAGTGTCATTGAGGCAGCCGTCGTAGGTGAGGGCGTCGAGTTGTGAGAGGGCAACAACTCTGCCCAGTGAAGGCGTCACTGCCTGCTTTACAATGTGCAAAAATTGGTCCCATGTCAAGCCTGGGACGATTTTCGTGGCTATAGTAGCGATTATTTTGCCCAGGTTGGGTAGTGTGACAGCTATTTTTTCTCTGTCTGTGTCAAACCCAATGTCTAGGAGTGGTTTTACCATATCTAAGTAAACATCTATGCCACATTGTTCAGGATTGAACTTCGGCAATTGGTTGTGAGGTTTGGCTGCCATTGTGCAGGTTTCCCTTTTTTGTTCCTCCATGCTTTGCTTGGATCCAGAACCACCGCTGGCCACCAGTGTTATGCGGGGAGTATTTAGCTCGACTTCTCGGACTAATAACGCTCACAACTGAGCGGGGTCCTCTTTCCGGACCGGAAATAAAACACTTACAAAGGAACAGGGCATAAAAACTAGGCAGTACACCATAACACATCTATTAGCTTATTTCAATACACTGTTACAATACAAACAAAGAGTTACAGGATATGATGGAGACAGGTTTACAGAGTTAGCTTCCCAATAATATGTATCACACATAGCACAGGCAGGGAGTAGAGTTCTGTAATTGTATCTCGATGGTGAGTTGTAAGTTCTATATACCCGTATTGTGTCTACAGGCAAAATTAGTATTTAATAGTCTCAATTGGATGCACTATAGGTGGAGAGGGCCTGGAGTCAAGAGAGTGAATATTACTATAATTGATTAGATCGCGATTCGTGACACTCGAGGAAGTTACTTAGTTGCGGAGACACTGTTCACAGACTTTTGGCTTTTCCTTGCGCTCTGGTTCTATGTCTGTGTTCACTAGTCTTTTCTGTTCTGCCTGGGTATTTATCTCACAGTGTGTTACTGATATTATTTTGGCCTCACTCTTTCACTGTCAGTGTTCACTCCCGTCTCTGTGGTTTTCTACGACACAAGAGATACGCTTCAGTCACTGTTGGCCCTTGTTTCCTGGGCTTAACACGAGAGGCGCCCGGGCGTGGAAGGGGGCTCTACTGGGGAGCCCTTCTGGGGAGCCCTCCTGCAGGAGACAGTGGACCACCCGTAGGGGTGTCACTGCCCGGGGTTCCTTCGTCAGGGGGGTGCAGGGAGGCTCTCCCATTTGGGGGCCTCGACCTGAGAGGCCCTCGTGTTGGAGCCTCGTTGGTGGGGTGCAGGGAGGCCCTCTGAACTGGGGGCCTCAACCTGAAGGGTGGCCCTCGGGACTGGGGCCGAACAGCTGCAGGAGGCGGGCCTGTCACTTCTTCTTCCGGGCGGAGAGTTGTGGGGGAGTAGAGCCCAAGTGGCCTGACTCTGGGGCCCGCCGGCCTGGTCTAGGGGCCTAGGTGCTGTGGTTGCCTTTAGGGAGGGCGCCGTCAGTGGCAGACTGCGACACCTCTTCTTTCTGGCGTCCGTCAGAGACCAGGACCGACCAGGTGTAGGCGGCAGGGCCGACACAGGGCCGCGCCACCACTCCGGTAGTACCTCGGGGGAACCACACCTGGAGGGAGTAAGAGAGGGGCATCCCACGCAGCCGAGAGTGAAAGGCCAGCCGTGCAAGGGACCTCCTTCTACGGGAGAACCTCAGAGGTCACAGATGAAGGACGAACAGTGGCCGATCCTTCCCCCACACGTACAGTGGCCTATGTGGCGGCTCCATGATCTCCAGGGTCCACAGCTGAAGGGCGTACAGTGGCCGACCCTTCCCCCACATGTACAGTGGCCAATGTGGCAGTGCTGTTCCCGAAGGAGGAAGAGGCAGATGAGGGGCGCACAGAGGCTACACCCCCTCCCCCGGCATGTACAGTGGCTGATACCTCGGGTCTGCCTGCCCCATGGGAAGTAACAGAAGAACGTACAGTGGCAGATCCTTCCCCCACACGTTCAGTGGCCGATGTGGCGGTGTTACTCCCGTAGGAGGAAGAGGTAGTGGATGAGGGGCGTACAGTGGCCGAACCCTCCCCGATACATACAGTGGCCGATATCGTGGTTCCACTCCTGCTTCCTTTTCCAACCGGAGTGCGCTCAATAGCTGACACTCCGGAGGTAGTACTCCCGTAGGAGGATGAGGTAGTGGATGAGGGGCGTACAGTGGCCAAACCCTCCCCGATATGTACAGTGGCCGATATCGCGGTTCCACTCCTCTCTCTGCCAGTCGGAGTGCGCTCAATAGCTGACACTCTGAGGCCTTTGCCAATCGGAGTGCGCTCAATAGCTGGCACTCCGAGGCCTTTGCCAGTTGGAGTGCACTCAATAGCTGATACTCCAAGGCCTTGTCCAGATGTGGCTGTAGCTGAAGGGCGTACAGTATCCGAACCTTTCCCCACACGTACAGTGGCCGATGTGGCGGTGCTACAGGGGGAAAGCAACTGAGGGGCATACAGTGGCCGAACCCTCCCCGGTACGTACTGAGGCCGTGCCACGGTGTTGCTTGGGACTGACTCTGGCTCAGTCCCACCCCGAACCTGGTGAGTGCTGTCCCGCCCGCAGGGCGTAGTTTCCGTCGGGGCGGTTGAGGGGTAGAGGGACTCAGGACAGGGGGGCACCAATGTCCTTCTTGCCCCGGGTTGATCTCCCAGTGACCCGGCCGTCCATGGTGTCCTCCTGGGGTGGTGGTGAGGCGGCAGCTTGGTGGTAGGGTGGAGGTTGGTGGGGTGGCCGGTCTGGCGGCGGCAAGTATTTCAGCAGGAATATATAAAACCTTACTCTATACATGTAAAAAAAAAAAGGGGGGGGGGAGAGGGGAGTACGGTAGCGCACTTATTGTGCATCACACAGTCTTACTTTGCACCACACAGCCTCCATATGAAATCACCACATTCCCTCCGCACTTTGCACATGACACCGTGGTACCGAGGCTTTGGTGACCCGGTGACCCTCCTAAAACCGCAAACCCACGCCGAGGGTGTCGCTGGTGCATAATCCAATCAGGTCACATATAAGCCACGCCGTAAGGTGCGTCTTCCAATTGCCTTCGACCAAAGGCCTTGCTGCCCAATCACAGTCGACCTAGTCATGTGCACACGGCACTAGAGGCCTATGTGAGCGTCATGTGTACAAAAGCGCCTGGGGCGTTGCCTGAGGCCTTCTTCCCTCTCCTGACCTAGTCCGGGCAACACCTGTGCACCCTCATGCACACATACACACCACGGAAACATTTAACCCCTTGTAACTGCCTAACCCTCCAACTACTGAGTTTACGTATCCACCTTTCTCTCTATGAACACAGTCACGGTACTTGCTTCAGCTCCAGTACTTTGTAATTCTCCCCTGTAAACCAATGGGGTGCTTTCAAAGCTAGTATTCCGCTAGATGGCTCCACTGTTGCAGTAAACACATTCCCCGCACTGTTTAAAAAGCATATTTTTCTTTGTTAAATATCTATACTGCTGTGTGAAAATGTGGATCATGGTAATGTCATATGCCGAAATATAAATAATACAAATAGAACACGTATATATAACGTATCGTGAAATGTTTACATTTATCATAAACGGAAATTAAAATATCATTGATGGCATGTGATGGCAACCCGTCCTTCCAGTGACCCTATATTATTTAATTTCTGCTACATTTAGTGCAAATTTGGTTCTTAATACATTGTCTGTTCAGACTGTAAAGTACGCCTAGTGGGTATCTAGACTCATCCAGTTTCTATGTGGGCAGAAATTTAATGTTGAGTATATACTGGCATTCAACATTTTGCTCACTTCCTTCACGCATGCGCACCACAAGACAGTCCCGTGTTTAAGTTTTTTCACGAGGGATGTCAAGTTTCCATGAAAATTTTTATTTTGATGGCGTGTAATGTCACGGATTCACTCAGAGTAAAAAACAAGCTAAATTCATAACATTCGTCATCGGTTCGTAAGTGACTATGTACAGGCAGTGTGTTTCACTGAGCGATATCTTTGTGTGATTGTCATTCCCACATATTGCCTCTCTAGCTGTTAACTAAGCTACGCCCATTTCTCATGTCCCTGTACCCGACATTGGTTACATGACTGTCGTAAATGGACACACCCATAAACACATATAGTTCAGTAATGTGAGTTCCTGACTGTTGAGCTGAGAGAGAGAGATCTTCCCCTGCAGCTTCCTTGCACCATGAGTGAGTCATATTCATATGTATCATTGTAGCTTTTCGTAAATAAAGTGTTACAGTGAAGTTTTGTCTTTTTCTGTTGAGAACTAGTGGTTATTTTAATTTTTACATTTCACCAAGTGCCTACCAAATAAATACCTTAAGGTCATCTTATCATCAATATCTCACACACATTGCCTCCTCTTGGCAAGTCCCTAATGGTATGGTCATGTGAGAACTGTCTCCAGGCCACCTGTCCACATACATATGTTTGTAAGATCTTCCACTGACTGAGTCAGTAGCTTGTGCACATACCAGTCCTCTTGACCTGGATGCAATCTCACTCGGGGTAGACATTTAAGAGGATGCAGTAGTATTTACTCATGTGTTCTCACGTTTGCATATATATATATATATATATATATAAAATCGTGAATACATATATATATATATATATATATATATATATATATAAAATAGTGAATACTGAACTTGACTCCGTGTGAATCTTGTGGATCACTTGGAGGCGATGTCCTGGCTTGTGTACCTTCCACGTCGTCTGTCCTCCGTGAGACCGGGCAAAGAATGACGCGTAAACGATCTTGGTTTTGGGACGGTTCCTCAGACCGGATGATTTTGATGGTGAATGCCAGTATTTACTCAACATTAAATTTCTGCCCACATAGAGACTGGATAAGTCAAGATACCCACTAGGCGTACTTTACACTCTGAACAAACTATGTATTAAGAATCTAACTTGCACTAAATGTAGCAGAAATTAAATAATATAGGACCACTGAAATGGCGGATTGCCATCACATGCCATCAGTGATATTTTAATTTCAGTTTATGATAAATATAAACAATTCATGATACATTATATATACGTGTTCTGTTTGTATTATTTATATTACGGCATATGACATTACCATGATTCACAATTTCACACAACAGTGTAAATATTTAACAAATAAAATTATGCTTTTTAAACAGCGCGGGAATGTGTTTACTGCTACAGTGGAGCCATCTGACGGAATACTAGGCTTTTCAGAAGCACCCCATTGTGAATGTGTTGGATGCATTGTTGATAACAGTGTTTATACATGTGGTGAACCATACCTCTCTCTCCCAAGCTGAGTTTAATATCAATCCCCATTGTGAGTATCGAACATATAAAGTAGCAAATTACCACACTTGCTAAAGCGCTACACAGGCAACTAGCTCGCAAACCTAAGGCGCTACACACTAGCTAGCGAGCAACCTCCGCTCGACTAACACGGTACAAGTTTTATTCTTGCTGCCAAACGATTTTACCATTTAGAATATACTGAAAGGGATTAATGAAGCAGTATCATCCAGTTCAGTCTCTCCTGAGCTGAACAAAGTCGTCGGAATAAAGAATAAAATGATTTACGTCCTCATAGTGAAGGAAGTAATCACGTTCATGTAGTAGCACTAAGCTAACTTGTAATTGTCTTTTTTGTATCTTCATTGTATAAATCAAGGTACATCATACGAATCATGCAAATATTGGCCTTCAAAACCTTGGTTAATCGCCATAATAGTCTAGTAATTGAACTGTGCACACATCCGCCTTCACCGAGAGCTAGCGAAAAGTGAACTATGTTATATCCCGCCATGGGGACGGTCGCTTATGGCTTATGGAAACAGATGTCAAGTGGCGGTATTTGGCAAATATTAAATTTAAGAAAACTGAGGCAATGACAAGCATCAAGAAAGCACTCTTCTAACTCAAAAAGATGAAACGAATGTAGATTTGAAAGCCAATTGCACTGAACTCATCAGTAACACAACAAAATGACTGTGTGTCAGGGATTGCCGGATGGAAGCCCAAGGTACGCATATGCATAATAGCCAGTCAAAGGTATTCATTCATGGGCATAATATTTTTTTTATCAACGAGTATTTTACTGACTTTAATGGTCTACAATGTTGCTAACTCTTGTAAGTTTATCCAGACATATAGAATAGTCATTGAAATGCGTGGCATACAGAAGAGTGCCCCCGAAAACGAGGTGAGTGACGAACAGCATAGTGCCCCCGAAAACGATATGAGTGACTGTTATGCTGGTGTTTTTATGGCGACTTCTCGTCGTAAAAACACTAGCTACTGAAGCGGGGTCTTCTTTCTAGACCGGAAGTAAAGCACCAACAAAGGAACAGGACATAAAAACCAGGCAGTATACCTTAACACATCTATTACCTTAATTCTAACCGTAACAATACACGTAGAGTGATATTTGAGATACAGGGGAACAGAGACACAGAGTTAATATTCAGCACCACAAAATAGTTACACTTAGCACACACTACAATGTTCATACAGGGAGATCTTGAATTATCTATGGTATTGTTTCTGTGTCACTTTTAGGCAGGATGTATATACAATGGTTCACAAAGGGAATAAACAAGATTGGGGTCTGTATGGGAAATATTACTATAAATGAGGTAGGGTGCAGATAGCGACACTTGACATCGTCACCTTGTCACGGCGACACTCACACTCAGGATTTTGACGGGCCCGCGCACCCTTACCTCAGGTGTTCACAGAAAGTTCTCTTATATGGGGGGACTGGGATAATTACAATAAAGTTCATTCTCTGCCCTGCCAACACTGAGTTCTTGTGGGCTACTATCAACTACACTGTTCTTCACTTAGTCACTGTTCACTGTTCTTTTTCCCGACTTGTTCTTGACACAGGGGGGAGAGTCACTATTTTCCTATATCACCTGGGTAACGTTCACTCTGGGTCACATTCGTAGGTGGTGTGCAGGGAGGCTGTCCCGTCTGGGGGCCTCGACCTGGGAGGCGGCCCTCGTGTTGGGGCCGCGTCGGTGTGGTGCAGGGAGGCCCTCTGGTCTGGGGGCCTCGACCTGATAGGTGGCCCTCGGGACTGGTATCACACAGCCGGAGTAGTTGGGCCTGTCGTCTTTGGCTCCGTGAAGTGAGGGAGCCCGGATCGCCTACGTCAGAAGCTGGAGAGTCTGGCCTGGGTGTCCTGGGACTGCGGGCACCAAGGGGGAGAGGCGCCGTCAGGACTGGGCTGCGGCAGCATCTCCTTCGGGGCTCGGGCAGGAACAAGGAACTTCAGGGCGTGGGCGGTAAGTCCGATATCGGGCCTTGCCACCACTCTAGTGTCTCGTCCGGGGCTATATTCCCGGGTGGTGACGAAGGGCTTCCACAAGGGAAAGAGGCTGGAGAAGGACTCACGTCACTCGTGTCCTCTCTAGTACGTCCTGAGGCCGGAGCCTTGGGTCGCCTTACCCTGGTACGTACTCTGGCTGTAGCCGTGGACTTGCCCGGTGTACGAGGAACAACTGAAGGGCGTACTAGGCCGCTCCTTCCCCTCCACGTATATAGTCCATCGGCGCTGTGTTGCTCCCGTAGTAGGGGACAAGCCAGAGTGAGGGGCACAGAGGCCACACTCTCTCCAGTACGAACTGAAACTACCTTCAGGGGCTTCTCTACCCTGGTACGTGCCCTGGCCGGAGCCGAGCGCTTACCCGTTTTACTGAGAGCAACTGAAGGGCGTACAAGGCCGCTCCTTCCCCACCACGTATATAGACCGTCGGCGTGGTGTTGCTCCCGTAATAGGGAAGGGCTACACGTACGGTAGCAGGGGCTCTTTACCCTGGTCCGTACTCTGGCCGTAGCCGGAAGCTGATGTGTCCGATCAGGAACAACTGAAGGGCGTACAAGGCAGCTCCTTCCCCGCCACGTATATAGACCGTCGGCGCGGTGTTGCTCCTGAAGGGGAGATCAGCAAGAGAGGGATGCACTGGGGCAACTCTCTCTCTCTGGTGTACTAAGGCTGGAGCCTTGGGTCGCCTTACCCTTTGTACACTTTGTTAGGCTGTAGCCTTGGGCCTCCTGCCCTTGGGCCTCCTGCCCTTGGGCCTCCTGCCCTAGAGGGTGTAACAAAGCCGTCAATACTGTGTTACCTGGGACTGAATCTTGTTCAGTCCCACCCCTATTCTGATGACCATTGCTCCGCCCGCAATGTAGTTTCCTTTCCGTGGTCACCTGGGGTTGGGGCAATTGCGGGGAAGAAGGGCCCAGGATCGTGATGTCCTGGTGACCCTCTTGATCGGGGTCACTAACCTCACCGTTGTGTCCTCCTGGGGTGGTGGTGCGGTGGCGGCCCGGTGGTGGGGTGGGGGGTGGTGAGGTGGGAGGTCCGGCGGCGGGCACGGCGGGCATTTTACCACCCTCCGCGTTGTAGAAGTCACGACCTCGTGACTGGAGGTGGTAGGTGGTGGAAGTGGATGTCTGGTGGGCCGGGGTGAGGTGTTGGGTGAGGCTGACCCAGCGGGTGGTGAAGGTGTTGGGTTCCTGATGGGGGTTGAGAGTGAGCCGGAGGGAGGACGGATGGTCGGTCCGGCGTAGGAGTTGGAGCAGGTGGTGGGTTTTCCAGATTCTGGCATGTGGGCGGTCGTGGGGTAGCCAATGCACTCTCGTCACCTTCATCTCGGGGAATGGTGCCTGGTGGAGAGATGAAAGCTGAATGCTGGAGAGTGACGGGAGGTTGGTGGTTTTATGGGGGATGATTCGGTGGGAGGAGCGTTGTCCTTTGGGGAATTGGGACTTAGGAAGATTCCATCGTGCTTGGTGGAGGGGGAGGGTTATGGGGGAGGTGTTTGGGGTGGGGGGGGTATGTGGAGGTGGTGGGTGCCGGGATGGGCGTGTGATGGGCGGAGGTGTTGGGGTGTACTTCAAGGGTGGGCGTGAGAGGCATCTTAATCTAGTGGTGGTGGTAGTGATGGTGGGTGTGGGTGGCGATGGTGGTTGTGCACGTGGTGGTGGTGAGGGCGTGCGGCTGTTAGGGGAGGAGGCAGGTGGGGGTGCAGTGTGGCGCGTATAATGAGAATGGTCAAGGGGGAGAGGGGTGGTGGGTGTGAAGGTGGTGGGGTGGTGAGTGGTGAGGTCTGCAGGGGTGGTGGCTTTGGACAGTGGTGATGATGTGGGCGGTATGGGCGGTGTGGGTCGGGAGGTGGTGGGTGGACAGGTGTTAGGGAGGTGAGTTGTGAGTTGTGAAGGGGTGGCGGTCTCGGCCGGTGATGGTGGGGTGTCGGGGGGTGGGCTGGTTGTTGGTGAGGTGGAGGGAGGGGGTGAGAAGGAGTAGGAGTAGGAGTCTGGGGGGTAATTCTGAGAAAGGTCGGGATGGACAGGTGTGCAGGCAGAGGTGCAGGTTGGTCGGGCGCGTGGGTAGTCAGCAGTGGGTGGGTGGAAGGGTCGCACGTGGCGATTTCTGTATGTGCAGTGTTGTCCCTGTTGATCTATAATGACTTGGTATGGGTTGGGTACTCGAACAATTTTGAAGGGTCCATTAAATCGGGGGAAGGTTTTGGAGGGGGTGGGCAGGTGTGCAACGACTACGGACTGACCAGGTTTGTATGGGTTGGAGTGGGTCGTGTCGGGTGCCAGGTCTTGTTGAGAGTGTAGGTGGTGGAGGCGGCGTTTGAGGTGGTGGAGAGGGTCGGTAGTGGAGGGTGGGGTGGGTGGCTGTAGGTGGTGGCGGAGTGGCAGGAGTAGTGGCGATTCCCCCAAAACTCTTTCATGTGGAGTTATCCCATCTTCTCGTGGGCATGTGTTTAAACCCCATTGGATAATCTTGAAATGGGCAGGCCAGTCTTCGTTCTCTGTTTGCATAATGCGTGTGCGGACCTGGTTCATGAGGGAGTGATGGCTTCTCTCGCAGATGCTGTTACCTTGGGGCCAGTAGGGGGATGAGTGGGAGATGTGGTATCCAAATATGTTCGCTAGTTCTTCTCAGACTTTTCCAGTATATTCTGGGGCATTATCTGAGTGCAGTGCTTGGGGAATACCAAAATATGGGAAGACATGGCGGGTGAGGGCATCGGCAACTGATACTACACTGTGATCTCTGGCGGGGCATGCGATGATAAACTTTGAATACACATCCACGAATGTGATTATGTATTTGTACCCTGCTTTGGGTGTGAGGGGGCTGATGACGTCTAAGGAAAGTAGTTGCCACAGTTTCTGTGCTGTTAATTTTCCTGAAGGGCCGGGTGTACGGATGATGTCCTTTCCTAAAGCACAGGCTCGGCAGGATTGTATAATGTTCTTGGCGATGGTGGATGGGTTAAGGGTCCAGTACATGTCGGTAAAGACTTGTAGGAGTTTTTTTGTTCCCAGGTGGATGCCGTTATGGGCATGGAGGTGAAGCATGGTGTCGTGGGCAGTGGTGGGGCTTAGGACGATGTGTCCGTTTGGATCGAACAGGTGTTCACCATGTGGGTGGAGTTTAGCGAATGTGTTCAGTGGGATCCAGGTAGGGCGTTGTTTGTTGTGCCACATTTGGACTAGGTTTGGCTCTGTCGAGATTGCATTGATTGGTAGACGGGACAGGGCGTCGGCGTTTGTGTGGAGTTTGCCTGGTCGGTATGAGATCTCGAAATCATACTCCTCGAGTGTTTCTCACCATTGTATAAGTTGTGCGTTGGTAGTGTTTGACTGACGTAACCATTGCAGGGATTGGTGGTCCGTAATGACTATCACATGGGTGCCTGAGATGTAGGAGCGGAAGTATTCGAGGGACCAGATGATTCCCAGGCACTCGCGTTTGATGGCCGCGTAGTTTCTCCCTGCAGGATTTAGGGTGCGGCTGGCACAGGCGATGATATGTTCACGGCCATCTTGTACTTGTGCAAGGACAGCCCCTATGGCGATGAGTGATACGTCGGTATACAGGCAGAATGGGAGGTTGTAATCTGGGAAAGCGACTACTGGGGCAGAGGTTAACTTGAACTTGAGGATGGTGAATGCAGTTTTTCTTGGTTCGGTCCATACAAATGGCTCGCCTTTTTTGTTAGGTCGTGTAGGGGTTTGGATATATCTGCAAATCGTTTGATGAACCGCCTGTAGTATGATGTTAGGCCTAGGAAGGCTCTAGTTTCGTGCACGTCACGAGGTAGGGGAATGTCAGCGATTGCACGTAGTTTTTCTGGGTCTGGGGAGATGCCTTCAGCGTTAATTAGATGTCCAAGGAAAGAGACTGATCTCTCGGCCAAAATGCACTTTGTTGGTTTTAGTTTTAGTCCTGCCTGGCACATACGGTGGAACACTTGTTTGAGGCGGTGGAGGTGGTCGGCCCAGGTATGACTGAAAACGATGACGTCGTCCAGATACGCCAAACAAGTCTCCCAGGTTAGTCCGCTGAGAACTAACTCCATCAGGCGGGAGAATGTGGCAGGGGCGTTGCAGAGTCCGAAGGGAAGAATGTTGAATTCATAATGCTTCCCATTTGATGTTGAGAAGGCGGTTTTGTGTTTGTCGTCGGGGTGTACAGGGACTTGCCAATAATCCGATTGCAGGTCTAGGGTCGAGAACCAGGTCGACCCATGTAGGGAGTCAAGCGAGTCATCGATTCTGGGTAGGGGCGTAGCGTCTTTGATAGTGACGTCGTTGCCTCGGCGGTAGTCTACGCAAAAGCGCATAGTCCCATCTTTCTTCCGTATGAGTACAACAGGTGAAGACCATGGGCTAGTGGAGTTGGAGATAATGCCGGCATCGAGCATATCCTGGACCTGCCGGTCTTCTTCTGCCCGTTGTTTTGGATTTTTTCGTCGTGATGGTTGGCGAATTGGAGGTCCGGTCGTGTGTATCTCATGGCTGAGATAGGTAGTGTGGCCAAGGTCGGTTGGGCCGGAGGAGAACAGGTCCTGAAAGTCCAGGAGGAGTTGTCAGAGGCTGTTGGTTTGGGAAGGGGATAGGTGTGATGGTAGGTCGGGGAGAGTGGGATGGTCGGGGGGTGGTGCTTGGCATGGTTCGGCTTCTTCTGTGTCGCCAATGATGAGTCCTCTTGGTAGGGTTAGTGGGGTTGTGGCGAGGTTGGCGATACGGATTTCATGGGCATGTGGGGGGAGGAAGGTGGGGCTTACTAAACAGGAGGAGAGTGGTCTGGTGGGGATGGATGGTGAGAAGAGGACGGAGGTACCTGAAGGTTTGTTCAATTTTACCCAAGCTTCATGGTGGGGTGGAATGGTGATTGAGGAGGCGATAATGGCAGGAAAAGATGGGCAGGGGTCCAGATGATGTGTGGTGGGGGGTGGTGATGGAGGGGGATGAAGTGAGGCGTTGTGTGAGGTTGGGTTGGGGTCAGATGTACAGGTGGGTTGGGGCAGGTGAGTGTTCGGGGGTTGTGTGTGTTTGCGTGGTGAGGGGGGGGTGGTGTTCTTGCTTTTTCTTCGATGAGATTTTTTTTTCTTGTTGATTGATGCTTGGTTGGGGCGGGCTGGACTGAAGTGGAGGCGGCGCTGATGGCAGTCAATGGTGGTGTGGAGTTTTTGGAGAAGGTCCAGCCCAAGATATTCATCATATTGATCGCATGTCGAGTCGAATATGATGAATGGGTGGTTAGTGGATACTCGTTGGTGGATGTTGGTTTGAAGGGCCCGTGTTTCCCCACGGATAGGCAGGGGGCCATCCCCCGCGTCGACGAGGTTGGCTGAAATGGGGAGAAGGGGGCCAAATGCAGAGGTGTGGCGAGAGTAGAAGTGGGAGTAGAGGCACGATCTGGCTGCTCCCGTATCTACCAGTAATCGTGCCTTGACCTCGTTCAGCCAAATCTTGTTGTAGACTGGGGGTCTGTAGCTATGTGAGGTGGCCCCTGCCACCATGGGGAGGTGCAGGGGCGGGCCTAAAAATCCATCTCCTGAGGAGTGGGTCGTCGTGGTCGTCATCGTTCGTTCCCGAGTAGAGTGTTGGCGGTGGGTCGTCTTTCGGGGCGTCGTCGTCTAGGGAGGAGACTTTCTTGCGCCCTTGGTGAAAGTTTCTGCGCCTGCTAGCCTTTAGCTGTTCTCTTATGTCGTGCAGGGGGCAGGTGCGACTGCAGGCCATGAACTCCCAAGGATTAATAGTGATGAGATTGCCTTGTTCCTTGGGGTTGGGGCGCTTTTTCTGCGGGTAAGCCCTGGGCACAGTAGGAGTTGGCTCTGTAGTTGGCTGGTGAGGCGGCAGCTTAGGTTTGGGTGGAGGGTTGTGTTTCGTCGGGAATCTTGTCACCGCGTGGAGTGGTTGTGGTATGGGACAGGCGGCGAGGAGATGTCTGACGAGTTGGAGGTCGTTTTCCATGTCCCCTGAGGGATCATAGATTCAGTAGTGCTCCCTGACTGTGCTAGGGAGAATCCTCAGCAGGGCATTAAATGTATGTATATCTCGGGCATTTGTAGGTGCCTCGGGATAAGCGGCACTGACGAGGCGCCGAGCCTGGACGAATGTGTCGTCCAGGTTCCCGTTGTAGGTGAGGGCGTCGAGTTGAGAGAGGGCGACAACTCTGCCTATTGATGGCGTGAAAGCCTGTCTCACTTTTGTGAGAATTGATCCCACGACAGTTCTGGGACGATTTTTGGTGCGACACTGGCAATTATTTTTCCCTGGTTAGGTAATGTGACTGCAATTTTTTCTCTGTCTGAGTCGAACCCTATGTCTAGGAGAGGTTTGACCATATCTCAATATACTTCTATGTCGCATTGGTCCGGGTTGAATCTCGGTAATTGGATGTGCGGTTTGGCTGCCATTGTGCAAGTTTCCTTTTTATCGTTCCTCCGTGCTTTTACTCGGATCCAGAACCACCGCTTGCCACCAGTGTTATGCTGGTGTTTTTATGGCGACTTCTCGTCGTAAAAACACTAGCTACTGAAGCGGGGTCCTCTTTCTAGACCGGAAGTAAAGCACCAACAAAGGAACAGGACATAAAAACCAGGCAGTATACCTTAACACATCTATTACCTTAATTCTAACCATAACAATACACGTAGAGTGATATTTGAGATACAGGGGAACAGAGACACAGAGTTAATATTCAGCACCACAAAATAGAGTTACACTTAGCACACACTACAATGTTCATACAGGGAGATCTTGAATTATCTATGGTATTGTTTATGTGTCACTTTCAGGCAGGATATATATAGAATGGTTCACAAAGGGAATAAACAAGATTAGGAGTCTGTATGGGAAATATTACTATAAATGAGGTAGGGTGCAGATAGCGACACTTGACATCGTCACCTTGTCACGGCGACACTCACACTCAGGCTTTTGACGGGCCCGCGCACCCTTACCTCAGGTGTTCACAGAAAGTTCTCTTATATGGGGGGACTGGGATAATTACAATAAAGTTCATTCTCTGCCCTGCCAACACTGAGTTCTTGTGGGCTACTATCAACTACACTGTTCTTCACTTAGTCACTGTTCACTGTTCTTTTTCCCGACTTGTTCTTGACAGAGGGGGAAGAGTCACTATTTTCCTATATCTCCTGGGTAACGTTCACTCTGGGTCACACTCGTAGGTGGTGTGCAGGGAGGCTGTCCCATCTGGGGGCCTCGACCTGGGAGGCGGCCCTCGTGCTGGGGCTGCGTCGGTGTGGTGCAGGGAGGCCCTCTGGTCTGGGGGCCTCGACCTGATAGGTGGCCCTCGGGACTGGGACCACACAGCCGGAGTAGTTGGGCCTGTCGTCTTTGGCTCCGTGGAGTGAGGGAGCCCGGATCGCCTTCGTCAGGAGCTGGAGAGTCTGGCCTGGGTGTCCTGGGACAGCGGGCATCAAGGGGGAGAGGCGCCGTCAGGACTGGGCTGCGGCAGCGTCTCCTTCGGGGCTCGGGCAGGAGCAAGGAACTCGCGGGCATGGGCGGTAAGTCCGATATCGGGCCTTGCCACCGCTCTAGCGTCTCCTCCAGGGCTATATTCCCGGGTGGTGAGCAAGGGCTTCCACAAGGGAAAGAGGCTGGAGAAGGACTCACGTCACTCGTGTCCTCTCTAGTACGTCCTGAGGCCGGAGCCTTGGGTCGCCTTACCCTGGTACGTACTCTGGCTGTAGCCGTGGACTTGCCCGGTGTACGAGGAACAACTGAAGGCCGTACTAGGCCGCTCCTTCCCCGCCACGTATATAGACCGTCGGCACGGTGTTGCTCCCGTAGTAGGGGACAAGCCGGAGTGAGGGGCACAGAGGCCACACTGTCTCCAGTACGAACTGAAACTACCTTCAGGGGCTTCTCTACCCTGGTACGTGCCCCGGCCGGAGCCGAGTGCTTACCCGTTTTACTGAGAGCAACTGAAGGACGTACAAGGCCGCTCCTTCCCCGCCACGTATATAGACCGTCGGCACGGTGTTGCTCCCGTAATAGGGAAGGGCTACACGTACGGTAGCAGGGGCTCTTTACCCTGGTCCGTACTCTGGCCGTAGCCGGAAGCTGATGTGTCCGATCAGGAACAACTGAAGTGCGTACAAGGCAGCTCCTTCCCCGCCACGTATATAGACCGTCGGCGCGGTGTTGCTCCTGAAGGGGAGAACAGCAAGAGAGGGATGCACTGGGGCAACTCTCTCTCTCTGGTGTACTAAGGCCGGAGCCTTGGGTCGCCTTACCCTTTGCACACTTTGTTAGGCTGTAGCCTTGGGCCTCCTGCCCTAGAGGGTGTAACCAAGCCGTCAATACTGTGTGACCTGGGACTGAATCTTGTTCAGTCCCACCCCTATTCTGACGACCATTGCTCCGCCCGCAATGTAGTTTCCTTTCCGTGGTCACCTGGGGTTGGGGCAATTGCGGGGAAGAAGGGCCCAGGATCGTGATGTCCTGGTGACCCTCTTGATCGGGGTCACTAACCCCACCGTTGTGTCCTCCTGGGGTGGTGGTGCGGTGGCGGCCCGGTGGTGGGGTGGGGGGTGGTGAGGTGGGAGGTCCGGCGGCGGGCACGGCGGGCATTTTACCACCCTCCGCGTTGTAGAAGTCACGACCTCGTGACTGGAGGTGGTAGGTGGTGGAAGTGGATGTCTGGTGGGCCGGGGTGAGGTGTTGGGTGAGGCTGACCCAGCGGGTGGTGAAGGTGTTGGGTTCCTGATGGGGGTTGAGAGTGAGCCGGAGGGAGGACGGATGGTCGGTCTGGCGTAGGAGTTGGAGCAGGTGGTGGGTTTTCCAGATTCTGGCATGTGGGCGGTCGTGGGGTAGCCAATGCACTCTCGTCACCTTCATCTCGGGGAATGGTGCCTGGTGGAGAGATGAAAGCTGAATGCTGGAGAGTGACGGGAGGTTGGTGGTTTTATGGGGGATGATTCGGTGGGAGGAGCGTTGTCCTTTGGGGAATTGGGACTTAGGAAGATTCCATCGTGCTTGGTGGAGGGGGAGGGTTATGGGGGAGGTGTTTGGGGTGGGGGGGGTATGTGGAGGTGGTGGGTGCCGGGATGGGCGTGTGATGGGCGGAGGTGTTGGGGTGTACCTCAAGGGTGGGCGTGAGAGGCATCCTAATCTAGTGGTGGTGGTAGTGATGGTGGGTGTGGGTGGCGATGGTGGTTGTGCACGTGGTGGTGGTGAGGGCGTGCGGCTGTTAGGGGGGGAGGCGGGTGGGGGTGCAGTGTGGCGCGTATAATGAGAATGGTCAAGGGGGAGAGGGGTGGTGGGTGTGAAGGTGGTGGGGTGGTGAGTGGTGAGGTCTGCGGGGGTGGTGGCTTTGGACAGTGGTGATGATGTGGGCGGTATGGGCGGTGTGGGTCGGGAGGTGGTGGGTGGACAGGTGTTAGGGAGGTGAGTTGTGAGTTGTGAAGGGGTGGCGGTCTCGGCCGGTGATGGTGGGGTGTCGGGGGGTGGGCTGGTTGTTGGTGAGGTGGAGGGAGGGGGTGAGAAGGAGTAGGAGTAGGAATCTGGGGGGTAATTCTGAGAAAGGTCGGGATGGACAGGTGTGCAGGCAGAGGTGCAGGTTGGTCGGGCGCGTGGGTGGTCAGCACTGGGTGGGTGGAAGGGTCGCACGTGGCGATTTCTGTATGTGCAGTGTTGTCCCTGTTGATCTATAATGACTTGGTATGGGTTGGGTACTCGAACAATTTTGAAGGGTCCATTAAATCGGGGGAAGGTTTTGGAGGGGGTGGGCAGGTGTGCAACGACTACGGACTGACCAGGTTTGTATGGGTTGGAGTGGGTCGTGTCGGGTGCCAGGTCTTGTTGAGAGTGTAGGTGGTGGAGGCGGCGTTTGAGGTGGTGGAGAGGGTCGGTAGTGGAGGGTGGGGTGGGTGGCTGTAGGTGGTGGCGGAGTGGCAGGAGTAGTGGCGATTCCCCCAAAACTCTTTCATGTGGAGTTATCCCATCTTCTCGTGGGCATGTGTTTAAACCCCATTGGATAATCTTGAAATGGGCAGGCCAGTCTTCGTTCCCTGTTTGCATAATGCGTGTGCGGACCTGGTTCATGAGGGAGCGATGGCTTCTCTCGCAGATGCTGTTACCTTGGGGCCAGTAGGGGGATGAGTGGGAGATGTGGTATCCAAATATGTTCGCTAGTTCTTCTCAGACTTTTCCAGTAAATTCTGGGGCATTATCTGAGTGCAGTGCTTGGGGAATACCAAAATATGGGAAGACATGGCGGGTGAGGGCATCAGCAACTGATACTACACTGTGATCTTTGGTGGGGCATGCCATGATAAACTTTCAATACACATCCACGAATGTGATTATGTATTTGTACCCTGCTTTGGGTGTGAGGGGGCTGATGACGTCTAAGGAAAGTAGTTGCCACGGTTTCTGTGCTGTTAATTTTCCTGAAGGGCCGGGTGTACGGATGATGTCCTTTCCTAAAGCACAGGCTCGGCAGGATTGTATAATGTTCTTGGCGATGGTGGATCGGTTAAGGGTCCAGTACATGTCGGTAAAGACTTGTAGGAATTTTTTTGTTCCCAGGTGGATGCCGTTATGGGCATGGAGGTGAAGCATGGTGTCGTGGGCAGTGGTGGGGCTTAGGACGATGTGTCCGTTTGGATCGAACAGGTGTTCACCATGTGGGTGGAGTTTAGCGAATGTGTTCAGTGGGATCCAGGTAGGGCGTTGTTTGTTGTGCCACATTTGGACTAGGTTTGGCTCTGTCGAGATTGCATTGATTGGTAGACGGGACAGGGCGTCGGCGTTTGTGTGGAGTTTGCCTGGTCGGTATGAGATCTCGAAATCATACTCCTCGAGTGTTTCTCACCATTGTATAAGTTGTGCGTTGGTAGTGTTTGACTGACGTAACCATTGCAGGGATTGGTGGTCCGTAATGACTATCACATGGGTGCCTGAGATGTAGGAGCGGAAGTATTCGAGGGACCAGATGATTCCCAGGCACTCGCGTTTGATGGCCGCGTAGTTTCTCCCTGCAGGATTTAGGGCGCGGCTGGCACAGGCGATGATATGTTCACGGCCATCTTGTACTTGTGCAAGGACAGCCCCTATGGCGATGAGTGATACGTCGGTATACAGGCAGAATGGGAGGTTGTAATCTGGGAAAGCGACTACTGGGGCAGAGGTTAACTTGAACTTGAGGATGGTGAATGCAGTTTTTCTTGGTTCGGTCCATACAAATGGCTCGCCTATTTTGTTAGGTCGTGTAGGGGTTTGGATATATCTGCAAATCCTTTGACGAACCGCCTGTAGTATGATGTTAGGCCTAGGAAGGCTCTAGTTTCGTGCACGTCACGAGGTAGGGGAATGTCAGCGATTGCACGTAGTTTTTCTGGGTCTGGGGAGATGCCTTCAGCATTAATTAGATGTCCAAGGAAAGAGACTGATCTCTCGGCCAAAACGCACTTTGTTGGTTTTAGTTTTAGTCCTGCCTGGCACATACGGTGGAACACTTGTTTGAGGCGGTGGAGGTGGTCAGCCCAGGTATGACTGAAAACGATGACGTCGTCCAGATACGCCAAACAAGTCTCCCAGGTTAGTCCGCTGAGAACTAACTCCATCAGGCGGGAGAATGTGGCAGGGGCGTTGCAGAGTCCGAAGGGAAGAATGTTGAATTCATAATGCTTCCCATTTGATGTTGAGAAGGCGGTTTTGTGTTTGTCGTCGGGGTGTACAGGGACTTGCCAATAATCCGATTGCAGGTCTAGGGTCGAGAACCAGGTCGACCCATGTAGGTAGTCAAGCAAGTCATCAATTCTGGGTAGGGGCGTAGCGTCTTTGATAGTGACGTCGTTGCCTCGGCGGTAGTCTACGCAAAAGCGCATAGTCCCATCTTTCTTCCGTATGAGTACAACAGGTGAAGACCATGGGCTAGTGGAGTTGGAGATAATGCCGGCATCGAGCATATCCTGGACCTGCCGGTCTTCTTCTGCCCGTTGTTTTGGATTTTTTCGTCGTGATGGTTGGCGAATTGGAGGTCCGGTCGTGTGTATCTCATGGCTGAGATAGGTAGTGTGGCCAAGGTCGGTTGGGCCGGAGGAGAACAGGTCCTGAAAGTCCAGGAGGAGTTGTCAGAGGCTGTTGGTTTGGGAAGGGGATAGGTGTGATGGTAGGTCGGGGAGAGTGGGATGGTCGGGGGGTGGTGCTTGGCATGGTTCGGCTTCTTCTGTGTCGCCAATGATGAGTCCTCTTGGTAGGGTTAGTGGGGTTGTGGCGAGGTTGGCGATACGGATTTCATGGGCATGTGGGGGGAGGAAGGTGGGGCTTACTAAACAGGAGGAGAGTGGTCTGGTGGGGATGGATGGTGAGAAGAGGACGGAGGTACCTGAAGGTTTGTTCAATTTTACCCAAGCTTCATGGTGGGGTGGAATGGTGATTGAGGAGGCGATAATGGCAGGAGAAGATGGGCAGGGGTCCAGATGATGTGTGGTGGGGGGTGGTGATGGAGGGGGATGAAGTGAGGCGTTGTGTGAGGTTGGGTTGGAGTCAGATGTACAGGTGGGTTGGGGCAGGTGAGTGTTCGGGGGTTGTGTGTGTTTGCGTGGTGAGGGGGGCGTGGTGTTCTTGCTTTTTCTTCGATGAGATTTTTTTTTCTTGTTGATTGATGCTTGGTTGGGGCGGGCTGGACTGAAGTGGAGGCGGCGCTGATGGCAGTCAATGGTGGTGTGGAGTTTTTGGAGAAGGTCCAGCCCAAGATATCCATCATATTGATCGCATGTCGAGTCGAATATGATGAATGGGTGGTTAGTGGATACTCGTTGGTGGATGTTGGTTTGAAGGGCCCGTGTTTCCCCACGGATAGGCAGGGGGCCATCCCCCGCGTCGACGAGGTTGGCTGAAATGGGGAGAAGGGGGCCAAATGCAGAGGTGTGGCGAGAGTAGAAGTGGGAGTAGAGGCACGATCTGGCTGCTCCCGTATCTACCAGTAATCGTGCCTTGACCTCGTTCAGCCAAATCTTGTTGTAGACTGGGGGTCTGTAGCTATGTGAAGTGGCCCCTGCCACCATGGGGAGGTGCAGGGGCGGGCCTAAAAATCCATCTCCTGAGGAGTGGGTCGTCGTGGTCGTCATCGTTCGTTCCCGAGTAGAGTGTTGGCGGTGGGTCGTCTTTCGGGGCGTCGTCGTCTAGGGAGGAGACTTTCTTGCGCCCTTGGTGAAAGCTTCTGCGCCTGCTAGCCTTTAGCTGTTCTCTTATGTCGTGCAGGGGGCAGGTGCGACTGCAGGCCATGAACTCCCAAGGATTAATAGTGATGAGATTGCCTTGTTCCTTGGGGTTGGGGCGCTTTTTCTGCGGGTAAGCCCTGGGCACAGTAGGAGTTGGCTGTGTAGTTGGCTGGTGAGGCTGCAGCTTAGGTTTGGGTGGAGGGTTGTGTTTCGTCGGGAATCTTGTCACCGCGTGGAGTGGTTGTGGTATGGGATGGGCGGCGAGGAGATGTCTGACGAGTTGGAGGTCGTTTTCCATGTCCCCTGAGGGATCATAGATTCAGTAGTGCTCCCTGACTGTGCTAGGGAGAATCCTCAGCAGGGCATTAAATGTATGTATATCTCGGGCATTTGTAGGTGCCTCGGGATAAGCGGCACTGACGAGGCGCCGAGCCTGGACGAATGTGTCGTCCAGGTTCCCGTTGTAGGTGAGGGCGTCGAGTTGAGAGAGGGCGACAACTCTGCCTATTGATGGCGTGAAAGCCTGTCTCACTTTTGTGAGAATTGATCCCACGACAGTTCTGGGACGATTTTTGGTGCGACACTGGCAATTATTTTTCCCTGGTTAGGTAATGTGACTGCAATTTTTTCTCTGTCTGAGTCGAACCCTATGTCTAGGAGAGGTTTGACCATATCTCAATATACTTCTATGTCGCATTGGTCCGGGTACAATCTCGGTAATTGGATGTGCGGTTTGGCTGCCATTGTGCAAGTTTCCTTTTTATCGTTCCTCCGTGCTTTTACTCGGGTCCAGAACCACCGCTTGCCACCAGTGTTATGCTGGTGTTTTTATGGCGACTTCTCGTCGTGAAAACACTAGCTACTGAAGAGGGGTCCTCTTTAAAGACCGGAAGTAAAGCACCAACAAAGGAACAGGACATAAAAACCAGGCAGTATACCTTAACACATCTATTACCTTAATTCTAACCATAACAATACACGTAGAGTGATATTTGAGATACAGGGGAACAGAGACACAGAGTTAATATTCAGCACCAGAAAATAGAGTTACACTTAGCACACACTACAATGTTCATACAGGGAGATCTTGAATTATCTATGGTATTGTTTATGTGTCACTTTTAGGCAGGATATATATAGAATGGTTCACAAAGGGAATAAACAAGATTAGGAGTCTGTATGGGAAATATTACTATAAATGAGGTAGGGTGCAGATAGCGACACTTGACATCGTCACCTTGTCACGGCGACACTCACACTCAGGCTTTTGACGGGCCCGCGCACCCTTACCTCAGGTGTTCACAGAAAGTTCTCTTATATGGGGGGACTGGGATAATTACAATAAAGTTCATTCTCTGCCCTGCCAACACTGAGTTCTTGTGGGCTACTATCAGCTACACTGTTCTTCACTTAGTCACTGTTCACTGTTCTTTTTCCCGACTTGTTCTTGACACAGGGGGAAGAGTCACTATTTTCCTATATCTCCTGGGTAACGTTCACTCTGGGTCACACTCGTAGGTGGTGTGCAGGGAGGCTGTCCCATCTGGGGGCCTCGACCTGGGAGGCGGCCCTCGTGCTGGGGCTGCGTCGGTGTGGTGCAGGGAGGCCCTCTGGTCTGAGGGCCTCGACCTGATAGGTGGCCCTCGGGACTGGGACCACACAGCCAGAGTAGTTGGGCCTGTCGTCTTTGGCTCCGTGGAGTGAGGGAGCCCGGATCGCCTTCGTCAGGAGCTGGAGAGTCTGGCCTGGGTGTCCTGGGACAGCGGGCATCAAGGGGGAGAGGCGCCGTCAGGACTGGGCTGCGGCAGCGTCTCATTCGGAGCCGGGCAGGAGCAAGGAACTTGCGGGCATGGGTGGTAAGTCCGATAACGGGCCTTGCCACCGCTCTAGCGTCTCCTCCAGGGCTATATTCCCAGGTGGTGACCAAGGGCTTCCACAAGGGAAAGAGGTTGGAGAAGGACTCACGTCACTCGTGTCCTCTCTAGTACGTCCTGAGGCCGGAGCCTTGGGTCGCCTTACCCTGGTACGTACTCTGGCTGTAGCCGTGGACTTGCCCGGTGTACGAGGAACAACTGAAGGCCGTACTTGGCCGCTCCTTCCCCGCCACGTATATAGACCGTCAGCACGGTGTTGCTCCCGTAGTAGGGGACAAGCCGGAGTGAGGGGCACAGAGGCCACACTGTCTCCAGTACGAACTGAAACTACCTTCAGGGGCTTCTCTACCCTGGTACGTGCCCCGGCCGGAGCCGAGCGCTTACCCGTTTTACTGAGAGCAACCGAAGGGCGTACAGGGCCGCTCCTTCCCCGCCACGTATATAGACCGTCGGCACGGTGTTGCTCCCGTAATAGGGAAGGGCTACACGTACGGTAGCAGGGGCTCTTTACCCTGGTCCATACTCTGGCAGTAGCCGGAAGCTGATGTGTCCGATCAGGAACAACTGAAGGGTGTACAAGGCCGCTCCTTCCCCGCCACATATATAGACCATCGGCGCGGTGTCGCTCCTGAAGGGGAGAACAGCAAGAGAGGGATGCACTGGGGCAACTCTCTCTCTCTGGTGTACTAAGGCCGGAGCCTTGGGTCACCTTACCCTTTGTACACTTTGTTAGGCTGTAGCCTTGGGCCTCCTGCCCTAGAGGGTGTAACAAAGCCGTCAATACGGTGTTACCTGGGACTGAATCTTGTTCAGTCCCACCCCTATTCTGATGACCATTGCTCCGCCTGCAATGTAGTTTCCTTTCCGTGGTCACCTGGGGTTGGGGCAATTGCGGGGAAGAAGGGCCCAGGATCGTGATGTCCTGGTGACCCTCTTGATCGGGGTCACGAACCCCACCGTTGTGTCCTCCTGGGGTGGTGGTGCGGTGGCGGCCCGGTGGTGGGGTGGGGGGTGGTGAGGTGGGAGGTCCGGCGGCGGGCACAGCGGGCATATTAGTGACGACCCACATAGTGTCGCCGGAAATGCACTGACACCCCCACCAGACCCCACGGAGTAGCCGCAGCCAAACTTCAGGATGCCGTGCGACAACGGCATAAGGCAGCCCGGACCATGCGCCCTTATAACACCCAACCGTCGCACCGTCACCCTAGCAGGAGGAGGACACTACCTTCGGGGAGTGGGATTGCCAGATCAGCTAGGGGTGGAGCTGCCAAATCAGCTTCAGACAGTGCCCCTCAGGAGACGGCCTACTGCCACTCCCGTCTTTGCCAGATGGCCGATTGCCGCCCGAAGATGTTCTCCCCGAGTCGGCCTATTGCCTCTCTTCCCTCCGGCAGAAGGAGACGGCCTACTGCCGCTCCCGCCTTCGTCAGACGGCCGATTGCCACTCCGAAGGTGTTGCCCCTGGGTCGGCCTATTGCCGCTCCTCCCTCCGGCAGAAGAAGACAGCCTACTGCTGCTCCCGCCTTCGTCAGACGGCCGATTGCTGCTCCGAAGGTGTTGCCCTTGAGTCAGCCTATTGCTGCTCCTCCCTCCGGCAGAAGGAGACGGCCTACTGCTGCTCCCACCTTCGTCAGACGGCCGATTGCCGCTCTCGCCTTCGCCAGATGGCCGATTGCTGCTCCGAAGGTGTTGCTCCTGAGTCGGCCTATTGCCGCTCCTCCATCCGGCAGAAGGAGACGGCCTACTGCCGCTCGTGCCTTCGTCAGACGGCCGAGTGCCGCTCCGAAGGTGTTGCCCTTGAGTCAGCCTGTTGCTACTCCTCCCTCTGGCAGAAGGAGACGGCCTACTGCCGCTCCCGCCTTCATCAGACGGCCGATTGCCGCTCTCGCCTTTGTCAGACGGCCGATTGCCGCTCCTGCCTTCGTCAGACGGCCGATTGCCGCTCCTGCCTTCGTCAGACGGCCGATTGCCGCTCCGAAGGTTTTGCTTCTGAGTCAGCCTATTGCCGCTCCTCCATCCAGCAGAAGGAGACGGCCTACTGTCGCTCCTGCTTTTGTCAGACGGCCGAGTGCCGCTCCGAAGGTGTTGCCCCTGAGTCGGCCTATTGCCGCTCCTCCCTCCAGCAGAAGGAGATGGCCTACTGCCACTCCCGCCTTTGCCAGATGGCCGATTGCCACTCCAAAGGTGTTGCCTCAGAGACAGCCTACTGCCACTCCTCCCTCCACCAGAAGGAGACAGCCTACTGCCGCTCCTCCCTCCACCAGAAGGAGACAGCCTACTGCCGCTCCTCCCTCCACCAGAAGGAGACAGCCTACTGCCGCTCCTCCCTCCACCAGAAGGAGACAGCCTACTGCCGCTCCTCCCTCCACCAGAAGGAGACAGCCTACTGCTGCTCCTGCCTTTGTCAGATGGCTGATTGCCGCTCCGAAGGTGTCCAGAGGTGCGCTGACTCCCCCACCCAGGCCACTGCCAATTGCCGGGCCTTGGCGCCTCATAGTTGCGCCCCTGGGCAGCCACAGCCAATTGCTGGGCCCCACGGCCAAAGAGAAGTGTTACTAGTGTCATTGCCCCTGCGTGAGGCAGATGCCCGGATCTCCAGTACCGGAGAAATCCAGTGAGGCCTCATGGCTTCCCCTGGCCTCCACTCCCTACGCCTGGCCCTGGAGAAGACCCACTGGACGGACCCTAGTTCAGGTCGGTGCCACAGCCCCTCCCTGGCGGCGCCCCTTGACTCTGGGGACCACAGTCCTTTGTCACTCCAGGCCCTCCCCAGGACGCCCGGGCGAGAACTCTCCACGCCCACGAGGCGGCGTAAGACCTCCACCTCCGGCCGAGACCTGAGCCAGAGATTTCTGGACCTGTTTGTCCCCAGTCCTGACGGCCACACCCCTGAACCTAGCCCGGAGACGGCGGGCTCCTGCGCCACCTGCAGCCCTGGACGAGAGAGGACGCCCCTGTGAGTCGTCCCGTGCCCTCTCGGCACACCCTCCCCTGGCGGTGCCCCCAACCCGGCAGAGTTGTCGCCGGCGTGTCTCCCTGCTGCCCCCACGACATGAATGAATTATGTTAAGTGTGGTTTTGCCCCAAAACTAGTGAATTGACTTATGTTAAGTGTGACGTTGCCCCAGAATCAGTGTTACATTGATACAGTGACTTAATATATGTTGAATATCGGGGCGAGTGAAATCACAGGTGGATGAGTAAGGACGAGCACAGAAATTAAGTTCTGGTGAATCAGTCTTACAAGCGACGCCCTTGTAGAAAACCAGTATGACTATTCCCCCGAGAAATCCTCTGTAGTAAAAATACACCCATGTCCTTTGTTACAAGAAAACAGTAGACAAAGTGTTAATAATATTCTCCCGTTTGTATTACCGTAACACAGTGAATTTCCAGTGCCCTCCACTCCCTCGCCTTCTAAAGAATCCCCTCCCAGCAACTAGTGTGAACGTAAACGAGGAATAGAATCAAATGTCAAAACCCCTTCGCTATCTGTAATGCTAGGTGAAAAAGGCCCGACTCCTTGGTCCTAAAACACCTAACGTGTAGCGGGGTCCTCTTTCGAGACCGGAGCTTAGTGCAATGAAAGAGAGGCAGGACACAAAAACTCCAGGCAATAACCTTTTACACGTATATTCCCAAAGTCAGACACAGAACAAATGCAGATATTACAACACGATAAGTGACATAGAAATAAAACCTTACTTAGGATATTAGTATCTCTCAGGATACTGACTTAACCAATACGGTTACCAATACAGAAAGTCTAGTGAACAGGTGTACAGGGAACACGGGCGCGCGTGGGAGCGCGGGAGAGGGAGTTCACTTGGGGGGGGGGGGAAGGACTCGTGACGAGCCGGAACAGAGTTATGGTATTATTGGAAAAGGATACGTATTACTAATTCACTCTTAGCATCACCTGATAGAACAGGAGTTTTGACATTTAATTCTGTCTCTCATTTATATTACGTTAGCAATGGGGAGGGGATGTTGTAGGGAGGGAGGGAACAGAGGGATACTGGATATTCACTGTGTTTACGGTAATACAAAGGGACGGATATTACTCTCACTTTTCTATTGTTTTCTAGTAACAAGGGACATAGGTATATTTTCACTATAGAGACTTCCTCAGGGGAAGAGTTCTTACTGGTTTCTTATGAGGGCGTCACTTATGAGTCGGATTCCTCGGGACTCACTGTACTCGTTCTTACTCATTCGCCCGTGATTTCACTCACCCCGACATTGGACATACATTAAGTCACTATATCACTGTAACCTGTTTTCTAGGGTAACGTCACACTTAACATAATTTCCTTCTCTAGTCCTGGGGCAATACCACACTTGACATAAATTCACTCATGTCGTGGGGGCAGCGGGGAGACACGCCGGCATCTATTCGGCCGGGCTAGGGGCACCGCCAGGGAAAGGCATGCCGAGAGGGCACAGGACGGCTCGCAGGGGCGTCTTCTCACGTCCAGGGCTGCACGTGGCACAAGGGCCCGTAGTCTCCGGGCTGGGATTAGGGGTGTGGCCCTCAGGGCTGGGGCCAAACAGGTCCAGGAGTCTCTGGCTCCTGTCTCGGCCAGAGGTGGAGGTCCTTCGCCGTCTCTTGGGCGTGGTGAGGTTGCGCCCAGGGGTCCTGGGGAGGGCCCGGAGAGGTTGAGGGCTGCGGTCCCCAGAATCAAGGGGCGCTGTCAGGCGGGGGCTGCAGCACCGTCCTGTGCTAGGGCCCAACAGGTGAGTCTTCTCCAGGGCCAGGCGTAGGGACTGGAGGCCAGGGGAGGCCGTCAGGCCTCACGTGGTCTCTCTGGTGCTGGGGAGCCGGGTGTCTGTCTCACGCAGGGGCGATGTCGGCACCTCTTTCTGGTCATAGGGCCCGGCAATAGGCCGTGACTGTGTGGGGGAGTCAGCACACCTCTGGTCGCCTCTCCAAAGGCCGTTGGCCCATCTCTTCTGCAGGAGGGGAGAGCGACAATTGGCCGTCTCAAGGGCAGTGCCTTTGGAGCGGCAATTGGCCGTCTCCTTCGGCAGGAGGAGGGAGCGGCAATCGGCCGTCTCGGGGGCAGCACCTCCAGAGCGGCAATCGGCCGTCTCCTTCGGCAGATGGAGTGAGCGGGAATTGGCCATCTCAGGGGCAGCACCTCCAGAGCGGCAATCAGCCATCTCCTTCAGCAGGAGGAGTGAGCGGCAATCAGCTGTATCCTTCGGCAGGAGGAGTGAGCGGCAATCGGCCGTCTCGGGGGCAGCACCTCCAGTGCGGCAATCGACCGTCTTGGGGGCAGCACCTCCAGAGCGGCAATCGGCCGTCTCCTTCGGCAGGAGGGTGGAGCGGCAATTGGCCGTCTCGGGGGCAGCGCCTCTAGAGCGGCAATCGGCCATCTCCTTCGGCAGAAGGGTTGAGCGGCAATCGGCCATCTCAGGGGCAGTGCTTCCAGAGCAGCAATTGTCCATCTCCTTTGGCAGGAGGGAGGAGTGGTAATTGGCCGTCTCCTGGGGCAGAAGAGATGAGCGGCAATCGGCCATCTCGGGGGCAGCACCTCCAGAGCGGCAATCGGCCGTCTCCTTCTGCAGGAGGGAAGAGCGGCAGTAAGCTGTCTCTGGGGCAGCTCCTCTAGAGAGGCAGTAGGCTGTCTCCTTTGGCAGGAGGGAGGAGCGGCAATTGGCCGTCTCAGGAGCAGCACCTTCAGAGCAGCAGTAGGCCATCTCCTTCAGCAGGAGGAGGGAACGGCAGTAGGCCATCTCAGGGGCAGTGCCTTCAGAGGGGCAGTAGGCTTTCTCCTTCGGCAGGAGGGAGGAGCGGCAATAGGCCGTCTCAGGGGCACTGCCTTCAGAGCGGCAGTCGGCCATCTCCTTCGGCAGGGGGGAGGAGCGGCAGTAGGCCGTCTCAGAAACACCTTCAGTACGACGCTGGACCAACCGATGAAGGCGGGAGCGGCAATCAGCTGTCTCCAGAGGGGTGCTGTCAGGAGCTGAAATCTCAGCTCCACCCCGGGCTGACTTGGCGACCCCACTCCTCGAAGGTCGTGTCTTTTCCCTGCTGGGATGGCGGTGGGGCGGCTGGGTGTTATAGGGGCGCACGGCCCGGGCTGACTTGTGTTGTTGTTGCCTGGACGTTCGGTGTTCGGCTGCAGCTACTCCATGGGGTCCATGTGGGGGTGTTGGTAGTTTTTCGGGGGCACTAAACTCTAAGGGTGTCGGTGGTTTCTCGGGGGCACTAAACTCTAACTCACACATTTCACCACCCTCCTCTTGGAAAAAGTCACGTCTCCGTGGCTGGAGGTGGTATACGTGGGTGTCATGCATGGCGTATACTGGCTGGAGGTGTTTCAGCAGGGCCTGCCATGCAGTGGTGTATCTGTCCTCTTCTTGCTCTGCATCGCAGGTCAGGAAGAGCGTGGAGGTGGTGGGGCAAGGCCGGAGAAGGGTTAGGAGGTAGTGTGGCCCTCAGAGTCGGCGGTTCTTGCCGAGGGTGGGCTTGAGTACGGCTCGTTGGACCTTCATGCTGGCTGGTGTTGTTGCTGGTGTGGTAGGGTGCTGTATGCTGGAGACTGAGGGTCGGGGTCGGGTTTTGTGCCATGGTAATGCAGTGTTGAGTCTCTGGGGAATGTGGGTGGAGGGGATTTGGGCCTGATGTAGCATGATAATGTGAAGTTGCGGGGAGGTGGGTTGTGTAGGAGAATGGGTGTAACGGGCGGGTGGGTGTGAGAGGCGGCCTGAGCGGGTGATGGTGGTTTTGAGGGTGGGGGTGGGTGGAGAAGTGGGTGGGCGGGGTCTGGCAGTGCGGGCTGTCATGCGAGTGGGGTGTGTGGTTGGGGGCGAGGTTGTTGGAGTGGGCGTACGCAAGGGCGGTGGGCAGTGGACAATGGAAGTGGGTCGGGGTGTGGGTGGGGCAGCATGGGTGGGACGTGGGGTTGGGTGGCGAGGACGGGGCGGCGGAGGGGGTGGGGGAGGGTAACTGTGGGGAGCTTGGTGTTGTGGGTGAGGTGTCAGGTGTGGTATAGGGGGTGATGGCAGCTGGGGAGGCGGAGGTGGTAAGGGGGGTAGAAGGGGAGGGGGAGGAGGAAATGTAATACTCATATGTGGAAGTGGAAGGCAGTGCAGGAGCAGGGGGGGGGTTGGGGGTGTGGGTGTGGGGTGGCCGGGGCGGGCGCACGGAAAGGGCGCACGTGGCGGTTTCTGAGGGTGCGGGGGGTGCCGTGGTAATCCACAGTGACCTGGTATAGATTGGGGATGGGGCGATAGTGTGGGGCCCCGTGAAGCGGGGGGCAAGTTTGTGAGGGGTAGGGAGTTGGGCGATAACAACAGTGTCGCCCGGTCAGAAAGGGTTGGTGGCTGTGTCGGGGCCGGGGTCTAAGGTTTTTTGTAAGTGGTGTAATTGGCCTTTCAACAGGTGCAGCGGGTCCGTAGTGGGAGGGGAGGTGGGTGGCTGCAGGTGTTGGCATAGTGGCAGCAAAAGGGGGGTTTCACCGATTACCCTTTCGTGTGGAGAAACTCCATCTTCTCGGGGGCAAAGAATTCATGCCCCACTGGACGATCTTCACGTGAGCAGGCCAGTCATCGTTTTTTGTAGCCTTGATGCGTGTATGTAGCTGGTTCATGATGGTACGATGGCTACGTTCACACACTGCGTTTCCCTGTGGCCAGCACAGAGAGGAGTGGGAGATCTTAAACCCGAAAATTCTGGCTAGCTTCTCCCAGACTTTTCCGGAGAATTCTGGGGCATTATCGGAATGGATGGCTTGGGCGATGCCAAAGTACGGGAATACGTGTCGGAGGAGGGCATCAGCGACAGCGACGGCATGATACTCTTTAGCTGGACAGGCTACTACAAATTTTGAATAGGTGTCTGCAAAAGTGATCACATATTTGTATCCAGATTTGAGAGGGAGGGGGCCTACTACATCTATCGCCATGAGCTACCAGGGCTTGTGGGTGGTGATGTGGCCGGAGGGTCCAGCGATCTGGGTGACATCTTTCCCCAGGGCACAGGTGCGGCAAGCTTGAATGATTTCCTTGGCAAGGGTGGAGGGGTTGGGAGCCCAATAGGTGTCGTTAAACTCCTGTAATAATTTCTTGGTGCCCAGGTGGATGCAGTTATGGGCATGAAGGTGGCGCAGGGTGTCACACGCCGTGTCGGGGGTCAGGAGGATATGCCCAGACCGGGTTAGAAGGCAATCACCTTGCCGGCAGGGTTTAGGGAAGAGGTAGGGGGGAATCCAGGGGAGCCATTCCTCCAGGTGCCAGAGTAGGAGGTCGGGGTCTGGCTGTACTGCATGGATGGGGAGGCAGGAGAGGGCATCGGCATTAGTGTGGAGTTTCCCGGGCCTGTAGGAGATTTCATATTGAAACTCTTCCAGGGTCTCGCGCCACCTGACGAGTTGTGCGTTGTGCGAGTCAGATTGGCATAACCACTGAAGTAATTGGTGATCAGTGATAATTGAGACCTGGGTCCCAGAAAGGTAAGCCCTAAAATGTTGGAGGGCCCATATTATGCCGAGGCATTCTCGTTTAGTTGCGGCATAATTTTTCTCAGCTGGATTTAGAGTGCGACTGGCCCAGGCAATGATGTGTTCCTGACCGGCTTGTACCTGGGCTAGCACGCCGCTGACAGTGGTGAGGGAAACATCGGTGTAGAGGTGAAAGGGGAGGGTATAATCAGGAAATGCCACTATAGGAGCCAAGACGAGCTTCTTTCAGTTGTTGGAAGGCAGCTTGCCTTTCTTCAGTCCAGACAAACGGCTCCCCCTTCCGGGTTTGATCGTGAAGAGGTTTTGCAATTTGGGCGAACCCTTTTACGAAGCGACGATAGTAGGACGTGAGCCCTAGGAAAGCACGGATGCCGTGGACGTCCTGTGGTGGCGGTATGTCCACTATGGTGCGGAGTTTGTCAGGATCCGGGGAGATCCCTGCTTGGGATATCACATGCCCCAGGAACGTGACAGTCCGGTGGCCAGGATGCATTTAGAGAGATGCAGCTTGAGGCCTGCCTGGCGAATCCTAGTGAAGACTCGGCGGAGGCGCTGCAAGTGATCGGCCCAGGTCTGGCTAAAAACGATGACGTCATCCAGATAGGCCAAACATATTTCCCAAGTGAGGCCGCTCAGAACAGATTCCATTAGCCTGGAGAAAGTGGCAGGGACGTTGCAGAGACCGAATGGCAGAACATTAAATTCGTAATGCTTGCCATTACTGGTGGAAAAGGCCGTCTTCCCTTGGTGTTCTGGATGGACGGGGACCTGCCAGTATCCAGACTGGAGGTCGAGGGTAGAAAGCCAAGACGCCCCATGGAGGGAGTTTAAGGAATCGTCAATTCGTGGGAGGAGGGTGGCATCCTTGATGGTGACGTCGTTCAGTCGGCGATAGTTGATGCAAAATAGCATCGTGCCGTCCTTTTTTACGAGAACGATGGGGGAGAACCAAGGGCTGGTAGAAGGGGAAATAACGCCTCCCTCTATCATTTTGTGTACCTGGCGGTCCTCTTGCTCCCTTTGGCGGGGGTTCTTCCTTCGGGAAGGTTGTCTGATAGGTGGGCCTGTTGTATGAATTTCATGGGACAGGTACGTGGTATGCCCTATGTTGCAAACAGGTCCTGGAAATCTAGAAGGCGACGTAGGGTGTCTGACTGTTGGGCGGAGAGATGGTCGGGAATGGGGGGTAAGGGGGCGGGGAAGTGGGAGGAGGGTGGGGAACAGGGCTCAGCTTCTTCCATCTCTCCAATAACGACAGTAGCGGGGAAGGAAGGGGGAGGGGTGGTGCAGGGGAGGGGCACTGGAGGAAAAGGGGGAGAGGGCGGAGGAGGGGGAGGAGGGGAATACGGGTCAGGGGAAGGGGGCGAATTTTCCGGCCGGGGCTGGGGCGTGCAAGTGCAGACGGCCTGAGTGGGGCAAGATGGAGGGCGGAACTGGAGCTGCCGGTAGTGACAGTCGATCGTAGCTCCGGCAGGAAGAGTCAAAAATAATAAATTTGTGTTGGGTGGACACTGGCTGGTGAGTGTCGACCCGTAAGGCCCGAGTTTCCCCACGGATGGGCAGGGGGCCATCCCCCGCGTCCACAAGGTGAATGGCGGTGGAGCGGAGTGGGCCCAAGGTCGATTTTGACAGCAGAAATAGTGGCTGTAAAGGCAGGATCTGGCGGCTCCCATATCGACTATAGTCATTTCACCGCAAGAAGTCCGTTCAGGGTGGGGCCCACCTGGTGAATCACCTCTAGCGATGCTGCCAAATCAACCGCAGTACATGCCTCTCTCTCTCTTATTTCCCATCTATGTTCTATTTGAAATTGTTTCTTATATTCTGTATATAGTAAAGGAAACTATATAGTACATTGAGTATCACTTTTTAGAATTATAACAACGATTTGAATGAATTCTATGACACGTGGCAGCGCTTTTTTCCCATGTTGCCACGCCATAGAGTTGCCATTTTGACAACCAATTATCAGATTATCACTCTGTCTCCCTACCTACCCCCATCCCACCTGTTTCTCTCTCGCTCTCTCTCTCTCTCTCTCTCTCTCTCTCTCTCTCTCGTCAATATAACAGAAAGTTCTGATGACGAAAAAGATTATGATTAAAGATCAGAGAGAGGATTAGGCCTACAGGGGAAACTTTTACCTCATAGGTGGTGTGGAAAAAAAGTTGAAAATAAATAATAAATATACATATATATATATATATATATATATATATATATATATATATATATATATATATTAAAATGCCCGCCGTGCCCGCCGCCGGACCTCCCACCTCACCACCCCCCACACCACCACCGGGCCGCCACCACACCACCACCGGGCCGCCACCACACCACCACCCCAGGAGGACACACCGGTGAGTTTAGTGACCTCAGTCAAGAGGGTCATCAAGACATTACGGTCCTAGGTCCTTATTCCCCGCAATTGCCCCAACTCCAGGTGATCAGGGGAAGTAAACTACATTGCGGGCAGAGCAGTGATCGACAGAAGAGGGGTGGGACTGAACCAGACTCAGTCCCAGGTAGCACCGTATTGACGGCTTTGTTACACCCTCTAGGGCAGGAGGCCCAAGGACAAGAGGCCCAAGGCTACGGCCTAATAAAGAGTGTGAAGGGGAAAGCGACCCCAGGCTCCGGCCTTAACACACAAGAAGGAGAGAGTTGCCCCAGCGCATCGCTCTCTTGCTGTTCTCCCCTTCAGGAGCAACATCCCGTTGCCGGCCCTAAGCTGTGGCGTGAGGGCGACCCCGTTCGTCCGGCAGATGTTCCTGCTAGGATAGATCAGCCACCGGCTACAGCCAGAGTACGGATCAGGGTAAAGAGCCCCTGCTACCATACCTGTAGCACTTCCCTATTACGGAAGCAACACCCCGTCGTCAGCCCTAAGCCGCGGCGTGAGGGCGACCCCGTTCGTCCGGCAGTTGCTCTCCGTACGGGTAGACACTCGGCTCCGGCTGGGGCACGTACCAGGGTAGAGAAGCCCCTGAAGGTAGACTCATTCCGTATTGGAGAGAGTGTGGCCTCTGTTCCCCTCACTCTGGCTTGTCTTGTACTACGGGAACAACACCCCGCCGGCAGCCCTCAGCCGCGGCGAAAGGACGGCCCCGTCCGCTCGACAGGTGTACCCCGTATGCCGGGCAAGTTCACGGCTACAGCCAGAGTGTGTGACAGGGGAAGGCGACCCCAGGCTCCGGCCTCCAGATGCACTCGAGAGGACACGGAAAACGTGAGTCCTCCTCTCGCCTCTTTCCCTTCGGGGAGCCCTTCGTCACCACCTGGGAATATAGCCCCGGAGGAGACGCTAGAGTGGTGGCAAGGCCCGATATCGGGCTTACCGCCTACACCCGGGAGTTCCTTGTTCCTGTCCGAGCCCCGTAGGAGATGCTGCCACAGCCCAGTCCTGACGGCGCCTCCTCCCCTTGGTGCCCGCAGTCTCAGGACGCCCCGGCCAGACTCTCCAACTCCTGACGAAGACAATTCGGGCTCCCTCACTCCCCGGAGTCGGAAAAGGCAGGCCCGACTACTCCGGCTGTTTGGCCCCAGTCCCGAGGGCCACCTATCAGGTCGAGGCCCCCAGACCAAAGGGCCTCCTTGCACCCCACCGGCGCGGCCCTAGTACGAGGGCCGCCTCCCAGGTCGAGGCCCCCAGACGGGAGAGCCTCCCAGCACCCCACCTACGAGTGAGACCTAGAGTGACTATTACCCAGGAAACAGGAAAACAGTGACAGTGACTCCGTAAGAAACAGTAGTCAATAGTGGCCTATCAGAACTCAGTGTTGACAGGGCAGAAAGTGAACTTTGTGAATTATCCTAGTCCCTCCCCATGTAAGAGAGTCAGAGAGTTTTCTGTGAACACCTGAGGTAAGGGCACGCGGGCTAGTCAAAAGCTTAAGTGTACATGTCTCCGTGACAAGGTGACAGAGTCGAGTGTCGCTATCCGCACCCTACCTCTTTTATAGTAATATTCCCCATCTAGACTCCCAACCTTGTTTATTCCTTATGTGAACAATTCTATTTATATCCTGCCTCCAAGTGACGTGTAAACCATATTGTAGATAATTCACGATCTCCCTGTATGAACATTGTAGTGTATATGACTCTGCTCTGTGGTGCCAAGTGTTAACTATGTGTCTCTGTGTCCCTGTATCTTAAATATCACTCTACGTGTATTGTTACGATTAGAATTAAGGTAATAGATGTGTTAAGGTATACTGCCTGGTTTTTATGTCCTGTTCCTTTGTTGGTGCTTTACTTCCGGTCTAGAAAGAGGACCCCTCTTCAGTAGCTAGTGTTTTTACGACGAGAAGTCGCCTTAAAAACACAGCATAACACTGGTGGCAAGCGGTGGTTCTGGATCCGAGTAAAAGCACGGAGGAACGATAAAAGGAAACTTGCACAATGGCAGCCAAACCAGACATCCAATTACCGAAATTCAACCCGGACCAATGCGACATAGAAGTGTATTTAGATATGGTCAAACCCCTCCTAGACATAGGGTTCGACCCAGACAGAGAAAAGATTGCAGTCACACTACCTAACCTGGGGAAAATAATCGCTACTGTCGCACCAAAAATCGTCCCAGAACTGTCATGGGATCAATTCTCACAAATAGTGAGACAGGCTTTCACGCCATCAATAGGCAGAGTTGTCGCCCTCTCTCAACTCGACGCCCTCACCTACGACGGGAACTGGAAGATACATTCATCCAGGCTCGGTGCCTCGTCAGCGCTGCCTATCCCGAGGCACCTACAAATGCCTAAGATATACATACATTTAATGCCCTACTGAGGATTCTCCCTAGCACAGTCAGGGAGCACTTTTCAATCTACGATCCCTCAGGGGACATGGAAAACGACCTGCAACTCATCACACGTCTCCTCGCCGCCTGTCCCACACCACAGCCACTCCACGCGGTGACACGATTCCGGACAAAACAAAACCCTCCACTCAAATCTAAGCCGCCGCCTCACCAGCCAACTACAGAGCCATCTCCTACTGTGCCTAGGGCTTACCCGCAGAAAAAACGCCCCAACCCCAGGGAACAAGGAAATTTCATCACGATAAATCCCTGGGAGTTCATGGCTTGCAGTCACGCCTGCCCCATGCACAACATAAGGGAACAGCTAAAGGCTAGCATGCGCAGAAACTTTCACCAAGGGCGCAAGAAAGTCTCCTCTCTAGACGACGACGCCCCGGAAGATGACGCACCGCCAACACACTACTCGGGAATGGACGACGATGACCACGAAGACCCCACTCCGCAACAGATGGATTTTTAGGCCTGCCCACGCACCTCCCCACGGTGGCGAAGGCCTCCTCACATAACTACAGACCCCCAGTCTACAACAAGATTTGGCTGAACGGGGTCAAGGCGCGATTACTGGTGGATACGGGAGCAGCCAGATCGTGCCTCTACTCCCACTTCTACTCCCGCCACACCTCTGCATTCGGCCCCCTTCTCCCCACTTCAGCCCCCTTCTCCCCACTTCAGCCAACCTCGTCGACGCAGGGGACGGCCCCCTGTCTATCCATGGGGAAACATGGGCCCTTCAAACCCACACCCACCAACAAATATCCACTAACCACCCATTCATCATATTCGACTCGACATGCGATCAATATGATGGATATCTCGGGCTGGACCTGCTCCAAAAACTCCACGCCACCATTGACTGCCATCAGCGCCGCCTCCACTTCAGTCCAGCCCATCCCAACCAAGCATCAATCAACAAGAAAGAAAAAAAAAAACATCGAAGAAAAATCAGGAACACCACCCCTCCCTCACCACGCAAACACACACAACCCTCAAACACTCACCTGTCCCAACCCACTCGTACACCTGACCCCAACCCGACCTCTCACACTGCCTCACTCTATCCCCCTCCATCACCACCCCCCACCACACATCATCTGGACCCCTCCCCATCTTTTCCTGCCACTATCGCCTCCTCAATCACCATTCCACCCCACCATGAAGCTTGGGTAAAACTGAACAAACCTTCACGTACCTCCGTCCTCTTCTCACCATCCATCCCCACCGGACCACTCTCCTCCTGTCTAGTAAGCCCCACCTTCCTTCCCCCACATGCCCATGAAATCCGTATCGCCAACCTCGCCACAACCCCACTAACCCTACCAAGAGGACTCATCATCGGCGACACAGAAGAAGCCGAACCATGCCAAGCACCACCCCCGGACCATCCCACTCTCCCCGACCTACCATCACACCTATCCCCTGCCCAAACCAACAGCCTCCGACAACTCCTCCTGGACTTTCAGGACCTATTCTCCTCCGGCCCAACCGACCTCGGCCATACTACCATGAGATACACACGACCGGACCTCCAATTCGCCAACCATCACGACGAAAAAATCCAAAGCAACGGGCAGAAGAAGACCAGCAGGTCCAGGATATGCTCGATGCCGGTGTTATCTCCAACTCCACTAGCCCATGGTCCTCACCTGTTGTACTCGTGCGAAAGAAAGACGGGACTATGTGCTTTTGCGTAGACTACCGCCGAGTCAACGTCACGATCAAAGATGCTACGCCCCTACCCCGAATCGACGACTCACTGGACTCCTTACATGGCTCGACATGGTTCTCCACCCTAGACTTGCAATCGGGTTATTGGCAAGTCCCTGTACATCCCGACGACAAACACAATACCGCCTTCTTAACATCAAACAGGAAGAATTATGAATTCAACGTTCTTCCTTTCGAACTCTGCAATGCCCCTGCCACATTCTCCCGCCTGATGGAGTCAGTTCTCAGTGGTTTAACCCAGGAGACTTGTTTGGCGTATCTCGACGACGTCATCGTCTTCAGTCGTACCTGGGCCGACCACCTCCACCGCCTCAAACAAGTGTTCCACCGTATACGCAAAGCAGGGCTAAAACTAAAACCAACAAAGTGCGTCTTGGCCGAGAGATCTGTTTCTTTCCTTGGACATCTAATTAACGCTGAAGGCATCTCACCAGACCCAGATAAACTACGTGCCATCGCCGACATTCCCCTACCTCGTGATGTACACGAAACTAGAGCCTTCCTAGGCTTAACATCATACTATAGGCAGTTCGTCAAAGGATTTGCTGATATCGCCAAACCCCTACACGACCTAACAAAAAAGGGCGAGCCGTTCGTATGGACTGAACCAAGGAAAACTGCATTTACCACCCTCAAGTCCAAGTTAACCTCTGCCCCAGTAGTTGCTTTCCCAGATTACAACCTCCCATTTCGCCTGTATACTGACATATCGCTCATCGCCATAGGGGCTGTCCTTGCAGAAGTAAAAGATGAGCGGGAGCATATCATCGCTTGTGCCAGCCGCACCCTGAATCCTGTAGAATGGAACTATGCGGCCACCAAACGCGAGTGCCTGGGGATCATCTGGTCCCTAGAATACTTCCGTTCCTACATCTCAGGCACCCATGTGATAGTCATTACAGACCACCAATCCCTGCAATGGCTACGGCAATCAAACACCACCAACGCATAAGTGATACGGTGGCGAGAGACACTCGAGGAGTATGATTTCGAAATCTCATACCGACCAGGCAAACTCCACACAAACGTTGATGCCCTGTCCCGTCTTCCAATCAATGCAATCTCGACAGAGCCAGACCTGGTCCAAATGTGGCACAACAAACAACGCCCTACCTGGATCCCACCGAACACATTCGCTAAACTCCACCCACACGGCGAACACCTGTTCGACCCAAACGGACACATCGTCCTAAGCCCCACCACTGCCCACGACACCATGCTCCACCTCCATGCCCATAATGGCATCCACCTGGGAACAAAAAAACTCCTACAAGTCTTTACCGACATGTACTGGACCCCTAATCCATCCACCATCGCCAAGAACATTATACAATCATGTCGAGCCTGTGCTTTAGGAAAGGACATCACCCAAACACCAGGCCCTGCAGGAAAATTAACAGCACAAAAACCGTGGCAACTACTTTCCCTAGACGTCATCGGCCCCCTCACACCCAAAGCAGGGTACAAATACATAATCACCTTCGTGGATGTATATTCAAAGTTTATCATCGCATGCCCCGCCAAAGATCACAGTGCAGTATCAGTTGCCGATGCCCTCACCCAACATGTCTTCCCTTATTTTGGTATTCCCCAAGCACTGCACTCAGATAATGCCCCAGAATTTACTGGAAAAGTCTGGGAAGAACTGGCAAACATATTCGGATACCACATCTCCCACTCATCCCCCTACTGGCCCCAGGGTAATAGCATCTGCGAGAGAAGTCATCGCTCCCTTATGAACCAGGTCCGCACATGCATTATGCAAACAGGAAACGAAGACTGGCCTGCCCACGTCAAGATCATCCAATGGGGTTTAAATACATGCCCACGAGAAGACGGAATAACTCCACATGAAAGAGTTTTCGGGGAATCGCCACTACTCCTACCACTCCGCCACCACCTACAGCCACCCACCCCACCCTCCACTACCGACCCTCTCCACCACCTCAAACGCCGCCTCCACCATCTACATTCACAACAAGACCTAGCACCCGACATAACCCACTCCAACCCATACAAACCTGGTCAATCCGTAGTCGTCGCAAACCTACCTACCCCATCCAAAACCTCCCCCCGATTCAATGGACCTTTCAAAATTGTTTGAGTACCCAACCCATACGAAGTCATTATAGATCAACAGGGACAGCACCGCACATACAGAAATCGCCACATGCGGCCCTTCCACCTACCCGACACTGACCACCCCCGCACTAAGCCTATCTGCACCCCTGCCCACACACCTGTCCATCCCGACCTTTCTCAGAATTACCCCCCAAACTCCTACTCCTACTCCTTCTCACCCCCTCCCTCAAACTCACCAACAACCAGCCCACCCCCCGACACCCCACCACCACAGGCTGAAACCACCACCCCTTCACAACTTACAACTCACCTACCTAACACCTGTCCACCCACCACCTCCCAACCCACTCCGCCCATGCCGCTCACACCACCACCACCGCCCAAAACCCCCCCCCCAAAAACCGCACCACTCACCACCCCACCACCTCCACACCCACCACCCCCCTCCCCCATGACCACTCTCATTATACGTGCCACACCGCGCCCCCAGCCATCGCCCCCTCTAACCTCCGCACACCCTCACCACCATCACGTGCACAACCACCATCGCCACCCACACCCACCATCACTACTACCACCACCAGATCAGGACGCCTCTCACGCCCACCCTTGAGGTACACTCCAACACCTCCACCCATCGCACACCCATCCCAACACCCACCCCCTCCACATACCTCCCCAAACACCTCTCCCATAACCCTCCCCCTCCACCAAGCATGATGGAATTTTTCCAAACCCCAATTCCCCAAAGGACAACGCTCCTCCCACCGAATCAGTCCCCATAAAACCACCAACCTCCCATCACTCTCCAGCATTCAAATTTCATCTCTCCACCAGACACCATTCTCCGAGATGAAGGTGACAAGAGTGCATTGGAAACCCTATAACCGCCCACAGACCAGAATCCGGGGCATCCACCACCTGCTCCAGTTCCTACGCCGGACCAACCATCCGTCCTCCCTCCACCTCACGCTCAACCCCCATCAGGAGCCCAACACCTTCACCATCCACTGGGCCAGCCTCACCCAACACCTTACCCCAGTCCACCAGACATCCACCTCCACCACCTACCACCTCCAGTCATGGGGTCATGACTTCAACAACGCAGAGGGTGGTAAAATGCCCGCCGTGCCCGCCGCCGGACCTCCCGCCTCACCACCCCCCACACCACCACTGGGCCGCCACCGCACCACCACCCCAGGAGGACACACCGGTGAGTTTAGTGACCTCAGTCAAGAGGGTCATCAGGACATTACGGTCCTAGGTCCTTATTCCCCGCAATTGCCCCAACCCCAGGTGATCAAGGGAAGTAAACTAAATTGCAGGCGGAGCAGTGATCGACAGAAGAGGGGTGGGACTGAACCAGGCTCAGTCCCAGGTAGCACCGTATTGACGGCTTTGTTACACCCTCTAGGGCAGGAGGCCCAAGGGCAAGAGGCCCAAGGCTACGGCCTATTAAAGAGTGTGAAGGGGAAAGCGACCCCAGGCTCCGGCCTTAACACACCAGAAGGAGAGAGTTGCCCCAGCACATCGCTCTCTTGCTGTTCTCCCCTTCAGGAGCAACATCCCATCGCCGGCCCTAAGCCGTGGCGAGAGGGCGACCCCGTTCGTCCGGCAGATGTTCCTGCTAGGATAGATCAGCTACCGGCTACAGCCAGAGTACGGATCAGGGTAAAGAGCCCCTGCTACCGTACGTGTAGCACTTCCCTATTACGGAAGCAACACCCCGTCGTCAGCCCTAAGCTGCAGCGTGAGGGCGACCCCATTCGTCTGGCAGTTGCTCTCCGTACGGGTAGACACTCGGCTCCGGCCGGGGCACGTACCAGGGTAGAGAAGCCCCTGAAGGTAGACTCAATCCGTATTGGAGAGAGTGTGGCCTCTGTGCCCCTCACTCCGGCTTGTCTCGTACTATGGGAACAACACCCCGCCGGTGGCCCTCAACCACAGCGAAAGGACGGCCCCGTCCGCTCGACAGGTGTCCCCCGTACGCCGGGCAAGTTCACGGCTACAGCCAGAGTGTGTGAGAGGGGAAGGCGACCCTAGGCTCCGGCCTCCAGACGCACTCGAGAGGACACGGAAAACGTGAGTCCTCCTCTCGCCTCTTTCCCTTCGGGGAGCCCTTCGTCACCACCCAGGAATATAGCCCCGGAGGAGACGCTAGAGTGGTGGCAAGGCCCGATATCGGGCTTACCGCCTATACCCGGGAGTTCCTTGTTCCTGTCTGAGCCCCGTAGGAGATGCTGCCGCAGCCCAGTCCTGATGGCGCCTCCCTCCCTTGGTGCCCGCAGTCCCAGGACGCCCCGGCCAGACTCTCCAACTCCCGACGAAGGCGATTCGGGCTCCCTCACTCCCCGGAGTCGGAAAAGGCAGGCCCGACTACTCCGGCTGTTTGACCCCAGTCTCGAGGGCCACCTATCAGGTCGAGGCCCCCAGACCAAAGGGCCTCCCTGCACCCCACCGGCACGGCCCTAGTACGAGGGCCGCCTCTCAGGTCGAGGCCCCCAGACGGGAGAGCCTCCCTGCACCCCACCTACGAGTGAGACCTAGAGTGACCCAGGAAACAGGAAAACAGTGACAGTGACTTCGTAAGAAACAGTAGTCAATAGTGGCCTATCAGAACTCAGTGTTGACAGGGCAGAAAGTGAACTTTGTGAATTATCCTAGTCCCTCCCCATGTAAGAGAGTCAGAGAGTTTTCTGTGAACACCTGAGGTAAGGGCGCGCGGGCTAGTCGAAAGCTTAAGTGTACATGTCTCCGTGACAAGGTGACAGAGTCGAGTGTCGCTATCCGCACCCTACCTCTTTTATAGTAATATTCCCCATCTAGACTCCCAACCTTGTTTATTCCTTATGTGAACAATTCTATTTATATCCTGCCTCCAAGTGACGTGTAAACCATATTGTAGATAATTCACGATCTCCCTGTATGAACATTGTAGTGTATATGACTCTGCTCTGTGGTGCCAAGTGTTAACTATGTGTCTCTGTGTCCCTGTACCTTAAATATCACTCTACGTTATTGTTACGATTAGAATTAAGGTAATAGATGTGTTAAGGTATATGACCTGGTTTTTATGTCCTGTTCCTTTGTTGGTGCTTTACTTCCGGTCTAGAAAGAGGACCCCGCTTCAGTAGCTAGTGTTTTTACGACGAGAAGTCGCCTTAAAAACACAGCATAACATATATATATATATATATATATATATATATATATATATATATATATATATACACACACACACACAGAGAGAAACAGGTGGGATGGGGGTAGGTAGGGAGACAGTGATAATCCGATAATTGGTGGTCAAATTGGCAACGTCGCACTTGGGGAAATTCCAACTTCTGCCACACCCTGAACGGACTTCTTGCTGCGAAAGGAGTATAGCAGTCTGGCCTTCACGCCATTTAACTTCATCTTGTGGTACACTGGGGGGCGATACTGGGGGGTTATGGCACCTGCCACCATGGGTTGGTGCGGGGGCGGACCTAATAATCCAGCTGTCTAGGGCTTTCATTCTCCTGTTCCTGCTCCTGTTCTTCCGGCGGGGGCTTGTCCAGGGGTGCCAGTTCGTCCTCGGGGGCTTCGCCTTCTAAGGAGGATACCTTGCGTGAACCTGGGGCCGTGGTTCTGTGGCGGGCAGCTTTAAGTTGATCCCGTATGTCATGTAGGGGACAGCGGGAGCTGCAGGCGGTGAATTCCCACAGATTCACTAAGATTAGTAAAATGCCTGCTGCTGGACCATCCACCCCGCCACCCCCTACCCCACAACCGGGCCACCACCACCCCACCACCCTAGGAAGGGACAACGGGGGGGCTAATGACCCAGGGCAAGAGGGTCACCCAACCACCACTGACCTGTGCCCCTTCTCCCCGCAACTGCCCCAACGCCAGGTGAGCCTAGATCCACAACAACCTCAACGGCGGGCTGACCATCGACAGCAGTGGGGTGGGACTGATATAAAATCAGTCCCTAGTAGCAATGTGGTGACGACCACAGTTACACCCCTGAAGGGCAGAAGGTCCCTTGGTGAGCCACGAGGTGTTCGCAACTCTGCCACAGTGAGCCACGAGGGAACACCACCCTCTGCCACAACTCTGGTGAGCCATGAGGGGCTAGTACCCTCTGCCACAGTGAGCCACAAGGGAACACAAGTCTCTGCCACAACTCTGGTGAGCCACGAGGGGCTAGTACCCTCTGCCACAGTGAGCCACGAGGGAGAAATACCCTCTGCCACAACCAGGACAGGAGGTCCTTTAGTGAACTGTGAGGGAGAAATACCCTCTATCACAAACAGGGCAGGAGGCCCAATAGTGAGCTATAAGGGGCCAACACCCCTAGCCACCCCAAGGGTAAGAGCCTCTTGTATAAAGCCAAAAGTGGGTCCCAGGGCCGATCGACCTGGCGCCACTGCTGTGTCAGAGACAAGAGAGAGAGTCGCCTCTGTGCTACCCTCCCTGTGTAAGAGAGAGAACACGGCCTCCGCGTGTCTTCTATCTTCAGCCAACTCCTGCAGGAGTAGCTGGACACCACTCGGGAGAGTTGCCCCGAAGGTGTCCCCTGAGCAAAGACCAAGTCCCAGTCGGGACCTACCTCCCACTCCCGGGAAATTCTTGTCTCCCTCAGGCACCAGCAGGAGACGAGGCCGCAGCCCACACCTGACGGCGCGTCCCCTGACAGACCTCCACAGTCCCCGGGCCCCCAGGCGAGCCCAGCAGCCTACCAACGCTGTCCTCCTCCCGCCCCGGAGCCTCCGACGCCAGACACGACTTCTCCACCTGTTTGGCTCCAGTCCCGAGGGCCACCACACCAGGTCGAGGCCCCACATAGACGGGCCTTCCTGCGCCACGACGACGAGACCCCGAGAGGAGGGTCTACATCAGGTCGAGGCCCCACATAGACGGGCCTCCCTGCACCACGACGACGAGACCCGAGAGGAGGGTCTACATTAGGTCGAGACCCCAGGCAAGAGGGTCTCCCTGCAACGCCTCAGCGGATCGGACCCGGGTCGAGTCTCCCCCCAGCGGGTACGGTGATTCCCGCCACAGGTAGAGCCCCTGGAGGTCCCCCCTATAAAGTGACAGAGTGATATCGCCCCAGAAAAACGGGTAAGATCAGTGACATCCCTTCCTATACCCGAGAAAGTGAAACCGGAACAGTGACAGAGTGACAGTGTGAGTTAGAGGGATTCCACTTATAAGTGCCTGTGATTACCACAAACTCACCTGCCCTTTACTAAAGACTATAATTCCGAAACCGTGAGTTTAGTGTTGGTCCCCCAGCCCAAAATAGAGAAGTTCCCCCTTGGCAGTGTACGCGCGGGCGAGTGTCACCGCGCCCAGCTCAACGAGTCAATTGTCGTGATCCGTCCCCCCTGCCCTTTTATAGTAATATTCCTCCCCTAGACCATTAAACCTATATATTCCTCTTGTGCCAGTGAACTGAGATCTTTTGGGCTTTGATGAAAGACAGTCACATCCACTTATAGAACCCCAACCCATTGTAAAGTGTAATTACAGTGTATGTTAAATATCCCGTGTTATCTTAACGTAACTTTGTATATCTGTATCCCCTGTCCAGAATATCATTCTATGTAATATTGTAACGGTGTTAGAATTAAGGTAACAGATGTGTTAAAGGTGGACTGCCTAGTTTTTATGTCCTGTTCCTTTGTTGGTGCTTTACTTCCGGTCCGGAAAGAGGACCCCGCTCAGTCGCTAGTGTTTTTAGGACGAGGAGTCGGCCTAAAAACACTCAGCATAACAATTAGGTTCGGGTTTTCTCACGGGGCGGGGCGCCGGTGGGAGGGGTGTGCCCTAGGTGGGCTGGGTGCCGGGGTAGGGCTGGTGCGAGGCAGAGGAAGACGTGGTATGGTTGGGGGAGCCGGGGGTTGAGTGGGAAATTTCTTTACCACGTTTATTTGTTGGAGAGTAGGGCAGGCGGTCAGGAGGCGCCGTATAAGCTGGACATCTCTATCCATGTCCTCAGTTGGGTCATGGATAGTGAAGTGTTGTTTGACAACACTTGGAAGCACTCTAAGCAGAATGTTAAATGTATGCTGATCCCGGGTTTCTTCGTCTACCTCCGGGTATGCAGCAGTAACTAGGCGTCTAGCCTGTATCAGGGTATTATCCAAATCCAAGTCGAATGAGAAGCTATCCAATTGGGATAGAGCCACCACTCTCCCTAATGATGGGGGGAATGACTTGAATCACGAACTTTGTGAAGTTCAGCCAGGTGAGCTCCGGGGTGATTTTTGGTGCTATGCTCGCCGCTGCTTTGCCCGATAGTGGAAGTGTGACGGCAATTCTTTGCTGGTTATTTTCAAAGCCAATATCCAGTAAGGGCTTGATTATTGCCAGATACGTGTGTATATCGTACTGGTCGGGGTCAAACTTGGGTAATTGTACGTGTGGTTTAGTTGCCATCTTGTCAAATATTTCCCTGCTACCTCTCTTCTACGCTCGGATCAAGAACCACCGCTGGCCTCCAGTGTAATGCTAGGTGAAAAAGGCCCGACTTTTCGGTCCTAAAACACCTAACGTGTAGCGGGGTTCCCTTTCAAGACCGGGGCGTGGTGCAATAAAGAGAAGTAGGGCACAAAAACTCCAGGCAATAACCTTTACACGTATGTTACCACAGTCAGACACAGGACAAATTCAGCAGATAGTACAACACAGTATGTGACAAAATAATACCTCAACTAGGATATTAGTATCTCGCAGGATACTGGCTTAACAATATCAATGCCAACACAATAAGTAATGATTCCCATGTACAAGGGAATACAGGACTGGGGAGCGCGGAGGAGGTGAGCATTGCGGGGGAGCGAGAGAGCGGGGGGGGGGGGAAGGGATAACGCGCGTAGAGCTAGAATGTATTTATGGTAATATCGAGAAGGGGAGGGTATAATTGTAGCAGATTTACTACTTCCTGATAGCACAAGGGTTTTGGCGATTGACTATATTTCTTATTCAAGTTATTATATTCACACAGGCTGTCGGGAAGGAGATTCCTGAAGGGAGGCTCTGACAAGGAGTTTACACTCGTTATAATAATATTTGTACGGGAGTATTCTAAACACTTCCTCTTCACTGTACCCTCGCAATTAGTGATATTTACCAGTTTCTCAATGGGACGATTTGTAGGGTAACACTGGCTGTTTTATATAAGGGCATCACTCGTGATTTTACTTAGTCTCTGTATCCGCCGGTAAGTATTTGCCTGTGATCTCACTCGTCCGACATCACTTATTCCCAATCACTATATCACTTGTCTGAGGGCACTGTCTGCTTAACCTAAGTCACTTCACTTATACTGAGGGCAACACATTACACAGTTCACTTATCTGTGGTGGGTGACAGGGTGGTACGCCGGATTAGGCCGGGGAGAGGGCACCGTCAAGAGAGGGGGTGCCGAGAGGGCACGGGACTGTGAGCAGGGGTGTCCTCTCACATCCAGGGCTGCAGGGGGCGGAAGAGCCGGTGGTCTTCGGACTGGGCTCAGGAGTATGGCCCTCAGGACTGGGGCCGAATAACTCCCAGAACCGCTGGTGTAGGTCCCGGCCTGAGGTGGAGGCCTTAGACCGTCTAGGGGGCGTGGAGAGGTCCCGCCCAGGTGTCCTGGGGGAGGGCCTGGAGGGACAGCGGGCTTTGTTCCCTAGCATCGAAGGGCGCCGTCAGGGGAGGGCTGTGGCACCGGTCCGGAATAGGGTCCGTCAGGTGCGTCTGCTCCAGGGCCAGGCGCAGGGAACGGAGACCATGGGAGGCCGTGGGGCCTGACAGGGGTTCTCGGGGGCTGGAGGGCCCGACTCTCGCCTCACACTGGGGCGGTGATGTGGGTGACACCTCCTGCAGGTCGTGGGGCCCGGCAATCGGCCGTGGCTGCCCAAGGCCGCGACTAGTCTGTGTCAAGGCCCGGCAACTGGCCGTGGCCTGCGCAAGGGGATCAAGACGCCTCTGGTCACTTCCTGAGCGGCAGTGAACCGTCTTCTTCTGAAGGAGGGAGGAGCAGCAGTAGGCTGTCCCAGGGGCAGCGCCTCCAGAGAGGCAGTAGGCCGTCTCTGGGGCGGCGCCTCTAGAGCAGCAGTAGGCCGTCTCTGGAGCGGCGCCTCTAGAGCGGCAGTAGGCCGTCTCCTTCGGCAGGAGGGAGGAGCGGCAATCGGCCGTCTCAGGGGCAGCGCCTTCAGAGCGGCAGTAGGCCGTCTCTTTTGGCAGGAGGGAAGAGCAGCAGTAGGCCGTCTCAGAGGCAGTGCCTTCAGAGCGGCAGTAGGCCGTCTCCTTCAGCAGGAGGAGGGAACGGCAGTAGGCCGTCTCCTTCAGCAGGAGGAGGGAATGGCAGTAGGCCATCTCAGGGGCAGCGCCTTCAGAGCGGCAGTAAGCTTTCTCCTTCGGCAGGAGGGAGGAGCGGCAGTAGGCCGTCTCAGGGGCAGCGCCTTCAAAGCGGCAGTCAGCCGTCTCCTTCGGCAGGGGGGAGGAGCGGCAGTAGGCCGTCTCCTGCAGAAGAGTAGAGCAACAGTAGGCCGTCTCAGAAGAAGCACCTTCAGTACGACATTGGGCCAACCGACGAAGGTGGGAGCGGCAATCGGCTGTCTCTAGAGGGGCGCTGTCAGGAGCTGAAATCTCAGCTCCACCCCGGGCTGACTTGGCGACCCCACTCCTCGAAGGTCGTGTCTTTTCCCTGCTGGGATGGCAGTGGGGCGGCTGGGTGTTATAGGGGTGCACAGCATGGGCTGACTTATGTTGTTGTTGCCTGGACGTTCGGTGTTTGGCTGCACCTACTCCATGGGGTCCGTGTAGGGGTGTCGGTGGTTTCTCGGGGGCACTAAACTCTAACTCACGCATTTCAGCATAAGTATCAGTTAAGCCAGTATCCTTCGAGATACTAATATCCTAGTTAAGGTTTTATTTCTTTATCATATATTGTGTTGTAATATCTGCTGTTTTTGTCTTGTGTCTGACTGAGGTAATATACATGTAAAGGTTATTGCCTGAAGTTTTTGTGTCCTGCCTCTCTTCATTGCACTAAGCCCCGGTCTCGAAAGAGGACCCCGCTACACGTTAGGTGTTTTAGGACTGAGGAGTTGGGCCTTTTTCACCTAGCATTACACTGGTGGCCAGCGGTGGTTCTTGACCCAGGCGTAGAAGAGAGGTAGTGAGGAAATATTTGCCAACATGGCAACTAAACCGCATGTACAGTTACCCAAGTTTGACCCCGACCAGTACGATATACACACGTATCTGACAATAATTAAACCCTTACTGATATTAGCTTTGAAAATGACCAGCAGAAAATTGCAGTCACACTCCCACAATTGGGCAAAGTGGCGGCGAACATAGCACCAAAAATCGTTCCAGAGCTCATCTGGCAGAACTTTACAAAGTTCACTGTTCAAGCCATCACCCCATCATTAGGGAGAGTGGTGGCTCTATCCCAGTTGGATAGTTGTTCATTTGACGGGGATTTAGATAATACCTTGATACAGGCAAGATGCCTAGTTACTGCTGCCTACCCGGAGGCAGATGAGGAAACCCGGGATCAGCACACATTTAACACTCTGCTCAGGGTGCTTCCGAGTGTTGTTAGACAACACTTCACTATCCATGACCCAACTGGAGACATGGATAGAGATATCCAGCTCATATGGCCCGCCCTGACCCCATGCCCTTCTCCCCAGCAAATTAATGTGATAAAGAAATTTCCACTCAACCCCCGGCTCCTCCAACCATGCCACAACCGCCCTTGCCTCACACCAGCCCTACCCCGACGCCCAGTCCGTCTAGGGCACACCCCTCCCGCCGGCACCCCGCCCCACTGGAAAGTCCAAACCTGATCTTGGTGAATCCATGGGAATTCCCATTCACAGCCTGTAGCTCCCGCTGTCCCCTACATGACATACGGGACCAGCTTCAAGCTGCTCGCCACAAAACCACAGCCACGGGTTCACGTAAGGTGTCCTCGTTGGAAGATGAGGCCCCAAAATATGAACTGGCACCCATGGACGAGTCCCATGCGGGAGAACAGGAGCAGGAACAGGAGAACGAAAGCCCCAGACAGCTGGATTTTTAGGCCCGCCCCTGCACCAACCCATGGTGGTGGGGGCCATTACCCCTAAGTATTGCCCCCCAGTGTACCACAAGATGAAATTAAACGGCATGAAGGCCAGACTGCTAGTCGATACGGGAGCAGCCAGGTCCTGCCTATACAGCCACTATTTCTCCCGCCACAGATCGATTTTTGGCCCACTCCGCCCTACTGCCACTCACCTTGTGGATGCGGGGCATGGCCCCCTGCCCATCCGTTGGGAGACTCGGGCCCTACAGGTCGACACCCACCAGCCGGTGTCCACCCAACATCAATTCATTATTTTTTACTCCTCCTGCCGGAGCTACGACGGGTATTTAGGACTGGACTTGCTCCAAAAACTCGGAGCTACCATTGACTGCCGCTACCGACAGCTCCAGTTCCGTCCCCCACCCCGCCCCACCCAGGCCATTTGCACCTGTATGTCACAGCCCCGGCCAGAAGATTCGCCCCCTCCCCCCCTCCTCCTCCCCTCCCTCCACCCCCTCTCCTCCTTCAGTGCCTCCCCCCCCGCTGCCCCTGCTCCTTCCTTCCCCACCACCGTCTCCGCCGCTGTTACCATTTCCTCTCACCGCGAGGCTTGGGTGCCCCTTAACCGGCCCTCCGATCCCTCTGTTTTGTTCTCCCCCCTCCTCCCATCGGGAGACCTTTCTGCCTGCCTTTTATCTCCCACATTTCTCCCTTCACACCACGCCGCCATCCGCATAGCCAACCTCGCCCCTTCCCCCCTTACCCTCCCCAAAGGGCTCGTTATTGGAAAGATGGAGGAAGCTGAGCCCTGTGCCCCATCCTCCTCCCACTTCCACGCCCCCCTACCCCGTATTCTCGACCATCTCTCCGGCCAGCAGTCAGACACCTTACGTCGCCTCCTCCTGGATTTCCAGGATCTGTTTGCGACAGGACCAGCAGAAATAGGGCATATCACATACCTGTCTCATGAAATTCACATGACAGGCCTACCAATTAGACAGCCTTCCTGACGAAAGAACCTCCGACAAAGGGAGGAAGAGGAACGCCAGGTACATGAAATGATCAAGGCCGGCATCATTTCCCGCTCCACCAGCCCTTGGTCCTCCCCTGGCGTTCTAGTAAAGAAGAAAGACGGCACGATGCGATTTTGCATTGATTACCGCTGCCTGAATGACGTTACCATCAAAGATGCCGCTCCCCTCCCACGAACTGACGATTCCTTAGATTCCCTTTATGGGGCATTGTGGTTCTCCACCCTCGACCTCCAGTCTGGGTACTGGCAGGTCCCTGTACATCCAGAACACCGAGGCAAAACAGTCTTTTCCACGAGTAACGGCAAACGTTACGAATTCAATGTCCTGCCGTTTGGCCTCCGCAATGCCCCTGCCACCTTCTCCCAGCTAATGGAATCTGTCCTGAGCGGCCTCACTTGGGAGATATGTCTGGCCTATTTAGACGATGTCATCGTTTTTAGCCAGACCTGGGCCGACCACTTGCAGCGCCTCCACCGGGTCTTTACTAGGATTTGCCAGGCAGGCCTCAAGCTTCACCCCTCTAAGTGTGTCCTGGCTGCCAGGACTGTCTTGTTCCTGGGACATGTTATCTCCCAGGCAGGAATCTCCCCGGCCCCCGACAAGCTCTGCGCCATAGCGGACATACCGCCACCACAGGACGTCCACGGCGTCCACACTTTCCTAGGACTCACGTCCTACTATCGTCGCTTCGTGAAGGGGTTTGCGCAAATTGCAAAGCCTCTTCACTGACCAGGAAGGGGGAACCATTCATCAGGACAGAAGAGAGGCGAGATGCTTTCCAACAGCTAAAATACAAACTCGTCTCTGCCACCATCATCGCCTTTCCCGATTATGCCCTCCCTTTTCGCCTCTACACAGATGTTTCTCTCACCGCAATAGGCGCCGTGTTAGCCCAGGTACAAGCCGGCCGAGAACTCATCATTGCATGTGCCAGTCGCACCCTGAATCCAGCCGAGAAGAATTATGCCGCGACCAAGCGAGAATGCCTCGGCATAATTTGGGCCCTTCAACACTTTAGGGCTTACCTTTCCGAGACCCAGGTCACGATCATCACTGACCACCAGTCACTCCAGTGGTTACACCAGTCTGACTCACATAACACCCAACTCATCAGGTGGCGCGAAACCCTGGAGGAGTTTCAGTATGTAATTTCCTACAGGCCTGGAAAGCTTCACACCAATGCAGATGCCCTCTCCCGCCTCCCCATCCACACGGTACAGCCAGATCCGGACCTCCTACCCCTATGGCACCACAAGGAACGGCCCCCCTGGATTCCTGCCCACCTGTTCACCAAACTATGTTGACAGGGCGACCACCTCCTAACCTGTCCGGGCATATCCTTCTGACCCCCGATGCTGCGTGTGACACCCTGCGCCACCTTCATGCCCATAACGGGATCCAACTGGGTACTAAGAAACTATTACAGGTGTTTAAAGATGCTTACTGGATGCCAAACCCCTCCACCCTCGCCAAAGAAATCATTCAAACTTGCCGCGCCTGTGTACCGGGAAAAGATGTCACCCGGACCGCTGGACCCTCAGGGCACATCACTGCCCATAAACCCTGGCAACTCCTGGCGATAGATGTAGTAGGCCCCCTGCCTCCCAAATCTGGATATAAATATGTGATCACCTTTGTGGACACGTATTCAAAATTTGTAGTAGCCTGTCCGGCATAAGAGCATCATGCCGTCTCCGTCGCCAATGCCCTTCTCAGACACGTGTTCCCTTATTTTGGCATCCCTCAAGCCATTCATTCTGACAATGCCCCAGAATTCTCCGGAAAAATCTGGGAGGAACTCGCCAGAATCTTTGGGTATAAAATCTCCCACTCCTCTCCTTATTGGCCACAGGGGAACACAGTATGTGAACATAGTCATCGTACTCTTATGAACCAATTATGTACACACATCAAGGCTACGAAAGATGACGACTGGCCGGCTCCTGTGAAAATCATTCAGTGGGGCATGAATTCCTGTCCCCGGGAGGACGGGGTTTCCCCACATGAGCGAATACTCGGTGAATCCCCTCTCCTGCTACCACTGCGGCAACATCTGCAACCACCTGCCTCCGCTCCCACTACAGACCCGTTGCACCTTCTGAAGGGCCGACTGCACCACCTACAAAAAACTTTAGACCTCAGCCCCGACACCGCCTCCAACCCCTTCAGCCCGGGCAACACTGTCATCATCGCCCAACTTCCCACCCCCCACAAACTCGCCCCCCGCTTCACGGGGCCCCACACAATCACCCATGTCCCCAACCCTTACCAGGTTGTCGTAGATTATCACGGCACCCCTTGCACCCTCCGAAACCCCCACGTGCGTTCTTTCCACATGCCCACCTCTGCCACCCCGACCCCACACCCCCAACCTCCCCCTGCTCTCGCACCGCCTTTCACTTCCACATACGAGTGCTACATTTCCTCCTCACCCTCCCCCACCACCCCCCCTACCACCTCAGCCTCCCCAGCTGCCACCACCCCCCGCACCTCACCTGACATCTCACCCACCACACCAACCTCCCCTCGCTCACCCTCACCCCTTCCCTCCACTGCTCCACCCTCACCGCCCAATCCCACATGTCCCGCCAACGCCGCCACCCCCTCAACACGACCCACTACCACCTCCCTCCACCCTTGCGTACGCCCACCCCGACGGCCTCACCCCCCACCATGCCCGGAACACACACAGCAGCCCCGCCAACCCCGCACGCCCACTTCCCCACCCACCCCCACCCTCAGAACCACCACCACCCGCTCCAGCCATCTCTCATGCCCATCCGCCCAATACACACATACCCCAACACCACCCGCCTCCCCATGACTTCACACTATCATGATACATCAAGCCCAAATCCCCTCCACCTACACTCCCCAGAGACTCAACGCTGCATTACCATGGCACAAAACCCGACCCCGTCCCTCAGTGTCCAGCATACAGCTCCCTACCACACCAGCAACAACACTGGGCAGGATGAAAGTGAGATGAGCCATATGGGCGCCTACCCTCGGCAAGAATAGCTGGCTCCGAGGACCACACCACCTGCTTACCCTCCTCCGCTCCACTCTCACCACGTCCACACTCTTCCTCACCTGCGACGCAGAGCAGGAAGAAAATCCCTATACCACCGCCTGGCAGGCCCTACTACAACACCTCCAGGCTGCGTACGCCACACACGACACTCACGTGTACCACCTCCAGCCACAGGGACGTGACTTTTCCCAGGGGGAGAGTGGTGAAATGTGTGGCATACAGAATAGTGCCCCCCAAAATGAGGTGAGTGAGGAACACCATAGTGCCCCTGAAAACGAGATGAGTGACGACCAGCATAGTGTCCCCGGAAATGCACCGACACCCCCACCCTGACCCCACGGAGTAGCCGCAGCTGAACTACGGGATGCTGTGTGACAATGGCATAAGGCAGCCTGGGCCTTCGCCCTTATAACACCCAACCGTCACACCGTCATCCTTGTAGGAGGAGGACACTACCTTCGGGGAGTGGGATTGCCGGATCAGCTAGGGGTGGAGCTGCCAAATCAGCTCCAGACAGCGCCCCTCAGGAGATGGCCTACTGCTGCTCCCGCCTTTGCCAGACAGCCGATTGCCGGTCCAAAGGTGTTCTCCCCGACTCGGCCTATTGCCGCTCTTCCCTCCGGCAGAAGGAGACGGCCTACTGCCGCTCCTGCCTTCGTCAGACGGCCGATTGCCGCTCCGAAGGTGTTGCCCCTGAGTCGGCCTATTGCCGCTCCTCCCTCTGGCAGAAGGAGACGGCCTACTGCCACTCCCGCCTTCGTCAGACGGCCGATTGCCGCTCTGAAGGTGTTGCTCTTGAGTCAGCCTATTGCTGCTCCTCCCTCTGGCAGAAGGAGACGGCCTACTGCCGCTCCCGCCTTCGTCAGACGGCCGATTGCTGCTCCAAAGGTGTTGCCCCTGAGTTGGCCTATTGCCACTCTTCCCTCCAGCAGAAGGAGACGGCCTACTGTTGCTCCCGCCTTCGTCAGACGGCCGATTGCCACTCCGAAGGTGTTGCCCCTGAGTTGGCCTATTGCCACTCCTCCCTCTGGCAGAAGGAGATGGCCTACTGCCGCTCCTCCCTCTGGCAGAAGGAGACGGCCTACTGCCGCTCCCGCCTTCGCCAGATGGCCGATTGCCACTCCGAAGGTGTTGCCTCAGAGACAGCCTACTGCCGCTCCTCCCTCCGCCAGGAGATGGCCTACTGCCGCTCCCACCTTCGTCAGATGGCTGATTGCCGCTCCGAAGGTGTCCAGAGGCGTGCTGAGTCCCCCACTCAGGCCACGGCCAATTGCTGGGCCTTGGCGCCTCATAGTTGCGCCCCTGGGCAGCCACGACAATTTACCGGGCCCCACGGCCAAAGAGTGGTGTTACTAGTGTCATCGCCCCTGCGTGAGGCATACGCCCGGACCTCCAGTACCGGAGAAATCCAGCGAGGCCTCGCGCGGCTTCCCCTGGCCTCCGCTCCCTACGCCTGGCCCCGGAGAAGACCCACCTGACGGACCCTAGTTCAGGTCGGTGCTGCAGCCCCTTGCTGACGGCGCCCCTCGACTCCGGGGACCGCAGTCCTCAGTCACTCCAGGCCCTCCCCAGGACGCCCGGGCGAGAACTCTCCACGCTCAAGAGGCGGCGTAAGACCTCCACCTCCGGCCGAGACCTGAGCAGTGCCGGTCCTAGCTTTTCTGAGGCCCTACGCTGGATCCCCTTTGGAGGCCCCCCCCCCAACTCTTATTTACACATCTCCCCCTACCCTTATATTCACCAAAGTTATACCCCTATCCTGAGCAATGTAAAGTAAAAAAAACTAGCACTGCATAATCTTGTATTCTCTGAATAAAAAAAAAATAATGATACTTTGTGTGAAACTATAATTACAATTTAGTATGCGTAATTTAATGTCCTAACTCCAATATTACGCGCCACGACGCCAATATGGAAGTTTCTGTTTACTCGTATTCGTTATGGAAACGTTTATTCTTGTAAATTTTATGAACAGCCTTGTATTTCTAATATATTTTAGCCTGCTAAGGAAAATTTTCTTCCTGAATTATTCAGTGTTTATAAATGGAAAAACCTTTACCATATTTGTTAGTGCCCCTCCCCGGAAAACAACTAACTAAAAAAACAAACAATAAGCCTCGGACAAGGACTGACCAAACGATGACGACCAAGGACCGGACAAAGGACATTGTTATCGGAACGTGGAATGTAAGGGGAGCGAATGATGAGGTGAAAGAGAGAGAGATTGTCCAGGTGCTTGAGGGTGCGAAAGTGGATATATGTGGAATAACTGAAACAAAATGGAGAGGAGAAAGTGTGAGAGAATGGGAGTATGGATGGGGTAAATGAGCAGGAGTAGGTGAGAATGAGAGGGCAAAGGAAGGAGTAAGTATAGTTGTGAGTAAAAGATGGAAGAAGAGCATAAGACAGTATGCATCAGTTGGGTCAAGGATTGTGTGGTAAAGTTGAAAGTTGGAATACAAATGTGGATGACTGTGTGTGTGTATGCGCCAATGCAAGATCGTGCTAGAACAGTGAGGGAAGAGTTCTGGACAAATGTAGAAGTGTGCATGGAAAAGTTTGGAAGGAATGAGAGTGTTTTTGATCGGTGATATGAATGGTAAAGTTGGGAATGTGAAGGTGGATGGAATAGTTGGTGAGTGGGTGTGCCTGCTGAGATAGATGAGAATGGGAGTGCGTTAGTGGACATTTGTGCTGGGAGGGGGTTGGTGATAGCCAATACCCTCTTCAGGCATAAAATGATCCACAGGTATACATGGCGAGTGATGAGAAGGGTGGGTGGTGAACTGAACGAAAGGAAGGCAATGATTGATTACGTGTGTGTGGATGAAAGGATGCGAAGATGTGTAATGGATGCAAGAGCTTATAGAGGCTGGGGGAGTGGTCTTTCTGACCACTACTTGGTGGTGGCCAGAATTAACTCTTTAACCGCGGGTATTGTTTTGGTCTGACTGTCCTCTCCCGCGGGGGTTTCAGCCAAATGTAAACAAACCTTTAAACCTTAATAACTCTGCACAGAATAAAGCTAGAGAAAAAAATAAGGTACCATTAGAAAGTACTAACCTTCAGCTTTCCATTGATGTAGGTTTCATGACTTTGTTGACTTTCACAGGACGGGCAGTGCCGTTAGAAGTGAGGGGTGTAAAATCACTATTTTTCGCTCACACATCATTACCTTCGCTCATACACCCTTACCAAATGCCAACCTCATTCTGATAATAATACTATAAACATATATGAACACTGCACATACGATAAACACCCACTCTGTGTTCACTGAGGCAGGTAAAAGGCACTGTAATTACCTGCACTTCACTGACACATCAGCGGTGTTGTAATCACTATTTTTCGCTCACACACCCTTACCAAATGCCAACCTCATTCTGATAATAATACTATAAACATATATGAACACTGCACATACGATAAACACCCACTCTGTGTTCACTGAGGCAGGTAAAAGGCACTGTAATTGCCTGCACTTCACTGCCACATCAGCGGTGTTGTAATCACTATTTTTCGCTCACACACCATTACCAAATGCCAATCACATTCTGATAATAATACTATAAACATATATGAACACTGCACATACGATAAACACCCACTCTGTGTTCACTGAGACAGGTAAAAGGCACTGTAATTGCCTGCACTTCACTGCCACATCAACATGTGTTGTCACTCACACAGCTGGACAGATACTGATGCGCGCTTGGTCAGGGGTGGGGTGGGGGGCCCAGGGGGTGGGAGGTGGGGCCCCAGGGGGGGGAAGAGGGAGGTGGGGGTCGGCTGGAGTGAAAGAACTTAATAGCTACTCTCCCTTGAAACAATTGGCGCACGGAAAAAACGCGGGGTATTCAAAATATTCACAAACATTCGAGAATGACACCCGCGGTTTGGTCCAGTTTTTGCAACGTCATTCTGGAATGACACCCGCGGTTAAAGGGTTAAGATTCAAGTAAGATGGAGTAATAGAAGAAGGGAAAGACGAGAGGAAGGAGTAGTTGCAAGGAGAGTGGAAAGGTAATAAGAGGATGAGAAAAAGGCAGAGTATTAGAGAGAAGTGGAGGAATGATTGGGCAAATATGAATTGGAGCAGATGGGAGACGTGGAAGGTGTGTGTAGCATATTTACAGAAGAAATATGTGCAGCATGTGATGTGGTGTGTGGAAGGAAGAGAAGACGGAGGGGGGTGCAAGGAACAGCGTGGTGGACTGAAGAGGTGAGACAGGCTGTGGCACAAATGAAGAAAGCATACAATGAATGGATGAGAAATAGGGGCGTGGAAGAAGTTGAGAGGCGGAAGAGAGTTATATGTAGAGAGAAAGAGAGAGGTGAAAAGATTAGTAAGAGAGAGTAAGAAGAGAGTGGATGAGGAATTTGGAAGGAATCTGAGTGTAAAGTGGAGGGACTGTAAGAAAATGTTCTGGAAAGAGGTGAAAAGAGTAAGACAGGGTGGAAGTGAAGTTAGCAGGGGAGTGAAAGATAAAAATGGTAGATTACTAGTGGAGAAGGGAGAAAAAGTGAGCAGATGGAGAGAACACTTTAAGGAATTGTTGTACATAGAGGATGGAAGTAATGCGAGTATAAGTGGCTGGGGAATGGCTGGGAGAAGGAGGGAGGTGAGAAGACAGGAAGAAATTAGTAGGATAGAAGTTGTGGAAGCAATGAAGAAAGTTAAATCGGGGAAAGCCCCAGGAATTGATGGAGTGTGTGGTGAAATGCTGAAGCATGGGGGAGTGATAGTAGTAGAATGGATGTGGAAGATGTGCAGATTGGCCTGGGAGGAAGGTAGAATCCCGGAGGATTGGAAGTCAGGTATAATTATTCCCCTGTACAAAGGAAAAGGGGAAAAAGAAGTGTGTGGTAATCATAGGGGCATTTGTCTTCATAGTATAATAGGAAAAGTGTATGGTAGGATACTTATTGACAGAGTTAGAGAAAGAACAGAGAAATTAGTTGGAGAAGAACAGGGATGCTTTAGGAAGGGAAGAGGTTGTGTGGATCAGATATTCATTCTTAGATCTTTAGTGGAAAAGTTTCTAGAGAAGGGAAAGAAGTTGTATGGGGCTTTCATGGATTTAGAGAAAGCATATGACAGGGTGGATAGACAAGGATTGTGGAAAGTGTTAAGAATATATGGAGTAGATGGGAAGTTGTTGAATGCTGTGAAGAGTATGTAAGATGGTGCTAAGGCTGCAGTGCGTGTGGATGGTGAACTGAGTGAATTTTTCTCTTTGAAAGTTGGCTTGAAACAGGGATGTGTCATGTCTCCATGGTTGTTCAATCTGTACATGGATGGGGTAATAAAAGAGGTACACTTAGGGTAGTGGATGTTGGAGTGGCCCTGGTGAGAGAGGATAGTGTTTGGAAACTCCCTGTTTGTTGTTTGCAGATGATACTGTGTTGTTGAGTGAAGACGAAGGGGAGCTGCAAGGCTTGGTGGATGAGTTTGGGAGAGTGTGTAAGAAACGGAATCTAAAGGTGAATGTAGGGAAGAGTAAAGTGATGGTCTTTGAGAGAGGTGAAGTCAGTGAATGTACAGCGAGGTTGGATGGTGAGGAATTGGAAAATGTGAGTACGTTTAAGTACTTGGGTAGTGTGATGAGTAAGGATGGAGGTCTGGAGGGTGAAGTGCTTGAAAGGGTACAGCAGGGAAGAAAGGTTGCTGGTTCTTTGAAAGCAGTGATAAGAAACAGGGAAGTGAGCATGGAAGTGAAAAAGTTACTACATGACAGTATTGTGATACCAACTCTAACGTGTGGAAGTGAAGCTTGGACGTTGTTGGAAGGACACGTCAAGAGTGAGAGCAGCGGAAATGAGTTATTTAGGAGGAGCCTGTGGAGTCACATGGAGAGACAGGGTGACGAATGAGGATATAAAGGAGCGTTGTGGTGTGGATGTGGATGTGATAGGAAGCGTTATGAGGAACACACTGAGGTGGTTTGGCCATGTGGAGAGGATGGAGGGTGAAAGACTGACGAAGAGAGTGTATGTGAGTGAGGTGGAGGGGAGAAGAGGGAGGGGGAGGCCGAGGATGAGATGGAGGGATGGGGTGGAGAGGTATATGAGAGAGGGGGGTTTGAGTTGGGAGCAGGGCAGTGAAATGGCGGGGGACAGGGCGACTTGGAGGCGATTTGTTTGTGGCCACCCCAAACGGGATTGAGACGTCTGGCAATAGATAGATAGATAGTTATACTAAAGTAGATAGATAGTTATACTAAAGGAGGGGGGAGGTCTCTTGTGGCGTTTATCCCCCTATCACATTCCAGTACTATTTTACGCCATAACCAGGTGACGAACGCCTAGCGTGAGCAGCAAATTTATTTATGGTACGAAAAACGGGAACGTCAGATACTTTCGTCAATACTGGCTCTTAGTTTTTATAGTACGGCCATAAAACATCGGTCAGCAACGTTAACAGTAAAGTTTGGTCAGTTTAGCCACTTTCGATATTAGAAAAACAGTAGCCTACAATCGCATGATGAGTGGCAATATTAAATAATATAATATTAACCTTTACGGTTAGCATGAGCTTCCTCATGTACCCTTTTCTTTGTTCGTTTATCAAACCTGAGAGATGTTTACGCTTCGATGTCAGTTTCCTGACTGACAGCAACAGCCAGCGTGACAGGCGCTCTGCTGATCTGCAGTGCAGCACTCAGTATTGTCACCAGAATTTAATGTTAAATCCCATTAAACAAATTTCTAATTACCACTATTTTTTGTTACTCTAAAAGACTAATGTAATTTTTGCCTGCAATTATTCAGTTATTATTGTTTATACAACGTTCATGCACGTGGAACCAATTAATATAAGCACCATTCTCGACGTACTTTTATTTTTTTTTATAATTATTTATTTTTATAATACACATCCTGAGGACGGGAGGCCCCACCAGTGATCGGAGGCCCTACACACTGAGCGTAGTGAGCGTATAGGAAAGACCGGCCCTGGACCTGAGCCAGAGATTTTTGGACCTGTTCGGCCCCAGTCCTGACGGCCACACCCCTGAACCTAGCCCGGAAACTGCGGGCTCCTGCGCCACCTGCAGCCCTAGACGAGAAAGGACGCCCCTGCGAGTCGTCCCGTGCCTTCTCGGCACGCCCTCCCCTGGCAGTGCCCCAAACCCGGCAGAGTTGTCGCCGGCGTGTCTTCCACCCGCCCCCACGACATGAGTAAATTATGTTAAGTGTGGTGTTGCCCAAGAACTAGTGAATTGACTTATGTTAAGTGTGATGTTGCCCCAGAATCAGTGATACAGTGACTTAATGTATGTTAAATATCGGGGCGAGTGAAATCACGGGTGGATGAGTAAGGACGAGCACAGAAATAAAGTTCTGGTGAATCAGACTCACAAGCGACGCCCTTGTAGAAAACCAGTAAGACTATTCCCCTGAGAAATCCTCTGTAGTAAAAATACACCCATGTCCTTTGTTACAAGAAAACAGTAGAGAAAGTGTTAAGGCGTGTTTTTGTCGTCCAAGGTGGAGCTTGGGATTCGAAGCGCGTCTTGGGGCGCTTGGTTTTACGTAGAACCGAAAAATTACGTGCCAATCGCAAAGTAAACAGAGAGGTGATCTTCTGACGAATATGCAACTTACATGTAGCCGTTATTTGTGCTGAACTGGCTCTATATGTCGTTAATATTAGCCACCTCCACCCTAATTTTATGTACATAATGCTAATTTCAGGATATTTATCATTTATGTGTCCTTGCTGGCCAATCTCACTCTCCCCAAGCTACACCAAGACTGCTCCCGACCACGCTTGGGTGGGATACGAAGACAGTCTTGGTTTTTGTAATGCTGTGTTTTTAAGGCGACTTCTCGTCGTAAAAACACTAGCTACTGAAGCGGGGTCCTCTTTCTAGACCGGAAGTAAAGCACTAACAAAGGAACAGGACAAAAAAAACAGGCAGTATACCGTATCACATCTATTACCTAGGTCCTACTCATAACAGTACACATAGAATGATATTTAGGATACAGAGACACAGAGGTACAGAATTAACACTTGGCTTCACAGAATGATCATATGCACTATCATTATTACACAGGGAGATTGCGAGTATTCTTTAATAGGGTTCTTATGTCACTTGGAGGTAATATATAAATGGGGTTGTTCACTTTAGGTTCTTTAATGGGATTCTTATGTCACTTGGAGGTAATATATCAATGGGGTTGTTCACTGTAAGAATACCGAGATTGAGAGTCTGGTTCAGGGATATTACTATAAAAGAGGTAAGGCGCGGATAGCGACACTCGACACTGTCACCTGGTCACGGAGACACGTATTTTTCGACTCGCCCGCGCTCCTACCTCTAGACTCACAGAAAACTCCCTGGTTCCTTAATGTGGGGAGGGACTAAAACAATTCACAAAATGCACTTTCTGCCCTGATAGCACTAGATTCTAGTGGGCCACTGTTAACTGTAGTCTCCTGCGTAGGCACTGTCACTGTTCTGGTTACTGTCACTGTCACTGTTTCCCCTTGTTTCCTGGGTATAGTCACTATCACTGTTGCACTTAGGATACAGGGAGGCTCTCCCGTCTGGGGGCCTCGACCTGAGAGGCGGCCCTCGTGTTAGGGCCGCGCCGGTGGGGTGCAGGGAGGCCCTGTGGTCTGGGGGCCTCGACCTGATAGGTGGCCCTCGGGACTGGGGCCGAACAACCGGAGCAGTCGGGCCCGTTTCCTCCGACTCTGGGGAGTGAGGGAGCCTGGATCGCCTTCATCGTGGGTTGTGGAGTCGGGCCTGGGCGTCCTGGGACTGCGGGTACCAAGAGGGAGAGGCGTTGTCAGGACTGGACTGAGGCAGCGTCTCCTACGGGGCTCCGGCAGGAACAAGGAACTCCCGGGTGTGGGTGGTAGGTCCGATATCGGGCCTTGCCACCACTCTAATGTCTCATCCGGGGCTATATTCCCAGATGGCGATGAAGGGCTCCCCGAAAGGAAAGAGGCTAGAGGAGGACTCACGTTGCCCATGGTTTCTCGAGTGTGTCTGGAGGCCTGAGCCGGGGATCTCCTTCCCCCATTGCACACCTTGGCTGTAGCCGTGAACTTGCCCGGCGTACGGGGTACACCTATTGGGTAATCAATGTCGCCTTTCGCCGTGGCAAGGTACCACCTGCGTGGTGTTCCTCCCGTAGGAGACAAGCCAGAGGGAGGGGCACAGAGGCCGCACTCTCTCCAATACGGACTGATCCTACCTGCAGGGAATTCTCTACCCTGGTACGTACCCCGGCTGGAGCCGAGTGTCTGCCCGTACGGAAGACAACTAACGGGCAAACTGGTTCGCCCGTCCGTTGCGGCTGGGTACCGACCCCGGGACGTTGCTTCCATAATAGGGTAGTGCTACACGTACGGCAGCAGGGACTCCTTACCCTGGTCCGTATTCTGGCCGTAGCCGAAGAACAGCAGGAGAGGGATGCACTAGGGCAACTCTCTCTCCCTGGTGTGTTAAGGCCGGAGCCTGGGGTCACCTTCCCCTTTGCACACTCTGTTAGGCCGTAGCCTAGGTTTGTCTGTCTCTTTTTACTTTTGTTTAGGCCGTAGCCTTGGGCCTCCTGCCCTTGGGCCTCCTGCCCTAGAGGGTGTAACAAAGCCGTCAATACGGTGTTACCTGGGACTGATTTAGTTTCAGTCCCACCCCTATTCTGTCGATCACTGCTCCGCCCGCACAGTAGTTCAGTTCCCCTGATCACCTGGGGTTGGGGCACTTGTGGGGAAAAGGGGCTCAGGGTCGTGATGCCCTGATGACCCTCTTGCCCGGGGTCACTAACCTGACCAGTGTGTCATCCTGGGGTGGTGGTGGGGTGGCGGCTCGGTGGTGGTGTGGGGGGTGGTGAGGTGGGGGGTGGTGAGGTGGGAGGTCCTGCGGTGGGCACGGCAGGCATTTTACCACCCTCCGCGTTGTTGAAGTCACAGCCCCGTGACTGGAGGTGGTAGGTGGTGGAGGTGGCTGTCTGGTACGCCGGGGTCAGGTGTTGGGTGAGACTGACCCAGTGAGTCGTGAACGGGTTGGGCTCCTGATGGGGGTTGAGTGTGAAGTGGAGGGAGGACGGATGGTTGGTCGGGCATAGGAGGCGTAGCAGGTGGTCGGTGCCCTTGACTCTGGCTGGTGGGCGGTTGTATGGGTGCCAGCGGACTTTCGTCACCTTCATCTCGGGGAATGGTGCATGGTGGGGAGATGAAATTTGAATGCTGGAGAGTGACGGGAGGTTGGTGGTTTTATTGGGGCTAATTTGGTGGGAGGAGCGTCGTCCTTTGGGGAATTGGGAATTGGGAAAGTTCCAATGTGCTTGGTGGAGGGGTAGGGTTATGGGGGAGGTGTTTGGGGGGGTATGTGGGGAGGGTGGGTTTTGGGATGGGTGTGTGATGGGTGGAGGTGTCGGTGTGTATCTTGCGGGTAGGCGTGAGAGGCGTCCTGATCTGGTGGTGGTAGTGGTTATGGTGGGTGTGGTTGGTGAGGCTGGTTGTGTGCGTGGTGGTGGTGAGGGTGTGCGGGGGTGAGGGGGGGGAATGGTTGGGGGTGCGGTGTGGCGCGTATAATGGGAGTGGTCATGAGGAAGGGTGGTGGTGGGTGTGGGGGTGGTGGGGTGGCGAGTGGTGTGGTTTTCGGGGGGTGTGGGCGGTTGTGGTGATGTGGGCGGCATGGGTGAAGTGGGTTGGGAGGTGGTGGGTGGATGGGTGTTAGGTGGGTGAATTTCAGGTTGTTAGGTAGTGGTGGTTTCAGCCTGTGGTGGTGGTGTGTTGGGGGGTGGGCTGGTTGCTGGTGAGTTTGAGGAAGGGGGTGAGAAGGAGTAGGAGTAGGAGTCTGGGGGGTGATTCTGAGAAAGGTCGGGGTGGCCAGGTGTGCGGGTCGGGGTGCAGGTAGGCTTAGTGCGGGGGTGGGCGGTGTCGGGTGGGTGGAAGGGGCGCACGTGGCGATTTCTGTATGTGCGGTGTTGTCCTTGTTGATCCACAGTGACTTGGTATGGGTTGGGTACTTGCACAATTTTGTAAGGTCCGTTGAATCGGGGGGAGGTCTTGGGTGGGGTAGGCAGGTTTGCGACAACAACAGACTGGCCAGGTGTGTATGGGTTGGAGTGGGTTGCATCAGGTGCTAAGTCTTGTTGTGAATGCAGATGGTGGAGGCGGCGTTTGAGGTGGTGGAGAGGGTCGGTGGTGGAGGGTGGGGTGGGCGGTTGTAGGTGGTGGCGGAGTGGTAGGAGTAGGGGCGATTCTCCGAAAACTCTCTCGTGTGGAGTTATTCCATCTTCTCGTGGGCACGTATTTAAACCCCATTGTATGATCTTGACGTGTGCAGGCCAGTCTTCGTTTCCCGTTTGCATAATGCATGTGCGGACCTGGTTCATAAGGGAGCAATGGCTTCTCTCGCAGATGCTGTTGCCCTGGGGCCAGTAGGGCGATAAGTGAGAGATGTTGTATCCGAATATGCTAGCTAGTTCTTTCCAGATTTTTCCCGTAAATTCTGGAGCATTATCCGAATGAAGAGCCTGTGGGATCCCAAAATAAGGGAATACATGTCGGGTGAGGGCATCGGCAACTGATAGTGCGGTGTGATCCTTGGCGGGGCAGGCGATGATAAACTTAGAATATACATCCATGAAGGTGATTATGTACTTGTAGCCTGCTTTTGGTGTGAGAGGGCCGACGACGTCTAAGGAGAGTAGTTGCCACGGTTTTTGTGCTGTTAACTTTCCTGTAGGGCCTGGTGTTCGGGTGATGTCCTTTCCAAGGGCGCATGCTCAGCATGATTGTATGATCTTCTTTGCGATGGTGGATGGGTTTGGGGTCCAGTACATGTCGTTAAAGACTTGTAGCAGCTTCTTCGTTTCCAGGTGGATGCCGTTGTGGGCATGGAGGTGGAGCATGGTGTCGTGGGCAGTGGCTGGGCTAAGGACAATGTGTCCGTTAGGGTCGAAGAGATGTTCGCCGTGTGGATGGTGTTTAGTGAACGTGGTCTGTGGAATCCAGGTGGGGCGTTGTTTGTTGTGCCACATTTGAACCAGTTCTGGTTCTGTTGTGATGGCGTTGATTGGGAGATGGGATAGGGCATCGGCATTGGTGTGGAGTTTGCCTGGTCGGTATGCGATTTCGAAGTCATACTCTTCGAGTGTCTCTCGCCAGCGTATCAGTTGGGCATTGTTGGTGTTTGATAGCCGTAGCCATTGTAGGGATTGGTGATCTGTAATGACTATTACATGGGTGCCTGAGATGTAGGACCGAAAGTATTCTAGGGACCAGATGATCCCTAGGCACTCACGTTTGGTGGCCGCGTAGTTGCGTTCTGCCGCATTCAGGGTGCGACTGGCACAGGCGATGATGTGTTCTCTCCCATTTTGTACTTGTGCAAGGACAGCCCCTATGGCGATGAGGGACACGTCAGTATACAGGCGGAATGGGAGGTTGTAGTCTGGGAACGCGACTACTGGGGCGGTGGTTAACTTGGATTTGAGGGTGGTAAATGCTGTTTTCCTTGTTTCGGTCCACACAAATGGCTCACCCTTTTTTGTTAGATCGTGCAGGGGTTTGGCGATATCAGCGAACCCTTTCACGAACCGCCTATAGTATGATGTTAACCCCAGGAAGGCTCTGGTCTCATGTATGTTGCAGGGCAGGGGGATGTCTGCGATGGCTCGAAGTTTGTCTGGGTCTGGTGAGATGCCTTCAGCGTTAATTAAGTGTCCCAGGACACTGATCACTCTGCCAAGACGCACTTTGTTGGTTTCAATTTTAGCCCTGCTTGGCATATGCGGTGAAACACTTGCTTGAGGCGATGAAGGTGGTCGGTCCAGGTACGACTGGAAACGATGACGTCGTCGAGATACGCCAAGCAAGTCTCCCAGGTTAGTCCACTGTGGACAGACTCCATCAAACGGGAGAATGTGGCAGGGGCGTTGCAGAGTCCGAAAGGGAGGACGTTGAATTCATAGTGTTTGCCATTCGATGTGGAGAAGGCGGTTTTGTGTTTGTCGTCGGGGTGTACAGGGACTTGTCAATAGCCCGACTGCAGCTCTAGGGTGGAGAACCATGTCGAGCCATGTAATGAGTCCAGTGAGTCGTTGATGCGGGGTAGGGGAGTTGCATCTTTGACTGTGACGTCGTTGACTCGGCGGTAGTCAACACAAAAACGCATTGTCCCATCTTTTTTTCTTACGAGTACCACCGGTGAGGACCATGGGCTAGTAGAGTTGGAGATTACGCCGGCATCTAGAATGTCCTGGACCTGCCGGTCTTCTTCTGCCCGTTGCTTTGGATTCTTTCGTCTTGATGGTTGGCGAATTGGAGGTCCGGTCATGTGTATCTCATGGCTGAGATAGGTGGTATGGCCAAGGTCGGTTGGGCCGGAGGAGAACAGGTCTTGAAAATCCAGGAGGAGTTGTCGTAGGCTGTTGGTCTGGGCAGGGGATAGGTGTGATGGTAGGTCGGGGAGAGTGGGATGGTCTGGGGGTGGTGTTTGGCATGGTTCGGCTTCTTCTGTGTCGCTGATGATGAGTCCTCTTGGTAGGGTTAGTGGGGTAGTGGCGAGGTTGGCGATACGGATTTCGTGGGCATGTGGGAGGAGGAAGGTGAGACTTACTAAACAGGAAGAGAGTGGTCCGGTGGGGATGGATGGTGAGAAGAGGACGGAGGTATGAGAAGGTTTGTTTAGTTTTACCCAAGCTTCATGGTGGGGTGGAATACTGATTGAGGAGGCGATAGTGGCAGGAAAAGATGGGGAGGGATGCAGATGATGTGTGGTGGGTGGTGGTGATGGGGGTAGGGTAGTGTGAGGGGCTGGGTTGAGGTTAGGTGTGTGGGTGGGACAGGTGAGTGTTTGATGGTAGTGTGTGTTTGTGTAGTGTGTGAGGGGAGGTGTTCCTGATTTTTCTTCGATGGGTTTTTTTTTTTTTTGTTCTTTCTTGTTGACTGCTGCTTGGTTGGGATGGGCTGGACTGAAGTGGAGGCGGCGTTGATGGCAGTCAATGGTGGCGTGTAGTTTCTGCAGGAGGTCCAGCCCTAAATATCCATCATACTGATTGTATGTTGAATCGAATATGATGAATGGATGGCTAGTGGATATTTGTTGGTGGGTGTTGGTTTGAAGGGCCCGTGTTTCCCCACGGATAGGCAGGGGGCCGTGCCCCGCGTCGACGAGGTTGGCTGAGGTGTGGAAAAGAGGACCGAATGCACCAATGTGGCGGGAGTAGAAGTGGGAGTAGAGGCACGATCTGGCTGCTCCCGTATCCACTAGTAGTCGTGCCTTGACCCCATTTAGCCAAATCTTGTTGTAAACTAGGGGTCTGTAGTTCTGTGAGATGGCCCCCGCCACCGTGGGGAGGTGCGGGGGCGGGCCTAAAAATCCATCTGTTGTGGAGTGGTGTCGTCTTGGTCGTCGTCGTCTGTTCCCGAGTAGTGTTGTGGCGGTGCGTCGTCTTCCGGGGCGTAGTCGTCTAAGGAGGAGACTTTCTTGCGCCCTTGGTGAAAGGTTCTGCGCCTGCTAGCTTTAAGCTGTTCCCTAATGTCGTGCAGAGGGCAGGTGCGACTGCAAGCCGTGAATTCCCAGGGATTAATTGTGATGAGGTTTCCTTGCTCCCTGGGGTTTGGGCGTTTCTTCTGTGGGTAAGCTCTAGGGACTGTGGGAGATGGCTCAGTAGTTGGCTGGTGAGGCGGCAGCTTAGGTTTGGATGGGGGGTGTTGCTTTGTTGGAAAACGTGTCACTGCGTGGAGTGGCCGTGGTGTGGGGCAGGCGGCGAGCAGACGTTGGACGAGTTGCAGGTCATTTTCCATGTCCCCTGAGGGGTCGTAGATTGAGAAATGCTCCCTGACTATGCTGGGGAGGATCCTCAATAGAGCATTGAATGTATGTATATCCCGGGCATTTGCAGGTGCCTCGGGATAGGCAGCGCTGACGAGGCGCCGAGCCTGGGTGAATGTATCATCCAGGTTTCCGTCGTAGGTAAGGGCGTCGAGTTGAGAGAGAGTGACAACTCGGCCTATTGATGGCGTAAAAGCCTGTCTCACTATTTGCAAGAATTGGTCCCATGACAGTTCTGGGACGATTTTTGGTGCGACAGTAGTAATTATTTTACCCAGGTTAGGTAGTGTGACTGCGATCTTTTCTCTGTCTGAGTCGAACCCTATGTCAAGGAGGGGTTTGACCATGTCTAAATATACCTCTATGTCGCTCTGGTCCGGGTTGAACCTCGGCAATTGGATGTGTGGTTTGGCTGCCATTGTGTAAGTTTCTCTTCTTCGTTCCTCCGTGCTTTACTCGGATCCAGAACCACCGCTTGCCACCAGTGTAATGCTGTGTTTTTAAGGCGACTTCTCGTCGTAAAAACACTAGCTACTGAAGCGGGGTCCTCTTTCTAGACCGGAAGTAAAGCACTAACAAAGGAACAGGACATAAAAACCAGGCAGTATACCGTATCACATCTATTACCTAGGTCCTACTCATAACAGTACACATAGAATGATATTTAGGATACAGAGACACAGAGATACAGAATTAACACTTGGCTTCACAGAATTATCATATGCACTATCATTATTACACAGGGAGATTGCAAGTATTCTTTAATAGGGTTCTTATGTCACTTGGAGGTAATATATCAATGGGGTTGTTCACTGTAAGAATACCGAGATTGAGAGTCTGGTTCAGGGATGTTACTATAAAAGAGGTAGGGTGTGGATAGCGACACTCGACACTGTCACCTGGTCACGGAGACACGTACACTTATCTTTCGACTCGCCCGCGCTCCTACCTCTAGACTCACAGAAAACTCCCTGGTTCCGTAATGTGGGGAGGGACTAAAACAATTCACAAAATGCACTTTCTGCCCTGATAGCACTAGATTCTAGTGGGCCACTGTTTACTATATTCTCCTGCGTAGGCACTGTCACTGTTCTCCTGGTTACTGTCACTGTCACTGTTTCCCCTTGTTTCCTGGGTATAGTCACTATCACTGTTGCACTTAGGATACAGGGATGCTCTCCCGTCTGGGGGCCTCGGCCTGAGAGGCGGCCCTCGTGTTAGGGCCGCGCGAGTGGGGTGCAGGGAGGCCCTGTGGTCTGGGGGCCTCGACCTGATAGGTGGCCCTCGGGACTGGGGCCGAACAACCGGAGCAGTCGGGCCTGTTTCCTCCGACTCTGAGGAGTGAGGGAGCCTGGATCGCCTTCATCGTGGGTTGTGGAGTCGGGCCTGGGCGTCCTGGGACTGCGGGTACCAAGAGGGAGAGGTGCCGTCAGGACTGGACTGCGGCAGCGTCTCCTACGGGGCTCCGGCAGGAACAAGGAACTCCCGGGTGTGGGCGGTAGGTCCGATATCGGGCCTTGCCACCACTCTAATGTCTCATCCGGAGCTATATTCCCAGATGGCGACGAAGGGCTCCCCGAAGGGAAAGAGGCTAGAGAAGGACTCACGTTGCCCGTGGTCTCTCGAGTGTGTCTGGAGGCCTGAGCCGGGGATCTCCTTCCCCTATTGCACACCTTGGCTGTAGCCGTGAACTTGCCTGGCGTACGGGGTACACCTATAGGGTGATCGGTGTCGCCCTTTCGCCATGGCAAGGTACCGCCGGCGTGGTGTTCCTCCCGTAGTAGGAGACAAGCCAGAGGGAGGGGCACAGAGGCCGCACTCTCTCCAATACGGACTGATCCTACCTGCAGGGAATTCTCTACCCTGGTACGTGCCCCGGCCAGAGCCGAGTGTCTGCCCGTACGGAAGACAACTAACGTGCAAACTGGTTCGCCTGTCCGTTGCGGCTGGGTACCGACCCCGGGACGTCGCTTCTGTAATAGGGTAGTGCTACACGTACGGCAGCAGGGGCTCCTTGCCCTGGTCCTTATTCTGGCCGTAGCCGAAGAACAGCAGGAAAGGGATGCACTAGGGCAACTCTCTCTCCCTGGTGTGTTAAGGCCGGAGCCTGGGGTCGCCTTCCCCTTTGCACACTCTGTTAGGCAGTAGCCTAGGTTTGTCTGTCTCTTTTTACTTTTGTTTAGGCCGTAGCCTTGGGCCTCCTGCCCTTGGGCCTCCTGCCCTAGAGGGTGTAACAAAGCCGTCAATACGGTGTTACCTGGGACTGATTTAGTTTCAGTCCCACCCCTATTCTGTCCATCACTGCTCCGCCCACACAGTAGTTCAGTTCCCCTGATCACCTGGGGTTCAGGCACTTGCGGGGAATAGGGGCTCAGGGCCGTGATGCCCTGATGACCCTCTTGCCCGGGGTCATTAACCTCACCAGTGTGTCCTCCTGGGGTGGTGGTGGGGTGGCGGCTCGGTGGTGGTGTAGGGGGTGGTGAGGTGGGAGGTCCTGTGGCGGGCAAGGCGGGCATTTCAGTTTTGATGACAAACGCTTGGCCCGGCTTTGTATCACTTTGTCCGACAAAAACAGCAGCAGCTTTGTCTTACCAAAGATGGCTTCGATTCCAATCCCTCAGCTTGGACGACAAAAACGCGGCTTTAATAATATTCTCCCGTTTGTATTACCGTAACACAGTGAATTCCCAGTGCCCTTCACTCCCTCGCCTTCTAAAGAATCCCCTCCCAGCAACTAGTGTGAACGTAAATGAGGAATAGAATCAAATGTCAAAACCCCTCTGCTATCAGATGATACTAAGTTTGAATTAATAATACTTACCCTCTCCCAATATCACTATAACTCTTCTCTGACCCGTCGCGAGTCCCCCCCTTCCCTCCCGTGCGAGGCTCTCTCCCTGTGCTCCTACACGCGCCTGTGTTCCCTTTACACCTATGCACTAGACTTACTGTATTGGCATCAGTATCAGTTAAGCCAGTATCCTGCGAGATACTAATATCCTAGTTAAGGTTTTATTTCTTTGTCATATATTGTGTTGTAATATCTGCTGTTTTTGTCCTGTGTCTGACTGTGGTAATATACGTGTAAAGGTTATTGCCTGAAGTTTTTGTCCTGCCTCTCTTCATTGCACTAAGCCCCGATCTCGAAAGAGGACCCCCCTACACGTTAGGTGCTTTAGGACCGAGGAGTCAGGCCTTTTTCACCAAGCATTACAGTCACAATAGTTATGTTATTTCTCTAGGTCTGGACCAAAATAGGGCTCACCAGCTAGGTAGCAGACGACATCTGAAAGTCCCTCATTATTACTAAAATGCAGTGTAGTGCCCCCGAAATTGCCCAGACATCCCCCAGAAGGAACCCACAGAGGAGCAATGACAACGCGCCGGGACTCGGAACAAATGACAACGGCATAAGTCAGACCGGGCCGTGCACCCATATGACGAAGAACTCTCCCGCCGCCACCATAGCAGAAATTAAAATGCCCGCCGTGCCTGCCGCAGGACCTCCCACCTCACCACCCCCCACACCACCACCGAGCCGCCACCCCACCACCACCCCAGGAGGACACACTGGTGAGGTTAGTGACCCCGGGCAAGAGGGTCATTGGGGCATCACGGCCCTGAGCCCCTATTCCCCGCAAGTGCCCCAACCCCAGGTGATCAGGGGAACTGAACTACTGTGCGGGCGGAGCAGTGATCGACAGAATAGGGGTGGGACTGAAATTAAATCAGTCCCAGGTAACACCGTATTGACGGCTTTGTTACACCCTCTAGGGCAGGAGGCCCAAGACTACGGCCTAAACAAAAGTAAAAAGAGAGACAAACCTAGGCTACGGCCTAACAGAGTGTGCAAAGGGGAAGGCGACCCCAGGCTCCGGCCTTAACACACCAGGGAGAGAGAGTTGCCCTAGTGCATCCCTCTCCTGCTGTTCTTCGGCTACGGCCAGGATATGGACCAGGGTAAAGAGCCCCTGCTACCGTACGTGTAGCACTACCCTATTACGGAAGTTGCGTCCCGGGGTCGGTACCCAGCCACAATGGATGGGCGAACCAGTTCGCCCGTTAGTCGTCTTCCGTACGAGCAGACAATCGGCTCCGCCCGGGGCACGTACCAGGGTAGAGAATTCCCTGCAGGTAGGATCAGTCCGTATTGGAGAGAGTGTGGCCTCTGTGCCCCTCCCTCCGGCTTGTCTCCTACTACAGGAGGAACACCACACCAGCGGTACCTTGCCACGACGAAAGGGCGACACCGATCACCCTATAGGTGTACCCCGTACGCCGGGCAAGTTCACGGCTACAGCCAAGGTGTGCAATAGGGGAAGGAGATCCCCGGCCCAGGCCTCCAGACACACTCGAGAGACCACGGGCAACATGAGTCCTCCTCTAGCCTCTTTCCCTTCGGGGAGCCCTTCGTCGCCATCCGGGAATATAGCCCCGGATGAGACATTAGAGTGGTGGCAAGGCCCAATATCGGACCTACCACCCACACCCGGGAGATTCCTGTTCCTGCCGGAGCCCCGTAGAAGATGCTGCCGCAGTCCAGTCCTGACGGCGCCTCTCCCTCTTGGTGCCCGCAGTCCCAGGACGCCCAGGCCCGACTCCACAACCCACGACGAAGGCGATCCAGGCTCCCTCACTCCCCAGAGTTGGAGGAAACAGGCCCGACTGCTCCGGTTGTTCGGCCCCAGTCCTGAGGGCCACCTATCAGGTCGAGGCCCACAGACCACAGGGCCTCCCTGCACCCCACCGGCGCGGCCCTAACATGAGGGCCGCCTCTCAGGTCGAGGCCCCCAGACGGGAGAGCCTCCCTGTATCCTAAGTGCAACAGTGTTAGTGACTATACCCAGGAAACAAGGGGAAACAGTGACAGTGACAGTAACCAGGGGAACAGTGACAGTGCCTACGCAGGAGAATATAGTAAACAGTGGCTCACTAGAATTTAGTGCTATCAGGGCAGAAAGTGCATTTTGTGAATTGTTTTAGTCCCTCCCCACATTAAGGAACCAGGGAGTTTTCTGTGAGTCTAGAGGTAGGAGCGCGGGCGAGTCGAAAGATAAGTGTACGTGTCTCCGTGACCAAGTGACAGTGTCGAGTGTCACTATCCGCACCCTACCTCTTTTATAGTAATATCCCTGAACCAGACTCTCAATCTCGGTATTCTTACAGTGAACAACCCCATTTATATATTACCTCCAAGCGGCATAAGAATCCCATTAAAGAACCTGAAGTGAACAACCCCATTTATATATTACCTCCAAGTGACATAAGAACCCTATTAAAGAATACTCGCAATCTTCCTGTGTAATAATGATAGTGCATATGATCATTCTGTGAAGCCAAGTGTTAATTCTGTATCTCTGTCTCTGTATCCTAAATATCATTCTATGTGTACTGTTATGAGTAGGACCTAGGTAATAGATGTGATACGGTATACTGCCTGGTTTTTATGTCCTGTTCCTTTGTTAGTGCTTTACTTCCGGTCTAGAAAGAGGACCCCGCTTCAGTAGCTAGTGTTTTTACGACGAGAAGTCGCCTTAAAAACACAGCATTACACTGGTGGCAAGCGGTGGTTCTAGATCCGAGTAAAAGCACGGAGGAACGAAGAAAGGAAACTTACACAATGGCAGCCAAACCACACATCCAATTGCCGAGGTTCAACCCGGACCAGTGCGACATAGAGGTATATTTAGACATGGTCAAACCCCTCCTAGACATAGGGTTCGACTCAGACAGAGAAAAGATCGCAGTCACACTACCTAACCTGGGTAAAATAATCACTACTGTCGCACCAAAAATAGTCTCAGAACTGTCATGGGACCAATTCTCGCAAATAGTGAGACAGGCTTTTACGCCATCAATAGGCCGAGTTGTCGCTCTCTCTCAACTCGACGCCCTTACCTACGACGGAAACCTGGATGATACATTCACCCAAGCTTGGCGCCTCGTCAGCGCTGCCTATCCCGAGGCACCTGCAAATGCCCGGGATATACATACATTCAATGCTCTATTGAGGGTCCTCCCCAGCATAGTCAGGGAGCACGTCTCAATCTACGACCCCTCAGGGGACATGGAAAATGACCTGCAACTCGTCCGACGTCTGCTCGCCGCCCGCCCCACACCACAGCCACTCCACGCGGTGACACGTTTTCCAACAAAGCAACACCCCCCATCCAAACCTAAGCTGCCACCTCACCAGCCAACTACTGAGCCGTCTCCCACAGTCCCTAGAGCTTACCCACAGAAGAAACGCCCAAACCCCAGGGAGCAAGGAAACCTCATCACAATTAATCCCTGGGAATTCACGGCTTGCAGTCGCACCTGCCCTCTGCACGACATTAGGGAACAGCTTAAAGCTAGCAGGCGCAGAACCTTTCACCAAGGGTGCAAGAAAGTCTCCTCCTTAGACGACGACGCCCCGGAAGATGACGCACCGCCACAACACTACTCGGGAACAGACGACGACGACCAAGACGACACCACTCCACAACAGATGGATTTTTAGGCCCGCCCCCGCACCTCCCCACGGTGGCGGGGGCCACCTCACAGAACTACAGACCCCTAGTTTACAACAAGATTTGGCTAAACGGGGTCAGGGCACGACTACTAGTGGATACGGAAGCAGCCAGATCGTGCCTCTACTCCCACTTCTACTCCCGCCACATTGGTGCATTCGGCCCAATTTTCCCCACCTCAGCCAACCTCGTCGACGCGGGGGACGGCCCCCTGCCTATCCGTGGGGAAACATGGGCCCTTCAAACTCACACCCACCAACAAATATCCACTGGCCACCCATTCATCATATTCGACTCGACATGCAATCAGTATGATGGATATTTAGGGCTGGACCTCCTCCAGAAACTACACGCCACCATTGACTGCCATCAACGCCACCTCCACATCAGTCCAGCCCATCCCAACCAAGCATCAATCAACAAGAAAGAAGAAAAAAAAAAACACACATCGAAGGAAAATCAGGAACACCACCCCTCACACACTACACAAACACACACTACCATCAAACACTCACCTGTCCCAAATCACCCACACACATAACCTCAACCCAACCCCTCACACTACCCTACCCCCATCACCACCACCCACCACACATCATCTGCATCCCTCCCCATCTTTTCCTGCCACTATCGCCTCCTCAATCAGTATTCCACCCCACCATGAAGCTTGGGTAAAACTAAACAAACCTTCTCATACCTCCGTCCTTTTCTCACCATCCATCCCCACCGGACCACTCTCTTCCTGTTTAGTAAGTCCCACCTTCCTCCCCCCACATACCCACGAAATCCGTATCGCCAACCTCGCCACTACCCCACTAACCCTACCAAGAGGACTCATCATCGGCGACACAGAAGAAGCCGAACCATGCCAAACACCACCCCCAGACCATCCCACTCTCCCCGACCTACCATCACACCTATCCCCTGCCCAGACCAACAGCCTACGACAACTCCTCCTGGATTTTCAAGACCTATTCTCCTCCGGCCCAACCGACCTTGGCCATACCACCTATCTCAGCCATGAGATACACACGACCGGACTTCCAATTCGCCAACCATCACGACGAAAGAATCCAAAGCAACGGGCAGAAGAAGACTGGCAGGTCCAGGACATGCTAGATGCCGGCGTGATCTCCAACTCTACTAGCCCATGGTCCTCACCGGTGGAACTCGTAAGAAAAAAAGATGGGACAGTGCGTTTTTGTATTGACTACCGCCGAGTCAACGACGTCACAGTCAAAGATGCAACTCCCCTACCCCGGATTGACGACTCACTGGACTCCTTACATGGCTCGACATGGTTCTCCACCCTAGACCTGCAGTCGGGCTATTGGCAACACCCTGTACACCCCGACGACAAGCACAAAACCGCCTTCTCCACATCGAATGGCAAACACTATGAATTCAACGTCCTTCCTTTCGGACTCTGCAACGCCCCTGCCACATTCTCCCGTTTGATGGAGTCAGTCCTCAGTGGACTAACCTGGGAGACTTGCTTGGCGTATCTCGACGACGTCATCGTTTTCAGTCGTACCTGGACCGACCACCTTCATCGCCTCAAGCAAGTGTTTCACCGCATACGCCAAGCAGGGCTTAAATTGAAACCAACAAAGTGCGTCTTGGCAGAGAGATCAGTGTCTTTCCTGGGACACTTAATTAACGCCGAAGGCATCTCACCAGACCCAGACAAACTTCGAGCCATCGCAGACATCCCCCTGCCCCGCGACGTACATGAGACCAGAGCCTTCCTGGGGTTAACATCATACTATAGGCGATTCATCAAAGGGTTTGCTGATATCGCCAAACCCCTACACGATCTAACAAAAAAGGGTGAGCCTTTTGTGTGGACCGAAACAAGGAAAACAGCATTTACCACCCTCAAATCCAAGTTAACCACCGCCCCAGTAGTCGCGTTCCCAGACTACAACCTCCCATTCCGCCTGTATACTGACTTGTCCCTCATCGCCATAGGGGCTGTCCTTGCACAAGTACAAAATGGGAGAGAACACATCATCGCCTGTGCCAGTCGCACCCTGAACGCGGCAGAACGCAACTACGCGACCACCAAACGTGAGTGCCTAAGGATCATCTGGTCCCTAGAATACTTTCGATCCTACATCTCAGGCACCCATGTAATAGTCATTACAGATCACCAAACCCTACAATGGCTACGGCAATCAAACACCACCAATGCCCAACTGATACGCTGGCGAGAGACACTCGAAGAGTATGACTTCGAAATCGCATACCGACCAGGCAAACACCAACACCAACGCTGATGCCCTATCCAACGCCGATGCCCTATCCTGTCTCCCAGTCAAAGCCATCACGACAGAACCAGACCTGGTCCAAAAGTGGCACAACAAACAACGCCCCACCTGGATTCCACTGACCACGTTCACTAAACTCCATCCACACGGCGAACATCTCTTCGACCCAAACGGACACATTGTCCTTAGCCCCGCCACTGCCCACGACACCATGCTCCACCTCCATGCCCACAACGGCATCCACCTGGGAACGAAAAAGCTGCTACAAGTCTTTAATGACATGTACTGGACCCCAAACCCATCCACCATCGCAAAGAAGATCATACAATCATGCCGAGCATGCGCCCTTGGAAAGGACATCACCCGAACACCAGGCCCTACAGGAAAGTTAACAGCACAAAAACCATGGCAACTACTCTCCTTAGACATCGCCGGCCCTCTCACACCAAAAGCAGGCTACAGGTACATAATTGCCTTCGTGGATGTATATTCTAAGTTTATCATTGCCTGCCCCGCCAAGAATCACACCGCACTATCAGTTGCCGATGCCCTCACCCGACATGTATTCCCTTATTTTGGGATCCCACAGGCTCTTCATTCGGATAATGCTCCAGAATTTACGGGAAAAATCTGGGAAGAACTAGCTAGCATATTCGGATACAACATCTCTCACTCATCCCCCTACTGGCCCCAGGGCAACAGCATCTGCGAGAGAAGCCATCGCTCCCTTATGAACCAGGTCCGCACACGCATCATGCAAACGGGAAACGAAGACTGGCCTGCACACGTCAAGATCATACAATGGGGTTTAAATACGTGCCCACGAGAAGATGGAATAACTCCACACAAGAGTTTTCGGAGAATCGCCCCTACTCCTACCACTCCGCCACCACCTACAACCGCCCACCCCACCCTCCACCACCGACCCTCTCCACCACCTCAAACGCCACCTCCACCATCTGCATTCACAACAAGACTTAGCACCTGACGCAACTCACTCCAACCCATACACACCTGGCCAGTCTGTTGTCGTCGCAAACCTGCCTACCCCACCCAAGACCTCCCCCCGATTCAACGGACCTTACATAATTGTGCGAGTACCCAACCCATACCAAGTCACTGTGGATCAACAAGGACAACACCGCACATACAGAAATCGCCACGTGCGCCCCTTCCACCCACCCGACACCGCCCACCCCCGCACTGAGCCTACCTGCACCCCAGCCCACACACCTGGACACCCCGACCTTTCTCAGAATCACCCCCCAGACTCCTACTCCTACTCCTTCTCACCTCCTTCCTCAAACTCACCAGCAACCAGCCCACCCCGCGACACACCACCACCACAGGCTGAAACCACCACTGCCTCACAACCTGAAATTCACCCACCTAACACCCATCCACCCACCACCTCCCAACCCACTTCACCCATGCCGCCCACATCACCACAACCGCCCACCCCACCCGAAAACCACACCACTCGCCACCCCACCACCCCCACACCCACCACCACCCTTCCTCATGACCACTCCCATTATATGCGCCACACCACACCCCCAACCATTCCCCCCCCTAACCCCCGCACACCCTCACCACCACCACGCACACAACCAGCCTCGCCACCACCACCCACCATAACCACTACCACCACCAGATAAGGACGCCTCTCACGCCCACCCGCAAGATACACACCGACACCTCCACCCATCGCACACCCACCCCAAAACCCACCCTCCCCACATACCCCCCCAAACACCTCCCCCATAACCCCACCCCTCCACCAAGCACGTTGCAACTTTCCCAATTCTCAATTCCCCAAAGGACGACGTCCCTCCCACCAAATTAGCCCCAATAAAACCACCAACCTCCCGTCACTCTCCAGCATTCAAATTTCATCTCTCCACCAGGCGCCATTCCCCGAGATGAAGGTGACGAAAGTCCGCTGGGACCCATACAACCGCCCACCAGCCAGATTTAAGGGCACCGACCACCTACTACGCCTCCTACGCCGGACCAACCATCCGTCCTCCCTCCACTTCACGCTCAACCCCCATCAGGAGCCCAACCCATTCACCACTCACTGGGTCAGCCTCACCCAACACCTGACCCCGGCCTACCAGACAGCCATCTCCACCACCTACCACCTCCAGTCACGGGGCTGTGACTTCAACAACGCGGAGGGTGGTAAAATGCCTGCTGTGCCCGCCGCAGGACCTCCCACCTCACCACCCCCCACACCACCACCGAGCCGCCACCCCACCACCACCCCAGGAGGACACACTGGTGAGGTTAGTGACCCCAGGCAAGAGGGTCATCGGGGCATCACTGCCCTGAGCCCCTAATCCCCGCAAGTGCCCGAACCCCAGGTGATCAGGGGAACTGAACTACTGTGCGGGCGGAGCAGTGATCGACAGAATAGGGGTGGGACTTAAACTAAATCAGTCCCAGATAACACCGTATTGATGGCTTTCTTACACCATCTAGGGCAGGAGGCCCAAGGGCAGGAGGCCCAAGGCTACAGCCTAAACAAAAGTAAAAAGAGACAGACAAACCTAGGCTACGGCATAACAGAGTGTGCAAAGGGGAAGGCGACCCCAGGCTCCGGCCTTAACACACCAGGGAGAGAGAGTTGCCCTAGTGCATCCCTCTCCAGCTGTTCTTCGGCTACGGCCTGGATACGGACCGGGGTAAAGAGCCCCTGCTACCGTATGTGTAGCACTACCCTATTACGGAAGCGGCATCCCGGGGTCGGTACCCAGCCGCAACGGACGGGCGAACCAGTTCGCCCGTTAGTCGTCTTCCGTACGGGCAGACACTCGGCTCCGGCCGGGGCACGTACCAGGGTAGAGAATTCCCTGCAGGTAGGATCAGTCCGTATTGGAAAGAGTGCGGCCTCTGTGCCCCTCCCTCCGGCTTGTCTCCTACTACGGGAGGAACACCACGCCGGCGGTACCTTGCCACGGCGAAAGGGCGACACCGATCACCCTATAGGTGTACCCCGTACGCCGGGCAAGTTCACAGCTACAGCCAAGGTGTGCAATAGGGGAAGGAGATCCCCGGCTCAGGCCTCCAGACACACTCGAGAGACCACGGGCAACGTGAGTCCTCCTCTAGCCTCTTTCCCTTCGGGGAGCCCTTCGTCGCCATCCGGGAATATAGCCCCAGATGAGACATTAGAGTGGTGGCAAGGCCCGATATCGGACCTACCGCCCACACCCGGGAGTTCCCTGTTCCTGCCGGAGCCCCGTAGGAGACGCTGTCGCAGTCCAGTCCTGACGGCGCCTCTCCATCTTGGTGCCCGCAGTCCCAGGACGTCCAGGCCCGACTCCACAACCCATGACGAAGGCGATCCAGGCTCCCTCACTCCCCAGAGTCGGAGGAAACAGGCCCGACTGCTCCGGTTGTTCGGCCCCAGTCCTGAGGGCCACCTATCAGGTCGAGGCCCACAGACCACAGGGCCTTCCTGCACCCCACCGGCGCGGCCCTAACACGAGGGCCGCCTCTCAGGTCGAGGCCCCCAGACGGGAGAGCCTCCCTGTATCCTAAGTGCAACAGTGATAGTGACTATACCCAGGAAACAAGGGGAAACAGTGACAGTGACAGTAACCAGGGGAACAGTGACAGTGCCTACGCAGGAGAATATAGTAAACAGTGGCCCACTAGAATCTAGTGCTATCAGGGCAGAAAGTGCATTTTGTGAATTGTTTTAGTCCCTCCCCACATTAAGGAACCAGGGAGTTTTCTGTGAGTCTAGAGGTAGGAGCGCGGGCGAGTCGAAAGATAAGTGTACGTCTCTCCGTGACCAGGTGACAGTGTCGAGTGTCGCTATCCGCACCCTACCTCTTTTATAGTAATATCCCAGAACCAGACTCTCAATCTCGGTATTCTTACAGTGAACAACCCCATTTATATATTACCTCCAAGTGGCATAAGAATCCCATTAAAGAACCTGAAGTGAACAACCCCATTTATATATTACCTCCAAGTGACATAAGAACCCTATTAAAGAATACTCGCAATCTCCCTGTGTAATAATGATAGTGCATATGATCATTCTGTGAAGCCAAGTGTTAATTCTGTATCTCTGTGTCTCTGTATCCTAAATATCATTCTATGTGTACTGTTATGAGTAGGACCTAGGTAATAGATGTGATACGGTATACTGCCTGGTTTTTATGTCCTGTTCCTTTGTTAGTGCTTTACTTCCGGTCTAGAAAGAGGACCCCGCTTCAGTAGCTAGTGTTTTCACGACGAGAAGTCGACTTAAAAACACAGCATTACACTGGTGGCAAGCGGTGGTTCTGGATCCGAGTAAAAGCACGGAGGAACGAAGAAAGGAAACTTACACAATGGCAGCCAAACCACACATCCAATTGCCGAGGTTCAACCCGGACCAGTGCGACATAGAGGTATATTTAGACATGGTCAAACCCCTCCTAGACATAGGGTTCGACTCAGACAGAGAAAAGATCGCAGTCACACTACCTAAACTGGGTAAAATAATCACTACTGTCGCACCAAAAATCGTCCCAGAACAGTCATGGGACCAATTCTCGCAAATAGTGAGACAGGCTTTTACGCCATCAATAGGCCGAGTTGTCGCTCTCTCTCAACTCGACGCCCTTACCTATGACAGAAACCTGGATGATACATTCACCCAGGCTCGGCGCCTCGTCAGCGCTGCCTATCCCGAGGCACCTGCAAATGCCCGGGATATACATACATTCAATGCTCTATTGAGGATCCTCCCCAGAATAGTCAGGGAGCACGTCTCAATCTACGACCCCTCAGGGGACATGGAAAATGACCTGCAACTCGTCCAACGTCTGCTCGCCGCCTGCCCCACACCACGGCCACTCCACGCGGTGACACGTTTTCCAACAAAGCAACACCCCCCATCCAAACCTAAGCTGCCGCCTCACCAGCCAACTACTGAGCCGTCTCCCACAGTCCCTAGAGCTTACCCACAGAAGAAACGCCCAAACCCCAGGGAGCAAGGAAACCTCATCACAATTAATCCCTGGGAATTCACGGCTTGCAGTCGCACTTGCTCTCTGCACGACATTAGGGAACAGCTTAAAGCTAGCAGGCGCAGAACCTTTCACCAAGGGCGCAAGAAAGTCTCCTCCTTAGACGACGACGCCCTGGAAGATGACGCACCGCCACAACACTACTCGGGAACGGACTACGACGACCAAGACGACACCACTCCACAACAGATGGATTTTTAGGCCCGTCCCCGCACCTGCCCACGGTGGCAGGGGCCACCTCACAGAACTACAGACCCCCAGTTTACAACAAGTTTTGGCTAAACGGGGTCAAGGCACGACTACTAGTGGATACGGGAGCAGCCAGATCGTGCCTCTACTCCCACTTCTACTCCCGTCACATTGGTGCATTCAGCCCTCTTTTCCCCACCTCAGCCAACCTCGTCGACGTGGGGGACGGCCCCCTGCCTATCCGTGGGGAAACACGGGCCCTTCAAACCCACACCCACCAACAAATATCCACTGGCCACCAATTCATCATATTCGGCTCGACATGCAATCAGTATGATGGATATTTAGGGCTGGACTTCCTCCAGAAACTACACGCCACCATTGACTGCCATCGACGCCGCCTCCACATCAGTCCAGCCCATCCCCACCAAGCATCAATCAACAAGAAAGAAGAAAAAAAAAACACATCGAAGGAAAATCAGGAACACCACCCCTCACACACTACAGAAACACACACTACCATCAAACACTCACCTGTCCCAAATCACCCACACACCTAACCTCAACCCAACCCCTAACACTACCCTACACCCATCACCACCACCCACCACACATCATCTGCATCCCTCCCCATCTTTTCCTGCCACTATCGCCTCCTCAATCACTATTCCACCCCACCATGAAGCTTGGGTAAAACTAAACAAACCTTCTCATACCTCCGTCCTCTTCTCACCATCCATCAACACCAGACCACTCTCTTCCTGTTTAGTAAGCCCCACCTTCCTCCCCCCACATGCCCACGAAATCCGTATCGCCAACCTCGCCACTACCCCATTAACCCTACCAAGAGGACTCATCATCGGCGACACAGAAGAAGCCGAACCATGCCAAACACCACCTCTGGACCATCCCACTCTCCCCGACCTACCATCACACCTATCCCCTGCCCAGACCAACAGCCTACGACAACTCCTCCTGGATTTTCAAGACCTATTCTCCTCCGGCCCAACCGACCTTGGCCATACCACCTATCTCAGCCATGAGATACACACGACCGGACCTCCAATTCGCCAACCATCACGACGAAAGAATCCAAAGCAACGGGCAGAAGAAGACCGGCAGGTCCAGGACATGCTAGATGCCGGTGTGATCTCCAACTCTACTAGCTCATGGTCCTCACCGGTGGTACTCGTAAGAAAAAAAGATGGGACAATGCGTTTTTGTATTGACTACCGCCGAGTCAACGACGTCACAGTCAAAGATGCAACTCCCCTACCCCGGATTGACGACTCACTGGACTCCTTACATGGCTCGACATGGTTCTTCACCCTAGACCTGCAGTCGGGCTATTGGCAAGTCCCTGTACACCCCGACGACAAGCACAAAACCGCCTTCTCCACATCGAATGGCAAACACTATGAATTCAACGTCCTTCCTTTCGGACTCTGCAACGCCCCTGCCACATTCTCCCGTTTGATGGAGTCAGTCCTCAGTGGACTACCCTGGGAGACTTGCTTGGCGTATCTCGACGACGTCATCGTTTTCAGTCGTACCTGGACCGACCACCTCCATCGCCTCAAGCAAGTGTTTCACCGCATACGCCAAGCAGGGCTTAAATTGAAACCAACAAAGTGCGTCTTGGCAGAGAGATCAGTGTCTTTCCTGGGACACTTAATTAACACCGAAGGCATCTCACCAGACCCAGACAAACTTCGAGCCATCGCAGACATCCCCCTGCCCCGCGACTTACATGAGACCAGATCCTTCCTGGGGTTAACATCATACTATAGGCGGTTCGTCAAAGGGTTTGCTGATATCGCCAAACCCCTACACGATCTAACAAAAAAGGGTGAGCCTTTCGTGTGGACCGAAACAAGGAAAACAGCATTTACCACCCTCAAATCCAAGTTAACCACCGCCCATGTAGTCGCCTTCCCAGACTACAATCTCTCATTCCGCCTGTATACTGACTTGTCCCTCATCGCCATAGGGGCTGTCCTTGCACAAGTACAAAATGGGAGAGAACACATCATCGCCTGTGCCAGTCGCACCCTGAATGTGGCAGAACGCAACTACGTGGCCACCAAACGTGAGTGCCTAGGGATAATCTGGTCCCTAGAATACTTTCGGTCCTACATCTCAGGCACCCATGTAATAGTCATTACAGATCACCAATCCCTACAATGGCTACGGCAATCAAACACCACCAATGACCAACTGATACGCTGGCGAGAGACACTCGAAGAGTATGACTTCGAAATCGCATACCGACCAGGCAAACTCCACACCAACGCTGACGCCCTATCCTGTCTCCCAATCAACGCCATCACGACAGAACCAGACTTGGTCCAAATGTGGCACAACAAACAACGCCCCACCTGGATTCCACAGACCACGTTCACTAAACTCCATCCACACGGCGAACATCTCTTCGACCCAAACGGACACATTGTCCTTAGCCCCGCCACTGCCCATGACACCACGCTCCACCTCCATGCCCACAACAGCATCCACCTGGGAACGAAAAAGCTGCTACAAGTCTTTAATGACATGTACTGGACCCCAAACCCATCCACCATCGCAAAGAAGATCATACAATCATGCCGAGCATGCGCCCTTGTAAAGGACATCACCCGAACACCAAGCCCTACAGGAAAGTTAACAGCACAAAAACCGTGGCAACTACTCTCCTTAGACGTCGTCGGCCCTCTCACACCAAAAGCAGGCTACAGGTACATAATTACCTTCGTGGATGTATATTCTAAGTTCATCATCGCCTGTCCCGCCAAGGATCACACCGCACTATCAGTTGCCGATGCCCTCACCTGACATGTATTCCCTTATTTTGGGATCCCACAGGCTCTTCATTCGGATAATGCTCCAGAATTTACGGGAAAAATCTGGGAAGAACTAGCTAGCATATTCGGATACAACATCTCTCGCTCATCCCCCTACTGGCCCCAGGGCAACAGCATCTGCGAGAGAAGCCATCGCTCCCTTATGAACCAGGTCCGCACACGCATTATGCAAACGGGAAACGAAGACTGGCCTGCACACGTCAAGATCATACAATGGGGTTTAAATACGTGCCCACGAGAAGATGGAATAACTCCACACGAGAGAGTTTTCGGAGAAACGCCCCTACTCCTACCACTCCGCCACCACCTACAACTGCCCACCCCACCCTCCACCACCGACCCTCTCCACCACCTCAAACGCCGCCTCCACCATCTGCATTCACAACAAGACTTAGCACCTGACGCAACTCACTCCAACCCATACACACCTGGCCAGTCTGTTGTCGTCGCAAACCTGCCTACCCCACCCAAAACCTCCCCCCGATTCAACGGACCTTACAAAATTGTGCGAGTACCCAACCCATACCAAGTCACTGTGGATCAACAAGGACAACACCGCACATACAGAAATCGCCACGTGCGCCCCTTCCACCCACCCGACACCGCCCACCCCCGCACTAAGCCTACCTGCACCCCGGCCCGCACACCTGGCCACCCCGACCTTTCTCAGAATCACCCCCCAGACTCCTACTCCTACTCCTTCTCACCCCCTTCCTCAAACTCACCAGCAACCAGCCCACCCCCCAACACACCACCACCACAAGCTGAAACCACCACTACCTCACAACCTGAAATTCACCCACCTAACACCCATCCACCCACCACCTCCCAACCCACTTCACCCATGCAGCCCACATCACCACAACTGCCAACCCCCTCATAAAACCACACCACTCGCCACCCCACCACCCCCACACCCACCACCACCCTTCCTCATGACCACTCCCATTATACGCGCCACACCGCACCCCCAACCATTCTCCCCCCCTAACCCCCGCACACCCTCACCATCACCACGCACACAACCAGCCTCGCCACCCACACCCACCATAACCACTACCACCACCAGATCAGGACGCCTCTCACGCCCACCCGCAAGATACACACCGACACCTCCACCCATCGCACACCCATCCCAAAACCCACCCTCCCCACATACCCCCCCCAAACACCTCCCCCATAACCCCACCCCTCCACCAAGCACGTTGGAACTTTCCCAGTTCCCAATTCCCCAAAGGATGACGCCCCTCCCACCAAATTAGCCCCAATAAAACCACCAACCTCCCGTCACTCTCCAGCATTCAAATTTCATCTCTCCACCAGGCACCATTCCCCGAGATGAAGGTGACGAAAGTCTGCTGGGACCCATACAACCGCCCACCAGCCAGAATCAAGGGCACCGACCACCTGCTATGCCTCCTACGCCGGACCAACCATCCGTCCTCCCTCCACTTCACGCTCAACCCCCATCAGGAGCCCAACCCATTCACCACTCACTGGGTCAGCCTCACCCAACACCTGACCCCGGCCTACCAGACAGCCACCTCCACCACCTACCACCTCCAGTCACGGGGCCGTGACTTCAACAACGCAGAGGGTGGTAAAATGCCCACCGTGCCCGCCACAGGACCTCCCACCTCACCACCCCCCACAACACGGAGGGTGGTAAAATGCCCGCCGTGCCCGCCGCAGGACCTCCCACCTCACCACCCCCCACACCACCACCAAGCCGCTACCCCACCACCACCCCAGGAGGACACACTGGTGAGGTTAGTGACCCCGGGCAAGAGGGTCATCAGGGCATCACGGCCCTGAGCCCCTATTCCCCGCAAGTGCCCCAACCCCAGATTATCAGGGGAACTGAACTACTGTGCGGGCGGAGCGGTGATCGACAGAATAGGGGTGGGACTGAAATTAAATCAGTCCCAGGTAACACCGTATTGACGGCTTTGTTACACCCTCTAGGGCAGGAGGCCCAAGGGCAGGAGGCCCAAGGCTACGGCCTAAACAAAAGTAAAAAGAGACAGACAAACCTAGGCTACGGCCTAACAGAGTGTGCAAAGGGGAAGGCGACCCCAGGCTCCGGCCTTAACACACCAGGGAGAGAGAGTTGCCCTAGTGCATCCCTCTCTTGGTGTTCTTCGGCTACGGCCAGGATACGGACCAGGGTAAAGAGCCCCTGCTACCGTACGTGTAGCACTACCCTATTACGGAAGCGGCGTCCCGGGGTCGGTACCCAGCCGCAACGGACGGGTGAACCAGTTCGCCCGTTAGTCGTCTTCAGTATGGGCAGACACTCGGCTCTGGCCGGGGCACGTACCAGGGTAGAGAATTCCCTGCAGGTGGGATCAGCCCGTATTGGAGAGAGTGCGGCCTCTGTGCCCCTCCCTCCGGCTTGTCTCCTACTACGGGAGGAACACCACGCCGGCGGTACCTTGCCACGGCGAAAGGGCGACACCGATCACCCTATACGTGTACCCTGTACGCCGGGCAAGTTCACGGCTACAGCCAAGGTGTGCAATAGGGGAAGGAGATCCCCGGCTCAGGCCTCCAGACACACTCGAGAGACCACGGGCAACGTGAGTCCTTCTCTAGCCTCTTTCCCTTCGGGGAGCCCTTCGTCGCCATCCGGGAATATAGCCCCGGATGAGACATTAGAGTGGTGGCAAGGCCCGATATCGGACCTACCGCCCACACCCGGGAGTTCCCTGTTCCTGCCGGAGCCCCGTAGGAGACGCTGCCGCAGTCCAGTCCTGACGGCGCCTCTCCCTCTTGGTGTCCGCAGTCCCAGGACGCCCAGGCCCGACTCCACAACCCACAACGAAGGCGATCCAGGCTCCCTCACTCCCCAGAGTCGGAGGAAACAGGTTGTTCGGCCCCAGTCCTGAGGGTCACCTATCAGGTCGAGGCCCCCAGACCACAGGGCCTCCCTGCACCCCACCGGCGCGGCCCTAACACGAGGGCCGCCTCTCAGGTAGAGGCCCCCAGACGGGAGAGCCTCCCTGTATCCTAAGTGCAACAGTGATAGTGACTATACCCAGGAAACAAGGGGAAACAGTGACAGTGACAGTAACCAGGGGAACAGTGACAGTGCCTACGCAGGAGAATATAGTAAACAGTGGCCCACTAGAATCTAGTGCTATCAGGGCAGAAAGTGCATTTTGTGAATTGTTTTAGTCCCTCCCCACATTAAGGAACCAGGGAGTTTTCTGTGAGTCTAGAGGTAGGAGCGCGGGCGAGTCGAAAGATAAGTGTACGTCTCTCCATGACCAGATGACAGTGTCGAGTGTCGCTATCCGCACCCTACCTCTTTTATAGTAATATCCCAGAACCAGACTCTCAATCTCGGTATTCTTACAGTGAACAACCCCATTTATATATTACCTCCAAGTGGCATAAGAATCCCATTAAAGAACCTGAAGTGAACAACCCCATTTATATATTACCTCCAAGTGACATAAGAACCCTATTAAAGAATACTCGCAATCTCCCTGTGTAATAATGATAGTGCATATGATCATTCTGTGAAGCCAAGTGTTAATTCTGTATCTCTGTGTCTCTGTATCCTAAATATCATTCTATGTGTACTGTTATGAGTAGGACCTAGGTAATAGATGTGATACGGTATACTGCCTGGTTTTTATGTCCTGTTCCTTTGTTAGTGCTTTACTTCCGGTCTAGAAAGAGGACTCCGCTTCAGTAGCTAGTGTTTTTACGACGAGAAGTCGCCTTAAAAACACAGCATTACAGAAATACTATACTCAGTCCAAGCTGGTTTGAAGGTAAGTGCTCCGCCTCTGGGATTTGACATCAAAATCGCTCCACTTACGGTCTACTGTGATTGGCTGGTGGGTTGTCAGGGCATGTACACACACACACACACACACACACACACACACACACATACACCGCCCGCTGGTGCAGTGGTAACGTTCCCGCTTGCCAACTGGTGGACGGGAGTTTGCGCCTCGCTCAGGTTGCGAAAAAGTTTCACTGACGAAGTGGGTGGTTACTGTCCCCCTTGGGCAAGGGGACGGGTGTGTGCGTGTGTGAAGGTCACAGCCTTGCCCTTAGATCGGACTATATGAGCTCTCAGCTCCCTTCCGGGAGAGTAAAAGCTGACCATCACGACCATCAAGTGATCCTGACCGACCCGGTGAATTACACACACACACACACACACACACACACACACACACACACACACTTCAGACTGAATCAGATCGTGTCTTGCCCTGACTCAATGCTCTCACCCTCTTATTTATACTCTGTACAACATCCACGATATAATAAATTCTCTCTCTCTCTCTCTCTCTCGAGCGAAAAACAGAAACATAAGAGGGGTATCGATAAAGGATTTGATGTAGAGATAGGTTTCATAATACATAAGGACGAAGGAAGTTAAAATGAAAGGCATCCAAGAGTGTGTGTGACCTGAGGAGGGAGGCTAATTCTCAGTGGACAATATTCAGTATTCTGGTGTGTGTGTGTCTGAGTGTGTGTGTACGTGCCTGTCACCCCATCAGCCAATCATAATGGACTGTAGGTGGAGCGATTTTGACGTCAAATCCCAGAGGTGGAGCACTTACCTTCAAACCAGCTTGGACTGAGTATAAACTACCTTCCGGGTGAGCCTTCCCCAACCAGCTAAGGGGTGGAGCTGCCTATCAAGCTCCTGTCAGCTCCCCAGAGACGGCCTGTAGCCACTCTGAGGGTTATAAGGATGTGGCCTGTAGCTGCTCCCACCTTCGTCAAGAGACGGCCTGTAGCTGCTCTGAAGGTGTCTTCCTTGAGACGGCCTGTAGCCGCCCACTCCTCGCTAAGGAGACGGCCTGTAGCCAGTCCCGCCTTCGTCAGGAGATGGCCTGTAGCCACTCCGAAGGTGTCCTTCCTGAGATGGCCTGTAGCCGCTCCTGCCTTCGTCAGGAGACGGCCTGTAGTCGCTCTGAAGGTGTCTTCCCTGAGATGGCCTGTAGCCGCTCGCCCCTCCTGAAGGAGACGGCCTGTAGCTGCTCTGAAGGTGTCTTCCCTGAGACGGCCTGTAGCCGCTCGCCCCTCCTTAAGGAGACGGCCTGTAGCTGCTCTGAGGGTAATAACGAGACGGCCTGTAGCCGCTCCCGCTTTCATCAGGAAATGGCCTGTAGCCACTCCGAAGGTGTCCCCCCTGAGACGGCTTGTAGCCGCTCACCCCTCCTGAAGGAGACGGCCTGTAGCCACTCTGAGGGTAAGAAGGAGACAGCCTGTAGCCGTTCCTGCCTTCGTCAGGAGACGGCCTGTAGCCGCTCCGAAGGTGCCCTTGAGTCTGCTGACAGCTGCCCACTCCCCCAGGCCATGGCCAGTAGCCAGGCCTTGGCGATGGCCTGTAGCCGTGCCCCCAGGAAGCCATGGCCAGTAGCCGGGCCCTACAGCAGGAGACGGCCTGTAGTCGCTCCTCCGTCTGAAACTGATGCCAATTCCCCAACCCACAACCCAGAGGGAGTCTCGGGCCTAGAGGAGTATTGGAGAGGCCCCACAGTCTCCCCCGGCCTGTGCTCCCTACAACCAGATCTGGAGGAGACCCACCTGATGGACCCCGATGCACACCGGAGCCGCAGTCCCTTCCTGTTGGCACCGCCAAGCCCTGGGGACTGCAGCCCTCAGGAACCCCAGACCGCTCCCAGGACTCCCGGGCAGGAACTCCCCACACCTTGACGTTGGAGATCTTTGTCCTCCATCAGGAGCCTGAACGACAGGTTCAGGCAATTGTTCAGCCCCACCCCTGAGGGCTGCACTCCTGTCCCCACCCCTGAGAGCGCGGGACCCTTCGCCATCCATAGCCCTGGACGAGAACGGACGCCCCTGTGCGTGATCCCGTGGCCTCTGGATACAGAGGCCCCCGGTGGTGCCCAGCCCAGTCAGTAGCAAAGCTGTGATGCCCCTCCACTCTTGTACCTGACCGCCACGACGCCCAGACCCGACAGGAGTGACAGTAATAGTGCAGTGTTTGTGATCAAGTGATGTAAAGGCAGAACAGTGAACTAACCCTCTAATGGAAATCAATAATAATACCAAAGTGGTGGAGTGAATAACAACGACGGTGAACAGCGTATGTGACCAAGGGATATAAAGAAGGCAGTGATAAGACCAAAGTGATGGGGTGAGTGACAACGACAGTATAGACACAAATACGGCCACCCAGTGAGAGTCGAGTCTAATGGGGTAAATACGCTGCCATCAGAAAATATCTCCTGATACTAAGACCAGAATCAGACCCCAGTGCCAAAGCAACACTCACCAGTAGGAAATAACCTTAGTAGCTCCACAAGTATACTGTAGAAAACCCGGACTTCCCCTAAGTAAGAACACTCTGCTTCAAATGCTATTCATTGTGATCCAAGCAGTATCCTCCGTGATACTGATATCCATATCTAGACATAAGAGCTTGTAATTGCCCAATGTATTTGTGTCGGTAACATCTACTCGTTCCCCTGTCCAAACTAGCAGTACACGTGTAAGGTTGTTGCCTGCAGTTTTTGTGTCCTACCTCTCTCTTATTTGTCTAAGCCCCGGTCTTGAAAGAGAGCCCCGCCATAGGCTAGCCGTTTACAGGACAGGAAGCCGAACCTAAAACACCTAGCATCACACTGGTGGACAGCGGTGGTTCTTGACCCGGGCATACGAGAGAGGTAATCAGGAAATACTGGAAAAATGGCAACCAAACCGCATGTGCAATTACCCAAGTTCGACCCCGAACAGTATGATGTTCACACATACCTGGCAATTATTAAACCTTTGCTAGATATCGGTTTTGAAGATGACAAACAGAAAATTGCAGTTACACTCCCACTGCTGGGCAGTGCGGCAGCTAATATAACACCCAAAATCGTCCCGGGGCTCACCTGGCAGAATTTCACAAGACTCGTGATCCAAGCCATCACCCCATCACTAGGGAACGTGGTGGCACTATCCCAACTGGATAGTTTAACTTTCGATGGAAACTTAGATGATACCTTAATCTGGGCGAGATGCCTGGTCACTGCTGCCTACCCAGAGGCAGATGATGAAACCCGGGAGCAACACACCTTTAATACTCTTCTGAGAGTGCTCCCCAGCATAGTCAAAGAGCACTTTACGATCCATGAACCCAACTGGAGACACGGGTAAGGACATCCAACTGATGCGGCGCCTCCTGATCTCCTGCCCTGCACCCCAGCAAATCAACGTGGTAAGGAAGTTTCCCACCAAGACTCTGGCTCCCCCAGTCAAGCCACGTCTGCTTACGCCCCGTACCAGCCCCACCCCAGCACCCAGCCCACTTAGGGCACACCCCACCCATCGGCACCCTGCCCACAGGGAGAACCCCAACCTCATCTTAGTGAATCCCTGGAAATTCTCTGCATGCAGCTCCAGGTGCCCTGCACGATATCAGAGATCAGTTAAAAGCTGCACGACGGAAAACTACCACCCCAGGCCAATGCAAAGTTTCCTCTCTAGAGGATGAGGTAACAGAGGACGAACCCCCACCTGTGGAGGAGACCGACCCCGGGGAACAGGAGCCGGAGCAAGAAGAAGGAGGCTCCAGACAGTTGGATTTTTAGGACCGCCCCCGCACCTTCCCACAGTGGTGGGGGCCATTTCCCCCAAATATCGCCCCCCAGTTTGCTACAAGATGAAGCTGAACAGGGTGAAAGCCAGACTTATGGTCGATTCCGGAGCAGCCAGATCCTGCCTTTATAGCCACTACTTCTCCTGTCACAAATCTACCTTTGATCCACTCTGCCCAATGGCTACTCACTTTGTGGATGCGGGGGATGGCCCCCTGCCTATCTGTGGGGAAACACGGGCCCTGAGAGTCAACATTCACCAACCGATGTCGACCCAACATCAGTTCATAATATTCGACACTTCCTGTTGCAATTACGACGGGTACCTGGGGTTGGACCTGTTGCAGAAGTTAGGAGCCACCATAGATTGCCGCAACAGACAGCTCCAGTTCCATAAACTACCCGACTCCCCCCCAGGCCATCTGCACCTGCACGCCATGGTCCCGGATGGAAGACTCTACCCCCCTTCCTCCCCCCTCCCCCCACCGTCCCTTCCCCCCCTCTCTTTTCCTGCCACCATTTCCTCCACCATCACCATTTCCCCCCACCATGAAGCCTGGATGCCCCTTAACCGGCCCTCTGGCCCCTCCATCCTATTCTCCCCACTCCTGCCACCCAGAACCCTCTCAGCCTGCCTTCTGCCCCCAACTTTCCTTCCCCCGCATCATACTGCAGTCTGGATTGCCAACCTCGCCCCTCACCCTCCCTAAAGGGCTCATAATTGGAGAGATGGAGGAAGCCGAGCCTGCGCCCCTTCCCCCTCCCACTTCCCCACCCCCCCGCCCCCTGTCCCCGACCATCTCTCCACTTACCAGTCAGACACCCTCCGCTGCCTACTCCTGGATTTCCAGGATCTGTTAGCGGCAGGAATAATTGACATGGGACACACCACCTACCTGGCTCATGAGATTCATACAACGGGCCCACCGATTTGACAGCCATTCCGACGGAAAGAACCCCAAACAGCGGGAAGAGGAAGACTGCCAGCCACAGATGATTGAAGCCAGAGTCGTCTTCCCCTCCACCAGCCCCTGGTCCTCCCCTGTCATCCTCGTGAAGAAAAAGGATGGGACGATGCGGTTCGGCGTCGACAACCGCTGGCTTAACGATGTAAGTACCAAAGATGCCACTTCACTCCCACGTATAGACGATTCCCTGGAATCTCTGTATGGAGCCTCCTGGTTCTCTACCCTCGACCTCCAATTGGTGTATTGGCAGGTCCCCGTGCGCCAAGAGACCAGAGGCAAAACTGCTTTCTCGACCAGGAATGGGAAACATTATGAGTTTAATGTTCTGCTGTTAGGCCTCTGCAAAGCCCTAGCCACCTTCTCCAAGTTAATGGAATCCGTCCTCAGCGGTCTCACGTGGGAGATCTGTCTCGCGTACTTGGACAACGTCATCGTTTTTAGCCAGACCTGGGCTGACCACCTGCAGCACCTCTGCTGGGTTTTCACCAGGATCCAACAGGCAGGCCTCAAACTCCAGGCCACCAAGTGCGTCCTGGCAGCCAGAATTGTCTCATTCCTGGGGCACGTCATCTCCCAGGCAGGCATATCTCCCGACCCAGACAAACTCCACGCCATCGCAGACATACCCCTACCACAAGACATTCACGGGATCCGGGCCTACCTTGGCTTGACGTCCTATTACCGCTGCTTCGTGAAGGGGTTTGCCCACATTGCTAAGTCGCTCCACAACCTTACCCGTAAGGGGGAACCGTTCCTCTGTGTGGATGAGAGACGAGCCGCCATCCAACAGCTTAAAGATAAGCTCGTTTCCGCCCCTATCATGGTCTTTCCCAACTATGCCTTCCTGTTCTGGCTTTATACCAACAGCTCCCTCCTCACCATCGTGCTGTGCTAGTGCAAGTCCAAGAGGATCACGAGCACATCATTGCCTGTGCCAGCCGTACCCTAAATCAGGCGGACAAGAATTATGCCGCCACCAAGAGAGAGTGCTTCGGCATCATCTGGGCATTGAGCACTTCTAGGTATACCTCTCCGGGACCCAAGCCGCTATCATTACAGACCACTAATCCCTCCAGTGGTTACGGCAGTCTGACAGTCACAACGCCCAGCTCATCCGATGGTGCGAAACCCTGGAAGAATTCAGTTAAAAAATCTCGTACCACCCCGGCAAACTCCATACCAACGCGGACGCCCTCTCTCGGCTCCCCATCCACACCGCCCAGTCGGAGCCAGACCTCCTCCAACAGTGGCACTGCAAGGAACGGCCCCCTTGGATCCCTCAGCACCTTTTCAAGAAACTGTATCGCCAGGGTGACCACCTACTGACCCCATCAGGCCATATCCTCCTAGCCCCTGACATCACCCTCGACGCCCTACGACACCTGCACACCCACAACGGCATTCACCTGTGTACGAAAAAACTACTGCAGGTCTTCAATGACACCTACTGGGCGCCAAATCCTTCCGCCCTTGCTAAGAAAATTATTCAAACCAGCCGTGCCTGTGCCCTTGGTAAAGACATCACCAGTACTGCAGGTCCGTCGGGGCATATCACCGCCCACAAACCTTGGCAACTGTTAGCAATCGATGTGGTGGGAACCTTACCTCCAAAATCGGGTTATAGGTACATTATCGCTTTCATCGACACATACTCCAAATTCGTCATGGCCTGCCCAGCGAAGGATCACCACGCTGTTGCAGTGGCCAACGCCCTCCTTCGGCACGTGTTCCCCTACTTTGGCATCCCGCAAGCGATCCACTCAGATAATGCACCCGAATTCACCAGTAACACCTGAGAGGAGCTGACCCATATCTACGGGTATAACATCTCCCACTCATTCCCCTACTGGCCACAAGGAAATGCCATATGCGAGCGCAGCCATCGCACACTAATGAATCAGCTCCGCACCCGAATAGAAGCCACTAAGAACGATGACTGACCCACCCATGTAAAAATCATACAACGGGGTATCAACTCCTGCCCCTGAGAGGACGGAATTTCACCATATGAGCGAGTGTTCGGGGAAACACCCCTCCTTCTCCTCCTTTGGCAGCATTTGCAACCCCCCACCTCCACCCCCACAACAGACCCATTACACCACCTCAAACACCGCTTGACCCACCTCCAACACAACCTGGATCTCAGCCCCGACACTGCCTCCAACCCCATAAGCCGGGTAGCACAGTTATGATAGCCCGGCTCTCCACCCCCAACAAGCTCACGCCACGCTTCACGGGACCCCACACCATCACCTGCATCCCTAACCCCTATCAGGTCACCGTCGAGTACCACGGCACTCTCCACACCCTCCAAAACCAGCAATGCACCCCTTCTGCACTCCTGCCACCACCACCCTAGCCCTGTCCCACCCTCTACTCCCGCGCCGCCCCCTCCTACCACCTATGACTGCTACATCTCCTCCTCTGCATCCCCCTCTCCCTCCCCCTCCCCCACCGCTTCGACCTCGCCTTCCATCACGCCGCATCACACCTCACCTGACAACCCACCAACACCACCAACACCCCGCCGCTCCCCCACCTCTTCCCTCCCTGCCCCCCCCTCCCCCACGCCCAGCACCACATGTCCCGCCACCAACCCCACACCCCTGCCCCAGTTACCGCTCACTGCCGCCCCCACATCTTACAGCCTACTGCCCGCACACGTCCCCACCTCCACCTGCACCACCCCCGGACCCACGACACCACTACCCACTCACCCCACACCCCGCTCCCCACGCCGTGCCGCCAACACCCTTACCACCCTACACCCTCCCTTACGTGCCCCACGCATCTCACACACGCCAACCCTGCACACCGACATCCCCTGTCAAAACAACTATCACACACTCCAGGCGCCTCTCCTCCCCACTCGCCGAATACACCCATTCTCCCACCCCACCTGCCTCACTGTAAAATCACACCCCTACCCCTGACCTAAATCATCTCACACTCATGATACACCAAGCACAAATCCCGGCCACCTACACTCCCCAGAGATGCTACGCCGCATTACCCCGGCATTAAACCCAACACTCACCATCCATCTCCAGCATTCAACACTTCCCCACACCACAGACAACAACTAACACCATGACGATACGGCGAGCTGTATGGGCACCGTCCCTTGGATGTAAGCAGCGACTCTGAGGACCACACCACCTCCTGCAACTCCTCCGCCGCTTCATCAACCTTCTTCCTCACCTGCGATGGGGAACAAGACGAAAACTCCGCCACCATAGCCTGGCACGCCCTCCTCCAACACCTACAGCCACTCTACACCACCTACAACACCAAAGTTTACCACCTCCAGTCACAGGGACGTGACTTTTTCCCAGCAGACAGTGGTGAAATGCGGTATAGTGCCCCCGAAAGCACCCAGACACACCCACAAGGAGCCCACAGAGGAGCAACAACAGCGCGCCAGGACTCGGAGCAACAACGGCATAAGTCAGCCCGGGTCACGCGCCCCTATGACTCGGAACTTGCCCGTCGCCACCATAGCAGGAATACTAGACTACCTTCCGGGCGAGCCTTCCCCAACTAGCTAAAGGTGGAGCTGTCTATCCAGCTCCTGCCAGCACCCCTGAGACGGCCTGTAGCCGCTCACCCCTTGCTAAGGACGGCCTGTAGCTGCTCTGAGGGTTATAAGGAGATGGCCTGTAGCCGCTCACACCTTCGTCAGGAGACGGCCTGTAGCCGCTCACATCTTCGTCAGGAGACGGCCTGTAGCCACTCTGAAGGTGTCTTCCTTGAGATGGCCTGTAGCTGCTCTGAGGGTAATGAGGAAACGGCCTGTAGCCACTCCTCCCTTCATCAGGAGATGGCCTGTAGCCGCTCAACCCTCCTGAAGGAGACGGCCTATAGCCGCTCCCGCTTTCATCAGGAGATGGCCTGTAGCCGCTCTGAAGGTGCCTTCCCTGAGACGGCCTGTAGCCGCTCAACCCTCCTGAAGGAGACGGCCGGTAGCTGCTCCAAAGGTGCCTTCCTTACAACGGCCTGTAGCCGCTCACCCCTCCTGAAGGAGACGGCCTGTAGCCACTCTGAGGGTAAGAAGGAGATGGCCTGTAGCCGCTCCAAAGGTGTCCTCCCTGAGACGGCCTGTAGCCGCTCCAAAGGTGTCCTCCCTGAGACGGCCTGTAGCCGCTCCAAAGGTGTCCTCCCTGAGACGGCCTGTAGCCGCTCAACCCTCCTGAAGGAGATGGCCTGTAGCCACTCCGAAGGTGCCCTTGGGTATGCTGGCAGCTGCCCACTCCCCCAGGCCACGGCCAATAGCCGGGTCTTGGTGACGGCCTGTAGCTGCGCCTCCAGGAAGCCACGACCAGTAGCCGGCCCCTACAGCAGGAGACGGCCTGTAGCTGTTCCTCCATCTGAAGCTGACACCTGTTCCTCGACCCACGACCCAGAGGGAGCCTAGTGCCTAGAGGAGTATTGGAGAGGCCCCTTAGTCTCCCCTGGCCTCTGCACCCTACAACCGGATCTGGAGGAGACCCACCTGACGGACCCCGACACAAACCGGTGCTGCAGCTGCTTCCTGTCGGCGCCACCAAGCCCCGGGGACTGCAGCCCTTGGGAACCCCAGACCGCCCGCAGGACTCCTGGGCTGGAACTCCCCACACCTCGACGTTGGAGATCTCAATCCTTCGTCAGGAGCCTGAACAACAGGTTCAGGCAATTGTTCGGCCCCAGCGCTGAGGGCCACACTCCTGTCCCCAGCCCTGAGAGCGCGGGACCCTTCGCCACCCACAGCCCTGGATGAGAACGGACGCCCCTGTGCGTGATCCCTTGGCCTCTGGATACAGAGGACCCCAGTGGTGCCCAGCCCCGTCAGTAGCGGAGCAGTGACACCTCTCCGCCCTTGCACCTGACCACCACGATGCCCAGACCCGACTGGAGCGACAGTAATAGTGCAGTGTTTGTGATCAAGTGATGAAAAGGCAGAAGTGAACTAACCCTCTAATGGAAGCCAGTAATAATACCCAAGTGGTGGAGTGAATAACAACTACGGTGTGCAGTGTATGTGACCAAAGGATATAAAGATGGAACAGTGAACTACCCCTCTAATAGAAGTGAGTGATAATATCAAAGTGGTGGAGTGAGTGACAGCGACAGTGTAAACACAAATACGGCCACCCAGTGAGAGTTGAGTCTAACAGGGTAAAATAACTACCATCAGAAAACATCTCATGATACCAAGACCATAATCAGACCCCAGTGCCAAAGCAACACTCACCAGTAGGAAATAACATTGGTAACTCCACGAGTATAGAAAACCCGGACTTCCCCTAATTAAGAATACTCTGCCTCAAGTGCTATTCACTGTGACCCGAGCAGTATCCTGCGTGATACTGATAACCATATCTAGACCTAAGAGCTTGTAACTGCCCAGTGTATTTGTGTCTGTGACATCTACTCGTTCCCCTGTCCAGCTAAGTAATACACGTGTAAGGTTGTTGCTTGGAGATTTTGTGTCCTAACTGTCTCTTATTTGTCTAAGCCCCGGTCTAGAAAGAGAGCCCCGCTATACGCTAGGCGTTTTACGGGACAGGAAGCCGAACCTAAAACACGTAGCATTACAAAGGAGACGGCCTGTAGCCGCTCCGAAGGTGTCCTCCCTGAGACAGCCTGTAGCCGCTCATCCCTCCTGAAGGAGACGGCCTGTAGCCGCTCCGAAGGTGCCCTTGGGTCTGCTGGCAGCTGCTCACTCCCTCAGGCCATGGTCAGTAGCCGGGCCTTGGCGACGGCTGGTAGCCGCACCCTAAGGAAGCCACGGCCAGTAGCCGGGCCTTGGCGACGGCCGGTAGCCGTGCCCCAAGGAAGCCATGGCCAGTAGCCAGGCCCTACGGCAGGAGACGGCCTGTAGCCGCTCCTCCATCTGAAGCTGACGCCTGTTCCACAACCCACAACCTAGAGGGAGTCTCGGGCCTAGAGGAGTACTGGGGAGGCCCCTTAGTCTCCCCCAGCCTCTGCTCCCTACAACTGGATCTTGAGGAGACCCACCTGATGGACCCCGATGCAGACCAGTGCTGCAGCCCCTTCCTGTCGGTGCTGCCAAGCCCTGGGGACAGCAGCCCTCGAAAACCCCAGACTGCCCCCAGGGCTCACGGGCGGGAACTCCCCACACTTCGACATCGGAGATCTTCATCCTCCATCAGGAGCCTGAACGACAGGTTCAGGCAGTTATTCGGCCCCAACCCTGAGGGTAGCACTCCCGTCCCCAGCCCTGAGAGCACTGGACCCTTTGCCACCCACAGACCCGGACAAGAACTGACGCCCCTGTGAGTGATCCCATTGCCTCTGGATATAGGGGTCCCCCATGGTGCCCAGCCCCGTCAGTAGCAGAGCTGTGACACCGCTCCGCCCTTGCACCTGACCGCCACGACGCCCAGACCTGACAGGAGTGACAGTAATAGTACAGTGTTTGTGACCAAGAGATATAAAGGCAGAACAGTGAACTAACCCTCTAATGGAAGTCAGTGATAATACCCAACTACAGTGTACAGCGTATGTGACCAAGGGATATAAAGATGGAACAGTGAACTACCCCTCTAATAGAAGTGAGTGATAATACCAAAGTGGTGGAGTGAGTGACAGCGACAGTGTAAACACAAATACAGCCACCCAGTGAGAGTTGAGTCTAACGGGGTAAATACGCTACCATCAGAAAATACCTCCTGATACTAAGACCATAATCAGACCCCAGTGCCAAAGCAACACTCACCAGTAGGAAATAACATTGGTAACTCCACGAGTATAGAAAACCCGGACTTCCCCTAATTAAGAACACTCTGCCTCAAGTGCTATTCACTGTGACCCGAGCAGTATCCTGCGTGATACTGATAACCATATCTAGACATAAGAGCTTGTAATTGCCCAGTGTATTTGTATCAGTGACATCAACTTGTTCCCCTGTCCAACTAAGTAATACATGTGTAAGCCTGTCACCTGGAGTTTTTGTGTCCTACCTCTCTCCTATGTGTCTAAGCCCCGGACTAGAAAGAGAGCCCCGCTATACGCTAGGTGTTTACGGGACAGGAAGCCGAACCTAAAACACCTAGCATTACAAGAAGTGTGTGGTAATCATAGGGGGATTTGTTTGCTTAGTGTAATAGGAAAAGTACAGTATATGGTTGGATGCTTATTGGCAGAGTTAGGGAAATAACAGGAATTAATTGGAGAAGAACAGGGAGGTTTTAGGAAGGGAAGAGGTTGTGTAGATTAGATATTCATTCTCAGGTCTTTAGTGGAAAAGTTTCTAGAGATGGGAAAGAAGTTGTATGCGGCCTTCACGGATCTGGAGAAAGCATATGACAGGATGGACAGAGAAGGATTGTGGAAAGTACAGTAAAAGCTTGATTAACCGGCATCCGATGCATCGGCGCACCCGTATAACCAGAACGCAAATTTGATCCAGCATGAGGTCGAAAATATTTAGGATACCGGTCGTCCCCCTATAATTCTTGGTTACAGTAGTTTTGTACAGTACAGGATAAAGTTGTGTATGCAGCTAAGTTTTCAAAACTATTTTGGCCTGAAACATATGCTAAATTTTTCTTTAAACAATTTTTAGTAACGTTTGCTGATTTGTGTTCAGTCCTGTACAATTTCTCTTGCTGTCTTTTTTTGTGTATTATAGTGTACCTATACTGTATCTAATACTGAATAATATACTTTATGAAATAATGTGAAGTCCCAAGTTTGGTATTATTTCATTTGTTTGACCTCCCAGAAAATTTCTAAGAGTAACATTCGATTATCCAGAAAATTCCCTATCCGGAATGGAAGAATCCCCATGCATTCCAGTTAATCGAACTTTTACTGCATTAAGAATATATGGAGTAGATGGGAAGTTATTGAATGCCATGAAGTGTATGTATGAGGGTGCTAAGGCTGCAGTGCATGCATATAGTGAACTGAGTGAATATTTCTATTTGAAAGTTGAATTGGAACAGGGATGTCTCCATGGTTATTCAGTCTGTTTATGGATGAGGTTATAAAAGAGATACAGGTACAAGGTAGGGCAGTGATTGTTGGAGCGTCCCTAATGAGAGAGGGCAGTGTTTGGAAACTCCCTGTACTGTTGCTTGCAGATAATACTGTGTTGTTAAGTGAAGACGAAGGGGAGCTGCAAGGCTTGGTGGATGAGTTTGGGAGAGTGGGTAAGAAACAAAATCTATAGGTGAAAATAAGGAAGAGTAATGTTATGGGCTTCGAGAGAAGTGAAGTCAGTGAAGGTACAGTCATGCTGGATGAGGAGAAATGAAAAATGTGAGTGTGTTTAAGTACTTGGGTACTGTGATGAGTATGGATGGAAGATTGGAGGGTGAAGTCCTTGAAAGGGTACAACAAGGAAGAAAGGTTGTTGGTTCCTTGAAAGCAGTGTTAAGAAACAGGGGAGTGGGCATGGAAATGAAAAAGCTACTGCAGGGCAGTATTGTGATACCAACTCTAACATTTGGAAGTGAAGCTTGGACGTTGTTGGAGGGACACGAGTCAAGAGTGAGAGCAGTGGAAATGAGTTATATGAAGAGAGCATGTGGAGTCGCATGGAGAGACACACTGACAAATGAGGAAGTGAAGGAGTGTTGTGGTGTGGATGTGATAGGACGCATTAGGAGAAACACACTGAGGTGGTTTGGTCATGTGGAGAGGATGGAGAGTGAGAGACTGATGAGGAGAGTGTATGTGAGTGAGGTGGAGGGGGGGAGAGGGAAGGGGAGGCCAAGGATGAGATGGAGGGATAGAGTGGAGAGGTATATGAGAGAGCGGGGTGTGAGCTGAGAGCAGGGCAGTGAAATGGCAGGGGACAGGGCGACATGGAGGCGATTTGTTTGTGGCCACCCCTTACGGGATTGGGGCATCTGGCAATAGATAGATAGACAAACAAATTCCTATCTGTAGGAAGGGGAAAATGAAAAGATATTGTGTTCAAATTTGTGTAATTGTGGTGATAGCTTCTTATCATTCGATGTGTGTAACTGAGTTTAACACTAACTAACATACCAGTAACAAAATCTGTAGTCACTTAAGGGTCAGCAATGGTCTGAAAAATATACTGTGGTTCTGTACACAAAATGGAAAATTTTAGGAACCCTTGGGTTACAGCCTTTTACCTCTATAAGAGGCGCTGGAGAGGGTTGCCTTCATACAGTGGGACCAACATAGTTGGGTGGCACTACTGCCTTGTTATGCAAACAGCCAACTCGCTCCCTATCCATGAAAGGGGAGGTGGTGGATTCAGGAGGGAGGCAGCTTCAGACTGCAGTCTACTGGGTTGTAGTAGACTGTAGCACCAGTCGAGCAGGGCAGTACTCCCGATGTGGATGGAAAGCTGATGATAGGGAGTGCTGGAGCTCCCGTTTCATCAGCCCTCAAGATTAGTTCCCGACCATCCCCCTTTGCTGAACCTTTTCGGTGTCTCAGTTACACAGAGAGTAGGCCAGCATGCTCTCCAATATAAATTTCTGTAACTATCTCCACCAAACTACATGCACAGTACACACTACACTTCCTTTTCCAAAATTCAAAAAAATCATGGCATCTCAACACTCAGTCTCGGAGTCCCCGGGGGGGGGGAGCATAAATGCCCCCACCTTCCGCCCCTCTCCCGGTGACGACCCGAGCTGCCTGGAACCACTGTCTGACTCACTTCTTCATTTCTGCAACATTCGCGGCCTTTCCTCTAACTTTCGCTCTGTTGAGCACCACCTCTCCTTCTCTAACCCTCACCGTCTTTTTCTAACCGAGACTCAGCTGTCTGAGGCAACTGACAGCAGACCCTTTTCTGTATCCTTCTACTTTCTCTATACTCATTTCAAAGCCAAAGGTGGCTGTTGTGTATATACTGTATGTGCAACAACTTATCATGCTCTTGTGTTCCTGAACTCGATTCTTCTGAATTCTCTACACTTTGGCTTCGGCTTTCCTGTCATTCTCTGACTAAATTTATCTGCGCTGTTTACTTACCCCTAATTCTACTCTCAAAAATTCTTCGACTATCTTACTTCTACGATGGAACACATTCTATCCATTTCTCCTTTCTCTGAAATCTCCATTTTAGGAGATTTCAATGTTCACCACCTCCTTTGGCTCTCCTCTCCTTTCACTGATCCACCTGGTGAACAAGCCTGCATCTTTTCTATCCTTAATGACCTAGAGCAGCTTGTACAGCCCCCTACCCATATCCCAGACCGCCTTGGAGAGAGCTTCAACATACTTGACCTCTTCCTTACAACTAATCCTTCTGCTTACACTGTTAATCTTTTCTCTCCGTTGGGCTCCTCTGATCACAACCTTATCACCTTAACCTGTCCTATCACTCAGGTACGGGCTGACGTGGACCCTCCTGGGAAACGTCGTCTGTGGCATTTTGGAGCTGCAGATTGGGAGGCCCTCAGGCAGTACTTCTTTGATTTTCCCTGGAATGATTATTGCTTCCATAGCCGGGAGCCATCTGAGTGTGCCTTGAGCATTACGGAGGTTATTCTCTCGGGCATGGAACCATACATTCCTTTCTCATATCCTTTGTCTAACGCAAGAAAGCCTTAGTTTAATCACACTTGTTTTAATGCTGTCCGCAACAAGGAGAGGGCCTACAAAAGGTACCGGAGCCAACCCATCCCTGAATCACATCATCTTTACGTTTCTGCCCGGAATAGTGCTAAGTCTGTTCTTCGCTCTGCTAAAAATAATTTCATCCATACTAAATGCTCTCGACTCTCCAACTCAAATCCGTCCCCGTCCTTCTGGCACCTTGCCAAGAACCTTTTTAACAACTTTACCTCATCATCCTTCTCTCCTCTTTTCTACTTTGATGGTTCTGTAGCTATTTCTTCGACTGATAAAGCAGATCTCTTCACACAGACTTTCTCCTCCAATTCCACCTTAGAAGATTCCAGTGCTGTTCCTCCATCACTTCCTCCCTCTGACTTCCTCATGGCTGACATTATGTCTTCAGCTGATGTATTTTCTGCCATCATTGACCTCAATACTAACAACGCATATGGGCGTGATGGAGTCCCTCCTGTTGTTCTCAGGAACTGTGCTTCTGTGCTTACACCCTGCCTAGGCAAACTCTTTCGCCTTTGTCTGTCAACCTGTACCTTTCCTTCTTGCTGGAAGGTTGCTCTCATTCAGCCAGTCCCAAAGAAGGGTGACTACTCCCAACCCTCCAAAACTATCGTCCAATTGCTTTAACGTTCTGTATTTCAAAAGTTTTCGAGTCAATTCTCAATAGAAAAATTTTAAGGTATCTTTCCTATCACAACCTTCTTTCTGATCATCAGTACGGGTTCTGTCAGGGACGCTCCACTGGCGATCTTCTCACCTACCTTTCAGACTCCTGGTCATCCTCCTTTCGGGACTTTGGCGAAAGCTTTGCCATTGCACTTGTCATCTCAAAGGCTTTCGATTGAGTCTGGCATAAATCTTTAATTTCCAAACTGCCCTTTTACGGTTTCTATCCTTCTATCTGTGCCTTCATTGCTAGCTTCCTTTCTGGTCGTTCTATAATCACTGTTGTAGATGGCCATCGTTCTTCTCCTAGATCTATCAACAGTGGTGTTCCTCAGGGCTCTGTCCTATCACCTACTCTCTTCCTTTTATTCATCAATGACCTTCTAAGCTGTGCATCTAACCCTATCCACTCATACGCTGATGACTCTACCCTTCACCTTTCCATTCGGTTCCCGCAACGCCCATCTCAGCAGTTACTTCAACAAACAAGGGATGAAGCTATGGCACACCTAATGTCTGACTTGGCTCGTATCTCTGAATGGGGTAAAAATAATCTGGTTGTTTTTAATGCATCTAAGACTCAGTTTTTACACCTATCTATCTATCTATCTATCTATTGCCAGACGCTTCAATCCCGTTTGGGGTGGCCACAAACAAATTGCCTCCAAGTCGCCCTGTCCCCCGCCATTTCACTGCCCTGCTCCCAACTCACACCCCTCTCTCTCATATACCTCTCCACCCCATCCCTTCATCTCATCCTCGGCCTTCCCCTCCCTCTTCCCCCCTCCACCTCACTCACATACACTCTCTTCGTCAGTCTTTCACCCTACATCCTCTCCACATGGCCAAACCACCTCAGTGTGTTCCTCATAACGCTTCCTATCACATCAACATCAACACCACAACGCTCCTTTATATCCTCATTTGTCAGCCTGTCTATCCAAGTGACTCCACAGGCTCCTCTTAAATAACTCATTTCCACTGCTCTCACTCTTGACCTGTGTCCTTCCAACAATGTCCAAGCTTCACTTCCGTACGTTTGAGTTGGTATCACAATACTGTCTTGTAGTAACTTTTTCACTTTCATGCTCACTTCCCTGTTTCTTATCACTGCTTTCAAAGAACCAGCAACCTTTCTTCCCTGCTGTACCCTTTCAAACACTTCATCCTCCAAACCTCCATCCTTACTCATCACACAACCCAAGTACTTAAACGTACTCACATTTTCCAATTCCTCACCATCCAATCTCGCTGTACATTCACTAACTTCACCTCTCTCAAAGACCATCACTTTACTCTTCCCTGCATTCACCTTTAGATTCCGTTTCTTACACACTCTCTCAAACTCATCCACCAAGCCTTGCAGCTCCCCTTCGTCTTCACTCAACAACACAGTATCATCTGCAAACAACAGTACAGGGAGTTTCCAAACACTATCCTCTCTCACCAGGACCACTCCAACATCCACTACCCTACCTTGTACCTCTTTTATTACCCCATCCATGTACAGATTGAACAACCATGGAGACATGACACATCCCTGTTTCAAACCAACTTTCAAAGAGAAAAATTCACTTAGTTCACCATCCACACGCACTGCAGCCTTCGCACCATCGTACATACTCTTCACAGCATTCAACAACTTCCCATCTACTCCATATATTCTTAACACTTTCCACAATCCTTGTCTATCCACCGTCATATGCTTTCTCCAAATCCATGAAAGCCGCATACAACTTCTTTCCCTTCTCTAGAAACTTTTCCACTAAAGATCTAAGAATGAATATCTGATCTACACAACCTCTTCCCTTCCTAAAGCCTCCCTGTTCTTTTCCAACTAATTTCTCTGTTCTTTCTCTAACTCTGTCTATAAGTATCCTACCATACACTTTTCCTATTATACTAAGAAGACAAATGCCCCTATGATTACCACACCCTTCTTTTTCCCCTTTTCCTTTGTACAAGGGAATAATTATACCTGACTTCCAATCTTCCGGGACTCTACCTTCCTCCCAGGCCAATCTACACATCTTCCACATCCATTCTACTACTATCTCTCCCCCATGCTTCAGCATTTCACCACACACTCCATCAATTCCTGGGGCTTTCCCCGATTTAACTTTCTTCATTGCTTCCACAACTTCTATCCTACTGATTTCTTCCTGTCTTCTCACCTCCCTCCTTCTCCCAGCCATTCATACTCGCATTACTTCCATCCTCTACGTTCAACAATTCCTTCAAGTGTTCTCTCCATCTGCTCACTTTTCCTCCCTTCTCCACTAGTAATCTACCATTTTTATCTTTCACTCCCCTGCTAACTTCACTTCCACCCTGTCTTACTCTTTTCACCTCTCTCCAGAACATTTTCTTACAGTCCCTCCACTTTACACTCAAATTCCTTCCAAATTCCTCATCCACTCTCTTCTTACTCTCTCTTACTAATCTTTTCCTCTCTCTTTCTTTCTACATATAACTCTCTCTTCCGCCTCTCAACTACTTCCACGCCCCTGTTTCTCATCCATTCATTGTATGCTTTCTTCTTTTGTGTCACAGCCTGTTTCACCTCTTCAGTCCACCACGCTGTTCCTTGCACCCCCCTCCGTCTTCTCTTCCTACCACACACCACATCACATGCTGCACATATTTCTTCTGTAAATATCTTACACACACTTTCCACGTCTCCCATCTGCTCCAATTCATATTTGCCCAATCGTTCCTCCACTTCTCTCTTATACTCTGCCTTTTTCTCATCCTCTTGTAACCTTTCCACTCTCCTTGCAACTACTCCTTCCTCTCGTCTTTCCCTTCTTCTATTCCTCCATCTTACTTGAATCTTAATTCTGGCCACCACCAAGTAGTGGTCAGAAAGTCCACTCCCCCAACCTCTATACACTCTTGCATCCTTTACACATCTTCGCATCCTTTCATCCACACACACGTAATCAATCATTGCCTTCCTTTCATTCAGTTCACCACCCACCCTTCTCATCACTCGCCATGTATACCTATCAACCCGACAAAATCTTCCACAGGTATACCCACTAATGTTTAATAATATTCAGCTTAATCCTGCATCATCCTTGAACATGCTTGGGGTTTCATTTACTCGGGACTTATCTTGGAAAGATCATATTACATCTCTTGTAAAGTCTGCTTCCAAGAGATGAGGTGTGCTAAGCCGACTCCGTCCTTTCTTTACCCCTTCACAATTGTTGACTCTATACAGAGGTTTTATCCGCCTCTGTGTGGAGTACAACTCTCATGTGTGGGGAGGCTCCCCACATACAGCTCTTCTTAATAGGGTGGAGTCAAAGGCTTTTCCTCTCATTAACTCTCCTCCTCTTACTGACTCCCTTCAACCTCTGTCTCTTTGCTGCACTGTTGCATCTTTATCTCTTTTCTATCATTATTTTAATGGTCACTGCTCCTCTGAACTGTCAGCACCTCTACTGTACGACGGGCGCGTAGCACCCATCTAGCAGCAAAATCTCAACCCTTTTCTGTCCAACTCTTTAATGCAAGAGTTAATCGTTACTCCCAGTCCTTCATTTATGCAACAGATCAACTCTGGAACTGTCTCCCTCTGTCTGTATTTCCTGCTGACTATGATCTCCAGTCTTTCAAACGCAGTGTGTCCAGGCATCTCGAAATGATCGGATCCTGAATTTGGCTCTCAATTGTATTTTGTTTTTCTCATGGAGGGAAGTGTTATTGCGGGGTCATGGCCTTTGGTTCCTTCTTCCTCGCATTAAAAAAAAAAAAAAAACATTCAAATGAACCTATAGGGTTACAACTACTGCCACTACTGCTATACTGATGCTACTACTACTTCCCTAAGAATTCCTCCTTCCATGTACATTCTGCAGTGAATCATACTTGTGTGCATCCATCCATGCTTATTCATTTCTCTCTCTCTGTCTCTCTCTCTCTCTCTCACACACACACACACACACACACAGGGAGTCATCAGAGGTAGACATGCGGCATCGGCGTTCCGCACCAAACCAACACGGCCAGTGGCATTACCTAAATTAGTATCTTTGAATGAGTCAAGCTCTGTACCAGGTTAGACTAAATGATTTTTCATTATTAAAAGAAAAAAAAAAGTTTAAACAAGACTGGTTCAAACAGAACAAAGAACCACGAGGGAAAAAAAATGCGCTGAGTCAGCTGGATTTGTTTAGACTACAGCAACACGGGGAAAGTGTACATACTCTGTAAGTACATACTCTGTTCATTTAGTATTACAAAATGGATACATACTTCAGTATAACAAATTTGGAAAAGAAAAGGGATAAAAGTAAAAAGCAAAATGATGATTTCTACCAAGAACTGGTTGACGTGGAGACACACAACAGACTGGTTGAACGTGTACACAAACTAGAAATGGCTTTCAAAAATGAAATTGATGAAATAAAGAAGCAAATGCACTTGCAAAAGGAAGAGATAGAAAAACTAGGAAGGGAGGCCAATAAGAAAGACACAACCATCAGTGAACTAACAGTGGAATTGAGTACGCTTAGGAAGAAAGTGAGTGAAATGGCAAGTACAGTAGTCAATCACGAGAGTGTTATGGAAGAGTTCAAAAATGACACAGAGACAATTAGGCAAGCAAGCAGTCTTATGGACCAGAGCAGTGATATTGAGGAGAAGATAACACAGGTGAATGAAGCTGTGCAAAGCTACAAAAATGATGTAGAAACCACGTATGCTGAAATGGTGAAAGTAAAGAAAGACTTAGAAACAAGGGTGGAGGAAAAAAGCATTAAAAAGGAAGTGAAAAGAATAATCCAAAACAATCCAAAGTTAGTCAGAGATTCAGTAGATATAAACAAATCAATAGTAATCACTGGTATAGAAGAGGAAGAAGTTAAAAACAAGATCACAAGAGACAAAAAGGAGATGGCAAATGTAATGAGCTTACTGAAAGAAGTATCAGAGGAAATCTGTAGTAAAGACACAGAGGAACACAAAAGGTTAGGGAAATACGAGAGAAGCAAGACAAGACCTCTAAAGGTGACTTTCCAGAGTGTAAACACTGTGGAAGAGATATTAAAAAATACAAAGAATCTTATGGAAAAAGAGGAGTTCAAAAATGTATGGATAAAGAGATGCCTAACACAAGAGGAACTGGGATTACTGAAAGAGAAAAGGGAGGAAGCAAAAACAAAAAATGAGGGAAGATCAGAAGAGGGGAAGAAACTTTTTTACAAAGTAATAGGATTGCAGGTACGAAAGTGGTACACAAACAGGATGGAAGAAAAGCGCGGAAGGTAGTAGAACCATGTCATGACAAGTATATAAACAAGATGATAAAGTTGATGTACTCAAATGTGGATGGAATGGTATCTAAATTACTAGAGATGAATGATTATGTCAAAGAAAATGAACCAAAAATAATATGCGTAACTGAAACAAAATTAATACAAGGATATCCAATGACATACTAAACTTAGAGGAATACAATATATGGAGAAGAGACAGATATTTAAAAAAAGGAGGAGGAATTATAATATTAACTAAGAAAAATCTAAAACTCAAGGAAATAAAACTAGATATACCATCACAAGTAGAACTGATTGCAGTAGAGATCGACACATCTGAAGGTAAAGTAATTGTAGCCAATTTGTACATGCCACCCAGATCAAACACATGGGAAAGAGACGAATATGACGACCTGGCAGAGAGTACAATTCAGAGTATAAGATCATTGCTACATAAAATGGAAGAGAAATCGGAAAGAATTATACTAACTGGGGACTTCAATACAAATATAAATTGGAATACTCTAGATATAAATAGCCAAGAAAGCTGTTGGGACCAAAAGCTCCTGGATCTTGTACAAGAGTTTTCCTTAACGCAACATGTGAGGGAAACCACCAGAAAAAGAGGACTTGATGTACCTTCAGTGCTAGATCTAATATTTACTAGGCAAGAAAATGATATTGACAGTTTAATATATCACCCTCCACTCGGCAAAAGCGATCATGCAGTACTAAATTATAACTTCAGGATAGCATATGACATAGTAAACAGCAATGAAAGTTACAAAAAGAGCCTAAACTATAAAAAGGGAAATTATCAAGACCTAAAGAAGTATTTCTTAGAAGTTGATAGGGAAAATGAGCTTAGAGGACAAGATTTAAATGCTGTATATAAAAATTTTTGTGAATTTTATGAAATAGGAGTCCAGAAGTACAACCCACAGCACAAAGAAGCAGATAAGAAAATACAGAAATGGTTCAATACAGAATGTTAAAAATCAAAAGAAAGAAGAGATTTGTTGTGGAATAGATACAGAAGACACAATAGTGAAAGGGCGTATAATAATTACAAACAGGCAAGAAACGACTATACAAGAATAAGGAGGGAAGCCCAAAAACAGTTTGAGGAGGATATAATAAATAAAAGTAGTGATCAACCAAAGCTGTTTTACAGCTATATCAGAAGCAAAACCAAAGTAAAACAAATAATACAATCCATTACGGACGAGGGAATCACTTATACACAAGAGAAAGATATTTGTGAAGCACTAAATAAGAATTTCCAATTAGTTTTTATAGAAGAAAAAAATTTTGAGAGGGACTATGTGGAACACGCATGTCCACACAAACTACCAGATGTACAAATAGCAGAAAAAGTAATACAGGAGGAGTTAAGTAGATTAGACAGAGGAAAAGCAAGTGGTCCTGATGAAATTTCATGTTGGGTATTACGAGAATGTGCAAAGGAGTTAAGTAAACCATTATTTTTAATTTTCAAGAAATCCTTGAGTCAAGGTAAACTACCTGATATTTGGAAAAAAGCAAATATTGTCCCCTTATTCAAGAAAGGAAATATACAAAATCCACTCAACTACCGACCAGTATCACTGACCAGTGTTGTAAGCAAGGTATTAGAAAAACTTATAAGAAAAGCTTGGGTAAATCATCTAGAAGAACACAGTATGATAACAGAAAGACAGTTTGGTTTCAGAAAAGGAAAATCATGTGTTACTAATCTGTTGAGCTACTATGACAGAGTAACAAACACAATACAGGAAAGGGAAGGATGGGTGGACAGTATCTATTTAGATCTCAAGAAAGCTTTTGACACAGTACCACACCAAAGACTTTTATGGAAACTGTACCATCAAGGAGGAATTCGAGGCAAACTGTTTTGTTGGATGCAAGACTTTCTCATAAAAAGAGAAATGAGGACAGTACTAAGAGGAAACTACTCATCATGGAAAGAAGTGACTAGTGGAGTACCACTGGGTTCAGTGCTGGCACCAATCATGATTTTAGTGTATATAAATGATATAAACAGTAACAATGGAAATGAGAGCTATATGAATATGTTTGCAGATGATGCAAAAATACAAAGGAGAATTACTAACACAGACTCTTGTAAAGAGCTACAAGAAGAATTAAATAAACTTCATGAATGGAGTAGTACATGGCAAATGGAATTCAATGTGGACAAGTGTCATGTAATCAAGTTTGGTAAAAGTGGAAAAAGACCTGATTGGAATTATAAGTTAGGAAATAAAACCCTATACATATCAGAAAGAGAGAAAGACCTAGGTGTGATTAACAATAACAGACTATCTCCGGCTGACCACATCAGCGAGAAGGTACGGAACATGTATACACTGCTTGCAAATATGAGAATAGCATTCACATACATAAATGAAGACATGCTAAGAAGGATAATAACATCATTCATTAGACCAACCCTGGAATATGCATCAGCAGTCTGGAGTCCTCATCTCAAAAAGCATATAGAGAAGATTGAAAAAGTTCAAAGGGTCGCTACAAGATGGATACCAAGCTTACGGGACCTAAGCTACGAAGAAAGACTAAATAAACTGAATCTACCAACACTAAAGGAGAGAAGGAAAAGAGGTGACATGATAATGCTATATAAGTGCATATCAGGAAAGGAGAAAATAGACATAAATGATTACTTAACATATGGAGAAGCATCAGCAAGAGGACACTGCAAAAAACTGCTTAAGGAGAGGTGAAAAAGACATAAGGTAATTCAGTTTCCCAAACAGAGCAATTGATCAATGGAATGCACTACCCAATGAAATAGTGAGTGCCAAAACAATTCACAAATTTAAGGATATGTACGATAAATATGGTTTAAGACACGGGACAGTACGAGCTTGACTCATTCCTGTAAAGATACAATTAGGTAAGAACAATTAGGTAAGAACACACACACACACACGGGAGAGACAACAAACGAGACGGACGTACAGTATATCATTAGGTTCCGCTCTGGGGATACCAAAGTTGTATCTGTTTCTGGGTCAAGCTCGTCTAGCCCAATTTAAGTGATGATCCAACATAGAAAAACAAGTAATAGCAAAAAAATGTAGCCTAAAGTAAGTAAACATCTATTTGTCCAGGAATGTGCTGAGTTTCCTTACGTCAGCTAGACAACACAAGGGGCAGCTGACGGCAGTGACGTAACTCCTGCAGGTAGAGATTATCTTTTCTTTAAGATGGCTTCATATTTTGGAAAGATGCCTTTAGAAGGTCCTAAGAGAAGAGACAAGGGTAAAAAACAGGATGATGACTTCTATCCAGAACTGGTTGAAAAGGAAACGTAAGAAATCTATCTATCTATTGCCAGACGCCTCAATCCCGTTTGGGGTGGCCACAAACAAAACGCCTCCACGTCGCCCTGTCCCCCGCCATTTCACTGCCCCGCTTCCAACTCACACCCTCCTCTCTCATATACCTCTCCACCCCATCCCTCCATCTCATCCTCGGCCTCCCCCTCCCTCTTCCCCCCTCCACTTCACTCACATACACTCTCTTCGTCAGTCTTTCAACCTCCATCCTCTCCACATAGCCAAACCACCTCAGTGTATTCCTCATAACGCTTCCTATCACATCTACATCCACACCACAACGCTCCTTTATATCCTCATTTGTCAGGCTGTCTCTCTATGTGACTCCATAGGCTCCTCTTAAATAACTCATTTCCACTGCTCTCACTCTTGACTTGTGTTCTTCCAGCAACGTCCAAGCTTCACTTCCATACGTTAGAGTTGGTATCACAATACTGTCATGTAGTAACTTTTTCACTTCCATGCTCACTTCCCTGCTTCTTATCACTGCTTTCAAGGAACCAACAACCTTTCTTCCCTGCTGTACCCTTTCAAGCACTTCACCCTCCAAACCTCCATCCTTACTCATCACACTACCCAAGTCCTCAAACATTCTCATATTTTCCAATTCCTCACCATCCAACCTCGCTATACATTCACTGACTTCACCTCTCCCAAAGACCATCACTTTACTCTTCCCTGCATTCACCTTTAGATTCCGTTTCTTACACACTCTCCCAAACTCATCCACCAATCCTTGCAGCTCCCCTTCGTCTTCACTCAACAACACAGTATCGTCTGCAAACATCAGTACAGGGAGTTTCCAAACACTACCCTCTCTCACCAGGGCCACTCCAACATCCACTACCCTACCTTGTACCTCTTTTATTACCCCATCCGTGTACAGACTGAACAACCATGGAGACATGACACATCCCTGTTTCAACTCAACCTTCAAAGAGAAAAATTCACTCAGTTCACCATCCACACGCACTGCAGCCTTAGCACTATCATACATACTGAAATGCGTGGTTTTGACAGATGCACATACGATACTCCGGAAGATTCCGGAGAATACCGTAGTATCCCCGACATCGAGGCGGACCAGGAGCAGTGGAGTTCGCCCTCAAGAATGCCGACACCCCCACTCGGACCCCACGGGGTAGCCGCCACCAGCCACCACCACTCCGGGCAACAACGGCGTACGTCAGCCCGGGCCATGCGCCCTTGTGACAGTCAACCACCACGCCGCCGCCACCGTAGGCGAAAGACACTACCTTCGTGTGGCAGAATCACCGAGTTAGCTAGGGGTGGAGTCAGAAACTATACTCCAGGCAGCGCCCCTCAGGTAGAGACAATCTATGGTCGCTCTGATAGTGCAAAGGTAGAGACTATCTATGGTCGCTCCCATAAAAACCCGGTAGAGACGATCTATGGTCGCTCCCATAAAACCCCGGTAGAGACAATCAATGGTCGCTCCCGTGGCCCCCCGGTAGAGACGATCTATGGTCGCTCCCATAAAACTCGGGTAGAGACGATCTATGGTCGCTCCCTTAAAGCTCAGGTAGAGACGATCAACGGTTGCTCCCTCAGCACTCCGGTAGAGACGATCTATGGTCGCCCCCCTAAAAACCAGGTAGAGACGATCTATGGTCGCTCCCCTAAAAATCAGCTAGAGACGATCAATGGTCGCTCCCCTAAAGCTCAGGTAGAGACGATCAACGGTCGCTCCCTCAGCACTCCAGTAGAGACGATCAATGGTCGCTCCCCTAAAAACCAGGTAGAGATGATCTATGGTCGCTCCCCTAAAAATCAGGTAGAGACGATCAATGGTCGCTCCCTTAAAGCTCAGGTAGAGACGATCAACGGTCGCTCCCTCAGCACTCCGGTAGAGACGATCAATGGTCGCTCCCCTAAAAACCGGGTAGAGACGATCTATGGTCGCTCCCCTAAAAATCAGGTAGAGACGATCAATGGTCGCTCCCCTAAAGCTCAGGTAGAGACGATCAATGGTCGCTCCCTCAGCACTCCGGTAGAGACGATCAATGGTCGCTCCCCTAAAAACCAGGTAGAGACGATCTATGGTCGCTCCCCTAAAAATCAGGTAGAGACGATCAATGGTCGCTCCCTTAAAGCTCAGGTAGAGACGATCAACGGTCGCTCCCTCAGCACTCCGGTAGAGACGATCAATGGTCGCTCCCCTAAAAACCAGGTAGAGACGATCTATGGTCGCTCCCCTAAAAATCAGGTAGAGACGATCAATGGTCGCTCCCCTAAAGCTCAGGTAGAGACGATCAACGGTCGCTCCCTCAGCACTCCGGTAGAGACGATCGATGGTCGCTCCCAGGGTATAGTGAGGAGAAAGACGTCTCCACGGCCGGAGGTTGAACTCCAGGGGTCTCACTCCGGAAATTCTCGGAGAGACCTCCCTGTTTCCCCCGGCCACTGTTCCCTATGCGTGGCCTTTGAGAAGACCCACCTGTCGGGCCCCCGTGACAGCCGCTGCCGCAGTCCTCCCCTGACGGCGCCCCTGCTCGTGGGAGACCGCAGTCCGTCGCCTCTTCCGGCCCGCCCTAGGACACCCGGGCGAGACCTCACCACGCCCCCGCGACGCCGGGACCTGACCCAGAGGTTCCTAGACCTCTTCGGCCCCAGTCCTAAGGGCCTTACACCGGAGCCCAGTCCAGAAACCCCCGGACGTGAGAGGACGCCCTCGCGAGTCGCCCCGTGCCCTCTCGGCTCGCCCCACCCTGACGACGCCCTCAGTCCGACCGGATCACCGACGACGTGTCCGTGTTTCTCTTCATGAGGAAATACGAGTGACCCTATAACAATCGTGAAGTAGGTTAAGTGTGACTCCTTTTCTCTTAGAATAAGTATGGTGCAGTAATTTTATGTAATCTCCATTGGGGCCAACCAGGACATAATACCCAGTTGAAGGACGAGAATGTGGGTTGAGACCTCAAGTGAATACGTGCGAGTGTCATCCCGAAGCTTTCTAAGGACATATCTCTAGAGCCCGAAGAAAGGCTAAAATATTATTGGAGTGTTATTGGCTAAGCTCTGAGTAATATGGTGGAATAGATTTACGAGTGTTTCGACTTTGTTACGCGTTGTGAAGCGAGAGTCTACATAACATATCGGGGAGATGTGTAATGAATAAGTTGTGCCGACAGAAACCTATTGCCACCAAAACAACAAGGACGGCGAGTAATAACGATATTCCCCTGCTCCGCACACTATTCCTAAAAACTCTCCATTCCTCGCTCCCGCCCTTAAAGTCAAAATAAGAATCAGAGTTAATTGTCAAAGAATCTTCGCCAACAGAAAACACCTAAACTCCCTTGCTAATATCGGGCATCTCTAAATATTACCATAACTTTCTCCTCGCCATTTTAAGTCACTCTCCGTGTCTCCCCTACCTCCTCCTGGTGGATCACCTACCCCCCCCTCTCCCCTCACGCGCTCCGTGCGCACGGGTATTTACTGCACTCCTATAATAGTACTAAGATTTGTTGTATTGTCATTAGTATCTAGAAAGCTAGTATCCTGCGAGATACACAATATTTTAGATAAGGTTTTTGTATTGCTCTATATTGTGATGTAATGTCTACTGAAGTGTCCTGTGTCTGACTGAAGTAATATACGTGTATGGTGTTGCCGAAGGTTTTTATGTCCTACCTCTCTTTATTGCACTAGCTCCGGTCTCGAAAGAGGACCCCGCTCCGCGTTGAGTTGAATTGGTACGAGAAGTCGAGCCTAATTCAACTCAGCATTACACTGGTGGCCAGCGGTGGTTCTAGATCCGAGCGTAGAAGAGAGGTAAATAGGAAATATTTGGAAAAATGGCAACTAAACCGCACGTCCAGTTACCCAAGTTTGACCCTGACCAGTATGACATACACACATATCTTGCAATAGTTAAACCCTTACTAGATATTGGCTTTGATAATGACCAACAAAAAATTGCAGTCACACTACCACTACTGGGTAAAGCCGCAGCGAATATTGCGCCAAAAATTGTCCCAGAACTCACCTGGCAGAACTTTACCAAGTTCGCAGTCCAAGCCATCACCCCATCACTAGGGAAAGTGGTGGCTCTATCCAAATTGGATAGCTTTACTTATGATGGGGATTTAGATAATACCCTGTTGCAGGCAACAAGCCTGATTACTGCTGCCTACCCGGAAACAGACGAAGAAACCCGGGATCAGCACACCTTCAATACTCTGCTCCGAGTACTCCCAAGTGTTGTGAAGCAACACTTTACTATCCACGATCCGACAGGAGACATGGATAGGGATATACAGCTGATACGGCGCCTCCTGACCGCCTGCCCTCCTCCACAACAAATTAATGTTGTCAAGAAATTCCCCACCCGGCCCCCGGCTCCCCCAGCCACACCACGTCCGCCCCTGCCCCACACCAGTCCGACCCCGACGCCAAGCCCACCCAGGGCGCACCCCTCTCGTCGGCGCCCCGCCCCGCGAGAAAACCCAAACTTAATTCTGATCAACCCATGGGAATTCACAGCCTGCAACTCCCGTTGCCCCCTTCATGACATACGGGACCAGCTGAAAGCTGCTCGCCGCAAAAGCACAACCCCGGGTTCACGTAAGGTCTCCACCCTAGAAGGCGAAGCCCCAGGGGACGAGCTGGCGCCAGCGGACGATCCCTCACCAGGAGAATTAGAGCAGGAACAGGAGCGCGAGAGCCCTAGCCAGCTGGATTTTTAGGCCCGCCCCCGCACCAACCCACGGTGGTGGAGGCCATCACCCCTAAGTATCGCCCCCCAGTATACCACAAGATGAAAATCAACGGCGTGAAGGCCAGGCTACTAGTTGATACGGGAGCAGCCAGATCCTGTCTTTACAGCCATTATTTCTCCCGCTACAAATCACGGTTTGGCCCGCTCCGCCCCACTACCACCCACCTTATAGATGCGGGGGATGGCCCCCTGCCCATCCGTGGGGAGACTCGGGCCCTACGGGTCGACACCCACCAGCCAGTATCTGCCCAGCACCCCTTCATCATTTTTTATTCCTCCTGCCGGAGCTATGACGGATATTTAGGGCTGGACCTACTTCAAAAACTCGGAGCCACTATCGACTGTCGCAACCGACAACTCTAGTTCCACCCTCCACCCCGCTCAGCTCCAGCCGTTTGTACCTGCACGCCGCAGCCCCGGCCGGAGGACCCACACAAACCCCCCCCCCCGCACTCTTTCTTTTCCCCTTCTTCGCCTCCCCCTTCCCCCGCGCCACCCCACCCCTCTTGCCCCCTCCTTCCCTGCCACCATTTCCGCCGCCGTTACCATCCCCTCACACCACGAGGCATGGGTGCCCCTGAACAGGCCCTCGGGCCCATCCGTTTTGTTCTCCCCCCTCCTCCCTGCCGGACCCCTTTCCGCCTGCCTCGTTTCCCCTACCTTTCTCCCCCCCCACCACGCTGCCATTCGCATCGCCAATCTCGCACCATCCCCTCTCACCCTTCCCAAAGGGCTTATCATCGGAGAGATGGAAGAAGCCGAGCCCTGCGTCCCGTCCCCCCACCAACGCCCCGCCCACCTTCCCCCCATCCCTGACCATCTCTCCGACCAACAGTCAGATGCCTTACGCCGCCTCCTCCTGGAGTTCCAGGATTTGTTTGCGGCAGGGCCCGCAGACATAGGACACACTACGTACCTGTCTCACGAGATCCATACGACAGGCCCTCCGATACGACAGCCTTCCCGACGTAAGAACCCCCGACAGAGAGAAGAGGAGGACCACCAAGTGCGTGAAATGGAAGAGGCGGGTGTTATTTCCCCCTCCACCAGCCCGTGGTCCTCCCCCGTCGTTCTAGTGAAAAAAAAAGACGGCACGATGCGGTTTTGCATGATTACCGCCGCGTGAACGACGTCACGATTAAGGATGCTACTCCCCTTCCCCGCATCGACGATTCCCTAGACTCCCTATACGGGGCGTCTTGGTTTTCTACCCTTGACCTCCAGTCTGGATATTGGCAGGTCCCAGTCCACCCGGATCATCGAGGCAAGACGGCCTTCTCTACCAGTAATGGCCGACATTATGAGTTTAATGTCCTGCCATTCGGCCTCTGCAATGCCCCTGCCACGTTTTCCAGGCTGATGGAATCTGTTTTAAGCGGCCTCACTTGGGAGATATGTTTGGCCTACCTTGATGATGTCATTGTTTTTAGCCAAACCTGGGCCGATCACTTGCAGCGCCTCCGCCGAGTTTTCACCCGAATTCGCCAGGCAGGCCTCAAGTTACATCCAGCCAAATGTGTCCTGGCCGCAAAAAACGTCGCATTTCTAGGCCATACCATTTCCCAAGCAGGAATTTCCCCAGACCCCGACAAGCTGCGTGCCATAGCGGACATACCACCTCCGCAGGATGTCCACGGCATCCGTGCCTTTTTGGGGCTCGCATCCTACTACCGCCGCTTCGTGAAGGGGTTTGCACAGATTGCTAAACCTCTTCACGATCTGACGAGGAAAGGGGAACCTTTCCTCTGGACAGAGGACCGACGAACCGCTTTCCAGCAGCTGAAAGACAAGCTTATCTCGGCCCCCATCGTGGCCTTCCCCGACTATGCCCTCCCTTTTCGCCTCTACACGGACGTCTCCCTTGACGCCATTGGCGCTGTTCTAGCCCAGGTACAGGCCGGTCGGGAACACATTATTGCTTGTGCCAGCCGCACACTGAACCCGGCCGAGAAAAATTATGCCGCCACCAAGCGAGAATGCCTCGGCATAATCTGGTCCCTCCAATATTTTAGAGCTTACCTTTCTGGGACCCAAGTCACTATAATAACCGACCACCAATCACTCCAGTGGCTGCGGCAATCGGACTCCCAGAATGCTCAAACCGTCCGATGGCGTGACACCCTAGAGGAAATCCAATACGAGATCTCGTACAGACCCGGGAAGCTCCACACCAACGCAGATGCCCTCTCCCGCCTTCCCATCTGCGTGATCCAACCAGACCAGGACCTGCTAGAACTCTGGCACCACAAGGAATGCCCCCCCTGGATTCCAGCCTACCTGTTTCCCAAATTGTGCCGACAGGGCGACTACCTTTTAACCCCATCTGGACACATCCTCTTGGCCCCCGATGCGGCAGGTGACACCCTGCGCCAGTTACACGCCCACAACGGCATCCATTTGGGCACAAAAAAGTTGCTACAGGTGTTTAATGACGTCTACTGGGCCCTGAACCCCTCCACCCTCGCCAAGGAAATAATTCAAGCTTGCCGCGCCTGCGCGCTCGGGAAAGACATTACCCGGACCGCCGGGCCTTCTGGCCATATCACCGCCCACAAACCCTGGCAGCTCCTAGCAGTCGACGTGGTAGGACCTCTCCCTCCTAAATCGGGATATAAGTACGTGATTACTTTTGTCGACACATACTCCAAGTTCGTAATAGCCTGCCCCGCTAAAGAACATCATGCCGTCGCTGTCGCCGATGCTTTACTCTGACACGTTTTCCCCTACATTGGCATTCCCCAGGCCATCCATTCCGACAATGCCCCCGAATTCTCCGGGAAAGTCTGGGAAGAGCTGGCCAGGATTTTTGGATACGAAATCTCCCACTCCTCACCATATTGGCCTCAAGGGAACGCGGTGTGTGAACGCAGCCATCGTACCTTGGCAAATCAGCTACGGACCAGAATCGAGGCTACAAAAGACAACGATTGGCCAGCACACGTCAAAATCGTCCAGTGGGGCATGAATTCATGCCCCCGGGAGGACGGGGTTTCCCCCCACGAAAGGATCTTTGGCGAAACCCCCCTCCTACTACCTTTACGCCACCACCTGCAGCCGCCCACCCCCGCCCCTGCAACGGACCCGCTACACTTGCTAAAAAGGCGGGTATACCACCTACAGCGGAACTTAGATCTTGGACCCGACACAGCCGCCAACCCCTACAAGCAGGGTGACACCGTAGTCATCGCCCAACTCCCCACTCCCCATAAACTTGCCCCCCGTTTCACGGGCCCCCACACCATCACCAAGATTCCCAACCCTTACCAGGTGGTCGTGGACTACCACGGCACTCCCCGTACCCTCTGAAACCGACATGTGCGCCCCTTCCGCACGCCCATTCCCCCCGCCCCGACCCCACCCCCCCAACCCCCCACGGCTCCTGCTCCACCCTCTACAACCACATATGAGTGCTACATCTCCTCCTCCCCTTCCCCCTCTCCCCCCTCTACCACCTCCGCCTCTCCTGCCCCAGGCACCTCACCTGACGTCTCCCTCGCCACCCCCCCCTCCCCCTCGCCCCACCCATCCGTGGCTTGCCCCTCAGTCCTCACTCCCCCATCTCCGGCCCCTGCCGCCACCCCCTCCCCCCCGCCCATCACCACCCCTTCCGCCCACACCACCACCCCTTCGCCACAACCCTCTTCCACCTCCCTTCCCCTGCCCACCACCCGGACGCCCACTCCACCAATACCACGTCCTACCATGCCCACGGCACGAAAGACAAAACGCCCACACCTAACGCCCCCCTCCCCCCCCACCCCTACCTGCACCACCACCACCCCTTCACCACCACCCCCTTCTCCCCCCCTTCCCCTGCCCACCACCTGTACGCCCACTTCACCAATACCACGTTCAACCACGCCCGCGGCGCGAAAGACAACACGCCCACACCCAATGCCCCCCTCCCCCCCCACCCCTACCCTCACCACCACCACCACCCGCTCGGGCCGCCTCTCACGCCCACCCGCCCGATATTCCCACACCCCTACACCACCCACCTCCCCGCGACTTCACACTGTCCAGCTACCTCGGGCCCAAATCTCTCCTACCTGTACTCCCCAGAGACTCAACGCCGCATTACTACCGCACAAAACCCGGCCTTCGCCCACTCCTTCCGGCATTCCACTTCCAACCACACCGACAACCACACCAAGCAACATGAGGATTAAGCGAGCTGTATGGGCCCCTTCCTTTGCCAAGAACGACCGGCTCCGGGGGCCCCACCACCTGTTAAATATCCTCAAGCACACCACCACCCCCTCCGCCCTCTTCCTCACCTATGACCAAGCACAAGAGGAAAATTCTTACACTGCCGCCTGGCAGCACACACTCCGACACCTCCAGCCCGTCTACACCACCTCGAACACTCTAGCGGTCCACCTCCAGCCACAGGGACGTGACTTTTTTCAAGAACACGGTGGTGAAATGCATGGTTTTGACAGATACACATACGATACTCCGGAAGATTCCGGAGAATACCGTAGTATCCCTGACATTGAGGCAGACCAGGAGCAGTGGAATTCGCCCTCAAGAATGCCGACACCCCCACTCGGACCCCACGGGGTAGCCGCCGCCAGCCACCACCACTCCGGGCAACAACGGCGTACGTCAGCCCGGGCCGTGCGCCCTTGTGACACTCAACCACCATGCCGCCGCCACCGTAGGCGAAAGACACTACCTTCGTGTGGCGGAATCACCGAGTTAGCTAGGGGTGGAGTCAGAAACTATACTCCAGGCAGCGCCCCTCAGGTAGAGATGATCTATGGTCGCTCTGATAGTGCAAAGGTAGAGACGATCTATGGTCGCTCCCATAAAAACCCGGTAGAGACGATCTATGGTCGCTCCCATAAAACCCCGGTAGAGACGATCAATGGTCGCTCCCGTGGCCCCCCGGTAGAGACGATCTATGGTCGCTCCCATAAAACTCGGGTAGAGACGATCTATGGTCGCTCCCCTAAAGCTCAGATAGAGACGATCAACGGTCGCTCCCTCAGCACTCCGGTAGAGACGATCTATGGTCGCTCCCATAAAAACCAGGTAGAGACGATCAATGGTCGCTCCCTTAAAGCTCAGGTAGAGACGATCAACGGTTGCTCCCTCAGCACTCCGGTAGAGACGATCAATGGTCGCTCCCCTAAAAACCGGGTAGAGACGATCTATGGTCGCTCCCATAAAAATCAGGTAGAGACGATCAATGGTCGCTCCCCTAAAGCTCAGGTAGAGACGATCAACGGTCGCTCCCTCAGCACTCCGGTAGAGACGATCAATGGTCGCTCCCCTAAAAACCAGGTAGAGACGATCTATGGTCGCTCCCCTAAAAATCAGGTAGAGACGATCAATGGTCGCTCCCTTAAAGCTCAGGTAGAGACGATCAACGGTCGCTCCCTCAGCACTCCGGTAGAGACGATCAATGGTCGCTCCCCTAAAAACCAGGTAGAGACGATCTATGGTCGCTCCCCTAAAAATCAGGTAGAGACGATCAATGGTCGCTCCCCTAAAGCTCAGGTAGAGACGATCAACGGTCGCTCCCTCAGCACTCCGGTAGAGACGATCGATGGTCGCTCCCAGGGTATAGTGAGGAGAAAGACGTCTCCACGGCCGGAGGTTGAACTCCAGGGGTCTCACTCCGGAAATTCTCGGAGAGACCTCCCTGTTTCCCCCGGCCTCTGTTCCCTACGCATGGCCTTTGAGAAGACCCACCTGTCGGGCCCCCGTGACAGCCGCTGCCGCAGTCCTCCCCTGACAGCGCCCCTGCTCGTGGGAGACCGCAGTCCGTCGCCTCATCCGGCCCGCCCTAGGACACCCGGGCGAGACCTCACCACGCCCCCGCGACGCCGGGACCTGACCCAGAGGTTCCTAGACCTCTTCGGCCCCAGTCCTAAGGGCCTTACACCGGAGCCCAGTCCAGAAACCCCCGGACGTGAGAGGACGCCCTCACGAGTCGCCCCATGCCCTCTCGGCTCGCCCCACCCTGACGACGCCCTCAGTCCGACCGGATCACCGACGATGTGTCCGTGTTTCTCTTCATGAGGAAATACGAGTGACCTTATAACAATCGTGAAGTAGGTTAAGTGTGACTCCTTTTCTCTTAGAATAAGTATGGTGCAGTAATTTTATGTAATCTCCATTCGGGCCAACCAGGACATAATACCCAGTTGAAGGACGAGAATGTGGGTTGAGACCTCAAGTGAATACGTGCGAGTGTCATCCCGAAGCTTTCTAAGGACATATCTCTAGAGCCCGAAGAAAGGCTAAAATATTATTGGAGTGTTATTGGCTAAGCTCTGAGTAATATGGTGGAATAGATTTACGAGTGTTCCGACTTTGTTACGCATTGTGAAGTGAGAGTCTACATAACATATCGGGGAGATGTGTAATGAATAAGTTGTGCCGACAGAAACCTATTGCCACCAAAACAACAAGGACGGCGAGTAATAACGATATTCCCCTGCTCCGCACACTATTCCTAAAAACTCTCTCTCCATTCCTCGCTCCCGCCCTTAAAGTCAAAATAAGAATCAGAGTTAATTGTCAAAGAATCTTCGCCAACAGAAAACACCTAAACTCCCTTGCTAATATCGGGCATCTCTAAATATTACCATAACTTTCTCCTCGCCGTTTTAAGTCACTCTCCGTGTCTCCCCTACCTCCTCCTGGTGGATCACCAACCCCCCCCTCTCCCCTCATGCGCTCCGCGCGCACGGGTATTTACTGCACTCCTAGTACTAAGATTTGTTGTATTGTCATTAGTATCTAGAAAGCTAGTATCCTGCGAGATACACAATATTTTAGATAAGGTTTTTGTATTGCTCTATATTGTGATGTAATGTCTACTGAAGTGTCCTGTGTCTGACTGAAGTAATATACGTGTATGGTGTTGCCGAAGGTTTTTATGTCCTACCTCTCTTTATTGCACTAGCTCCGGTCTCGAAAGAGGACCCCGCTCCGCGTTGAGTTGAATTGGTACGAGAAGTCGAGCCTAATTCAACTCAGCATTACACATACTCTTCACAGCATTCAACAACTTCCCAACTACTCCATATATTCTTAATACTTTCCACAATCCTTGTCTATCCACCCTGTCACATGTTTTCTCCAAATCCATGAAAGCCGCATACAACTTCTTGCCCTTCTCTAGAAACTTTTCCACTAAAAATCTAAGAATGAATATCTGATCTACACAACCTCTTCCCTTCCTAAAGCCTCCCTGTTCTTCTCCAATTACTTCCTCTGTTCTTTCTCTAACTCTGTCAATAAGTATCCTACCATACACGTTTCCTATTATACTAAGAAGACAAATGTCCCTATGATTACCACACACTTCTTGTTCCCCTTTTCCTTTGTACAAGGGAATAATTATACCTGACTTCCAAACCTCCGGGACTCTACCTTCCTCCCAGGTCAATATGCACACTTTCCACATCCATTCTACTACTATCTCTTCCCCATGCTTCAGCATTTCACCACACACTCCATCAATTCCTGGGACTTTCCCCAATTTAACTTTCTTCATTGCTTCCACAACTTCTATCCTACTGATTTCTTCCTGTCTTCTCACCTCCCTCCTTCTCCCAACCATTCCCCAGCCACTTATATTCGCATTACTTCCATCCTGTAAGTTCAACAATTCCTTAAAGTGTTCTCTCCATCTGCTCACTCTTTCTCCCTTCTCCACTAGTAATCTCCCATTTTTATCTTTCACTCCCCTGCTAACTACACTTCCACCCTGTCTTACTCTTTTCACCTCTTTCCAGAATATTTTCTTACAGTCCCTCCACTTTACACTCAAGTTCCTTCCAAATTCCTCATCCACTCTCTTCTTACTAATCTTTTCACCTCTCTCTTTCTTTCTACATATAACTCTCTCTTCCGCCTCTCAACGTCTTCCACACCCCTATTTCTCATCCATTACATTGTATGCTTTCTTTTTTTGTGCCACAGCCTGTCTCACCTCTTCATTCCACCATGCTGTTCCTTGCACCCCCCTCCGTCTTCTTTTCATCCCACACACCACATCACATGCTGCACATATTTCTTCTGTGAATATCCTGCACACACTTTCCACATCCCCCATCTGCTCCAATTCATATTTGCCCAATCGTTCCTCCACTTCTCTCTTATACTCTGCCTTTTTCTCATCCTCTTGTAACCTTTCCACTCTCCTTACAACTACTCCTTCTTCCCGTCCTTCCCTTCTTCTATTTCTCCATCTTAATTGGATCTTGATTCTGGCCACCACCAAGTAGTGGTCAGAAAGTCCACTCCCCCAACTTCTATAAGCTCTTGCATCCATTACACATTTTCGCATTCTTTCATCCACAAACATATAATCAATCATTGCCTTCCTTTCATTCAGTTCACCACCCACCCTTCTCATCACTCGCCATGTATACCTGTGGATCATTTGGTGCCTGAAGAGGGTATTGGCTATCACCAGCCCCCTCCCAGCACAAATGTCCACTAATGCACTGCCATTCTCATCTATCTCAGTAGGTACACCCCACTCACCAACTATTCCATCCACCTTCACATTCCCTACTTTACCATTCATATCACCAATCAAAAACACTCTCTCATTCCTTCCAAACTTTTCCATGCATACTTCCACATTTGTCCAGAACCCTTCTCTCACTCTGCTTGCATGTTCTTGCGTTGGCACATACACACACACACAATCGCCCACATTTGTATTCCAACTTTCAATCTTACCCACACAATCCTTGACCCAACTGATCCATGCTCTCTTATGCTCTTCTTCCATCTTCTACTCACAACTATACATACTCCTTCTTTTGCCCTCTCATTCTCACCTACTCCTGCACATATACCCCATCCATACTCCCATTCTCTCACACTCTCACCTCACCATTTAGTTTCAGTTATTCCGCATACATCAACTTTCGCACCCTCAAGCACCTGGACAATCTCTCTTTCACCTCATCATTCGCTCCCCTTATATTCCATGTTCCGATTACCATGTCCTTTGTCCGGTCCTTGGTCGTCATCTTTTGGTCAGTCCTTGTCCAAGGCTTATTGTTTGTCTTTTTAGTTAGTTGTTTTCCCGGGAGGGGCACTAACCCTCCGCCAACCTTTTTAGTTGCCTTTTATGACAAGCACGGATACTGGGGGAGTATTCTTGAAAAAAACCCCTACCCCCAGGGGGTAGGGATAAAAAGGAGATGGAAAATATAACGAACATACTGAAGCAAATATCAGAGGATAGCAGTAATAAGGATGTAGAACATAAAAAGCTAGAGAAATATGGGAGAAGTAAGTCAAGGCTCCTGAAAGTAACCTTCCAGAGTGCAAACACCATAGAGGATATATTTAAAAATCCCAACAAACTCATTGAAAAAGAGGAATTTAAAAAAAGTATGGATAAAAAGATGCCTAACTTTATACGAATTGGGATCACTAACGGAAATGAGGGAGGAAACAAAAACAAAGAACAAGGAAAGACAAGACAAAGAGAAGAGTAAACTTTTTTTACAAAGTAGTTGGATTGCAGGTATGAAAGTGGTAAGAACCAGCAGGGAATAAAATGAAGGAAGGAAGTAGACTCAAGTTTTGGCAAGTATGTAAACAAGATGATAATGTTGATGTACTCAAATGTAGATGGAACAGTATCTAAACTATTATAGATGAAAGACTATACAGTACCAAAGAAAAGGAACCACATATTATTTGCCTACATCAAACAAAATTAACCCCATGGATATCAAATGATACCCTAAACTTAGAGGAATACAATATTTGGAGAAGAGAAAAGAATTTTAAAAAAGGAGGAGGAATTATAATATTAACAGAGAAAAATCTACAAGTCAAAGAAATAGAACTAGATATACCCTCACAAGTAGCAATGATTGCAGCAGAGATTAACACACCTGAAGGGAAAGTAACTGTGGCAAAATTATACATGCCACCCAAAACGAACACTTGGGAAAGAGGTGACTATGAAGACCTGGCAGAGAGTACAATTCAGAGTTTAAGAACGTTACTACATAGAATGGAAGAGAAATCTGAAAGAATTATATTAACTAAGAATTTCAATACACATATAAATTGGAATACTCTAGATGTAAGAAGACATGAAAGCTGTTGGGACCAAAAGCTCCTGGATCTTGTGCAGGAATTTTTCCCAACACAACATGTAAAGCAAAACACCAAAAAAAGGGGACTTTAATCCATCAGTACTAGAGCTCATATTTACTAGGCAAGAAAATGATATTGACAATAAAATGTATTACCCTCCATTCGGCAAAAGCGACCATGCAGTATTAAATTGCTGCTTCAGGATTGCATGTGACGTAGTTAACAGTAACGAGTTACAAAAAAGGGTTAAACTACAAAAAAGACAACTACCATGACCTAAAGAAGTACTTATTAGAAACAGATTGGGAATGAAAGCTTAGAGGACAATATTTAAATGTTCTATATTGAAAATTCTGTGAATTTTATGAAATAGGGGTCCAAAATTACATCCTGCAGCACAAAGAAACAGAAATGAAAATACAGTAATGGTTTAATGCAGAACATTAAAAAAAAAAAAAAAAAATCACTTGCTGTGGAATAGATACAAAGACACAATAGTGAGAGGGCACATAACAACTATAAATAGGCAAGAAATGATTCTACAAGGATAAGGAGAGAAGCTCACTGACAGTTTGAGGAAGACATTATAAATAAGTGGTGATCAAACAAAGCTATTTTACAGCTACATCTGAAGCAAAGCCAAAGTTAAAGATAAAATACAGTCCTTTATGGATGAGGGGATCATCTATACACAAGAAAAAGACATTTGTAAAGTACTAAATAAAAATATCCAGTAAGTTTTTACAGAAGAAAATAATATTGAAAGAGATGATATGGAACAAGCATGCCCAAACATATTACCAGATATACAAATATCAGAAAATGAAGTAAAGAAGAGTTAAGTATATTAGACAAAGGAATGAAATCTCGGGTTGGGTGCCACATGAATGTCCAGAAGAGTTAAGCAGACTATTATATTTATATTCAAGGAACCCTTAAGTCAAGGTAAACTACCTCAAATTTGGAAGAAAGCAAACATTGTTCCCCTATTCATGAAAGAGAATAGACAGAATCCACTCAACTACTGACCAGTATCACTGTCCAGTGTTTTAAGATACTAGAAAAGCTAATAAGAAAAGTTTGGGTAAACCATCTACAAGAACACAGTATGGTAACAGAAAGGCAGTTTAGTTTTAGAAAGGGAAAATCATGTGTTACTAAGCTATTATGCTACTATGATAGAGTTACAGAAACATTACAGTAAAGAGAGGGATGGGTGGACAGTATCTACTTAGATTTCAAGAAAGCATTTGAGAGAATATTGCACCGAAGACTTTTAGGGAAACTGTACCATTCAGGAGGAATCCATGGCAACCTGGACTGTTGGATGCAAGATTTTCTCAAAAAATGGGAATGAGAACAGTACTAAGGGTAATTACTGATCATGGAGGGAAGTGACTAGCAGAGTTCCACAGGGCTCAGTGCTGGCACTAAATATGTTTTTAGTGTATATAAATGACATAGTAACATTGGAAATGGAAGCTATCAAAATATGTTTGCTGATGATGCAAAAACACAAAGGAGAATTACTAAAGCAGACTCTTGCACAGAGCTACAAGAAGAATTAAACAAACTTCATGAATGGAGCAATAAATGGCAAATGGAATTCAATGTGGACAAGTGTCATGTAATAAAGTGAAAGCTATCTAAATATGTTTGCTGACTGATGCAAAAACACAAAAGAGAATTACTAATGCGGACTCTTGCACAGAGCTACAAGAATTAAATAAACTTCATGAATGGAGCAATAAATGGCAAATGGCATTCAATGTGGACAAGTGTCATGTAATTAAGTTTGGTAAAAGTGGAAAAGACCAGATTGGGATTATATGTTAGGAAGTTCAACCCTACACATATCAGAAAGGGAGAAGGACATAGGAGTGATTATCAATAACAGACTATCTCCGACTGACCACATCAATGAGGAGGTACGGAAATTGTATACATTGATTGCTAATATGAGAAGAGCATTCACATACATAAATGAAGACATGCTGAGAAAGATAATATCATTCATCAGACCAATCCCGGAGTATGCATCACTAGTCAGAAATCCTCATCTCAAAAAAACACATACAAAGGGCTGCTACATGATGGGTACCAAGCTTAAGGGATCTAAGTTACCAAGAAAAACTAGAAAAAATGAATCTATCAGCACTACAGGAGAGAAGGAAAAGAGGAGACATGATTATGCTATATAAATGCACCTCAGGGAAAGAGAAAATAGACATGAATGAGTACATAACCTATGGGGAAGCATCAGCAAGAGGACATTGCAAAAAACTACATAAAAAGAGAGGTGATAGAGATGTAAGGAAATTCAGTTTCCCAAATAGGGCAACTGATCAGTGGAATGCACTATCAAACAAAAATTGTAAGTACCAAAACTATTCATAAATTTAAGGATATGGATGATAAAAATGGTTTAATACACATCACAGTGCGAGCTTGACTCATTCCTATAAAGATACAATTAGATAAGAACACACACACAAAGATGCAGTGTCATTTCATTTGGTATCACTTTCACTGTTATAAACACAGAATTATACAGTGTTTCTAGTGTTGTGTCATTCTGGAAATGTGATTGTGTTGTGTGTTGTGCTTTTGTGATGAAGTGATGGGTAAATGTATGTAATGAGGTCTCCTCGAAGGCCCTCGGTTGTCTGAACGAATGTGTGAGTAGGTCTGATTTTGAGGGTCTGTTGTGTACGTGGCAGGTGTGTTAGTTTTGTTTCTAGTAGGAGTGTTATGTGTATGTCATAGTCATGAAGGAATTCTGATTGATTTTTTTTTTTTTTTTTTTTTAGAGGCCATCAACATTTAGCTGTGGTATGCTTATGTGTGTTTGAAGCAGTATGCATTCCGATGCATGCCTATGTTGTAGATGTAATGCATGTGCAGAGGACAGAGATGAAGCAGATATAAGACAGTGTCAACAAATACAGAGAGAGAGAGAGAGAGAAAAATGGGAGAAATGGAACTCCCCCAAGCTAAGCCCGGTATTGGACCATATAGCCCCGCTAGGGTTACAGGAGCGAGCTACCACTCCCGGCACGGCAGCCCAGGCGAGGCTCGAACTCGCAATCCCCCGATTACGAGTCCGGCGCGCTACCACTGTGCTACCGCGCCACCCCCCCAAGAGAGAGAGAGAGAGAGAGAGAGAGAGAGAGAGACAGAGACAGAGAGAGAGAGAGAGACAGACACAGGGAGAGAGAGAGAGAGAGAGAGAGAGAGAGAGAGAGAGAGAATCATCAGCATCCAATGCTACATTGCTCCATGAGGAGCTTAGGTCCCTGGGGCTAGGAAAGTTGGTCCTGACATTTAAGATGAGTTTGACCAGCCTCACTCATCCCTGAGTGGCATTACATGAGCAATAAAACCCAACCATCCCTTGGATATAAACCTACACAGGCTCAATCCGACTGGAGTGCTGTAATTACCCACTAAACCACCAGGAGCCAAAATTTGGTTATATGGTTACCACCCAGCGTGGTAAATGGTTTCCTGGTGTACAGGAACCATTTGGCTTGTTACTCAGTGTAGAGTCACCCCCAGGCAGAAGAAAGAGGAAAGAATGAAGGAAAGAAACAAAGAAGAGGGAGTGTAAAGTCACCTATAGGCAGAAAGATGAGCAAAGAATGAAGGAAAGAAAGACAGAAGTGGATGGAAGGAAAGGGCAGACACCCGAGAGCTGCACTACATCGAGTGAGTGGATGGTGAGCGCCCCCATCTACCACATGAGGGAGAGAGAAATAAATAAAAAAAGGCACAGACAGGCAGCTTCAATTGTCTGGGACAGTGTATGAATAACATGCGCACCTGGCATGCTTTTATTGCGCATACAACATGCCTGATACCACTATCTTTGTACATGCCTGTGAAAATTCATGCATAAGAAGCCCTCACATATTAAGGGTCACTGTATTCCAAAGTTGACCTGGATTATGCTCCCCTGTTACTAATTATACTGATTGGGAAAGAAAATGAATAGACCGTACTGAAAATCATCAGCTAAGCTCTCAAAAATCTGTTGGTCTTTTCCATCTCTCCTATTAATTCAAATAACATCATTGACTATGTTATATGCTAGCATACAATGCACCAGTATTGTCTTTGTTATGCACCTGGTCGGTTGTTTGCTTTGCTGGAGCTATGCTGTTGTGTTTCTCTCTGCATTCACTTTTGTTGCTACCTTGGGCCATATCTGCCTTTGGGCTTCAATATGTGGTCTATCTACATTCTCTTTGGCCACCAGAGTGAGGGTGTAGTTGGTGATTTGAGCTTTGCCTGGTGCATCTCTCTCTTTTTTCCTACATTGTTTGCTTTACCTCCCCCCCCCCTTTTCTCTTCCTTTTTGCTCACCAGATTTAGTTGTAGAGGTTAGTTTCATCTTTTTAGGTCCCTTCACCAGTTCTCTAGTATTTTTCTATCTTGGGACTGGTTTGGCTCGTGATCTTCTCTCCTCCCAGGCAGTTCTTTGGTGTCATAGGCTTTCTTATTGGCCCCCTTTTTGGCAGGGGAGGGGGGGAAGGGGGGTTATTAAGTTTATACCTTTGTTATACATTTCCCATTTTTATATGGTTCTTTATTTCTGTTTTTGTACCCAGGTTTTGCTCTGAAATAAAAATGAGGATAGACAACAGTTTCTGCATATAAGTTCATCTCCCTTTCAACCAGGTCACCTGCTTGCATCAGCTCTTACCATCTAGTCAGGATGCACTGCAGGTCACTGGGTCCAATCTCCTGAGATCTGTCCTCTGAGATGTTGGTCCTGTGTCACATGTGATTTGCCCCTCTTCTGCTTGGACACTACTACTGAGTTATATAACTGTCAGGTGGATGTGTAATGTGTCCATGAATAATGGGCATGGGGGAATGGGACTTGAATGTATTAGTTATGTGATGAGAAGGGTAGACTGAGTTGGTTTGGGCATTTGGAGAATATGGATGATGATGTGGTTGGTGGGGACACTCACCATCCACTCATTTGGTGTAGTGCTGCTCTCAGGTGTCTGCCCTTTCCTCTCCTCCATCCTTCTTTCTTTCCATCCTCTTCTGTCTTTCTTTCCTTCATTCTCTCCTCGTCCTTCTGCCTATGGGTGACTTAACACTCCCTCATCTGTCTTTCTTTCCTACCTTCTTTCCTCTTCCTTCTGCCTGTGGGTGACTCTACACTGAGTGACAAGTCAAATTGTTTCCTGTACACCAGGAAACCATTTACTATGCTGGGTAGTAACCACATAACCAAATTATGGCGCCTGGTGGTTTAGTGGGTAATTAAGGCGCTCCAAACGGACTGAGCCGGTGAAGGTTTATATCCAAGGGGTGGCTGGGGTTTACTGCTCACTTAATGCAACTCAGGGATGAGGGAGGCTGGTCACTCTCATCCTAAATGTCAGGACCAACTTGCCTAGCCCCGGGCTCCTATGCTCCTCATGGGGCAACATAGGACTGGATGATGGATGGATGGATGGATAACAAGGTGCAGAGGGTGAGACGAGTGAATACAGAGAGTGTTGTGAGAAGCAGAACAAAAAGACTTACGACGAGGTCATACAGTGTGACCTCGGGGGTAAGGAACTGAAGAAAAAGGCTGCTAGAGATCAATCAGCATGAAGAGCCACCAACAGGTGACCAGGGCTGAAGCATGCAAGCACACAGGAGCCTTTATAAATGAAACAAAATGAGCTGAAACTTCTAAAATTGTTAGAAAATTCATTATGAAGATTTTAAATAAAAGTACAGGTAGTTGGTTGATCCTGATTTTATGTATGAATATGAATGTTTTGCTTGCCACTGATGAGTTCCAGTATCAATGAATCTTGCCAGAAAAAGAGTCAGTTCATTATGGATATATACATTTATGTGTGTATATATATATATATATATATATATATCCATCCATCCATCATCCACTCCTACGTTACCCTATGAGGAGCGTAGGAGCCCGTATATACTGTGTGTGTATATATATATATATATATATATATATATATATGTGTGGAATGACATGGAGGGACAGGTTGACGAATGAAGAAGTGAAGGAACGTTGTGGGGTGGATGTGGTTGAGAAGATTAGGAGAAATACCCTGAGGTGGTTTGGACATGTGGGGAGAATGGAGAATGAAAGACTGACTAAGACGGTGTATGTAGGTGAGGTGGAGGGAGGGGTAGACCGAGGATGAGGTAGAGGGATGGAGTTGAGAGGTATATGAGGGAGGGGGGGTGAGTTGGGGGGAGGGTAGTCAAATGGTGGGTGACAGAGCGACTTGGAGGCGTTTTGTCTGTGGCCACCCTTTGTGGGTTTAGGGCGTCAGGCTATAGATAGATAGATAGATAGATATACATATATGTATAAAAAAGGCTAAAACAAAAGGAAGTCTATCAGTCTGCATTTATGAAAGTGGCCCACATTCATTCCACAATATATACACAACTGATATGGGGAAGGTAACACAGTGACTGAAAGTAATACAATCTTTGTGCAAAATAAATATCACACTAATAATAAATAAATCATGACATCTAGAGTAACAATCAATGAGCAACATATTACATTACACTGAAAAGTGGTTAGTCACAAGTATGACAAACCAATAACAAAAATGCCCATTATACATCATATCAGGATAATGGTGACAAATGGATTGTACAGTATAAAACAAATTACAGGAGGTAGATAGACTAAGCCTGATGGTCAAATGGTTTAAGGCAACAATTACCTATCATAGTAAAGTGCAGCTGCTGTGTACAATGGACTGAATCTTTAAGAGGCAGTTGGATATTTTTCACTATGTAAAACTACTTAGGAAGTAGGCTGGGAAATTGCCCTTACGTATTCAGGATTGCAGTGGTTGAATTTCAAGCCCCCTTCCTTTGCAAAAGAGTGATCTGGGACTGGCTGTTATATATAGTATAAAATATATATATATATATATATATATATATCTCCATTCATCCATCCAATCCTACGTTGCCCCATGAGGAGTGTAGGAGCCCTGGGTTAGGCAAAGTGGTCCTGACATTTAAGATGAGTGAATATATATATATATATATATACTTTGTAAATACATTTATATTTATATATGGTAGGTGGGACGCTCACCATCCACTCACTCGATGTAGTGCTGCTTTCGGGTGACTGCCCTTTCCTCTCTTCCTTCCTTCTTTCCTTCTGAAGTCTTCTGTCTTTCTTTCCTTCATTCATTTCTCATCCTTATGCCTACAGGTGACTCTACACTACCTCTTCTGTCTTTTTTTCCTTCATTCTTTCCTCTTCCTTCTGTCTATGGATGATTCTACACTAAGTGACAAGCCAAATGGTTTCCTGTACACCAGGAAACCATGTACTACGCTGGGTGGTAACCATAAAACCAAATTATGGCGCCTGGAGGTAAAGTGGGTAATTAAGGCGCTCTGATCGGATTGAGCCTGTACAGGTGTATATCCAAGGAAAGCTTGGGGTTTATTGCTCACATAGTGCTACTCAGGGATGAGTGAGGCTGGTCACTCTCATCTTAAAAGTCAAGACCAACTTACATAGCCCCGGGCTCCTACGCTCCTCATAATATAAAGCTGTCCCAGCTCATCCCAATTCGTTTCATTTTTGTTTCATTTCATTTTTAAAGGCTCCAACGTGCTTGCATGTGTCGGCCATGGTCACCTAATGACGGCTCTCCACGCTGCACGATCCATTGCAGCCTCCCTGTTCAGTTCCTTAACCCTAAGGTCACACTTAATGACCTCATCCCATGTCTTTCTCAGTCTACCCCTCATAACCCCACCCCCAGTATTAACACTTCTCACCTTCCTCACCCAATTATCATCCCCCATCCTCTCCACATGTCCAAACCACCTCAATCTACTTCTCCTCATCACAACACCAATACACTCCAGTCCCATCCTACCTCTCAACTCTTCCATCGTAAACCCAGCCCCTCCAGGCCTTGGACGCAGGGACGCACTGCACATCCACCTAATCATTGTCATTTCTGTACGTCTGAGCCGTTGAATATCTTCCTCCTTCACTGCCCAGGTCTCACTACCATACACCATTACATTCCTAACACATGCTGCATACAAAGACCCCTTAGCACGTAGGGAGAGCCCTCTCAATGTCAGGAGAGGCAAGAGCTCCCTGAACTTCTTCCAACCACTTCTCACTCTAGCCACAGAGCTAGCTCCAGCCCCACCTCCAGCACACAACATGTCTCCCAAATAACAAAACTCTTCCACACACTCAAGAGATTCACCAGCAAGTTCAATCCTTTCACGTCTGACAATCTCCACTTGCTCACCCCGGCACGCCGTACACATAAAATCAGCATTATCTCGCAGTCTACTTCTGATACCACTACATCTCTTATGCACCCATTTATCACACACATTGCACAAGATGGAATTACTTCCCACACCCTTGTGGCAAACTGCACATGGCCACTCTCCCTCGTCTTTGACAGTACCACCATCAACCCTAGATATCATCACTTTTGTTTTATCTGCCTTTACCCTTAAATCCTTTTGCCCCATACCATCTCTCCACTTCCTAAACCTTTCCTCCGCCTCCCTTTCGTTCTCTGCAATCAACACCAAATCATCAGCATACAACAACTCCCACGGGAGTCCGTTTCTAAAGTCACGTGAAAGGGCTTCAAGTACCATGATAAACAACATGGGACTCAAGACTGACCCCTGATGCACACCAACATTCACAGAAAACTCATCACTCAAATCTCCATTCACTCTCACCTGGGTGTGAGCACCCACATACATGGCCATAACCACCCTAACCAGCCACTCCTCCAAGCCAAGCTTTCTCATTGCCCACTTCACCACCTCTCTAGGGACTCTGTCAAAGGCCTTTTCCAAATCAACAAAAACAAAATAAAGATCCCTTCTCCTACCAATATATTTTTCCTGAAGCTGTCGAACAATGAATATGGCATCAGTGGTCCCCCTACCTGGCATAAATCCAAACTGCATCTCATCAATATTCACTCTTTCTCTAATCATACCTTCTAAAACTCTCTCCATTACCTTCATTATCTGATCTAAAAGCTTTATACCTCTATAATTTCCTCTTTCCAGGGCATCACCCTTCCCTTTATACACATTTACAATTACACTCTTCAGCCAATCATCTGGGACAACACACTCATAAATAATCCTATTTATCAGGTCAGTGACTAAACTCACCCCTGTATCGCCTGAGGCCTTCAACATTTCGGCAGTCAACCCAGACACACCTGCTGCCTTCCCCACCCTCATCCTGCCTATTGCCTCACTCACAGTAGCAGTATCAATCAAAGGCCAAGGGCCAGACACTGGATCTGCTGGCTCCAAACCTTCCCTGTCCCAGTCAAACTCCTCATTCAACAACCGGTTATAATGCTCTCTCCATGCATCTTTAATATCCTCACTGTTCACCACTACCCTTCCTTCATCATTCTTCACACACTGCTCACCTATAATATCCCGATTATCCCTCTTCACCTGACCTGCCACCCTAAATATATTTTTCCTTTCCCCATGATTTAGGTTATCAAGTAATTGTTTCTGTGACTCAGACTTTGCCCTGTATATCTCTCTTCTAGCCCTATGCTTGGCAGCCAAATATTCTTCTTTGCTACCACCCTTCTTCCATTCCCAGAAAAGCCTTCTTTTCTCCTTAACTGCAGCTTCTATACCCTCATCCCACCACCAAGTTACTTTATGTCTTGGTGGTCCTCTTGTCCAACCGCATGTTACATCAGTAAATCTCAAGAAATTGTTCTTGAAGGCTCTGTACTGTTCATTAATGCCTGTCTACAGCTCCCTGTTCAGCCACCACTCTCCTCAACTTGCTATAGAAGGCATCCCTTACTACTTGGTTTTTCAGCTTCCATATTTTCCTCCTAGGTACATAAGTCTTCTTTTTCATCACTTGTTCTTTAAGCACCATATCACAAATCAATAGTTTGTGCTGCTGCACACACTCCTCACTTCCTATAACTTTAACATCCCTCACTAACCTCCTATTGGCCCTCCTAACCAGAAAATAATCTATCTGACTGCTATTTCCCCCAGACTCATACGTAATTAACCTACTGTCTCTTTTCCTAAAATATGTGTTGCACACAATCATGTCCGTTGCCTCCCCAAACTCGAGTATCCTTTCCCCTTCTGCATCCCTTAGACCATATGCACATCCCCCATGCACTCCTTCATAACCTTGTGCTGCTTCACCTACATGACCATTTAAGTCCCCTCCCAAAATAACTATCTCACCATCCCGCATACCACCCACTACACGTATTAAATCATCCCAAAATCTATCTTTCACTGATTCATCCAATCCTGCCTGTGAAGCGTATGCCGATATAATCGCAGCTATCTTTCTTCCCAACAGAATTTTCACTACCAATATCCTATTGCTTACTCTCAAAACATTCATAACATATTCCACCCATTTCTCCACAACCATCACACCAACACCTCCATATCCGTCTGTCCCCCCCTGCCAAATGGATTCCTTAATTACTCACTAAACCACCAGGCACCATAATTTGGTTATATGGTTACCACCCAGCATAGTAATGGTTTCCTGGCGTACAGGAAACCATTTGGCTTGTCACTCAGTGTAAAGTCACCCACATGCAGAAGGAAGAGGAAAGAGTGAAGGAAAGAAAGACAGAAGGAGAAGAAAGGAAGAGAGGAGAGGGCAGACACCCAAAGCAGCACTACAACGAGTGAGTGGATGGTGAGAGCCCCCACCTACCACAAAGCGCCCCCACCTACTGAAAATATATATACACATACAGTATACATACTTATATATATATATATATATATACACACAGTGAGTCCTCGAAACACGAAAGAGATAGGGACAAAAAAAAACTTTCGTAATCCGAAATCTCATATATCAGAATGATTTTCCCCATTGAAATATCCATATAAAGGGGGGGATGTGTTCCAGGACCCCATTGGACCCCCCATTAAAACTTTACCCCTCCTATTATGAAGTATGGAATTCACGTATACAGTACTATACCATTGTACAGACAAAAAAGTAAAACATACACCTAATTACTGTAGTATTAGTACACTTTAAGGAACTGTTGAACAAAGAGGATGGAAGTAATGCGAGTATAAGTGGCTGGGGAATGGCTGGGAGAAGGAGGGAGGTGAGAAGACAGAAAGAAATCAGTAGGACAGAAGTTGTGGAAGCAATGAAGAAAGTTAAATCGGGGAATGCCCCAGAAATTGATGGAGTGTGTGGTGAAATGCTGAAGCATGGGGGAGAGATAGTAGTAGAATGGATGTGGAAGATGTGCAGATTGACCTGGGAGGAAGGTAGAGTCCCGGAGGATTGGAAGTCAGGTATAATTAGTCCCTTGTACAAAGGAAAAGGGGAAAAAGAAGGGTGTGGTAATCATAGGGGCATTTGTCTTCTTAGTATAATAGGAAAAGTGTATGGTAGGACACTTACTGACAGAGTTAGAGAAAGAACAGAGAAATTAGTTGGAGAAGAACAGGGAGGCTTTAGGAAGGGAAGAGGTTGTGTAGATCAGATATTCATTCTTAGATCTTTAGTGGAAAAGTTTCTAGAGAAGGGAAAGAAGTTGTATGCGGCTTTCATGGATTTGGAGAAAGCATATGACGGTGGATAGACAAGGATTGTGGAAAGTGTTAAGAATATATGGAGTACATGGGAAGTTGTTGAATGCTGTGAAGAGTATGTACGATGGTGCGAAGGCTGCAGTGCATGTGGATGGTGAACTAAGTGAATTTTTCTCTTTGAAAGTTGGTTTGAAACAGGGATGTGTCATGTCTCCATGGTTGTTCAATCTGTACATGGATGGGGTAATAAAAGAGGTACAAGGTAGGGTAGTGGATGTTGGAGTGGCCCTGGTGAGAGAGGATAGTGTTTGGAAACTCCCTGTACTGTTGTTTGCAGATGATACTGTGTTGTTGAGTGAAGACGAAGGGGAGCTGCAAGGATTGGTGGATGAGTTTGGAAGAGTGTGTAAGAAACGGAATCTAAAGGTGAATGTAGGGAAGAGTAAAGTGATGGTCTTTGAGAGAGGTGAAGTCAGTGAATGTACAGCGAAGTTGGATGGTGAGGAACTGGAAAATGTGAGTACGTTTAAGTACTTGGGTAGTGTGATGAGTAAGGATTGAGGTTTAGAGGGTGAAGTGCTTGAAAGGGTACAGCTGGGAAGAAAGGTTGCTGGTTCTTTGAAAGCAGTGATAAGAAACAGGGAAGTGAGCATGGAAGTGAAAAAGTTACTACATGACAGTACTGTCATACCAACTCTAACGTATGGAAGTGAAGCTTGGACGTTGTTGGAAGGACACAAGTCAAGAGTGAGAGCAGTGGAAATGAGCTATTTAAGAGGAGCCTGTGGAGTCACATGGAGAGACAGGCTGACGAATGAGGATATAAAGAAGCGTCGTGGTGTGGATGTGGATGTGATAGGAAGCGTTATGAGGAACACACTGAGGTGGTTTGGCCATGTGGAGAGGATGGAGTGTGAAAGACTGACGAAGAGAGTGTATGTGAGTGAGGTGGAGGGAGGAAGAGGGAGGGGGAGGCCGAGGATGAGATGGAGGGATGGGTTGGAGAGGTATATGAGAGAGGGGGGTGTGAGTTGGGAGCAAGGCAGTGAAATGGCGAGTGACAGGATGACGTGGAGGTGATTTGTTTGTGGCCACCCCGAACGGGATTGAGGCGTCTGGCAATAGATAGACAGATAGACAGAGAAATACATACATACATATAGATAGAAAGATAGATAGATATATATAGAGATAGATAGACAGATAGATATATACATATATAGATAGATAGATAGATAGATATAGATACATAGATAGATACATATATATATAGATAGATACACACATACAAGTGCTTGTGAGCCCTTAGGGCCCCTCACACTTGCTCCTGTGGAGGGCTCTCGCATTTATGTGCAGTTCTAGTGTAACGTTGGCACTTGGACTTTTTGCATCTAACCAACTGACCGTGTTATTTGCGGCCTCGGGAATGGAACCCAAGTTGTCCGAACGCAAGTCCGAAGTACACACACAGACACATGGCTACTGCTACAGTTTATCTTAGTTCTACCTCTGGGCAATAAATGCTACGGAGATCCTATGGAGGGCTTCGGGAGCAGCATTTTTTGGTCAAAATGTGATTGCTCATTACATATAGTAAAAGTTTTCAATCGTGATGGGACCAAGTTTTTTCACATCAGCGATGTTTTTGCGATTTTTGTGCCAATTTTGGTGCTATTTGAATGTGTAGTTTCGGTTGCCCAAAATACACACATCCACACACACACACACACACACACACACCCATGACGCACCGAGGGGAACAGACGCACGTCGCCAGAACTCCATACCTGGCCAACTTGGCCAGTGGCATTACCTAAATTACTATCTTTATATGAGTCAAGCTCTGTATCAGGTTAGACTAAATGGTGTTTTAATATAAAAAAGAAGAAGTTTTAAGTAAGACTTGTTCAAACAGTAAAGAAAACAAAGTAGCGCAAGAATGCGCTAAATCAGCTGATCGTTTGTTTTGTCTACAACTGCACCAGAGAATGTAAGTACTATATGTGCTTTTAGTACTGCATAATGACCACATACTTTAGTAAAAGTAAAGGGGTAAAGGTAGAAAGCAGGATGATGATTTCTACAAATAACTGGTTGAAATGGAGAGTCACAGTAAACTGGTGGAATGAATACCCAGACTAGAGATTGTAAGAAACAGATGCACTTGCAAAATGAAGAAATAGAAAAATTAGGAAAGGAAGTCAACATGAAAGACACAAACATAGATGAGCTGCCAGTAGAATTGGGTTCACTTAGGAGAAATATTAGTGAAATGGCAAGTACAGTAGTAAACCATAAGAGTATTATGGAAGAGTTCAAAAATGATGGCAAGTACAGTAGTAAACCACAAGAGTATTATGGAAGAGTTCAAAAATGATACAGAGACTTAGGCAAGTAAGCAGTCTGATAGATTAGAGCAATGATATTGAAGAGAAGATAGAACTGGTGAATGAAGCTGTGCAAAGCTACAAAAATGATGTGGAAACCACATATGCTGAAATGGTGAAAGTAAAGAAAGACTTAGAAACAGGGGTGGAAGAAAAAAGCATTAAAAAGGAAGTGAAAAGAATAATCCAAAACAATCCTAAATTAGTCAGAGATTCAGCAGATATCAAGAAATCTAGAGTAATCACTGGTATAGAAGAGGAAGAAGTAAGAAACAAGATCTCAAGAGACAAAAAAGGAGTTGGCAAATGTAATGTGCATATTGAAAGAAGTATCAGAGGAAATCTGTAGTAAAGACATAGAAGAACACAAAAGGTTAGGGAAATATGAGAGAATCAAGTCAAGACCCCTAAAGGTAACCTTCAAGAGTGTAAACACTGTGGAGGAGATACTAAAAAATGCAAAGAATCTTGTGGAAAAATAGGTGTTCAAAAATGTATGGGTAAAAAGATGCCTAACACAAGAGGAACTGGAATTACTGAAAGAGAAAAGGGAGGAAGCAAAAACAAAAAATGATGGAAGATCAGAGGAGGAGAAGAATACATTTTTTTACAAAGTAATTCGATTGCAGGTACGAAAGTGGTACATAAACAGGAGGGAATAAAAAGGAGGAAGGTAGTGGAAGCATGTCATGATAAGTATATAAACAAGATGATTAAGTTGATGTACTCAAATGTGGATGGAATGGTATCTAACTTATTAGAGATGAATGATTATATCAGAGAAAATGAACCACATATAATATGCCTAACTGAAACAAAATTAACACCAAGGATATCAAATGACATCCTAAACTTGAGGAATATAATATATCGAGAAAAGATAGGAACTTAAAAGAAGGAGGAGGAATTATATTATTAACTAAGAAAAATCTAAAAATCAAAGAAATGGAACTAGATATACTCTCACAAGTAGAACTGATTGCAGTAGAGATCAATATGTCTGAAAGGAAAGTAATTGTAGCCAATTTGTACATGCCACCTAGATCAAACACATGGGAAAGAGGCGAATATGAGGACCTGGCAGAGAGTATAATTCAGAGTTTAAGAGCATTACTACATAGAATGGAAGAGAAATCAGAAAGAATTATACTAACTGGAGATTTTAATACAAATATAAATTGGAATACTCTAGATATAATAAGCCAAGAAAGCTGTTGGGACCAAAAGCTCCTGGATCTCGGGCAGGAGTTTTTCCTAACACAACATGTAAGGGAAAGCACCAGAAAAAGAGGACTCGATGTACCCTCAATGCTAGTTCTTATATTTACTAGGCAAGAAAACGATATTGACAATTTAATATATCACCCTCCATTCAGCAAAAGCAACCATGCAGTACTAAATTGCAACTTCAGGATTGCATATGACATAGTTAACAGCAATGAAAGTTACAAAAAGAGCCTAAACTATAAAAAGGGACACTATCATGACCTAAAGAAGTACTTCTTCGAAACTGATTGGGAAAAGGAGCTTAGAGGCCAAGATTTAAATGCTATATATAAAAAATTCTGTGAACTTTATGAAATAGGAGTCCAGAAGTACATCCCACAGCACAAAGAAGCAGAAAAGAAAATAAAGAAATGGTTCATTACAGAATGTAAAAAATCAAAAGAAAAAAAGAGATTTGTTGTGGAATAGATACAGAAGACACAATAGTGAAAGGGCATATAACAACTATAAACAGGCAAGAAACGATTATACAGGAATAAGGAGGGAAGCTCAAAAACAGTTTAAGGAGGATATCATAAATAAAAACAGTGATCAGCCGAAGCTATTTTACAGCTACATCCAAAGCAAAACCAAAGTAAAAGATAAAATACAATCCATTACGGACGAGGGAATCACCTATACACAAGAGAAGGATATTTGTGAAGCACTAAATAAGAATTTCCAATCAGTTTTTACAGAAGAAAACAATTTTGAGAGGGATTATGTGGAATATGCTTGCCCACACATACTACCAGATATACAAACATCAGAAAAAGTTATACAGGAGGAGTTAAGTAAATTAGACGAAGGAAAAGCAAATGGTCCTGATGAAATTTCATGTTGGGTGCTACATGAATGTGCAAAGAAATTAAGTAAATCATTATCTTTATCCATCCATCCATCATCCAATCCTACGTTGCCCCATGAGGAGCGTAGGAGCCCGGGGCTAGGCAGCTGGTCCTGACATTTAAGATGAGAGTGACCAACCTCACTCATCCCTGAGTGGCATTACATGAGCAATCAACCCCAACTATCCCTTGGATATAAACCTTCACCGGCTCAATCCGACTGGAGCACAATAATTACCCACTAAACCACCAGGCGCCAAAATTTAGTTAATGGTTACCACCCAGCGTAGTAAATAGTTTCCTGGTGTACAGGAAACCATTTGGCTTGTCACTCAGTGTAGAGTCACCCATAGGCAGAAGAAAGAGGAAAGAATGAAGGAATGAAAGATAGAAGAGGGAGTGTAAAGTCACCCGTAGGCAGAAGGACGAGGAAAGAATGAAGGAAAGAAAGATAGAAGAAGATGAAAGGAAATCGCAGTTTTCAAGAAATCCTTAAGACAAGGTAAACTACCTGATATTTGGAAGAAAGCAAACATTGTTCCCTTATTCAAGAAAGGGAATAGACAAAATCCACTCAACTACGACCAGTATCACTAACCAGTGTTGTAAGCAAGGTATTAGAAAAGCTTATAAGAAAAGCCTGGGTGAATCATCTAGAAGAACACAGTATGATAACAGAAAGACAGTTTGGTTTCAGAAAAGGAAAATCATGTGTTACTAATCTGTTGAGTTACTACGACAGAGTAACAGCCACATTACAGGAAAGAGAAGGATCAGTGGACAGTATCTATTTAGATTCAAGAAAGCATTTGACACAGTACCACACCAAAGACTTTTATGGAAATTGTACCATCAAAGAGGAATTCGAGGCAAACTGTACTGTTGGATGCAAGATTTTCTCATAAAATAAGACATGAGAACAGAACAGCAAGATTTTCTCATAAAAAGAGAAATGAGAACAGTACTCCCATGTGGTAGGTGGTGGCGACCATCATCCACTCACTTGATGTAGTGCTGCCTATTTCTTCCTTAGCCTTTACCATTCTTTTTCTGTGCCTGCCCTCCTCTCTTCCTATTTCTCCCATCTTTCCTGTCACTTCTTATTGCTTTTCTTTCCCTTACAGGTGGCTTTACATCGAGTGACAAGCCAAATGGTTTCCTGTATGCCAAGAAACCATTTACAACGCTGGGTGGTAACCATATAACCAGACCATACGTGCTCCCTACGTGTCAGCAAGTGGGTTGGTGGAGGGTTAGTGCCCCTCCCCGTAAAACAAATAACTCAAAGTCAAATGACCACCCCTTACGGGATTATGGCATCTGGCAATAGATAGATAGATAGATAGAACAGTACTAAGGGGAAATTACTCATCATGGAGAGAAGTGACTAGCGGAGTTCCACAGGGCTCAGTGCTGGCACCAATCATGTTTTTAGTGTATATAAATGATAAAGAGAGTAACTCTGGAAATGAAAGCTATCTAAATATGTTTGCAGATGATGCAAAAATACAAAGGAGAATTACTAACACAGACTCTTGTAAAGAGCTACAAGAAGAATTAAATAAACTACATGAATGGAGACTCCTGTAAAGAGCTACAAGAAGAATTAAATAAACTACATGAATGGAGTAATACATGGCAAATGGAATTCAATGTGGACAAGTATCATGTAATGAAGTTTGGTAAAAGTGGAAAAGACCAGATTGGGATTATTTCATTCATTCATCCATTGCCAGACGCCATGTATCCCAGACGGGGTGACCAAGGGCTTAGAGTTAATTGTTTTACAGGGAGGGGCACTAATCCTCCACCAACCCCACTTGACACGTAGGGAGAACGTTATATGTTAGGAAATAAAACCCTACACACATCAGAAAGAGAAGGACCTAGGTATGATTATCAATAAAAGACTATCTCCGGCTGATCACATCAATAAGAAGGTACGGAACATGTATACACTGCTTGCAAACATGAAAATAGCGTTCACATACATATATGAAGACATGCTAAGAAAGATAATAACATCATTCATCAGACCAACCCTGGAGTATGCATCAGTAGTCTGGAGTCCTCATATCCAAAAACACATAGACAAGATTGAAAAAGTTCAAAGGGCCGCTGCTAGATGGGTACCAAGCTTAAGGGATCTAAGCTATGAAGAAAGATTATAAAAGATGATTCTACAAACACTACAGGAGAGAAGGAAAAGAAGTGACATGATTATGCTACAAAAATGCATATCAGGGAAGGAGAAAATAGACATAAATGATTACTTAACCTATGGGGATGCATCAGCAAGAGGACACTGCAAAAAACTGCATAAAAAGAGAGGTGATAAAGACGTAAGGAAATTTAGTTTCCCAAATAGAGCAATTGATCAGTGGAATGCACTACCGAATGAAATAGTGTGTGCCAAAACAATTAACAAATTTAAGGATATGTACGATAAATATGGTTTAAAACATGGGACAGTACGAGCTTGACTCATTCCTGTAAAGATACAATTAGGTAAGAACAATTAGGTAAGAACACACACACACAAACTAGTGCTATAGCATGTTATATATACATATATATATATATATATATATATATATATATATATATATATATATATTATGTATTATATATATATATATATATATATATATATATATATATATATATATATATATATATATATATATATATATATATATATACACAATGGAGTCTCTCTTATCTGAAAATCATGGGACTTTCAAAGTTTCCTTTAATTGATTTTTTCGGATAAAAGGTAGGATACAAGGGAACGGTATTGTACTCACCCATCACCCATTTCTGGTGACGTCTAGCCCACCACCAGCACCAGCACCCCAAAAGTCACTCAACCATCACCAAAATACTTAATACACTATAGTAACTATGTATGTAACTTCACTTTTATAACTGTAATAGAAACTGTCAACTTAAATAAATCTTCACTCAAATAAACTTTAATAAACCTTCACAATTCACTGTAAGCAATTCAAAAATATCTTAAACCTAATTGTTTTTTTCATATTATGTTTCCATATTCAATCATTTCCACATCAACTCCCACATCATCCAAATCTTCGAATGTGGTAGATGCAAATGAGAGAGTGGGCAACTCGCTCTAGTGACTAGCGGAGCAACTGTAAACTAATGCTAGTGGCACGAAACAAGCCCACCGTGTTTGAATTTTCAGAGAGATTTCAGATTTTTGCGGTTAACTGAAATGAGAACGTTTTAGTAAAACTTACGGTTAATGGCATATTACGGTTAAAAGAATTTCAGATAAAAGAGATTCGACTGTATATATATATATATATATATATATATATATATATATATATATATATATATACAGTCGAGGGGGGGACACCCCCCTGCGGCGGGGGGGACACAATCTGGCCGCACTATGGGGTGGTACTACTACTCTGCGGCCAGGTTGTGTTAGGAAGAATACTGCCACCGTATTCCCTGCGTGTCGTGAAAGGCGACTAAAAAGGGCGGGGTGAGGGGACTAGGGATCCCCTCCTCTGTTTTTTGATTCCTAAAAAGAGACAGGCCAGAGAAAGGGATGGGGGATGGAGTTATCCCCGTACCCTGAAGACTGGGTCTATGAATGTGCGTGGATGTAGTACAGTTGAGGCTAAAAAGGAGAAGATTGGAAGAATGTTTGTGAGAAGAAAGTTGGATGTGTTAGCTTTGAGTGAAACGAAGATGAAAGGGAAGGGTGAGTCTATGTTTGGAAGTGTGAATGGAAGATTGTCAGGTGTTGATAGAGGAAGGGCAAGAGAAGGTGTGGCCTTGTTAGTGAGTCCGGAAGTACAGCAGTGTGTGATTGAATGGAAGGTGGTGTCATCGAGACTGATGTGGGTGAAAGCGAAATTTGAACGTGAGTTGTGGGTGTTTGAGAGTGCATATTGGCCTGGTAGTGAAAGGGATGAAGAAGAGAGGGAGTCTTTCTGGAATGATGTTGGTGAGTGTCTGCAGAGTTTTGGAGCGAATGTGAATGTGGTAATGATGGGAGATCTGAATGCTAGAGTGGGAAATGTAGCAGTTGAAGGTGTAGTTGGTATGCATGGTGTGCCTGGAAGAAATGAAAATGGGGAACGAATGATAGCGATGTGTGTTGAGCGAGAGATGGTGATTGGAAATACGCTGTTTGAGAAGAAAGATATTTATAAGTATACATGGGTGAGACAGGAGGGTGGAAGGGTTGTTGATAGAGCTTTGATGGACTATGTGGTTGTGTCTAGGAATGTAATAGGAAGATTGTTGGATGTGAGAGTTCTGAGAGGGGAGGGTGGAGGTATGTCTGACCACTACCTGGTGGAGGGAAAGTTAAGAGTAGGTAAGAGATGGGTGAGAGCTAGGAGGGTTAGGTGTGGCAGGGAGGTTTTGAAAGTATGTGAGTTGGATAAAAGAGAGAAAGAGATAGAGTATCAGGAGAAATTGAAAGATGAGTGGAACGCACTGAAAGATCAGGAAAATGGCAGTGTGGAGGAGGAATGGCAGTTGTTTAAGAGTGCTGTGGTGGGGCATACAGAAGAGGTGTGTGGTGTGAGACGTGTGGGTGGTGGTGTAAGAAAAGGAAGTGAATGGTGGTGCGAGGAAGTAAGTATGGCTGTGGCTGAGAAGAGACATGCATATGAAGTGTGGCTGCAGAGGAAGGATGAGATGTCATATGAAAGGTATAAGGAAAAGAGGAATAGGGCGAGAAGGGCTGTGCGTGATGCTAAAGTGGCAGCAGATGAGAGGTGGGGTAGGCGGCTTACAGAGAATTGTCAACAGAATAAGAAAATGTTTTGGAAGGAGGTGAAAAGGGTGAGAAAGGGAGAGTCTGGGAAGGAAGAACGAGTAAAAGCAGAGGATGGAAGGATGTTAATTGAGATGGATGCAGTAAGGATGAGATGGATGCAGTAAGGAAGAGATGGGCAGAGTATTCTGAAAGATTGTTAAATGTAGAGGAGGAAAGGGTGGCTGAGACTGTGGCAGATGGAAGGGTGCAAGGAATAAATGTGTTGGGAGAATTGAATGATTCTTTGATCACGAAGGAGGAAGTGGAGAAGGCAGTAAAGGAGATGAAAACAGGGAAAGTTGCAGGTATGGATGGGTGTGCTGTTGAATGCCTGAAGAGTGGTGGAGTGACCATTGTTGACTGGTTAGTAAGATTGTTGAATGTGTGCTTTGTGAAAGGTATGGTGCCAATTGACTGGGCAAGTGCTTGTGTGGTCCCGTTGTATAAAGGCAAGGGTGATAAGTATGAATGGACTAGCTTTAGGGGTATAAGTCTGTTGAGTGTTGTAGGTAAGGTTTATGGTAGAGAGTTAATTATGAGAGTTAGAGAGGGTACAGAGGGAGTGATTGGTGAAGAGCAGTGTGGCTTTAGGAGAGGGAGGGGATGTGTGGATCAGGTGTTTGCTGTGAGACAAGTGTGTGAAAAGTATTTAGCGAAAGGCAAGGATGTGTTTTGGGCATTCATGGATTTAGAGAAAGCGTATGATAGATATTCATTCTTAGATCTTTAGTGGAAAAGTTTCTAGAGAAGGGAAAGAAGTTGTATGCGGCTTTCATGGATTTGGAGAAAGCATATGACAGGGTGGATAGACAAGGATTGTGGAAAGTGTTAAGAATATATGGAGTAGATGGGAAGTTGTTGAATGCTGTGAAGAGTATGTAAGATGGTGCGAAGGCTGCAGTGCGTGTGGATGGTGAACAATGTGAATTTTTCTCTTTGAAAGTTGGGTTGAAACAGGGATGTGTCATGTCTCCATGGTTGTTCAATCTGTACATGGATGGGGTAATAAAAGAGGTACAAGGTAGGGTAGTGGATGTTGGAGTGGCCCTGGTGAGAGAGGATAGTGTTTGGAAACTCCCTGTACTGTTGTTTGCAGATGATACTGTGTTGTTGAGTGAAGATGAAGGGGAGCTGCAAGGCTTGGTGGATGAGTTTGAGAGAGTGTGTAAGAAACGGAACCTAAAGGTGAATGTAGGGAAGAGTAAAGTGATGGTCTTTGAGAGAGGTAAAGTTAGTGAATGTACAGCGAGGTTGGATGGTGAGGAATTGGAAAATGTGAGTACGTTTAAGTATTTGGGTAATGTGATGAGTAAGGATGGAGGTTTGGAGGGTGAAGTGCTTGAAAGGGTACAGCAGGGAAGAAAGGTTGCTGGTTCCTTGAAAGCAGTGATAAGAAACAGGGAAGTGAGCATGGAAGTGAAAAAGTTACTACATGACAGTATTGTGATACCAACTCTAATGTACGGTAGTGAAGCTTGGACATTGTTGGAAGGACACAAGTCAAGAGTGAGAGCAGTGGAAATGAGTTATTTAAGAGGAGCCTGTGGAGTCACGTGGAGAGACAGGCTGACGAATGAGGATATAAAGGAGCGTTGTGGTGTGGATGTGGATGTGATAAGAAGCGTTATGAGGAACACACTGAGGTGGTTTGGCCATGTGGAGAGGATGGAGGGTGAAAGACTGACGAAGAGAGTGTATGTGAGTGAGGTGGAGGGGGGAAGAGGGAGGGGGAGGCCGAGGATGAGATGGAGGGATGGGGTGGAGAGGTATATGAGAGGGGGGTGTGAGTTGGGAGCAGGGCAGTGAAATGGCGGGGGACAGGGCGACTTGGAGGCGATTTGTTTGTGGCCACCCCAAACGGGACTGAGGCGTCTGGCAATAGATAGATAGATAGATAGTATGATAGAATTGATAGGGAGGCTTTGTGGACTGTTTTAAGATTGTATGGACTTGATGGCAGGCTACTAAAAGGGGTGAAAAGTTTTTATGTAAATAGTAGAGCGTGTGTAAGAGTGGGAAATGCTGTGAGTGACTGGTTTCCTGTGAGAGTGGGGCTGCGACAGGGATGTGTGATGTCGCCTTGGTTGTTTAATATTTACATGGATGGTGTTGTAAGGGAGGTGAATGCAAGAGTTTTAGGTGGAGGTCTGAGTCTGGTGAATGTTGATGGTGGAGAGTGGAATCTGAAGCAGCTGCTGTTTGCAGATGATACTGCACTGGTGGCTGATTCAGAGGAGAGATTGAGACAGTTGGCAGAGGAGTTTGGAAGGGTGTGTGAAAGGAGGAAATTGAAAGTAAATGAGAATAAGAGTAAAGTGATGAAGTGTACGAGGTTGGTAGATGGTAGGGGGATGAATATAGCTTTGAATGGCGAGTTGCTTGAGGAGGTAGAGTGTTTTAAATATCTAGGGTCACATGTTGCTGTGGATGAAAGAATAGATGCAGAAGTGAAATTTAGAATAAATGAAGTAGGAAAGGTGCTGGGAGGAATGAAAAAAGTGTTTAGACGTCGTTCGCTTAGAATGGATGTAAAGAGAAGGTTGTATGAGGGTGTTGTGGTACCGACTGCGTTATATGGGGCTGAAACATGGAATATGGGTGTAGCAGAGATGAAAAGTTTGAATGTAATGGAGATGAGGTGTCTGAGGAGTATGTGTGGAGTGACGCGTATGGATCGAGTGCGAAATGATGAAGTGCGAAGGAGAACTGGTGTTGTTCGGGAGATGGCTGGTAGAGTTGAGCAGAGGGTGTTGCAATGGTTTGGGCATATGGAGAGAATGGATAATGAGCGATTGGTGAAAAAGATAACTAGATCTGATGTGAGAGGTGTAAGGCTGAGAGGAAGACCACGAATAGGATGGATGGACAGTGTGAAGAGAGCACTGGATGCGAGAGGGATGTCTGTTGAGCAAGGAAGAGTGGCTGTGTGTGACAGAAATAAATGGAGAGAAATTGTGAATGAATAAGTGATGATGCAGCCCTGAGGGGATATTCTCCCGCATCTGGCCTGATCAGCTAGTCAGGTCAGGTGCGGGTAAGGGGATGGGTCTGTTATGATGTGGCAGGGGTAAACCAGCTCTGCTGTCAGGCCCTGCTGTGGATGTCACTGATTGCATTGTGCAGTTGACCCTTGTGGTGTGGTGCGGTGAGGATCTGTCTGTTCTCCCCTTGGGGCTACGATGCGAATGAATGTGTTTGAATGGATCAGTAAATGGGGAGTGTGTCGTCCTGTCTCGGCTACCTCCTTTTCCTTGGGGGAAGAAGCCTTGGTATGTATATATATATATATATATATATATATAAGCAACGTTGAGTCTGGTTAGTTCTTGGATGGGTGACCGCCTGGGAACACCAGATGCTGTTGGCATCCATACGTGTCAAGTGGGGTTGGTGGAGGATTTGTGCCCCTCCCTGTAAAACAATTAACTCTAAGCCCTTGGCCACCCCGTTTGGGATACATGGCGTCTGGCAATGAATGAATGAATATATATATAGCATAACCTCACTATACCAGACTAATTGGAGTCCAAGCCATTCCGAATAGAGCGAAATTCTGATAAAAGTGACATCCGAACTTCCCCCTGCTTACCTGGACTTTTTTCGATATATCAGATCACAACTTCTTTTTTTCATTAGCACTGTTGCTTCATTACTTGTTATCTAACTCATATCCAGCAATCTACATCCTCAAGATACTGACCCAATCCAATGCCCATCCAACGCCCATCATCAAGGTCACGACAACCACCCAATGCCCATCCAACGCCCATCATCAAGGTCACGACCACCATCCAATGCCCATAATCAAAGTCACAACAACCATCCAATGCCCATCCAACGGCCATCATCAAAGTCACAACAACCACCCAATGCCCATCATCAAAGTCACAACAACCACCCAATGCCCATCATCAAAGTCACAACAACCACCCAATGCCCATCATCAAAGTCACAACAACCACCCAATGCCCATCATCAAAGTCACAACAACCACCCAATGCCCATCATCAAAGTCACAACAACCACCCAATGCCCATCCAGCGCCCATCATCAAGGTCACGACAACCACCCAATGCCCATCCAACGCCCATCATCAAAGTCACAACCACCCAATGCCCAATGTCAAGGTCACGACAACCTACCCAAACATCCTCATCCTTCACCATCCCCCTGCCCAAGATGGACTGAGGTCAGGCAGTCCAGACCATTTCCGGCTTTACTGGACTTTTCGTGATATATAAGAATTTAGTCAGGTAGGCTCCTTAAGTCCAATAAAAGCGAAGTCCGTTATATTGAGGCTTTACTGTACATATATATATATATATATATATATATATATATATATATATATATATATATATATACTGTATATACATATATACATATATATATATATATATATATATATATATATATATATATATACATATATATATATATATATATATATATATATATACATATATATATATATACACACACACACACCACATCCCCCACTATTCGACAGGGATGCATTCCATTAAAAGTGGTTGAATAATGAACTGGTCGAATAACAAATCGATTCTTATCCCAAAAGACTGTTAAGAAATAGGAGGGTTAGGTTCCTCACCACCTTTGTCACTCAAAAAATATCCAATATACATGGAAAAAATACCGGTATATATTAACAAAAGTGACACAGGGATTTGAAGTGTTTTCTTAATAGACCTACATTCTCAAAGAAAATTATCTTAGTACTACATACATTTCAGATGACTGACATTTGATTTTCGATCAAAAAATTTTTGGAGAACAAATGAAATATACCTACTTAGCGATATTAAAGAAAGCCACCTGAATGCCTCCAATGGTGTGTTTATTGCCTATCCCACTGACTGGACATGACATCACCACACCAAACAAACTCAAATGTACTGATATTCAATTTAAAACCATAAATAGCAGTGGAAGCCTAACTGGAAGCGCTGAAACCTAACTGGGGGGTTTTGCCCCCAGGACCTCCCAGTGATTATAACCTACCTAACCTAGTGCAAACTAAGATGTGCATTCCGTAAAACTGGCACCAAACAGTATTGTGCATTAAGAGCATTCATTAATCATTGGCTCAGTCATTACCGGGGTTGCCATTTGATATTTTTCAATATTAATGTGGCTAATATGGTAATGAAAAATTCATCTGGTAATGAATCAGCATGATCCATTACCAAATGGATTTTTCACATGTATGAAGATACAGAGGATGGAGTCACTGGATTATCTCCTTTCTTTCATTAATCTGCTACCCTACATAGTGCAAAAATAATCAACATGCTGCTAATTATATGGAGAGTGATTATTTCCATTTGTATATATAATTTGTGAAGAATAAATGCTTGCTTTAAGAATTTGGTAATGAAAAGTAAAATCTGGTAATGAAAACTGAGGAGTTTGGTAATGTGGCTAAGTTCAGATCTGGCAACCCTGATCGTCACTCGACCATGCGATGGCGAAACGCTCACTCAGGTTGGTGAGCACATAACTATGCCTGACAAGGGTAGTAGTAAGGGTCTTAAGGGGAGCCACAATGGTGTTGCAGTATTCCACGAGGCCAAAAGGAAATGCAGATGGATGAAGCAGCAACCGATCAGCAGCACAGAACGCAAGAGACAGGCAGCTCAGCCAGTTTGTCTGGTGATGTATGGTTTGAAGTGTCGAAATGGTGGGGATAACCATGTTGAACAACAAATATCAAAACAATAAATTGTCGAATAACAATCGGTCAAAAAACAAGTTTCGTGTGTGTGTGTGTGTGTATACAGTGCTCGTCAGAAGTATGGAGCGCCCTGCGTCCCTCCTAAGAAACAAACCTTTCAACATTGAAAAAACATATAAATAATGCATTTTATTTACCTTTAGTGCATCGTAGGGTAGCCTTTACGTTTCTTCACGGACCTGAGACGTCTTGGAGGTGAAAGGGCGAGGCTCCTGAGGTGCTGGAGGGGTATTTTGTCCCAGGAGTCACGAATGGCGGCTTCCAGCTTAGGCAGAGAGCTCACGTCCTTCCCTTGGAGACTCTTCTTTACGAGGTACCAGAGGTTTTCAATCGGGTTGAGGTCTGGGCTATTTCCTGGCCAGTCTTTCATGAATGATACCTCGCAGTCATGAAGCCAGTTGGTGACTGATTTGGCCTTGTGAGCAGGTGCACTGTCCTGCTGAAACACTCGTGCACCTGTTAGCTCGAAGGAGTCTGATCACACAGAAGCTCCAGGTAAACATCCTGATTCACTCTGAGGTTCTTTGGAAGTACAACAAGCTTCCCCAAACCCTTCCCTGAGAAACAACCCCATACCATGAGTGAATCAGGATGTTTTACTGTGCTTTCCACATACCGTGGGTCAAGTGGGTCACTACCTTTGCGTCGATACACACGTGCTTCTCTGTTACAGGTAACACTAAACGTTGCCTCATCAGACCACAACACTGACAACCATTGCTTCTCACCCCAGTTTAGATATTTATAGCAAAGGCAAGCCTACGAATTCTCTGGCTCTTGGTGAGAAGAGGCTTTTTCACAGTCCTATGACTTGTGTAACCAAGCTCATGCACCCTACGAGACACTGTTCTCACTGACACCTCACCAAACACTTCCAGGTTGCTCTCCTTAATTTTCCTTGCACTCACATGAGGATTAAACTCCACTGCACGTTTTAAAACATTAACAGACCTTGAGGAAGTTATCCTAGGCCTACCAGACCACAGTTTCTTTGTAGGAACTTCACCACTGTTTTCCACCCGAAACCGCGCACACCAACGACGCACTGTCGATCGTGCCACACCAACCAATTCACTAATTTCCTTTGTCTGGTGGCCTGCCTCCTTTAGAGCAATGATCTGGGATATGATTTCACTCGATAGTTCACAGGTAGGTGCAATAACAAAGTTGTGAAGGCCAAAACACTGCGGGACACTCGGTAAAAAATGGCGCAATTTGAGAGGGACACTCGGCGGAGTTCCTCTCTCTCAGGCAGCCCATGGGCGACTGAGGCGGGAACCAACCAGCGCGTTGGAAGGCCTCAGGCTACCGTGACGTCATGCTCGGAGCTCAAACTTGTGGCTCAATTTTTACCCCCAAAAATGGGTGATTCTTTTTGGGCCATAAGTATAGAACGCCCGGCGGACAATGCTGAATACTTTTGACGAGTACTGTATATATGTGTGTGTATATATATATATATATATATATATATATATATATATATACTGTGTATATATATATATATATATATATATACTATATATATATATATATATATATATATATATATATATATATATACATGTATATATATATATATATATATATATATATATATATATATATATATATATATATATATATATATATATATATATATATATATATATATATATATATATATATATATATATATATATATATATATATATATATATATAGATATATATATATAGATATATATATATATATACTGTGTATATATATATATATATATATATATATATATATATATATATAGACAGTATATATATATATATATATATATATATATATACAGTTCGCTCGCACAGTGCATGAGAGATTGGGCGGTCCGCGACCTCGCGCAATGCGAATTTGCGCACTGAGAATACATAATCCTATGGGAAAAATAGCATATGGGCAGTACCCCGTCATACCTGGACCTTTTTTGGCCCTTAGAGACATAATAAAGGTCAAATTTTTCAGACACTGTACTACAGATATAGCAACAATAACAAAAATATGGGCAGTCACCATAACAACAGTAGACAACAGGCCTGATGGACTTAAATAACAGGAGTTCCGAGGCGCAGCAACACATTTAGAGTGCCCCCGCCGCCACCCTGGCCGCACCACGTTGTTTAACGGTTGCCAATGTTGTATTATTCAAGGTTTTGACCAAGAAATTTATGGCCTGTTGAATGTTACATAGACTTCAAGAATGCAGCAACAGTCAGTATAGTGGCAGTTGCAGGTATGCCAGGTGAAACAGGTGAGTCAGGTGGGGCTGTGGAAGTGAGAGGGAGGCGGCTGGTGAGTCAGGTGGGGCAGTGGAGGAGGAGGGGATGGCGGCAGGCGAGTCAGGGGAGGTGGTAAGGGGAGGATCCTCCCTCTCCTTCTCACTACTTTTTACATCTTTGGCAATTTCCTTCATCTCTTCTTGCTTGTTTGTTTCATTCCTCATATTGTTATGGACGAACAGGCAGTATAACAACTTGGTATTAACGAAATTACCGTCATTATTATAGAAACTGGGTATCTATTCTAACTTACTGTTATTGCTGAAAAAATTATTGTCGAAGTTGTTACTGTAGACTCCTCTTAAGCACCTTCCCCACGAGCCTCTAGGTCACTATTTGCGTGTTGTGTGGGGGTGGGGGTGGCATACTCATGGAAAATGGCATTTTTGAGCCACTCCTAGCCTTTACCTCGCATTTTGTGAGGTAAACTCACACATTCAAGGTTTATGGTATTATTTTTGGTCATGCGCACAATGTGATTCGTACACTCTGAGCTCACGCAGTAGGCGAGCGAACTGTATATATACACATATACACACACACACAGTAAACCCTCGATATAACGAACCCCGGTACTGCGAATTTCGGATATAACAAACGGCCAAATCACGACCAAACTTCCCCTGGATTTTGCGAACAAAGGTTGCTAAATGAGATGGAAGTTCGGGAATCAGCCCAAGGTGACAACAGCATCACTTCCTGGCACAGTAAGTGTACTTCAACAGCATCCCTCCCTGGCACAGTAAGTGTACTGTAACAGTACTACATTATACTGTATTCTTTATTAGATATTGTATTTATATGTACAACTTCATACAGTACTGTATTTACACGTACAACTTCATAAACAATGAATTCTCAATGTAAAACTTCATATAGTTTAGGTTATGTCTGAGCACGTAGGACCGAACAACTCCCCTTATACAGTGGGTACCCGAGTTTAGCGTCTGCTTTATTCTGGCCGAACCACACCGAACACGATTATTGCTGAACTCGCAATATATATATTTACATGTAAATAGCCGTGTTCTCTCCGACTCATGGCAGTATCCATTCATATTTACTTCTTAGTCCACGTTATTCTCTCATATAAAACTATAAGCAGTCTGCTGCATAACACAGTATAGTTTTAGCAAGGTTTAGACTCGATAAAGGCCATTTGTAACATACACAAGAAGATATTTTCATACATAAAAATCGTCATGGCCAACATCATGCTTCACTCCACCAGTTCCTTCTAACTTGTGGCAACATCCCATTTGCCTCTTGCCTTTCTCAACTGCCTCTATAATTTATTGCATAACACAGAAAAATTTAAGCAAGGCCTGGACACAATAAAATGCGTAAGTAATCAAAAAACACAAATTCTTACGGTCAAAGTCGATGGTATCCATCCTGATTCACTTAGCTCACCCGACTCGATGTGACTAAATACCGAATCGGCACTTTCAGTTGGAAAATATTTTAATTTTTTTTGCCACGGAGGTTCATACACACCTAATTATCTGAAATATGGTCAAAAAATTTTGCTTAATATAACTTAATATAAAAATTAGGTTTCAGAGCAAAAATGCACCAGTGTTAGCAGATATTCCCTATCAGATCATCAGCACTTCTGTTTTTCATAAATATTCATTTTGAGTATAAGTTAATGTATCTGCACTGTAAATCAATATTTATACAAAACAAAAGTCTGTCAAGGCGAGTTATCAAGCTGGAGGCAAAACACTTCCCTTAACTTTAGCAAATTTTCACTCTGATTCCAGATTTTCTCTTAATAATTAAATTAAACACAAATTTTTGACTGGACTTCATATAATAGGCGTGTGAACATATATGGTGATGAAAATCTATCTATCTATCTATTGCCAGATGCCTCAATCCTGTTTGGGGTGGCCACAAACAAATCGCCTCCATGTCGCCCTGTCCCCCGCCATTTCACTGCGCTGCCCCCAACTCACGCCCCCCTCTCTCATATACCTCTCCACCCCATCCCTCCATCTCATCCTCGGCCTCCCCCTCCCTCTTCCCCCCTCCACCTCACTCACATACACTCTCTTCGTCAGTCTGATGAAAATATTAAAATATTTTCCAGTTAAAACTGCCAATTCGGTCCAAGATCGAAATCACATTTGGTGATTGCGTGTTTGTATCTCGGTCAGCTGATGAGTGCTTGGCTAACCTTGTGGTGTTCCTTTCTTTGCTCACTCTCCTCATTTTCCTCGGCTTTTCTGATCTTCTCCTATCATATTCTCCACATTCTCATCAACAACTGACTAACCATCCATTCTTACGATTGTAGCTAGCAAAATACTACTGAGCACAAGAGGAGTGTCCGCTAATGATGAGAGGGGGAGATTTTAGCAGTCTCCGCTAAACTTGAGAATCGCTAGACTTGCATTGTGCTGAACTTGGGTACCCACTGTATAGCGAACTGAGTTTGGTAATCCCTTGGAAATACCAACCCCTCGCATATAGCAAACTTTTGGATATAGTAATCCATTCCTTTTCCCAATTAGTTCATTATTTCGAGGGTTTACTGTTTATATACATATCATTCATTTTTTCAGTCACCATCCAATCCTACATTACCTCATGAGGAACGTAGGAGCCCGGGCCTATATATATATATATATATATATATATATTTATTTATATACAGAAGAAATATGTGCAGCATGTGATGTGGTCTGTGGGATGAAGAGAAGACGGAGGGGTGTGCATGGAACAGCGTGGTGGAATGAGGAGGTGAGACAGGCTGTGGCACAAAGAAGAAAGCATACAATGAATGGATGAGAAATAGGGGTGTGGAAGAAGTTGAGAAGTGGAAGAGAAAGTTATATGTAGAAAGAAAGAGGGAGGTGAAAAGATTAGTAAGAGTAGGAAGAGAGCGGATGAGGAATTTGGAAGGAACTTGAGTGTAAAGTGGAGAGACTGTAAGAAAATGTTCTAGAAAGAGGTGAAAAGAGTAAGACAAGGTGGAAGTGAAGGTAGCAGAGGAGAGAAAGATAAAAATGGTAGATTACTAGTGGAGAAGGGAGAAAAAGTGAGCAGGTGGAGAGAGCACTTTGTTGAACATAGAGAATGGAAGTAATGCGAGTATAAGTGGCTGGGGAATGGCTGGGAGAAGAAGGGAGGTGAGAAGACAGGAAGAAATCAGTAGGATAGAAGTTGTGGAAGCAATGAAGAAAGTTAAATTGGGGAAAGCCTCAGGAATTGATGGAGTGTGTAGTGAAATGCTGAAGTATGGGGGAGAGATAGTAGTAGAATGGATGTGGAAGATGTGCAGATTGACCTGGGAGGAAGGTAGAGTCCCGGAGGATTGGAAGTCAGGTATAATTATTCCCTTGTACAAAGGAAAAGGGGAAAAAGAAGTGTGTGGTAATCATAGGGGCATCTGTCTTCTTAGTATAATAGGAAAAGTGTATGGTAGGATACTTATTGACAGAGTTGGAGAAAGAACAGAGGAATTAGCTGGAGAAGAACAGGGAGGCTTTAGGAAGGGAAGAGGTTGTGTAGATCAGATATTCATTCTTAGATCTTTAGTGGAAAAGTTTCTAGAGAAGGGAAAGAAGTTGTATGCAGCTTTCATGGATTTGGAGAAAGCATATGACAGGGTGGATAGACAAGGATTGTGGAAAGTATTAAGAATATATGGAGTAGATGGGAAGTTGTTGAATGCTGTGAAGAGTATGTATGATGGTGCTAAGGCTGCAGTGCGTGTGGATGGTGAACTGAGTGAATTTTTCTCTTTGAAGGTTGGGTTGAAACAGGGATGTGTCATGTCTCTATGGTTGTTCAATCTGTAGATGGATGGGGTAATAAAAGAGGTACAAGGTAGGGTAGTGGATGTTGGAGTGGCCCTGTTGAGAGAGGGAAGTGTTTGGAAACTCCCTGTACTGTTGTTTGCAGATGATACTGTGTTGTTGAGTGAAGACGAAGGAGAGCTGCAAGCCTTGGTGGATGAGTTTGGGAGAGTGTGTAAGAAAAGGAATCTAAAGGTAAATGTAGAGAAGAGTAAAGTGATAGTCTCTGAGAGAGGTGAAGTCAGTGAATGTACAGTGAGATTGGATGGTGAGGAATTGGAAAATGTGAGTACGTTTAAGTACTTAGGTAGTGTGATGAGTAAGGATGGAGGTTTGGAGGATGAAGTGCTTGAAAGGGTACAGGAGGGAAGAAAGGTTGCTGGTTCCTTGAAAGCAGTGATAAGAAGCAGGGAAGTGAGCATGGAAGTGAAAAAGTTACTACATGACAGTATTGTGATATGAAATCTAATGTATGGTAGTGAAGCCTGGACATTACTGGAAGGACACAAGTCAAGAGTGAGAGTAGTGGAAATGAGTTATTTAAGAGGAGCCTGTGGAGTCATATGGAGAGACAGGCTGACAAATGAAGATATAAAGGAGCATTGTGGTGTGGATGTGGATGTGATAGGAAACGTTAGGAGGAAAACACTGAGGTGGTTTGGCCATGTGGAGAGGATGGAGGGTGAAAGACTGACGAAGAGAGTGTATGTGAGTGAGGTGGAGGGGGGAAGAGGGAGGGGGAGGCCGAGGATGAGATGGTGGGATGGGGTGGAGAGGTATATGGGAGAAGGGAGTGTGAGTTGGGAGCGGGGCAGTGTAATGGTGGGGGACAGAGTGACGTGGAGGCGATTTGTTTGTGGCCACCCCGAACGGGATTGAGGCGTCTGGCAATAGATATATATATATATATATATATATATATATATATGTAGCCTCTGTGGTACAGTGGTAGAGTGTGCGTTTCGTACACTTGTGAACCAGGGTTCGCGCCCTGTCAGGGTAATAAACTTTGGGAGTGTTCACCAAGCCACGTACTGCATCGGCGGACACAAGGGGTGCTGTGGTTGAACCAGTGTCGCTTACTATAAAGTATGCTTGCACCCAGTCGGCTTGCACGGGCCGATTACACTTGGTTTACAGACTACACACACATCCAAAGCCACTACAACACTACAATTACACTTACAAGCACTTCTCACCCTTCATAGAATCTCTACCAGACAGCCTAAGCCACTTGGTAGGGATACATTGGCTGTATCGTCCTGACTTTGGTCAGGATAGGCCGGTCCTGCGGTGGATACTCAAATGGCTGATGATGATGATGATGATGATGATATATATATATATATATATATATATATATATATATATATATATATACAGTATATACGCAAAGTTAGGCCTTGGTATACGTTAGTTTGGTATGCAATGAATTGACGGAATGATGAATTCCAGTTTTGTGACACCAATGGTAAAATTCTCTTATACAACATTGTGGTGGCTGCACATGACATTCCTGTGTGCACACAGTGCCTCCCATGGAAGTCAACAATCAGACGCTTAAGTCAAGATGGCTGCCTATGTGTCTGCATCCACTGTGATTGCCTCCTTTTTGAGCTGTTTCATGTGTGAAAGGCCATAGATACATCAAAGCTACTGCCAAATGACAGTGCAAGTGTGCAATATTAAGTGGAGCCAACTTTTTTGTGTGAAATACAGAGACTTGTGACTAGGAAATCATGTCAACAAGGATGCTCCTCCTAATGGAAAGCATGGTGCTAATGAAGGCGTTGAGGGCAAGCCTAAAAGAGTAAGGTTTTTCAAGAATTTAGGTTAAGTTGTCTCTGACCCCCAACATATCCCCATTAAACCCACGATATACTGACCTCGATATAAGATAAATCATTATGCAATGAGTTTTCACTTGATATAACCCTATCGCATACTGAGGCATGACTTATCCACAGTATTTACCTCAAACAACACTCTCTGAATATTTTTCTGTGTTCTTGCACATGCACATGTTTAAGACAATGAGTATGGTACCATCTTTAACTATGGGAAGAAAAAAATAAGAGTTCATAAAGGTGACTACCTTATATTATACTGTAGCTACCATCACTGCCAAACTTATAATTTATTGTCATGTATTAAACAATATGAGGCTGCATTGTCTCAAGTGTTGATATATGATTTAAAAATTTATGATGTGCTAATTGCAGCCGAAATAAACAATTATACACTCTAGACGTCATATCTACCATTGTTAATTCAGCATATTGTTTAATACAATTTTTCATTAACATATTATAATATAACCAATACTGTGCAGGGAAAACATAATTATGTTGTATATATATATATATTTACACAGTACCCTCACTATTTTTGCGATATATACTCTTGTGAAATTTCGTTTCGCGATGGCAAGGGAATGTTTTTTTTTCTAGGAGTCTCGTGATTTTTCTATGATTTTTGAGAGCCCCCCCATCTCCTCAGTCACTTGTATTGAGCCACTGCCGCCATGTCTGTAACGTCATATCCCGCACCACTTTGTGTTGTTGTAATCTCACACTCACAGGACAATCTTTCTTGAGTCTCTAGTTCACATGTTGTGTAATGTGTTTCACGATTACATAATGAGTGACCACAGCGCTGTGGGTTCAAGGAAGGTCAAGGGTACCCAGAAGTACCGTAAAGGTGTGAGTAAGAACAAATATTCTCTGTAAGAAAAGCGTGGTATACTAACCATGCTGGATAGTGGTGCTAGAACATGTGATACTGTGAAGACATTTAACTGCCCAGAATCAACAGAGCGTTCAATTAAAAAGAACCATGATGCAGTGAGTGCTAGTGTGAATTTATTTTCCCATTTCTCGACTGGATGTGCATTTAGTATAACCACTGAAAGAAACAGACTCCTTCTTGTAACTGAACATTATCTGAGGGAGTGGGTGGCCAGGAGAAACCGTGAACAAGGTAGCATCTCTGGGGCTGAGAGGAACCAGGCACGTCTCTATTACCAGGATGTTGCACGAAAAAAACGAATTGACAATCCATCTCCCTTCCATGCATCCAATGGTTGGATCAATGATTTCAAAAGACATTGCAAGGTGAAATTTTCTGTGTATCAGGGTGAAGCTGGCTCCGCTGATACTGAAGCTACAAAGAATTTTCCTGCAGTCTTGCAAAACATTGTTGCACGGGGTGGTTACACCATGGATCAAGTAGGCCAATGAGAAGGTGGAGAGATATGGTGGATAAGTGTGTGAGGAAGAGAGGTTTGGAAGTCAGTGAGGCTAGGGAACTGACAAGAGATTGAGCTGGCTGGATGAATGTTGTGAGAAGAAGTGCATGACCAGGGATTTGGCACCCTTTTTTAACATGGCAGCGTCCAAATTGACTCAATCGGATACGTTAATATGAAGCTACAGAACGTGGTGAATGCTTTTGGCGTATCCGACAGAGCCAGGATTCCGGGGGCTTGAATGATGAGTGAATGGAAGTGTGGCCCACTGGACTGGGCAAATTTGAGCCGTCTGGACATTGCTACTCCTCACCCTGCCCTAGGGTGGGAAAGGAGGTCCAGATGATGATGATGATGATGATGATTTGTGTATATATATATATATATATATATATATATATATATAAATATATAAAAAAATATATATATATATATATATATATATATATATATATATACAGTAAAAGTCCTATTATTCGGCAGCTGACTATTCGGTAGATCCAACATTTCAGCAGTTTTGAGAAAAAGTCCCATTTACGAAAATCTTTGATTGTTCGGCAGATGTCCAGAATCATCTCGGCAGTCCAGGAAGTGTTATCTGTGACTTGTAGGCTGAATGTTTCATTACACTTCTGTATGTTCACTAATTTCTATATTTTTTCAGATTCAGGTATAGTACTGTACTGATTACAATATTGCACAGTATCATACAGTACAGTAACCACCCCAACCAAATTAGCGAGGGTTACGTTCCAAGCCCCCTCGCTAATTCTTGAAATTCGTTCATTCTTGACACCTTCCTGAAAATGACATGTCAGAAAAATACTTAAAAATAAACTGGAGGAATATGAATTGCTAGGGAGGAATATGAATTGCGCTCATTCTTTTGTTCGTTTTTGTGTTTAAATGTGAAAGAGAGAGTATCGATGCAAACAATAATATATCCCATTAACCCCTTAATAACCTCCGGCACCGAACACCCCTTTACAGTACCGATGTCAGTGATGTCAAGTTAGTGTGAGCTATAAAGAAAACTGAACAACTATTGGGAGGGAACGAAGGTCACTGGTATGTTTACTTGACTTTACGCTACGATTCCAAGCAGTCAGGCGGTCGGTTAATCTCAGATGTTTTCGCCCATTTGGTAAATGCACAGTAACTTTATCAATTTCTCCGTGACTCATAGCATGGGTTTAGGAAGCTAAATAACACATTGCTAGGTGAGCCAGACGATTATCTTCACATAGTTAAGAAAAATAAACTGATTTCAGAAGAATGGAAGAAACTTATTCTACGTACTCAGAGGGGGATTAAATTTCTTCCATTTTCTTAAAGAGGTGAAGATAATCGTCTGGCGCACCAAACAATGTGTTATTTAGCTTCATAAACCCATGCTATGATTCGCTATGATTCACTGGAGAAATTACAAAGTTACGGTGCATTTACCAAATAGGCGAAAACATCTGAGATTAACCGACCCCCTGACTGCTTGGAATCGTAGTGTAGAGTCGTGTAAACATACCAGTGCCCTTCGTTCCATTCCCATAGTTGTTCACAGTTTTTTCATAGCTCACTAACTCGACATCACTGACATCGGTACTGTAAAGGGTTGTTCAATGCCGGAGGTCATTAAGAGGTTAATGGAATACATTACTGTTTCCATCAATACTCTCCCTTTAACCCCTACACCGCGGGCTTGTTTACCAATTACTTGCGTGTGCCGCGGGGTTATTTGGGCTCCGACAGACTCTCAAAAAATATTTGCCAAAAATCAGTTATTAGTCCTAGAATAATAAAATTACATATGCTTATGGCACATACCTTCAGCTTTCTCCTGGAATGATTGTTGAGCCTTCGTCGGTTACTGTAGGACTTGTGGAGACCTCTGAAGTAGGGTAACGAAGTCTCCACTTTACACTTCCCAACAACCCGTAATATGATTACCACAGCCAGATACAAACACTATAAACACTATTCTACAATTTTCAAGTAGTTTGGGATCCATACTCAAAAAAAAAAACACTGTGAAAGCAATGGAAATTACGAGCGCGTCTGATCGTCGCACTGGCACTAGTTCGCTCATGGTAGTCTGTCATTTATTATTCATAAAACCCCTCACACTTTATATTTCTATTACTATATAACACTTATATATATCTACAGTCTTTATCCATAAGTTTCCTTCAGTAGTATTAGTTTATTGTCACTGTAGGGATTCAATTTCTTTCAGTAAAATACGTAGCATTCACTTTCTCGTCCTGTATACTGGCATTGAGAGTGAATGTCACTTTCATCTTCACTCTCATAACTCATAGCATTCAGACATGCTAGAGTGAAACTTTCACTTTCATTACTGCTAGGGTATATACTCGTATTCTTATAATACTACTCATTTACATTTCTATTTACGTTCTCTATTTTATTTACGTTATTTACATTTCTATTTTATTTACAGTGTTATGCACTGTCACTTGAAATAACTTATAAAACTATTTTCCATTGTTCACGTATATTTACATTCATTACTTTCACTTGCTGTTTACACATTATTTACACATTATTTACAATTCCACTTGCACTGTTTTACTCAATAGAAAGATCGTAGTCACTCTTTTATCAATTGTCAGCCCTTTACCTCTTTCCATACGAGGTTTAGTAGGGGGTAAAGGTCACAGAGCCATTTGCATGGGGGTGAAAAAAGGCCTTGAAGTCAGCAAGATGAAACATACGTCCTCTCACTTCGGAAGATGAGACTACACTGATAACGCAGTTGCCAGGCCAGCTAGCCTAGAGGCCTGCTTTAGGGGTTATTCAGAGTTACCAATATTACTTCTTGAAACAGCTAAGTCTAGCACTGATATGATTGGCAGGAAATCTAGACAATACATTATAAATTTGGTAGTTCCAGGTGAATGTAAATATCATTTAGGGTTCTCCCTTCCCTCCTTACAGGTATATTTATTACGAAAATAGATTAGAGGCCTACTTAGGAGATATATAATCAGAGCTACCAATGTTAAATCTTGAAACAGCTTTGTGTAGCACTGATATGATTGGCAGGAAATCTAGACAATACATTATAAATTAGGTAGTTCCAGGTGAATGTAAATATCACTTAGGCTTCTCCCTTCTCTCCTTACATGTATATTTATTACGAAAATAATTATACGGCATATTTCAAGGGGAAAAAAACAGCGAAAATTAGCGAACGAGTGCACGTGAGGTGTTGTCAGGTGATAATTAGCCAATTCCAGGTGTATGGCACTCTCACTTACCTGATTTCTTTCTTGTATATATTATTTGGTATAAGAATACGACATAGGGCTTATTTCAATGGATGAAATCAGTGAAAAATTCCAGGGAAGATTTACTTAGCGTAGCATGGCCGGGCAGGCGAGAGGATAGGGTAATGGAGGGGGGGGTAGGGAGGGGAGTCAAGAACGGGGAGAAATGGCTAAATTGTCAACAATGGATGGGAGTACAGATGAGATTAGGAGTGCTGACTAGTGTTGGACATTGTCAGTACTGATAGATGATACAAGCCCCCACTTGAAAGCCCGGGTGAATTCAAAATAACACAGAATCACAAAAGCGACGCCCCGCGGTATGATCCCTTGCTCCCAAGCGTCACGAAAGTGACGCCCCGCGGTTAAGGGGTTAACAAGTAAACAAAAAAATGAACAAAAGAATGAGTGCTAAATGTACGTTTAACTTTCATCAGAAAGACCTTACCAATTCATATTCCTTTTTTTTATGCAATTTTCAGACTATTTTATTTTGTGTTTGGAAAAAGTACTGTACACAATATGCACTCCAAACATATTTGTAATAATATAAGTAGTGATGAGTTCACCAATACAAGTGATGTGCTGAGCTGGTAGGTAATATTCCATATCACTTCGGCCATCCAGGAAGTGTTATCTGACTTGTAGGCCTACTGTGTCATTACACTTGTATATGTTCACTAATTTATATATATATTTTGGATTCAGGTATAGTACTGTATTGATTGAAGTATTGTACAGTATACAGTACTCTCTCCAAACACAGTTGTAATACCATAAGTGGTGATAACAGTGTTCACCAATATATTTAAGGTACTGAGTGGGTAGGTTTTTGATTACTTGGCAAATCCAATTTCTCGGCATCATCCTGGTCCCATAGATGCCGAATAATAGGACTTTTACTGTATGTATATATATATATATATATATATATACTGCCTCAACTTTTACTTGAATGAATACATGGAGATTAAGGAAGTGAATGAATTTGTCCCCTGCATAATTAGCATTTAAGTACTGTCATTTATACCTCCTTTAAAAGTCTGGAGACAATGTACATTGTACTTCTGGAAGATGGCATGCAAGCTCCACACACTGATTAGACATTTCACACTAACAATGAACAATACACACAACCTGACCAAAGAGGAATAGATCAGTATAATAACTGACTTAAAACTTATCACAAGTATGGCTGCCTAACCATGAAAAAAACAAAACAGAACATAACACAGAGAATATACAACATACTGATGCCAGCAGGAAAAACTCAGACTTGCCAAACTGTACAGTGTTACCAAAGGAAAGCTAGCACTGTACAGAATGCAATGCAAATAAGTACACTAAATTAACATAAAGTGTGGACAACTGACTCAGATTTTATTGCACGTGCATGGATTAGAATATGGGATAACCTTGCTATACAGGTTACTTGTTATGCAATCGTTCACTTATCTATCTTAACATTTTAGCACCCTTTTTTGGACACACAATCTCCATTTTTGATTACATGATTGCTATGACCCCCTGCAATGCACCGTTTTTCTACATAAGATTGCTGATTTCACTTACGCAACTGCTACAGTCCCTACATTCAATATGCAACTGATTGTTATCCAATCAGTTTTTCAGGAAAGTAACCAGACTGTATAGTAAGGTCGCTCTGTGTACATTACCCCACTGATGAACACGGGTGAATTGCAACAAACGTTACCTGGTGCTGTGCAACTAAGAATCCCTATACTGTTAATTATTAATACTACATTATATAGCAGCACTCCTTTTTGCAATAAATATTTTTATTTGCTTAGCTTAACAGAGAAACATTACCTTGTACTCATCTTGGATGCATTTCCCTCTCTCCTACCTTACACTATACTTACCAAAACTCTCAAAAATGATGAGTAAGCTGTGACCATTAGCACAGATCTACTCTACTACTTTCTAAGTATCAAGAAAGAGTTTGGAAATCTCATTAAATACCTGTGGGAGAAGGCAAATCTAGGCTTCTTAACACCTCACAGACTCCAACAAACTGAAAACTCACTGTGTTGTGTAAGATGGTCAAGCCTGCATGGGAATAACTTGGCACTGGTAAATAAAGGAAGAAAGAGAAAGAAAGATACATGAGAAGTCAGAATTTAGATAAATGATGGCTGTGGCAGTGCTCTGACCAGGTACCTGTATGAACTTCCGTAGTATTGTATTAATATCAACCTTTTTCCAAATATGATATTATGTATCAATCTTATACCCTTCTTACAGTTCCAAAATGCATTGTCATTCACTTGCTATCACTTTTATATCTCTGTATGTCACTAATATGAGAATGGAATTGTTTTTTCCTATTTTACAGTGTCCAGCACCTATATTGTGGTGCAGTATTTCAGATGGCTGATCCAGTCCTTTCCAAAGAGGTCTCAGTTATCATTCTGTGGCTGTTATATGTTGGTGACAACAGCTGGCTTTGTGGGCTCAGGCTTCGGTACCTCTCTTTGCCGGAATGTAACCCACGAGTATATGATGCTGCCCACAATGCTGTGAAAATATTAATTCTTGTATAATTAGCCTGAAAATTCAAGTTTAGAATATCATACCAAACTATGTATGTAAACAATAACATAACTTGCGACATATAATTCATAGTTCACTTGTCATAATCATGCTTCTTCACCATGTAAGGATGGCTGGGACACTATACTCTTCAGCAAATATGGCATCCCAATCCTACTAGATTCAAGTACTGTAAATGGAGAGTGTGCAAGTCTAATCAATCAGTTCTTTTCAGTCTACAAATCAAACAACTGATATGATTTGGGAAATCAGATTCTAAGAACTAAAATCACTGAGAAAACTGATAACCTGTGAAAAACAGAAAATAGAAAAAGCATTACCTGATATTAAGGCCTAAGAAATTGTATGGTGAAAAGACGTAATCACCACCAATGATCATCCCAAGATAGGTGACGAAGATGTTCTTGAGGCAACCAATGATGGTAGTAGTAAGTGCAGAGTTGAACTGAGTACACAGCATCACTGAGTACATCAGCACAAAACCCATCACACACGACAATAAAAACTGACACACGAATATCACGTCATTCCATCCGCTGTAGCCCCACGCCTGAGAAGAAATTAACATTAACTTATTTTCAATACATTTCATATATTCACTTTTGAAGGCCTTGGCCAGGCATGCATGTGTAAGCCTTTTTTTTATATGTTGATGACACCTACCAGCAAAAATGGGCCCCATGTAGCTCTGGCTAGCAGTACCAGTACTCCACCAGCAAATTTTCTTTTTCTCTTTGAGGAGTGGGGGGGATGGAGTGCGGGGTGGCATGTGCCTGTACTGTCACCAATCCTCACCTAGGTCCCTGGGTTTGAATTCCATGTTTTTATTCTCCATGGCCAGTTGCCATCTAGGTCCAACCTACACAGACGTGTAGTAGTTTCAGCCCAAGCTTTGACTGTGTATATGCGGTCGAGTTCCCTGCTTCAGAGTGTTTTGCAAGGCCAGCAACTGGACTTGTGGCCTCACACCACTCCAATAGTAATACCTCCCTACCATCCACCTACTACCACACTATTATCATCATCCTAACTCAACGTGTTGATGGCTCTTGATCTTAACTGTAAACAGGAATTAAAAGAAAACAGAATCTATGGATACAAACTCCCCTCTTTCTGGAGCTGGAGGAGATACAAGGCTGCTACACAGTGACAACTGTTAAGTGGCTTGGCTGTCACTTTCCTATACCAAGTGGCCTGCAGCACACCAGCCTAATCTCAGATTCTTATATCCCGTAGGGAATAATATAGGACTGGATATGTTTAACACGTGACAAACTGGTACTGTACAGGTATTTTGTGATCTGAGCAATCAGTTATATTTCACTGTAAGTTGGACATTAATTGTTATCCTAAATTTCTATAATGCTGTACACATACTAAGTGAGTGATAACATTTGTCTGACCTGGGTTTATATTAAAAGTTATGGTTAAAACAGAACACAGATCAAGAAAGGGCTTCAGACACATCAATGGATTATAAAGTCCTTACAACCTTCATATGAGCATACTAAAATGAATTTTGAATTATTAAACAAATAATAATTTAAGATAAACCTGCAAAATAGTACCTTATCTAAGTCACCGTTGAACCAGCAGAAGATGGTGGCAAAGGGGAACATGAAGAGCGAGTTGTAATAGAGGAGGCCATACTTGCCAAGCTCTTTACTTTCTAGTTTCTTTTTTACATAGACTCCATTGGCTGCAGTGAATAAGTTGTTGGACAGCACGAAGAAGTAACCAACAGCATCAAAAGACAGGTCATTGCTGGGGAATAAACAGATTAAAAGAATCACTTCTCTCTTATGTTCAGCATTTGAAAGCAAGAACTCTGTAGCATCTTCAGTTGCAGCAGCAGCTTTTTGCTCTAATTACAACATCCCATCCAAATATGAGCCCACTACAGATACAAATACCAACAACAACAAGCTCTCAATTACTGTACGATAATTCCTGCCTGTTACAAAGCATGCTGAGAAAGACCATACTGATGCTGTTAGAGACTCCTTGCCCATAAACATTCCACCGCCCCACCCTCCACATTTAACCACCATCACCACCAAGCACTTGTTTTACAGACAGCCTAGTACCTCCTGTACAAGAAATGTAGTAAACTGAAACTAGGACCTTCTTTCTTACTTGAATAGTTTTTCTTTGGGACCACAGATCTGAGGCTCTGGATGTCTCCATTAAGTATGGACAACAAAATTGTTCTCATAATGATAACACAGTCACAAAACTGTTAACTTTTACCACCCATGCATAACAATTAAACAAACAAACAAAAAAAAGTGCTTGCAGGACTATCTGATGAACTATTCTATATGCTGAGAGAAGTCATGGTTATCATGGAAGACTGATATCAAGAAACAAACAATTGTCAATGAAAGTTATAAGGAATACAATCAATAGAATACCTGCTACTGTACTGTAATGTTTTACCAGGTTCCACAGATCAGAACTGAGTTGGTTGCTATATTGCAGTTGACTCGTACATCTGTTCTAAGCTACTTATATAATATATCTATATGTATAATATATTTATAATATACATGTATACCCTGGTTTAACGATGCAATTGGTTAGGTAAAAATAACCATCATTAGGTTGAGTATCGTATATAGGGATAGTTTCAACATGTAAAGTAATGGGATGCGTTTTTCAGCCTTGGGTTTCCCCCCACCCAAGTCCAAAACTCACCCACATGAGCCAAAAAACAAGTTTAAAGCCAATCTAAATGGCCTAACGGCTGTAAAAGAAGCTAACCTAAGCCTAACACCTGTAAATAACTCACTAAGACCAACAAATAAAATCTGAAAATCATCAAATATAAGTCTGGAAAAAGCAAGCTTAGTAAACTGTACCCCAAAATGACAATGTTCACCCCACCTATGGGTAAAACACATTAATCTAAGTCTAAAAACAGTTTATAAATCAACCTAAACACACAATTTTAGTCTAAAATATCATCAAAATCGGTAAAAAAAAAAAAAAAAAAAAAAAACATTGTTAAACCAGGGTTTGGCCATTATTAGGCAGGGTATGGTGGTATTTCTACCCCCATCATTAAGCCAGGGTATCGAATCCAGGGGTATCGTATATCGGGGTATTACTGTATTTATATGGTCGGTGGGGGTGCCTATCATTCATTCACTTACTATAGTGGTACTATATTTCAGGGTAGCTCCTCACTGACTGGCAAGCCAGTAATATCCTGTAAACCTAGAAATCATTTAATACACTGGGTGATAACCTTATAACCAACCAACACGTATTCCCTATGTGTCAATAAGTGGGTTGGCGGAGGGTTAGTGCCCCTTCCCGGAAAACAACTAACTAAAAATACAAACAAAAAGCCTCAGACCAGGTCTGACAAACAGGTCATGACCATGAACCGAACAAAAGACATGGTACAGATTGCAATATGGAATGTACGGGGTGTGAATGATGAGATGAAGGGGAGTGAGTGAATGTGCAGGTGCTTGAGGGTGCAAAAATGGACATATGTGGATTAACTTAGACTAAATGCCGAGGTGAGAGTGTGAGAGAGTGGGAGTATGGATGGGATATATGTGCAGGAGCAAGTGAGAATGACAGAGCAAAAGAGGGAGTATGTATTTTTGTGTGCAAGAGACAGCAGGAGAATATATGAGTATAGTTCAGTTGGTTCAGCGATTGTGTGGGTAAGATTGAAAGCAGGATTACAAACGTGGTTGATTATGCGTGTGTGTGTGGGGGGTATGCACCAACAAAAGATCATGCAAGCAGAGTGAAAGAAGAGTTCTGGACAAATGTGGAAGCATGCACAGAAAAGTCTGAAAGGAATGAGAATGTTTTTAATTGGAGACATGAATGAAAAAGTAGGGAATGTTGGATGAAGCAGTTGGTGAGTGGGGTGTGCCTGCAGCAGTGGATAAGAATGGCAGTGCTCTAGTGGACATTTGTGCAGGGAGAGGGTTAGTGATAGTCAATACCCCCTTTAGGCACAAAATGATCCACAAGTATACGTGGCGAGTGATGAGAAGGGTGGGTGGTGAACTGAATGAATGGAAGACAATGACAGATATATATATATATATATATATATATATATATATATATATATGTATACTATAATATATATATATTGTTACGGAACAGAGAAAGATAATGTACACTTTAAGTGAGAATACTAAAAATCACTACTGTCCCGTAAAGTTCCAGGTTCAAAACAAAGAGTTAGGTAAAATTGCAAGTTAAAGTTTAATGCTCAAACTAACAACAAAACATTCAGGACTCATAAGGATAATGTAATGGCAAAAAAACAGGTTAAATATATGGATAACTGCAATAGCCTCTATTAACACGAAATTAGCAAGAGTAAATTTATCTAAGTCAGCCCTGATAAAATGAAAATACACCGGGCACTGCTCAGTTAATGCAAGATAAATTATTACAGATACAAACTATTATTAACAATTGACTGAAGTAAAGAACCTTTACATAAATTACAAAAATTTCACTAGGCCTACAAATTAAACTTATGCTACACAGTACAAGAACAAAATGCAACAACACTCATACTCAAATTACACAGCTGCTAGATGGTTGGAGACTTCCTGAGAAACTCACAATAATAATAACTGTACAGGGGAGGACAGAGATGCGAGCAAAATGAGGAGTAGATCTAAGTGGCAATGATGCAGAGACTGAGCTCATTATATAGGGGCCAGCAGAGCTTGATACAACTTGTAAGAAGGACGCACAAATGAAGCTATGGGGACAAAGAGTTGACAATCCCGCTCTAAGCAACAGAAAGGACGACTTACTCTACTATAACGGTAGAAGGGGGGGAACTGAGGCAGAACACGCTCGTGATCAAACATGCAGCATACTGTGCGTTAAAATTACACAAAGGATGATGAAATCATAGGCTATGTAACAATACATATATATATATATATATATATATATATATATATATATATATATATATATATATATATATATATATATATATACTATAATATATATATATATATATATATATATATAATATATATATATATATATATATATATATATATATATATATATATATATATCTATATCTATATATGTGTATACAATAATCCCTCCACTATCCGATGTAATAGAGCCAGAGGCATGTCCAGAAAGTGGTCCCGACTGGAAACTGGGCCCCTGCCTGCTGGACTGGTACTTAAGGACCCTAACCCAGCCTAACTTTGAAAGCCACCTAAATCACTCCCTACCGGACATGCATAGCACCTATTTAAACCTGTTTAACCCTATAATGCCTGAATAATGATATGACTAGAAAAAAAAATTCTTCCTTTTTTTTTTTTTCTCAGTGCTGAAATTTAGCCATAATTTCATTCAGTTTTGAGAAAGGTTTATGACACAAAATTTTATTCAAATGTAACAAAATCGTCACAGTCGTCTTTTATGATATAAAAAAAATGTATATGCATAAGATTCTAATGTTTGCCATGTACTGTGCTAGGCATAATAAACTGCAGAAAAACACCAACATAAGTAACAGAATGTTTTTTTCCACAAAAAATACAACACAAAATCAAGTTACCAACTGGTTATCTGAGTATGTATCAAACATGCCATTCAAGAACTTGCTTCATAAAACACAAAATAGTTTTCTTTATTGCAAAACTATTTTTTGTATGGGTGAGCAAACATTTGGCATAAAGGAAATGTATACTGAAGTTTCTCTCTCTCCCTCTCTCTCTCCTGCCTGGCTCTAACTGGCTCCATTGGATATGGTGCTACCCATCTGATGCTGCTTGCTTACCTTGCTTAGATTTGCTTGTTCTCTCTCCCTCCACCTGTCTGTCTGTCTGTCTGTCTCTCTCTATCTCTCTCTCCCCCTCCTGCCTGGCTCTAACTCGCTATTGAATGTGGTGCTGCCTAACTGATGCTGCTTGCTTGCCTTGCTTAGATTTGCTCTCTCTCTCTCTTTCTCAGGAGGTTTTATTGTTTTTTCCTCTCTTCTGCAGTCATTTACTCGTATTTACCTTCTTTGGCTGAGGAATGGCTGGGAGAAGGAGGGAGGTGAGAAACCAGGAAGAAATCAGTAGGATAGAAGTTGTGGAAGCAATGAAGAAAGTTAAACTGGGGAAGGCCCCAGGAATTGATGGAGTGTGTGGTGAAATGCTGAAGTAAGGGGGAGAGATAGTAGAATGGATGTGGAAAATGTGCAGATTGGCCTGGGAGGAAGGTAGAGTCCCGGAGGATTGGAAGTCAGGTATAATTGTTCCCTTGTACAAAGGAAAAGGGGAAAAAGAAGTATGTCGTAATCATACGGGGCATCTGTCTTCTTAGTATAACAGGAAAAGTGTATGGTAGGATACTTATTGACAGAGTTAGAGAAAGAACAGAGGAATTAGTTGGAGAAGAACAGGGAGGCTTTAGGAAGGGAAGAGGTTGTGTAGATCAGATATTCATTCTTAGATCTTTAGTGGAAAAGTTTCTAGAGATGGAAAAGAAGTTGTATGCGGCTTTCATGATTTGGAGAAACCAAGGATTGTGGAAAGTATTAAGAATATATGGAGTAGATGTGAAGTTGTTGAATGCTGTGAAGAGTATGTATGATGGTGCTAAGACTGCAATGCATGTGGATGGTAAACTGAGTGAATTTTTTTCTTTGAAGGTTGGGTTGAAACAGGGATGTGTCATGTCTCCATGGTTGATCAATCTGTACATGGATGGGGTAATAAAAGAGGTACAAGGTACGGTAGTGGATGTTGGTGTGGCCCTGGTAAGAGAGGGTAGTGTTTGGAAACTCCCTGTACTGTTGTTTGCAGATGATACTGTGTTGTTGAGTGAAGATGAAGGGGAGCTGCAAGGCTTGGTGGATGAGTTTGGGAGAGTGTGTAAGAAACGGAATCTAAAGGTGAATGTAGGGAAAAGTAAAGTGATGGTCTTTGAGAGAGGTGAAGTCAGTGAATGTACAGCGAGGTTAGATGGTGAAGAATTGGAAAATGCAAGTATGTTTAAGTACTTGGGTAGTGTGATGAGTAAGGATGGAGGTTTGGAGGGTGAAGAGCTTGAAAGGGTACAGCAGGGAAGAAAGGCTGCTGGTTCCTTGAATGCAGTGATAAGAAGCAGGGAAGTGAGCATGGAAGTGAAGAAGTTACTACATGACAGTACTGTGATAACAACTCTAATGTATGGAGGTGAAGCTTGGACGATGCTGGAAGGACACAAGTCAAGAGTGAGAGCAGTGGAAATGAGTTATTTAAGAGGAGCCTGTGGAGTCGCATGGAGAGACAGCCTGACAAATGAGGATATAAAGGAGCATTATGGTGTGGATGTGGATGTGATAGGAAGCGTTAGGAGGAATACACTGAGGTGGTTTGGCCATGTGGAGAGGATGGAGGGTGAAAGACTGACGAAGAGAGTGTATGTGAGTGAGGTGGAGGCCGAGGATGAGATGGAGGGATGGGGTGGAGAGGTAAATGACAGAGGGGGGTGTGAGTTGGGAGCGGGGTAGTGAAATGGTGGGGGACAGGGCGACGTGGAGGCGATTTGTTTGTGGCCACCCCAAATGGGATTGAGGCATCTGGCAATAGATAGATAGATAGTCTTTCAAATTTCTCTCTCTCTCTCTCTCCTGCCTGGCTCTAACTGGCTCTATTGGATATGGTGCTACCCATCTGATGCTGCTTGCTTACCTTGCTTAGATTTGCTTGTTCTCTCTCCCTCTGTCTGTCTGTCTGTCTCTCTCTTTTTGTCTCTCTCACTCCTGCCTGGCTCTAACTGGCTCTATTGGATGTGGCGCTGCCCAACTGATGCTGCTTGCTTCCCTTGCTTAGATTTGCTTGTTCTCTCTCTCTCTCAGGAGGTTTTATTGTTTTTTCCTCTCTTCTGCAGTCATTTACTCATATTTACCTTCTCGTCTTTCATTTTTCTCTCTCTCTCTTTCTGTCTCTCTCACTCCTGCCTGGCTCTAACTGGCTCTATTGGATGTGGTGCTGCCTAACTGATGCTGCTTGCTTGCCTTGCTTAGATTTGCTGGTTCTCTCTCTCTCCCTCCATCAATCTATATATCTATCTTCATTTATCTACCTCTATCTATCTATCTACCACAAGAAAAAAAACTCCCAAAATACTCAACAGGATGACTGACTTGTGGCAGGTTCAATGTTACCTCGCTGTTCAGGTGTGTCCAAAGCACTATTTGTACCATCCACTTGAAAGACGAAGTGTACAAAATCGTTACATATGAATAATCACCGTGAAATGTGTGTATTTCATGTGCATTATGCCTCCTTTTCACACCTATACAATCAGCAGTGACTTATCTACAAGTTCTAATTTTACAAAGCATAGAACTCACCTGTGAAAATACATAAACAGGTGAAAAAACAGAGTAAAGTTGCTCCACCCCACACCAGCTGACTCTCTGTAAACACTGAGGCAATTATGCCAGATACCACCAACGAGTGGTGTTGCCAACCCCTCCCCTGTGCTCAGTAGAACATGACGTAATCGTCACACTCGCCAGCCACTTCATCTAGTTGGTAATTTCTGTCTAGCCACCATTTATTTCATGCGTTACGAAATCGTTACAGTCGGCGATATAGGGTTAAGACCCTATTCACACCAATAATGGACATAAAGCATGAAATAAATGAAAAGGAACCAAAGAATGTGGAATTAGAAGTGACTGTACCTCAGCCAGGGTACTTACAGCACGTTTGTGGCCTCCTTCTCTAAGGCTTTGGCAGGTGAAAATGCTCTTGAAGCATGTACAGTAATCCAGTGTTGTTCTGCACTTAAGAGTAATTCTTTGCACTGTGAGTTATAATTGTTTAACACTGCACATTGTTAATTGCACCACACCAGTTTCAACAGACAGTTTGCGCTCCACAGTTAATCCTTTGCACTCTGAATTCTAATATCTTAACATTGCACAACACTGTAAATTCCCGTGTGGACTACTGGCGAGGTATTGCAGTTTACTCACTGTTTATTCACAGAAAAACAGCACATGTGGCATCCACTGCAATAAGCATCTACTCACGATCGAAGTTAGGCAGTGACTGTTGGTGATGGGGAAACAGAGTTGCCAGATTGCAACAGCCACATTACCAAACTCCTCAATCTTCATTACCAAATTTAACTTTTCATTACCAAATTCGTAAAGCTAGCATTTATTCTTCACTAATTATATATACAAGTGGAAATACATGTAATCACTCTCCTTATAATTAACAGCATGTTGATTATTTTCACGCTTTGTAGGCTAGCAGATTAATCAGAGAGAGCAGACAATCCACCATCTCCATCCTGTGTATCCTCATACATGTGAAAAATCCATTTCGTAATGCATTATTGTGATTCATTACCAAACAAATTTTTCATTACCAAATTGGCCCACATTTGGTAATGAAAAATACCAAATGGCAACCCTGACAGGGGAGGGGGGAAGGGGGAGGAAGGAAGAGGTGAAGGGGCCGTGGTGTAAACAGCTGTTTGGCGCTGTGCGGCAATTTCAAATTGCGAGAGGGAAAAAAATTGGATTTTGGGGGGATATTTTTTCTTTTTTTGGGCCATTTTTGGGTTCTGAAGGTCCAGGTCCACAATGTCCGGTAAGTGGGGTGTCCGGATAGTATAGGGATTACTGTGTATATATATATATATATATATATATATATATATATATACACATACAGGTAAGCCCTTAATTCACACGAGGGTTACATTCCCAGACCCTTCGCGTATGTGGTAAATTCGCGTATACATTCTGCCCACATGTGCACATAATTACGCAAGTCTACTAAGTATATTACATCGGAATAATACTGTTTATGCATTACATACACCTTATAAACTGCAATAAAGTATGAAAAACAACAAAAATGTAAGAAATTTAACACTGAAACCTGACAAGCACAAGCGCAGGTGAAGACACTTCAGCAGTCTGGTGCACAAACCCTCACTGCCTCCCATATACTACATTCTGCCTTCTTTATTGTCCAAACAGTTGACTCATTCACCCCAAACATACAGTTCCAAGCCAGTTCACAGGCATAGGTGAAGACACTTTAGCACAGTCTGGTGCACTAGCCCTCACTGACTCCCGTATGCTACGTTCTGTCTTCTTTATTGTAAGAACAGTTGACTCACCCCAAACACACGGTTCAGAGACAATTCACCATGAAGTCAATTCACCATCAAAACATGGACAATTCCGTCATCCTATAATTATACTTATTATTGATTAATTAATACTTTAATAACTAATTTTCAGGTATATTTTATATCTAAGTAAAAAACTAGTGTACTGTACTTGCTAAGTAAACTGGTATGTAAGTTAATGATGGAGAATCGTCCTGACGGGGAATTGTCGCTGATATTCCTCCCTTAAGTAAGTGGGGTTGGTGGAGGATTAGTGCCCCTCCCTGTAAAACAATTAACTGTGAGCCATTGGCCACCCAATCTGGGATACATGGCGTCTGGCAATGGATGGATGGAAGTTTGTCCAACACTTTAACTTTCTCTGTCAGCAACATCACTTTACTAGTCCATTTTGGTGTTACCACATGCATCACTAGCACTAGGCTTAGGCCCAAGGTTGGCAGACAAGGCAAGCAAGCACTGGAAGGCAGAAAAATAAGCCACAAATAACGATTCGCGAGTCATGCATGGTTCGATCGTCGGATTCAAACTGACTGTGTGGACTGACCTTCCACACACACACACACACACACACACATATATGTATGCACCCAGGCAGTAGGTAGGCATTTTTATATTTTATTTATTTCTCTTGTATATTAAAATTATTTATTTGAATACTATAATTTTATGTTTTAATTATTGTACGAAAAATTCGTGGATAACCGAAATCGCGTGAAAAAAGTTCGCGTGAATTAAGGGCTTACCTGTGTATATATATATATATATACTGTATATATATATATATATATATGTAACATAATGCAATCGTTTGTCGTTACATAATTGTTACATATCGTTTGTCGTTACACAATTGTAATAATTGCAGTCCTGACATTGAATCCGGTCATGCTGCGGTCGATGATGTGCCATGCCACTAGGATATACAGTAATTCCTCCACTATCCGACGTAATAGAGCCAAAGGCATGTCCGGAATGTGGTCCTGTCCGGATAGTGGGCACCAGCCCCCTGGACTGGTACTTATGGACCCTAACCAGCCTAACTTTGAAAGCCACATAAATAACTCCCTACCGGACATGCAAAGAAACTATTTAAACCTATTTAAGACCCTGTTCACACTAATAATGGACATAAAGCATGAAATAAATGAAAAGGAACCAAAGAATGAGGAATCAGAAGTGACTGTACCTCAGCCAGGGTACTTACATCACGTTTGTGGCTGCCTCTCTAAGGTTTTGGCAGTGGTGAAAAAGCTCTTGAAGCACATACAGTAATCCAGTGTTGTGCTGCACTTAATTCCTTGCACAGTGAGTTATAATTGTTTAACACTGCACATTGTTCTGAACTGTACCACTGCAGTTCTAACTGCCAGTTTACACTGCCAATTTGCACTCCACAGTTGATCCTTTGTACTCTAAGTTCAAATTTCTTAACACTGCACAACACTGTAAATTCCCATGTGGTCTACAGGCGAGATATTGCAGTATATTCACTGTTTATTCACAAAAAACGAGCACGTGTGGCTTCCAGTGCGATAAGCATCTATTCACAATCAAAGTTAGGGAGTAACTGTTGATGTCGGAGAAACAGAGTTGCCAGATCCCAACGGCCACATTACCAATCTCCTCAACTTTCATTACCAAATTTAACTTTTCATTACCAAATTCGTCTATCTATCTATCTATAGCCCGACGCCCTAATCCCGCAAAGGGTGGCCGCAGACAAAACGCCTCCAAGTCACTCTGTCACCCACCATTTGACTCCCCTCCCCCCAACTCAACCCCCCCTCCCTCATATACCTCTCAACTCCGTCCCTCCACCTCATCCTCGGTCTACCCCTCCCTCTCCCTCCCTCCACCTCACCTACATACACCCTCTTAGTCAGTCTTTCATTCTCCATTCTCTCCACATGTCCAAACCACCTCAGTGTATTTCTCCTAATCTTTTCAACCACATCCACATCTACCCCACAACGTTCCTTCACTTCTTCATTCGTCAACCTGTCCCTCCACGTCAAACTAGCATTTATTCTTCACTAATTATATATACAAGTGGAAATATCATAATGTAATCACTCTCCTTATAATTAACAGCATGTTGATTATTTTTACGATATGTAGTGTAGCAGATTAATCAGAGAAAGCAAACAATCCACCATCTCCATCCTGTGTATCCTCATACATGTGAAAAATCCGTTTGGTAATGCATTATTCTGATTCATTACCAAACGAATTTTTCATTACCAAATTGGCCCACATTTGGTAATGAAAAATAACAAATGGCAACCCTGACAGGGAAGGGGGGAGGAGGGAGGAAGGAAAGGGTGAAGGAGCCATGGTGTAAGCAGCTGTTTGGCGCCGCGCGGCAATTTCAAATTACAGGTGGGAAAAAATTCGGATTTTGTTGGGATTTTTATCTTTTTTGGCCATTTTTCAGTTCCGATGGTCCAGGCCCACAATGTCCAGTAAGTGGGGATGTCTGGAAAGTGGGCGTCCGGAAAGTAGAGGGATTACTGTATGTATGTATGTATGTATGTATGTATATATATATATACTGTATACCAGTATATATGAGGTGCCACCCAAAAGTCCCAGTTATTTGAATAGAGGGAGCCAACTGTTTGCAGTTTTGCCTTTAGCTGCTAGGAGGAGTCAGCAGCACCCCTTGTGTGTCAGTGTGACTCCAGCCGTGACTGTGAGTGGACGTGCTGTTGAGCTATGCTTACTATTGTAACGTGGTGTGTAGGTGGTTTGGGAGTTTTGCAATGGCGGACCAATGGCGCAGCAATGTCAAGTCGATGTTGATCGGTTTCTTTGATATCCAAGGGATAATTCACAAGGAATTTGTCCCACCTGGTCAACCTGTCAGCAGAAAGTTTTACTTTGAAGTTTTCCAGTGTCTGAAAGAGAACATCCGCCGCAAATGTCCAGAACAGTGGAAGAACAAGGACCGGGTCCTGCATCATGATAACGCCCCCACCCACACATCAATTGTTGTTCGGCAGTTCCTGGCTTCAACTAACATGGTGGTCATTCCCCAACCACCCTATTCGCCTGACCTTGCCCCCTGGGACTTTTTCCTGTTTCCCGAGCTGAAATTATGACTGAAAGGGCATCAATTCCACTCGATTGAGGAGATCCAGACAGAATCGCAGGAGCTCAAGACCATGACACCTGAAGCCTTCCAGGGATGCATGGACTTGTGGAAAAAACACTGGGACCACTGTATACACGCCCAAGGGGACTACTTTGAAGGCAACAATGAGAACTAGGAGGTAAGGTAACTTATTTTTCTACAATACCGAAATTACTGGAACTTTTGGGTAGCACCTCGTGTGTGTGTATATATATACAGTATATATATAAAATCAGCAACCACCAACTGGCAATCCTGCAAGAAATTACATTTATACACAACTTTCCAGCTGGAGAAGTGTCTCAGATGATGAAAGTCATCAGGTATAAGACAGAATATGTTCCCGGGCTGACTAAACTGCTGAAAGAGTCAACTCAGACAGGTTTCATTCCTTTCACTGTGATGGTTACCATTAGCTGAATGCAGTACAACTGTGTGCCTCACCAGTGAAAAGAATTACATTTTATGATGTGATGTTTACTAAAAAAATCACGTTTGACTTACATTGCAGCTATAATTGACCCGAGGATCATCATATAGACAGTCAGCTGTACGGTAAATGCAGGATTAACTCTGGAAAAAAGAAAATAGATCTATGTTCACTCAAAACAGTTTACACAACTTTTTTTTTCTTTTCACTTACAAAACACATCAATGCTAAACACACTAACCTAAAGAAACAATTATTTTCTCTCACCACAATCATTACTTTCCTAGCATCTTCATTCAGCTTTAAATTCATACAATGATACTCACAATCATCCATAAAATCTGGACAAAGCAAATCAGTTCTTTTTCAATACACTACTATATCAAGAGGTAGCAACCTATCATAAGCAAACCCAAATATGAAATGAAATAAAAGGCATTTTTTTAATATACAGCACATTACTACTATTATTACTTAACATTACTCCTCTAAGTAACTCCCATGTTGAGGCTGACCATGGTACAGCCAATATTTTTTATGGAATGGAAGTTAAACCAAGTGAAAAAAACAGATGATTACTTCCCTATAGTTACTACAAACCACTGATGAATGTTGTCTTAATACTCACCCTAATAATAATTTTTCTCCAATCATAGTGAAGAGAATTGAAAACCTCCGCAGAACCGTAAACATTGGCAAGCTGATGGATAAAGAAAATAAATTATGGACCTTTATTTTGGTGTTGGTTGGCATTTCATCAGAAAATGTTGTCATCTGTAACTAATGTACAGAATATTAACCCAGTAATTAGCATAATGACCAGTCCTCTATTACTTCTTGCCAGGTGGAATGAGCCAAAGATAAGCTACTGTAGACCACAACATCCAAGGGAAGGAGACTGGTTTATACCCCTGGTGGCTTTAACTTATGAAAAACAAATAAAATCAAACTATCTCTAAAGGATTAGAAGCACTATATAAAGAACCTGATCTTCTCCTTGACTGGTCATTTTAAACCACTAAACCACCAGGCATCTCTAAATATTATCTTACTGAACTAATACTACCTCATTAATAAAAATGAAAAGGAACAAAAAGAAAGCTAATTTTTGTAGCTACTGTACACTGATAAGTATGAATCACAGGCAAATGCAGTCTCTGTATAACAACAGACTACATTACTGCAGTGGTCTTTCACCAAGACCAGGAGGTAGTATTGCTACAAAATCTTTTTCTCTTGCATTACCTAATCTACTGTATCATTCAAACATCACAGTAGTTTTTGCCTTACTGACTCCTTTGTCAAACCACAGACTTTGTTTATTGCTTGAATGACACAATGTTTTGTGTATCCCTAATGACACCTACATTATACTTTTCTGTGCAATATCTTCCTCTTTGCATATCTCAGCATTAATTCATTCTTAACATTCTTATACCACAGCTTCCACACTATTCTTCTTAGAAGATACAACTTACAGTATATATTTCTTTTTTGTATTTGCATATCACATTACATTCAATAAACTTGTGCTGTAGGGCATACCCCTCTCCAATGATCACATATATCTGACATATGACATATCTATTTAGACATCCAACAGTACTCAGAAAATAATTAGTCTGACTTTTAGCACCACTCAGTTCCTATGTGATCAGTCTGCTTCTCCCTTTGTAAATGCTGTTACATACAATAAAGCTTGATGTATCACTGAATCACAGCATTCACTCATCTTCCCTAACCCTGAATACTGTTCCTTATCTCACCAAAGTAAAACATTCTATCATCTTCAGAAATCCTAGTGCTGTATCCAAGTCTACCATGCAACCTCTCATAACCAACAGCTAGTTTGCAAACGGCAAACCCTCAAAATACATGTTCTTCCTGATACTGTACATAGATGCCTCACGTACAGTAACCATAAATGCTGAGTGGAACTCATAGAACGAGGACAAAGAATGCACATATAGTACCATCTGTTGTATAGTATGTACAGCATGGAAAAATGAAAAAAAAAAATCAGCAGAAGGAGCCTTGTGTCTACCAACAAGAGATTGTGGTGGTTAACCCAATGTTAATTAAGACAAAAAAGACTGTGGCTGAAAATATGTCAAAGTTTTTTGCCAATTATCCATTTCTGTAAATCTCTTTACCATAAATGTCTTACATCTGTTTTACCTCTACATTTAACCTATGCCCTTTGGAATCATATCTGTATGACCCCACATAATTTCAGTTGGCAGGCTGAAGGTCTGGCCAGAGAATTAGTGAACATACAATATTAGCTTTATTACAGTGGGTTCAAGGCAGTATGACATAATTATATACTGAAGCTCTGGTAACGTCAGCAGCATATGAGGGTCTGCTGTATAATGTACAGTCACCTTAAGAGTTTTACTCCCCAACCTTCCATGAATTATAGCACACAAGTAGTTTGGTCTTATGAATCAGTACAGGTAACTAACCTGAGACGTTTGGTGCCACCAAGGCCGAATATAAGATTGCCCACATACATGAGTGGCAACGGCCATATTTTGGTGACGACGTCTGGGGTGAAGACTGGGTAGTCCACTATCTTTATCTTCTTGGCCACAAAGAGCACCAGGATCGTTGCAAACATCTGAAGCATGACAACTTAGCAAAGGCCTCTCATACTTAAGGAATTAATGACAGCTACATTTAACCCTTCAGTTCAAGAATTGGCACCTATGCAGAATAACATCAGTGGAAATAGCAAGAACAAAATAAAAAATACATATTCAGAATGAGAGAATTAAAGCACAGTGGTATTTGACCCCATTCTCCAGGACACTGCAGCTGTTGAGACTGTCCCCCCACTGTTATTGTGTTTGCATGGCAATTACCTCTTCAGTCATATGACATATATAATTTACTTTATTCTTGCCACAACCAAAATTTTATACTGACCAAGAAATAGCCCCTAGTAGTGAAGGGGTTAATTAAGGTTACATCAAGCTCCTCCTTGGGGGAAAAAAATCGTAAGTTGAATGAAACTGCACGAAGGCAGCACAAATGAAATAAAAGTAAATGTCACTACACTGAACAGGTTCTGGATAGCCATGACGGTTCATCCAGCGGCACTGCAATAACCTCCTGTAATAAAAAAATAATAATCTACCCATCTATTGCCTAATGCCTCAATCCCATAAGGGGTGGCCACAAACAAATCGCATCCATGTTGCCCTGTCCCCCGCCATTTCACTGCCCTCCCCCCAGCTCACACCCTCCTTCTCATATGCCCCTCCACTCCATCCCTCCATCTCATCCTTGGCCTCCCCCTCCACCTCACTCACATACACTCTCCTTAGCCTCTTGCTCTCCATCCTCTCCTCACAGTCAAACCACCTCAATGTATTTCTCCTAACGCCTTCCATCACATCCATAATAATAATAATGATTATAAATAGATAATAATTATAATAATAATAATAATAATAATAATAATAACAGATACGGTTGCAGTAATAATAATGATAACAGTAATAATAAAAAAATGTATACCTAACTCGACTAAAATAACCTGAGTCAATGAAAAATGAACATTCTGAACTGCTCTACAGTTTTCTTTTTATCTGTACTAAAGTTGTGTAAGCATCATATATTGCCCACAATGTCTCAGATGACTCAACACTGGCATGTGTATCATGCAACAATACACTGCTTTGGTTGCTACTAAATGGGAGTAAAAGTGTATTGATGAAATAGTACTGTACTATTTACTACAAGCACAGTATGAACATATACCATACCTCACACTGCTTCTGGCTGTCACAGATTCTCCACTTTGTAAATTTACCAATACCTGTACAGGTATCTATTAGCTTGAGGACCTCTATTTAAAATTTTTTCCTCTTAACACCTGATAATTGTATTAGTTTTGGCATCACCTTTCAAAACTGAAGAGCTAGATGGGGATTGTTTCCCATCTCTGCATTGTGAGGGGTTTCCCCCAGTTAAATCATATTGAGATACCAAGAATAAAAATAAAAGGTCAACACAACACTAACGCTTCACAACAGGCTATTTAACAACACTGTGTATAGTAAAATATGGATAATGTAATTTTTCTTCAGATAAGGAGTTGTCTGGTGACCGGTGCATAATTTGATAAACATATAAATCATGTGATTCTTTTGTTAAACTGCTTGCTGGATGGCTATTCTAAAATTATGTTCACTTCCTCATTTTCCTGAGTTTGTTTTAAAAGCAGGACTGGGTAAACATCAAAATGTAATATAAAGTTGGCTAAACACTTCATAAAAAAGTACCAGTGCACATTCTCCATGAAACAGATTCTTAAAAGCAGATGATGAATACCGAAAAATGTCTAACATTTTCCGCATTTCTTTCATGATGATGCACTATATCCCGTGTTACTGACATTTTTAATCTTATTCTTCCTAAGTCTTGTTCATATATGCATACCTATATGAAAAAAGATTAATCTCCCATAGATATCACAAGCTGCACTGGTCATAAACCTCCTATGTGATGTGTAACATACAGAGTACAGTATGCTGTTGCTGTTGTTGTACTACCCCAGTCTACCTGATTAAGCAGATCCATCAACCTATGGCATGAAATCACTCCCACAGGACCATCCCGTGCAGTGAATCAATATTCCAACGCGGATGACAGCGCCTTACCATACCAAAGCATGGAGATTAGTGTGGAGGTTTGGTTCCTGAGTGGACGTCACATTTGCATCTCTCTACCCAGTTAATAGGGGCACCATGGTAGGCTCCACGTCACCCCACTATTTGGCTATATATTTACCACCCAGCACTGTAAAAAGTTTCCTGAGTTACAGGAAACCATTTGGCCTGTCACTTGGTTTAGAGCCATCCAAAGTGGAAAGACAGGTAATAAACAGTGACAAGACAGACAGGGGAAATGGGAAGGGAAGAAGACAGACACAGAAAATGAATGATAGACATGAAGGAAGAAGAAGGCACCTCTACATCAAGTGGATGGTGGGTGCCACCACCTACCACCATAGTATGATGTATATAAAAAAATGATAATTCAAGGAGCAATAAAAGAGGTAGTGAAAGGTGAAAGCAGACAAATGTTGATACTACATGACAAAATGTGAGATTCTAACATTAAAATATAAGATCTCTATCCTGCTTTAATTTCCTTTTTTTATGCTCATCAGCTATCACCTTTGACTGCCCATGTATTATGCTATCAATTCAGTCTTTTAGATAATGTGATACTTGCATAACACATCTAGGTTCAGTACTAAACATATTACAAAATGACACATTTATACTTTACCTGACCCAATGCAACAAACTGGAAGGATGGAAATCTGAAATAAAGAACATACATGTAAGACTCCATCATTACCCTACAGTACATCTTAATCCACTTGTATTATTAATTCAGTAATAAAAGTATGCCTTTATTCTGGCCACACATAATATGGGTTCCAGCATTCCACACTCTGGCTATGCCTAAATAATCTTGTAATGTACTATGACATTCTTTAGCTCTGCTCTGACACATAGAAACATGCATGCACATAACATTATCACTGGTATAGCCTAAGGGATGGCCAGTGGCCTTGACCATTCCTGAAATATGCCTGGACACCCAAAATTTTGAGAATACTTTTGGACCTCCTTGTTTTCCTTAGGACACCCTACTGGTGAGTTTGGTTACCCAATGACCACCCCATTTTTAGCACTATATCACATCCATCGTTTGAAAAGTCTCTCCTAAGATGAATAAAAATGCTTTTATTAGGAAGAATACAATACAGAATATGTAACTGAATTACCACGACAGAGAAGAATAAAATGCAGAATATGTTACTAAATTACAGACGTGGAGAGATTTTTAAAATTTAAGGGGGATGAATATAGCATTAACTATCCCATCACTACCCAGGTACTCTCCTAAGCTACATAAGATTGTTTAGCAGCAGCAGCAAAATACCTATGGACAGGGCAGAGGAAATGAGAAAACTAAAGAGGAAGGTATAAAAATAAAGGTACCATACATCATAGCATGACAGGAGGAGAGGGAAGAATGGAGGAGAGGGAAGAATGGAGAAGGGGATAAGATGGGAAGGGAAGGAAAAGGAAGGGAAGGGAAAGGAAAGAAAGGAAGGGAAGGGAAGGGAAGGGATGGGAAGGGAAGGGAAGGGAAGGGAAAGGAAGGGAAGGGAAGGGAAGGGATGTGATGCAATGGGATGGGAAAGAAGGGATGAAGGATGGAGGGAAGGGAAGGGATAAAAAGGGATGCGGACAGAGAAGAGAAGATAAATGAACTGAAGGGAATGAAAAGGAGGGAAAAGAAGAAAAAGTAAGACAGTTATATTAAATGGAATGGAAGGGACAGGAAGAGAAAAGAAGGGAAAGAGCTGGAGGGTAGGGGTGGGATGGAGGCAGAAGAAATGGGAAAGGAAGATATAAAGGATGGACATTATATATGTTGGAGAAAAGGGATCAGATGATGATGATGAAAGTGAAAGGAAGAAAAGAGATGGGATTAAGGCTCATGGAAAGGGAAGGGATGACAGCTGGAGGGAAGGGAAGGGGACACAATGGATCAAGGTGAAAGGGAAGGGAAAGGAACACAATGGATCAAGGTGAAAGGGAAGAGAAAGGGAGGAAAGAGAGAAAGGATGGAGGGAAGAGAATGTAAGGGAAGGGATGAAGGCAGAGGGGAATGCAAGAGAAAGGAAAAGATGAAAGCAGAAAGGAATGCAAGGGAAAGGAAGGGATGAAGTCAAAAGGAATGCAAAGAAGATAAAGGAATGAAGCCACAAAGGAATGCAAGGCAAGGGATGAAGCCACAAAGGAATGCAGGGAATGAGATGAAGCCACAAAGAAATGCAAGGCAAGGGATGAAGCCACAAAGCAATGCAAGGCAAGGGATGAAGCCACAAAGGAATGCAAGGCAAGGGATGAAGCCACAAAGGAAAGCAAGGCAAGGAATGAAGTCAGAAAGGAATACAAGAGAAGGCAAGGGATGAAGTCAGATGGAAATGAAAAAGAAGGAAAGGGATAAAGCAAGAATGGAATGCAAGGGAAAGGATGAAGGCTGGAGGGATGGGAAGGGATGAATGCTAAAAGTACGTTAAAAGGAAGGTATGAAGCCAAAGAGGAATGCAAGGGCAGGGAAGGGATGAAGACTGGAGGGCAGAGAAGGTAAAGGAAGGCAGAGCTAGAGGAGGCAAATGTTAGCCAAGTAAACAGTCCAGCTCAAGTCATGACCTCACACAAGAATCTGCAAAGGGGTCGCATTCACATATCTTCCTTCGCGTAAGTTTGTATAGAAGAGGGTCTGTTTATACTTTGTCCTCATTCATACAACCACCAAACATTTCACAACCAAACTAGGGTAAATTTTAACGTGATAACATACTAACAAAGAAAATTAGCTCTATAACCTCTGGAAATACTGAACTGCTATGAAAAATGACTTACTGTAAATAATGGTTAAGATCCTTCATGAAAATGACTACTAGCAGTGGTGGCGGGGAAGGGGGTGATGCATGCAATGAGGTGGCGATAAAGAGTAATGGTGATATAGTGATGATCATGGTTTAGGCTGAGATTACAGGTAATGATAACGATGATTAAGAGAGATGTAGTAATATAAAGTGGTGATAACAATAGCAGGGCAAAGTGGTGGGGTAGGAGAGGTGATAACTAAGGTGTTAGGAGTGTCGGCTGTGATAATAATAGACAGAAAGGGTGATAATGGTGATATAGCAGAAATGGTGTTGGTGATAATGATGGTGGTGGCTGAGGTGATGGCAATGGTGGTGGAGGTGGTAGAAAAATACTAGTGCTGACAGATGTGGTGATAACAGTAGTGGTGGTGGATGTTAGATGTGATGATAACAGTAGTGGTGGTAAAGGTGGTTAGATATGGTGATAACAGTAATGGTGTTGGTGATAATGATGGTGGTGGCTGAGGTGATGGCAATCGTGGTGGTGGTGTGGTAAAAAATACTAGTGGTGACAGATGTGGTGGTAACAGTGCCGGTCCTAGCTTTTCTGAGGCCCTACGCTGGATCCCCTTTGGAGGCCCCCCCCCCCCAACTCTTATTTACACATCTCCCCCTACCCTTATATTCACCAAAGTTATACCCCTATCCTGAGCAATGTAAAGTAAAAAAAAAAAACTAGCACTGCATAATCTTGTATTCTCTGAATAAAAATAAAATAATGATACTTTGTGTGAAACTATAATTACAATTTAGTATGCATAATTTAATGTCCTAACTCCAATATTACGCGCCACGACGCCAATATGGAAGTTTCTGTTTACTCGTATTCGTTATGGAAACGTTTATTCTTGTAAATTTTATGAACAGCCTTGTATTTCTAATATATTTTAGCCTGCTAAGGAAAATTTTCTTCCTGAATTATTCAGTGTTTATAAATGGAAAAACCTTTACCATATTTGTTAGTGCCCCTCCCCGGAAAACAACTAACTAAAAAAACAAACAATAAGCCTCGGACAAGGACTGACCAAACGATGACGACCAAGGACAGGACAAAGGACATTCTTATCGGAACGTGGAATGTAAGGAGAGCGAATGATGAGGTGAAAGAGAGAGAGATTGTCCAGGTGCTTGAGGGTGCGAAAGTGGATATATGTGGAATAACTGAAACAAAATGGAGAGGAGAAAGTGAGAGAATGGGAGTATGGATGGGGTAAATGAGCAGGAGTAGGTGAGAATGAGAGGGCAAAGGAAGGAGTAAGTATAGTTGTGAGTAAACGATGGAAGAAGAGCATAAGACAGTATGCATCAGTTGGGTCAAGGATTGTGTGGTAAAGTTGAAAGTTGGAATACAAATGTGGATGACTGTGTGTGTGTATGCGCCAATGCAAGATCGTGCTAGAACAGTGAGGGAAGAGTTCTGGACAAATGTAGAAGTGTGCATGGAAAAGTTTGGAAGGAATGAGAGTGTTTTTGATCGGTGATATGAATGGTAAAGCTGGGAATGTGAAGGTGGATGGAATAGTTGGTGAGTGGGTGTGCCTGCTGAGATAGATGAGAATGGGAGTGCGTTAGTGGACATTTGTGCTGGGAGGGGGTTGGTGATAGCCAATACCCTCTTCAGGCATAAAATGATCCACAGGTATACATGGCGAGTGATGAGAAGGGTGGGTGGTGAACTGAACGAAAGGAAGGCAATGATTGATTACGTGTGTGTGGATGAAAGGATGCGAAGATGTGTAATGGATGCAAGAGCTTATAGAGGCTGGGGGAGTGGACTTTCTGACCACTACTTGGTGGTGGCCAGAATTAAGATTCAAGTAAGATGGAGTAATAGAAGAAGGGAAAGACGAGAGGAAGGAGTAGTTGCAAGGAGAGTGGAAAGGTTATAAGAGGATGAGAAAAAGGCAGAGTATAAGAGAGAAGTGGAGGAATGATTGGGCAAATATGAATTGGAGCAGATGGGAGACGTGGAAGGTGTGTGTAGCATATTTACAGAAGAAATATGTGCAGCATGTGATGTGGTGTGTGGAAGGAAGAGAAGACGGAGGGGGGTGCAAGGAACAGCGTGGTGGACTGAAGAGGTGAGACAGGCTGTGGCACAAATGAAGAAAGCATACAATGAATGGATGAGAAATAGGGGCGTGGAAGAAGTTGAGAGGTAGAAGAGAGTTATATGTAAAGAGAAAGAGAGAGGGGAAAAGATTAGTAAGAGAGAGTAAGAAGAGAGTGGATGAGGAATTTGGAAGGAATCTGAGTGTAAAGTGGAGGGACTGTAAGAAAATGTTCTGGAAAGATGTGAAAAGAGTAAGACGGTGGAAGTGAAGTTAGCAGGGGAGTGAAAGATAAAAATGGTAGATTACTAGTGGAGAAGGGAGAAAAAGTGAGCAGATGGAGAGAACACTTTAAGGAATTGTTGTACATAGAGGATGGAAGTAATGCGAGTATAAGTGGCTGGGGAATGGCTGGGAGAAGGAGGGAGGTGAGAAGACAGGAAGAAATCAGTAGGATAGAAGTTGTGGAAGCAATGAAGAAAGTTAAATCGGGGAAAGCCCCAGGAATTGATGGAGTGTGTGGTGAAATGCTGAAGCATGGGGGAGAGATAGTAGTAGAATGGATGTGGAAGATGTGCAGATTGGCCTGGGAGGAAGGTAGAATCCCGGAGGATTGGAAGTCAGGTATAATTATTCCCTTGTACAAAGGAAAAGGGGAAAAAGAAGTGTGTGGTAATCATAGGGGCCTTTGTCTTCATAGTATAATAGGAAAAGTGTATGGTAGGATACTTATTGACAGAGTTAGAGAAAGAACAGAGAAATTAGTTGGAGAAGAACAGGGATGTTTTAGGAAGGGAAGAGGTTGTGTGGATCAGATATTCATTCTTAGATCTTTAGTGGAAAAGTTTCTAGAGAAGGGAAAGAAGTTGTATGCGGCTTTCATGGATTTAGAGAAAGCATATAACAGGGTGGATAGACAAGGACTGTGGAAAGTGTTAAGAATATATGGAGTAGATGGGAAGTTGTTGAATGCTGTGAAGAGTATGTAAGATGGTGCTAAGGCTGCAGTGCGTGTGGATGGTGAACTGAGTGAATTTTTCTCTTTGAAAGTTGGCTTGAAACAGGGATGTGTCATGTCTCCATGGTTGTTCAATCTGTACATGGATGGGGGTAATAAAAGAGGTACAAGGTACGGTAGTGGATGTTGGAGTGGCCCTGGTGAGAGAGGATAGTGTTTGGAAACTCCCTGTTTGTTGTTTGCAGATGATACTGTGTTGTTGAGTGAAGACGAAGGGGAGCTGCAAGGCTTGGTGGATGAGTTTGGGAGAGTGTGTAAGAAACGGAATCTAAAGGTGAATGTAGGGAAGAGTAAAGTGATGGTCTTTGAGAGAGGTGAAGTCAGTGAATGTACAGCGAGGTTGGATGGTGAGGAATTGGAAAATGTGAGTACGTTTAAGTACTTGGGTAGCGTGATGAGTAAGGATGGAGGTTTGGAGGGTGAAGTGCTTGAAAGGGTACAGCAGGGAAGAAAGGTTGCTGGTTCTTTGAAAGCAGTGATAAGAAACAGGGAAGTGAGCATGGAAGTGAAAAAGTTACTACATGACAGTATTGTGATACCAACTCTAACGTGTGGAAGTGAAGCTTGGACGTTGTTGGAAGGACACGTCAAGAGTGAGAGCAGTGGAAATGAGTTATTTAAGAGGAGCCTGTGGAGTCACATGGAGAGACAGGGTGACGAATGAGGATATAAAGGAGCGTTGTGGTGTGGATGTGGATGTGATAGGAAGCGTTATGAGGAACACACTGAGGTGGTTTGGCCATGTGGAGAGGATGGAGGATGAAAGACTGACGAAGAGAGTGTATGTGAGTGAGGTGGAGGGGGGAAGAGGGAGGGGGAGGCCGAGGATGAGATGGAGGGATGGGGGTGAAGAGGTATATGAGAGAGGGGGGTTTGAGTTGGGAGCAGGGCAGTGAAATGGCGGGGGACAGGGCGACTTGGAGGCGATTTGTTTGTGGCCACCCCAAACGGGATTGAGATGTCTGGCAATAGATAGATAGATAGTTATACTAAAGGAGGGGGGAGGTCTCTTGTGGCGTTTATCCCCCTATCACATTCCAGTACTATTTTACGCCATAACCAAGTGACGAACGCCTAGCGTGAGCAGCAAATTTATTTATGGTACGAAAAACGGGAACGTCAGATACTTTCGTCAATACTGGCTCTTAGTTTTTATAGTACGGCCATAAAACATCGGTCAGCAACGTTAACAGTAAAGTTTGGTCAGTTTAGCCACTTTCGATATTAGAAAAATAGTAGCCTACAATCGCATGATGAGTGGCAATATTAAATAATATAATATTAACCTTTACGGTTAGCATGAGCTTCCTCATGTAGCCATTTCTTTGTTCGTTTATCAAACCTGAGAGATGTTTACGCTTCGATGTCAGTTTCCTGACTGACAGCAACAGCCAACGTGCCAGGCGCTCTGCTGATCTGCAGTGCAGCACTCAGTATTGTCACCAGAATTTAATGTTAAATCCCATTAAACAAATTTCTAATTACCACTATTTTTTGTTACTCTAAAAGACTAATGTAATTTTTGCCTGCAATTATTCAGTTATTATTGTTTATACAACGTTCATGCACGTGGAACCAATTAATATAAGCACCATTCTCGACGTACTTTTATTTTCTTTAATAATTATTTATTTTTATAATACACATCCTGAGGACGGGAGGCCCCACCAGTGATCGGAGGCCCTACACACTGAGCGTAGTGAGCGTATAGGAAAGACCGGCCCTGGGTGGTAACAGTAGTGGTGGTGGATATTAGATGTGATGATAACAGTTGTGGTGGTAAAGGAGCTTAGATATGGTGATAACAGTAATGGTGGTAGATGTGATGTTAACAGTAGTGGTGGTAGATGTTGTGATAAAAAAGTGGTATTAGAAGTGGTAATAACAGCAGTGGTGGTGAATGTGGTGACAGTAGTAGTAGTGGGAGATGTGATGATAATAGTATTGGTGATAATAATAATGGTGGCAGATGTGGCAATAAATGTATAGAAGTGGTTGATGTGGTGATAACAGCTGTGGTGGTAGATGTGGTGATAACAAAACTGGTGGTAATGCGGTGACAACAGTAATGGTGGCACATGTGATAACAACGGTGGTGATAAATGTGGTGATAACAGTTCTTGTGGTAGATGTGGTGATAACAGTACTGGTGGTAGATGTGGTGATAACAGTACTGGTAGCAGATGTGGTGATAACAGTACTGGTGGTAGATGTGGTGATAACAGTACTGGTGGTAGATGTGGTGATAACAGTACTGGTGGTAGATGTGGTGATAACAGTACTGGTGGTAGATGTGGTGATAACAGTACTGGTGGTAGATGTGGTGATAACAGTACTGGTGGTAGATGTGGTGATAACAGTACTGGTGGTAGATGTGGTGATAACAGTACTGGTGGTAGATGTGGTGATAACAGTACTGGTGGTAGATGTGGTGATAACAGTACTGGTGGTATAGATGTGGTGATAACAGTACTGGTGGTAGATGTGGTGATAACAGTACTGGTGGTAGATGTGGTGATAACAGTACTGGTGGTATAGATGTGGTGATAACAGTACTGGTGGTATAGATGTGGTGATAACAGTACTGGTGGTAGATGTGGTGATAACAGTACTGGTGGCAGATATGGTGATAACAGTACTGGTGGTATAGATGTGGTGATAACAGTACTGGTGGTAGATGTGGTGATAACAGTACTGGTGGTATAGATGTGGTGATAACAGTACTGGTGGTATAGATGTGGTGATAACAGTACTGGTGGTAGATGTGGTGATAACAGTACTGGTGGTACAGATGTGGTGATAACAGTACTGATGGTAGATGTGGTGATAACAGTACTGGTGGTAGATGTGGTGATAACAGTACTGGTGGTAGATGTGGTGATAACAGTACTGGTGGTAGATGTGGTGATAACAGTACTGGTGGTAGATGTGGTGATAACAGTACTGGTGGTATAGATGTGGTGATAACAGTACTGGTGGTAGATGTGGTGATAACAGTACTGGTGGTATAGATGTGATGATAACAGTACTGGTGGCAGATATGGTGATAACAGTACTGGTGGTATAGATGTGGTGATAACAGTACTGGTGGTATAGATATGGTGATAACAGTACTGGTGGTATAGATGTGGTGATAACAGTACTGGTGGTATAGATGTGGTGATAACAGTACTGGTGGTATAGATATGGTGATAACAGTACTGGTGGTATAATGTGGTGATAACAGTACTGGTGGTATAGATATGGTGATAACAGTACTGGTGGTATAATGTGGTGATAACAGTACTGGTGGTATAGATATGGTGATAACAGTACTGGTGGTATAATGTGGTGATAACAGTACTGGTGGTATAGATATGGTGATAACAGTACTGGTGGTATAGATGTGGTGATAACAGTACTGGTGGTATAGATGTGGTGATAACAGTACTGGTGGTATAGATGTGGTGATAACAGTACTGGTGGTATAGATATGGTGATAACAGTACTGGTGGTATAGATGTGGTGATAACAAGTTGTGGCTGAAACTGTGATGCATCACTTCGATTCAAGAGGTTAATGGATGTGTAACAATTATGATAATAATAGCAATAACAACAACAATAAAAATAATAATAATATTAATAATAAAAATAATAATAATTATAACAATAACAATAGTAGCAGTAGCAGTAGTAGTAGTAGTAATGGTGGTAATAAATAATAATAATAATAATAGTAGTAGTAGTAGTAATAGTAGTAGTAATAGTAGTAGTAGTAGTAACAGTAGTTGAAGTGGTGGTAGTAGTACTAGTAGTAGTAGTGGTGGTGGCGGTGGTGGTGGTAATAATAATAGTAACAATAGTAATAATATTAATAATCCATCCATCATCCAATCCTATGTCGCCCCATGAGAAGCGTAGGAACCTGGGGCTAGGCAAGTTGGTCCTGACATTTAAGATGAGAGTGACCAGCCCCACTCATCCCTGAGTGGCATTACGTGAGCAATAAAGCCCTACCATCCCTTGGATATAAACCTACACAGGCTCAATCCGATTGGAGCAACTTAATTACCCACTAAACCACAAGGCGCCATTATTTGGTTATATGGTTACCACTCAGCATAGTAAACGGTTTCCTGGTGTACAAGAAACTATTTGGCTTGTCACTCAGTGTAGAGTTGCCCACTGGCAGAATCAAGAGGGAAGAATAAAGGAAAGACAGAAGAGGGAGTGTGATTGCTGGCGGTGGCGGTGGTAACTAGAGGCTCCCCGAAGGGGAGAATAACACCAGCCACGAGCCACCCAGCTTCGCTATCGCGGCTGATAATAATAATAATAATAATAATAATAATGAATGTGAATTAGAAAGGTCTTAGAAAAAAACTCCATTAAACTCCACCACTATGGACAGTCTACTGACAGCTATATCAAACGGTACTGGTGGTAGAGTGGTTAGTATCACTGACAGTGAAACTGCCGGCCAGGGTTCGAATCCTGGTGCAGGCAGCTGGGGTCACTTGACTCAGGCGTCCATCCATCCTTTGTGGGTTGGTAGGCAAAATGAGTATCTACGGTAACACCTTGGGGAGGTAACTGTGGTGACCAGGATGATGCAGTGGCCTTGTATCCCAGGCTATTGGGTGAATAACCCACTACAGGCTCAAAAGCCTATGTTATGGAAATGAGCACCATAGCTATGGGCCTCATGGCGTATGCTCCCACCTTTTACCTTTATATCAAACAGTTAGGTGGTAGCAAGAATAAATTGAAAAATATTGCAGGTCCTCTGGCTGAAAGGGTTACGCATGAGATTGTGATGTGCCCCCTCCTCCACACACACACTGTATTAACCACTACCTTGCTACAGTGCTGTTCTACAACAACTACTACTAATAATAATAATTATAATCATCATCATCATCATCATCAATACTTTTAAAATTGCAATATTAGAGATAAACTGGGGTTACAGTGCGCAGATTAAGATCTTTCAGAAATAAGTGGTGGTGGTGGTGGTGGCAAGTATGTTATGGTGGCAATCACGGTGTGTTGTGATCTTGTTAAAATGCAGTATAGTATCACCGAGGGCAACCCAACACCCCCAGAAGGAGCCCACAGAGGAGCATATACAGTGCGACTGGACTCCGGGCAACAGGGACATAAGTCCGCCCGGGCTGTGCGCCCCTATAACCCGGAGCCGCCCGCCGCCACCATAGCAGGAAAGCAAGACTACCTTCCGGGCAAGCCGACCACCAACAACCATTGGGTGAAGCTATTACTCTAGCTCCAGTCAGCACCCCTGAGATGGCTGGTAGCCACTCAACCCTCCTACAGGAGACGGCCTGCAGCCGGACTGGAGGTAACGAGGAGACGGCTGGTAGCCGCTCCCGCCTTCATCAGTAGTGAGGCTGAAGGTGCCCACTGCATGATATCAGGGACCAATTAAAAAACCACCACCCCAGGCTGACATAAAGTCTCCTCCCTGGAGAACGAGGAACCAGAGGACGAACCCGCAACCACGAATGAGACAGAACCCGGGGACAGGAGCCGGAGGGAGAAGAAGGAGGCCCCTGGCAGTTGGATTTTTAGGATCGCCACCGCACCTTCCCACGGTGGCGGGGGCCACTTCCCCCAAATACCACCCCCCAGTTTACCACAAGATGAAGCTGACAGGGGTGAAAGCCAGACTTCTGGTCGACATGGGAGTGGCCAGATCCTGCCTGTATAGCCACTACTTCTCCCGTCACAAGTTGACCTTTGGCCTGCTATTCCCGATGGCTACTCGCCTTGTGGATGTGGGGGATGGCCCCCTGCCGATCCGTGGCGAAACACGGGCCCTGCGCGTCGACACCCATCAGCCAGTGTCGACACGCCAAAAGTTCATTGTGTTTGACTCTTCCTGCTGCAATTACGATGGATATCTGGGGCTGGACCTGCTACAGAAGTTAGGAGCCACCATTGATTGCCACAACAGACTGCTCCAGTTCCAGAAATCACCCCCCCCCCTCCCAATTGGGCCGTCTGCACCTGCATGCCACGGCCCCAGCCAGAAGACTCCATGCCCCCCCCCTTCTCTCCCCTCCCGACCTCCCTTCCCTCTCCCCTCCATCCCCCCTCTTTTCCTGCCACCATTTCCCCCACCACGAAGCCTGGGTGCCCCTCAACCGGCCCTCAGGTACATCCGTCCTATCCTCCCCACTCCTGCCACCTGGAACCCTCTCAGCCTGCCTCCTGCCCCCAGCCTTCCTTCCCTCTCATCACATGGCAGTCCGAATTGCCAACCTTGCCCCCTCGCCCCTTACTCTCCCTAAAGGGCTCATAATCAGAGAGATGGAGGAAGCTGAGCCCTGCGCCCCCTTCCCCTCCCACTCCCCCACCCCTCATTCCCGACCATTTCTCCGCCTACCAATCAGACACCCTCCGCCGCCTCCTCCTGGATTTCCAGGATCTGTTCGTGGTGGGACCCACTGATATTGGACATACCACCTACCTGGCTCATGAGATCTACACGACGGGCCCGCCGATCTGACACCCATCCCGGTGGAAGAACCCCAAACAGCAGGACGAAGAAGACCGCCAGGTTCAGGAGATAACTGACGCCGGAGTCGTCTCCCCCTCCACCAGCCCCTGGTCCTCCCCCATCGTCCTCGTGAAGAAAAAGGATGGCACGATGAGGTTCTGTGTTGATTACCGCTGGCTTAACGACTTAACCACCAAGGACGCTACTCCACTCCTGTGCATAGATGACTCCCTAGATTCACTGTACGGCGCCTCCTGGTTCTCCACTCTCGACCTCCATCAGGGTATTGGCAGGTCACAGTGCGACCAGAGGACAAAGGCAAAACTGCCTTCTTGACCAGCAACGGGAAACATTATGAATTTAGTGTTCTACCCTTCGGCCTCTGCAACACCCCCGCCACCTTCTCAAGACTAATGGAATCTGTCCTCAGCGGCCTCACATGGGAGATCTGCCTAGCTTACTTGGACGACGTCATCGTTTTCAGGAACACCTGGGCCGACCACCTTCAGCACCTCTACCGGGTTTTCACCCGAATTCGACAGAAAGCCTCAAACTCTGGCCCTCCAAGTGAGTCCTGGCTACCAGAACCATCTCATTCCTGGCACATGTCATCTCCCAGGCGGCATATCTCCTGACCTAGACAAGCTCCGCGCCATCGTGGACATACCCCCACCACAAGACGTTCATGGAATTCGAGCCTTCCTCGGCCTAACATCCTATTACTGGCGTTTTGTGAAAGGGTTCGCTCACATTGCCAAGCCACTCCACGACCTCACCTATAAGGGAGAACCGTTCATCTGGACGGACGAGAAATGAGCCGCCTTCCAACGACTTAAGGACAAACTCGTTTCCGCCCCAGTCATGGTCTTTCCCGACTATGCCCTCCCATTCCGGCTCTACACCGACGTTTCCCTAATTGCGATCGGCGCTGTGCTGGCACAATTCCAAGAGGGCCGTGAGGACATCATCGCCTGTGCCAGCCGTACCCTCAATCATGCGGAAAAGAACTATGCCGCCACTAAGAGGGAGTGCCTGGGCATCATCTGGGCACTCGAGCACTTCCGGGCATACCTATCAGGGACTCAAGTTACTATCATCACTGATCACCAGCCCCTCCAATGGCTGCGGCAGTCTGACACACACAACGCCCAGCTCATCAGATGGCGCGAATCCCTGGAGTTCAACTATGAAATCTCGTACCGCCCCAGCAAACTCCATACCAACGCGGATGCTCTCTCCTGTCTCCCCATCAATGCCTTCCAGCCGAAACCAGACCTCCTCCAGCAGTGGAATCGTAAGGAACGACCCCCCTGGATCCCCCGGCATCTCTTCAAGAAGCTATATCGCCAGGGCGACCACCTGCTCACTCCATCCGGGCATATCATCCTAGCCCCTGACACTGCCTTCGATGCCCTCCAACACCTGCATACTCACAACAGCATTCACCTGGGCACAAAAAAACTCCTGCAGGTCTTTAACGACACCTGTTGGGCACCAAATCCCTCCACCCTAGCCAAGGAGATTATCCAATCTTGCCAAGTGTGTGCCTTGGGTAAGGACATCACCTATACCACCGGCCCATCAGGACAACATTACCGCCCACAAACCTTGGCAGTTGCTGGCGACCGATGTAGTGGGACCTCCAACCCCGAAATCAGACTATCGGTACGTGACCACGTTCACTGATACGTACTCCAAATTCGTCATAGCCTGCCCAGCGAAAGAACACCACGCTGTCGCAGTAGCTGACACCCTGATTCAGCACGTGTTTCCATACTTTGGTATCTCACAGGCAATCCATTCCGATAACACACCGGAGTTCACCAACAAAATCTGGGAGGAGCTAGCCCACACATTTGGCTATAACATCTCGCACTCGTCCCCTTACTGGCCCCAAGGAAATGCCATCTGCAAACGTAGCCATCGTACGTTGATGAATCAACTCCACACCCGGACAGACAAAGACGACGACTGCCCCACCCATGTAAAAATCGTGCAATGGGGCATCAACTCCTGCCCCCGAGAGGACAGAATTTCACCGTATGAGCGAGTGTTTGAGGAAACACCTCTCCACCTACCCCTTTGGCAACACTTACAGTCCCCCATCTATACTCCCACATCTGACCCACTACACCATCTCAAACGACGACTAACCCACCTTCAAAACAACCTGGACCTCTGCCCCAACACCGCCTCCAACCCCTACAAGCCAGATGACACTGTTATGATAACGCAGCTCCCCACCCCCCACAAGCTCGCGCTACGCTTCACGGGGCCCCACACCATCATTTGCGTCCCTAACTCCTACCAGGTGACAGTCGAATATCATGGCACTTCTCGCACTCTCAGAAACTGTCACGTACGCCCCTTTCACGCTCCTACCTCCCCTGCCCCTGCCCCGCCCCACCCACTACCCCCGCACCGCTTCCCTCTACCTCCTATGACTGCTACATCTCCCTCTCGCTGTCTCTCTCTCTCTCTCTCTCTCTCCCCTTTCCCCGCCATCTCCACCTCACCCCCCCCCCCTCGCCACCTCACACCTCACCTGATAGCTCACTGACACCACCAACTCCTCACCTCTCCCCCACCTCCTCGCCACCAACCACCCCATCCCCCACGCCCAGCACCACGTGCCCTGCCCATGCGCCCGCACCCACTCAACCCACCACACCCCCACCCCAGCCATCGGCCACCCCTGGCCCCAAATCTCCCTGCCCACACGTGCCCCCTCGACCCCGCCTGTCCCATCCCACACCCGACTCCACTTGTGCCGCCCACGCACCCGCTACACCACCACCCACTAGGCCTACACCCTACTCCACATCCCATGCTACCCGCACTCCTACCACCCCACAGCCGCCCTTACCCCGCACACCTCACACACAAGCCAACACTGCACACCCACATCACCATCCACACCCACCCTTAAAACAACCATCACACGCTCTGGCCACCTCTCCCGCCCACCAGCCTGATAATCCCACACTCCCACCCCACCCACCTCACCGCAAAATAACACTCCCGCCCCTGCCCTAAATCATCTCACATTCAAGATACACCAGGCCCAAATCTCAGCCACCTACACTCCGCAGAGACGACGTGCTGCATTACTCCAGCATAAAACTCCACACTTGACATCCATCTCCAGCATTCAGCACAGCCCTGCACAGAAGACAACACCTACCACCATGAGGATTCACCAAGCTGTATGGGCGCCGCCCTTCGGACGAAAACATCAAGTCCGTGGACCCCGCCACCTTCTACAACTCCTCTGCTCCTACACCGACCCATCCACCCTCTTCATCACCTGTGACGCTCAGCTAGAAGAGAATCCTGCCACCACAGCCTGGCACACCCTCCAACACCTACAGCCAGTCTACCACACCTACGACACCAAAGTTTACCACCTCCAGTCACAGGGACGTGACTTTTTCCCACAAGATGGTGGTAAAATGCAATATAGTATCACCAATGGCAACCCAACACCCCCAGAAGGAGCCCACAGAGGAGCATATACAGTGCGACTGGACTCTGAGCAACAGGGACATAAGCCTGCCTGGGTCGCGCACCCTTATAACCCAGAGCTCACCCGCCGCCACCATTGCAGGAAAGCGAGACTACCTTCCGGGCGAGCCGACCACCGATGACCACAGGGTGGAGCTATTACTCTAGCTCCAGTCAGCACCCCTGAGACGGCCGGTAGCCGCTCAATCCTCCTACAGGAGACGGCCTGCAGCCGCTCTGGAGGTAACGAGGAGACGGCCGGTAGCCGCTCCCGCCTTCGTCAGAAGACGACCAGAAGCTGCTCTGAAGGTGCCCTAGACGAGACGGCCGGTAGCTGCTGGACCCTCCTACGTGAGACGGCCTGCAGCCGCTCCGGAGATAACGAGGAGACGGCTGGTAGCCACTCCGAAGGTGCCCCTTGAGAGACGGCCTGTAGCCGCTCGACCCTCCTACAGGAGATGGTCTGCAGCTGCTCCAGAGGTAATGAGGAGACGGCTGGTAGCCGCTCCGAAGGTGCTCTTGAGTTGGCCTGTAGCCGCTCCCTCCCCCAGGCCACAGCCAGTAGCCGGGCCTTAGCAACGGCCGGTAGCCATGCCCCTAGAAGGCCACAGCCGGTAGCCATGCCCCTAGAAGGCCACAGCCAGTAGCCGGGTCCTACGGCAGGAAATGGCCGGTAGCTGCTCCTCCGTCAGGTGCTGACTCCTGCCTACCAACCTACGACCCAGAGCGAGACCCCAGCCCGGAGGAGTATTGGAGAGGCCCTGTAACTACCACTGGGCTCTTCTCATTATAGCTGGTTCCTGAGAGGAACCGCCTGATGGACCCCGACGGAGGCTGACGCCGCAGCCCACTCCTGATGGCATCCCCAACCGCCAGAGACCGCAGCCCCTGGGACCTCCAGACTGCCCCTAGGATCCCAGGGCAGGACATCCCTTCACCCCGACGCTAGAGATCTTCATCCTCCATCAGGCGCCTGAGTGAGAAGTTCAGGCAGCTGTTCAGCCCCAGCCCTGAGGGCCAGGCTTCTGCCCCAAGCCCTGAAAGTGCGGGACCCTTCGCCACCAGCAGCCCCGGATGAGAAAGGACGCCCCTACGAGTGATCCCGTGGCCCCTGAATACGGAGAACCCTGGTGGGGCTCAGCCCCGTTAGTAGTGAGGCTGAGCCATTCCCGCCGCCCTTGTCCCTGACCGCCAGTACACCCAGTCCCGAATGTGAGTGAAAGTGAAAGCACTGTGTTCGTGACACAGTGAAACAAGGGCAGAACAGTGAGTTATCAGAATATGGAAAGTCAGTGAAAAAGCATCAGTAATAATATAAAAGAGAGGTGGAATAAGTAAGATAACAGTGAAGCAGTGAACACGGCAAGGCAGTGAAATAAGGGTGTGTCTCAAGTGAACACGCTACCATATATAGTGACTCCGCCTCACATTAAGATCTTAGAGAGGCCCCAGTGTAAGAGTAATAATTAACGACATGACAGACAAACCAGTTAGCCTGCCAGCAGTGAAAATAGTGCCACAAACTCCACCAATATACAGAACCTAGACTTTCCTAAATAGTAATGTTTAGCTTCACTGCCCTAAGTGCTATTCACCTTACTCGACCTTGTCCTAAACGGTATCTAGTGCGATACTAATACCCGATATCTAAGCCTTAGAATTATAATTGTTCAGCATAACTGTATTTGTGACATCTGCCCGTACCCCTGTAGAATTTAGCAATACACCTGTAAGGTTGTTGCCTCGATTTTTGTGTCCTGCCTCTCTCTTATTTGTCTGAGCTCCGGTCTAGAAAGAGAATCCACCTATAAACTAGGCGTTGGAGGGACGGGAAGCCGACCCTAAAAACACCTAACATTACACTCGTGTTATGATTTCGTGATGTCATGGTGATGCTTTGATCGTATGTGGTCAGATCAAGGTCACGTGAATCTGACGTACCGTGATGTGCCTTATGTATCGTGCTGTGTATCTGAAGTTATGTGTGATGTGAATATTAAGTAATGCGTAGTGATGTGGATGATGTTCCGTAACATGTAATGCTGTATCGTAATGTATGCTGATGTGAAGGTGGAATGTAATGTGAAAATATGGCTGACGTATCGTAATACGTGATGATGTACCGTAATGTGTGATGTGTAGCTGACGTACTGTAATGTGATGATGTTGCTGGCGTACCATATGTGGTGATGCAGTGATGCACTGCAATGTGTGCTAATGTAATGTTAATAGGTGTGATGATATGATGTTCATGTGTGATGATGTGGCTGAAGTACCGAAACTGATGATGATGATGATGACAGGATGCTGTAGGTGGGGGAATCAACACAATAGGGGTCCCTGGGCAAATACCAGTAAAGCTATAATGGATGCTACCAAGGTTAAATGAACAATGATACCTGCAACAATCAAAAGTAACTTCTTGAATAAGGCATGCAAAAGCAATCGCTTATCTACATCGCAGTTTGTATACGAATTTTTGTATACTCCATCTTCATTTTGGATGTACAGTCGGGTATAAAAGGCTATTCTAATATTTCGTCTCTTCTAGTTAGCACTTTCTCCGCTGGCTAATACTGATAAACTGAGGCTTGGTATGTTTCTCTGCCCACAGCTGATGCTCCTTGGTAGGATGCGTCAGGGAGGACAGTGACGGACATACCCAAGTGTGATACAGACGCAGTGGAATATTTTTTTGTGTGTGAGTGTACAAATCACTTCTCTAACATTCATAACATTCTATGCAAAAAGACGAAGCGATAAAGCAGAAGAAAACATCTGGGAAAGGGTCGTAATGCGAAAGTTATGTGACCGATATTATTCCGATGGTGGAACTCATTAAAATTGTGGATTTGAACACCTGGCAAGATTGGTTCAAATATTTTCCTACGCAGCTGTTGTGGTGTACTGCATGACGTAGTTGATCTCTCAAAGAACTGACATCTTAATTATGCCCTTCACTAGGGACACGGTAAAGGCTACTTGTATATATTATTGCCTTTCCAAGCGATCTTAAAAATACAGCTCACATGGAGATATTTCGAACTGGAGGGGTGGTAAGTAGCCCATCTTCACTGCCTACACAGCTTCCCAAACTGAATAAAATAGTGTTGAAACAGCATGAATATGAAAACGCAATCGTAGTACTGGGGAAAATTCCTATACTTGGCCGATCAGATGTCATCAGTTTGCCACCACGAATTTTCAATCTTACGACGGCTCTATAGTTTTCTGTGTTATCTCTATGGCCTTCCTGAACTGATCTGTTTATACTGAAGGTACTCTGCTCTCTGAAGTTAATAAAATTTTTGGTGTGGAAATACTGTTACATTGTAACCATGGATCGTATTCCAAGTAGCATAGTAAGCTTGGTAATGCCTTTTCATTTGAGATTTACTATGCATACTACACTCTGATATTCTCTTTTGTTAAATGTTTCTGGTATCGAAATACAGTGGTATGCATTAGGAACGTAAAAGTTAAAAAGTTGTAAATGCAGAACAAATCGTTATGGAAGAGGTCCTACGAAGTCTCCTATGACTCCCAGCAGACCACGGCCTAGAAGCAATTCAAATGATAAGGGATAATTACTAGGACCAAAACATAACAAACATAGTAGTAATGCATTCGCTAGCAGGGGGGCTGATTAATATTTACTACTGTATTATGAAGACATACAAGTTTTGACTGAAACTCTCTCTCTCTCTCTCCTAATACTTCCTACTACATCACCTTCCGCGCCATATTCCTGATAAGCTTGTTCATGTCAAGGCCAATAAGCCTTATTGGCCTTGGTTCATGTATCCATCCGTCCCTCCACGACATTCCACAGGCACTTAATTCAACAACCCTAACATTCACTCCTAACCCTCTACTATCGCCAACAGTTCATCCATTACTTTATATCACTGCTTGAACTAAACTCTACCCACTTTAACTCATCCCAGCATAGCCAGCTCTCTTCCTTAAATGCTCAGTTGTAGCAAGATTAACACTACGAATTCGTGAGTCATGTAAAGGTTCTACGAAAACGAGTCGTAATACTGTCGTACTCTGCCACTGAGCTACGTAATAAGCAGCTAAAGGATGATGATCGCCAAATCAAGAGGAAATAACTAAAGTATATTATCAAGTAGTGGTAGGTGGTGGCGACCATCATCACTCACTTGATGTAGTGCTGCCTACTTCTTCCTTAGCCTTTATCATTCTTTTTCTGTGCCTGCCTCCTCTCTTCCCATTTCTCCCGTCTTTCCTGTCACTTCTTGTTGCTTTTCCTTCTTTTACAGGTGGCTTTATATTAAGTGACAGGCCAAATAGTTTCCTGTAAGCCAACAAACCATTTACAACGCTGGATAGTAACCGTATAACCAAACTATCTGTGCTCCCTAAGTGTCAACAAGTGGGTTGCTGGACGGTTAGTGCCCCTCCCCGTGAAACAAATAACTCAAAGTCAAATGGCCACCCCTTACAGGATTATGGTGTCTGACAATAGATAGACAGATATTATCAAGCACGTTTTTCTTTTTTAATTTTCCCCTTACAGTCTTTTTGTAATATTCTACCAGCTCTCCAAACACTTGCTACTCTTCTTTCTTGCTGTAACATTTTTTTCTTTTCCATTCCGCTATCCTTTGTTAACAAACCTGCCTACTATTAGAATGTCTTACATCTTCCCAGTTCTCCACTACTGATTTTGTACCACAATTTATTCCCGTACTAGCGTTTAGAACGTTCTCAATCTGAGTGACAGCCAAGAGGTGGATGGAGGTTTTTCGGTCATGTAATGATGTGAAGTTTGCACGGGAAGTGGGCTGGACATCTACCCTTAACCCGGTAACTGCTCATGGCGGTTTTTTGGAGGTGTCCGTGGTGCGCAGAAATAGGGGTAAAAATGAAATTTCCCAAAGGCCAAATTTTGTCTTAGGAATTGAGAAAACACATGCCAAGTATACAGTAACGAAATATTAGCTCAATATTTACCTTGGTAAAGCCATGGATCAACATCGAAGTGTCTGATTCCCTGTTGGAGTGTATGGTTTTCGTTTTCTTTTTCGGTTTCGGTTATGAAGGCTCAAACATGCTTGCATGGGTCGGTCTTGGTCACCATGGCACTATATCAGAAATTCACCTGCGCAGCCAGGGCTGTATTGAGCAGTCGCACTCGGAACAGCCCAGGCTGTATAGAGCAGTTAACGGGTTAAATGTAATGAATAGTCTTGCCTTGGGCCCTACTCATCGAATAGAGTATTGTGGGACTGACTGTTACAGTTTTACTTCTTTCAAACACAGCTAATATGCTCTGCCTACACCTAACTGTAAGCACCTTACTTAACGAGCTGCTGCATCCACCAACATACTGATCAGGCAAGGAGACATAGCACTAACCACGTGTTAGCTCAACATGAGAATCGGACCCTAATTTAGTGCACTAGATAATGGATGAATGAATGAATTTATATGAAAAATGGGAATGGGTGGGAGAAGAGCTTGAGTTCTTTATTTCTCTGACGTTTTAGACTACACAGAATCCATCCTCAATGAGACTGTACAAAAGTGAGGATTTTTGAGGCTGACACTGGGGGGCTGACATCACAAAAGAATTATGGGATGAGGATCAGCATAGTTCAGATATGTTGATGTGCTAGCTATAGTGCCAAATGGAACAAATACAGAGAATAAATTATGGATGCTGAACATTGTAAACAGTAACATCCAGATCACGGCAGAAAAAGAAAATGAGAATAGAAACCATTTCTATACACCATAAAAGGAAGAAAATATCGAGATGTTGATAAGAAACTTGCTGAGTCTGTTGGAGAGTCTGAGGTTAATTTCTATTCATATTTACGCAATAGGCAAGACAGTGTATTAGTTTTGTTTCCTACTACTGTACATGAAGTTAATCAGACTATAAAAAAATCTACGGAATGTTGGACCTGGATATGACGATATCCCCATGTCCATCAGTAAGGAAATAATGGTCTATCCTGTTCCTGTACTTGTCTTCCTCTTTAATTTATCTTTTGAAACTGAAAAGTTTCCTGACATGTTGAAATTGGCCAAAATCATTCCAGTTTTTAAATCTGGTGATCGTAAGCCGTTAAGCAATTATCGCCCTATATCAATCCTGCCAGCAATCAGTATGATAATAGAGAAATTGGTTTATGGTAGGTTAGTTCAATTTTGCAACAACAACAATATTATCACTGATTCACAATTTGGATTTAGGAAAAAATTGTCTACCGAGGGTGCTTTGCTGTCATTCACCAAGGACGTGCTGACTTCATTTAATGAAAATAAATTTACTATGGGTGTATTTCTAGATCTGGCTAAGGCATTTGATATGGTTAATCACTCTATATTACTAAAGCAGCTTGATCACTATGGAATACGAGGCACTTCAAATCAATGGTTTGCTACCTATTTAGCCAATCGCAAACAGTTTGTGCAATAAAAACAGTGCCAGACTACCTGTAGGCCAGTTGAATCTGGAGTTCCCCAGGGGTTGGTCTTAGGACCACTCGTTTATTTTGCACATAAATGACATCGTGTACGCTACCTCACATATGAACCCAGTACTATCTGCTGATGATAGTACCTTATATGCAAGCCACCAAAATCTCAATGAACTTTCAAATGTTGTAAATAGCAGCCTAACAGATATTAAAGAATGGATAATAAGCAACAAACTCACGCTAAACGTAAGCAAATCTCATTACATTATATTTAGAAGGAAACAAAGCATTGCAAATCAACCCAACATCTACACAGGTGCCCAGTAAATTGAAAGAGTGGACAGTATAAAATTCCTTGGTGTTATAATTGATGAACGTTTGTCTTGGAATTTACATATCCAGTATCTCCATACAAAGATTAGCAACCAGTGTGGCATCATGTACCAAATTTTTGATCAACTAACAACACGGTCTTTTAAGCTCATTTATTACTCGCTTTTTACTTTTATTGTAACAATGTATGGAGTGGTGCTTATAAGACACAACTAAACCAATTATTTATAGCCCAAAAGAAATCGGTCCGTATAATGGAAAACTTACGCAAATATGACCACACTAATCCCTTTCAAGAAACTGGGTATCCTAAAATTGCCTGATATAAAGTCCTGCTGCACTGCTTTGCTTGTTTACAAGTCTCTGCACAACCTGTCATTTAACAGTTACTTTGATTTTAATATGAATGATCGGTATAATCTCCGAAATAACTGTAATCTAGAAATACCGCTCATGGCTTCAACCCAGTCCCAGTCACATATCACTTATCAGGGACCCAAAGTTTGGAATAGTATCCCAATGGCCATTCGGGAACTAAGCGAGGCTGTATCTTTCAAATCTGCTTATAAATTTTACTTGCTATCAATGTACTAACTCTGTAATTTAGCTTTCATTATTATTATAATTGTTATTGTGGTAGTTATATTATTACTATTATTACTGGTATTAATATAAAATTACCTCCGTTTTGTTGTCGTGCTATCTTGTATACTGTATACCCTTTATTAAAATCTTAAAATATTGTAATTCGGGGATGACCATTATTACTTAAAAGTCATACAGCTGATTTAGTCAAATCGTAGTTTTAGCCTTACTAAACAACTGATGTTTACCAAAAGTGAAAGAAATACAAGGTGCCTTTAAAGATAGTTCCCGGACTCTCAAAAGGGTCACCCGCTAGTAAACTAAGTGTTATATCAACTACTGTAATCTCTATGGCTAAATAAACATTGGACTTTGACTTTGACTTTGAGATGTAAAATTCTGTTAACAGAAAGCCAACCAACAAGGACGATTTCGCTGAACATTTATCCGCTCACAGTAGCATAACGAAATCAGGCATAGTAATATATATATATATATATATATATATATATATATATATATATATATATATATATATATATATATATATATATATATATATATATATATATATATAGTATATATATATATATATATATATATATATATATATATATATATATATATATATATATATATATATATATATATATATATATATATATATCTTGAGAGCTTTTAGGATATGCAGTACAGAATTCTTAGAGGAAGAATATAAATACGCATGAGTCATTTTAAAAGGTCTGTTACCCTGAAGATTGGCTAATAAGTTTAAAAAATAAAGCAGAAATTATAATAAGGAGGAACGAAGGCTATAATATAAATGCAAATAAAGAGAATGAAAGATACATATCCACCCCAAACTCGGACAAGGCTTCCATAGTGGGTGACTATTTACAAAAAGCAGGACTAAAAATACCTCCTTCGTCAGAGGTAAAGATCAGCCAACTAATAGTGAGCAGAGGTGAAGGTAACGTTAACGAGAACACTGTTATTTGCAGTATAACTTGTAAAGGTTGTCCAAAATATATAGGTGAGACCGGGAGAGGTCTTCCGAAAACAAAGCATAAGGCAGTTGTTCGTAGGCATAACACTTCAAATTCCTATTCCTGAATATAGAACAGTGCCGACATCTACCAAAATGGCAGAAACATAAGATTCTAATGAAGGGGTTAGAGAAGACGATGAGAAGAGCTTTAGAGGCAGCACATATGTGTACGGTACAAAAGAAGTCACTAATCATACAGATGGCTTTATATGTTGGTCAATGACAGCGGCAGGTGCAGCTTTGACCTCACCAAATGGGAGGGCTGGGAGGAGCGTGGTCAGGTCAAGATAAGACCACCAGGTCAGGTCAACACAATGGAGGACAACAGACAATCAGCTATAAACATGACAAAGGCCCCAGGCACGTCCAGTGTATAAATATTTCTAAATTCCTCACTTCTGTATAGTCTCTGTGAGGACAGCCCAACACCCCTAGAAGGAGCCTACGCAGGGGTGAATAGAGCGCGACTTCACTCCGGGCGACAGGGACATAAGTCCGCTCGGGCCGCGCGCCCCTATGACCCGGAACTCGCCCGCCGCCACCATAGCAGGAAAAAGAGACTACCTTCCAGGCAAGCTGACCACCGACAAGATCGGGGTGGAGCTATTACTCTAGCTCCAATCAGCACCCCTGAGACGGCCAGTAGCTGCTCAACCCTCCTACAGGAGACAGCCTGCAGCTGCTCTGGAGGAGGCGGCCTGTAGCTGCTCCCGCTTTCGTCAGGAGATGGCTAGAAGCTGCTCCGAAGATGCCCTAACAGAGACGGCCTGGAGCCACTCCACCCTCCTACAGGAGATGGCTGGTAGCCTCTCTGGGGGTAATAAAAGGATGGCCAGTAGCCGCTCCCGCCTTCATCAGGAGATGGCCGGGTAGCCGCTCTGCAGGTAATAAGGAGAGGGCCGGTAGCCACTCCTGCCTTCGTCAGTAGATGGCCGGTAGCCACTCCGAAGGTGCCCTAAAAGAGCCGGCCTGTAGCCGCTCGACCCTCCTGCAGGAGACGGATGGTAGCCGCTCCGGAGGTAACCAGGAGACGGCCGGTAGCTGCTCCCGCCTTCGTCAGGAGACGGCCGGTAGCTGCTCCCGCCTTCGTCAGGAGACGACCGGTAGCCGTTCCGAAGGTGCCCTTGAGTCGGTCTGTAGCCGCTCCCTTCCCCAGGCCACAGGCAGTAGCCGGGCCTCTGCGACAGCCGGTAGCATTGCCTCTAGAAGGCCATGGCCAGTAGCCGGACCCTACGGCAGGAGACGGCCAGTAGCCGCTCCTCCGTCAGGTGCTGACTCCTACCCACGAAACTACGACCCAGAGGAAGGCCCCACCCTGGAGGACTACTGGAGAGGCCCTGTGACTACCACCGGGCTCTTCTCACTGCCGCCGGTTTCTGAGAGGACTCGCCTGACGGACCCCGACGGAGGCCGACGCCGCAGCCCACTCCTGACGTCATCCCCGACCACCGGAGACCGCAGTCCATGGGACCTCCAGACCGCCCCCAGGACCCCCGGGCGGGACATCCCTACACCCTTACGCCGGAGACCCTCGTCCTCTGTCACGCGCCTGAGCGAGAGGTTCAGGCAGCTGTTCGGCCCCAGCCCAGAGGGCCAGACTCCAGCCCCGAGCCCCGAGAGCGCGGGACCCTTCACCACCAGCAGCCCCGGACGAGAAAGGACGCCCCTACGCGTGATCCCGCGGCCCCTGAATACGGAGGCTCCCGGCGGAACTCAGCCCCATCAGTAGTTAGGCTGAGTTGTTCCCGCCGCCCTTGTACCTGGCCGCCATTACGCCCAGTCCCGAAAGTGAGTGACAGTGAAAGCACAGAGAAAGTGATACAGTGAAGCAAGGGCAGAACAGTGAATTATCAGAATACGGGATATCAGAGATAAAAGCATCAGTGTTAGTGTAAAAGAAAGGTGGAATAAATAAAGTAACAGTGAGACAGTGAATATGGCAGGGCAGTGGAATGTCTGTCTGAGTGAACATGCTACCATCTAGTGATATAGCCTCACAGTAAGATCATACGGAGGCTCCAGTGCAAGAACAATAATTAACGACACGACGGACAAACAAGTTAGACTGCCAACAGTGAAAACAGTGCCACGGCCCTAGTGAACGGAACTCCACCCTACAGATAAAACCTGGACTTCCCCTAAGTGATAGTACATGGTCTCACTGCCCTAGGACTCCTGATCGTAGTGCTATTCACTCTACCTGATCCTCTCCCGATAGTATCCTGCGTGATACTAATACCCACAGTCTAGGCCTAAGGTTTATAATTGTTCAATATAATTACTCCTGTGACATCTACCCGTTCCACTTGCAGAATAGCAAAACACGTGTAAGGTTGTTGCCTTGAGTTTCTGTCCTGCCTCTCTCTTATTTGTCTAAGCTCCGGTCTACTGTAGAAAAGGGAACCCAGCTACTCGCTAGGCGTTAGAGGGACGGGAAGCCGACCCTAAAACACCTAGCATTACAGTATTCATACATTCAATATGCAAAAAGGGGGGATTCAAGGCATAATCTGTACAACCTGTCATCTATTAAAAAAATGAACAAAGGGATTCAAAAGTAAAAATAAATTATTCTCAAGATGCATGGAAACACCGCACTTCAAAGACTGGAAGTCGTACCCAGCGGAAATGGCAGACTGAGGAAGGCTATTTCAAGGCTCACCAGTCGGCATAAATAAAAGACTGAGAGCATGGGACTATCGGTTAACTCCTACATTTAGACAGGAGAGGGGTGAGAGAGTGTACTGTAAGTAGGTGAGTTCTCGATAGCCAACAGTACAGCTGGACATGAAATGGGGTGACGTAGATATAAAGGTGAGGGTAGATATAAAGGTGAGGGTAGATATAAACGTCAGGGTAGATTTAAAACTGACGGTAGCTAGATATAAAAAGCAGATATACAAGTAGTCCTACCTGGTTCGTCCTGTCCATAACTGGTCGGAATACAGACCCAAACATTACATTACGTCAATCATGAAGGTTAAACAAATAAGCATAACCCGAAATTCTCAACCCCTTCAGCCAAAGGACGATTAGGTTCAGCTTTAGGAAGACCTTTCATAGTGAAGGAGCTTAATGGAGACTGTTTCTATCCCCTTCGCTGCGAGAGATTTTTCAGTTAAATATAGTCGTCTGGGTACGCATGAGTAGTAGTAGTAGTAGTAGTAGTAGTAATAAAAATAATAATAATAATAATAATAATAATAATAATAAATTAATAATAATAATAATAATTACGGGAATACTACTACTACTACTGCTGCTGCTCCTACTACTACTACTACTACTAATAAGGGTGAAGAAACTCAAACTCTGAAACGTCTCTCCGCTTCAGTTTGATAGAAGCTATGGGTGACTAAACTTTTGTTGATTATTGTACCCTACAGACAGTGCTTACAACATTAAGGTCTCTCCTGTAAACAGCTCCCACCATACTGTAGCCTCTCTCTTCCCAAATCACCTTCCCAATACTTTCACACCTCCCTTTCTCCTTCTTCTGGTAATATCTCCCTCCCTCCTATTAGGCTATACCTTCTCCCCTCCCTTCTTTCTCGATAATCGTCCCTACCTCTCTCAAGCTTCTCCTATCTCCCCCCACTGCTACACTTCTCTCTTCCCTCCATCCTATCGCCCCTCCTTCCTTCCATCCTTCCCTCCCTCCCTCCCCACCCGCCCAGCTCGCCACGTCCACAGTTCATATCCGTTCCCTTGTGTACGTACGTGGAATGCTCACACATCCCTCCCTCCTCTCCCCTTGCGCCCCACAATCACGAGGCACATACAGATAATAATACATAGATAGACAGACAGACATATAAAGGGAAGTTAAGGTTAGTGAGCCTCCCGATCTAAATTCTAAATTCATGTTTATCTTCCTCAAACGACAAATGCGCTGCCGACAAGCATATTTTTACCAACTAAAATAACAGGAGAGAGAGAGAGGGAGAGAGAGAGAGAGAGAGAGAGAGAGAGAGAGTTGTAACGAGGAGGAAAATCACCTTGGCCAGACCGCCACTTCCTGTCCAGTTAACTATTGTCATCTTTTGTTTATTTATCAAAAGCATAATCAACCTGAGAGAGAGAGAGAGAGAGAGAGAGAGAGAGAGAGAGAGAGAGAGAGAATATGTACTGATTTATGTATTGTGTGTGTGTGTGTGTGTGTGTGTGTGTGTGTGTGAGAGAGAGAGAGAGAGAGAGAGAGAGAGAGAGAGAGAGAGAGAGAGAATATGTACTGATTTATGTATTGTGTGTGTGTGTGAGAGAGAGAGAGAGAGAGAGAGAGAGAGAGAGAGAGAGAGAGAGAGAGAGAGAGAGAGAGAGAGAGAGAGATGAAGCCTAACCCAGGGCACAGCGCAGTGGTGAGGTGAGAGGGCTGGGTAGGCAAGGTGGTGAGTCAGGATCAGGGCTGGAGTAAAAACTAAAAGTACGACACTTAACCTTCAACCTATCCCACCAAGGTCACCCCTGCAAGAGGCGTGTGGATAATAACACTCCAGTCTATACCACTCCTTTACGTTACACTTATTTACTATACACCATTACATTACTTACTATACAACATTACACTTATTTACCAGAAACTAAAAGTTATTTAATCATTATATAATACACTACACTACATTCTACAGTACATTACCCTACAATGATGCACTAAACGCTATACACTACATTGGATTTAATAACTGTACACTGAGCCACGCTCAATCTCTATACACAACACTAAATTATTATACACTATACACTAAACTACATTAAATCTTAATACACAAAACTAAATCACTATATAGACATTATACACTATCTATCTATCTATTGCCAGACGCCTTAATCCTGTAAGGGGTGGCCACAAACAAATCGTCTCCATGTCGCCCTGTCCCCCGCCATTTCACTGCGCTGCTCCCAGCTCACACCCTTCCTCTCTCATATACCACTCCACTCTATCCCTCCATATCATCCTTGGCCTCCCCTTCCCTCTACCCCGTCTCCCCCCTCCACTACACTCACATACACTCTCCTCGTCAGTCAAAACCATCTCAAGGTATTTCTCCTAACGCTTCCTGTCACATCCACATCCACACCACAAAGCTCCTTCATGCCTTCATTTGTCAGTCTGTCTCTCCATGCGATTCCACATGCCTCTCACAAATAACTCATTTCCACTGCTCTCAATCTTGACTGCTGTCTCTCCAACAAGGTCCAAGCTTCACTTCCATACGTTAGAGTTGGTATCACAATACTGTCATGCAGTAACTTTTTCACTTCCATGCTAACTTCTCCGTTTCTTATCACTGCTTTCAAAGAACCAGCAACCTTTCTTCCTTGTTGTTCCTTTCAACTTCCTCTAAACCTTCAACCTTACTCATCACACTACCCAAGTACTTAAACGTACTCACATTTTTCATTTCCTCCTGCTCACTTTTTCTTCCTTCTCCACTAGTAATATAACATTTTTATCTTTCACTCCCCGACTAGCTTCTTTAACACCTTGTTTAACCCTCTTGACCTCTTTCCAGAACCTTTTCTTAAATTCCCTCCACTTTACACTCAAATTCCTCATCCACTCTCTTCTTGCTCTCTCTTACTTATCTTTTCACCTCTCTTCCTCTCTACATATAACTCTCTCTTCCGCCTCTCAACCCCCTCCACCCCCGTTTCTCATCCACTCACTATATGCTTTCTTCTTCAGTGCCACAGCCTGTCTCACCTCTTCATTCCACCATGCTGTTCCTTGCACCCCCTTTCGTCTTCTATTCACCCCACACTCCACCTCAAATGCTGCACAGATTTCTTCTGTGACTATCTTGGACACACCTTCCACGTCTCCCATCTGCTCCAAATCATATTTACCCAGCCGCTCCTCCACTTCTCTCTTATATTCTACCTTTTTTTCACCCTATTGTAACTTTTCCACTCTCCTTGTAAGAACTACTTCCTCCTGTCCTTCCTTTCTTCTATTCCTCCACTTCATTTCAACCTTGACTTTCACTACCACCAAGTGGTGGTCGGAAAGTCCACTCCGCCAACCTCTACATGCTCTTGAATCCATTACACACCTTCTCATTCTATCATCCACACAACATACTCAATCATTGCCTTCCGTTCATTCAGTTCATCACCCACCCTTTTCATCACTCGCCACGTATACCTGTGGATCATTCTGTGCTTGAAGAGGGTATTGGCTATCACCAAACCCCTCCCAGCACAAATGTCCACTAGAGCATTGCCATTCTCATCCACTTCTGCAAGCACACCCCACTCACCAACTACTCCATCCACCTTCACATTCCCTACTATTCCATTCATATCTTCCATAAAAAACACTCTCTCATTCCTTTCAAACTTTTCCATGCATGCTTCCACATTTGTCCAGAACTCTTCTCTCACTCTGCTTGCACGTGGTGCATACATACACACAATCGCCCTGATTTGTAGTCCAACTTTCAATCTTACCCACACAATTCTTTAGCCAACTGATCCATACTCTTTTATATTCTTCTTCCATCTCTTGCACACAACAATACACACTCCTTCTTTCGCCCTCTCACTCTCACCCACTCCCGCGCATATACCCCATCCGTACTCCCTTTCTCTCACTCTCACCTCATCATTTAGTTTCAGTTAATCCACATACATCCACTTTTGCACCCTCAAGCACCTGGATAATCCCTCTTTCTTTCACCTCATCATTTGCACCCTTTACATTCCATGTCGCAATCCGTACCATGTCCTTTGTTCGAACATTAGTCGTCACCTGTTGGTCAGTCCTGGTCCGAGGCTTCTTGTTCGTATTTTTAGTTAATTATTTTCCGGGGAGAGGCACTAACCCTCCGCCAACCCACTTGCTGTCACGTAGGGAACACGTGTTGCTTAGTTATAAGGTTACCACCCAGCGTTGTAAATCATTTCCTGGTTTACAGCAAATTATACACTAAACTACACAAAATCACTATACATTAAAGTAGACTACACTGCACTAGATCACTGAACACAGCAATAGGAATGAAGAAAATAAAGCAAACGGGAAAGAGAAATGGGAAACAGGGAAGTGGAGAGAAAGTAAGGAAGAGGAAAGGGGAATCGAGAAAAAGAGATACAGGGGTGGCATGGAAAGACTAGGAGGCAAAGAGGTGAACAGGAAGGACAAAATGGGGAAGGAGGAATTGGTGGAATTAAAAGAGAAAAGGTGAAAAGGATTAAAAATGGAGTTAAAATAATAAAAATAAAGTGACGAAAAAGGCACGAGTGTTGGGAATAAAGGAAGATGGAAAAGGGGGAATTAAAACAATACAATAAGGGGAAAGAGTCGTGCCGAAAGACTGGAGAGAAAAAAAAGGGGGGGGGGGAAGGACAGAGAGAAATGGAGAGAACAGAAGAAGAGGTTGGAGCTGAAAAAGTTAAAAGGAACAAGAGAAGTGGAGGACAGATACAGGAGATAGACATTGTTAGATTTAAATTACGGGATGGAGTAGAAAGAATTAAATGGAGAAAGACAGAAAGTGGAAAAAAAAAAAAAAGACAGGAAAGAGGAGTGGAGGGAAATGGCGAAAGATGGGAAGGAGAAGGGAAAGGTGTGGGGAGCAGAGGAGGGGGAGGAGATGTGACCTTGAGAAGCTCACTCCAGCCATCATGTCACCCTCCCGCCTCCTTCCTTTGCCCACTCTCCCTCCCTCCCTCCTTTCGTCACCCTCTCTCCCTCCCTCCTCCTCCCTTCACCATCTCTCTCTCCCTCTCTCCTCCTTCCTTCATCCTCCCTCCCTCCTCTTTCCTTCACCCTCTCTTCCTTCCTGCCTCCCACATTCTCCTCGCTCCGTCCAACCCTCCTTACCTCATTTCTCTCTCTCTCTCTCTCTCTCTCTCTCTCCCCGTACAAATTCCACTTTTGATCATTATAACGACTGCTTACCCTCTTTTCCTTGTAAACCAACGGTAGAGCACAACTGGAGACCTTGATGAAGCATTACCTATTGCGGGTTGTATTCTAGGGGAAAGCGAGGACTCAGCAAAACGTGAATATCTGCTTTAATGACCTTCGTACAGTCGACAGGCCTTTAGCTAAGCCTACGTCATCTGATAAATATTCAAACTTTGCGTCATACTCTCACTGGCCTGGGGCCGGGATACTTTGTCGTTCTTGTTCCGCAGTGACTTTCCATCCATAATTTATCTTCATACTGGCCTATATGCTACTCATGCCCCTTTAAAACAGACATCGTTTGCATCAGTAAAATTCAAGAGGTTAAATGGGTGAGAGGCAAATAATAGTTTTCGTTCCACAGCGACTTTCTTTTCATAATTATCCATCATACTGGCCGATATGCTATGTATGCCCCTCTAAATCGACACCGTTTGCATCAGTAACAGTCATGAGGATAAATGGGTGCAAGGTAAATAATAAATCGTTAAGGAAGAAGTGCTAAGTCTCCCAAGCCACCGACGACAGCCTATGGGTCTCTGAGAAGTACTGTATTCCCGTTCGCATGGAAAACCGCAGCATATTCTTAGTTATTTAATTCCCTGATTACACCTTAATAAAATTTTGCAAGTTAATAAGTCTTTCTTCATACCAGCAATGCATCAGTAACATAACGGATAATCAAGTGCAAAGATAAAATATAACATAACAGGATAACAGGGCGTAAAAAAAATCGCTAACAAAAAGGATAATGTGGTGCAAAAATAAAATATCGGTATCACTAACATAAAAGTACTGTATAAGGCGAAAAATAAGGGACAACAAGGTGCAAAAATATCACTAACACAGAAGGCCAGTAAAGTGCAAAAATAATATATCACTTATATAAATGGACAATAAGGTGAAAAGATATCACTAACATAAAAGGGTAATAAGATGCAGGAAATAAAATATCACTAATATAAAAGTACTGTAGGCCTATAGGGTCAAAAAATATCACAAACAAAAAGGGACAATAAGGTGCAAAAATAATACAATGCTACATAATACTAGTCAGTTCATTTTCACCTGACGGAACTGAACCACTCCCACAACTTGAATACTGCATCGTGGTTGCATGAAATTAAATGAGCCTTACAGATGAGGGAAAAATGAGTCTCCTTGGTTACTGGTCCAATCAACTCTCCAACCTAACCACATCTGGCCAACACATAAGCATACAAGGAATAGTTATCTCTGCCAGGATAAAACAAACGCGCTATCCACATCACGATATTGCAATCACGCTTTAACCTTCAGCACTTCCACAACGATGACGAAATTATCTCGTTATTTTCCTCTTCATATCATTAACCTTTTTTTTTACATATTTTAATATTTCATTCTAGCAATCACCAGACGACTTTACGATAGCCTATGAAGGAGCCATTTGTAGTGCCGGGGATAAAAAGTCTCCATTAAACCCTTGACTCTCTCTCACTCTCTCTCTGTTAAATAAAATTGTCTCAAATTAGCAATAGAACGTCATCGAACTGAAGGGACTAAACAAGCTCTAGCAAACAGTTTTATTTACCTTTACTACTAAGACAATATCTAACCCAAATAGTTCGACGTCTCTACATTGCTAAGTATAATTGTCTAATGAGAGAGAGAGAGAGAGAGAGAGAGAGAGAGATCGCCGGGGTGAAGTGGTTAGGAGTTTCACTGTGAAGTCTAAGTTGAATACATCTTGTGGTTAAATAATTCAACACGTGGGCGTTATATGCAACACATTTTATTCCCGCCTCAGCCACACATGCTAGACGTCAGGTTGAAGACTGGGCTTGCTTACATTCATACGCTTGTTGTTCTTCAAGCAAGTTTTGTATCAAACCATTACCGCGACCACATCTGTCCTGCCCACCCCTTCAACCTCGAATATCCAATTTCAGAGGGTACCTACTGTATATTTCCTCAAACCCACCCACCACAACAAGTTCTGGAACACCTGAAATGTCAAATTTACAAAGACCTTTTCACAAGTCGGGCTCGTTTGGGGGATGCGCATCTACTAGCAAGACCTAAATCGATTTTCACTGACCTAAAATAAACCTTTAAATCTAAAGTTCACGAGATACTCCAAGTATGAACATGAGTGAAAATAACTTGAATGGTTCTGAGCTAAACCTGAATGGGTGTGACAGGACCCGACTGGATGTTAAGGTAGTGAATGCATCTGAAGGTCCCTGATCTAGCCCATGCCTGAACAGATGCGAATGGCCTCAACTGTTTATATGGACCTTTCAAAATAAGCGATATCGCACAAAATGGGTTATTCTTCGACTATAACCACATTTTTAATTCAGTCGATACAACAGGATTCTTCTGAATAGACGATATCACCATATCATATAAAATGGCTTAAACTTGAATTACAGCAACATTTTCGCCTGAAATAATTTAAATGGGTCCACCTGATTAGGCGATATTGTATTCAATAACCTAAATTTCGACTGTATCCACATTTTCGCCTGAACTGATGTAAATGAGTCCATCTGAATAGGCGACATCGCACTAAGCTAAACTTTGACTAATAACGCTTTCACCAGATCTGATTAAGAAATATCTTTCTGAATACCCGATATCATACTATATGGGTTACATATCGCCTATAATAAACGTCTTTGCTATACCAAGAATTTTACTTAGCCTACTACTTCGGCACCTTCAGTCGAGCAGGGCAGTACTCCCGAGGTGGATGGAAAGCTGATGACAGGGAGTGCTGGAGCTCCCGTTTCATCAGCCCTCAGGACTAGTTCCTGACCATCCCCCTTTGCTGAACTTTTTCAGTGTCTCAGTTACACAGAGAGTAGGCCAGCATGCTCTCCAGTACAAATTTCTCTAACTAACTTCACCAAACTACATGCACAGTACACACTACACTTCCTATTCAAAATTCAACAAAAATGGCATCGATTAATCAAGCCTCGGAGTCCCCAGGGGGGGGGGACTATAAATGCCCACGCCATCTGCCCCTCTCCCGGTGACGACTCGAGGTGCCTGGAACCACTGTCTGACTCTCTTCTTCTTCATTTCTGCAACATTCGCGGCCTTTCATCTAACTTTCGCTCTGTTGAGCACCACCTCTCCTCCTCTAAACCTCACCTTCTTTTTCTGACAGAGACTCAGCTGTCTGAGGCAACCGACAGCAAACCCTTTTCTGTATCCTCCTACTTCTCTATACTCATTTCAAAGCCAAAGGTGGCTGTTGTGTATACATACGCAACGACTTATCTTGCTCTCGTGTTCCTGAACTTGATTCTTCTGAATTCTCCACACTCTGGCTTCGGCTTTCCTGTCATTCTCTGACTAAATATATCTGTGCTGTTTACTTATCTCCTAATTCTACTGACTATCAAAAATTCTTAGACTATCTTACTTCTACGATGGAACACATTCTGTCCATTTCTCCTTTCTCTGAAATCTCCATTCTTGGAGATTTCAATGTTCACCACCACCTTTGGCTCTCCTCTCCTTTCACAGATCCACCTGGTGAACAAGCCTACATCTTTTCTATCCTTAATGACCTAGAGCAGCTTGTACAGCACCCTACCCGTATCCCTGACCGCCTTGGAGAGAGCTCCAACATACTTGACCTCTTCCTCACAACTAATCCTTCTGCTTACTCTGTTAATCTTTTCTCTCCGTTGGGCTCCTCCGATCACAACCTTATTACCTTAACCTGTCCTATCACACCGGTACAGCCTGTGGACCCTCCAGGGAAACGTTGTCTGTGGCATTTTGGAGCCGCGAACTGGGAGGCCCTCAGGCAGTACTTCTTTGATTTTCCCTGGAATGATTATTGCTTCCATGGCCGTGAGCCATCTGAGTGTGCCTTGCGCATTACGGAGGTTATTCTCTCGGGCATGGAAACATACATTCCTTTCTCATATCCTTTGACTAACGCAAGAAAGCCTTGGTTTAATCACACTTGTTCTAATGCTGTCCGCAACAAGGAGAAGGCCTACAAAAGGTACCGGAGCCAACCCACCCCTGAATCACATCATCTTTACGTTTCTGCCCGGAATCGTGCTAAGTCTGTCCTTCGCTCTACTAAAAATAATTTCATCCATACTAAATGCTCTCAACTCTCCGACTCGAATTCTTCCCGCTCCTTCTGGCACCTTGCCAAAAATCTTTCTAACAACTTTACCTCATCATCCTTCCCTCCTCTTTTCTACTCTGATGGTTCTGTAGCTATTTCTTCTACTGATAAAGCAGATCTCTTCGCACAGACTTTCTCCTCCAATTACACCTTAGACGATTCCGGTGCTGTTCCTCCATCACTTCTCCCCTCTGACTTCCTCATGGCTGACATTAAAATTTCTTCAGTTCATGTATTTTCTGCCATCACTGGCCTCAGTACTAACAAGGCATATGGGCCTGATGGGGTCCCTCCTGTTGTTCTCAAGAACTGTGCTTCTGTGCTTACACCCTGCCTAGGCAAACTCTTTCACCTTTGTCTGTCAACTTGTACCTTTCCTTCTTGCTGGAAGTTTGCTCTCATTCAGCCAGTCCCAAAGAAGGGTGACCACTCCCAACCCTCCAACTATCGTCCAATTGCTTTAACGTCTTGTATTTCAAAAGTTTTCAAGTCAATTCTTAATAGAAAAATTTTAAGGCATCTTTCCTATCACAACCTTCTTTCCGATCGTCAGTATGCATTCCGTCAGGGACGCTCCACTGGCAATCTTCTCACCTACCTTTCAGACTCCTGGTCATCCTCCTTTCGGGACTTTGGCGAAAGCTTTGCCATTGCACTTGACATCTCAAAGGCTTTCGATCGAGTCTGGCATAAATCTTTAATTTCCAAACTGCCCTCCTACGGTTTCTATCCTTCTATCTGTGCCTTCATCGCTAGCTTCCTTTCTGGTCGTTCTATAGCCGCTGTTGTAGACGGCCATCGTTTTTCTCCTAGATCTATCAACAGTGGTGTTCCTCAGGGCTCTGTCCTATCACCAACTCTCTTCCTTTTATTCATCAATGATCTTCTAAGCTGTACATCTAACCCTATCCACTCATACGCTGATGACTCCACCCTTCACCTTTCCATTCGGTTCCCGCAACGCCCATCTCAGCAGTTACTTCAACAAGCAAGGGATGAGGCTATGGCACACCTAATGTCTGACTTGGCTCGTATCTCTGACTGGGGTAAAAATAATTTAGTTGTCTTTAATGCATCTAAGACTCAGTTCTTACACCTATCAACCCGACAAAATCTTCCACAGGTATACCCATTAATGTTTAATAATATTCAGCTTAATTCTGCATCATCCTTGAACATGCTTGGGGTTTCATTTACTCGGGACTTCTCTTGGAAAGATCATATTACATCTCTTGTAAAATCTGCTTCCAAGAGATTGGGTGTGCTAAGCCGACTCCGTCCTTTCTTTACCCCTGCACAATTGTTGACTCTATACAGGGGTTTTATCCGCCCCTGTGGAGTACAACTCTCATGTGTGGGGAGGCTCCCCACATACAGCTCTTCTCAATAGGGTGGAGTTAAAGGCTTTTCGTCTCATTAACTCTCCTCCTCTTACTAACTCCCTTCAACCTCTGTCTCTTCGCCGCACTGTTGCATCTTTATCTCTTTTCTATCGCTACTTTAATGGTCACTGCTCCTCTGAACTGTCTGCTTGCATTCCTCCACCTCTACGACGGGCGCGTAGCACCCGTCTGGCAGCAAACTCTCATCTCTTTTCTGTCTAACTCTCTAATGCAAGAGTTAACCGTTACTCCCAGTCTTTCATTTATGCAACAGGTCAGCTCTGGAACTGTCTCCCTCTATCTGTATTTCCTGCTGCCTATGATCTCCAGTCTTTCAAACGCAGTGTGTCCAGGCATCTCAAAATGATCGGATCTTGAATTTGGCTCTCTATTGAATTTTGTTTTTCTCTTGGAGGGAACTGTTACTGCGGGCTCTTGGCCTTTGGTTCCTTCTTCCTCGCATAAAAAAAAAAAAAATCCAATGACTTTTTTATTTCATTTTTTGCTACCTCCAGACGATTTTACACTACCTGGGAAATCTCTCTCCGTACAACTTTAAAGATACGAACGAAAAGGTGTCTGATCCACTTGTGCAAATAAAATTAAACACATGTTACAGACTCACTAGCTGGCAGCGTACAACACCTGGTATCGAAAATATTCGACACAGCTGAGTAGCCTTCCCCTAACACCTGCCGCTGCGTTGGCACCCACGCACAATCTGTCTCTATGGAAACATTGCGACATGCACATACCTGCAAGTATACTCATTTCACAATGAACAACATACACCTGTTTGCAAACTTATTTCACAACATGCACACGCTTACACAGGCAAGGATTGGGGGGGGGGGCGTGCCCCCTATTTTCGGCTGACCAATCATCACATAAAAGAACAAAAGAGCAATGTTATTTATTAGAGTATATGCAATACTTATCTTACTAGTGTTATCGTAAAATTACGTTAGTTAAACGCCGCAGTTGGTAAATAAATAATTTGGTAACGAATCAACATGAACTAAAACATGTCGTAATTCCCTTAGGTACCAAGCCCCCCCCCCCTTTTTTTTTGTGCCGGATTCGACCCTTTAACAAACTTTCTTCATTTACAACACACGTTTGCAAACTTACTTATTTTACAACAAAAACAATCTTACAAATTTTCTTATTTCACAACATACAGTACACTTGCAAATGTACTTAATTCACAGCAGCAAGCACACGCTTGCAAAATTACCTATTTCACAACAAGATACACCTGCAACCTTAACATCTAATCTGCTACAACGTACACCGGACTGCTAACTTACTTATTTCATAACGAACATTCAGTCTGCAACAACATAAAACACGACTGCAAACTTAATTTCTTTTAACAACGTCGAATAATCCTAGAAAAACGGGAACAACACACACACTACTGCAAACTTTTTATTATTTCACAGGGCTAAATCTGCTTCCATGGAAATCTGATTGTTTACTCATTCACCCAGAAGTACAACTGGGGAGCAAACTTAACCGCAGTGTCCTACTGAGCAATGAGCTGATCAGGACTGCCTTAAAGGCCCTCATGTAGCCAACAGACATTAACCCTGCCGCTTTTCTTTTCTTTTTTCCCCTCCCCAAGTTGTTCTGTACGGTAGTGGTGACCCCCTACGTCTTGAGAGGCTTAGACCAGAAAGGGTGTATCCTTTTGTTTCACGATCTTTTTGTCTCCTCAATTATTTCTCTTATCTATAAGAGTATCTACCTCCGTGGAGTCATTAAAGAAAAAGCTCAAGATTACTCTTTTTCTGAAACCTTCTTAATTAAGCTGACGGATGGTACTTTGATGGAGGATTATATGGTTCAGGAGGTGCCTCTGTTCTGACGCAGTACTAAGTATGACAGCCATGTTATTTCGATGGTTTGAACGCCAGTGAATATTTTAAGAACTAGCGCTTCTGAGAAATCAAAGATCTCAAAGATCAACTAACCCACACCACGTCTCCCGGTCCTTGTCATTCATTTCCACCCAGTTCACCCTTTTCTAACATCCATTTTTTATTAATAAGAAAACCATGGCATGCATAACACGGATAATTTGTCATTACCCTCCGCTCCCTTAATTCTCGGGAATTCACTTTTTTTTTTTAAATTAATCGCCAGTATTTATAACTGCTGCTAAAAAAAAAATGAACGAAATATTGCAGACCATTCTATCATCCTAAGTTTAACCCCACCAATACGTTGTTTTTCACTTATATTCTGGTTACCACTCGGCTGTTTATTCAATTTGGGAACTGTCTTGAGTTGCTGGGATTAGATATGCGCTATCTTCATCAGCCTCTTTAGTACGATTACATGTTCCATACTGTTATAACTACCCTCAAATCATCAGAGATCCCTTGCAGTGAAGAGACGAGGACTAAAAATGGCTGTGCAACAGATGTTACACTTTTCTAAAAGGTATATCGTACGAACAGATATATGAAAGGTACTTACTTGTATGTGGTGAGCACCGTCTTATTAACCACCACGATGAGGAAGGAGCACAGGCCATAGAACGCCGCCGACCCTAAGCGCTTCACCATAGTCACATCCATAACTATTCTTGCTGTTGAAATGGTAACCCAGAAGTTAGTATACAACAAACATCATCATTTTTATTTTTACACATATCTCCATGATTTCTGTTCATGTAAGTGCCCAAATCCTTGCCAGCGTAGTGAAGTTTGTTACCATAAACCACAAGATTGCCCGCTACCCGATTAATTTACGTCTTAGTTGCAAGTAAGTCGAGGGAATAATCCTGAGTCACTAAATTACACGTATCAGTTGTCTTCGAAGAAAACTGTACTGGTAGAATCATAAGCAAAAAATTCACTAAAATGGGAGAGAAATCGGCAACAGCCCCAGCAAACAAGCATACAACAGCCTGGAACTATTATGGTGACATTTTAAAACAGGAGTGAGAATTTTCATAGTTCAAGATAGAAGCAGAGCACCCAATTCATCCTAAAAGTACTGTAGCGTTAGACTTTGGACAACATTCAGGCATAAATCCAGCCTCAACAAGACCGATCTAATCACAGGATACCAAATGGTACGGGAACTACTAGTACAATAACACACTGAACAGAAATATCGACGGGTAGCCTGAAAGTAGGCACTAATCTCAGGTTCATCTAACAGTAAAAACAGTTACACTCAACATATGATAAACTATCTAGTTGGTTACTGCTATAATGATAGGTTTACAAGTATGAATTTACAGAGGTCGTATCTACTGATCTGAAAATAAACCGCACAGTTTACGCAGAAAAGGTGGTCAGATTCTAGGCATAAATATGCGTAAAAGTAATAGCAAGGTGACATAAAAACATACAAAACCAAAATGCTATAAAGAAAAGACTACACTCTGCAAGTTACTACCTAAAATGCGTGAGTTACAGCATAGTGCCCCCAGGAACTCCCCGACAGGTAACATGCGTGAGCTACAACATAGTGTCCCCGGAAACTCACCGACACCCCCACCCGGACCCCACGGAGGAGCCGCAGCCAAACCGCAGGATGCAGTGCAACAACGGCACAAGCCAGCCCGGGCCGTGCACCCCAGTGACACTCAGCCTCCCACCGTCGCCCTAGCAGGAATTCAACACTACCTTCGGGGAGAAGTACCGCCAGATCAGATCGGGATGGAGCTGCCTATCCAGCTCCAAACAGCGCCCCTCAGGAGTTGGTCTGTAGCCACTCCCGCCTTCAACAGGAGTGTGCCTGTAGCCTCTCCGAAGGTGTCTTCTCCTTTGAGACAGCCGACAGCCGCCCGCCCATCGCAAGGGAATCGGTGTCTCACCGACCTGAAGGTAATCAGGAGATGGCTGATAGCCACTCCCGCCTTCGTCAGCAGGTGTTCTTCCAGGGATGGCCTGTAGCCGCCCTACACCCCCTCCTGCAGGAGACGGCCTATAGCCGCTCCTCCCTCCGGCAGAAGGAGACGGCCTGTGGCCACTCCCGCCTTCATCAGACGGCTGATAGCTGCTCCGAAGGTGCTGCCCCCAAGTCAGCCTGTAGCCGCTCCTCCCTCAGGCAGAAGGAGACGGCCTGTGGCCGCTCTCGCCTTCGTCAGACGGCCGATAGCCACTCTGAAGGTGCTGCCCCCAAGTTGGCCTGTAGCCACTCCCCCTCCCTCCTGCAGGAGACAGCCTGGAGCTGCTCCCACCTTCGTCAGATGACTGATAGCCGCTCCGAAGGTGTCCAGAGGCGCGCTGGTTCCCCCACTCAGGCCACGGCCAGTAGCCGGGCCTTGGCACCTCATAGTCACACCCTTGGGCAGCCACAGCCAGTAACCAGGCCCCAAGGCCAGAGAGAGCTGACAGCAGTGTTACTGCTCCAGCGTGAGACGAGTGCCTGGACTCCCGAAGCAGAAGGACCCCAGAGAGGCCCTACAGCCTCCCCCGGCCTCTGCTCCCTACGCCTGGCACTGGAGAAGACCCACCTGACGGACCCTGATTCAGGTCGGTGCCACAGCCCCTCCTTGATGGCGCCCCTTGACTCTGGGGGCCGCAGTCCTCGGGTACTCCAGGCCCTCCCCAGGACGCCCGGGCGAAATCTCCCCACGCCCCGACGGCGGAAGACCTCCACCTCCAGCTGAGACCTGAGCCAGAGATTTCTGAACCTGTTTGGCCCCAGCCCTGAGGGTCATACCCCTGTACCCAGCCCGGAGAATATGGGCCCCTTCGCCACCTGCAGCCCCAGAGGAGAGAAGACGCCCCTGTGAGTCGTCCCGTGCCCTCTCGGCACGCCCTCCCCCGGCGGTGCCCCTGTTCTGGCAGAATTGTAGCCAGCGTGTCTCCCCGCCGCCCCCACCGTATAAGTGACTTATGTTAAGAGTGAGGTGCCCCCAAAGTTAGTGTAACAGTGATACAGTGACGTAGTATATGTCGAATAACAGGGCAAGTGTTCAAGAGAAGATAGCAGGCGAATACGCGTTATCACAGGGCGGATTAATAAGGACAAGTGCAGAGACTAAGTTCTGGTGAATCAGACTCACGAGTAACGCTCTTGTATAAAGTCAGTAAGACTCCCAACACGAGAGAATTCTCCTTGGTAAAATATCCAAATGACTTCTGCTACCAGGAAATAGTGAAGAGAAAGTGTTAAATAATACCCTCCCGCTTGTATTACCATTAACATAAAGACTCTCTCAGTGCCTTCCACCCTCCCTTAATAAATCTCCTCTCAGCATTCGGTGTGTATGTAAGAACCTGGACTAAATCCCTTGCTACCAGAAAATACTAAGTCAGAATCCGTAACATCAATTCCCTCCTAATATTACTATAACTATAATCAGACCCTCCGCGGGTCACCCCCCCCCCCCGTGTGAGACCCACTCCTACTCTCCCATGTGCACCGCAACCCTGTGTTCCAAGTAAACCCGTGCACTAAACCTAGAGTCTTAGCATCAGTGTTAAGTTAGTATCCTGTGAGATACTGATTATCTAGTTAAGGTTTTATTATCCACCATATATTGTGTTGTACTATCTGCTGTTTTTGTCCTGTGTCTAACTGTAGTAATATACATGTAAAGGTTATTTCCTAGAGTTTTTGTGTCCTACCTCTCTTTACTGCACTAAGTCCCGGTCTCGAAAGTGGACCCCGCTACACGTTAGGTGTTCTACGACTGAGGAGTCGGACCTTTTTCACCTAGCATTACACTGGTGGCCAGCGGTGGTTCTTGACCCGGGCGTAAAAGAGAGGTAGTGAGGAAATATTTGGCAAAATGGCAACAAAACCTCTCGTACAATTACCCAACTTTGACCCCGACCAGTACGATATACACACGTATCTGGTGATCATTAAACCCTTACTGGATATTGGCTTTGATGATGATCAGCAAAAAACTGCAGTCACACTTCCACTATTGGGCAAAGCAGAGGCGAACATAGCACCGAAAATCATCCCGGAGCTCACCTGGCAGAACTTTACAAAGTTCGTTGTTCTCAAGCCATCACCTCATCATTAGGGAAGGTGGTGGCTCTATCCCAACTGGATAGCTTCTCATTTGACGGGGATTTAAATAATACCCTGATACAGGCAAGACGCCTAGTTACTGCTGCCTACCCGGAGGCAGACGAGGAAACCCGGGATCAGCACATGTTCAACACTCTTCTCAGAGTGCTTCCGAGTGTTGTCAAACAACACTTTACTATCTGTGACCCAACTGGAGACATGGATAGAGATATACAGCTGATATGGCGCCTCCTGACCACCTGCCCTACTCCCCAGCAAATTAATGTGGTAGAGAAATTTCCCACTCAACCCCCGGCTCCCCCGACCATGCCACGTCTGCCTTTGCCTCACATCAACCCCACCACGGCACCAAGCCCGCCTAGGGCACACCCCTCCTGCCGGCGCCCAGCCCCTCGGGAAAATCTGAACCTGATCTTATTGAATCCATGGGAATTCACAGCCTGCAGCTCCCGGTGTCCCCTACATGACATACGGGACCAGCTTAAGGCTGCCCGCCGCAGGCCCACGGCCCTGGGTTCACATAAGGTGTCCTCCCTGGAGGACGAGGCACCGCAAGATGAACTGGCACTCATGGAGGAGCCCCATCCTGGGGAACAGGAGCAGGAAGAGGAAAATGAAAGCCCCAGACAGTTGGATTTTTAGGCCCGCCCCCGCACCAACCCACGGTGGCGGGGGCCATTACCCCTAAGTATCGCCCCCCAGTGTACCACAAGATGAAATTGAACAGCGTGAAGGCCAGACTGTTAGTCGATACGGGAGCAGCCAGATCCTGCCTTTACAGCCACTACTTCTCTTGCCATAAATCGACCTTTGGCCCACTCCGCCCCACTGCCACTCACTTTGTGGACGTGGGGGATTGCCCCCTACCCATCCCTGGGGAGACATGGCCCCTACGGGTCGACACCCACCAGCCGGTGTCAACCCGACACCAATTCATTATTTTTGACTCCTCCTGCCGGAGCTACGACAGGTATTTAGGACTGGACCTACTCCAGAAACTTGGAGCTACAATAGACTGCCGCTATCGGCAGCTCCAGTTCCGTGCCCCACCCAGCCCGTTTGCACCTGTTCGCCACAGCCCCTGGCAGGAAGATTCGCCCCCTTCCCCCCTCCTGTACCCTCCTCCTACCCTCCCTCCATCCCCCCTCCTCCTCCCTCTTTCCCCACCACCGTCTCAGCCGCCGTTACCATTCCCCCCCACCACGAGGCCTGGGTGTCCCTTAACCGGCCCTCCTGTTCCTCTGTCTTGTTCTCCCCCCTCCTACCGCCGGGAGCCCTCTCCGCCTGCCTCTTGTCTCCCACTTTTCTCCCCCCACATCACACCGCCAACAGCATCGGTAACCTCACCCCTTCCCCCCTGACCCTCCCAAAAGGGCTCATCATCGGAGAGATGGAGGAAGCCGAGCCCTGTGCCCCACCCTCCTCCCACTCCCCTGCCCCCCATTCCCGATCATCTCTCCGCCAAGCAGTCAGACACCCTATGTCGCCTTCTCCTGGATTTCCAGGATCTGTTTGCAACAGGACCAGCAGACATAGGGCACACCACGTACCTGTCACATGAGATTCACACGACAGGCCCACCCATTAGACAGCCTTCTCGACGGAAGAATCCCAGACAAAGGGAGGAAGAGGACTGCCAGATACATAAAATGATAGAGGCCGGCATCATTTCCCCCTCCACCAGCCCCTGGTCCTCCCCCATCGTTCTAGCAAATAAGAAGGATGGCACGATGCAATTTTGCATTCATTACCACTGCCTGAACGACATCACCATCAAAGACGCCACCCCCCTCCCACAAATCAACAATTCCTTAGATTCCCTTTACGGGGCGTCTTGGTTTTCCACCCTTAACCTCCGGTCTAGATACTGGCAGGTCCCTGTGCATCCAGAACATCGAGGCAAGATGGCCTTTTCAATGAGCAACGACAAACATTAAAAATTTAATGTCCTGCCGTTTGGCCTCTGCAACACCCCCGCCACCTTCTCCAGGCTAATGGAATCTGTCCTGAGCTGCCTCATCTGGAAAATATGCCTGGCTTATTTAGATGACGTCACCGTCTTTAGCCAGAACTGGGCTGACCACCTGCAGCGCCGATTCACCAGGCAGGCCTCAAACTCCATCTCTCTAAGTGTGTCCTGGCCGCCAGGACTGTCTCATTCCTGGGACACATTATTTTCCAGGCAGGAATCTCCCCATACCCCAACAAGCTCCGCGCCATAGCAGATATACCTCTGCCACAGGACGTCCACGGCATCCGTGCCTTCTTAGGACTAATGTCCTATTACTTTCGCAAAGGATTCGCCCACATTGCAAAGCCCCTTCACGATTTGACCAAGAAGGGGGAGCTGTTCCTCTGGACAGAAGAGAGGTGAGCTGCCTTCCAACAGCTCAAAGATAAACTCGTCTCTGCCCCTATCATAGCCTTTCCCGATTATTCCCTTCCCTTCCACCTCTCCACCGATGTTTCCCTCACTGCCATAGGTGCCGTAGTAGCCCAGGTACAAGCCAGTCGGGAACACATCATCGCCTGCGCCAGCCGCACCTTGAATCAAGCTGAGAAGAATTGTGCCGCGACCAAGCGGGAATGCCTCGGCATAGTGTGGGCTCTACAGCATTTCAGGCCTTACCTTTCCGGGACCCAGGTCACTATCATCACGGACCACCAGTCACTCCAGTGGTTATGCCAATCTGATTCTCACAACACCCAACTCATCAGGTGGCGCGAAACCCTGGAAGAATTCCATTACAAGATCTACAGGCCCGGAAAACTCCACACTAACGCAGATGCCCTCTCCCGCCTCCCCATCCACACGGTACAACCAGAAACAGACCTCCTGCAACAATGGCACCGCAAGGAGCGACCCCCCCTGGATCCCCTCCCACCAGTTCAGCAAACTATACTGGCAGGGAGACCACCTCCTAACCCCATCCGGGCATATCCTCCTGACCCCTGATGCAGCATGTGACACCCTGCGCCATCTTCATGCCCAAAACGGCATTCACCTGGGCACCAAGAAACTACTGCAGGTGTTCAACGACACATCCTGGGCGCCATACCTTTCCACCCTCGCCAAGGAAATCATTCAAAGTTGCCGCGCCTGTGCACTGGGGAATATCACCCGAACCGCAGGACCCTCGGGCCACATCACTGCCCACAAGCCCTGGCAACTCCTGGCAATAAGATGTAGTAGGCCCCCTCCCTCCAAAATCAGGGTATAAATATGTGATCACCTTCATGGACACGTATTCAAAGTTTGTAGTAGCCTGCTCGGCCAAAGACCATCATGCCGTCGCCATCGCCGACGCCCTTCTCCGACACGTGTTCCCTTATTTTGGCATCCTACAGGCCATCCATTCTGATAATGCCCCGGATTTTTCTGGAAAAATCTGGGAAGAGCTCGCCAGAATATTTGGATATAAAATCTCCCACTCCTCTACCTACTGGCCACAGGGAAACGCAGTATCCGAACGTAGCCATTGCACTATCATGAATCAATTGCGCACACACATCGAGGCTATGAAAGACGACGATTGGCCTGCTCACATAAAGATTGTTCAGTGGGGCATAAATTCCTGCCCCTGATAAGACAGGGTTTCCCCCTACGAAAGGATATTTGGCAAGGACCCCCTTCTATTGCCATTACGCCAAAACCTACAACCACCCACCTCCGCTCCCACCACAGACCCGTTGCACCATCTGAAGGGCTGATTAGACCACCTACAAAGAAATTTAGACCTCAGTCCCGACACAGCCTCTAACTCCTTCCACCCTGGTGACACCGTCGTCATCGCCCAACTCCCCACCCCACACAAGCTAGCCTCCCGCTTCACGGGGCCCCACACAATCACCCACATCCCCAACCCTTACCAAGTTGTCGTGGACTATCACGGCGCATCACACCCCCTCCGAAACCGCCACGTGCGCCCTTTCCGCACCCCCGCCCCACACCCCCAACCTCCTTCTGCCCCCGTGCCACCCCCCATTTCCACATACAAGTGCTACATTTCCTCCTCACCTGCCCCCTCCACCCCCCCCTACCACCTCAGCCTCCCCGGCCACCATCATCCCCCACACCTCACCTGACATCTCACCTGCCACACCAGCCTCTCATCGCTCTCCCTCACCCCTTCCTCCTGCCACCCCACCCTCACTGCCCAGCCCCTCATGTCCCGTCCACGCCATCACACCATCACCACAACCGACAACCACTACCCCCCACCCACCACCCTTACAGACGCCCACTCCGACGTCGTCACACCCCGCCACGCCCCCCACACCCCCAATGACACGAACCACCCAACCCCAACCACCCTGCATGCCCACCTCCCCACCCACTCCTACCCTCTAAACCACAACCACCAGCTCGGGCCACCTCTCATGCCTACCCACCCGATACACCCATTCCCCTATGCCACCTGCCTCCCCACGACTTCACACTGTCATGCTACACCAAGCACAGATCCCCACCACCTATACTCCCCGGAGACCCTACGCCGCATTATCACGGCACAAGACCCGGCTCCTACCCTCGGTGTCCAGCATACAGCACCACACCACACCAGCAACAACACCAAGCAAGATGAAAGTGTGACGGGCAGTATGGGCGCCTACCCTCAGCAGGAACCGCCGCCTCCGAGGACAACGCCACCTACTAAACCTCCTCCGCTCCTCCCCCACTACCTCCACGCTCTTCCTCACCTGCGATGTGGAGCGAGAGGAAAACCACCCCACTGCTGCCTGGCAGGCCCTTCTCCAGCACCTCCAACCTGTTTACGCCACCCATGACACTCACGTCTATCACCTCCAGTCGCGGGGACGTGACTTTTTCCAGGAGGAAGGTGGTAAAATGCATGAGCTACAGCATAGTGCCCCCAGTAACTCCCCAACAGGTAACATGCGTGAGCTACAGCATAGTGCCCCCGGAAACTCACCGACACCCCCACCTGGACCCCACGGAGGAGCCGCAGCCGAACTGCTGGATGCAGTGCGACAACGGCACAAGTAAGCCCGGGCCGTGTGCCCCTATGACACTCAGCCTCCTCACCATCACCCTAGTAGGAATTCAACACTACCTTCGGGGAGAAGTACCGCCAGATCAGATCGGGGTGGAGCTGCCTATCCAGCTTCAAACAGCGCCCCTCAGGAGTTGGCCTGTAGCCACTCCCGCCTTCAACAGGAGTGTGCCTGTAGCCTTTCTGAAGGTGTCTTCTCCTTTGGGACAGCCAATAGCTGCCTGCCTCTTGTAAGGGAATCGGCGTCTCACCGACCTGAGGGTAATCAGGAGATGGTCGACAGCCACTCCCGCCTTTGTCAGAAGGTGTTCTTCCAGGGACGGCCTGTAGCCGCCCATCACTCCCTCCTGCAGGAGACGGCCTATAGCCACTCCTCCTTCCGGCAGAAGGAGACGGCCTGCAGCCGCTCCCGCCTTCGTCAGACGGCCAATAGCCGCTCCGAAGGTGCTGCCCCCGAGTCAGCCTGTAGCCGTTCCTCCCTCCGACAGAAGGAGACGACCTGCGGCGGCTCCCGCCTTCGTCAGACGGCCGATAGCCGCTCCGAAGGTGCTGCCTCCAAGTCGGCCTGTAGCCACTCCCCCTCCCTCCTGCAAGAGATGGCCTCGAGCCGCTCCCACCTTCGTCAGATGGCCGATAGCCGCTCCGAAGGTGTCCAGAGGCGTGCTGGTTCCCCCACTCAGGCCATGACCAGCAGCCAGGCCTTGGCACCTCATAATCGCGCCCTTGGGAAGCCACGGCCAGAGAGAGGTGAGAGCAGTGTTACCGCCTCAGCATGAGACGAGTGCTCAGACTCCCAATGCAGAAGGACTCCAGAGAGGCCCTACAGCCTCCCCCGGCCTCTGCTCCCTACGCCTGGCACTGGAGAAGACCCACCTGACGGACCCTGATTCAGGTCGGTGCCACAGCCCCTCCTTGACGGCGCCCCTTGACTCTGGGGGCCGCAGTCCTCGGGTACTCCAGGCCCTCCCCAGGACGCCCGGGCGAGATCTCCCCACGCCCCGACGGCGGAAGTCCTCCACCTCCAGCTGAGACCTGAGCCAGAGATTTCTGAACCTGTTTGGCCCCAGCCCTGAGGGCCACACCCCTGTACCCAGCCCGGAGAATACGGGCCCCTTCGCCACCTGCAGCCCCGGACAAGAGAAGACGCCCCTGTGAGTCGTCCCGTGCCCTCTCGGCACGCCCTCCCCTGGCGGTGCCCCTGTTCTGGCAGAATTGTAGCCAGCGTGTCTCCCCGCCGCCCCCACCGTATAAGTGATTTATGTTAAGAGTGAGGTGCCCCCAAAGTTAGTGTAACAGTGATACAGTGACGTAGTATATGTCGAATAACAGGGCAAGTGTTCAAGAGAAGATAGCAGGCGAATACGCGTTATCACAGGGCGGATTAATAAGGATGAGTGCAGAGACTAAGTTCTGGTGAATCAGACTCACGAGTGACGCCCTTGTATAGAGTCAGTAAGACTCCCAACACGAGAGAATTCTCTTTGGTAAAATATCCAAACGATTTTTGCTACCAGGAAATAGTGAAGAGAAAATGTTAATAATACCCTCCCGCTTGTATTACCATAAACATATCGAGACTCTCTGTGCCTTCCACCCTCCCTTAATAAATCTCCTCTCAGCATTCGGTGTGTATGTAAGAACCTGGACTAAATCCCTTGCTACCAGAAAATACTAAGTCAGAATCCGTAACATCAATTCCCTCCTAATATTACTATAACTATAATCAGACCCTCCGCGCGTCACCCCCCCCCCCGTGTGAGACCCACTCCTACTCTCCCATGTGCACCGCGACCCTGTGTTCCAAGTAAACCTGTGCACTAAACCTAGAGTCTTAGCATCAGTGTTAAGTTAGTATCCTGTGAGATACTGATTATCTAGTTAAGGTTTTATTATCCACCATATATTGTGTTGTACTATCTGCTGTTTTTGTTTTGTGTCTGACTGTAGTAATATATGTGTAAAGGTTATTGCCTGGAGTTTTTGTGTCCTACCTCTCTTTATTGCACTAAGACCCCGCTACACGTTAGGTGTTCTAGGACCGAGGAGTCGGGCCTTTTCACCTAGCATTACACTACCTATGTTGGTATAGTCGATGTCTTGAATACGATTTCCCCCATGGAAGTGATTTTTTTTTTTTTTTTTTATAGAACTGGTAGTAAGTCTACCCCGGTCTGTTTGGTCAACCAGACCCATTAACCGCATGCATGCAATTGCTCCTGCAGGGCTGGCCTGTGCAATTAGATGTTCCTTGTGGTGGCAAGGATTGGGCATGGTGTGGGGAAGTGTGGATTTTTGGTTCCGGGATGGTTCACTGCATTTGCGTCTCTGCACCCAGTTAACAGGGGCACCATAGTAGGCTCCTCAGTACTTCGTTATTTGGTTAACGGTATATGGTTACCGGTATCACCCTCCATTGTAAATGGTTTCCTGGGTAGCCTAACAGGAAACCATTATACGTCACTGGAGTGCCGCAGTGCTGGTTCACCTAAGGAAGAAATGGGCAACACTGTATCAAGTGAGTGAATGATAGTCACCACCCCCTCCACAAAAACAGTGAACAGTACCGTACCAGAACGTAACCACTTCCTTTTACCACTGCTCAGTACAAAGTACTTGTCGCCTTATGAACGATATACGGTAATCAAGTGTGCCTGAGCTCGTAACATGCCCTCTGCATTAAAGTCATGAAATAAACGACTGCCATCTTATCATCAGTACAGTATCTTATAATATGTTAGCCACAGCAGCAGAATGACAGCCAGATACAGGTAAACAATACATCTTGAAATAATTCCCCATAAGAGTCACCCTACACATTGCCTCGATCAAGTTTTTATGCTGTTCACATGACAGGTTTAAGTCTGACACATGTGACTAGAATCACAGCATACACACGTCCGTCATGATGTTTAATATTGATGAAAGGATTCAATCCCCTTGTCTCTGATGACGTCTTTTCAATTTTTATTGCTACCCCCAGATGACTTTAATCTGCTTGGAGAAGACTTGTGAGATCGTGGGGGTTAGATATCCCTATTAACCCCTGCACAATAACAGATCCTTCCTAAAATGAACAGAAATAATCTGGAGGTAGAAACAGTAAGCTTTGAAAGACACCTTCATACTGAAGAGGTTAAATATTTGCATCTTACTGCAAATTTACCCTTAGACCCTTCACCTTAACCTCTTCAAAACGATTACTTATTTGCTTACTGGTATTCTTGCTACCATCAGAGAAGAAAGTAAACTTACAGGGTTCTCTTTTTGTGACAAAGAATAATCTAACTCTTTCACATCGCAGCCATTTTTTAAAGACACGTGCGAGGTGGCGTGCACGTGCTGGAAAACACGTGGTAATTCCATTTCCACCCGACTTGGACCATACTTCGTGGAGGGGCTGAGGTCAGTCAAGGTTGAAGTGATTATGGAAACTGCAGGCCAAAGGTTGAGGTCAACTTAGTTTTAATTTGATTTACAGGACATAGGTGGTGGAGGACTGAGGGTCAGGCAAGGATGAAGTTATTAAATTTTGAGAACAATCGGTCAATGGTCAATGTCCTCAGCCAAGGTCAAAGGTTTGGCTCAACAACAAACAACTTTCATCTACACTAAACCTGTTGGATGGGTAAAGGGTCAGTCAAGAATGAACGGTGATTCTGAGATCAAGAGGTCACACATCAAAGTCAGCCCAAATAGTTTTCATCTTATTTTAGTCAAATTTGATAGAAGTACTGAAGGTCAAGAAATGATGAAGCCAATAAGTTTCGTGGACAATCAATCGAACGTCAAGGTCACAGATTCAGCTCTTAGACCGCCTGCATGGCGCAGGTGTTGCACTCTGCTCCTTGTTCCCTGTTACTTACAGACGATTTTACCGTACGCAACTTAGGAAAGAACTGTCTTACTGAGGAAGTTACTGAATGGTCTAACATTGCCAGTATGAAAAAGTCTCTCCTAGGATACAGAATGGCGTCTGAAAGTAACACTATATGATGGAATCACGTGGCAAAGAGGATACTGAAAACGTTAGCCATTTCATGCCAGTGACATACATACTGTTTTCATTATTTCATTCATCATACCTCCAGCCGATTTCATCCAGCTTAGGTGACTTTCAGAACCGGGGGTCTAATACAACATGGACAAAACTCTGGAGGCAACAAGAAAAATCGATATGTCAGATGACTGACGAGATTCGTCGCTTCACTCTACTTACGCAATTTTTTACATCCGCATTCACAATGCGAGCAGGTGTTATGTCTTGACTGGTGTGTGTGTGTGTGTGTGTGTGTGTGTGTGTGTGTGTTTCTTACTGTTTTAAGATGAGAGACAGTTTTTATAAGACTTTAACCAATCTCGCCTGCAGTAGCTCTGTGGTTAACATCTGACATCGAAGCTGCCGGCCCGACAGCACATTATGTCTATTGCTATTCAGCACTCAGAGAAATTAGAACCCATCAGTGCACGCAGTGAATGCAGGGATGTAAGGGGGGAGGGGGGATCTAGTCAGCTATGCCCTCACAATGCACAAGGAAACTTATTTAACGGGTAACTTGCTCTTTTTGTGGGCAGATATAACCTAAAGTGCAGCAGGACATCAAAACAGACTGCAACGAGCCACCAGAAGGAGCCCATGGAGGAGTGTACACGGTGCAAATGAGCTCCGGGCGGAAATGGATTAAGTGAACCCAAGCTGCATGCCCCTATGACACGGAACTCGCCCACTGCCACCATAGCAGGAATACAAGACGACCTGCCGGGCGAGCTGCCCACAGATCAGACTGGGGTAGAACTGTTTCTCAGGTTCCTAACAGCACCCCTGAGACGGCCAATAGCCGCTCACTGTCCTGCAGGAGACAGCCGGAAGCCGCTATGGAGGAAACTAGGAAATGGCCTGAAGCCGCCCCCACCTTTGTCAGTAGACGGCCTGAAGCCACTTGGAAGGTGCCCCTCAGAAAGACGGCCTGCAACCACTCGCCCTCCTACAGGAGACGGCCCAAAGCAGCTCTGGAGAAAAAGAGGAGACGGCCAGAAGCTGCTCCCACCTTCGTCAGGAGACGGCTTGAAGCCGCTCGGAAGATGCCCCTCAGAGAGACAGCCTGCAGCCACTCACCCTCCTACAGGAGATGGCCTGAAGCCGCTCTGAAGGCCAATCAGGAGACGGCCGGTAGCCGCGCCTGCCTTCGTCAGGAGACGGCCAGAAGCCGCTCTGAAGGTGCCCCTGGAGAGACGGCCGGAAGCCGCTCACCCTCCTACAGGAGATGGCCTCAAGCCACTCCGGAGGCCAATCAGGAGACAGCCGGTAGCTGCTCCCGCCTTCATCAGGAGACGGCCGGAAGTCGCTCTGAGATGGCCAGTAGCCACTCACCCTCCTACAGGAGATGGTCCAAAGCCACTCCGGAGGTCAATCAGGAGACGGCCGAAAGCTGCTCCCACCTTCGTCAGGAGACGTCCAGAAGCTGCTCCCACCTTCGTCAGGAGACATCCGGAAGCCGCTCTGAAGGTGCCCCCGGAGAGACGGCCTGTAGCCGTTCTACCCTCCTGCACGAGGCGGCTGGTAGCCACTCTGAAGGTGTCCTGAGACAGCCACGGCCAGTAGCCAGGCCCTACCACCAGAGACGCCCTGAAGCCACTCCTTCGTCAGATGCTGAGCCCGGTCCACCTACCCACGACTTGGAGGGAGCGCCCAGCCTGGAGGAGTATTGGAGAGCCCCTGCGACCACTACCGGGCTCTTCTCCCTACAGCCAGTGGAGATGCCCCTGATGGACCCCGACGCCAGCCGATGCCGCAGCTCACTCCTGACGGTGTCCCCGACCTGTGGGGACTGCAGCCTCCCGACCACCCCTCAGACTCCCGGGCAGGACCTCCCTGCACACAGACGCTGGAGATCCTCATCCTCCGTCATGTGCCTGACTCAGAAGTTCAGGCGACTGTTCGGCCCCAGCCTAGAGGGCCGAACTCCCACCCCAAGCCCAGAAGCTTTGGGCCCCTACGCCCCCAACAGTCCCGGACGAGAGAGGACACCTCACCAGCTGTCCCCCGTCCCCAGGATCTAGCCGCCCCTGGTGGATCGCTGCCCCGTCAGTAGGGAGGCTGAGACTCCGCCGCCGCCCCTGTGCCTGACTGTGACACGTCTGACCTGACAGTGAGTGAGAGTGAACACACGCAGCATACAGACAGTGTAGGAGTGACAGTGTAAAGTGGGCCGGTGGTTAGAGCATAAAAGAATGTGGTGGAAGAGGTGGTGCAATAGTAATACAGTGAAGAACAGGCCTACCATAGTGTACAGTGCCGCCGTAAGACAGTGAAGATCATACCTAGGCCCCTGAGTTGAAGGTCTGGTACCGCCAGCTCCACCTGGGTACATAGTAGAGTAATGTAAAAGTGATCTATGGGTCAAGGTACAGTGAACACTATGCAACAGTGACGGCACGTCTCGATAAGGTCACGCTTAGGCCCAGAGTAAAATATTAATGCTATCCTGGGAAATCGAGACAACCACCACCACCACTGGCCTAGGAAATCTAAACTCCCCCACCAACATAAGTGTCTAGCTCAAGTGTCGTTCCCCCCAACCAATCTGGTCCTGTACAGTATCCTGCGTGATACCAGTATTCCATATCTGCAGCCCAAGAATTATAATTGTCCAGCTTGTTTGTATTTGTGACATCTGCTCGTTCCTGTGTAAGATTTAGTAATACACATGTAAGGTGTTGCCTTGAGTTTTTGTGTCCTGCCTCTCTCTTATTTGTCTAAGCTCCGGTCTAGAAAGTGAACCCAGCTACTTACTAGGTGCTCTAGGAATGGGAGGCCGACCCTAAAACACCTAGCATTATACTGGTGGACAGCGGTGGTTCTTGACCCGGGCATACGAGAGGTGATCAGGAAATACAGTACTATCAAAATGGCAACTAAACTGCATGTGCGATTACCAGAATTCAACCCCGAACAGTATGTTCACACATACCTGGCAATTATTAAACCTCTGCTGGATATCGAATTCGAGGACAAGAAGGAAAAGATCGCAGTCACATTCCCATTACTAGGCAAAGCGGCAGCTAACATAGCACCGAAAATCGTTCCAGGGCTCACTTGGCAAAAGCTGACGAAACTCATGATGCAACCTATCACTCCCTCACTACGGAAAGTAGTAGCGCTGTCCCAATTGGATATCCTAACCTTCGATGGAAATTTGGATGATACCTTAATCCAGGCTAGACGCCTGGTCACTGCTGCCTACCCGGAGGCAGATGATGACACCCAGGAACAACACACCTTCAATACTCTCCTGAGAGTGCTCCCTAGTATGGTGAAGGAGCATTTCACAATCCATGACCGTACAGGAGACATGGATAAGGATATCCAACTGATACACCGCCTCCTAACCTCCCGCCCTCCACCCCAGCAAATCAACGTGGTAAAGAAGTTTCCCACAAATGCTCTGGCTCCCCCAGTCAAGCCACGCCCACCCATGCCCCACACCAGCCCCACCCCGGCACCCAGCCTACCTAGAGCACACCCCGCCCACCGACGCCCCAGTTACAAGGAGAACCCCAACCTTATCCTAGTCAACCCCTGGGAGTTCTCTGCCTGCAGCTCCCGATGCTCCCTGCATGATATTAGGGACCAGCTAAAGGCTGCCAGATGAAAAACCACCATCTTTGGCAGGCGTAAAGTCTCCTCCCTAGATAATGAGGAGCCGGATGACGAACCTGACCCCGTAGAGGAAGCCGAACCCTGGGAGCAGGAGCCAGAGGAAGGAGGAGGAGGCCCCCGACAGTTGGATTTTTAGGACCACCCCCGCACCTTCCCACGGTGGCAGGTCCACTTCCCCCAAATATTGCCCCCCAGTTTACCACAAGATGAAGCTGAACGGAGTAAAAGCCACATTGCTGGTCAACACGGAAGCGGCCAGATCTTGCCTATATAGCCACTACTTCTCCTGTCACAAGTCAGCCTTTGGCCAGCTACTCCCAACGGCTACTCACCATGTGGACACGGGGGATGGCCCCCTGCCGATCCGTGGGGAAACATGGGCCCTGTGCGTCGACACCCATCAGCCAGCATCGGTGATGCACAAATTTATTGTATTCAACTCTTCCTGCCGAAACTACGACGGCTATCTGGGACTGGACCTGCTGCAGAAGCTAGGTGCCACCATCAACTGCCAGAATGGACAGCTTCAGTTCCAGAAACCCTCCGGCCCCCCCCCCCTCCCACAAGAGCCGTCTGCATTTGCACGCCACGGCCCTGGCAGAAGGACACCCCTCCCCCCCTTCTCTCTACCCCCCTCCCCTCCCGCCACCTCCTCGGCTGTCACTATCCCCCCTCATCATGAGGCCTGGGTGCCCCTTAACCAGCCCTCAGGTACCTCCATTCTATTCTCCACCCTCCTTCCGCAGAGAACCCTCTCAGCCTGCCTCCTGCCCCCAACCTTCCTTCCCCCTCATCACTCGGCAGTCCGGATTGCAAATCTTGCTCCCTCACCCCTCACCCTCCCGAAAGGGCTCGTAATCGGAGAGATGGAAGAAGCCGAGCCCTGTGCCCCTTCCCCATCCCGCCCCTCTGCCCCCTATCCCCGACCATCTTTCCGCCCACCAATCCAACACCCTCCGCCGCCTTCTCCTGGACTTCCAAGACCTATTTGCGGTAGGACCCAATGACACTGGACATACCACCTACCTAGCTCACAAGATCCATTCGATGGGCCCACCAATCCGACAGCCATCCTGTCGGAAAAACCTCAAGCAACAGGAAGAGGAATACCGCCAGGTGCAGATGATTGAAGCCGGAATCGTCTCCCCCTCTTCCAGCCCTTGGTCCTCCCCTGTCGTCCTTGTGAAGAAAAAGGATAGCACGATGTGGTTCTGCGTCGATTACCGCCGGTTCAAAGATGTCACTACCAAAGACGCCACTCCACTCCTGCGAACAGACGAATCCCTAGACTCCCTGTACGGCACATCCTGGTTCTCCACCCTCAATCTCCAGTCAGGGTACTGGCAGGTTCCAGTGCGACCAGAGGACAGAGACAAGACTGCGTTTTCCACCAGCAATGGGAAACATTATGAATTTAATGTTTTACCTTTCAGCCTCTGTACTGCCCCTGCCGCCTTTTCAAGACTCATGGAATCCGTCCTCAGCGGCCTTGCGTGGGAGATCTGTCTGGCGTACTTGGACGATGTCATGTTCAGCCAGACCTGGGCCGACCACCTGCAGCGCCTCCACTGGTTTTTTTCCCGAATCTGACAGGCAGGCCTCAAACTCCGGCCCTCCAAGTGCATCCTGGCCGCCAGAACCGTCTCATTCCTGGGGCATGTCATCTCCCAGGCCGGTATATCCCCTGACCCCGACAAACTCCGCACCATCATGACTTCCCCCCACCCAGCGATGTCCATGGAATCCGAGCATTCCTCAGCCTGATTTCCTACTACTGCCGTTTTGTGAAGGGATTCACGCACATTGCCAAGCCCCTCCACGACCTGACCCAAAAGGGAGAGCCGTTCATCTGGACAGATGAGAGACGAGCTGCCTTCCAACAATTTAAGGATAAGCTTGTATCCACCCCTGTCGTCGCTTTCCCCGACTACATCCTTCCATTTCGGCTCTACACAGACATCTCCCTCATTGCTATCAGGGCTGTGCTGGCGCAAGTCCAAGAGGGCCACGAACACATCATCGCCTGCGCCAGTTGTACCTTAAATCCGACAGAGAAGAATTACGCCGCCACCGAAAGGGAGTGCCTGGGTATTGTCTGGGCACTCGAGCACTTCCGGGCGTACCTAGCAGGGACCCAGGTCATCATCATCACTGATCACCAGTCCCTCCAGTGGTTTTATCTGCAGTTACTCTCAAACCTTTGTGCCCCATTCCAACTCTTCCTTCATAAAAAGTTATACCTAAGGGATGCCATGGTTAGGACTGAAATTGTAAGATAGGGCCAATGATGTGATGTTCACATGTTATGTTCTGTTTGGTTGGTGTAATAACCATAGGCTAAATATTCCCTAACTACAATTTCCATTGGGCAAAAGTCCACAATTTGGATCCCTTAAAACAAGGTTAGGTATTTACACTCAATCCTCGTAAATCACATGTTCATAAATCATGTCTAGGTGGTCGTCAGACTGCTGCAACCTTAAATCACTGTTAAGCCATGAAAATCGAGGATCTAGGCACCCAAGTGGGCCTTTTCCGAGAAGAACCGTAAACCTCAGCATTCAAACTGAAAATCGCAACCCAACAACCAATCACCGCGTGTCCCTGGTGGCATATGTGCATACTAATGCCGCCATGTTGTTGTTCTTGTACCGCCAGTCCACACACTACAGCCCGTCGCCATGGAGTACGGTACAAGAGTTCCATCCATCCATCCATTGCCAGACGCCATGTATCCCAAACGGGGTGGTCAAGGGCTTAGAGTTAATTGTTTTTCAGGGAGGGTCACTAATCCTCCACCAACCCCAATTGACACGTACAAGAGTTACTTGACTTTTTTATGCAACTTCCCCTCCCCGCCTCCTACTTGCCATGGCACTTCCCGACCCCCCAATGAATCGCTCTAACCCGAGACGTCCTGTCGACGTATGGGTACGTTGCAACATTTTGCATTTGCCAGTCCCATCGACGTGCTGGTACATTTTGCAATTGCAAGGTCTATAATTTGCACAATTTTCAATTTTCGCGCGTGATTTTTCGTATGTATACACGGGACACCTTCCTCTATTCCTCTACAAGATGCCAAGCAGGGACAATGCCTTACGCCGCATAACCTCCCCCCCCCCCATTGTCACAGCAATTCACCTGTTACCAGTGACCTGGCCAATAAAGACATTCAGGGCCACAGTGATTCCCCAATCGATGACAGTGTGGAGGACAAAGTTTACATAGCATTATAGGAAGAAACAGTCAGAAATGATGATCAGGTAATGTGGCAAAAGAAGGTCAGGAATGGTGATGAGTTAGTGGGTGAAACAATGCTTATAATGCCTATATTACTGTCTGAAAACCAATATACTCTCATACTACATATAAATTCGTACCAAATAAATAAATAAATACCGTTTAGGAGTGGTGTGGAATAGTTATCCTTCCATAGAACTTGTTTTCTTTGCAGCCAGCCTGATAGAAAACTGTGTAAGGTAAGGAGGTTCTCCTACCTGTATCGAGTATTTTAAACCTCAGGTGAGCGATTTCTCTATGAATTTTCGATGTTTCTCACCAAAAGCGGTTTTAGCCAAAAAATTTTTTTTTCCAAAAGTGGTCGGAACTGGGGGGTGTCGGAGGTGCGAAAGTGGTCTGGACGTGACGGGCTGCGTCAAGAAGCTGATGCCGTTGTTGTACAGTCAAAGTTTGGAGCTCATTCGTCGTGTCGAGAGGGGAGAGAAGTTTTCAAAGCTGGCGAAAGAGTTTGGGAAGAACAAGTGCTGAGATGTTCTAAGTTCTTCCCAACACCACCCCACTCCATTCACTAAAGCAATTTCGTCATAGGATTAAGGTGAGATCCCTTAACATGGCTTATTTCTATTTAATCCATGCACTGAATATTCCTATATTTGTATGTGTTTGATGGTGCCTAGATCAGTGTAGGTAGGGTGCTGTGGGGGCGGGTTGGCCAAAGTCCAGACCCAAATTAATTTTTCACATAAGAGTTATTATTCATAAATCACGGCAGTGGTCCAGACCCAAATTGCCGCAATTTACGAGGACTGAGCCTGTGGAGACACATGGAGAGACAGGCTGACGAATGAGGATATAAAGGAGCGTTGTGGTGTGGATGTGGATGTGATAGGAAGCATTATGAGGAACACACTGAGGTGGTTTGGCCACGTGGAGAGGATGAAGGGTGAAAGACTGACGAAGAGAGTGTATGTGAGTGAGGTGGAGGGGGGGAAGAGGGAGGGGGAGGGCGAGGATGAGATGGAGTGGAGAGGTATATGAGAGAGGGGGGTGTGAGTTGGGAGCAGGGCAGTGAAATGGCGGGGTACAGGGCGACTTGGAGGTGATTTGTTTGTGGCCACCCCAAACGGGATTAAGGCGTCTGGCAATAGACAGAGTGTATTTTACTGCTGTTTCCTTAGCGGGCAATCTTACTATACCCAGTGGATTTGTGCTGTCACATAGTGTATGCCTGTGTGTTTTTTTTGTGTGCAAATGAATATTACCAAATCTTGGTCAACATACTGAAAGGTGGATTTCATTTCCACTTCCCAATTGGATGCTGGGTTAGGTTAGGTCAAGCAGGGTTGGGTTGGGTTGGGTATGTCAGGTTAGGGTAGGGAAGGTTCAATTGTTAGGTACAGTTAAGCTAGGTTAGGTTAAGTTTGATTAAACACTAAGATAGGCCAGTCCCTTCCACCATTACTAATATTTCCAATCAGATTGTCAGTCATATTATGGTTATTCATTTGCATAACAAATGAGGCCTCAAAACACTCAGATGAACTAAAAAACTATCAAATAGAACAAAAAAAACACCAGAAACAGGAAATGACAATAATGGAAATATTTACCAAGGGTTGCACCTGAGAGATGCCAGCGTTTGGGCTGAAAGGTAAGATTCATTCATTCATTGCCAGACACCATGTACCCCAAACGGGGTGGCCAACGGCTTGGAGTTAATTGTTTTACAGGGAGGGGCACTAATCCTCCACCAACCCCACTTGACACGTAGGGAGAACGTTATGCCAACAGTATCTGGTGTTCCCAGGCGGTCACCCATCCAAGTACTAACCAGACCCAACGTTGCTTAAATTATAGGTGTTAATTAAAATGTCCTAATCCTTTATGACACACAGGTTTCACCTGTCCTAAATAAAATCATGCAGAATTAGGCATACCTAATCATACATACAGACATACAATGTGAGATCACATTGTTCTGATAATGGTCTCGCCAATCTGTAATGTAGTCAGCCACTGATCTATTGGCCGTATATCACATGACATCATGATACCATGCACCAGCATGATGTACCATGGGAAAGATTAAAGTTATGTGATAAACCCACTATTGTGGTAGGTGGGGGCGCTCACCATCCACTCACTCGATGTAGTGCTGCTCTCGGGTGTCTGCCCTTTCCTCTCCTCCATCCTTCTTTCCTTCCATCCTCTTCTGTCTTCCTTTCCTTCATTCTTTCTTTGTCCTTCTGCCTATGGGTAACTTTACACCCCCTCTTCTGTCTTTCTTTCCTCTTCCTTCTGCCCGCGGGTGACTCTACACTGAATGACAAGCCAAATGGTTTCCTGTACACCAAGAAACAATTTACTATGCTGGGTAGTAACCATATAACCAAATTTTTATGCCTGGTTGTTTAGTGGGTAATTAATGAGCTCCAATCAGATTGAGCTGGTGAAGGTTTATATCCAAGGGATGGTTAGGGTTGACTGCTCATGTAATGCCACTCAGGGATGAGTGAGGCTGGTCACTCTCATCCTAAATGTAAGATGATTAGACTAAAAAAAATATGGGATTCATAAGTTTAGTTTGGTCTGTGTAATAACCATAAATATTCCCTGCCTGCACTTTCAAAAATGGAACTGTATAAAATCTAGCTAAAATCCCAAGTTTGCACACCTCTTTATTTTAAATCTCAAAGTACTGGCTTGGATTTCCAATATTCCAACATTCTCAAATCTTTTCATCTCATAATTTTTATTCTACCTTTTATTCCTACTAACACACCAAATACAGTAATCCCTCCACTATCCGATGTAACAGTGCCAAAGGCATGTCCAGAAAGTGGTCCCATCTGGAAAGTGGGCCCCTGGCTCCTGGACTGGTACTTAAGGACCCTAACTTTGAAAGCCACCTAAATAACTCCCTACCAGACATGCACAGCACTTATTTAAACCTATTTAAGACCCTATTCACACCAATAATGGACATAAAGCATGAAATAAATGCAAAGGAACCAGAGAATGAGGCATTAGAAGTATGGAAAATACTTAGGCCTTGCAGTGTACAGGAGACTGTACTTACAGAACGTCTGTGGCTGCCTCCTCTAACTCTCTAAGGCTCTGGTTGTTTTGAAAATGCTCTTGAAGCACGTATAGTAATCCAGTGTTGTGCTACACTTAATTCTTTGCACTGTGAGTTATATCTGTTTAACATTGCACATTCTACTTCTTTGCACCATGCTAGTTTCAACCGCCACTTTGCACGCCACACTCAATCCTTTGCGCTCGAAATTCTAATTTCTTAACACGCACAACACTGTAAATTCCCCTGTGGTCTGGTGGGGAGGTATTGCAGTTTATTCACTGTTTATTCATAAAAAATGAGCATGTGTGGCATCCACTGCGACGGACGTCTTCCCTGAACGAAGGTTAGGCAGTAACTGGGGACAGGGTTGCCAGATCTGAACTTGGCCACATTACCAAACTCCTCAATTTTCATTACTAAACTTAACTTTTCATTACCAGGTTCTTACAGGAAGCATTTATTCTTCACTGATTATATGTAAATGGAAATAATCACTCTCCTTATAATCAGCATCATGTTTATTTTTGCACTATGTATGCTAGCAGATTAATAAAAAAAAGCAGACAGGTCCACCGTCTCCATTCTCTATATCTTCATACATGTGAAAAGTCTGTTTGGTAATAGATCATGCTGATTCACTACCATACCAAATGAACTTTTCAGTACCAAATTGGCCCACATTTGGTTATGAAAAATACCAAATGGCAACCGTGACTGGGGAGGGGGGAGGAAGGAAGGGGTAAAGGGACCATGGTGTAAACAGCTGCTTGGCACTGCGCAACACGTGGTAATTTCAAATTATGGGTGGGGAAAAAATTGGATTTGGAGGGGATTTTTTTCTTTTTTTTGGCAATTTTTGGGTTCTGAAGGTCCAGGCCTACCATGTCCGGTAAGTGGGGAGCCCAGAAAGTACAGGGATTACTGTAATTTTATTAAGCTTTTAAGGCTTCATATTCCTGAACTGGTCATTTCCTTCTTTGGTCAATGCTGATGACTCCATACTTATTTTAACATAAATCGACAGTTAGGCATACCACAGCAGTGCCACAGGAGAAAAACTGGTAATGGTACACTCCTTAGAATTCAGAATGATTTTGGTAAACTTATGGGATATCATTATATATTCTAAAAAACATACAGGCACTGCGCTGCAGTCTAATGGTGCCCTTTCAAAGCTACCATTTCCCAAGTAGGCCTTATGGTATGTGCTTGAACCATGAATTACTGTACCTGTATATCATGACAACCTACAAATTTTTGAAAAAGGCATCAACAGTGTCTGAGTCATGTTTCCCTGCCTCTCTGCTTGCAGAGATAAGTTAACAAATGCAAGACAACACTGCATGATAATTGGTTCTGTTTCAAATACACTAAATCAAACCACCAAAGAAAAGAAATAATTGCATGCTGCATGTATGTTAAATACCTGGTATTGGAGTATGCAGAGCAGTGTAAATACCCATTGTCACGTACTATGTCACTGGCGTTAGCATATACCTGCGCAACGTCCCGGTGGTACCACTTGAGGTTTCAGTTGATAACACCATGTCCAGGGGAGGATGGCTTTGACGTGTGACGTGTCCAGTTGAGCTGAGACATCCACGGAGGTACCGGGCACTCCTCTTCTGTTATGCCACACACGGACACTTTTCACCACTTAGGTTGATTCAGTCCTTTGTATTCTGGTAAATTACCTTCATGTTAACTAATAAAATCCATGGAGACATACAAAATTTGATGTCATTTCCGATGACCACACACGCACCTAATCAGTCATGCAACGCTAACCCTACCCTCCGAAGGGTCCTCAGAGACTGATGTGACGAAGCCCTAGCCAGCCGCCGAGCCGCCAGCGGCCAGACGCTTTACCAACTATCGGGGTAAATTCACAGGTAGCATTGTTCGCTCACTTTCAGCTTGGGCCTGTCATCATCCGGTATTACCAAAGCATATCTAAATATCACAAGTTAAACAGATACTGATGAGACTTTTTCCTACACAGATTTTGGAAAGCTGTGAAACAAATGTATGAAAAAATACCCATTATAAGGTCAGATAATCTCGTTACCTCTTTAATTGATTAAATAGGTTTTCTGAGGTGATATCAAGTATTATGAGGCTCATTTGAAGGGAACGAAAAGTTTCTGATGCGAATATATTTTTATGCCTAAGGGGTTATGACTTTTTCAATGTATGTATTCTACACAGAGTTGTTTATGATGGCGCCTGGAGGGGTAGTCTTAGTCCACGCCCTGCTAGTAACATCAGCAGTATGTCGCGTCCATGAAGGTAAACAATTATAATGGTAAATCTATGAAGGACTTATCGCTCTTCCCTAACTGTGTAATGGAATATTCGAAAAATGCCGTACTTTTTACGGGCTAAACAGCATGCATACTTAGTGGCGCCAGGATGTCTGAATTTTAGTGAATTTAAGGAACTTTATAAAGACTCTTATTTATATTACTAAAGCTTTGATATTTGAAAAGGGTGAAAATATAGTGTATCGCCTCCTTTAAAAACCAATGTATCAACGAAGTTTTAATGGTACGAGAAAGTAGACCCATTAACCAGACTCATCTCCACTAATAATCTCATTTATCTTAACTTTGCTGCCACAAGACGATAATGCTCATCCTAGGAGAGTTCCTTCCTTGTATTGTACATAGTAAGAGTCAACCAGTCTGGGCCCACAGATTATTTATTATAGTTTTGGTCCATTTCACATTTTAACTGTGAAGCTTAGGTTTTTCACATTATTATTATGCATTTCGGACTCATTTCAGTCAGGCGTGACTAACTTGGCTTTTAATATACAGTATTCCCATATTATGACTGATATTCAGGAAGGAGGAGGCCCTTGTGGAATGTGGGGTTATATTGTGTGGTGGAACAAGTTTGTCATTATCATTGATTATTTTTGGATTTTTCAGATGTTTATATATTTAAAACTTTATGCTGAGTGGGCTTGTCATTGCCGCACACAATGCTTCATAGTGTGACTACTGTTTTACAAGGGCTTAGGTTGTCTGCCAGTTCCTTTGAACATTTTTCTCATTGCTGTTAAGATTTAAGCACCATGTTTGCCAAATCTTAAGTTAATGTTGGTGGTTATATATCAGAACTTTTGCTTACATGGCAAAAGTGGAGAACTTCTGTTAAAACTGAGTATATGGCAGTGTTCCTCCACAAGTAAATAATTTACGAGTCAGTCATCAAACAACACAGCGTAATCTCCAAAATATATAGTGAAATACCTTTATCTACCTGTATATCCTTTTTTATGTACAGGATAGTTTGTCAACTTTATAAATTACAGGCTGCAATGATGTATATAAATTCAGTTGTCTTTTGTTATGTAAGCAGTAAAGATAGAGTAGATATATTAAAGGATGAAACAGATCATAATCCATAAATACTGTACAGTATATGGTTTGAGTACAGTATTTATAAAATTGTGCAGTATTAATACTGGACAATACATACTGTATAACTGTACCAAAATATCCCCTTTTCACACTGAAAATATTATTGTCAATGTAATACTACAGAATATTGTATAATATGTTGGAAATGACATGATTCTGTGCAGTACATAGTTTGACTGAAATGTGTAATCCTTAGATTCTGAATACTGAACTCATCCAAAATTGGCATACAGGTATTTTATTTTCTTTGTAGCTTTCAGTACGGTATATGAACAGTTTATCCACATAGATAACCCAGAATCCAATCAGATATCAGGTAGAATAAACCAAGCACCAAAAATTTGAATGGGACAACAAAACTCATTATGGGATGCAGATAAGTGACTGATCCATAGTAACAGGTGAATAATATGGTGGAAAGGAAAACACAGAAAAGAGGTTGATATTTTTATTTCTCCAAATCTTGTAAATGTGATGTGTGTAGTCCAAAGTATGAGAGATTTAAAAGAATTTAACGTAGGCCTCCTGTGTTTCCCCTCCCACCCACTTTGTTCAGATGCAGGAAAGGTGGATCGGCAAGACTTCAGTTGGTGCTGCCATGGTTGTTCTAAAAAACACAGTTTCTAGTATCAATAATGCCACCCAAACTAATTCTGCTGTGCATCTCCTTTGCAGGATAAATAGGACATAGCAATACAATGATGTAAATACTAGAGTTGTATCCAGTCTAGTATATCAATATTAAATCAAGATTTTATTATTTGTTAATATATTCTCCATGCATGATTTGTAATAAATACAAACAGAATGACAGTGTGTTTCCTCTGTCAAACTATTAAACCAAAAATAATGAACTTTTATCATAGGTAAATAAGCACTGTACATTTTATAGCTATTAAAGTAAGAAGAGAGTGGATGAGGAATTTGGAAGGAATTTGAGTGTAAAGTGGAGGGACTGTAAGAAAATGTTCTGGAAAGAGGTGAAGAGAGGAAGACAGGGTGGAAGTGAGGTTACCAGGGGAGTGAAAGATAAAAATGGTAGATTATCAGTGGAGAAGGGAGAAAAAGTGAGCAGATGGAGAGAACACTTTAAGGAATTGTTGAACATACAGGATGGAAGTAATGCGAGTATAAGTGGCTGGGGAATGGCTGGGAGAAGGAGTAAGGTGAGAAGACAGGAAGAAATCAGTAAAAAAAAAAAGGATAGAAGTTGTGGAAGCAATGAAGAAAGTTAAGTTGGGGAAAGCCCCAGGAATTGATGGAGTGTGTGGTGAAATGCTGAAGCATGAGGGAGAGATAGTGGTAGAATGGATGTGAAAGATGTGCAGATTGGCCTGGGAGGAAGGTAGTGTCCCGGAGGATTGGAAGTCAGGTATAATTATTCCCTTGTACAAAGGAAAAGGGGAAAAAGAAGTGTGTGGTAATCATAGGGGCATTTGTCTTCTTAGTACCATATAATAGGAAAAGTGTATGGTAAGATACTTATTGACAGAGTTAGAGAAAGAACAGAGGAATTAGTTGGAGAAGAACAGGGAGGCTTTAGAAAGGGAAGAGGTCGTGTAGATCAGATATTCATTCTTAGATCTTTAGTGGAAAAGTTTCTAGAGAAGGGAAAGAAGTTGTATGCGGCTTTCATGGATTTGGAGAAAGCATATGACAGGGTGGATAGACAAGGATTGTGGAAAGTGTTAAGAATATATGGAGCAGATGGGATGTTGTTGAATGCTGTGAAGAGTACTGGTATGTATGATGGTGCTAAGGCTGCAGTGCGTGTGGATGGTGAACTGAGTGAATTTTTTTCTTTGAAGGTTGGGTTGAAACAGGGATGTGTCATGTCTCCATGGTTGTTCAATCTGTACATGGATGGAGTAATAAAAGAGGTACAAGGTAGGGTAGTGGATGTTGGAATGGCCCTGGTGAGAGAGGATAGTGTTTGGAAACTCCCTATACTGTTGTTTGCAGATGATACTGTGTTGTTGAGTGAAGACGAAGGGGAGCTGCAAAGCTTGGTGGATGAGTTTGGGAGAGGGTGTAAGAAACGGAATCTAAAGGTGAATGTAGGGAAGAGTAAAGTGATGGTCTTTGAGAGAGGTGAAGTCAGTGAATGTACAGCGAGGTTGGATGGTGAGGAATTGGAAAATGTGGGTACGTTTAAGTACTTGGGTAGTGTGATGAGTAAGGATGAAGGTTTGGAGGGTGAAGTGCTTGAAAGGGTACAGCAGGGAAGAAAGGTTGCTGGTTCTTTGAAAGCAGTGATAAGAAACAGGGAAGTGAGCATGGAAGTGAAAAAGTTACTACATGACGGTATTGTGATACCAACTCTAACGTACGGAAGTGAAGCTTGGATGTTGTTGGAAGGACACAAGTCAAGAGTGAGAGCAGTGGAAATGAGTTATTTAAGAGGAGCCTGTGGAGTCACATGGAGAGACAGGCTGATGAATGAGGATATAAAGGAGCGTTGTGGTGTGGATGTGGATGTGATAGGAAGCGTTATGAGGAACACACTGAGGTGGTTTGGCCATGTGGAGAGGATGGAGGGTGAAAGACTGACGAAGAGAGTGTATGTGAGTGAGGTGGAGGGGGGAAGAGGGAGGGGGAGGCCGAGGATGAGATGGAGGGATGGGGTGGAGAGGTATATGAGAGAGGGGGGTGTGAGTTGGGAGCAGGGCAGTGAAATGGCGGGGGACAGGGCGACTTGGAGGCGATTTGTTTGTGGCTACCCCAAACGGGATTGAGGCGTCTGGCAATAGATAGATAGAAATGGCATGAAACTGATCATGTACTCATAAATCTATCAATCTACAGTATTCCCAGATGCCTCATTCCCGTAAGGGGTGGCCACAAACATATCGCCTCCATGTCACCCAGTCCCTTGCCATTTCACTGCCCTGCTCCCAGCTCACACCCTCCTCTCATATACCTCTCCACTCCATCCCTCCAGCTCATCCTTGGCCTCCCCCTCCCTCTCCCCACCTGCACCTCACTCACATACACTCTCCTCGTTAGTGTCGTTCTTCATCCTCTCCACATGACCAAACCTCAGTGTATTTCTCCTAATGCTTTCCATCACATCCGCACCACAACACTCCTTCACTTCCTTATTCAGCAGTCTGTCCCTCTATGTAACTCCACATGCTCCTCTCACTCATTTTCACTGCTTTCTCTCTTGACTTGTGTCCTTCCAGCAAGGTCCAAGCTTCACTTCCATACATTAGACATGGCATTACAATACTGTCATGCAGAGATTTTTTTACTTCCCTGTTTCTTATCACTGATTTCAAAGAACCAGCAACCTTTCTTCCTTGTTGTACCCTTTCAAACACTTCATCTTCCAAACTTCCATTATTGCTCATCACACTACCTAAGTACCCCTTAAATGCACTCACATTTTCCATTTCCTCATCATCCAAATTGTACATCCAGTGACTTCATTTCTTTCAAAGACCATAACTTTACTCTTCCCTACATTCACCAGTTCTTATGCACTCTTCCAGACTCATTCACCAAGCCATACAGTTTCCCTTTGTCTTCAACTAACAATGCTTTACCATCTGCAAACAACAGTACAAGGTGTTTCCACACACTGCCCTCTCTCATTAAAGCCGCTCCAACATCCACTGCCCTACTTTTTATCTCTTTTATAACCCCATCCATATTCAGACTGAACAGTCATGGAGACATGACACATCCCTGTTTCAATCCAATGTTCAAAAAGAAAAATTCACTCAATTCACTATCCGCACGCACTACAGCCTTAGCACCCTCATAGGACTACATACCGTACTCTTCATGACATTCATCAGCTTTCCATTTACTCCATATATTCTTAATACTGTATTTTCCACATTCCTTTTGTATTCATCCTGTCATATGCTTTCTCCAAATCCATGAAGGCAGCATTCAACTTCTTTCCCTTCTCAAGAAACTTTTCCACTAAAGACCCAAGAATGTATATATAGCTATCTGGTCTATGTAACCTCTTCCCATCCTAATATGTCCCTGTTCTTCACTAAGACAGGAGGAAGCAGCTCCTGTGAGAAGAGTGGAGAAATTGCAAGATAGTGAGAAAATGACAGAGTATAAGAGCATAGTGGAAGAAAGATTGGGAAGGTATGAGCTAGAGCAGATGTAAGGAGTGGAAGACGTATGTAAGATATTCACGGAAGAGATAAGCCCAGCGTGTGAGGCGGTTTGTGGAGTGAGGAGGAGATGCAAGGGTTTGCAAGGGACAGCATGGTGGAATGATGAGGTGAAACGAGCTGTGGAACAAAAGAAGAAGGCATATGGTGAATGGTTGGTGAGTAGAGGTAGGGGAGAAGATGAGAGAGAGAAGAGAGAGGTATATGTGAGCAGGAGAAGGGAGGTTAAGAGACTGGTGAAGGAGAGTAAGAAGAAAGTGGATGAAGAGTTTGGGAGGAATCTGAGTGTGAAATGGAGGGAGAGTAAGAAATTGTTTTGGAAGGAGGTAAAGAAAGTAAGGCAGTGTGAAAGGGGCAATAGTAGGGGAGTGGAAGATAGGAATAATAGATTGTTGATGGAGAAGAGAGAGAAATTGAGGAGATGGAAGGAGCACTTTGAGGATTTGTTGAATGTAGAGAGTGAGAGCAGTGTGAGTATAAGTGGTTGGGGAATGGCTGGGAGAAGAAGAGATGAGAGGAGGGAGGAAGAGATCAGTAGGTCGGAAGTAGTGGAAGCGATGAAGAAGATTAAGCTGGGAAAGACCCCAGGAATTGATGGAGTGTGTGGTGAAATGCTTAGGTATGGGGGTGAGATTGTTGTGGAGTGGATATGGAAGTTGTGTAGATTGGCTTGGGAAGAGGGAAGGGTTCCAGAGGACTGGAAATCAGGTATAATTGTTCCTCTGTACAAAGGAAAAGGGGAGAGAGAAGTATGTGGTAACCATAGAGGTATTTGCCTGCTTAGTGTGACTGGTAAAATATATGGTAGAATACTCATTGATAGGGTTAGGCATATGACAGAGGAGCTAGTTGGAGAAGAACAAGGGGGATTTAGGAAGGGAAAAGGGTGTGTAGGTCAGATATTTGTTCTAAGATGTTTAGTGGAGAAGTATCTAGAGAAGGGAAGGAAAGTGTATGCTGCCTTCATGGACTTGGAGAAAGCTTATGACAGAATAGATAGGCAAGGTATGTGGAAGGTATTAAGTATATATGGAGTGGAGGGGAAATTGTTGAGTGCTGTGAAGAGTATGTACGAGGGAGCTAGGGCTACGGTGCGAGTGGATGGTGAGCTGAGTGAGTTCTTTGATCTCAATGTGGGACTGAAACAGGGTTGTGTGATGTCTCCATGGCTGTTTAATATATATATGGATGGGGTTGTAAAGGAGGTGCAAGGTAGGGCAGTGGATGTGGGGGTGGCCCTAATGAATGAGGGTGAGATTTGGAAGCTTCCGGTGTTGCTGTTTGCTGATGATACAGTATTGTTGAGTGAAGATGAATGGGAGTTGCAAGGTTTGGTGAATGAATTTGGGACAGTGTGTAGGAGGAGGAATCTGAAAGTTAATGTAAACAAAAGTAAAGTTATGGTGTTTGAGAGGAATGAAGCCACAGAGTGTGCAGTGAGGTTGGATGGTGAGGATATGGAGAATGTGAGTGCATTCAAGTACTTAGGTAGTGTGATGAGTAAGGATAGAACTTTGGGGGATGAAGTACGTGAAAGGGTACAGCAGGGAAGAAAGGTTGTTGGTACACTGAAAGCAGTGATGAGAAATAGGGAGGTGAGTATGGAAGTTAAGAAGTCACTACATGATGGTATTGTGATCCCTACCCTGACGTATGGAAGCGAGGCATGGACCTTGCAAGAGGGGAACAAGTCAAGAGTGAGAGCAGTGGAAATGGGTTACTTGAGAGGAGCATGTGGAGTGACGTGGAGGGACAGGTTGACGAATGAAGAAGTGAAGGAACGTTGTGGGGTAGATGTGGATGTGGTTGAAAAGATTAGGAGAAATACACTGAGGTGGTTTGGACATGTGGAGAGAATGGAGAATGAAAGACTGACTAAGAGGGTGTATGTAGGTGAGGTGGAGGGAGGGAGAGGGAGGGGTAGACCGAGGATGAGGTGGAGGGATGGAGTTGAGAGGTATATGAGGGAGGGGGGGGTGAGTTGGGGGGGAGGGTAGTCAAATGGTGGGCGACAGAGTGACTTGGAGGCGTTTTGTCTGCGGCCACCCTTTGCGGGATTAGGGCGTCGGGCTATAGATAGATAGATAGATAGATCTTCACTAATTCCATCTGTTATTTCCCTATTTCTCTCAATAAGTAGCTACCCTACCATACGTTTTTCCTATTACACTATGAAGACAAATGCCCTTATGATTACCACACACTTCTTTTTGCCTATTTCCTTTGTACAGGGGAATAATTATACCTGACTTCCAATCCTCCAGGATTCTGCCTTCCTCCCAGGCCAATCTACACATCTCCCATACCCATTCTACTACTATATCTCCCCTGTGCATCAGCATTTCACCACACTATCAGTTCCTGGGACTTTCCCCATGTTGACTTCATTGCTTCCACTAGCTACTTCCATCCTACTGATTTCCTCCTCTCTTCCCACCTCCCTCCTTCTCCCAGCCATTTCCCAGCCACATATCATCACATCACTTTCATTCTCTTTGCTTGACAGTTCCTAAAAGTGTTCTCTCCATCTGCTCACTTTTTCATCCATCTCCACCAGCAGTCTACCATTTTTATCTTTCACTCCCAAACTAACTCCTTTATCATACTAACTCTCTTTACCTCTTTCCAGACCATTTTCTTACATTCCGTCCACTTTACACTCAAATTCCTTCAAAATTCCTCATCCACTCCCTGCTTACGCTCTTACTAGCCTTTCACCTCTCTCTTCTTCTCAACATATAACTTGCTCTTCCATCTCTCACCTTCCTCCATGTCCCTGCTTCCCATCCACTCACTATGTGCTTTCTTCTTTTGTGCCACAGCTTGTCTCACCTCTTCATTCCACCATGCTGTTCCTTGCATCCCCTTTCTTCTTCTCTTCATCCCACACACCACCCCACATGCTGCAGAGATTTTTTCTGTGAATACCTTGTACACACCTTCCACCTCCCCCATGTGCTCCAAATCATATTTACCCTGTTGCTTCTCCACTTCTCTCTGATATTCTGCCTTTTTCATCCTCGTGCAATCTTTCTACCCTCCTTGTATGGACCACTACTTCCTGTCCTTCCCTCCTATTCTGCCATTGCTTTTCAACCTTGACATTCACCACCACCACATGGTGGTCAGAAAGTCCACTGGGGACTTGCTGGGAAATGAAACAGGAAATTACATAAATAACCATACGTGCTCCCTACGTGTCAACAAATGGGTTGGTGGAGGGTTAGTGCCTCTCCCAGTAAAACAAATAACTCAGAGTCAAATGGCCGCCCCTTACAGGATTATGGCATCTGGCAATAGATAGATAGACATCAGAAACCATGGGAAAACCCTGAGTTTCATGAGAAACCTGTTGAAAGCAGACAGATACCCAACATAACATAGCCAAACACTGCCTGCTACAAACTAGACCAAGCTTACCCATTTTGTCTGTGTCCACACTCATGCAAAAAAAAAAAAAATGCCTTCTTAAGTTTTGAACCAATTTGCACACAGTTCTGATTTTAAACTTTGCCAGAGCATCAAGTTTGGCTTATGTTCAAAATGGACTTTGATAATGTACCATAGTTGCAAGAGTGATGACACAACCAGGTGGAACTCAAGAAAGATGGCAGTTACAGTATATCAGTCAGTGACTGGCTGAAGTAAATCATCACAAAGTGTTAGTTAGGTACTGTAGATAAAAAATGTTTCCCCGCATGGTTACGTGAGGCTTGATGATCATCACAGATAGGTCTAATGATGTGTAAGCATTCCATGAGAGGCAGCTTCTACTGATTTATGATAAAAGTAGTGTGGAAGAAGAGGTATTTGTACATCATAGAATAAACCAGATTGATTAAGATGGGCTGAAACTAACTACGGGTATGTACCTTAGTTTTGTTACTGATACTGTCATATTATTTGATAGTATACTATTTTTCCTTTGTAATGGACTTTTTCACATTTTGAATTATCCATTGAATGTGGATTACGATATTCTTTGGTAAGTACGGAAATTAATCTCTCATTTTTTGTCGTTTTTACCCCTTTTTAAATTTATTTATTTAGCTTTTTTTCCCCACTTACACAAGGCCTTATTGATGTGTGTTTTATTATTATTATTACTAAAACAAAGCTTACTGAAAGCAATTGGATATCTATCTATCTATAGCCAGATGCCTTAATCCTGTTAGGGGTGACTACAAACAAATTGCCTCCATGTCACCTTGTCCCATGCCATTTGGCTGCCTTCCTCCCAATGTACACCCCTGCCCCCCCTCTCCCACATACCTCTCTACTTCATCCCTCCATCTCATCCTTGGTCTCCCCCTCCACCTCTCCACCCCACCAACATACACTCTCCTAGATAGTCTCTCACTCCACCCTTTCCATATGGCCAACTCACCCCCATTGTATTTCTCCTAACACTTTCTGTCACATCCACATTAATTAATATAAATTGCATCCCTGCATTTTGCACAACAATGCCATCCAACATTCCCGGCCAAACACCTCATCCTCATACAGTACTATACTCTATGTGGGTGCCTTACATGGGGTGGTAAAAGCAAAGTGTTACCTGATATAATATAAAAATACCTTTCTGATTATCATCAAGGCCCCCTGAGTAAGGTAAGAGCATAAAAATCAAATGCATAGATAAAATCAACCTAAAACAGGTGTCTATCTGAATATTGACCTTCTTACATTGGATTGCTTACAGATATTTGGGTCAGTATGTTGAAAAAGTGAATGATGCAGGACATACCTTTAAGGTACCGGTAGGTTAGGCTCAGGTTTGGTTTGTGTGAGTCCAATTAATACACTGCATACTGTGATTCCTTGATTAGAAGAATGCCAGGGTTAGGACTGAGAGTGCCCAGTAGGAGTCACTGGTGCCACCTCCATAAAGAAAAGAAGAAGAAAAAAAAATCTGCTGGCAGACACTTAATACTATATATAGACTATTTGTTTTATATATATATGTAAAAATATATATTATTGCCAAAGTGAGACCTTTGAAGCCTAAAGAATCAAAGATCACAGTGACGTAACTCTACAGCCTGCATTTTATGAAAGTAAAGTGTTAAAACCCACAGAACTGACCCAAAAATTATACCTCTCACTACAAAATAAATATTACACTACAATCAAACTCCAATCAAGAAAGGAAAAATCCTGATTGTGATTGTCATGTAATTGTATGAATTTGATAGATTTTGTAGAGATTGTAATTTATAACCATGCCTACAAATCCAGTATGTGGAAGCAAATCTGAGGGATTTGAGATAGTCGAGACATCACACAAAAGTATGGTGGTCCAGTCTTCCTCCTTAACTCTGTAACATGACCATTGGTTTCAGTATTTTAGGACTCTCAAGCCAGCACAAAGTGAGTAAAACAGTAGCTTAAGTGAGAAGCACCTGGTGGTGACAGAAAGAAATTGCCTACTCCACTGAAAGGGAAGTTACAGGGCTGGCAATGAGAGAATTTGAACGGAGACCTCATTTTAAAAATTCCTGTTATTTAAATAAGTTGACAAAACATCATGGTGGTAGGTGATGGCAGCCATCATATACTCACTTGATGTAGTGTTGCCAACTTCTTCTATCTATCTATCTATTGCCAGACGCCTCAATCCCGTTTGGGGTAGCCACAAACAAATCGCCTCCAAGTCGCCCTGTCCCCCGCCATTTCACTGCCCTGCTCCCAACTCACACCCCCCTCTCTCATATACCTCTCCACCCCATCCCTCCATCTCATCCTCGGCCTCCCCCTCCCTCTTCCCCCCTCCACCTCACTCACATACACTCTCTTCGTCAGTCTTTCACCCTCCATCCTCTCTACTTGGCCAAACCACCTCAGTGTGTTCCTCATAACGCTTCCTATCACATCCACATCCACACCACAACGCTCCTTTATATCCTCATTCGTCAGCCTGTCTCTCCATGTGACTCCACAGGCTCCTCTTAAATAACTCATTTCCACTGCTCTCACTCTTGACTTGTGTCCTTCCAACAACGTCCAAGCTTCACTTCCGTACGTTAGAGTTGGTATCACAATACTGTCATGTAGTAACTTTTTCACTTCCATGCTCACTTCCCTGTTTCTTATCACTGCTTTCAAAGAACCAGCAACCTTTCTTCCCTGCTGTACCCTTTCAAGCACTTCACCCTCCAAACCTCCATCCTTACTCATCACACTACCCAAGTACTTAAACGTACTCACATTTTCCAATTCCTCGCCATTCAACCTCGCTGTACATTCACTGACTTCACCTCTCTCAAAGACCATCACTTTACTCTTCCCTACATTCACCTTTAGATTCCGTTTTTTACACACTCTCTCAAACTCATCCACCAAGCCTTGCAGCTCCCCTTCGTCTTCACTCAACAACGCAGTATCATCTGCAAACAACAGTACAGGGAGCTTCCAAACACTATCCTCTCTCACCAGGGCGGCTCCAACATCCACTACCCTACCTTGTACCTCTTTTATTACCCCATCCATGTACAGATTGAACAACCATGGAGACATGATACATCCCTGTTTCAACCCAACCTTCAAAGAAAAAAATTCACTTAGTTCACCATCCATACGCACTGCAGCCTTCGCAGCATCATACATACTCTTCACAGCATTCAACAACTTCCCATCTACTCCATATATTCTTAACACTTTCCACAATCCTTGTCTATCCACCCTGTCATATGCTTTCTCCAAATCCATGAAAGCCGCATACAACTTCTTTCCCTTCTCTAGAAACTTTTTCACTAAAGATCTAAGAATGAATATCTGAACTACACAACGTCTTCCCTTCCTAAAGCCTCCCTGTTCTTCTCCAACTAATTCCTCTGTTCTTTCTCTAACTCTGTCAATAAGTATCCAACCATACACTTTTCCTATTATACTAAGAAGACAAATGCCCCTATGATTACCACACACTTCTTTTTCCCCTTTTCCTTTGTACAAGGGAATAATTATACCTGACTTCCAATCCTCCGGTACTATACCTTCCTCCCAGGCCAAGCTGCACATCTTCCACATCCATTCTACTACTATCTCTCCCCCACGCTTCAGCATTTCACCACACACTCCATCAATTCCTGGGGCTTTCCCCGATTTAACTTTCTTCATTGCCTCCACAACTTCTATCCTACTGATTTCTTCCTGTCTTCTCACCTCCCTCCTTCTCCCAGCCATTCCCCAGCCACTTATACTCGCATTACTTCCATCCTCTACGTTCAACAATTCCTTAAAGTGTTCTCTCCATCTGCTCACTTTTTCTCCCTTCTCCACTAGTAATCTACCATTTTTATCTTTCACTCCCCTGCTAACTTCACTTCCACCCTGTCTTACTCTTTTCACCTCTCTCCAGAACATTTTCTTACAGTCCCTCCACTTTACACTCAAATTCCTACCAAATTCCTCATCCACTCTCTTCTTACTCTCTCTTACTAATCTTTTCACCTCTCTCTTTCTTTCTACATATAACTCTCTCTTCCGCCTCTCAGCTTCTTCCACGCCCCTATTTCTCATCCATTCATTGTATGCTTTCTTCTTTTGTGCCACAGCCTGTTTCACCTCTTCAGTCCACCACGCTGTTCCTTGCACCCCCCTCCATCTTCTCTTCCTTCAACACACCACATCACATGATGCACATATTTCTTCTGTAAATATCCTACACACACCTTCCACGTCTCCCATCTGCTCCAATTCATATTTGCCGAATCATTTCCTCCACTTCTCTCTTATACTCTGCCTTTTTCTCATCCTCTTGTAACCTTTCCACTCTCCTTGCAACTACTCCTTCCTCTCGTCTTTCCTTTCTTCTGTTCCTCCATCTTACTTGAATTCTAATTCTGGCCACCACCAAGTAGTGGTCAGGAAGTCCACTTCCCCAACCTCTATAAACTCTTGCATCCATTACACATCTTCGCATCCTTTCATCCACACACACATAATCAATCATTGCCTTCCTTTCATTCAGTTCACCACCCACCCTTCTCATCACTCGCCATGTATACCTGTGGATCATTTTATGCCTGAAGAGGGTATTGGCTATCACCAACCACCTCCCAGCACAAATGTCCGCTAATGCACTCCCATTCTCATCTGTCTCAGCAGGCACACCCCACTCACCAATTATTCTATCCACCTTCACATTCCCAACTTTACCATTCATATCACCAATCAAAAACACTCTCTCATTCCTTCCAAACTTTTCCATGCACACTTCTACATTTGTCCAGAACTCTTCTCTCACTCTTCTAGCACGATCTTGCGTTGGCGCGTACACACACACAATCGCCCACATTTGTATTCCAACTTTCAACTTTACCCACACAATCCTTGACCCAACTGATCCATACTGTCTTATGCTCCTCTTCCATCTTTTACTCACAACTATACACACTCCTTCCTTTGCCCTCTCATTCTCACCTACTCCTGCATGTATACCCCATCCATACTCCCATTCTCTCACACTTTCTCCTCTCCATTTTGTTTCAGTTATTCCACATACATCCACTTTCGCACCCTGAAGCACCTGGACAATCTCTCTCTCTCTCTTTCACCTCATCATTCGCTTCCCTTACATTCCAAGTTCCAATTACGATGTCCTTTTTCCGGTCCTTGGTCGTCATCGTTTGGTCAGTCCTTGTCCGAGGCTTATTGTTTGTTTTTTTAGTTAGTTTTTTTCCGGTGAGGGGCACTAACCCTCCGCCAACCCTTTTAGTCACCTTTTACGACAAGCAGGGATACTGGGGGAGTATTCTTGAAAAAAAACCCTACCCCCAGGGTTAGGGGGGGGTTTTATCATCCTTTTTCTGTGTCTGCCCTTCTCTCTTCCTATTTCTTTCATCTTTCCTGTCACCTCTTATTACTCGCTTTCCTTTTCAGGTGGCTTTACAATGAGTGACAAGCCTAACGGTTGCCTGTAAGCCAGGAAACCAGTTATAACCCTGGGGGGTAGTCATATAACTAACCCATACGTGTTCCCTACGTATTAGCAAATGGGTTGGTGTAGGGTTGTGCCCCTTTCCGTAAAACAACTAACTCAAAGTCAGATGGCTACCCCTTGTGGGATTGTGGCATCTGGCTGTAAATAGATAGGTAGATTAGACAAAACATCAGTGATGTTGGTGGAAGGTCATCATCCCATGTGTAGTATTTTGACTGGAGGTTAGAATTATTTCACCATTCCTCAGCATTCAAGAGTTTTGAGATTATTCCTCCCAATACCACATAGAATGCTTGGGTGGTGTCATAAGTAGTTTCTGAGTTCACTTTAGGTCACCTTCAAAGAGGGAGTTCAGAGTAAAAGTAAAGTACCAGTACTTTTACTACAGTAGCTAGATGCAGGAGTTTCAGGTCTCTAATATGGGTCCTTGTTAAAAGTCACTTAGTCCAGGGGCATGAAACAGGACCTTCAGGGCCCTATTAAAGGGCCTCAGGATCTCATTTCTGAAACATCAGCGAGTGGCTTATGGACAGGGCCACTCGTAGAGTTACTCCTGCATCTAATAAATATGTGCAGATGGCTGTGCCTGCAAGATGGAACTGCGATTCTAAAGGCGAAAATGACATGCCTATGAATACAGTAATTATGTAGCAAATTTCACTGGGCATGACTCATGGTTTCTCTGTTTTTGGACTCTACCTCACCCTATCTTTATTTAGTGAGAAAAAGGGCTTGGAATGATGATGGTTATGATGTGTAGCACCTATAGCATAATAATGTACAGAATGCATGGTGAAAAAAAAGGGGGGGGGAGGTGCACTGCTATCAAAACCTACTAATATCTTTATTGAGGCAGTTGAACCAATCACTAGCATGAAGGAAGAGTTTGGTACAGTGTATGCCCATGAGACATTCCTCACTTTGATAGCCATGCATTTCTAAGCATGCAGCTACATATGCTCAGAACAGGTGATTGATTCATGCATTTCTGAGGGTACAGCAACACATTCCCAGAACAGGTGATTGATTCAGCAACTTGAAGAATGTCATTGTTCATCTCAGACAAGTTTATTAATGCATAGTCACTTAAATAAAAACTCTTCACTGGACCCTCTGGATTTGATTTGGATAAAGCCTCATTGAACTGACTGAGCCACATACCATAAAGACAGCATGCAAAAAAATGTGGATCTCATTAAAATATCAAACATCAGTCACTGCTGACATCAGTCACCAGACACTAATCTTGTAAGTTGTAACCACAAATGAAGTACCTCCATGTCACTCTCTGCATCAGGCTGCCCTGTCTCCAGCTCACACCCCACTCTCTCATGTACCAGATCTTCACACCATCCCACCATCTCTTCCTTGGTCTTCCCTTCCCTCAGCATTACTCACACAACACTTTCTTGATCAACCTCTTATTTACTATCCTCTTCACAGATCATTCTAATTTTTGTTTTGTTTTGTTTTTTAAATAGTGATTCTCTCTCTCTCTCTCTCTCTCTCTCTCTCAACTTTGTGGTTCCCATAAAGCAGCAGTATTGTTCACACTGAAATTCATCAGCACCCCCTCCCTTTGTTGGGTATGGTAATGTCTCAAATCTGATTTCCGAAGACTTTCACTATCCAAAATAGTTTTTCAGGCATCAGGGGGATGTTGATAGCGTTAGTCCTCACACAATCATTGCATATTAGAAGAGACTGTGTACATATTTGAAGACAGAGCTTTTGTAGAAACATATAAGATTCATGTGATAAATTACATATACAAGTTACTGTACAGTACTTTAGTGCATGTGTTGTTAGTGATACAATACTGCATGCCATTTATTGCATGATTTTCTGTTATTATGATCCCATATTTTAAAGTTTTCAGTTTTCTTTAAAGTTGCTGAACCCAGGCATTTATTATTTGCGCGCATGGTATGTACTGTACTGTACCATAATATATTACTTGTATGATATGAATGTACAGTACAGTTCTGTGTACAGAGTACATTTTGTTTATATTTCAGGAACAGTAAACAGTGACAATGACAGAATACATGAAGATGAAATTTGGAGAGGAGGAGGGGGAGGGAATGAAGATGGACTGAGTTTCAAAAGCAGTGATGCGAATTCTGACCTTCGTGAATATAATGGAACACTGAACAACAGCAGTTGGGCCACTGCATCTGAGGTAAGAAATTTAATGATAATAGTTCTGCAGTACATCAGAGCTGTAAATTATACCATTTAATTGTTTTGTCACATAAAGCAACAAGACAGCTATTCCATTTTAAATGTCACAAACTCTGTACAGTAGAGCAGTTTCATGGAACTCAAAGGGTTGTCTGCCTTTAGGATGAGGATTTTGACTTTATACCATAGAGATTAGAATCTTAGACCAGTGGAAAATAAATGGATATAATTCAGTGCTATGAATTACTGGCATTTTAGTGTACAGTAATTAAAAAAAGGGGGGAGGGGTTACATGCTGTACATAGGGAGATGGAGAGACTTATTAGGAATGAAGGTCAGACTGTTCAGCCACTGCCAGGCATTTAGAGGAGATCAAGGAAAAAAAAAAAAAAAAATTTCATACCAAGGAAGCTGAGGTAAAAGATGTGAATGACTCTGCCCTTAAAGGCAAAGAAACTTTCCCTGGAGTTTCTAATAAAAGTTTTGCACTTCAGACTATCTGGTAATGTGGTTGCTACCGAGACCAGGACTCTCCAAACTCTGTATGGAGCTGAGGACAGCTAATTTGGTCAATCAATTGCTTGAACAGGGTGCTGTGGGGAGGAAATGGAATGTCCATCTTTGTGTAGGGCTACTTTGCAGGTGTTTTTGTTTTTCTCAGCACATTTGCAAAATTATTACCAGTATGTTTTGTTTCTCTCTCACCCTGTCTTCTGTGGATACACTTTTCTGTCTCAGCATGAAAATATGCCATAATGTGTACCACCCTAGAGTTGCAAGTACTGAGAAATGGTTAAAATTTAGCTCCACTGCTGTTTTTGAGATTTTGCTTTAAAAGTGATGGACCTACAGCTGTACTGCCACTGTGGCTTAAACTGGATTTTTTGGACCATCTCGGAACCATAAATAACACTAGCACAATCAACTAAACAGTCTAGACCAACATACCCATATCCCACACCAAGCCCTCTTCCTTCCATCATCTCCAGACATCACCTTCTGCTCCCCAAACCTCGCCCCCACTACATCTTGGAGAGTAGTCAAAACCCTAGGTTCTGATCACCTCCCAATCATCATCACTACCAAAACCAGAATCACCCCAGCTGGCCACAAACACACATACACTAATTATAAGAGAGCCAGCTGGGAGGCCTTTCTAACTGAAACAGAACAACATCTTGAAACACTAAACAGTACACCCATCACAAACATCAACACCGCTGTGCACACTTTCAATACAATTATACGAAACGCAGACAAAAGACACATCCCTAGAGGCAACAGAAAGAGACACAACCCCAACTTCACACCAGAAATTCAAGGCCTCATCAGACAACGGGACACACTGCGACACTCCCCAACACCCCATGCACAAGACACCACACAACAAATACAAGAACTCAACACTCAAATAAACAATAAAATATCAGGACAGCAAACACTAACCTGAAAAAATTACCTGCAAACACTTGACCACAAAACAAACATCAGCAAACTGTACAAAACACTAAACAGCATCACACTTTCCAACAGCAACACCACACAATCACACGGTGCCATCACAACAACAGACACCATACCCTCAAACAAACAACAAGCAAACACTCTCATCAATCACTTTTCACAAGTCAGCCATCTAAACCCCCATCCCAAAGACCGACGTATCATCCAACGTAAGAGACAGTACCCCACAGACCCAGACAACGCACCTGTCACTTACAACCAGACGAAGCACATCATTAACCCTTACACCGCGGGCATGTCTACCAATGTTTTGCGTGTCCCGCGGGGTTATTCGGGCTCCGACAGACTCTTAAAAAATATTTGCCAAAAATCAGTTATTAGTCCTAGAATATTAAAATTACATATGCTTATGGCACATACCTTCAGCTTTCTCCTGGAATGTTTGTTGAGCCTTCATCGGTTACCGTAGGACTTGTGGAGACCTCTGAAGTTGGGTAACGAAGTCTCCACTTTACACTTCCAGGCAACCCGTAATATGATTACCACAGCCAGATATTAACACGATAAACACTACTCTATGATTATCAAGTAGTTTGGGATCCGTACTCTAAAAAAAAAAAAAACACTGTGAAAGCAATGAAAATTACGAGCGCGTATGACCTTCGCACTTGTGCTAGTTCGCTCTTGGTACTCTGTCATTTATTATTCATAAAACCCCTCACACTTTATATTTCTATTACTGTATCACACTTAGGCCTATATATATCTGGAGTTTTTATCCATGTTTCCTTCAGTAGTATTAGTTTATTGTCACTGAAGTCATTCAGTTTTTCATTCAGTAAAATACGTACAGAGCCACGGATTCACTTTCACTGTTATAAAGTATTTGTACTCATATTCTTATATTACTAATTACTTACATTGCTATTTACATTTTCTATTGAATTTTCAATATTTACCCTTCTATTTTACTTACACTATGTTAGTCACTGTCACTTTCAGTAAGATAAAACTATAATACACTGTTCAATCATATGTACTGAACATCCATTGCTTTCACTTGCTATTTACACATTATTTACACATTATTTCCACATTACTCTCCTTTCCCACTTGCACTTTCAGAACTGCTTCTGGCTGTGGTAATCAAAGAAGCAGGTAACACAGAGGGGAACCTGGCACTCAGCGCACTGCCAAGAGGTGTGTTTGTGTTCAGGTGTGCATCGGGTGGTGTGTGCACACACCTGACACCTGCGGATCGCAGCCTTCCTTTTGCCTGTGGCAGGCATTAGCACCAGTCTGTGCCGATCCATATACACCCTCTGCTCAAGTCGGTCGGGAAGTGTTACTGGATGGCGCCTTGGAGTTGCTGCTGTCACCCTACCATATCTTTCCAGCAGCTGCTGAACACAAGTCCTGGCGAACAACCTCAGGGAGTAGGACTTGGGTGGCTTGACCTTCATCTTGTACAGGATGAAGGCATTCAGCATCGTCATATCAATGAGATGCAGAAAAACTTTCCTCTACTACCTAGTATTCTTCCTGAGGCAGTCGATCTCACCAATCATCATGTCGGACTTGTCCACCAGCCGCATGTTGATATTGTAGTCTAACACATCATCAGGTTTCCTCACAGGTTCGCCTGTCCTACGGTCGACCTTCCCACTGTCTGTCATTTCCCCCTTATGTACGGTGGTGAGCATGTGCACGACCCTCTTGTCATGCCACCGTATTGCCAGCATCTTCTCAGACTTGCATAGGTGCACGTCTCCTCGCTGCGAGGTTCCTGCCTCTGGGAATTTAGGGAAGTGGGCATGATTACTTTTGACAGTGCCGCAGGAGCCAATGCCGTGCTCTGAAAGGTATTTGGCAAGTTTCGGTGCTGTATAATAGTTGTCTGTATACAGCACATGATTCCCACCAAAATACTTTTCAAGGAGCACTTTCACTACACAGCCTGAGAAGCCAAGGGGGTGTGTTTTATCCAGATCGACAGTGCTGGCTGAATAAAGGACGAAGTCAAGGATGTACCCTGTCTTACAGTCACGCAGTACAAAGAACTTGATTCCAAAACGATGGCGTTTGCTTGGAATGTACTGTACAAACCGAAGACGTCCTCTGAACAAAACCAAGGATTCGTCAATGACAACCTTCTGAAAGGGGTGGAAGAATGACATAAACTTATCCTTCATTCTGCTCAGAATCTCCCGGATCTTCCAGAGTAGGTCGGTTTGGGAAGGTACATCGTTGTCGGCAAAGTGCAGGTTTCCCATGATGTTCCGGAAGCGATCTCTGGCCATGTACTTATTGAAGGTGGATGAGGGTAGTAAGGGGTCTGTGGAACAGTATTCTTCCAACTCATGCTTCTTTGAGTGTGGCATGAGAAGCATGAGGACAAAGAACACATACAGCTCCTGCACTCCCAGCATGGACCACTGTTGCATCTTGGCTGCACCTGTACCACTTGCAGCACGTTGTGATTCATACCTGTTGGTCTCATCACATATGTGCTGCATGACTTCGTCATCTAGGAAGGCCAAAAGGTAGTCCACACACTCAGCATCATCGTCAAGAGTGAAGGCAGGCTGTACTCCTGAGGAACTCTCATCAAAAACTAAATGTTCTGGCACAAAATCGGACCCTTCCGCGAAGGCGTCCAGAATTCCCTGTCGTGGCGGTGTAGGGTGGGTGAGGGTGGTGGGTGGCTGTGAGGCAGATTTATCAGGTTCAAGGTCACTCGCACTGATCCTGAGTTGCCGTACAGCACTAGCAGCCCTTACTCTAGTAGCAACTCTGCTTTTACTGGTCCGGGATTTACCTCTTCCTCTACAGCCTGCCTTCACTGTTGATGCTGGTGTGACTCCAACGACAAAGACTCCGGAGATAATTCAGCAGACTAAGAGGAAGAAATGAGTGAAGTGGGGCTTGGGGAACGGGGAGGTGAATCAACTCGGGACTCATGGTGGGCTGGGTCACACGGGGGCATTGTTCTGGGACTAACACGCCGCCTTTTCACTCCCTTCCCAAATTCCTTCCCTTGCTGCACTAACGGCTCCTTTCCCTTGGAGCTAGGGATAACTTCCGACACTGAAGCACTCGTACTAGCACTTTCTGGCACGATTTCCTCACCCAGCTCATCACATGATTCACCCGAAGGTCAAAATCACTATCCATCATTACCATAGACAATTCCGCCAGTTCACGTTCCACTGCAGAGTCACTTAGTCCTTTCCTGCTTCCCTCACGACTTTTTCTGGGTGTAGAGGTCACGGGGCCCTTTGCAATGGGCGCAGAAGTGGCAGAAATGGCGGGGTTCGAGTGCGACATGTTTTGACCACAGCGGAGTTTAAGGAACTAAATGCCGCGGCTTATCTGAGAAGGCAAGGGTTGACAATGACACTGAGGATGACAGCTGCTAACTTACATACTAATGAATTATTGGTAGAAAATCTCGGCAATACATAAAGAAATAGGTAGTTCCAGGTGAATGTAAATGTCACTTAGGCTTCTCCCTTCCTTTCTGATACAGTACAATCCCAGTTAACCGGGCAGCTTGGGGAATTCACCTTCCCGGTTATAGATTTTTCCCGTAGTTCTGATATTCAAATCTATACAAAGGCGATCATTATCACAGCAGTAAATACAATTCAGGTACTCACCACTCACATCAGGGGGCACACCAAGAGATTCCACCTGAAAAATTGCCTCTCAAACACACACCATGGTCATTGTGGACGTGCATGCAATGCCTTGCAGTACCAGTACTGCAAAATGCAAAAGTCCATTCTGTTAACTACCGAATAATTTCATGTATGTACTGTACTCATGTGGAAAACTAAAGAAATAAAATCCTGAATATTTATTGGTAAATTATCACGACACCTGTACCCCCACATCAGCTTTGTTTACGATCCCGGCCCCAACTGACCGCCGCCACCATTCCGCCACTGTTTTGCACCATTGTTAACTACCGAAGTATTCGTTGTATGTACTGTACTCATAAAAGTGGAAAAATAAAGAAATAAAATCTTGAACATTTATTGGTGAACTGATGTTAAAGACTGCACTGTAGAATTATCACACCTGTGCCCCCACACAAAGCTTTGCTTACGATCCCGGCCCCGACTGACCTCCATCATTCCACCCTTCACCTGCCACCAATCAGCTGTTTTGCACAAAATAAAATACATGATGTACTTATGAAGTGCAAGCATATATATATTTTTTTCTTCCAACAAAGTAAATCTTCATTCCTATTAACATTTTTTTTTTCATCTCTGCCAGCACACATGCGATCTAAGATGAATTTATGTGGTGCAAGTTAGAGTCGGTCCGTTAGGAAGAAAAACACTGGCGTTTGCTGATTTGCTCTCTCCCGAGATGTCTGGCTTACAAATTCCATGCCTGTCTTTGAAACGATTTAACCATCCAACACTGAAATCACATTCGACTTCTGTATTCATTTTATTGTGAAACTCTCTTGCTTTTTCTTCGATAAGAGGACCAGAAATAGGTGCTCCCCTAGATCTTTCTAAGCAAAACCACTTGAACGATGAAGAGTATGCCTTTTTTCAGTGGACTTACTTGTCTCGCTTTTCATGAAAAATTCATTGAGCTTGGATGCTGGATCTTTATATAAATCGTTGGATTTCCTACATTATATTCGGTCATCAGTGTTTTATAATGTTTGCCTTTTTCAAGTCTATTGCATACGTCCAGCTTCTGTTTCTAGATAGGCACGACACGCTTACGTTTAGTTTGCTCTTTAGGCATTTTGGAATGTTGAAATTACCGTCCATCAGAGCAACACAACAGCAAGAGAGCTTGTTTACTGTCTGGTGGTAAAAAGCAGACTGGTGATTTGTGGAAATTGTGGAGGGTGTGGAGGATGACTGAATTCAAGTAGGGGAAAGAGGGAGGAGGAGGACTGGTTAACCCCTACACTGCGGGCTTGTTTACCAATGACTTGCGTGTGCCGCGGGGTTATTTGGGCTCCGACAGACTCTCAAAAAATATTTGCCAAAAATCAGTTATTAGTCCTAGAATAATAAAATTACATATGCTTATGGCACATACCTTCAGCTTTCTCCTGGAATGATTGTTGAGCCTTCGTTGGTTACCGTAAGACTTGTGGAGACCTCTGAAGTAGGGTAACGAAGTCTCCACTTTACACTTCCCGACAACCTGTAATATGATTACCACAGCCAGATACAAACACTATAAACACTATTCTACAATTTTCAAGTAGTTTGGGATCCATGCTCAAAAAAAAAAACACTGTGAAAGCAATGGAAATTACGAGCGCGTCTGATCGTCACACTGGCACTAGTTCGCTCTTGGTAGTCTGTCATTTATTATTCATAAAACCCCTCACACTTTATATTTCTATTACTATATAACACTTATATATATATATATACAGTCTTTATCCATAAGTTTCCTTCAGTAGTATTAGTTTATTGTCACTGTAGGGATTCAATTTCTTTCAGTAAAATACGTAGCATTCACTTTCTCGTCCTGTATACTGGCATTGAGAGTGAATGTCACTTTCATCTTCACTCTCATAACTCATAGTATTCAGACATGCTAGAGTGAAACTTTCACTTTCATTACTCCTAGGGTATATACTCGTATTCTTATAATACTACTCATTTACATTTCTATTTACGTTCTCTATTTTATTTACATTATTTACATTTCTATTTTATTTACACTGTGTTGTGCACTGTCACTTGAAATAACTTATAAAACTATTTTCCATTGTTCACGTATATTTACATTCATTACTTTCACTTGCTGTTTACACATTATTTACACATTATTTACAATTCCACTTGCACTGTTTTACTCAATAGGAAGATCATAGTCACTCTTTTATCAATTGTCAGCCCTTTACCTCTTTCCACACGAGGTTTAGTAGGGGGTAAAGGTCGCAGGGCCATTTGCATGGGGGTGAAAAAAGGCCTTGAAGTCAGCAAGAAGAAACATACGTACTCTCACTTCGGAAGATGAGAGTGAACTAACGGAGGACCAGCCTGGAGGCCTGCTAGGGGTTATTCAGAGTTACCAATATTACTTCTTGAAACAGCTAAGTCTAGCACTGATATGATTGGCAGGAAATCTAGACAATACATTATAAATTTGGTAGTTCCAGGTGAATGTAAATATTACTTAGGCTTCTCCCTTCCCTCCTTACATGTATATTTATTACGAAAATAGATTAGAGGCCTACTTAGGAGATATATATTCAGAGCTACCAATGTTATATCTTGAAACAGCTTTGTCTAGCACTGATATGATTGGCAGGAAATCTAGACAATACATTATAAATTAGGTAGTTCCAGGTGAATGTAAATATCACTTAGGCTTCTCCCTTCCCTCCTTACATGTATATTTATTACGAAAATAGATTATACGGCATATTTCAAGGGGAAAAAAACAGCGAAAATTAGCGAATGAGTGCACGTGAGGTGTTGTCAGGTGATAATTAGCCAATTCCAGGTGTATGGCACTCTCACTTACCTTATTTCTTTCTTGTATATATTATTTGGTATAAGAATAGGACATAGGGCTTATTTCAATGGATGAAATCGCCGGATGAAATCGACGGGCAGGCGAGAGGATAGGGTAATGGAGGGGGGGTAGGGAGGGGAGTCAAGAACGGGGAGAAATGGCTAAATTGTCAACAATGGATGGGAGTACAGATGAGATTAGGAGTGCTGACTAGTGTTGGACATTGGCAGTACTGATAGATGATACAAGCCCCCACTTGGAAGCCCGGGTGAATTCAAAATAACACAGAATCACAAAAGCGACGCCCCGCGGTATGATCCCTTGCTCCCAAGCGTCACAAAAGTGACGCCCCGGGGTTAAGGGGTTAAGAGGATTTACTAGGGATTTACATTAGCCAGAAATGCCTTCACCTCGCTTAGTCCGACTTCACCCAGCCTCGCGTGACACGATAAAACGGCGGTTTGGCGGTCCATTCAAAATGGCGCACAGTTATAACTTACTGACGTTTTTACCAGCCCTTGAATTTTCCCGTTTTTCTGATTATTCCATTTGTCTGGATACCGGATAGCTGGGATTGTACTGTATATATTTTTATTACAGACATAGATTACAAAGCATAATTCAAAGGGGAAATTACCATGGTAATGTAGCGAATGAATGCACGTGAGGTGTTGTCAGGTGATAATTAGCCAATTTCTGGTGTATACCACTATCACTTACCTTATTTTTTTTTGGTATATATTATTTTGTATAAGTATAGGGCATAGGGCTTATTTCAATGGATGAAATCTGTGGAAAAATCCGGGGGAGATTTGCTTAGTGGTAGGTGGTGGCGACCATCATCCACTCACTTGATGTACTGCTGCCTACTTCTTCCTTAGCCTTTATTATTCTTTTTCTGTGCCTGCCCTCCTCTCTTCCTATTTCTCACATCTTTCCTGTCACTACTTATTGCTTTTCTTTCCGTTACACGTGGCTTTACATTGAGTGACAAGCCAAATGGTTTCTTGTAAGCCAAGAAACCATTTACAACGCTGGGTGGTAACCACATAACCAAACCATACGTGCTCCCTATGTGTCAAGTGGGTTGGTGGAGGGTTAGTGCCCCGCCCTGTAAAACAAATAACTCAGAGTCAAATGGCCACCCCGTACGGGATTATGGCGTCTGGCAATAGATAGATAGATAGATAGATTTGCTTAGCGCAGCGCGGCCTGGAAGGTGAGAGGACAGGGTAATGGAGGGGAGGTTGGGAGGGGAGTCAGGAAGGGGGGGAAAATTGCTAAAATGTCAACAATGGATGGGAGTACAGATGAGATTTGGAGTGCTGACTAGTGTTGGACATTGGCAGTACTGATAGATGATACAAGCCACCACTTGAAAGCCCGGGATAATTCAAAATAACACAGAATCACAAAAGTGACGCCCCGCGGTATGATCCATTGCGCCCGAGCGTCACGAAAGTGACGCCCCGCGGTTAAGAGGTTAACAGCCTCAAGCACTCATCTGCCTGTGGACCAGACAACATAAGCAACATTCATCTTAAACACCTAGGACCACAAGGCATACAAGCACTCACCAACATATCAAACTACAGCTACTCACTAGAGAACAACTACTACTACAGCTACTCACCCAACATAATACCCAACATTTGGAAGCATGGCAGTATCATCACTATCCCTAAACCCAACAGAGACCCCACGTTACCTTCCTCACATTGTCCCATCACACTACTCTGCACCCTCTCTAAAGTCACTGAATGACTGGTATTGCAACTAGTCACACCTCACATTCACCTAGCCCAGTCACAACATGGCTTTAGGCCACTACACTCCACAAACACCCTTCTTACAGACCTTACACAGAGAGTTTTCAATGGCATGAATTCAGCTAGGCCACCACACAGAGCACTTCTAATCACACTAGACATTAGCAAAGCTTTTGATGCCATCCCCCGCCACAACCTCACAAACAAAATACTCAACACAAACATGCACAATAACACAAAAAGATGGCTGGCAAACCACTTAGCAGGCAGATGTGCACAAGTAACATTTGCCAGTCAGTCTTCTAACATCAGAAACTTCACAAACGGCGTCCCCCAAGGATCTGTTTTGTCCCCTACACTCATTAACCTATACATGCACGACATACCCACACCCCACACACCACAGATACACATAGCTTCCTATGCAGATGATATAACACTTACATGTACGCACCAAAATGCAAACACAGCTGCACGCATCATTCAACCTTACCTTAACACACTACACGAATGGTTCACCACAAACAGGCTCAAAATAGCCCCAGCCAAATCTACAGTGACTCTTCTCACAAACTGGACAGCAGAATTCAGTCACATCCCACACCTCACCATAAACAACACTCCCCTACCACACACACACACACACACACACACACACACACACACACACACACACACACACACACACACACACACACACAAAATCCTTGGTGTAACATACATTACATCAGTGTCATTTAAACAACACATCACAAACATTAAAAATAAAATAACACCAAGACTCAATGCTTCGAGGTCACTTGCCCATACAACATTCGGACACAACAAAGAAACCACCACCACAGTATACAAACAATACATACGGTCAGTGATGAACTATGTAAGCCCTGCCTGGGCTTCTAACCTCACCAAAACACACTACAACACTCTACAGACCATACAGAACAAGGCCCTAAAAAGAATCACAGGCCGCACAGCTACTACACCCACAGACCACCTACATCAAGAAACCAAAGTCCTCAAAGTCAAGGATCACCTAGACATGAGAGGCACCCAGTATCTTGCTGCAGCCTCCACAAACCCACAACATCCACTGCAGTACATGGCAGCACATCCACCCACACTAAGGAACATCAAATCAACACCCAGCACACGATACCATACACAAATACTGTCATCTCTCCCCCTCGCCCACCTCAGACCAGCTTCCAGAAGCATATCCACACTCAGATCACTCGCCGCTCCATTCAGTCACTTAAAGACAACACACAGCTGCATGCACGGCCTCCTGACATCCACCCTTCTGAATCCTATCTTCCTCGTGAGGACAGGGTCCACCTGGGCAGGCTGAGATGTGGGCACCATCCAGCTACCAGAGGAGGCTGGATGACTCCGTCGTTGATGCCTGTCCAGGATGCAACACAGCACCCCATACTATTAAGCACATTATGGAAGACTGCATTGCACACAATCACCTATGCCAGCAACACAACATACACTCTTTGAGGGCTCTGTGGGAAAGCCCGGTCTCGGCCATGGCCTTCCTAAGGGATTCGGGGCTGTTCGGCCAGACTTCCTAGGGAACAACTACTACTATTACAGAACTAGGGTTAACCACTTATGGGTTTGGGAATTTGGAGTTGGCTTGGTGAACTTTGGTGTGTAGTAATGGTTTGAAAGGAGCAGTGTGTGTGGGGTGTGCGTCTTTGCTTCCATATGGCAGATATAAAAAGAGTGGCATAAAGATGTTCTTGTGAGTGAATCCTGGTACTTCTTGAATGGTAACAGAGTCTTTTTAGTGAGACAGCTACAAAACTTGGTTTTATTATTATGGAGTGAAAGTCACCTTTTTTGCATCCCTGTGATGATTGCAGTCTGGAGGATTGCCCTCTGCATCATGTCTTACTGCACTGATAGGTTGTACTTAAGGGTTGATGGTAGGGCTGTGATTCTCAGCAGGAATTATTGGAGGTCTCTACATGCAGATGGTGACTTAAAGAGTGTTACATGATCAAGACTTGCAAGTAACAATGAGAATAAGTGAAGGCATTTTTCCAGTACAAGATGGTGCTGTCATTGACACATCAGGGTGTTGCTTATTGTTGATGATGATGATGATGATCAGCAGCCACTGTTGGTCAGCTGCAAGACATAATTCTCCCAGTTTTCTGCAGTGTGACCTGTTGGTTGGTAGCCTGCTTGATCCTAGCTGAGTACCAGGGTACTGGTATGTAATACAGTTATGGTGTACTACTGTGGTGCATACATTAAACTGTACCGGAATTACACAATGCTCCCATTTAACTAGCACATTTTCGTATTGAAGGTACTGATGAAAATAGCAGTGATACTGATGGTTGTAAAATTTTCTTTCAGGTTCGTGATGGTGATGATGACAGTGATTTTCTTGGAATCATAGGAACACTGGAAGATACTAATCTCAAGAAAACACATACCAACAGCTTAGATTATGACACCCTTGAAAAAATATCATGCTTCAAATGCAGTCGGCCAGACTGTCATGATCTTACAGAGTGCCATAATGCCATCAGGGTATGTTCCATACGAAGTATTGTATTGACAGCATCATAGGAAAACCTCAGAAGCCTTATAAATTCATAATCATTATCACTCCATCCCTAAGAAATAGTGAAGTATATTCCAGAAGCTAAGTAAGTCCAAAAGCTAGAAGCTATGTAAATACATTACCTGCATACTGTATATGGAGGGGTGACTGTAGCCTATATAGGTTTTATTTTCCAGTGTTGGATGGCTCAGATTTTGATGGACAATGATGGGGTACTAAAAGCACGTGGATGCATCTCCAACTTGGACCACATCCCCATGCTGTGTGGCATCAGTGATGTGCCAGGGAAACAAATCAAGATTGAATGCTGCCAAACTAGTTTCTGCAATAATGCAACTTTCCCTTTCATTATACCATCTGGGATGAGTGAGTTTCATTATTCTTGATTGCTAAAAACATTTGTTAGAGACCTGTTTAATGTTGTACTTTTAGTTATGTTTAATGAACGAATGTTGCTAAGTACTGGATAGTACAGGATTATCATTTATACCAGTGGTTTCTAACCTTTTCTAATTCTTGCCCCCCTTCACGGAATGATATGTTCCCTGTGCCTCCTTTTCACAAATACTGTATTTTACTGGCATAGTTGGCACATGTCAGTAAAATCATAGATTCTTAATCTTTGAAATTATTTATATATCCAGATAACTAGATTTCTTATTCATATCTGAAATATTTTCTCCATATTTAGAAATTACTGAATTCCATCATAATTCATAGTTTTCAAATATAATTACCCTCTTTATCAAGCCTTTGTGTCCCCCCAGGCAGCCCTTTGTGCCCCTCTGGGGGACATGCCCCACAGGTTGGAAACCACTGATTTATACAGTGTTCCCCAGTAACACATGATTAACATAAAAATGTGACAAACTGTTGGTCAGGCCTGAAAAATTTTTAAAGGTTAAACATGAGCAGAATGTGCATATCATGAAAAGTGGACCCGAAATGGCTGAAATATGATATTTTCAACCATTGCATTGTCCTTTTTTCATGGCAGGAGTAGGCCTATCTCCCAGACTCGTGGCATTCCTCTCCCTCCCACCATATTCATTGCCTTCCATCCAAAATTACCCTTACATAAGGCTTTTGTTGCCTCACTTTAGCCAGGAGCAGCACCTTTGTTGATCTGCTCTCTTTTTCTCTTTCCTTCATTTCTTTCTGCCACTCCTCTAGCTTTTTCTTTTTTCTTTTCTTCTTCATGATGCTACTCACCGTCTCCTGTTGCTTTTATCTTACTCTTCTCTTTCCTTCTCCTGTCTTTTCAAAGGAAACATGAATTGAATCTATCTATCTGTCTATCTATAGCCCGACGCCCTAATCCCGCAAAGGGTGGCCGCAGACAAAACGCCTCCAAGTCGCTCTGTCACCCACCATTTGACTACCCTCCCCCCAACTCACCCCCCCCTCCTTCATATACCTCTCAACTCCATCCCTCCACCTCATCCTCGGTCTACCTCTCCCTCTCCCTCCCCCCACCTCACCCACATACACCCTCTTAGTCAGTCTTTCATTCTCCATTCTCTCCACATGTCCAAACCACCTCAGTGTATTTCTCCTAATCTTCTCAACCACATCCACATCCACCCCACAACGTTCCTTCACTTCTTCATTCGTCAACCTGTCCCTCCACGTCACTCCACATCTCCTGTCAAGTAACTCATTTCCACTGCTCTCACTCTTGACTTGTTCCCCTCTTGTAAGGTCCACGCATCGCTTCCATACGTCAGGGTAGGGATCACAATACTATCATGCAGTGACTTCTTAACTTCCATACTCACCTCCCTATTTCTCATCACTGCTCTCAGTGTACCAACAACCTTCCTTCCCTGCTGTACCCTTTCACGCACTTCATCTCCCAAAGTTCCATCCTTACTCATCACACTACCCAAGTACTTGAATGCACTCACATTCTCCATATCCTCACCATCCAACCTCACTGCACACTCTGTGACTTCATTCCTCTCAAACTCCATAACTTTACTTTTGTTTACATTAACTTTCAGATTCCTCCTCCTACACACTGTCCCAAATTCATTCACCAAACCTTGCAACTCCCATTCATCTTCACTCAACAGCACTGTATCATCAGCAAACAGCAACACCGGAAGCGTCCAAATCTCACCCTCATTCATTAAGGCCACCCCCACATCCACTGCCCTACCTTGCACCTCCTTTACAACCCCATCCATGTATATATTAAACAGCCATGGAGACATCACACACCCCTGTTTCAGTCCCACATTGAGATCAAAGAACTCACTCAGCTCACCATCCACTCGCACCGTAGCCCTAGCTCCCTCGTACATACTCTTCACAGCACTCAACAATTTCCCCTCCACTCCATATATTCTTAATACCTTCCACATACCTTGCCCATCTATTCTGTCATAAGCTTTCTCCAAGTCCATGAAGGCAGCATACACTTTCCTTCCCTTCTCTAGATACTTCTCCACTAAACATCTTAGAACAAATATCTGATCTACACACCCTTTTCCCTTCCTAAATCCCCCTTGTTCTTCTCCAACTAGCTCCTCTGCCATATGCCTAACCCTGTCAATGAGTATTCTACCATATATTTTACCAGTCACACTAAGTAGGCAAATACCCCTATGGTTACCACATACTTCTCTCTCTCCTTTTCCTTTGTAAAAAGGAACAATTATACCTGATTTCCAGTCCTCTGGAACCCTTCCCTCTTCCCAAGCCAATCTACACAACTTCCATATCCACTCCACAACAATCTCACCCCCATACCTAAGCATTTCACCACACACACCATCAATTCCTGGGGCCTTTCCCAACTTAATATTCTTCATCGCTTCCACTACTTCTGCCCTACTGATCTCTTCCTCCCTCCTCTCATCTCTTCTTCTCCCAGCCATTCCCCAACCACTTATACTCGCACTGTTCTCACTCTCCACATTCAACAAATCCTCAAAGTGCTCCTTCCATCTCCTTAGTTTCTCTCTCTTCTCCACCAACAATCTATTATTCCTATCTTTCACTCCCCTACTATTTCCCCTTTCACACTGCCTTACTTTCTTTACCTCCTTCCAAAACAATTTCTTACTCTCCCTCCATTTCACACTCAGATTCCTCCCAATCTCCTCATCCACTTTCTTTTTACTCTCCTTAATAAAAATAGAATAGGCAGTTTGGGTCCCATCTTTGGTCGTATACCTGCTGTCAGGCAATTTTTTTCTTAAGCCTACCCCTTCACCCACCATCTGGAGAGTGCATAGCTGTGACTTCAGAAAGGGGATGGAGCACAGTACACAACACACACATCACCAACATTAACAGGCACATCACAAAATTCATCCATCCATCATCCACTCCTACATTGCCCCATGAGGTGTATAGGAGCCCGTGGCTAGGCAAGGTGGTCCTGACATTTAAGATGAGAGTGACCAGCCTCACTCATCCCTTAGTGGCATTACATGAGCAATAAACCCCAACCATCCCATGGATGTAAACCTTCACCAGCTCAATCCGATTGGAGTGTCGTACTTTGGTTATATGGTTACCACCCAGCATAGTAAATGGTTTCCTGGTGTACAGGAAACCATTTGGCTTGTCACTCAGTGTAGAGTAACCCATAGGCAGAATGAGGAGGAAAGAATGAAGGAAAGACAGAAGTGGGAATGTCTACCTATCTATCTATCTATCTATTGCCCGACACCCTAATCCCGCAAAGGGTGGCCGCAGATAAAACGCCTCCAAGTCGCTCTGTCACCCACCATTTGACTACCCTCCCCCCAACTCCCCCCCCCTCCCTCATATACCTCTCAACTCCATCCCTCCACCTCATCCTCGGTCTACCCCTCCCTCTCCCTCACCTACACACACCCTCTTAGTCTTTCATTCATCATTCTCTCCACACGTCCAAACCACCTCAGTGTATTTCTCCTAATCTTCTCAACCACATCCACCCCACAAAGTTCCTTCACTTCTTCATTCGTCAACCTGTCCCTCCATGTCACTCCACATGCTCCTCTCAAGTAACTCATTTCCACTGCTCTCACTCTTGACTTGTTCCCCTCTTGCAAGGTCCACGCCTCGCATCCATACGTCAGGGTAGGGATCACAATACTATCCTGCAGTGACTTCTTAACTTCCATACTCACCTCCCTATTTCACATCACTGCTTTCAGTGCACCAACAACCTACCTTCCCTGCTGTACCCTTTCACGCACTTCATCTCCCAAAGTTCCATTCTTACTCATCACACTACCCAAGTACTTAAATGCATTCACATTCTCCATATCCTCACCATCCAACCTCACTGTACATTCTGTGACTTCATTCCTCTCAAACACCATAATTTTACTTTTGTTTACATTAACTTTCAGCTTCCTCCTCCTACACACTGTCCCAAATTCATTCACCAAACCTTGCAACTCATATTCATCTTCACTCAACAATACTGTATCATCAGCAAACAGCAACACCGGAATCTTCCATATCTCACCCTCATTCATTAGAGCCACCCCCACATCCACTGCCCTACCTTGCACCTCCTTTACAGCGCCATCCATGTATATATTAAACAGCCATGGAGACATCACACAACTCTGTTTCAGTCCCACATTGAGATCAAAGAACTCACTCAGCTCACCATCCACTCGCACCGTAGCCCTAGCTCCTTCGTACATACTCTTCACAGCATTCAACAATTTCTCCTCCACCCCATGTATTCTTAACCCCTTAAACGCGGCTGTGTACAGTCGTTTCCCCCCGAGTGGCGGGGTTGTATCGCGGTCTGAGTACCTGTAGGAAAATATTCGCCAAAAATCAGAGATTAACCCTAGAACGTTATACTTAGTATGGCAGATAGTACTTACATTCAGCTTTCTCCAGAGACAGGTGTTGAGCCTTCATGGACTACCCAAGGACTTGTGGAGACTTGCAAAGTTGGGTAACCAAATCTTCACTTTCACACCTCCAGCAACCCGGTTTCCCCTCTACCACAGCCTCATTCTGTCACAGTAAACTTTATACTACAACGTAAAGGTAGTTAGGAATCCGTATTTGTACAATAAGCACTGAAAATAAGGCTAAAATCAACGGAGCGTACGGCCGACATGCACTGTGGCGGCAGTCTTCCCGTCACTCAACAAACATTTCCATTTTCACAGCTAAAAACATGTATACTACATTATTTTCAATCATATTACTTCCCAAAAGATCACCACGGCGCGCTTTTTATTCTGCCTTTCACCCGCCACTTTATTCTCGTTCCTGTCGGCCGCTTGCACTGACTGGGAAGAGCTAGAACTCGCCATAATATCACTTTGAAAGCCTGCAGTAAACTGACGCTAAACAGGGGCAAACCGTGAGAAAAAAAGCTAGTGTTACAACTGGGGAAACAAGCGTTTCCTAGTAGCATAAACTGCTTGTGAGAGGAGAGCAAAGATTTACAGTTCTGAGCGTTCAGAGCGCTGCCATGTATCACAGCCAGGCTGGCCGGGCCGTGGTGGGGGGAGGACGGGGGGAAAACGCGATACTTGGCAACAACTAAGGTCAGTAGTACAAAGGTAAAGTATGCTAGTTGTAGCTAGAGGGTAGTGGTACTGATAGGCAATACCAGCTGGAGCCTGCTTGCCCGCGGTTATTCAAAATTTACTAGAATCGCAAATGCGACGCTCCGCCGTTATGTCCTTTTTGCCGAGCGTCACAAACGAGACGATCCGCGTTTAAGGGGTTAATACCTTCCATATACCTTGCCTATCTATTCTGTCATAAGCTTTCTCCAAGTCCATGAAGGCAGCATACACTTTCTTTCCCTTCTCTAGATACTTCTCCACTAAACATCTTAGAACAAATATCTGATCTACACACCCTTTTCCCTTCCTAAATCCCCCTTGTTCTTCTCCAACTAGCTCCTCTGCCATATGCCTAACCCTATCAATGAGTATTCTACCATATATTTTACCAGTCACACTTAGAAGGCAAATACCCCTATAGTTACCACATACTTCTCTCTCCCCTTTTCCTTTGTATAAAGGAAAAGAATGAAGTAAAGGAAAAGAATGAAGTAAGGAAAGACAGAAGAGGAAGGAAGGAAGGAAGGGGCAGACACCCGAGAGTAGCACTACATCGAGTGAGTGATGGTGAGTAACAACATTATACTCAATGCAAACACCACATTCCATGAGGCAGCAGTAGACATAACAGCCCAAACTTTACACTGAAGATTGCCTGCCACATAAGACAACAGGACAAACTTAACACAACTCACCTCTTTCACACACACAAGTCACCATTACAAGACTCTAAAAACTAAATTGTTGAGACCAGCAACAGAATTAGTGTGTGGGGGGGGGGGAACTAGAATGCCTTTATGACAACATTTAGTCACGCCTCAAGACATCTTTCAGCTTTACAAACTACTGAACAGTATCACTAAATCACAAACATTCACTTCCAAGACTCACTCTGCCATCACCTCCAACACCAAACACATCCCTTCCTACAAAAAACAAGGAAACATACTTGTTAACCACTATGCAAACTTTAGTCATTTAACACCAGTGTGCACAGAATCTGAAAAACAACCCTTTCAGCACAAGCCATTCTTCCACTCAACCACATTACAACTCCTTTCACCCCAGAGCAGACTCATAGCATCATTAAAAAAAAAAAAAAAAAATTACAAACACATGCCGAGATGCCATTAGCAATCTACACCTAAAACTTTTAGAACCACAAGGCATCCAGGCCCTCACAAACATCAGCAACTACTCAAGAACACACTGTACCATTCCCAGTACTTGGAAACATGGAACAATCATCACTATACTTAACCTCTAAAGACCACAATTGTTTCAGGCAGGATACCTCCCACAACTGCAGTTTGAGGGTGTTATGGTGACTTTCACCAAGGGCAAATTGATCATGTTCTAGTGAATGAGGAAGAATTCACACACCTGACAATGCAATCTGTACCCCTGAAGGCCTAATGGTTACCGCACAATCGCACGTCAAAGTTTTAAAAAAGTTAATGATAGTTATCCCTCGAAAACATGAAAATTTTGATAACCACATATTTTTCTAATTGAAACAAGTCATTTCAGATTGTTTTGTCGCACCAACCATGAAAACAGGTGTATGTAGGTGTGGGGAGATCACTAGGCTGTGGAGAGGTAAAGTAGGTCGTGGAGAGTAGGCGTATAGGTACGGGGGTTGGAAATAACCAGATTTTCGCAAGGAAAAAAAGCACTTCAGTGTATTCTGTAACATCTACAATGAAAACAGGTGGGTATGTAGGCGTGGGGAGATAACTAGTGTGGGGAGTAGGCCTACAAGGCCTTGGTGGTACAGGTACCTGGGGAGAAAAATTTTGGCAACAACCAATTTCTCTTGTGGAAACCCTCCATTTCAATGGGATTTGTCGTACCAGCCATAAAAATAGATGTGTACGTAGGTGTGGGGAGATAAAACAGGTGTGGGGAGTAGCCCTACAAGGCCTCATAATCATTCCAGAAGTAATCTTTGAGAGAGGTGAAGTCAGTGAAGTCAGTGAATGTACAGCGAGGTTGGATGGTGAGGAATTGGAAAATGTGAGTACGTTTAAGTACTTGGGTAGTGTGATGAGTAAGGATGGAGATTTGGAGGGTGAAGTGCTTGAAAGAGTACAGCAGGGAAGAAAGGTTGCTGGTTCTTTGAAAGCAGTGATAAGAAACAGGGAAGTGAGCATGGAAGTGAAAAAGTTATTACATGACAGTATTGTGATACCAACTCTAACGTATGGAAGTGAAGCTTGGACGTTGTTGGAAGGACACAAGTCAAGAGTGAGAGCAGTGGAAATGAGTTATTTAAGAGGAGCCTGTGGAGTCACATGGAGAGACAGGCTGACGAATGAGGATATAAAGGAGCGTTGTGGTGTTGATGTGGATGTGATAGGAAGCGTTATGAGGAACACACTGAGGTGGTTTGGCCATGTGGAGAGGATGGAGGGTGAAAGACTGACGAAGAGAGTGTATGTGAGTGAGGTGGAGGGGGAAAGAGGGAGGGGGAGGCCGAGGATGAGATGGAGAGATGGGGTGGAGAGGTATTTGAGAGAGGGGGGTGTGAGTTGGGAGCAGGGCAGTGAAATGGCGGGGGACAGGGTGACTTGGAGGCGATTTGTTTGTGGCCACCCCAGACGGGATTGAGGCGTCTGGCAATAGATAGATAGTAATCTATCTATCTATCTATAGCCCGACGCCCTAATCCCGCAAAGGGTGGCCGCAGACAAAATGCCTCCAAGTCACTCTGTCACCCACCATTTGACTACCCTCCCCCCAACTCACCCCCCCCCTCCCTCATATACCTCTCAACTCCATCCCTCCACCTCATCCTCGGTCTGCCTCCCTCTCCCTCCCTCCACCTCACCTACATACACCCTCTTAGTCAGTCTTTCAGTCTCCATTCTCTCCACATGTCCAAACCACCTCAGTGTATTTCTCCTAATCTTTTCAACCACATCCACATCTACCCCACAACGTTCCTTCACTTCTTCATTCGTCAACCTGTCCCTCCACGTCACTCCACATGCTCCTCTCAAGTAACTCATTTCCACTGCTCTCACTCTTGACTTGTTCCCCTCTTGCAAGGTCCACGCCTCGTTTCCATACGTCAGGGTAGGGATCACAATACTATCATGCAGTGACTTCTTAACTTCCATACTCACCTCCCTATTTCTCATCACTGCTTTCAGTGTACCAACAACCTTTCTTCCCTGCTGTACCCTTTCACGTACTTCATCCCCCAAAGTTCCATCCTTACTCATCACACTACCCAAGTACTTGAATGCACTCACATTCTCCATATCCTCACCACCCAACCTCACTGCACACCCTGTGAATTCATTCCTCTCAAACACCATAACTTTACTTTTGTTTACATTAACTTTCAGCTTCCTCCTCCTACACACTGTCCCAAATTCATTCACCAAACCTTGCAACTCCCATTCATCTTCACCCAACAATACTGTATCATCAGCAAACAGCAACACCGGAAGCTTCCAAATCTCACCCTCATTCATTAGGGCCACCCCCACATCCACTGCCCTACCTTGCACCTCCTTTACAACCCCATCCATATATATATTAAACAGTCATGGAGACATCACACACCCCTGTTTCAGTCCCACATTGAGATCAAAGAACTCACTCAGCTCACCATCCACTCGCACCGTAGCCGTAGCTCCCTCGTACATACTCCTCACAGCACTCAACAATTTCTCCTCCACTCCATATATTCTTAATACCTTCCACATACCTTGCCTATCTATTCTGTCATAAGCTTTCTCCAAGTCCATGAAGGCAGCATACACTTTCCTTCCCTTCTCTAGATACTTCTCCACTAAACATCTTAGAACAAATATCTGATCTACACACCCTTTTCCCTTCCTAAATATCCCTTGTTCTTCTCCAACTAGCTCCTCTGTCATATGCCTAACCCTATCAATGACTATTCTACCATATATTTTACCAGTCACACTAAGAAGGCAAATACCCCTATGGTTACCACATACTTCTCTCTCCCCTTTTCCTTTGTACAGAGGAACAATTATACCTGATTTCCAGTCCTCTGGAACCCTTCCCTCTTCCCAAGCCAATCTACACAACTTCCATATCCACTCCACAACATTCTCATCCCCATACCTAAGCATTTCACCACACACTCCATCAATTCCTGGGGCCTTTCCCAGCTTAATCTTCTTCATCGCATCCACTACTTCCAACCTACTGATCTCTTCCTCCCTCCTCTCATCTCTTCTTCTCCCAGCCATTCCCCAACCACTTATACTCACACTGCTCACACTCTCTACATTCAACAAATCCTCAAAGTGCTCCTTCCATCTCCTCAATTTCTCTCTCTTCTCCACCAACAATCTATTATTCCTATCTTCCACTCCCCTACTATTTCCCCTTTCACACTGCCTTACTTTCTTTACCTCCTTCCAAAACAATTTCTTACTCTCCCTCCATTTCACACTCAGATTCCTCCCAAACTCTTCATCCACTTTCTTCTTACTCTCCTTCACCAGTCTCTTAACCTCCCTTCTCCTGCTCACATATACCTCTCTCTTCTCTCTCTCATCTTCTCCCCTACCTCTACTCGCCAACCATTCACCACATGCCTTCTTTTGTTCCACAGCTCGTTTCACCTCATCATTCCACCATGCTGTCCCTTGCACACCCTTGCATCTCCTCCTCACTCCACAAACCGCCTCACACGCTGGGCTTATCTCTTCCTTGAACATCTTACATACGTCTTCCACCCCATCCATCTGCTCTAGCTCATACCTTCCCAATCTTTCTTCCACTATGCTCTTATACTCTGTCATTTTCTCACTATCTTGCAATTTCTCCACTCTTCTCACAGGAGCTGCTTCTTCCTGTCTTCCCCTTCGTCTCCTCAACCACTTTCTTTGCAGCTCTACCTTGGCCATCACTAAGTGATGGTCCGAGACTCCATTCCCCCACCCTCTCCACACTCTTGCATCCAACACTTGTCTTCTCATTCGCTCATCCACACACACGTAGTCTATCATTGCCTTTCGTTCAACAAGTTCACCATCCATCCTCCTCATTACTCTCCATGTATAGCGGTGGATCATCTTATGACGAAAGTAGGTGTTGGCTATTGCCAACCCCTTACCAGCACAGATGTCCAGCAATGCACTACCATTCCCATCTACTTCAGCTGGCACACCCCACTGACCAACCACTCCATCCACTTGTACATTCCCAACTTTGCCATTCATGTCTCCAGTCAATAGCACTCTCTCGCTGCCCTCAAACTTGTCCATACATGCTTCTACTCTCGCCCAAAACTCATCTTTCACTCTTGCCACTCGATCCTCTGTTGGAGCATACACACATACAATCGCCCATGCTTGTATACAGACACATATAAATGTTTATCCATTAAGTAAACAGACATGTTTATCCATTAAGGGCATCAAAATAAAGTTGAATAATGCTATAGATGTAAGCATAAGAAAAAAAAAAAAAAAAAAAGAATTTGTTTTTGAATTCTCATTTTACTGTCCTAACTTATCATTACACATTCATCACACTTACCATTACAATTATCACATCATTACACTTCATCACACTTATCATTACAATTTTGGCAGTAACCAAATTCTCTTGTGGAAACTATTCATTTCAGTGGAATTTATCACACCAGCCATGAAAACAGGTGTGTTTGTAGGTGTAGGGAGATGAAACAGGTGCGGGGAGTAGCCTTACAAGGCCTTATAGTCTTTCGAAAACTAATACAGACATATATATACAGTATATATATGTATATATATATATATATACAGTTACCTCTCAACTAACATGAGTTTAAAAAACAAGTTTTCGTTTTAGCACAAGCAAATATTTAAGGAGATATGTTTAACTAACAAGGGTTTCTCGATTTAACGCGACTTTACACGTACGTGATGATTTCAAATTTGCCGCGCACGCCTTGGACAGTCCCGAGCTGATAGACCGTGTGTGACAGTTTATGCATAAATACAATTTTTTATTTGTCTGGTGCTTAAACTGGTTTTATTCGAACTATAATATTCGAAAATGAAGTTTGGCCCCATTCTGAGCAATTTAGCTCATTTTCGGACAAAATTTGGCCAGGAAAGTGATGGTTGATCTAAATTGTTACAACTTGATGCAGCAGAACAAAGAAGAAAACCACTCATACTAAGATAGAGCAGTTCTTTATGAAGAAGACAGAAAACTTAAGGGAGTTGTCTTCATCACCAGTAGCATGGGAGTCAGAGGAAGAGGAGGGACAGCAAATTTAGGGTGGGGAGCGGCGGGAGTTGGGGTGGCGAGGTAAGGAGGGACAGCAGCAGGCGATGAGTGATGCATAGATGAAGTGAGGCTGTGTTGTTATTGTTTGTGACCTACTTACTGTAATGAAAATGTTTGCTTATATTGTAATGTTTCTGTGACCTACTAATGCATTTATAATGTTGAGGAACTTTCACAATGCTGTGAATGAAGCAGAATTGAAAGAGAATCCACTTAAAAAACGAAAACAGTATGTATCTGGGGGGAAGTAAACAATGCTTCGGCCCAACTAGGGCTCAAATGTTGTTTATTTCTCCCCAGATATACTGTTTTTGTTTTATACGTGGATTTTCCTTCAGATTAATATTGTTGCTTTTAAGTTTAGAGTAGCATAACTCCCCAAATGGGTAGACTTTCCCAGAGTCCAAGAACGTAACCCCCAATATTACCATTGTTTCTTATGGGAAAATTATGTTTAAAAAACGTGTTTTTAACTAACGCGACCTCTCCAGGAACCTAACCCTCGCATTATTTGAGAGGTTACTGTATATACATATAAAATACAAAGGAATTCATAAAAATAAGTAATCAGTAGTCAGTCATGAAACATACATGCTCATAAGTGTGTTCATTGTGAAGGAAGTACAAAAAAAAAAAAAAAATGCTAACTAACATTGTCGCATGTAGCATTGTGTGTTCATAACGCAACGTTGAGGAGAAAAGAAACGTATACAAAATTTGGAACAAAAGTAATAACTAGAAGCAGCCTCAAACTGTTGGGTTGAAAAGAATTAGCGCAAAAAGTATGCAGTGCACTGAATCATGAATTATTTGTTCTGTTTAGTGACTCCCTAACTAACTAATTAACTAACTAACAAACAGGCAGATAAGTTGCCCATGAAGGGCTGGCGGTTGTGTTTACCCAGAGTAAATGTTTGCTCGGAGATGGAGACTAATCAGAGGTACTACTCTATGCAGGTAGGGGGGGAAAAAAAAAAAAAAAAATCGTCGTATGTAGTACAACATATAGCATTCTCCAACTACGCATATACAGAAACTGGTAGATACGACGTGAGAAATGAACAGAGTGAGGTGTAATTATATGTAAATTTGGGAAGAAGTAGAAATAATGTGAAACAGGTACATACATCAGGCCTGATAACTCTCGGGGGTCTGTAGGGAGTTGGAAGGGTAGTGAGGGACAAGGAGGGAGGGATAGGGTGGGGATTGGGAGGGGGGGTGATGCTAGCAGGGAGGGAGGAGGGGCAAGAGAGAGTGGGAAGGGACGCAGGAGGTGGTGGAAGGAGAGATGCAGGTGTGTGGAGGGGTAGGAGAGTGATGGGGGACAAAGAGGGAGTGAGGGAGTGGAGTAGAGGGTGGCATGGAGGCAGGCGAGAGGGGGAGTGCCCCCCCCCCACTGCCTGGGTTGGTCCGATCCCCCCTCATGCCACATCAGGGGCGAGTTCTCATTGGCCTGAAGCTATGTATGTCATAATCGGGGTGGAGGAAGCACTCCGCAGTTTTTTAAAGGCCCCTGCTCAATTGATGTGATTAGGCATTTTGGCATAAAACTCAAATTGCATCAGTTGATGCAATTAGGACTTTAGGGGTTAAACCAAACAGAGACCGTGCTCTCCTTTCTTCATACAGATCCATAACACTTCTTAGGACAAAAACGTAACTGAATGCCTCATTTTCAACAAAGTCAGACTGCAAATCCCTTTTTCTCCTTCACAACGTGGATAGTGGTAGGTGGTGGCGACCATCATCCACTTACTTGATGTAGTGCTGCCTACTTCTTCCTTCACCTTTATCATTCTTTTTTTGTCTGTCCCATCTTCCTATTTCTCACCATCATCCACTCATTTGATTCTGTGCTGCTTACTTCTGCCTTCACCATTATCACTCTTTTTTTCTGTGTCTGCCCTCTTCTCGTCCTGTTTCTCTCATTATTCCTGTCACATTTTATTACTCCTCTTTCCATTTCAGGTGGCATTACATTGAGTGACAAGCCTAATGGTTTCCTGCAAGCCAGGAAATCACTTACAATGCTGGGTGGTAACCATATAACCAACCCGTACGTGTTCCCTACGTGTCAGCAAGTGGATTGGCAGAGGGATTATGGCGTCCAGCAATAGATAGACAGATAGACAACATGGATTCAGAGCACTACACTCTACAAACACCATACTAACTACTGTACTGTTTCACCACAAGCATTGGATGGCTGAATTCCCTGACATCCACACAGTGCATACTTCTCACAACAAAAGATAATAATGAAGCCATTGATCCGTTTCCCCAACGCAAACTACTGATAGTCACCAAAATATGCAATGCAAATATGGAGAACAACACCAAGTGCTGGCTTGCCAACTATTCATCTGATAGACAGATGGTAGGAGTAGACTGTAGCACCAGTCAAGCAGGGCAGTACTCTCAAGGTGGATGGAAAGCTGATGACAGGGGGTGCTGGAGCTCCTGTTTCATCAGCCTTCCGTACTAGGTCCTGACCATCCCCCTTTGCTGAGCTTTTTCAGTGTCTCACTAACACAGAGAATAGGCCAGCATGCTCTCCAATACAAATTTCTCTAATTATCAACACCAAACTACATGCACAGTACACACCACACTTCCTTTTCCAAAAAAAAAAAAAATATATGGCAGCAAAACACTTGGCCTCAGAATCCCCAGGGGGGGGAAGGACCATAACTGCCCCTACCTTCCGCCCCTCTCCCGGTGATGACTCGAGGTGCCTGGAACCACTGTCTGACTCTCTTCTTCTTCATTTCTGCAACATTCGCGGCCTCTCCTCTAACTTTCACTCTGTTGAGCACCACCTCTCCTTCTCTAACCCTCACCGTCTTTTTCTAACCGAGACTCAGCTGTTGGAGGCAACTGACAGCAGACCCTTTTCTGTATCCTCCTATTTTCTCTATACTCATTTCAAAGCCAAAGGTGGCTGTTGTGTATATATGTGCAACAACTTATCATGCTCTTGTGTTCCTGAACTCGATTCTTCTGAATTCTTTACACGCTGGCTTCGGCTTTCCTGTCATTCTCTGACTAAATTTATCTGCGCTGTTTACTTATCTCCTAATTCTGCTGACTATCAAAAATTCTTTGACTAACTTACTTTACAATGGAACGCATTCTATCCATTTCTCCTTTTTCTGAAATCTCCATTCTAGGAGATTTCAATGTTCCCCACCACCTTTGGCTCTCCTCTCCTTTCACTGATCCACCTGGTGAACAAGCCTACACCTTTTCTATCCTTAATGACCTAGAGCAGCTTGTACAGCACCCTTCCCGTATCCCAGACCGCCTTGGAGAGAGCTCCAACATACTTGACCTCTTCCTGACAACTAATCCTTCTGCTTACACTGTTAATCTTTTCTCTCCGTTGGGCTCCTCCAATCACAACCTTATCACCTTGACCTGTCCTATCGCTTCGGTACGGCCTGTGGACCCTCCAAAAAAAACGTCGTCTGTAGCACTTTGGAGCTGCGCATTGGGAGGCCCTCAGGCAATACTTCTTTGATTTTCCCTGGAATGATTATTACTTCCATGGCCAGGAGCTATCTGGGTGTGCCTTGCACATTACAGAGGTTATTCTCTCGGGCATGGAAGCATGCATTCCTCTCTCATATCCTTTGACTAATGCAAGAAAGCCTTGGTTTAATCACGCTTGTTCTAATGCTATCCGCAACAAGGAGATGGCCTATAAAAGGTACCAGAGCTAACCCACCCCTGAATCACATCTTTTATATGTTTCTGCCCGGAATCGTGCTAAGGCTGTTCTTCGCTCTGCTAAAAACAATTTTATCTCTACTAAATGCTCTCAACTCTCTAACTCAAATTCTTCCCGCTCCTTCTGGCACCTTGCCAAAAACCTTTCTAACAACTTTACCTCATCATCCTTCCATCCTCTTTTCTTCTCTGATGGCTCTGTAGCTATGTCTTTTACTGATAAAGCAGATCTCTTCGCTCAGAATTTCTCCTCCAACTCCACCCTAGATTCCGGTGCTGTTCCTCCATCACTTCCCCCCTCTGACTTCCTCATGGCTGACATTAAAATTTCTTCAGCTGATGTATTTTCTGCCATCACAGGCCTCAATACTAATAAGGCATGTGGGCCTGATGGAGTCCCTCCTGTTGTTCTCAAGAACTGTGCTTCTGTGCTTACACCCTGCCGAGGCAAACTCTTTCGCCTTTGTCTGTCAACTTGTACCTTTCCTTCTTGCTGGAAGTTTGCTCTCATTCAGCCAGTCCCAAAGAAGGGTGACCATTCCCAATCCTCTAACTATCGTCCAGTTGCTTTAACATCCTGTATCTCAAAAGTTTTTGAGTCAGTTCTTAATAGAAAAATTTTAAAGCATCTTTCCTATCACAACCTTCTTTCTGATCGTCAGTATGGGTTCTGTCAGGGACAATCCAATGATGATCTTCTCACCTACCTTTCAGACTCCTGGTCATCCTCCTTTCGGGACTTTGGCGAAAGCTTTGCCATTGCACTTGACATCTCAAAGGCTTTTGATTGAGTCTGGCATAAATCTTTAATTTCCAGGCTGCCCTCTTACGGTTTCTATCCTTCTATCTGTGCCTTCATCTCTAGTTTCATTTCTTGTCGTTCTGTAGCCGCTGTTGTAGACGGCCATCATTCTTTTCCTAGATCTATTAACTGTGGTGTTCCTCAGGGCTCTGTCCTATCACCAACTCTCTTCCTTTTATTCATCAATGCTCTTCTAAGCTGTACATCTAACCCTATCCACTCATATGCTGGTGACTCCACCCATCACCTTTTCATTTGGTGCCCGCAACGTCCATCTCAGCAGTTAATTCAGCAAACAAGGGATGAGGCTATGGCACACCTAATGTCTGACTTGGCTCGTATCTCTGAATGGGGTAAAAATAATCTGGTTGTTTTTAATGCATCAAAGACTCAGTTTTAACACCTATCAACCCGACAAAATCTTCCACAGGTATACCCACTAATGTTTAATAATATTCAGCTTAATCCAGCATCATTCTTGAACATGCTTGGGGTTTCATTCACTCGGGACTTATCTTGAAAAGATCATATTACATCTCTTGTAAAATCTGCTTCAAAGAGATTAGGTGTGCTAAGCTGACTCCATTCCTTCTTTACCCCTGCACAATTGTTGACTCTATATAGGGGTTTTTATCCGTCCCTGTATGGAGTACAACTCTTATGTGTGGGGAGGCTCCCCACATACAGCTTTTCTCAATAGGTTGGAGTCAAAGGCTTTTCGTCTCATTAACTCTCCTCCTCTTACCGACTTCCTTCAACCTCTGTCTCTTCGTCGCACTGTTGCATCATTATCTCTTTTCTATCGCTGTGTCAGTGGTCACTGCTCCTCTGATCTGTTGGCATGCATTCCTCCACCTCTACGATGGGCGCGTAGCACCCATCTAGCAGCAAGCTCTCATCCCTTTTCTGTCCAACTCTTTAACCCCTACACCGCGGGCTTGTTTACCAATGACTTGCGTGTGCCGCGGGGTTATTTGGGCTCCGACAGACTCTCAAAAAATATTTGCCAAAAATCAGTTATTAGTCCTAGAATAATAAAATTACATATGCTTATGGCACATACCTTCAGCTTTCTCCTGGAATGATTGTTGAGCCTTCGTCGGTTACCGTAAGACTTGTGGAGACCTCTGAAGTAGGGTAACGAAGTCTCCACTTTACATTTCCCGACAACCCGTAATATGATTACCACAGCCAGATACAAACACTATAAACACTATTCTACAATTTTCAAGTAGTTTGGGATCCATACTCAAAAAAAAAAAAACACTGTGAAAGCAATGGAAATTACGAGCGCGTCTGATCGTCGCACTGGCACTAGTTCGCTCTTGGTAGTCTGTCATTTATTATTCATAAAACCCCTCACACTTTATATTTCTATTACTATATAACACTTATATATATCTACAGTCTTTATCCATAAGTTTCCTTCAGTAGTATTAGTTTATTGTCACTGTAGGGATTCAATTTCTTTCAGTAAAATACGTAGCATTCACTTTCTCGTCCTGTATACTGGCATTGAGAGTGAATGTCACTTTCATCTTCACTCTCATAACTCATAGCATTCAGACATGCTAGAGTGAAACTTTCACTTTCATTACTCCTAGGGTATATACTCGTATTCTTATAATACTACTCATTTACATTTCTATTTACGTTCTCTATTTTATTTGCGTTATTTACATTTCTATTTTATTTACACTGTGTTGTGCACTGTCACTTGAAATAACTTATAAAACTATTTTCCATTGTTCACGTATATTTACATTCATTACTTTCACTTGCTGTTTACACATTATTTACACATTATTTACAATTCCACTTGCACTGTTTTACTCAATAGAAAGATCGTAGTCACTCTTTTATCAGTTGTCAGCCCTTTACCTCTTTCCACACGAGGTTTAGTAGGGGGTAAAGGTCACAGGGCCATTTGCATGGGGGTGAAAAAAGGCCTTGAAGTCAGCAAGAAGAAACATACGTACTCTCACTTCGGAAGGTGAGAGTAAACTGATAACGGAACGAGGGCCAGCTGGAGGCCTGCTAGGGGTTATTCAGAGTTACCAATATTACTTCTTGAAACAGCTAAGTCTAGCACTGATATGATTGGCAGGAAATCTAGACAATACATTATAAATTTGGTAGTTCCAGGTGAATGTAAATATCACTTAGGCTTCTCCCTTCCCTCCTTACATGTATATTTATTACGAAAATAGATTAGAGGCCTACTTAGGAGATATATATTCAGAGCTACCAATGTTATATCTTGAAACAGCTTTGTGTAGCACTGATATGATTGGCAGGAAATCTAGACAATACATTATAAATTAGGTAGTTCCAGGTGAATGTAAATATCACTTAGGCTTCTCCCTTCCCTCCTTACATGTATATTTATTACGAAAATAGATTATACGGCATATTTCAAGGGGAAAAAAACAGCGAAAATTAGCGAACGAGTGCACGTGAGGTGTTGTCAGGTGATAATTAGCCAATTCCAGGTGTATGGCACTCTCACTTACCTTATTTCTTTCTTGTATATATTATTTGGTATAAGAATAGGACATAGGGCTTATTTCAATGGATGAAATCAGTGAAAAATTCCAGGGAAGATTTACTTAGCGTAGCACGGCCGGGCAGGCGAGAGGATAGGGTAATGGAGGGGGGGTAGGGAGGGGAGTCAAGAACGGGGAGAAATGGCTAAATTGTCAACAATGGATGGGAGTACAGATGAGATTAGGAGTGCTGACTAGTGTTGGACATTGGCAGTACTGATAGATGATACAAGCCCCCACTTGGAAGTCCCGGTGAATTCAAAATAACACAGAATCACAAAAGCGACGCCCCGCGGTATGATCCCTTGCTCCCAAGCGTCACGAAAGTGACGCCCCGCGGTTAAGGGGTTAATGCAAGAGTTAACCATTACTCCTAGTCCTTCATTTATGCAACAGGTCAACTCTGGAACTGTCTCCCTCTGTCTGTATTTTCTGCTTCCTGTTGTTAGGACTCCATATTATAATTACAAATCATAATAGACAAATAGATAAATAGATAGATAAATAGACAGATTGACAGCTCTATGCGAGCCTGGGAATGGGAAATGATCTTGCAAGTTACACTGAGGAAAAGCTGACGACAGAGTACGAAGTAGCCAGTCAGGAGATGATGCAGTTAGTTGTCAGCAATTCACCAGGTGAACAAAGCCTTGTTGACCATACACACACATACACACATACTCACACACAGGCTTCTAGAACTTTCCAACCACAGGGAACACATGTGATACGTCTCCTGTTTCACCAGAATTTAGGAAAGAGAGCTCAGATGGAGGCTAGCCATAGAACAGGCAGGTCGTAGGGAGAAGGGCTTAGCAACTTGGAAGAGAGAGTGAGAGATAGGGAGATAGCTAGCGGGACTCTACTTTATACTTCGCTCTGTGTGAGAAACTTGTTAATATTTCCAAGACAAATAAAAATAGTCTCATACTATTCTTTACCTCTCCTTGTCATTGAATGACAAATGGGAAAGAAGATTATCTACTTACAAAGCTACTCAAGTATAACAACCGCTCGTCCACAAGTCTAATATATATAACTTCTCTACAAGTAAATACAAAGTTTCTTTTTATGACATTTGGTAGCAGCGAACGTATTCGAACCTCGTCTACGAATCAACAGTGAATTCCTACAAAATATCAAGATTGAAAACAAAAAAATACCTCTCACAACCAACAGCTTACAACCAGCTCCTGACAGTATTCTCTCCAACCAGCCCCCTCTGTCTCCACAATCATCACGCTGATGTAGAAGTGATCACACGACGTCTTGCCAGTAGTTTAACAAAGTACTGATACAAACAATCTTGAAATTTCTACGACGAACCAACGAACTACAACCATCTACAATCAACTACAAGTAACAACTCTACGAGTCGTCTGTATAATCTTCTACACGCACCTACAAGTAACGATCGACAGTCTTCATCCCACAACGAGTAAATCACAAGAGAAAAGGACCGAGAAAACATCGACAAAGAAAAACAAAACAAACAAACGAAGAATGAGACACGACTCATAACTCACAGCTACCAGACCTCACCCTCCTCTCTCTGCTACGTCCACCCAACCTACACCGCTGACGCAGGAGTGAAGAGGTCAAGACGACGAAGCAAATACCAAGTCCATATTCACAACTCATCTTACTCACTCATCTTCACTGAAGTTACTCATCGCTACTCATTCACTCACCACAGCTACCAGTGTGGGAAGTCGACGTCATCATGCGTGCTTGCTGAAAAGACGCCACGTCAGTCAACTCACCACTTGCACCATCACTAACACCATTCCCACCACGGTAAAAATTAGTGAGTTACATAGTTACTTCATTTATACAATACACAGTGATAGACAATAAGCTTCTGCACAAACATATAAAACGTGCTGTATAGTTACGGCTTAAATATACATACTTACTTCAGTTATCTGCATAACTCAAACACTAAATAATCACCAACAATAAATATTCTACACTGTATATATTCATTCATTTATTATAGCATTTATTCACTACCAACGAGTGTTACCATTTATACCTACATAAAATACGTGTTGCATACATACAGCTATACATTATTATATCTACAAAGTGATAAAGAAAATATACCATCACAGTTACTCAGTGAGCGATTAAAAGAACTGTATTAAACATTTATTAATTAAAGCTACCTGGTGGAAACATAGGAATTAAGTTACAAGGTAAACTAGAGAAAAAAAAAAAATGGCCAACACAAATGACGTTAGCAAGAGTGAACATCTTCAACGCAATCGTGAAGACAATGATTTCCACACAGTACTGACACACATAAGCCGCATTTTGGCGGCCCAAGCTACAGCTTCGGATTCGAAGCTCTTCTAGGGGCGCTTGGTTTCTGTCCGCCAAAACAGAAAGCCGAAAAATTACACTTGCCGATTGCAGTGTAAACAGACCACAGTCTCTTCTTAACATGAACTGGTCATTTTCCATAGAGCACAGGACAAGTATTTTACCACCATAAATGTGCATTTAGACCAAAAAACCTATGATGAAAACCCTGCTCACTTAAAAACTTATAAAAGGGTGGGAAAAAAAGTACACAACTGTGTTGAACTTAACAATTACCTGTTGCTTTACAATTTTTTTTTCCTTACTTTAAGCATGGATCTTCAACACAGGACAAGTATTTTACCACCATAAAATGGGAATCTTTACTTTCAACCAGCCGGCCTTCTGGGTTTTTCCACGCTACTTTTTGGCCTAAGCTACCAAAATTGGGGGTGGGGGGGGGTTCTCTATAATATTTCTGTTGCAAATTTTTTTTACTGAATTTCTCCAGGTTAGGTTAAGATTGGTTGGTTGTTTTCAAGAGTAAAATAAAAATAATTTACGACGGAAATGCCAGAGAAGAAAAGTGCCTTAGAATGGTCGGAAATAGTGGAAAATGATAGTTAAAAGTTGTAAAATAGGGATGGTTGAAACTATAAATTTACCCATAAATGTCCATTTGCAACCAAACAGTGTTAAGATGAAAACCCGCCTCACTTAAAAATTTCAAAAGAAAGAAAAAAATACACAACTGTTTTGAACTAAACAATTACCTGATGCTTTACCCAGTTTTTTTTTCTTTTACCATGTTAATAATTGGAGTGAATTTCCCTTCCTGTCCTTTTTTATATCTACCAAACTTTTGGTGTTTTCATTAGACGTCCACCCAGCCATAACAATGTTTCGCCTATTCTTACCTGTACTTTCATTCTAGAGATTACAGCAGACCTGCATTAGGCAAGACCATCACAGAGAGTTTCTACAAATTAAAATTGTTTTTCAATCCCCTGCAAGAGCGGAAATATCTCGAGAATTAACCTGCTTGATGTGATATTAATTCACAATTCACAGTCTGCGCTTTTAATTATATCAACTGAACCTCTATATGATTATGTCGTTGGTATTTGTCACCAGCAACCAGATGTAAGTATGGATAATTTCATGATATATTTAGTTGCCATTGCTGGCCATTGTGAATTGCTACACCAGAGTCTTCTCCTTCTTGTTTGTCCACCAAGACTGCTCCCAATCACGCTTCAGTGAGATACGAAGACGCGCTTGGTTTCTATGGCCTTGGATTGGGCCGAGCTTCGTATCCTTTGGTCCGCCAAAACGGGGTAACTTGGTTTCACCGTAGACCAGCTTCGAATCCGATCCGCTGCTTGGTCCGCCAAAATACAGCATTATTACCCACGATAGGTACAAGTGAACAACAAGTCAGTGTATACAGTTAATACTGTATATAGTGTATATATATTTTTTTTATATAAAATAACAAAATATGGGACTATATAATATCATTTTCAATAATACCTGTGCATTATAAACTAAACCTTAAACAAGGGTCCCAAGGAAATTAGCCAGCAATTATGCAACCTCGAGCAACACCGAAAAAACGTAGACAAACGAAGAAAAACAAACTATAGAAAATCAATACATAAAAAAAAAAAAAAAAAAAAAAGAAAGAAAGAAAAAGTAAGAAAGAAAAAAGAGAGAACTAGAGTAAGATCACATAACAAACAAATGAAAATAAGTGTAAGTGTTATTACATATGCCAAAATACCACATAAACTACAAACGATATGTAACAATTATGTAACTCCATATTATAATTATGTAACGACAAACGATTGCATTATGTTACACTTGCTACAATTATGTAACTACAAATGATATGTAACAATTATGTAACGACAAATGATTGCATTATGTTACACTTGCTACAATTATGTAACTACAAACGATATGTAACAATTATATAACTCCATATTATAATTATGTAACGACAAACGATTGCATTATGTTACTATCTATCTATCTATTGCCAGACGCCTCAATCCCGTTTGGGGTGGCCACAAACAAATCGCCTCCAAGTCGCCCTGTCCCCCGCCATTTCACTCTCCTGCTCCCAACTCACACCCCCCTCTCTCATATACCTCTCCACCCCATCTCTCCATCTCATCCTCGGCCTCCCCCTCCCTCTTTCCCCCTCCACCTCACTCACATACACTCTCTTCGTCAGTCTTTGACCCTCCATCCTCTCCACATGGCCAAACCACCTCAGTGTGTTCCTCATAACGCTTCCTGTCACATCCACATCCACACCACAACGCTCCTTTATATCCTCATTCGTCAGCCTGTCTCTCCATGTGACTCCACAGGCTCCTCTTAAATAACTCATTTCCACGGCTCTCACTCTTGACTTGTGTCCTTCCAACAACGTCCAAGCTTCACTTCCATACGTTAGAGTTGGTATCACAATACTGTCATGTAGTAACTTTTTCACTTCCATGCTCACTTCCCTGTTTCTTATCACTGCTTTCAAAGAACCAGCAACCTTTCTTCCCTGCTGTACCCTTTCAAGCACTTCACCCTCCAAACCTCCATCCTTACTCATCACACTACCCAAGTACTTAAACGTACTCACATTTTCCAATTCCTCACCATCCAACCTCGCTGTACATTCACTGACTTCACCTCTCTCAAAGACCATCACTTTACTCTTCCCTACATTCACCTTTAGATTCCATTTCTTACACACTCTCTCAAACTCATCCACCAAGCCTTGCAGCTCCCCTTCGTCTTCACTCAACAACACGGTATCATCTGCAAACAACAGTACAGGGAGTTTCCAAACACTATCCTCTCTCACCAAGGCCACTCCAACATCCACTACCCTACCTTGTACCTCTTTTATTACCCCATCCATGTACAGATTGAACAACCATGGAGACATGACACATCCCTGTTTCAACCCAACTTTCAAAGAGAAAAATTCACTTAGTTCACCATCCACACGCACTTGCTACAATTATGTAACTACAAACAATATGTACCATTTATGTAACAGTTGCATAAACAAGATGTAACTTTTATGTAACTTTAACTACGATTATGTAACTACAAACGATATGTAACAATTATGTAACGACAAACGATTGCATTATGTAACACTTTGCCAATTATGTAACAGTTGCATTAACAAGATGTAACTTTTATGTAACTTTAACTACAGTTATAAGGCTAAGACACTTATGTAACAGTTGCATTAACAAAATGTAACTACATTTATAAGGCCAACACAATTATGCATTACCACAATATTTTGTAACAATTCATAAAATGTTACAATTATGTATTACCACAATGTTAGTACAATATTATAAGTCATACAACTATAGCACAATTCTGTATTATCAGTATCATCATACAAGTTAGATGAAATATTAAACATTACTAAAGTGATAACTCAATATGTAATGTATAACCTAGCAGTATTACCATTGCACAATTATATGCGTATGTCTGTTATAAATACACATCTCACAAAATGTATACAACTTGTTTAAAATGTAATATTACTGAATAATTGCTATTTGCTATGAATATTATATGTATACAATATTCATACAATTATGTTACATTTACAGTATTATGTATTTCACTTAATTAGCTTATAAGTTCATTATAATGTGTATATAATATGTATTAATATGTTATGACTATTAACTGTCGATGGTACGCCATTTTCGCGTGACCGAGCATATGTTAGGACTCCATATTATAATTACAAATCATAATAGACAAATAGATAAATAGATAGATAAATAGACAGATAGACAGCTCTATGCGAGCCTGGGAATGGGAAATGATCTTGCAAGTTACACTGAGGAAAAGCTGACGACAGATTACGAAGTAGCCAGTCAGGAGATGATGCAGTTAGTTGTCAGCAATTCACCAGGTGAACAAAGCCTTGTTGACCATACACACACATACACACATACTCACACACAGGCTTCTAGAACTTTCCAACCACAGGGAACACATGTGATACGTCTCCTGTTTCACCAGAATTTAGGAAAGAGAGCTCAGATGGAGGCTAGCCATAGAACAGGCAGGTGGTAGGGAGAAGGGCTTAGCAACTTGGAAGAGAGAGAGAGAGAGAGATAGGGAGATAGCTAGCGGGACTCTACTTTATACTTCGCTCTGTGTGAGAGACTTGTTAATATTTCCAAGACAAATAAAAATAGTCCCATACTATTCTTTACCTCTCCTTGTCATTGAATGACAAATGGGAAAGAAGATTATCTACTTACAAAGCTACTCAAGTATAATAACAACCGCTTGTCCACAAGTCTAATATATATAACTCCACTGCAAAGGAGTTACAAAGTCTTATATGTCATTTAAGACTTTGTAACTCCTTTGCAGTGGAGTTATATATATTAGACTTGTGGACGAGCGGTTGTTATTATACTTGAGTAGCTTCGTAAGTAGATAATCTTCTTTCCCATTTGTCATTCAATGACAAGGAAAGGTAAAGAATAGTATGGGACTATTTTTATTTGTCTTGGAAATATTAACAAGTCTCTCACACAGAGCGAAGTATAAAGTAGAGTCCCGCTAGCTATCTCCCTATCTCTCTCTCTCTCTCTCTCTCTTCCAAGTTGCTAAGCCCTTCTCCCTACCACCTGCCTGTTCTATGGCTAGCCTCCATCTGAGCTCTCTTTCCTAAATTCTGGTGAAACAGGAGACGTATCATGTGTGTTCCCTGTGGTTGGAAAGTTCTAGAAGCCTGTGTGTGAGTATGTGTGTATGGTCAACAAGGCTTTGTTCACCTGGTGAATTGCTGACAACTAACTGCATCATCTCCTGACTGGCTACTTCGTAATCTGTCGTCAGCTTTTCCTCAGTGTAACTTGCAAGATCATTTCCCATTCCCAGGCTCGCATAGAGCTGTCTATCTGTCTATTTATCTATCTATTTATCTATTTGTCTATTATGATTTGTAATTATAATATGGAGTCCTAACACTATGATCTCCAGTCTTTCAAATGCAGTGTGTCCAGGCATCTCGAAATGATCGGATCTTGAATTTGGCTCTCTCTTGTATTTTGTTTTTCTTTTGGAAGGAGCAATTTTGTGGGCTCGTGGCCCTTGGTTCCTTCTTCCTCACATAAAAAAAAACAAAAAAAACATTACATTACAGGACAAGTCATTACAAACATAAAGCTTCCCCAGTGGAGTTCCACAGGGCTTTGTTCTCTCACTTACACTCTTTAGCCTATACATGCATGATATTCCCACACTCCATCCACCCAGAAACATTGCCTTATGTGCAGATGACATCACAATAACAACCACACATCACATTGCAGACACAGGTTACACACTGCATCAGGACTACCTCAGCACCCTTCAAACATGGGTCAAGGACAACAGGCCAAATCCACCACCACAGTCATCACCAGCTGTAAACTTGAATACCGATACTTTTCCCAAATCACACTTAACAATGTACCAGTACATGTGCCACACACCCTATACTTAGATCCTTGGAGTGATACATGACACTGCACTCACCTTCAAGGACCATGTATAAGACATCAAGATATGGTGTACCCCCATATTCAGTGTATTTAGGGCAACTACATGACCAGAATTTGAGGAACAAAAAGAAGCACTTGCCTTACTCTGCAAACAGTACATCAGATCAGTGATGTCTTATCCCTCCCCCATATGGGCTCCCATCCTATCTAATGCCCACTACAACACCTTACAAATCATACAGAACAACATCCTATCACCAGTGGCTGCTCCAAAACTGCTCCCACAGCCCATTTCTATCTATCTATCTTTAGCCTGATGCCCTAATCCCGCAAAGGGTGGCTGCTGACAAAACGCCTCCAAGTCGCTCTGTCAGCCACCATTTGACTACCCTCCCCCCAACTCACCCCCCCCTTCCTCATATACCTCTCAACTCCATCCCTCCACCTTATCCTCGGTCTTCCCCTCCCTCCACCTCACCTACATACACACTCTTAGTCAGTCTTTCATTCTACATTCTCTCCACATATCCAAACCACCTCAGTGTATTTCTCCTAATCTTCTCAACCACATCCACATCCACCCCACAATGTTCTTTCACTTCTTCATTCGTCAACCAGACCCTCCATGTCACTCCACATGCTTCTCTCGAATATATCATTTCCACTGCTCTCACTCTTGACTTGTTCCCCTCTTGCAAGGTCCATTCCTCACTTCCATACGTCAGGGTAGGGATCACAATACTATCCTGCAGTGACTTCTTAAATTCCATATTCACCTCCCTATTTCTCATCACTGCTTTCAGTGAACCAACAACCTTCCTTCCCTGCTGTACCCTTTCATGCACTTCATCCCCCAAGGTTCTATCCTTACTCATCACACTACCCAGGCACTTGAATGCACTCACATTCTCCATATCCTCGCCATCCAACCTCACCGTGCATTCTGTGACTTCATTCCTCTCAAACACCATAACTTTACTCTTGTTTACATTAACTTTCAGATTCCACTTACTACACACTGTCCCAAATTCGTTCACCAAACCTTGCAACTCCCATTCATCTTCACTCAATAATACTGTATCATCAGCAAACAGCAACACCGGAATCTTCCAAATCTCACCCTCATTCATTAGAGCCATCCACACATCCACTGCCCTACCTTGCACCTCCTTTACAGCGCCATCCATGTATATATTAAATAGTCATGGAGACATCACACAACCCTGTTTCAGTCCCACATTGAGATCAAAGAACTCACTCAGCTCACCATCCACTCGCACTGTAGCCCTAGCTCCTTTGTACATACTCTTCATAGCACTCAACAATTTCCCCTCCACTCCATATATTCTCAATACCTTCCACATACCTTGTCTATCTATTCTGTCATAAGCTTTCTCCAAGTCCATTAATGCAGCATACACTTTCCCTTCTCTAGATACTTCTCCACTAAACATCTTAGAACAAATATATGATCTACACACCCTTTTCCCTTCCTAAATCCACCTTGTTCTTCTCCAACTAGCTTCTCTGTTATATGCCTAACCCCGTCAATGAGTATTCTACCATATATTTTACCAGTCACACTAAGAAGGCAAAATACCCCTATGGTTATCACATACCTCTCTCTCCCCTTTTCCCTTGTATAAAGGAACAATTATACCTGATTTCCAGTCCTCCAGAACCCTTCCCTCTTCCCAGGCCAATCTACATAACTTCCATATCTACTCCACTACAATCTCACCCCCATACCTCAGCATTTCACCACACACTCCATCAGTTCCTGGGGCCTTTCCCATCTTGATCTTCTTCATTGCTTCCACTATTTCCGCCCTACTGATCTCTTCCTCCTTCCTCTCATCTCTCCTTCTCCCAGCCATTCCCAAACCACTTATACTCGCTCTGCTCTCACTCTCTACATTCAACAAATCCTCAAAGTGCTCCTTCCATCTCCTCAATTTCTCTTTCTTCTCCACCAACAATCTATTATTCCTATCTTTCACTCCTCTACTATTTCCCCTTTCACACTGCCTTACTTTCTTTACCTCCTTCCAAAATAATTTCTTACTCTCCCTCCATTTCACACTCAGATTCCTCCCAAATTCTTCATCCACTTTCTTCTTACTCTCCTTCACCAATCTCTTCCTCTCCCTTCTCCTGTTCACATATATCTCTCTCTTCTCTCTCCCAGCATCTCCCCTACCTCTACTCGCTAGCCATTCACTATAAGCCTTCTTTTGTTCCACAACTTGTTTCACCTCATCATTCCACCATGCTGTCCCTTGCACATCCCTGCATCTCCTCCTCACTCCACAAACCAACTCACACGCTGCACCTATCTTTTTCATGAATATCTCATACGTCTTCCACCCCTTCCATCTGCTCTAACTCATACTCTCCCAATTCTTCTTCCACTATGCTCTTATACTCTGCCATTCTCTCACTGTCTTACAATTTCTCCACTCTTCTCACAGGAGCTGTTTCCTCCTGTCTTCCCTTCATCTCTTCAGCCATTTTCTTTGCAACCTTACCTTGGCCATCACTAAGTGATGGTCCGAAATTCCATTCCCCCACCCTCTCCACCCTCTTGCATCCACCACTTGGCTTCTCATTCGCTCATCCACACACATATAGTCTATCATTGCTTTTCGTTCAACAGGTTCACCATCCATCCTCCTCATAACCCTCCATGTATACCTGTGGATCATCGTATGCCAAAAGTAGGCGTTAGCTATTGCTAACCCCTTACCAGCACAGATGTCCAGCAAAGCACTACCATTCCCATCTACTTAGGCTGGCACACCCCACTGACCAACCACTCCAACCACTTGTACATTCCTGACTTTGCCATTCATGTCTCCAATAAAAAATGCTCTCTCACTCCTCTCAGACTTGTCCATACATGCTGCTACACTCGCCCAAAACTCGTCTTTCACTCTTCCCACTCAGTCCTCTGTCGGCGCATACGCACACACAATCGCCCACGCTTGTATACCTACTTTTATCCATACCCATACAATCCTTGCAACCACTGTTCCATACTCTCTTATATTCTCCTTCCACTTCTTGCTTATCATCAGACATAGTCCCTCTCTTGCTCTCTCATTCTCATTAACTCTTGCACATATCCCTAAACTGTATTCCCATTCTCTCACCCTTTCACCTTTCCATTTAGTTTCAGTCAATCCACATATATCTACTCTTGCATCCTCAAGCACCTGCACGATCTCTCTTTCACTTCGTCATTCACTCCTCTTACATTCCACGTCCCCACCCTAAGAATGTCCTTTGTCCGTTCCTTAGTCATCAGCGTATGGTCTGTCCTGATCCAAGGCGCTTTATTCGCTTGTTTAGTTAGTTCTTTTTACGGGGTGGGACACTAACCCACCACCAACCCTTTTAGTTGCCTCATACGGCAAGCAGGGATACTGGGGGAGTATTCTTCAAACCCCCCCTACCCCCAGCGGGGGTCCTCCCTATCAGTTTTAGGAAAGTGACCTATGCCAATACACAACACCCCTTTTACTACATAACAGGGAGACACAACACACATGGGCACATAAAACAGTCACCACACAAGCATTATCAAATGCGCTACAGCAGTATCCCACCCCCAGACATACTGACACTAGTACTTCACGTGCAAGGCAATAGAACATCGCAATCACAGCACCATACTACTAGGTCCCCCTTGACATCCACCATTCTGAGGTGTCTTTAAATAGAGATGATCAAGTTCACCAAGGTAGACTTGAAACAAGACACCACCCAGCCCTCTTCAGGTACCAGCTAAGATTTAGGATGTGTGGAATCACAAATGACATGCCCATCTTGTAGAATAGGCCCACACAATATAGCATACGTAATGGAGCACTGCACAGCACATCCATTACTGCATACGTAATGGAGCACTGCACAGCACATCCATTACTGCATATGTAATGGAGCACTGCACAGCACATCCATTACTGCATACGTAATGGAGCACTGCACAGCACATCCATTACTAAGCTGCAGACACAACATCAACAGTGTAGGGAACCTGTGGGACAACCCCATAGGAGTGGTTGCTTACTTGCAGTCAGTGGGTTAGCTTGATCAGACAGACTGGGATTGAACAGCGACAGCAACAACTCACAAGACCACCAGTCATCATTTAGTTCTGTACCCACTTGACCACCAAGAATCATTTGGTTTATACAGTACCCACGAGATCACAAGGCATCATTTGGTTCTGTACCCACTAGACCACCAGGCACCATCTGATTCTGTGCCAACTAGACCACCAGGCATCATTTGGTTCAATACCCATTAGACAACCAGGTGTCATTTAGTTCTATACCCATTAGACCACCAGGTGTCATTTAGTTCTATACCCACTAGACCACCAGGTATCATTTGTTTCTGTACCTGATAGACCACAAGGCATCATTTGGTTCTGTACCCACTAGACCAGTAGGTGTCATTTGGTTCAACACCCACTGGACCACCAGGTGTCATTTGTTTCTGTGGTTACTACCCCATAGTGAATAGTTTCATGGGTGACAGGAAACCATTTTAATTGTCACTCCGTGTTGAGTCACTAGAGGGTGGCACTGCATCAAGTGAGCAGATGAAGGACACTAAACTGTCAGTTTCTCCCAGTTTACTGAATGAGTTAAAAATAAAAACTTCTGATATTTTAAAATACATCATTGATATAGAACAAGGACTTAGTATCTCCCAGTTTACAGTACGAGTTATTAGTGAAAAGTTTTGATATTTTAAAATACTGTACATCATTGACATATAACAAGGACGTACTGTTTTTATCTTTCTTCTAGCTGATGGTAATTATGGTACGGGTCGAGTGATACTGATCTACGTAGTGCCCATTCTGGTGGTGGTGGCTGTGGCAGGCCTGGTGGTTTTGCTGCTGCGGCGCTCCTATAACCGACGTATCCGACAGTATGCAGCTGCTGTGGCAGCATCAGCTATCACACCAAATTATTACCGAGATGAACTGAGAGTCACTGCAGCAGGCGATTCTACATTGCGGGTACATATACCATGCTCCTAGTATTGTAGTCATCTCTAGTCAGTGACAACTACTGTAGTGGTATGCACAAACCTCAGATGTAGATACACTACAAAAGAGCTGGCACAGAGCAGAGCAGTGTGGAGGAATGCTAACATATACTGTAATTCCATCTGACCCTGCTTCATGGAAAATAGAAAAACTTTTTTTTTTTTCTTTTTTTTTTCCCCAGGAGGGGGAGTTCAGTGTCCCCTTGGGTATTTCTTGGTATCATCCATCCATCCATCCATCATCCAATCCTATGCCGCCCCATGAGGAGCATAGGAACCCATGGCTAGGCAAGTTGGTCCTGACATTTAAGATGAGAGTGACCAGCCTCACTCATCCCTGAGTGGCATTAAGTGAGCAATAAACCCCAACCATCCCTTGGATATAAACCTACACAGGCTCAACCCGATTGGAGCATCTTTATTACCCACTAAACCACCAGGCGCCATTATTTGGTTATATGGTTAGCACCCAGTGTAGTAAATGGTTTCCTGGTGTATAGGATACCATTTGGCTTGTCACTCAGTGTAGCGTCACCAATAGGCAGAAGGAAGAGGAAAGAAAAACAGAAGAGGGAGTATACAGTCACCCAAAGGCAGAAGGAAGAGGAAAGAAAGAAGAGGAAGGATGGAAGAGAGAAAAGGGCAGACACCCAAAGCAGCAGTACATCGAATGAGTGGATGGTGAGCGTTCCCATCTATAACTGAAGTAAATGATGAGGCAGTAGAATTCATTGATGCTTCAAGTGATTATTATGTCCCAGTTTCCTGTTGAGGAAGATAGCATGTACTAACCATATCAGCATAATTCTACATTGTACCTTTCAGGGTAGTTGGTGGTTGTCTAGCACTGCCTCTGGGAGGTATACTACTATCATGAGAGTAAAAAGTGGCTGCAAGCATGGTGACTAACTGCTTCATCATTATACTAGGGTAAAAAAGAAACAGGTAGAGTCAAAGTCCAATCTGAGACTCACATAGTCACAAATCTTATTACTTTGTCATCAGCATCATCCCAACATAATTTCCCACTTAGGGATATTATAATAATATATGTATTTTTTTGATAGTTTCCAGCAACTATTAGGAAGTAATTATAATAACAGCTTTTGTCACTTGATTTAGTTCCCAGTCCATAAAAAAATGCTAGATGAACCATGGCCAACCACAGTATATTTACTCCATGAGAGGAAGCATGGCATCATATAATTTGATAATTTGATAGACCCTCATTAGTGTCTTAAAGTATTTATGTGGAACATATCTTTTTAGAGTTCAGCTGAGTATTTTCATAATTAAGAAGGAGCAGGACTTGAAGAGTGGTTCTGAAGTAAAAAAAAGGCAGAGCAATCACAATGTGTCCCTGACTAAGAGTGAGTAGATAATCAAAGCCATATGATGTTTAAATTACTGCTGACTACAGTTGTTGTTGTTGTTGCTCTACCTTGGTCTGTCTGGCTGAGCAGATCTATCGACCACTGGCAAGCAGCTGCCTTCCTGTGGCAGACAGCGACATGCCAGGGGTGAAATAGGGTCCTTCCACATGGTGAGGTGGAGGGAAAATGGAGGAGGCATAGTCCTCAAGAGGGCTGCCTGTGTAAAGATGTATGAGAGTAGTGGTCTCAGCCCAGACTATGACTACTTTGTAAATGGGGTTGAGTTCCTGACGTGGGAGTGTTGTGGAAGGCCAGTTACTAGGTCTTGGCTCCCACATCCTTCCATGGTTGTACCTCTGTAGATGATGGTGACCATCCTTTACTACTTTTTTGGTGGGCTGTCAGGTGCTTCAACTTGCCCAAGGGTGACCTAGGACTATGCAGGGCAGGGGTGTGCATCTTCCCTGAACCAGATACTTGCTCTGGCTGCATAACTCATGCTGACTGCAGTTATTTTGTTAAAAAAGATGAGAGGGAGCTTAATACAGCACATATAATTTTATAATTTTCAATCTTTTAATCAACCCTATTCTTATTATGTCACATCACATGTTTGTGATGTCCAGATGTACTCATTATGGACCAGTAGGCCTGCTGTTACCTGTACTTCCTATGTACTCCTTTTTACTCTAACAGCAGCAGTTCAGGTGGTAGGGAATAGGACATATTACTTTGTCACATTGTATCTCTCCTCCTCCTTTCCCTTTTTTTCCCATTCTTCCTGTCACTGTTCATTACAGGTACAGTACTCATCTTTCAATTTCAGGTGGCTCTACAGTGAGTGACAAGCCAAATGGTTTCCAGTAACAAGGAATCCATTTACAATGCCGGGTGGTAACCATATAACCAAATAACAGAAATTTGTGGAGCTTATTGCTGTGCCCCTGTTAACTGTGTGGAGATGCAAATACGTCATCCACCCAGGAGCCAAACCTCCCCACCAATCCCCGTGTCTTGTTGTGGAAAGGCACTGTCATCCGCAACAAAACAGTGGTTAAATGCACGGGATGGCCCTGCAGGGGCAGTTGCCTGCCTGTGGTTGAAGGGTCTTCTCGATCAAGCAGACTGTAGTAGCACAATAACAACACAGTGCTCAGAGCTGTACTACGCTTAAGTTGACAGAGTGACACGTGGCTGGTTTGAATTCTCTTTGATTTCTGTAAGATACTGTTTTTCTTCGTGTTTGTCCTCTGATTTGCAGATATATTTGCATGTCATATTATTTCCAATTGCATGCACTAACTCAGCATTGCACTATGAATCATATGTAAGACTTCATCCAGATTAATGAATCTGAATTCTCTTTCACAGGAAATTTTCAATGACTCCATTACCTCAGGTAGTGGATCAGGACTTCCATTACTTATTCAGCGAACTCTTGCCAAACAGATATGGCTGGCAGAGGTAATTGGGAAGGTAAGATTTAACATGCTTTTAACGAGATATTTCACTGTATCAAGATTGTTCAGTACAAAATTGATTGGTAGACAAAAGATTATTAGCAATGTTACTCATGTTGGAGATTGGTTTTCTTTATTCTGTACTAATGTTTTGTATTTATGGTATACACAGGGTCGATATGGTGAAGTGTGGTGTGGTGTCTGGCAGGGGGAGAAAGTTGCTGTCAAGATATTTTTTTCACGTGATGAAGCATCTTGGGCCAGGGAGACAGAAATATACAGGTGAGATTTAGTCATCTTACCTGGAATTTAGGGTTAAAGAGTGATTTAGCTGAAAAAAGTAGAAAATTTTGGAAAAGGGTCTTTCCATGCAAATGTCAACCTTTAGTGTCAGTGTCAGAATTGATCAAAACTTTATAAATTATATATAATTTTAAAGCTTAAACATTGAATTTGATGAATCTGGACAGAAAAAGTTTCTAAACTGTCCACTGAGAGCAAGGCATTAAAAAATGTCACTGAAGGAAAATTCTTGCTGATATTAGTGATTTTCTTTTCATCATTGACCCAAATATGTATTTGTTTGGATGCTGTCATTGGCTTTTACTGAAGTAGCATCTGTTTGAGCTGTAATTGTCACTACAATTGTTTACATACATTTTGCAGTCAGGCCGTGGCACGACCTTGAAGTGGAAATACATCAGGAGTAACGTGTGTAACGTTTTTTTTTTTACATTTTTCCCATACACAGCTTACAAATTGGAGGAAACTAACATAACTTTATATTATAAATAAGCATCCTAGTACATCTCTAATATAGCCCTGTGATATCATGTAAGAGACTCTGGTACAGTAAGCCATATGCTCCGTCACACATTACATGCATAGCATGAGGAATGTTGCCAGAAAAAGATGTAACATTCTCACACACAGCTTTAAACAAGAAATCACTGCAGTTTCACTGAATTCAGGGAGAGATGGGCGGGTATGGTGGGAGGGTTGAGTGGGTTGATGTGATGGATGGCATTGTTGGGCGAGCAGGGTGGGTGGCATTTGTGAGTGACCGTGGTTGGTGGGCAAGATAGGTCGTCGGAATGTATGGGTCGCCAGGGTTTGTGGTGACACAGGAGGTCGCAAGGGTGGCTGAGAAGATTGTGTGGCTGGGGTGCTTTGCGTGGATGGTTTGGTTTGCGGGTTGGGTGGGTGGATGGGTTCATTGTAGGTAGGTGAGTGGGTGGATGTGTTAAGTGGTGCTGTTAAATGAGCTTGGTGGGTGGCATTCGTGGGTGGGCAAGGTGGATTGCTGAGATTGGTGTGCTTGGTGGGTCACACAGGTGGCTGGGAAAGGTGAGTGTTGATTGGGTTGAGTAAGCAAGTGGATGGGTGGATATGTAGCTCCCAATGTCACTCACAGTCCAGCTCCCGTCCCGTTGACACCTCCACTCCAGTCGGCGGCGGGACCAGCCCCCAGCACTAACCAGGAGGGTTGGCCTGTACTTTCCACCTGGAGGGCGACGGCCTAGGACCCGCCTGCCAGGCCTCCGCCCACCTGAACCAGGGCCTGCCCTCCTTGCGACCGTGTCCGGGCCTCCCTCCTCAATTTTCACTTGCTGCGGGGCTGGGCGAGTGTTTACAGCCCTTTTCCACTAAGGGCAAGGGGGTTGAGGGCAGCTGTGGGGTGGTATTCCACCGCAGTTCTTCATCAGCGCCCTTCATCTGGCGCCGTGCCTTTGTCCACCTCTGCACATCCCGCACTGCCCTCCACAACCATCATTGTGCTTGCCTACCCTCATTCTCATGGAACCTTCCCTGCCTTTGCTGCCTCCGCCACCAGTTGTTGTCGGCCCAGCTATGCTCTCGTCGGAGAGCCATCTTCCGCCACTTCCCTGACAGGCTCTTTGTTTGCCTGTGCCCCATCAAGTGCGGGGCAAATATTACAAACAAACAAGCTCCCAGCATGACAAGGCAGGAGTGGAACTTTTAGTGCTAGTAGTCATATGACTTGTCACTATTATTTAGATTTTAGTACAGCGTATATCGTTTAGAAGGCAAGTAAATATTTGGAACAAAATTCAGTTGAGCAGGATCATTCTATTGAAATCTGCTAAATCCACAGTTTAATTACTTTTCATTGAACTGAAGGTGGATGTATGTGGGTAATAATACATCTGATAGTAGAATCAATTATATTACATGTGGCAAGACATGAGAGAGAGCGAATCCTCAGATCTCCAATCCATCCTCCTAACAGATCGATGGTATTGTGGGGGTAAGGGGGGGAAGCTGGGGGGTGGATGTGTGCAATTAACCTGCCCTCTTGTGGCAGACTACCTTGTCCCCTTATTAGTGTTCATGACTGTGCTGGTTCATTTCACAATCAAAACGTTGTCTAAACATTATGACTGCAGTCATTGAGTTAGTGCCTGTAGAATGCATGATCAAAGTTAATTACCCTAGAAAGGGGGGCATATCAACAGAGTGGGTCACACTCAGTTTCATTTCCCTGACAATCCAGACAGATGAGATAGCAGAGGACATGGTTATGCAGGCTTTGCCAACTGCTCAAGTATCAAGAATGGTACATACATTCAAAAGGGTGGCTTTTCCCTCCTCAATCAGCTAGCCTATGTTGATGTCATGTTGATGTCACTTGAATATCGTGGTGTCACTTAAACAAGAATTGCCTTCTGATTAGTTCAATCATTCATTCATCATGTAATCCAGTGCTGACCCATCAGGAGCCCGGGGCTAGGCAAGTTGGTCCTGGCATTTAAGATGAAAGTGACAAGCTTCACACATCCCTGAGTGGCATTACATGATCAGTAATTCCCAGCCACCCCTTGGATATAAACCTCCACCGGCACAGTGTGGTTGGAGCACCTTAATTGCCCAATAAACCAGTAGGCGACAGTTTGGTTATATGGTTACTGTCCAGCGTAGTAAATGGTTTCCAGGTGTACAGGAAACCATTTAGCGTGTCACTCAGTGTAGTCACCCTTACGCAGAAGGAAGAGGAAAGAATGAAGGAAAGAAAGATGGAAGAGGAAAGATGGAAAGAAGAAAGAGAGGAAAGGGCAGGCACCCGAGAGCAGCACAACATTGAGTGGGTGGATGGTGAGACCCCCACCAACCACTTTCTGGTCAGTTTATTATGTAAATTTCACATCAGTACATGTTTTGTGTATGTTTGTGTTACATACAATTACTGTAACCATATTAAGAGTTGACTATAATCATATTTCGTTAAAAATCGCAGAAGTACCATTTCTCACTTTTCCTGGGGGTAGGGGGGTTTTTCAAGAATACTCCCCTAGTATCCCTGCTTGTCGTAAAAGGCGACTAAAAGGTTGGTGGAGGGTTAGTGCCCCTCCCCGGAAAACAACTAACTAAAAAAACAAACAATAAGCCTCGGACTAGGACTGACCAAACGATGACGACCAAGGACCGGACAGACATGGTCATCGGAATGTGGAATGTAAGGGGAGCGAATGACGAGGTGAAAGAGAGAGAGATTGTCCAGGTGCTTGAGGGTGCGAATGTGAATGTATGTGGAATAACTGAAACAAAATGGAGAGGAGAAAGTGTGAGAGAATGGGAGTATGGATGGGGTATATGTGCAGGAGTAGGTGAGAATGAGAGGGCAAAGGAAGGAGTGTGTATAGTTGTGAGTAAAAGATGGAAGAGGAGCATAAGACAGTATGGATCAGTTGGGTCAAGGATTGTGTGGGTAAAGTTGAAAGTTGGAATACAAATGTGGGCGATTGTGTGTGTGTGTATGAGCCAATGCAAGATCGTTCTAGAAGAGTGAGAGAAGAGTTCTGGACAAATGTAGAAGTGTGCATGGAAAAGTTTGGAAGGAATGAGAGAGTGTTTCTGATTGGTGATATGAATGGTAAAGTTGGGAATGTGAAGGTGGATGGAATAGTTGGTGAGTGGGGTGTGCCTGCTGAGATAGATGAGAATGGGAGTGCGTTAGTGGACATTTGTGCCGGGAGGGGGTTGGTGATAGCCAATACCCTCTTCAGGTATAAAATGATCCACAGGTATACGTGGCGAGTGATGAGAAGGGTGGGTGGTGAACTGAATGAAAGGAAGGCAATGACTGATTATGTGTGTGTGGGTGAAAGGATGCGAAGATGTGTAATGGATGCAAGAGTTTATAGAGGTTGGGGGAGTGGACTTTCTGACCACTACTTGGTGGTGGCCAGAATTAGAATTCAAGTAAGATGGAGGAATAGAAGAAGGGAAAGACGAGAGGAAGGAGTAGTTGCAAGGAGAGTGGAAAGGTTACAAGAGGATGAGAAAAAGGCAAATTATAAGAGAGAAGTGGAGGAACGATTAGGCAAATATGAATTGGAGCAGATGGGAGACGTGGAAGGTGTGTGTAGGATATTTACAGAAGAAATATGTGCAGCATGTGATGTGGTGTGTGGAAGGAAGAGAAGACGGAGGGGGGTGCAAGGAACAGCGTGGTGGACTGAAGAGGTGAAACAGGCTGTGGCACAAAAGAAGAAAGCATACAATGAATGGATGAGAAACAGGGGCGTGAAAGAAGTTGAGAGGCGGAAGAGAGAGTCATATGTAGAAAGAAAGAGAGAGGTGAAAAGATTAGTGAGAGAGAGTAAGAAGAGAGTGGATGAGGAATTTGGAAGGAATTTGAGTGTAAAGTGGAGGGACTGTAAGAAAATGTTCTGGAAAGAGGTGAAAAGAGTAAGACAGGGTGGAAGTGAAGTTAGCAGGGGAGTGAAAGATAAAAATGGTAGATTACTAGTGGAGAAGGGAGAAAAAATGAGCAGATGGAGAGAACACTTTAAGGAATTGTTGAACGTAGAGGATGGAAGTAATGCGAGTATAAGTGGCTGGGAAATGACTGGGAGAAGGAGGGAGGTGAGAAGACATGAAGAAATCAGTAGGATAAAAGTTGTGGAAGCAATGAAGAAAGTTAAATCGGGGAAAGCCCCAGGAATTGATGGAGTGTGTGGTGAAATGCTGAAGTATGGGGGAGAGATAGTAGTAGAATGGATGTGGAAGATGTGCAGATTGGCCTGAGAGGAAGGTAGAGTCCCGGAGGATTGGAAGTCAGGTATAATTATTCCCTTGTACAAAGGAAAAGGGGAAAAAGAAGTGTGTGCTAATCGTAGGGGCATTTGTCTTCTTAGTATAATAGGAAAAGTGTATGGTAGGCTACTTATTGACAGAGTTAGAGAAAGAACAGAGAAATTAGTTGGAGAAGAACAAGGAGGCTTTAGGAAGGGAAGAGGTTGTGTAGATCAGATATTCATCCTTAGATCTTTAGTGAAAAAGTTTCTAGAGAAGGGAAAGAAGTTGTATGCGGCTTTCATGGATTTGGAGAAAGCATATGACAGGGTGGATAGACAAGGATTTTGGAAAGTGTTAAGAATATATGGAGTAGATGTGAAGTTGCTGAATGCTGTGAAGAGTATGTACGATGGTGCGAAGGCTGCAGTGCGTGTGGATGGTAAACTAAGTGAATTTTTCTCTTTGAAAGTTTGGTTGAAACAGAGATGTGTCATGTCTCCATGGTTGTTCAATCTGTACATTGATGGGGTAATAAAAGAGGTACAAGGTAGGGTAGTGGATGTTGGAGTGGCCCTGGTGAGAGAGGATAGTGTTTGGAAACTCCCTGTACTGTTGTTTGCAGATGATACTGTGTTGTTGAGTGAAGACGAAGGGGAGCTGCAAGGCTTGGTGGATGAGTTTGGGAGAGTGTATAAGAAACGGAATCTAAAGGTGAATGTAGGGAAGAGTAAAGTGATGATCTTTGAGAGAGGTGAAGTCAGTGAATGTACAGCGAGGTTGGATGGTGAGGAATTGGAAAATGTGAGTACGTTTAAGTACTTGGGAAGTGTGATGAGTAAGGATGGAGGTTTGGAGGGTGAAGTGCTTGAAAGGGTACAGCAGGGAAGAAAGGTTGCTGGTTCTTTGAAAGCAGTGATAAGAAACAGGGAAGTGAGCATGGAAGTGAAAAAGTTACTACATGACAGTATTGTGATACCAACTCTAACCTACGGAAGTGAAGCTTGGACGTTGTTGGAAGGACACAAGTCAAGAGTGAGAGCAGTGGAAATGAGTTATTTAAGAGGAGCCTGTGGAGTCACATGGAGAGACAGGCTGACGAATGAGGATATAAAGGAGCATTGTGGTGTTGATGTGGATGTGATAGGAAGCGTTATGAGGAACACACTGAGGTGGTTTGGCCATGTGGAGAGGATGGAGGGTGAAAGACTGACGAAGAAAGTGTATGTGAGTGAGGTGGAGGGGGGAAGAGGGAGGGGGAGGCCGAGGATGAGATGGAGGGATGGGGTGGAGAGGTATATGAGAGAGGGGGGTGTGAGTTGGGAGCAGGGCAGTGAAATGGCGGGGGACAGGGCGACTTGGAAGTGATTTGTTTGTGGCCACCCCAAACGGTATTGAGGCATCTGGCAATAGATAGATAGATGTTTGACGGTCACATTTTCCTTAACAGCACGACAGTTATTAGGAATAATCATTTTTCCTGGGTATGGTTATGATCCTTATCTATTGATATATTATTGATATGAAGCACTCCATGATTGAACCAGTCATATTACAGACGTACTGAAATTACTTATAGAAACAACAAGAGAGGCTATCATCGCGGTAACTTTCCTCACGCAACTTTTGAAAAGCTATATAACATCCAGATTAAAACATATAAACAATTCAACTGTGGTATGATTTGATGTGAAGTGCTGGTAATATAGCATGCAATAACCATTTGTTTAAATTGCATACTTTTGCAGACATACCTGAGAGTACTTCAGTAACTTGTCTCTGAATATTGATTGAATGCAATTAAAATCTGGCGACTCAGCAACTTGTCTCCAAATGTAACGTTCCTCATGATAGAATGACCCAAAATAATTAATTGTGGAAGTTACCAAAATTAATCACTGATATTTCATCTTCACTGTCAGTTTTAATAGAGTTGTAAAATTTGCAAAATTTCCCCACCCTTTGGGAAGACCAATTCTTCAGGCATGTCAGATAATTGATATCCCACTATAATATTCATGACTGGTACAGGTTCAGGATGTTTTATTTCACATCATGGGGTTTATTATTACAATGTGTTACTTGTTTTTCCACCCTTTTTTTATTCCCATATTGTTCATTTCCTGTCAAACACTCACTTGTTCTGCCCTGAATTATTAATAGATAAGTGTCCAGAAATGTACAGTGAAATAGGATTATATTCTCATAAGGGATTACTTTTATCAATGCACATTTCTTAACTTTACCAGATCATTAGTAACCATGTGGTATTGAAAAGAGAAATTGGTACTGGTAATTGAACTGCTGTCTCCCACAAAGATACCCTGGAGAAGCAGTACAGTGAACATTTTCATAAATGAATAGTTAATCATATATATGACTATTATTCTGCACTTAGACTGATAATTTTTATTCTTTTAGCACAGTGCTGTTGCGACACGAAAACATCCTTGGGTTCTATGGGTCTGATATGACATCACGTGGGTCATGTACACAGCTGTGGTTAGTGACCCATTACCACCCACGGGGGTCCCTTTATGACCACCTCAATGCCCACACCCTTGACCACACTGAGCTCATCACCATCGCATTATCTACCATCAATGGCCTCCTCCATCTTCACACAGAAATCTTTGGAACCCAGGGAAAACCTGCCATTGCTCATCGAGATATCAAGTCAAAGAACATACTGGTTAAGGTTTGTGATGTAGCTTGGTTAAGTTGAGAGGAAAGGGAGAGGTGACTGGCTTAGGAGGGCCACAATTATGAATGTAGAGGGAATAATGCCCAGGGGTAGACTGAGGAAGACTTGAGATGAGATTCTGTGTGGGGGACGTTTGGAATAGAGGTTTAGGTAGACTGAGGAAGACTTGAGGTGAGATCCTGTGTGGGGGACCTTTGGGATAGAGGGTTAAGAAGGGAAATGGCTAAAGATTGTGACATATGGAGAGCTGCCATCAGATGAAAAAATTTCTGACACACATGCTAGCGTAGTCCATGGTCTTTAAGCATAATGTAACACAACATGGCGCAGTACCACTTGTATTATCAGTACGATGTATATGAAGGTGAGATAAGTCTTCCTGCAAGACTCATTGTAAGAAAAATACAGGCATATACAGATCTTTGACATGTCAAGTGAGTTTTGCACCACCAAAAAGAAATGTGAAGTAAGTTGGAAAGTAGTTCGGAGCACACTTCCAACTACAAGATGCTCACCAGTTGGGCCCTTACTACTCATTTGTTTCAGGTATTGTGAATAAAATATTTGCTGTTATCTCAAAAATGTACATTTATTTGGTATTTGTAAGACCATGCATTATCTTGAATTCATTCGGTTAAAGAACTCTAATATTTGGCTTTTATATTTACAGTTGAATGGAGCTTGTGTCATTGCGGACTTTGGCTTGGCCGTTATGCATACTCAGAAAACTGGTGAAATTAACATCAGTAATAATCCTCGTGTGGGAACCAAGCGATACATGAGCCCAGAAGTCTTAAATGAAATGTAGGTTTTGTGTATTTATTACATTCTGAGTTTGTAGAGTACACTTGTTTTTGGATGACTGATATACTTAGTTCTGGAATTTTTATGAGAACTGTTGTACACCTACTAATGTCTTAGGTGTAGGATTGCCTTGTGATTCAATCTTAGGTGAATAATACTAGAAGCTCTCATCATCATTGGTATGAAGATGCAATAGCCACAACATTAGTAAGCCCCAGAGCAACAGCTGACTGTGTTTTCAGGGAGTGGAAGGTGGTACAGTGTACACTTTTGTATGCTGTAGCATTTTCAAGAAAAATGAAAAACTCATATAGACTCTATTCCTTTAGCCCATCATTTCACTTGGATTGATGGTTTGCTGTGATAGGCAGACCAGTAACCTTACATTTACATGTGATGGTAGGAAGAAGAAACCAGCCTCTCTTTTGACTGAATTCCACAACTCCACTTCCTAAACAGTTTATTTTGCATATTACATCTTCCTACCTTCTTCTATGTTATTGAGGTGGGGACACTCACCATCCACTCACTCAGTGTGCTGCTTTGGGTGTCTGCCCATTCCTTTCTTCCTTCCTTCCTCTTCTGTCTTTCTTTCCCTTCATTCTTTCCTTTTCCTTCTGCCTATGGGTGACTCTGCATTGAGTGACAAGCCAAGTGGTTTCTTCTGCACAAGGAAGCCATATACATTACCCTCGCATCCAACACGCGTTAGTCCAGCACGATTCACGTCCAGCACAGAGAGCAAATAATTAGTATTATTTAATATGATTTAATTACTGCAACACGAGTGTGTTAGCATAACACACACAGAGCTCCGAGAAGTGGGCGAAATCCGCAGAGTTCACCTCTAGCACGATCACCCCCGGTCCAACTCGGTCATACTGGACATTCCCATGATGATGATAGCCAATGAAAGCTTCTGATCAAGTAGCCTTCCCCGCCCGCTATTGTGACGTGATCGTGATGCTGCCCAATTAAAAACGCTTCTGCTGTCACGTGATGTTTTGTTTAAATTTCTCCCGCCACAGCGCCACTCAGTCGCATAATTCGCATTGGAAGGTGCTTTTTTCTTGCTGCATTTTCTGCCCTAGTTACTGCATTTTACCCTGCTCACGATACCTAGGAAGCCTTCTGAGAACCCCAAGAAGCGTCGGCACCTCCCTCAGGCCACCAAGCTAGAAAGCTTCGAGAGGAAGAAGAAAGGGGAGAGGAAAGTTGACATTGCCAAGGCCTACGACATGAATGAAGCCAACGTGAGGACCATAATAAAAAACCAAGACAAGATCCTGGCAGCCGAAGGCTATCACATGGGACTTCATACCAGGTTTGTTGAGGATACGATGGTAAATCGGAACGGTAATGTGGTAAAATTGCCAACGATACCACGGGCATTTGGAATTCATCTGGATGGATTCCTGCCGAGGATACGACGGGCAAAACAGTGTGACCAAAACCCAGGCGACTCGACAGAGAATGTATCGTACTACAGCACTGAACATTTAGCCTGACACTGAGTACATATTAATATTTTAGAATAAATATCAATCATTTTGAAACCCTTCTCATCGGCGTGTGTACCAGTTTATAAACAAAGTTGCTTCTCCTTATTCTCTACCGAGTCAGCGACAGCGATCACTTTCCACAGTCACGAGACAGGGCTCTGGCAACATTGTGAGAAGCATGCCCTTTGCTGAGTATTACAGAGTGCTAGGACAGGCAGAAGCAGGACCTTCCATGGCTGTGGACGAAGATAGTGATTCTGAGTGTGATTTCGAAGGATTTATGAGGGAGGTTGAGGAGGAGCAACAGCCATTACCCGCTAGTGACGCCAGCAGCCATCCTCCGGGGACCCAGTAGGACTACCTACAGCCTTGGATACCACCTTCCATTCCCAGCAAGCCCACCAACACTATCCTAAAAGGTTAGTTATCATTCATAGCACAGTACCATTTATTATAATTACAATAGTACCAATATATGTATAGGTATATGGTAGGTATTTAGGGTGACTTTTCCTTGGGTTGCTGACATAATTCATTTTTCCCCATAAGCTCTATTGTTTGTCCAACACATTTTTGGTCCAACACGTGACCCATGCATGACAATATTACCGTGTTGGACGTGAGGGTACTGTACAACACTGGGTGCTAGCCATATAACCAAATTATGGCACCTGGTGGTGGGTAATTAAGGCATTCCATCGGATTGAGCCTGCGTAGATTTATATCCAAGGGTTGGTTGTTTTTATTGTTCATGTAATGCCACATAGGGATGAGTGAGGCTAGTCAGTTTCATCTTAAATGTCAGGACCAACTTGCCTAGCCCTGGACTCCTACACTTCTCATGGGGCAGCATAGGATTGGATGATGGAAGGATGGAATGGATGTAAAACTGGAATAATCATCAAACAGCTACTCTTCCAAACACCTTTCTGTTTTATGTACTATATTACATGCATTTTACATACCACACAGCAAAGGCATGCAGCCAGAAAACTTTGCCCTCACTACCTAGTGGCAGACTTGAGGGGAGGCATATGCTCCATCGGCGTGGCTTTAGGGCCAGGATGGGATGGGGCTCAGACCTGTGCCAGAGGGCATAAATGAAAGGATTATAGCACTGAAAATATTGTTTGGAAAATTCCTGGTTATAATAATATTGGCATATACTCCACAGCTTGGCTTGGAAGATGATGAGAAGGACAGATTCTAGGATGATTTTGTTTGTGTGGTTGGTGGTATGGGGGATATAATGAAATTGCAGTTTGGGGTGAGTTTAAAAGGTCATGTTGGTGCAGCAGTTCAGGGATATAAAGGGTTGCATGTATGGGACAAGGAATGCAAAAGGGGAGAGGATACTGGAGGTCGGAGAGGCTGTGAACATGATAGTTTGCAACAATTTGTAGGAAAAGAGTAAGCTGACTGTGTATGAGTCTGGGGGTAATAGTAGCCAGATTGACTTTCCTGATTAGCAGGAGTGTTAGGAGGTTGTGTAAGTTCTTGAGAGTGATGAGTGTGTGCAATAGCACAATTTACTGATATGTGACATGGTACTAAAGAAGTGGATAGTGAAGAAGGACCTGTGCACCAAGGAGAAAAATGTGGAAATTGAAAAACCAAACAGTTCGGGATGCCTTCTACAGTGAGATGAGGAAAGTGGTGGCCGAACAGGGAGCTGTAAACAGAAATGTCAATGAGCAGTGCAGAGATCTCAAGAACAATCTCTTGTGTTAATGGTTCAGTGTGTCGATGGACAAGGGGCCCATCAAGACATAATGTAACATGGTGGTGGAGTGAGGGTGTAGGAGCCACCCTTATGTAGAAAAGAAGACTTTTCCAGGAATGGAAAAGGGGTAACAGAGGAAAATACCTGATGGCCAAGTGCAGGGACAAAAAGGATGTATACAGGACAAAACTCATAGTGTGTGACTTCAGGATAAGGGACTGAATAGGGAGGCTGCCAGAGATTGAACAGCATGGAGAGCTGCCATGAGGTGACCAAGGCCAATGCATGCAAGCATGTTGGAGTCTTTATAAATGATATGATATGATATGACGATCAGGAAGACTCCATGGATAGAGGGAGTTGAGAGGATTTTTAAGCTTTTCCTTTGCATTTATTGCATTAATAGTACTGTATTATATTATTTTCTTCCTCTTTTTCCAGGATGAATATGAGTGTATTTGAGTCATTCCGGAAGGTTGACATTTATGCACTTGGGCTAGTGCTGTGGGAGGTGTGCCGTCGATGTGTGTCCAACGGTTTAGTGGATGAGTACACCCCACCTTTCCATGATGTAGTGCCGAATGACCCCAGCTTTGACGACATGAAGAAAGTGGTATGCGTGGACCAGTATCGGCCCATGATCCCTAATCGCTGGACCAGTGATCCGGTCAGTTCAGTATTACATAGTATATTTAGTACTGGTGCTTTCCTGCAAAAATTTGTGGGACTATTTTGCAGTTTAGACCTGTGATTATTTTATTTTAGATATATCTAATAATTGTGTATCAGGAACACATAATGGTAATTTACAATTATAAATATGTGAAATTATTCTGCTGAATGCATTAATAGTCTCTTTCCAGTTCAGAATGTCAACTTTTTAAAAAGAACAAAATACAGTAAAAGTCCTATTATTCGGCAGCTGAGTGTTCGGTAGATCCGACATTTCGGCAGTTTTGAGAAATAGTCCCATTTACGAAAATCATTGATTGTTCAGCAGATGTCCGGAATCATCTCGGCAGTCTAGGAAGTGTTATCTGTGGCTTGTAGGCCTAATGTTTCATTACACTTCTGTATGTTCACTAATTTCTATATTTTTATTCAGATTCAGGTATAGTAATGTAGTGATTACAATATTGCACAGTATCATACACTACAGTAACCACCCCCACCAAATTAGCGAGGGTTACGTTCCAAGCCCCCACGCTAATTCTTGAAATTCTTTAGTTCTTGATGCCTTCCTGAAAATGACACTTACCGGTAATTGAGTAGCCCATGAACCACTGACACTGTAATGCATTACCCATAAATAAATGTTGCTTGTTAAATCAGTTTCCCCGTTGTTTTTAGCTGTACCGCTGTGACAGCTCTAGTATTTTTATTCCTTAGCATAATGGTGGAAGCAACGTTGGGTCTGGTTAGTACTTGGATGGGTGACCGCCTGGGAACACCAGATGCTGTTGGCATAACGTTCTCCCTACGTGTCGAGTGGGGTTGGTGGAGGATTAGTGCCCCTCCCTGTAAAACAATTAACTCTAAGCCCTAGGCCACCCCGTTTGGGATACATGGCGTCTGGCAATGAATGAATGAATGAATAATGGTGGAAGGGACTGTCTTGTTTAACTGAACCTAACCTAACCGAGTTTAACTGTACCTAATAATTTAACCAAACCTATCCTAACCTAAAGTCAGAAAAACACTTAAAAATAAACTGGAGGAATATGAATTGCTAAGGTCTCTCTGATGAAAGTTAAACATACATTTGGTGCTCATTCTTTTGTTTGTTTTTGTGCTTAACATGAAAGAGAGAGCATTGATGCAAACAGTAATATATCCCATTAACCCCTTAATAACCTCCGGCACTGAACAACCTTATACAGTACCGATGTCAGTGATGTTAAGTTAGTGCGAGCTATAAAGAAAACTGAACAATTATGGGGAGGGAACGAAGGTCACTGGTATGTTTACATGACTACGCTACGATTCCAAGCAGTTAGGCGGTCGGTTAATCTCAGATGTTTTCGCCTATTTGGTAAATACACTGTAACTTTATCAATTTTTCCGTGACTCATAGCGAATCATAGCATGGGTTTAAGAAGCTAAATAACACATTGCTAGGTGAGCCAGACGATTATCTTCACATCTTTAAGAAAAATAAATTGGTTTCAGAAGAATGGAAGAACTTTACTCTACGTACTCAGAGAGAGATTTAATTTCTTCCATTTTCTTATAAGATGTGAAGATAATCGTCTGGCGCACCTAGAAATGTGTTATTTAGCTTCCTAAACCCATGCTATGATTCGCTGTGACTGACTGGAGAATTGATAAAGTTACGGTGCATTTACCAAATGGGCGAAAACATCTGAGATTAACTGACCCCCTGACTGCTTGGAATCGTAGCATAAAGTCGTGTAAACATACCAGTGACCTTCGTTCCATTTCCAAAATTGTTCACAGTTTTTCCATAGTTCACTAACTCGACATCGGTACTGTAAAGGGTTGTTCAATTTCGGAGGTTATTAAGGGGTTCATGGAATACTTTACTGTTTCCATCAGTACTCTCCTTTCACATGTAAACAAAAAAACGAACAAAAGAGTGAGTGCTAAATGTAAGTAATAACTTTCATCAGAAAGACCTTACCAATTCAGATCCCTTTACTTTATTTTATGCAATTTTCCGACCATTTTATTTTGTTTGGAAAAAGTACTGTATACAGTACTCACTCCAAACATATTTGTAATAATATAAGTAGTGATGAATTCACCAATACAAGTGATGTACTGAGCTGGTAGGTAATATTCCGTATCATTTTGGCCATTCAGGAAGTGTTATCTGACATGTAGGCCTACTGTGTCATTACCCTTGTATATGTTTGCTGATGATACAGTGCTGTTGAGTGAAGATGAATGGGAGTTGCAAGGTTTGGTGAATGAATTTGGGACAGTGTGTAGGAGGAGGAATCTGAAAGTTAATGTAAACAAAAGTAAAGTTATGGTGTTTGAGAGGAATGAAGTCACAGATTGTGCAGTGAGGTTGGATGGTGAGGATATGGAGAATGTGAGTGCATTCAAGTACTTGGGTAGTGTGATGAGTAAGGATGGAACTTTGGGGGATGAAGTGCGTGAAAGGGTACAGCAGGGAAGGAAGGTTGTTGGTACACTGAGAGCAGTGATGAGAAATAGGGAGGTGAGTATGGAAGTTAAGAAGTCACTGCATGATAGTATTGTGATCCCTACCCTGACGTATGGAAGCGAGGCATGGACCTTACAAGAGGGGAACAAGTCAAGAGTGAGAGCAGTGGAAATGAGTTACTTGAGAGGAGCATGTGGAGTGACGTGGAGGGACAGGTTGACGAATGAAGAAGTGAAGGAACGCTGTGGGGTGGATGTGGATGTGGTTGAGAAGATTAGGAGAAATACACTGAGGTGGTTTGGACATGTGGAGAGAATGGAGAATGAAAGACTTACTAAGAGGGTGTATGTGGGTGAGGTGGGAGGAGGGAGAGGGAGAGGTAGACCAAGGATGAGGTGGAGGGATGGAGTTGAGAGGTATATGAGGGAGGGGGGGGTGAGTTGGGGGGAGGGTAGTCAAATGGTGGGTGACAGAGCGACTTGGAGGCGTTTTGTCTGCGGCCACCCTTTGCGGGATTAGGGCGTCGGGCTATAGATAGATAGATAGATAGATAGATATTTCAGATTCAGGTATAGCAGTGTATTGATTACAGTATTGTACAGTATACAGTACTCTCTCCAAACACAGTTGTAATACTGTACCATAAGTGGTGATGACAGTGTTCACCAGTATATTTAAGGTACTGAGTGGGTAGGTTTTTGATTATTCGGCAAATCTAATTTCTCGGCATCATCCTGGTCCCATAGATGCCGAATAATGGGACTTGTACTGTATATGTTTTTTTTTTGAAGCTGTAAATTGTATGTTGTAGGTAGAAAGCCAGTTTTAGACAGAAGGGTTCTAATTATGCATACAAGGGGTAAACAGGGGTTACTTATTTCTCTTGTTAACGGGTTCCTGTTAGTCTGGTATATGAGAAAGATATGAAGTTTACATTGTTGTAGTATACCATGAATATATACTGTAATGGGTGGTGGGAAATGAACACCATAGAAAGTGGGCTGCAAGTTAACAAGGGTCAAGAATCATTGCCATTTAAAATGCCTGGGTTGTGCCAGCAGATAGTTGGAAACCTTTCCCTCAGGAGGCTGTATGTTCACTCATGTTGAGTGAAAAATGGGCTTTTGAACTAACAAAAATCTGTTATATTTACAGCATACTCCCGATTATCCAGGACTGCATTATCAGGCATACGACATTATCTGGCATAGCCAGTGGCTGAATTAAAATGGTATCCAGCAGTAAGCATAAAACCTTTGACATTATCTGGCATGAAGGACCCTTTTTTCTGGCTAAAAGTACATTATTTTCCAGCATGAGACAGTTGTTATCAGCAAACATTGAGCCATAATCACAAAAAAAGAAATCAGAGAAGGAAATATTTGTACGCAAAATGAATGGAGTTATTCTGTACTGTGATATGAAAGTGGTGGAGTGTTCAGGGAGGGAGGGAAGGAGGGTTGATGGTTGGTGGGCCTGGCAGCTGACAGGGTCTTGGTGATGGGTAGGAAAGAATGATAAGGCGGTAGGGAATAGAAGAGTTTTTATTGACTAAGGCAGGGGAAGGAGAGTTCTAATGCAGAGTTTTCATTGGCTGGCAGCAGGTAGGTGGATGTTCTCTCACTCTCCAGTATATTTCTCCGCAGCTATGGTGCCAATATACAAACGAGCTTACATTGCACTCTATGTCACTCCCAAAACATCATTATTGTAATGGCATGGTATGGACATCAGTTATGCTACTTCAGTACTGTATAATGCAAGACATGTGTTTGGTAAGGGTTTTACAATGCGTGTGTTTATACAGTACTGCTGGGTGAAAGGAAATGGGTCTCTTGGCTAGGGAGACCTTGATATAATCCCCATCATCAACATGAAATTGCTTCTGTACATAAAATTACAGTGTACTTAACAGTACATTACAATATTTATCATTAGGAATGTCTATTAGCTGTTTATTTTTTTTTTTTTTTTTTTTTTTTTTTGAGGGGTTAGACAGTGAATAAGTGTTATAGGGTTGGGGGTTAGGGGTCCCTAGGGGGGACTTTGCATAATCCGGCATTTTGACAGTATCCGGCAGGCTTTTGGGTCTGTTATGCCGAATAATCGAGAGTTAACTGTATTTATTTTTTGTTTATTTAATATCATGGACCATAATGTGGAATGTAGCACTAGATTTATAATTTTTGAAAGTTCATATTTGTTTAACCCCTTAACCGCGGGGCGTCACTTTCTTGACGTTCTGGCGCGATGGATCATACCGTGGGGCGTCACTTTTGTGATTCTGTGTTATTTTGAATTCTCCTGGGCTTACAAGTGGTGGCTTGTATCATCTATCAGTACTGCCAATGTCCAACACTAGTCACCACTCCTAATCTCATCTGTACTCCCATGCATTTTGACAATTTAGCCATTTTTCCCCGTTCTTGACTCCCCTCCCTACCTCTCCTCCATTACCCTCTCCTCTTGCCTGCCCGGCCGCGCTGCGCTAAGCAAATCTTCCCCGGAATTTTCCACTGATTTCATCCATTGAATTAAGCCCTATGCCCTATTCTTATACAAAATAATATACTGTATACCAAAAAAAAAATAAGGTAACAGATAGAGCCGTACACCTGGAATTGGCTAATTATCACCTGACAACACCTCACATGCACTCGTTCGCCAATTTCCCCCGGTAATTTCCCCTTGAAATATGCCGTATAATGTATTCTCGTAATAAAGATATATACAGTAATCCCTCGCTATCCGATGCACTCTGTATGTGATATTTCGCGTATACGATCAATCTTCTTTAGTACCCTTGGCTCTCTAAATGATTGTTCCGGCTCATACTTACGATCGCACAAGCGCGGTCGGTCCAGTGTTCCTCAGCACAAGTCGATAGGCATTTGTTTGGACTACAAGTAGCGAATTGGGCTACTTTTGGAAGCCCTGCACTACTAAATTTTTAATTTAGCTACTTGCAACTTTTTGGGCTACTTTAAAAGTAAGTTAGGCCAACTTGGGCTACCAATGAGATGAAAGTCAAAGGTTGAGTAGTGATTATGTATCATTGAAAATATAGCCTAATATAATTACCTTTTGAAGACACAAAAAGATAATGAATTATAATTTATCATATCATCCCTCTTTAAATTTCTCACACTAATGCAGTAAGTAAGGAGTAACTTTAGGCTTACATCACTTCGAACAAGCTTACAGGAGCATTAATGGAGCAGCATTCAACTGGTAAGTTGTGCAGTTAAATTACTTGCGTCTGTATGTATATACTCGTGGAGAGAGAGAGAGATACTGTAGATAGATATATTGATAGATGTATATATACTGTACATAATTATGTTGGGCTACTTTATACCGAAATTTTCTACTTTTGAGGCCTGTTACCCCTACTTTTGGTCACAAAAATCTGGCAACCCTGGCTCAGCCTAGTCTTTCCCGCACTCCCGTTTGGTTCACTAGCTTTGTATTCCTGTGCATTAGCGACGTGATTTTCACTATTATTTCTTTCCTAACCTCAAGTACAAGTTCTGTGATGTCTTCCAAGCGGCCTGCAAACTCTAGTGCCTCTGATCTCAAGTCTAAGAGATCCAGGAAGAGCTTAAATTTGGAGTCCAAGCCCAACATCATTAGGCATCATGAGGGAAGTGAGGGAGTAAACTCCATTGCTCACACCCTTGGTCTGGCCCAGTCTGTGGTATCAGCAGTGATTAAGAAAGCTGCCAACGTTAAGAAGGCTGGTGAAACGAGCTTGTCAAACCTTCCATCGATTGTTTAGTGTTTTGGGTGAAGAGGGAGTGAGGAGCGAGTGTTTACGGTGCTGGGACGAGTTTGTGTGACACGTAAGTTTTATAAGTCAGTGTTTATGAAAATGTTTCAAATTCTAAATTGGATGTGTTTTTCATTGCTTTGCGATTGTTATCATTAAAGTATTGCACATAAAACATCTTTTATTTATAGCCTCCCTTGTCATACCTTTCGTCGATTGTTTAATGTTTTGGGTGAAGAGGGAGTGAGGAACGAGAGTTTACGATGCCGTGACGAGTTTGTGACATGTAAGTTTTATAAGTCAGTGTTTATGAAAATGTTTCAGATTCTAAGTTGGATCTGTGTTTTTCATTGCTTTGCAATTGTTATCATTAGAGCACATAAAACATCTTTTATTTATAGCTTCCTTAGTCAAACCTTCCATCGATTGTTTAGTGTTTTGGGTGAAGAGGGAGTGAGGAACGAGTGTTTACAATGCTGGGACGAGTTTGTGTGACACGTAAGTACAGCACATAAAACATCTTTTATTTATAAAATGTATGGTACAGTATAGCTTAAGGGCACATAAATATGAGTCTGGGAACGCATCCCTATTTTTCCCATTAAACCATAAGTTCAGTATATGATTGCTCGATTTACAATTCCCTATTCAGGAACGTAACCCAATCAGATAGCGAGGGAGACCTGTATATGAAAGGAAGGGAGAAGCGTAAGTCATATTTACATTCACCTGGAACTACCTATTTTTTTTATGTATTGTCAAGATTTCCTACCAATCATTTCATAGCATGTAAATTATCAGCTGTCACCCTATTGACCTTGTCAACCCTTGCCTTCCCATATACGCTGCGGGAATCAGTTCCTTGTTGTCGTCTGAGGTGAAACCATGTCACACTCGCGCCTCGCCATTTCCACCGCCTCTGCGCCCATTGCAAAGGGCCCTGTGACCTCTACCCTTAGAAAAACTCATGTGGGAAGCCGTGAAGGACTTAGTGACTCAGCAGTGGAACATGAACTGGCAGAATTGTCAATGATAATGATGGATAGTGACTTTGATCTTTCGGGTGAATCGTGTGATGAGCCTGGGGAGGAAATCGTGACAGAAACTCCTAGTATGAGTGCTTCAGTGTCCCAAGTTATCCCTAGCTCCAGGGGAAAGGAGCCCTTAGTGCAGCAAGGGAAGGAATTTGGGAAGTGAGTGAAAAGGCGGTGGGTTAGCCCCGGAACAATGGCCCCGCGTGACCCAGCCCGCCATGAGTCCCGAGGTGAATCACCTCCCTGCTCCCCCAGCCCCACTTCACTAATTTCTTCCTTAGTGGAATTTTCTCCTGAGTCTTCGTCGTCGGAGTCTCCACCAGCAACTACAGTGAAGGCAGGCCATAGGGGACGAGGTAAATCCTTGACTCGTAAAAGTAGAGTAGCGACTAGAGTAAGGGCTGCTAGTGCTACACGGCAACCTAGGGTCAGTGAGAGTGACCTTGAAACAGCCCAGTCTGCCTCACCCACCCTACACCGCCACGTCAGGGAATCCTGGACGCCTTCGAGTGGATGGAAGGTTCCGATTTCATCCCTGAACATCTCCATTTTGATGAGAATTCCTCAGGGATACAGCCTGCCTTCACTCTTGACGAGGATGCTGAGTGTGTGGACTTCCTTTTGACCTTCCTTGATGACGAAGTCATGCAGCACATATGTGATGAGACTAACAGGTACAAATCACAATGTGCTGCAAGTGGTGCAGGTGCAGCGAAGATGCAACAGTGGACCATGCTGGGAATGCAGGAGCTGTATGTGTTCTTTGCCCCCATGCTTCTCATGCCACACTCAAAGAAGCATGAGCTGGAAGAATACTGGTCAATGGACCCTTTACTACCCTCACCCACCTTCAATAAGTACAGGTAAGCCCTTAATTCTCGCGAGGGTTACGTTCCCAGACCCTTTGCATATGTGGTAAATTCGCGTATATGTTCTGCCCATGTGTGCCCATAATTACGCATGTGTAGTATATTACATCTGAATAATACTGTTTATGTACTACATACACCTCATAAACTATCATAAAGTATGAAAAACAACAAATACGTAAGAAACTTAGCACTGAAAGCTGACAGGCACAGGCATAGGTGGAGACTCTTCAGCAGTCTGGTGCCCTAGCCCTCACTGCCTCCTGTATGCTACATTCTGCCTGTGAACAGTTGACTCATTCACCCCAAACATATGGTTCCGAGACAGTTCACAGGCATAGGTGGAGACACTTTAGCACAGTCTGGTGCACTAGCCCTCACTGCCTCCCGTATGCTACGTTCTGCTTTCTTTATTGTATGAACAGTTGACTTACCCCAAACATACGGTTCTGAGACAATTCACCGTCAAGTCAATTCACCGTCAAAACATGGACAATTCCCCGTCATTCTATAAATATACTTATTATTGATTAATTAATACTTTAATAACTAATTTCCAGAGGGATTTTATAACTCATATAAGTAAAAAACTAGTGTACTGTACTTGCTAAATAAACTGGTATGTAAATAAATGACGGGGAATCGTCCTGACGGCAAATTGTCGCCGACATTCCTTCCCTAAGTTTGTCCAACACTTTAACTTTCTCTGTCAGTGACATCACTTTATGAGTCCATTTTGGTGTGTTACCACATGCATCACTAGAACTACACTTAGGCCCCATGGTGGCAAACAAGGCAAGCAATCACTGGAAGGCAGAAAAATAAGCCACAAATAAAGATTCACGAGTCACGCATGGTTCGACCGTCGGCTTCAAACTGACTGTGTGGTGCGTGGTAGACCGACCTCTCACACACACACACACACACACACACACACACACACACACATATATGTTTGCACACAGGCAGCAGGTAGGCGTTTTTATATTTTATTTATTTTGCCAGTACAGGTAAGCCCTTAATTCACACGAGGGTTAGGTTCCCAGACCCTTTGCGTATGTGGTAAATTCTTGTATATGTTCTGCCCTTGTGTGCACATAATTACACGTCTATACGTATATTACATCTAAATAATACTGTTTATGCACTACATACACCTTATAAACTAGCATAAAATATTAAAAACAACAAAAATGTAACAAATTTAAAACTGAAACCTGACAAGCACAGGTGCAGGTGGAGACACTTCAGCAGTCTGGTGCACTAGCCCTCGCTGCCTCCCGTATGCTACATTCTGCCTTCTTTATTGTATGAACAGTTGACTCATTCACCCCAAACATGCAGTTACAAGACAATTCACAGGCGTAGGTGGAGACACTTTAGCAGTCTGGTGCACTAGCCCTCACTGTCTCCCGTATGCTACGCTCTCCTTCTTTATTGTATGAACAGTTGACTCACCCCAAACATACAGTTCTGAGACAAGTCACCATCAAGTCAATTCACTGTCAAAACAGGGACAATTCCCCGTCATTCTATTAATATACTTATTATTGATTAATTAATACTTTAATAACTAATTTTCAGAGGGATTTTATAACTCATATAAGTAAAAAACTAGTGTACTGTACTTGCTAAATAAACTGGTATGTAAATAAATGACGGGGAATCGTCCTGACGGAGAATTGTCGCCGACATTCCTCCCTGAAGTCTGTCCAATACTTTAACTTTCTCTGTCAGCAACATCACTTTACAAGTCAGTTTTGGTGTGTTACCACATGCATCACTAGCACTACGCTTATGCCTCATGTTGACAGACAAGGCAAGCAATTACTGGAAGGCAGAAAAATAAGCCACAAATAACGATTTGCAAGTCATGCATGGTTCGACCGTTGGATTCAAACTGACTGTGTGGTGCATGGTAGACCGATCTCCCAGGCTCCCACACACACATACATATATGCATGCACACGGGCAGCAGGTAGGCATTTTTTATATTTTATTTATTTTTCTTGTATATTGAAATTACTTATTTGAATACTATAATTTTGTTTTAATTATTGTACGAAAAATTCATGGATAACCGAAATCGTGTGAAAAAAGTTCGCGTGAATTAAGGGATAACCTTATATTAAAATTATTTATTTGAATACTATAATATTGTTTTAGTTATTGTATGAAAAATTTGTGGATAACTGAAATCGTGTGAAAAAAGTTTGCGTGAATTAAGGGCTTACCTGTACATGGCCAGAGATCGCTTCCAGAACATCATGGGAAACCTGCACTTTGCCAACAACGATGTACCTTCCCAAACCGACCCACTCTGGAAGATCCGGGAGATTCTGAGCAAAATGAAGGATAAGTTCATGTCATTCTTCCGCCTCTTTCAGAAGGTTGTCATAGATGAATCCTTGGTTTTGTTCAGAGGACGTCTTAGGTTAGTATAGTACATTCCAAGCAAACGCCATTGCTTTGGAATCAAGTTCTTTGTGCTGTGCAACTGTAAGACGGGGTACATCCTTGACTTCATCATCTATTCAGCCAGCACTGTCGATCTGGACAAAACACACCCCCTTGGCTTCTCAGGCTGTGTCGTGATAGTGCTGCTTGAAAGGTATTGTGGTGGGAATCATGTGCTGTATACTGACAACTATTATACAGCACCGAAACTTGCTAAATATCTTTCAGAGCACGGCATCGGCTCCTGTGGCACTGTGAAGAGCAATCGTGCCCACTTCCCCAAATTCCCAGAGGCAGGAACCTCGCAGCGAGGAGACGTGCACCTATGCAAGTCTGAGAAGATGCTGGCAATACGATGGCATGACAAGAGGGTCGTGCACATGCTCACCACCGAACACAAGGGGGAAATGAAAGACAGTGGGAAGGTCGACCGTAGGACAGGCGAACCTGTGAGGAAACCTGATGCTTTCATCGACTATAACATCAGCATATGGCTGGTGGACAAGTCTGACATGATGATTGGAGAGATTGACTGCCTCAGGAAGAATACTAGGTGGTACAGGAAAGTTTTTCTGCATCTCATTGACGTGACGATGCTGAACGCCTTCATCTTGTACAAGATGAGGGTAAAGCCACCCAAGCCCTTCTCCCTGAGGTTGTTCGCCAGGACTTGTGTTCAGCAGCTGCTTGAGAGATATGGTAGGGTGACAGCAGCAACTCCAAGGCGCCATGCTGTAAGACTTCCCGACAGACTTGAGCAGAGGGCGTACATGGATCGGCACAGACTGCTGCAAATGCCTTCCACAACCAAGAGGAAGGCTGCGATCCGCAGGTACCAGGTGTGTGCACATACCACCCGACGCACTCCTGAGCACAAACTCATCTCTTGGCAGTGTGCTGAGTGCCAGGTTCCCCTCTGCGTCACCTGCTCTTTTGATTACCACAGCCTGAAGCAGTTCTAAAATTGCAAGTGGAAAATGTAAATAATGTGTAAATAGCAAGTGAAAACAATGGATGTAAATATGATAGAACAGTGTATCCATCCATCCATCATCCAATCCTACATTGCCCCATGAGGAGCGTAGGAGCCCGGGGCTAGGCAGTTGGTCCTGGCATTTAAGATGAGAATGACCAGCCTCACTCATCCTTGAGTGGCATTACATGAGCAATCAACTCCAACCACCCCTTGGATATAAACCTTCACCGGCTCAATCCGATTGGAGGGCAGTAATTACCCACTAAACTACCAGGCACCAAAATTTGGCTATATGGTTACCACCCATCGTAGTAAATGGTTTCCTGGTGCACAGGAAACCATTTCGCTTGTCACTCAGTGTAGAGTCACCCACTGGATGAAGGAATGAAGGAAAGACAGAAGAGGGAGTGTAAAGTCACCCGTAGGCAGAAGGACAAGGAAAGAATGAAGGAAAGAAAGACAGAAGAGAATGGAAGGAAAGAAGGATGGAGAGGAAAGGGCAGACACCTGAGAGCAGCACTACATAATATAGTTTTATAAGTTACTGCAAATGACAGTGCATAACATTGTGTAAGTAAAATAGAAGTGTAAATATTGAAAATACAATAGAAAATGTAAATAGAAATGTAAATAATTAGTATTATAAGAATATGAGTACAAATACTTGAAGTTATGACAGTGAAAGTGAAACCTTGGCTCTCCACGTATTTTGCTGAAAGAGAAATTGAATGCCTACTGTGACAATAAACTATTATTACTAAAGGAAACTTATGGATTAAGACTGCATATATATATATATATATATATATATATATAAGTGTTATATGGACTTGGAGAAAGCTTATGACAGAATAGATAGGCAAGGTATGTGGAAGGTATTAAGAATATATGGGATAGAGGGGAAATTGTTGAGTGCTGTGAATAGTATGTACGAGGGAGCTAGGGTTACGGTGCGAGTGGATGGTGAGCTGAGTGAGTTCTTTGATCTCAGTGTTGGACTGAACAGGGTTGTATGATGTCTCCATGGCTGTTTAATATCTACATGGATGGGGTTGTAAAGAAGGTGCAGGGTAGGGCAGTGGATGTGGGGGTGGCTCTAATGAATGAGGGTGAGATTTGGAAGCTCCCGGTGTTGTTGTTTGCTGATGATACAGTACTGTTGAGTGAAGATGAATGGGAGTTGCAAGGTTTGGTGAATGAATTTGGGACAGTGTGTAGGAGGAGGAATCTGAAAGTTAATGTAAACAAAAGTAAAGTTATGGTGTTTGAGAGGAATGAAGTCACAGAGTGTGCAGTGAGGTTGGATGGTGAGGATATGGAGAATGTGAGTGCATTCAAGTACTTGGGTAGTGTGATGAGTAAGGATGGAACTTTGGGGGATGAAGTGCGTGAAAGGGTACAGCAGGGAAGGAAGGTTGTTGGTACACTGAGAGCAGTGATGAGAAATAGGGAGGTGAGTATGGAAGTTAAGAAGTCACTGCATGATAGTATTGTGATCCCTACCCTGACGTATGGAAGCGAGGCATGGACCTTGCAAGAGGGGAACAAGTCAAGAGTGAGAGCAGTGGAAATGAGTTACTTGAGAGGAGCATGTGGAGTGACGTGGAGGGACAGGTTGACGAATGAAGAAGTGAAGGAACGCTGTGGGGTGGATGTGGTTGAGAAGATTAGGAGAAATACACTGAGGTGGTTTGGACATGTGAAGAGAATGGAGAATGAAAGACTGACTAAGAGGGTGTATGTAGGTGAAGTGGAGGGAGGGAGAGGGAGAGGTAGACCGAGGATAAGGTGGAGGGATGGAGTTGAGAGGTATATGAGGGAGGGGGGGATGAGTTGGGGGGAGGGTAGTCAAATGGTGGGTGACAGAGCGACTTGGAGGCGTTTTGTCTGCGGCCACCCTTTGCGGGATTAGGGCGTCGGGCTATAGATAGATAGATAGTTATATAGTAATAGGAATATAAAGTGTGAGTGTTTTTTTTGAATAATAAATGACAGTACCAGTGGGGAACGAGCGCAAGTGGGAGGATCATGCGCGCTCGTAATTTTCATTGCTTTCACAGTGTTTTTTTTTTTGGAGTATGGATTCCAAACTATTTGAAAATCATAGAATAATGTTTCTAGTGATAACATCAGGCTGTGGTAATCATATTACGGGGTGTCGGGAAGTGTAAAGTGGAGACTTCGTTACCCAGCTTTAGAGGTCTCCACAAGTCCTACAGTACTCGACGAAGGCTCAACAAACATCCCAGGAGAAAGCTGAAGGTATGTGCCATATGCATATGTAATTATAATACTCTAGGACTAATAACTGATTTTTGGCAAATATTTGTAGCAAGTCTGTTGGAGCACGAATATCCTAGCGTGACACGCAAGTCGCGCCAAAACAACCCTGCGGTTTAGGGGTTAACGTCTGTCACATAAAGACTGATATATTCAGCATTTTATATACCAGTCTAGTACATTAATGTCTGATGTAGGGAACAGCCACTTTCCTGAGCATTTTAGTGATGCTGTAGTTCTTTCTTTTATGTATTCATACTATCGTTTCTAAATCCTACCCATCCCATTTCTTACTAAATATAAGGGATAGGGTGATGAGTATCATCATCATCACATAATTACTTGATTAATCAGAATAATCCAGATTTCTTTTCTCTCAGGTGTTGACGGGCATGTCTAAAATCATTCGGGAATGCTGGCATCAGAATCCTAATGTGCGGCTGACTGCTTTAAGGGTAAAAAAATCCCTTATGAAACTGGCCCAAGAGGAAAGTAAAAACAAGCTGGATCTAGAATACTAATGTGGTTTTGAACCTATCTTTGGGCCCCCACACTCCTGGTAGGATAGTACTGTAAAGGACTGGATTATGTATGAATGGAATATAAAGTGTAGAGGGATAGGCTGAGTGCCTTCTGGTTCCTCTTGTGATATTAATACTAGATAAGTGATCTTCATTTTTACTGTTATAGTTTTGTAAAATGTGTTTATGGCCCTCACTCACATCTTGTAAATATATGCTCTGCCATTTAATTGTTCTGTGTGTAAAGCTTAAGTTTCTGATGTGTCTTCATAGTTTTGGATAACAGGAGTTTAAAGGTAATGATTTATGTAAAGTAAATAAATATCAACAATCATGTTACAAACATGATAATACAGTAATAGTATTTTATATTTGAAAATAATGAAAATTACATTGTATTAGCAAAAAAATTATGAACACAATTAAAAAAATTGAAATTGTATCTTGAGAATAATGGATTGTCACTTGTGATTACAGAAGTTGGAATTCCTCAGTATTTATTTATGCATTGTGAACAGTTTTTCTCCCAGGTGCTGCTTTTAACAGCTGTAAGAGTTATAGTTTCAGTCCCTCATCCTGAGGCTGTCTTTCATAAGCAGAATAAAATTGTCTACTATTAGTCGGAATACCTGTGTTCATCACCTAAATGTCCAATCATATGCACACATTGTCCCATACTGTGGAACTACACACTCATCTCACCATTCACAATTCACTGAACTCTGTATCTTCCTCTTTTACAGTCCATATTTCACTGCCATAACTCTCTCTCTCTCTCTCTCTCTCTCACACACACACACACACACACACACGAACAGCCGGAGAGAGAGGACGTCCCAGGCATCGCTCCTGACCTTGACTGTTTAGGTACTTGATCGGTACGTTAAAGATGGCCGAAAATGTAAACAATGAGGGAATGGAATTTCAAGGATTTGATGCTAATACTAATGTCATGGACCTAGTGAAAACATTAATTATGAGGATTAGTGAACTCGAAAAAAAAGTAGAGAATCTAGTGATAAAGGATGTGTCAGGAAATACGGAAACCACCATACAGAGTCTAATCCAGTCCAACGAAACAGCCAATGAAGAGATAAAGAATTTGAAGAGGGAAAATGTTGAACTGAGGAGGAAACTTGAAGAGAGTACTAATAAAACGGAGAAGGTGAGTAATGTACTAGAAGAACACAAGGCAAAGTGGGCACACGTAGAGGAAGAACAGAAAGAAGTGGTCAGCTTAAGAGAGATCATCCAGGAAGAAAGGGAAATGAACAAGAAAGAAATGGAAGAAAATGTAGTGAAAATACTGAAGAAAAAAGAAAATAGTGAGAGAAACTGTAGAAAGGAACAGATGTGTGATAGTATTTGGAAACAGGGAAGAGGAAGAAAAGGTTAGGTTCGCAAGACTCGAGAGAGACACGAACATGGTGAGAGGAATATTAGGCAAGATTGACCCGAAGGAAACAAGTGGGTAAAAGAAATTGAGGAAGTAAGGAGGATAGGGCCTTATAAGAAAGGGGAAACAAGACCAATGAGAGTCAAGTTTACATCAGAAAGTGTAATAAATGAGATACTTAAAGTGACCTGGAAATTAAGCAAAGAGGCGGGGATGGAAAATATTATAATAAGAAAAGATCTGAATGAAGAAGAAAGAGAAGCTTTAAAATCATTAAAGGAAGAAGTAAAGGAAAAAAATGATAAGAGGACAGAGGAAGAACGTAATACTTTTTTTGGAGAGTATTGGATATGAAAGTAAGGAAATGGTATTTAAGGAAATAGAAGTGAAGGAAATTAGGGGGATGGTTGTGAAAGATCAGAAGTTGAGGAAGTGGTACGGACAGAGAGTAGGAGAGAAGAGGGTATTAATAATGTCAAAAATAATTTGAAGGTGATATATACTAATGTTGATGGTTTCATATCGACAAGGATCGAAATTAATGATTTCTTGAGAGAACATGAACCTGATGTCATGTGCTTTGTAGAGACCAAATTAAGAGAAGATATTGATGTTCATTTGGGAGATGGTAAATACAAACTGTGGAGAAAAGACAGAAAAGAAAAAAAGGGAGGAGGAGTGATGATAGCAGTGAAGAACAACATAAATGTAGATACTGTGGAAATGGGAGAAGGCAGGGCTGAAGTGATATATATGAAATTAGAAACTGGAGAGAATGTTAAGAGAGATATGGCGGTAGTGTATGTTCCCCAAAGACGAGAGCATGGAAGGATGGCAGATACCATGAGATGTTGTCAGATATGGCTAGCTACTTGCAAAAAATAATTGAGAAAAGCAATAATATAATTTTGGTGGGTGACTTTAATTGTAAAGAGGTGAACTGGGAGGAATGGTACTGGAGGCGGTGAGGATTCGTGGGGTACTATGTTATTAAATATAATAATGAATAATGTGATGACGCAGTGGGTCAAAGAAGAGACACGGTTTCGAGGTGAGGACACACCAGCAAGGTTAGATTTACTGTTCACCAAAGAACCTGATGTAATAGAATCATTGGAATATCTCTGTCCTTTGGGAAAAAGTGATCACGTGGTCATTGAGTTCCAGATGCTAATAGGAAACGTCGAGCCAAGAGACGAGCTTCATAGACAGGGAAGATACAACTTTGGCAAAGCAAATTTTACAGGATTGAGAAACTTTTTTGAAAATGCGGATTGGAGAAAATTCAGAGAAACAAGAGAGATACAGAGGAAGTGGGATATCTTTCTAGACCTCTATAATTTGGGAGTGGAAAAATTTGTACCAAGAGTAAGAGGGAAAGAAAACAGGAAAAAGGAGTGGTTTAATAGAAGGTGTATGATAGCCAAAAAAGAGAGAGATAAGGCGTGGAACAATTGGAGAAGAGAGGTAACGACAGAACAAAGGAAGAATATAAAAGAACAAGAAAACGAATACACAAGAATACGTAGGGAAGAAGAAAGGAATTTTGAAAAAGGTATAATTGACAAATGCAAGGATGAACCCAAACTGTTTTATAGATTTGTTAATGGCAAACTGAAACAAAAGGAAGGAATCACCAAGCTGAAAGTAGATGGAGAGGTCTTTAATGATGCGGCAATGCAAGCAGAAATAATGAACAAACGTTTCCAGTCAGTTTTCACTAAAGAAAAGGAGCTTGTGGAAGGGGAGGGAGTGATTAGAAATGTTCCGGTGATGAAAGATATAAAAGTGGAGGTGCAGGAAGTGTATAAATTACTGGAAACTCAAGATGTAAGGAAAGCCCCAGGACCTGATGGAATTTCTAATTGGGTACTGAAGGAATGCAGAGAACAACTGGCGGATAAAATTCACAGTTTAATTGTATGCTCACTGGAAGAGGGGAAAGTGCCAAAAAGAATGGAAGAGGGCAAATGTGGTACCAATTTACAAGGGAGGAAACAAGGAAGAACCCCTGAATTATAGACCAGTGTCTCTAACCAGCATGGTCGCAAAATTGTGTGAGAGAATCCTGAAAGACAGATGGATAAAATATCTGGAAGAGATGAATATTTTGGCTGAATGTCAGTTTGGATTCAGAAGTGGAAGGTCATGTGTTTCAAACTTGTTGAGCTTTTACTCAAGAGCGATTGATGTGGTACAGGAGAGAGATGGTTGGGTGGATTGTGTGTACTTAGACTTAGAGAAGGCCTTTGACAAGGTACCTCATAAAAGACTAATGTGGAAACTAGAATATATAGGAGGACTAAAGGGGAAACTTCTGGAATGGATGAGAGACTTTTTGAGAGACAGACAAATGAGGACAGTAATAAAGGAAAAGATGTCTGGATGGAGGGAAGTAACAAGTGGAGTCCCTCAAGGCTCAGTGTTGGCGCCAGTAATGTTCCTGATTTATGTAAATGATATGGTAGATGGAGTGAACAGTTATGCGAGTCTGTTTGCTGATGATGTAAAGATCTTGAGGAAGATAGAGGTTGAGGAGGATTGTAAAATACTGCAGGAGGATTTGGATAGGATACACAATTGGAGCCGGACGTGGGAAATGAAATTTAATGTAAAGAAATGTAAAATATTGGAAATGGGTAAAAGTACCAGGAGACCATCACTGAATTATTTTTTGGGTAATGAATTAATCACAAAAAGGAGAGAAGAGAAAGATTTGGGAGTGCTGGTCCAAGATAGTTTGTCACCAGAAAAGCACATTAACAAGATAGTTGGAGAGACTTATAAGCTCTTGACTAACATAAGAGTAGCATTTCATTATATGGATGAGGAAATGATGAAAAAATTGATAGTGGCCATGATCCGCCCCAGGTTAGAATATGCAACGGTAGTGTGGTCCCCACACAAAAAGAAAGATATAAACAAGATTGAGAGAATACAAAGAACAGCAACCAAGATGGTCCCCAGTCTGACAGACCTGTCATACAGAGAGAGGCTGGAAAAACTGGATTTGCCTTCGTTAGAGGAAAGGAGAAAGAGGGGAGACATGATTGCGGTGTTCAGGACCACGGTGGGAGTAGATAAAATTGACAAAGAAGATCTGTTTATATGGGATAAGAGAGCAACAAGAGGACATGGAATGAAATTGAAAAAGTCAAGCTGCTTGAAGGATATCAAGAAATATAGCTTTCCTTACAGAAGTATAGACTTATGGAATAGCCTGGACAAAGAGATCGTCCAGTCTAAAAACATAAACGAGTTTAAAGTTAAATTCGACTTATTGAGAAACAGCGACGGAAACCCACGAGCATAGTACATTCCGTGTATATCACAATTAGGTATATTCTTAAATATTTGGAACGACTTAGACAAAGAGGTGGTGCATGAGAAAAACATTCATGTGTGTAAAGGTAGACTTGATAAATGTGGATATGGAGACAGGACAACACGAGCATTGCTCAATTCCTGTATACTACAAATAGGTAAATACAAATAGGTAAATACACACACGAGGCACCGAGGGGAGCAGACGCACGTCGCCACCACTCCATACCTGGCCAACTTGGCCAGTGGCATTATCTAAATTTGTATCTATATATGAGTCAAGCTTTGTACCAGGTTAGACTAAATGGTGTTCTAATATAAAAAAGAAGAAGTTTTAAGTAAGAATTGTTCAAACAGTAAAGAAAACAAAGTAGTGCAAGAATGCGCACAATCAGCTGATCCTTTGTTTAGTCTACAACTGCCCCAGGGAATGTAAGTACTATATGTGCTTTTAGTACTGCAAAATGACCACATTAGTCAAGCAAATTTGGAAAAGAAAAGGGATAAAGGTAGAAAGCAGGATGCTGATTTCTACCAAGAACTGGTTGAAATGGAGACACAATAAACTGGTGGAACGAGTACACAGACTAGAGATGGCTTTTCAAAATGAGATTGATGAAATTAAAAAACAGATGCACTTGCAAAAGGAAGAAATAGAAAAATTAGGAAAGGAAGTCAACAAGAAAGACACAACCATAGATCAGCTGACAGGAGAATTGGGTTCACGTAGGAGAAAAATTAGTGAAATGGCAAGTACAGCAGTAAACCACGAGAGTATTATGGAAGAGTTCAAAAATGATTCAGAGACAGTTAGGCAAGTAAGCAGTCTGATAGATCAGAGCAGTGATATTGAGGAGAAGATAACACAGGTGAATGAAGCTGTGCAAAGCTACAAAAATTATGTGGAAACCACATATGCTGAAATGGTGAAAGTAAAGAAAGACTTAGGAACAAGGGTGGAAGAAAAAAGCATTAAAAAGGAAGTGAAAAGAATAATCCAAAACAATCCTAAATTAGTCAGAGATTCAGCAGACATCAGCAAATCTATAATAATCACTGGTATAGAAGAGGAAGAAGTAAGAAACAAGATCTCAAGAGACAAAAAGGAGATGGCAAATGTAATGAGCATATTCAAAGAAGTATTAGAGGAAATCTGTAGTAAAGACATAGAGGAACACAAAAGGTCAGGGAAATACGAGAGAAGCAAGACCCCTAAATGTAACCTTCCAGAGTGGAGGAGATAATAAAAAATGCAAAAAATCTTATGAAAAAAGATGAGTTCAAAAATGTATGGATAAAAAGATGCCTAACACAAGAGGAATTGGAATTATTGAAAGAGAAGAGGGAGGAAGCAAAAACAAAAAATGAGGGAAGATCAGAGGAGGAGAAGAATACATTCTTTTACAAGGTAATTGGATTCCAGGTACTAAAGTGGCACACAAACAGGAGGGAATAAAAAGGAGGAAGGTAGTAGAACCAAGTCATGACAAGTATATAAAGAAGATGATTAAGTTGATGTACTCAGATGTGGATGGAATGGTATCTAAATTATTAGAGATAAATGATTATATCAGAGAAAATGAACCACATATAATATGCCTAACTGAAACAAAATTAACACCAAGGATATCAAATGACATCCTAAACTTAGAGGAATACAATATATGGAGAAGAGATAGGAACTTAAAAAAAGGAGGAGGAATTATAATATTAACTAAGAAACATCTAAAAGTCAAAGAAATAGAACTAGATATACCCTCACAGGTAGAACTGATTGCATTAGAGATGAATACATCTGAAGGGAAAGTAATTGTAGCCAATTAATACATGCCACCTAGATCAAACACATGGCAAAGATGTGAATATGAGGACCTGGCGAGGAGTACAATTCAGAGTTTAAGTGCATTACTACATAAATGGAAGAGAAATTGGAAAGAAAAATACTAACTGGAGATTTTAATACAAATATAAATTGGAATACTCTCTAGATATAATAAGCCAAGAAAGCTGTTGGGACCAAAAGCTCCTGGATCTCGTGCAGGAGTTTTTCCTAATGCAACATGTAAGGGAAAGCACCAGAAAAAGAGGACTCAATGTACCCTCAGTGCTAGATCTTATATTTACAAGGCATGAAAACGATATTGACAATTTAATATATTACCCTCCATTCGGCAAAAGCGGCCATAGTACTAAATTGCAACTTCAGGATTGCATATGACATAGTTAACAGCAATTAAAGTTACATAAAGAGCCTAAACTATAAAAAAGGGAAATTATCATGACCTAAAAATGTACTTCTTAGAAATTGAATGGGAAAAGGAGCTTAGAGGAGAAGATTTAAATGCTACATATAAAAAATTCTGTGAACTTTATGAAATAGGAGTCCAGAAGTACATCCCACAGCACAAAGAAGCAGAAAAGAAAATAAAGAAATGGTTCAATACAGAATGTAAAAAATCAAAAGAAAAAAAGAGATTTGTTGTGGAATAGATACAGAAGGCACAACAATGAAAGGGCATATAACAACTATAAACAGGCAAGAAACGATTATACAGGAATAAGGAGGGAAGCTCAAAAACAGTTTGAGGAGGATTTCATAAATAAAAGCAGTGATCAGCCGAAGCTATTTTACAGCTACATCAGAAGCAAAACTAAAGTAAAAGATAAAATACAATCCATTACGTACGAGGGAATCACCTATACACAAGAGAAAGATATTTGTGAAGCACTAAATAAGAATTTCCAATCAGTTTTTACAGAAGAAAAAAATTTTGAGAGGGACTATGTAGAACATGCATGCCCACACATACTACCAGATATACAAATATCAGAAAAAGTAATACAGGAGGAGTTAAGTAAATTAGGCAAAGGAAAAGCAAATGGTCCTGATGAAATTTCATGTTGGGTGCTACATGAATGTGCTAAGGAGTTAAGTAAACCATCATCTATAATTTTCATGAAATCCTTGAGACAAGGTAAACTACCTGATATTTGGAAGAAAGCAAACGTTGTTCCCTTATTCAAGAAAGGGAATAAACAAAATCCACTCAACTACCGACCAATATCACTAACCAGTGTTAAACAAGGTATTAGAAAAGCTTATAAGAAAAGCTTGGGTATATCATCTAGAAGAACACAATATGATAACAGAAAGACAGTTTGGTTTCAGAAAAGGAAAATCATGTGTTACTAATCTGTTGAGCTACTATGACAGAGTAACAGACACATTACAGGAAAGAGAAGTATGGGTGGACAGTATCTATTTAGATTTCAAGAAAGCATTTGACAGAGTACCACACCAAAGACTTTTATGGAAACTGTACCATCAAGGAGGAATTCAAGGCAAACTGTATTGTTGGATGCAAGATTTTCTCATAAAAAGAGAAATGAGAACAGTACTAATGGGAAATTACTCATCATGGAGAGAAGCGACTAGTGGAGTTCCACTGGGCTCAGTGCGGGCACCAATCATGTTTTTAGTGTATATAAATGATATAAACAGTAACATTGGAAATGAAAGCTACCTAAATATGTTTGCAGATTATGCAATAATACAAAGGAGAATTACTAACACAGACTCTTGTAAAGAGCTACAAGAAGAATTAAATAAACTACATGAATGGAGTAATACATGGCAAATGGAATTCAATGTGGACAAGTGTCATGTAATCCCTATCTATCTATCTATTGCCAGATGCCTCAATCCCGTTCGGGGTGGCCACAAACAAATTGCCTCCACGTCGCCCTGTCCCCCGCCATTTCACTGCCCCGCTCCCAACTCACACACCACTCTCTCATATACCTCTCCACCCCATCCCTCCATCTCATCCTCGGCCTCCCCCTCCCTCTTTCCCCGTCCACCTCACTCACATACACTCTCTTCGTCAGTCTTTCACCCTCCATCCTCTCCACATGGCCAAACCACCTCAGTGTATTCCTCCTAAAGCTTCCTATCACATCCACATCTACACCACAATGCTTCTTTTTATCCTCATTTGTCAGCCTGTCTCTCCATGTGACTCCACAGGCTCCTCTTAAATAACTCATTTCCACTGCTCTCACTCTTGACTTGTGTCCTTCCAGCAACGTCCAAGCTTCACTTCCATACGTTAGAGTTGGTATCACAGTACTGTCATGTAGTAACTTTTTCACTTCCATGTTCACTTCCCTGCTTCTTATCACTCCTTTCAAGGAACCAGCAACCTTTCTTCCCTGCTGTACCCTTTCAAGCACTTCACCCTCCAAACCTCCATCCTTACTCATCACGCTACCCAAGTACTTAAACGTACTCACATTTTCCAATTCCTCACCATCCAACCTCGCTGTACATTCACTGACTTCACCTCTCTCAATGACCATCACTTTACTCTTCCTTACATTCACTTTTAGATTCCGTTTCTTACACACTCTTCCAAACTCATCCTCCAAGCCTTGCTGCTCTCCTTCGTCTTCACTCAACAACACAGTTTCATCTGCAAACAACAGTACAGGGAGTTTCTAAACACTACCCTCTCTCACCAGGGCCACTCCAACATCCACTACCCTACCTTGTACCTCTTTTATTACCCCATCCATGTACAGATTAAACAGCCATGGAGACATGACACATCCCTGTTTCAACCAAACCTTCAAAGAGAAAAATTCACTCAGTTCACCATCCACACGCAATGCAGCCATAGCACCATAATACTTACTCTTCACAGCATTCAACAACTTCCCATCTACTCCACATATTCTTAATACTTTCCACAATTCTTGTCTATCCACCCTGTCATATGCTTTCTCCAAATCCATGAAAGCCGCATACAACTTCATTCCCTTTTCTTGAAACTTTTCCACTAAAGATCTAAGAATGAATATCTGATCTACACAACCTCTTGCCTTCCTAAAGCCTCCCTGTTCTTCTCCAACTAATTCCTCTGTTCTTTCTCTAACTCTGTCAATAAGTATCCTACCATACACTTTTCCTATTATACTAAGAAGACAAATGCCCCTACGATTTCGACACACTTGTTTTTCCCGTTTTCCTTTGTACAAGGGACTAATTATACCTGACTTCCAATCCTCCGGGACACTACCTTCCTCCCAGGCCAATCTGCACATTTTCCACATCCATTGTACTACTATCTCTCCTCCATACTTCAGCATTTCACCACACCATCAATTCCTGGGGCTTTCCCCAATTTAACTTTCTTCACTGCTTCCACAACTTCTATCCTACTGATTTCTTCCCGTCTTCTCACCTCCCTCCTTCTCCCAGCCATTCCCCAGCCACTTATACTCGCATTACTTCCATCCTGTATGTACAACAATTCCTTAAAGTGTTCTCTCCCTTTGCTCACTTTTTCTCCCATCTCGACTAGTAATCTACCATTTTTATCTTTCACTCCTCTGCTAACTTCACTTCCACCCTGTCTTACTCTTTTCATCTCTTTCCAGAACATTTTTTTACAGTCCCTCCACTTACACTCAAGTTCCTTCGAAATTCCTCATCCGCTCTCTTCTTACTCTCTCTTACTAATCTTTTCACCTCTCTTTTTCTTTCTACATATAACTCTCTCTTCCGCCTCGCAACTTCTTCCACGCCCCTATTTCTCATCCATTCATTGTATGCTTTCTTCTTTTGTGCCACAGCCTGTCTCACCTCTTCATTGCACCACTCTGCTCCTTGCACACCCCTCCGTCTTCTGTTCATCCCACACACCACATCACATGCTGCACATATGTCTTCTGTAAATATCCTGTACACACCTTCTACGTCCCTCATCTGCTCCAATTCATATTTGCTCAATCGTTCCTCCACTTCTTTCTTATTCTCTGCATTTTTCTCATCCTCTTGTAACCTTTCCACTTTCCTTACAAATACTCCTTCTTCCCGTCCTTCCCTTCTTTTATTTCTCCATCCTAATTGGATCTTGATTCTGGCCACCACCAAGTAGTGGTCAGAAAGTCCACTCCCCCAACCTCTATAAACTCTTGCATCCATTACACATTTTTGCATCCTTTCATCCACACATACATAGTCAATCATTGCCTTCCTTTCATTCAGTTCACCACCCACCCTTCTCATCACTCGCCATGTATACCTGTGAATCATTTTGTGCGTGAAGAGGGTATTGGCTATCACCAACCCTCTCCCAGCACAAATGTCCACTAACGCACTGCCATTCTCATCTATCTCAGCAGGCACACCCCACTCACCAACTATGCCATCCACCTTTACATTGCCTACTTTTCCATTCATATCACCAATCACAAACACTCTCTCATTCCTTCCAAACTTTTCCATGCTCACTTCCATATTTGTCCAGAGCTCTTCTCTCACTCTGCTTGCATGATCTTGCATTGGTGCATACACACGCACAATCACCCAAATTTGTATTCCAACCTTCAATCTTACCCACACAATCCCTGACCCAAAATTAATCTATACTCTCTTGTGCTCGTCTTCCATCATGGGATTATAAGTTAGGAAATAAAACCCTACACACATCAGAAAGAGAGAAGGACCTAGGTGTGATTATCACTAACAAACTATCTCAGGCTGACCACATCAATGAGAAGGTATGGAACATGTATACACTGCTTGCAAATATGAGAAAAGCGTTCACATACATAAATGAAGACATGCTAAGAAAGATAATAACATCATTCATCAGACCAACCCTGGAGTATGCATCAGTAATCTGGAGTCCTCATCTCAAAAAACACATAGACAAGATTGAAAAAGTTCAAAGGGCAGCTACAAGATGGGTACCAAGCTTAAGGGATCTAAGCTACAAAGAAAGACTAAAAAGACTGAATCTACCAACACTACAGGAGAGAAGGAAAAGAGGTGACATGATTATGCTATATAAATGGATATCAGGGAAGGAGAAAATAGACATAAATGATTACTTAACCTATGGGGATGCATCAGCAAGAGGACACTGTAAAAAACTGCATAAAAAGAGAGGCGATAAAGACATAAGGAAATTTAGTTTCCCAAATAGAGCAACTGATCAGTGGAATGCACTACCGAATGAAATAGTGTGTGCCAAAACAATTCACAAATTTAAGGCTATGTACGATAAATATGGTTTAAAACACAGGACAGTACGAGCTTGACTCATTCCTGTAAAGATACAATTAGGTTAGAACACACACACACACACACACACACACACACACACACACACACACACACACACGCTTGCTGGTGCAGTGGTAATGCTCTCGCCTGCCAGCTGGTGGACGGGAGTTCGCGCCTCGCTCAGGTTGCAAAAAGTTTCACTGATGAAGTGGGTGGTTACTGTCCCCCTTGAGCAAGGGGACGGGTGTGTGAAGGTCACAGCCTTGCCCTTAGATCGGACTATATGAGCTCTCAGCTCCCTTCCGGGAGGGTAAAAGCTGACGATCACGACCATCAAGTGATCCTGACCGACCCGGTGAATTACACACACACACATAATGTGTGTGTGTAAATTTTCCAAATCATACAAAAAGAGTCCCTTTGCTGTCAGTTGGATAACCAGCTCTCAAAACCTCTATCTACCACCAGTGACTTTACATCTGAGTTTGGTTCTTCCCCACCTTCCACACTACTGTAATCAAATCCTTTGAGTAGCAAAAACTGATCAACACACTTTAGAGCCACATTTATATCAATATCCATCAGCCTTGCCTGAAGCACTTGATTTTCCTTGCATATAACACATTTGTAATTAGGTACAGTGTTAGTGGTAGTAGCAACCATCATCCACTCACTTGATGTGCTGCCTACTTTTTCCTTCACCTTTATCATTCTTTTTCTGTGTGTCTGCCCTCCTCTTTCCGTACTGCTGCCATCTTTCCTGTCACTTATTATTATTATTCTTTCCCTTTCCAGCAGTTTTACATCAACTGACAGGTCAAATGGTTTCCTGCAATCCATTGCCATTGCTGGGTAGTAGCCATATAACCAACCCATACTTGTTCCCTACGTATCAGTATGTGGGTTGCTGGAGGGTTAGTGCCCCTCCCCACAAAATCTGAAAGACAAACAGCCACCCCTTACGAGATTATGGCATCTGGTTATGGATAGATAGAGTAGTGCTGGAAAGGGCACCTTCATGCCGTAGTACCGATAAAACCAGGAGGTTCAGCAGCCCAGTTATACACATGTTTTTCAATTCCCTCTCCATCCTACCAAACAAAGGATAGTTAACTGCAGAAGAAGAGCAACTTCAGCCTGCAGTCCAACAGTTTCGTGTCCAGATGAGCTTAGGTCCACAACAGGAAGAACATACTTAGGTATACTGTACAGTGCAGTCCACCTTTCATACTACTGTATGTAACCACCTTCCACCACAAACACCACATAAGACAGAGTTACTATCAAATCCATTTTAACATAATGCCTAAGGACACCATCTTTTCCACCAGTGACTACTAAATCTCCACCAAAGTATCCATAATCTCTGTCTGCCCTGTTCACTCACAAACATGAATTCTATAAAGCACTTTCTAACCCCACTTCCAAAATTTCTGTACAGAAATTTCATTCTAATAAGTACCAAGTCACTGTCAGGCAGGAACATCCGTGGCATATCAGCCGTGAAATCCCATGACAGTATTTCAAATATATTGATAAACAGGAGAATAGAGACAGATCCCTAGTGCACATCCAACTTTACTGTTAACCCCTTGTCCTGTATATATTCTATACCCATTTTCATGTTGGGGGGGTCATTGTACATATTACCAAATGTACAAGCCACTCTTCCAGCCTTTACTTTCTCATTGCCTACTGTTTGACTTTTCTGGACATCCTAGCAAATATCTTTTCAAATCCACAATACAATTCTCCATTTACCTGGAAATTTCTTTCATTGTTGCTTGGCTGCAAATCCAAATTGCATCTCTTATTATTGTACTCCTGCTTGGCACAAATCCAAATTGCATCTCTTATTATCTGGCCAAATGACTTCAAAAGACCCTGTAGTTCCCACAAAATACTCACTCATAATTATTAATAATCACAAACTTCAACCTGTTACTGGCACTGAGTCTTCTCAGATTCTATCTCCCTCCTGTGCGTGCGTGTGATAAAGAGGAAGGAGGGAGAGGACCACAGTTATGCTTTTGGGGTTGTTCAGTTCCAAAAGTGTAACTGTTGGCAGTACCCAAATGTACCCACATTTATGCCTTAAGATGTTTCATTAGTTTTGAGAAATAACTGTATATGAAACACAACTGAATCTGGTAAATGTTCAGTGTGTGTGCTCAGAGGGAGTTATCACTTGTTTCCCATTTAAATGAATATAAGACAGTTCCAACCTAAACTGTTCTGAAAGTTGCAGGCTGATTTAAATATACTCTTACAGGTGTCAGATGCAGCAGCAAATGGAAAGGAAAGTTTTTGACCAGGCAAAAACTATAGCTAGTTATAGCAGATCCTCCATAGTATGCGGGTTCAGGGCCGTTCAGGTTCACTCTTAAACATTTTCTAATTGCTTCCTGATTTCAGTGACTGCTAAAAAATCCCATGTATGTGAGCCTAATTCAGATCACACACTGTCTTTCATAGCAAGTGGAACAGTATCTTTTGTTGTGAATATTTTTTCTAGTGTTTCAATAATCATAAACATTGAGTGAAAAATGCCTTAATCTTTTCCTGCCAGTGCCCATTTAGTTGTTGTGAACTAGGATTAGGTTAGGGAGATGTGCCTGGGAGCAGATTAATGCAGAGATGGTTATGCCACAGTAAGCCAGCCAACAAAACATGGGATGCCCCTCCCTCTTTCCCATTTTTTCCCCTCTAAAATAAACCTTACTTTAATTAAAGTAGTCCTATCTTGCTTCATACTCTACTGTACATATGTTGGTAGTTACTGTGGTCTTTATTAAATTAGACTGATGAATGACACTGAATAAACCTTTCAAACTCCCTGTGTGTTTCATTTAGTGATATCTTCATCTGCAGTATTTTTTGCCAAACTGCAATAATGTCTCAAGTGGTTGTAATCCTGGGCTCATCTGGGCATGACGCTAATGGGCTAGTGCTCCCAGTTATTTGTTGTGATGTTCAAGATCTGTATACAGTACATCCCCCTAGTACGTGCCTACATGGGCGGCAGAGGACATCGCGTACTAGGAATTCGCGTACTGTGAATACATAAACTTATGGAAAAAATTACATATGGGCAGCACCCCCTTTCATGGGCAACCCTTGAGATACCTTTCAGACTTAAGTATTGCACTACACAGGGAAACTATCTAAGACATATTACCTAAGATAAAGTAAACTAACAAGATTATGGCCTTACTATGTAAATCAACAAGGATATGGCTTAACCAACAAGAGTATGGCTGCTCACCTTTACCCGTTATCGCTTCTTGGGGGGGCAATGTCGCGTACTCGGAGTAACCCCGGATTTGGGCCACTCTTCGCTGCCCATCTCACTTGCAAGGAGTTCCATTCGCATACTGTAAATTGTAATAGCGAGGTAAGTGTGTTGTGGTGTGAGGGACTGCATTGCAGTGAGGGTAGAATGAAACATGAGTTGTATTTTGTGCTGGTACTGGAACAGTAAAGGATGATAGCCATATAGTACTGAAGTTTAGGAAATGAAGTAAGAAAGAATGATGGACCAGCACCAAGCCATAATATGGCACTGTGGTAGAAGGGAGCGGGAGATATAATTAAATGATATGTACAATGTGAAGGGTGGTAAGAAAATTGATCATCATCGAATCCTGTGTTGCCCCATGAGCAGTGTAGGAGCCTGAGGCTAGATAAGTTGGTCCTGATATTTACGATGAGAGTGACCAGCCTCATTCATCCCTGAGTGGCATTACATGAGCAATACATCCCAACCATCCCTTGGATGTAAACCGACACAGACCCAATCCGACTGGAGCGCCTTAATTACCCACTAATCCACCAGGCACCATGGTCTGGTTATATGGTTACCACCCAGTGCAGTAAATGGTTTCCTGGTGTATAGGAAACCATTTGGCTCGTCACTCAGTGCAGAGTCACCTGCAGACAGAAGGAAGAAGAAAGAAAGACAGAAAGAAAGAAGGACATGAGGAAGGAAGGAAGACAGGAAAGAGCAGACGCCCAAGAGCAGCACTACATCGAGTGATTGGATGGTGAGCATCCCCCCTACCTTTAATATTGGAAATAGAATCAGTGGGAGAGTCACCAAGGAATTCAGTAAGCAGTGGGGGCCAATTTAGTGAAGAAAGGAAGGGGATAGAGAGATGGTGTTGGAGTGCAGATGAGCAATCAAGAAAATCATGATGGATAGTCATAGGGCAGATTTAGTGTGAACAGAGGGGCTGAGGATCATGGCTCATTAAATGACCATAAGTGAGGCAGGTATGACCCAAGTGAAGACGAGCAAAGAGAGTCTCCCATCAATGGTTGGGGTGGGTGGATGTGTGCCAGGGAAGAACCGTGGGTTTAATAGCGAAGTTTGCTGCCAACCTGCAGGTCCCATGAGGACTGCCAGCATTCACAGAAGAAAAGGGTCAGAAGAAGAAAATAGTTGAGCAGGAATGGGGTGGAGAGAGGACCTAGAGTACAGAGTACCACTGTGCCAGTGAGTCAGCTTGTTTATTACCAGTAATCCCAATATGGCTAGGGACTCAGCAGAAGCAAACTGTCTTGTTTCACACAGAATGACAAAACAATCACTCCCGAATTTGGGTGACCAGAGGATGGAAGGGAAATGAAGTGCGTAAGGGAGTGAGTACACTGAGTGAATTAGAGAAGATAACAAAGGTGGTGGAAGAGAATCTAGGAAGAGACTTAAGTGCAAAAAGAATAGCATGCAGTTCTGGAGTGAGAATACTTGCAACAGAAGGAAGAGTAGCCTACACTGGAAGCGCAAACCCAACTCCGTGGCAAAATTTGGAGCCGTCAGTAAAGATATGTGTGACAGAAGAGTGACAGGACATATGTTCAAGAGAAAAGGAATGAAGAGTATCTGGGGGAAGAGACTTAGAACAAAGGAGAAAAGAAGGGCAGATCATAACATTAGGCAGAAACTAAGGTGGAAAAGACACTGGACAAAGTGGAAGAATAGGAGGAAAGGTGAAATTAACAGACTCAAGAAGGGTGGGGACTCGAACAGGAAATGGAGGAAGATGGGAAACTGAGTGATAAGAACACTCGGGAAAGCTAGGAGAACAGAGTAACTTATCAGTAGGTAACTGAAGGTGACATGCGTACGATCTAATAGTGAGAGAAGAATGACAGTAAGAAAGGGAGGGAATGCCTGATTCAACACAAAGACTAGCAGCAAGAACTGACTGAAAAGCACCTGTTATGCTGGGTGTTTTTAGTCCGACTTCTCGTCCTAAGAACACCAGCGACTAACCAGGGTCCTCTTTCCGGACCGAAAGTAAAGCACCCACAAAGGAACAGGACATAAAAACCAGGCAGTACACCTTAACACATCTATTGTCTTAATTCCTACACCGTTACAATATAAAACAGAGAGGTATTGGATATACAGTAGACAGGGACACAGAGTTAGCCTTTAACACCAAGGTTTACAGTTACACTTGAGACACAGTATTCTTCATTTACACTTAGGTAATTAATTATAATATCGTGATACCCATATTTCGTCTTTAGGCAGAATTGGTATTATATAAATTGAGTCCGATGCACTAGGGGTGGACAGGGCCAAGAGTTAGTGGGGTGAATATTACTATAACTAGATAGGGTGCGGGTCGCGACACTTGATAGAGTCACTTTTTAGTCGCGACGACACTTATTCATCGACTTTTGATTCTTCTGCGCACCCTAATCTTGGTCCATGATTTCTATAAGTTCTTTTGTCTGGGACTCAGGCTATTTCTAAATTGCCCGCCGCCGGACAATCCACACCGCCGCCCCCCACCCCACCTCCGGGCCACCACCACACCACCACCCCAGGAAGACACAACGGGGGGGCTAATGACGCAGGGCAAGAGGGTCACCCGCCCACTACTGACCTGCGCCCCTTTTCCCCGCAACTGCCCCGACACCAGGTGAACAAGGATTGGCAACGACCTTGCAGGCGGGACAACCATCGCCAGCAGTGGGGTGGGACTGAACAGGATTCAGTCCCAAGTAACGTTTTGGCGACGGCCATAGTTACCCCCTCAAGGGCAGGAGGCCCTTTAGTGCGCCACGAGGTGTCCATACCCTCCGCCACGTCTAGGGCAAGAGGCCCTTCAGTGCGCCACGAGGTGTCAGTACCCTCCGCCACATCTAGGGCAGGAGGCCCTTTAGTGCGCCACGAGGTTTCAGTACCCTCCGCCACGTCTAGGGCAAGAGGCCCTTCAGTGCGCCACGAGGTGTCAGTACCCTCTGCCACATCTAGGGCAGGAGGCCCTTTAGTGCGCCACGAGGTTCCAGTACCCTCCGCCACGTCTAGGGCAAGAGGCCCTTCAGTGCGCCACGAGGTGTCAGTACCCTCCGCCACATCTAGGGCAGGAGGCCCTTCAGTGCACCACGAGGTTCCAGTACCCTCCGCCATGTCTAGGACAAGAGGTCCTTCAGTGCGCCACGAGGTGTCAGTACCCTCCGCCATGTCTAGGGCAGGAGGCCCTTTAGTGCGCCACGAGGTTCCAGTACCCTCCGTCACGCCAAGGGCAGGAGGCCCGAGTAGACAGCAAAAAGTGGGTCCCAGGGTAAAAAGACCTGGAGCCACGGCTGTGACAGACCCAGGAGAGAGAGTCGCCTCTGTGCTTCCCTCCCTGTATGTAGGAGAGGACACGGTCTCCGTGTACACTCCACCTACCGCGTTCCCCTGCGGGAACTGCTCGACACCACCCGGGAGAGTTGCCCCTGAGGTGTCACCAGAGTGGAGGCAAAGTCCAAGACCGGACCTGCCTCCCACTCCTGGGAGATCTCTGTCTTTCGCAGGCACCAGCAGGAGACGAGGCCGCAGCCCAACCCTGACGGCGCGTCCCTTGGCAGACAACCGCAGCCCCAGGACCCCCAGGTGAGCCCAGCAGACTACAGGCGAGGGCAACCCCGATTCCCTCACCCCGCGGAGCTGCTGACGCCAGGCCCGCCTCCTCCAGCTGTTTGGCCCTAGTCCCGAGGGCCACCTCTCAGGTCGAGGCCCCCAGACAGGAGGGCCTCCCTGCACTCCACCGACGAGACCCTGAGGTAAGGGTCTCCCTTCAGGTCGAGGCCCCCAGACAGGAGGGCCTCCCTTCGACTCACCGACGGCCCTGACCCGGGTAGTGACTCCCCTGCGGGTAGTGTGTTGCCCGTTACAGGCAGAGTCCCCCTGAGGTCCTCTCCCTCGAACAGTGACAGAGTGAATCAACCCAGGAAACAAGGGTAAATCAGTGACGCCCCTTAGACCTAAATAAGCCCGAGGAAGAGGAACAGTGAACAGTGACAGAGTGTGATCCAAATAAAACCAGTGGCTAATGTTATTTAACCCAACAGACTTACATGTCCAATAGAGTGGAAATATTCAATAATAATAAGTAGCGTAATATCACCCGCCCAGAATAAAGGAACTTCCCGTAATTGTGAATGACGATCAGGGTGCGCGGGAGAACCAAATACCTGTGTAAAGTGTCGCCACGACTAGTTAACTGAGCCGAGTGTCGTGATCCGCACCCTGACTTCATTATAGTAATATTCCTCCCCCAGACACAACCTTGTGTATCCCCCTTGTTATCGTAAGTATATATATTTTGGGTTTAAATGAAAGACGGTTATCTACACCTATATAACTAAAGACATTGGTATACATGCATCATATCGTGTGTTAAGCACAACTGCATTTTGTGCTATCAAAGCCTAACTCTGTGTCCATGTATCCTGTATCTCAAATATCACTCTGTATCATATTGTAACGGTTTTAGAATTAAGGCAATAGATGTGTTAAGGTATACTGTCTAGTTTTTATGTCTTGTTCCTTTGTTGGTGCTTTACTTCCGGTCCGGAAAGAGGACCCCGCTCAGTCGCTAGTGTTTTTAGGACGAGGAGTCGACCTAAAAACACTCAGCATAACAATTTCCTATTCTGCCGGGTGTCGGGGCTTAGTAGGTTATTGGTAACTTTGTCACTGGTATAGTTCTGGCCCTCACTTTGTCACTGTTCACTGTTATCTTCCCGTCTCGACTGTTCACGACACAAGGGGCTTTAATGTCACAATTTACCCGTGTTTCCTGGGTATAATTCACTACGGCGTCTGGGCGTGAGGGGGAGGCCCTATGGGGAGCCTTCCTGCAGAGGGCAATACACTGCCCGCAGGGGAGTCACTGCCTGGGTCCTGGTCGCCGATGGAGTGCAGGGAGGCCCTCCTGTCTGGGGGCCTCGACCTGGGAGGAGGCCCTCGTACTGTAACCTCGTTGGTGGGGTGCAGGGAGGCCCTTCGGTCTGGGGGCCTCGACCTGAGAGGTGGCCCTCAGGACTGGGGCCAAACAGCTGTAGGAGGCGGGCCTGTCGCCTCTGACTCCATGGAGAGAGAGAGCCTGGGTTGCCCGGACCTGGGGGCTGCTGGTCAGGCCTGGGGGTCCTGGGACTGCGGTCGCCTGTAGGGGGAGGCGCCAACAGGGGTGAGCTGCAGCACCGTCTCTGTCGGGTGTCCGGCAGGGGCAGGGTCTCCCAGGGGTAGGTGGTATGACCTGGATCGGGCCACACCACCACTCGGGCAGCACCTCCAGGGCAACACTCCCGGAAGGGTGACAAAGGGATTCCAACGCAGCCGAGAGGGAAAGGGTCGGCTGCGCAAGGGACTTCCTGCGTCGGGAGGGCCTTTGGAATCACGAATGAAGGGCGTACAGTGGCTTCTTCTTCCCCGTCACGAACAGTGGCCATGAGCGCGGTTTCGTGACTCCTAGGGCTCGCAGCTGAAGGGCGTACAGTGGCCGCTCCTTCCCTCGCATGTACAGTTGCCATGCTGGCGGTGCTGCTCCCAAAGGAGGAAAAGGCGGGAGAAGGGTACACAGAGTCCGCGCCCTCTCCAGTACATACTGAGGCCGTAGCCTTGGGTCTACTTACCCTGGTATGTACAGTGGCTGTAGCCGTGGGCCCATCCGCCCTGTGGGAAGCAACTGAAGGGCATACAGTGGCCGCTCCTTCCTCGTCACGTACAGTGGCCGTGATCGCGGTGTTACTGCCATAGGAGGAAAAAGCAGGAGAGGGGTGCACAGAGGTCGCGCCCTCTCCAGTCCGTACTGAGGCCGTAGCCGAGGGTCTTTCTACCCTGGTACATACTTTGGCCGTAGCCGGGAGCTTGTCTTCCCTTAGGGAAGCAACTGAAGGGCGTTCAGTGGCCGCTCCTTCCCTGTCACGTACAGTAGCCGTGAACGCGGTGTTGCTCCCATAGGGGAGAAAAGCGGGAGAGGGGTGCACGGAGGCCGCGCCCTCCCCAGTACGTACTGAGGCCATAGCTGAGGGTCTATCTACCCTGGTACATACTTTGGCCATAGCCGTAAGCCTGCCTGCCCTTTGGGAAGCAACTTAAGGGCGTACAGTGGCCGCTTCTTCCCCGTCACATACAGTGGCCGTGAACGCGGTGTTGCTCTCATAGGAGAGAAAGGCAGGAGAGAGGTGCACAGAGGCTGCACCCTCTCCGGTACGTACTGAGGCTGTAGCCGAGGGTCTACTTACCCTGGTACGTACTTTGGCCATAGCCTTGGGCCTGCCTGCCCTTCGGGAGGTAACTGAAGGGCGTACAGTGGCCGCTCCTTCCCCGTCACGTACAGTGGCCATGAACGCGGTGTCACCTGGGACTGAATCTAGTTCAGTCCCACCCCGATTCTGGTGATGGCTGTCCTGCTCGCAGGGTCATTGTCTCTTCCCACTTACCTGGTGTTGGGATAGTTGCGGGGAAGAGGGACTCAGGACAGTAGTGTCCCGGTGACCCTCTTGTTTCGGGTCACTAGCCCCACCGTGGTGTCTTCCTGGGGTGGTGGTGTGGTAGCGGCTCGGTGGTGGGGTGGGGGGTGGCGGGGTGGGTAGTCCGGTGGCGGCAGCGGGTATTTTACCACCCTCCATGGTAAAGAAGTCACGGCCCCGTGACTGGGGGTGGTATGTTGTGGTGGTGGATGTCTGGAGGGCCGGGGTGAGGTGCTGTAGGAGGTTGGTCCAGTGTAAGGTGATGGGGTTTGGCCCTCGGTGGGGATTGAGAGTGAGCCGGAGGGAGGATGGGTGGTCGGTCCGGCGTATGGGGCGGAGAAGCTGGTGTGTCTCCCGAGTGATGGGAGGTTGGGGCTTTTATGGGGGATGGGTCTGTGGGAGGAGCGTTGTATTGTGGGGAATTGGGATTTGGGGAGATTCCATCGTGCTTGGTGGAGAGGGAGGGTGACTGGGGAGGTGTTTGGGGTGTGGGTGGTTTGTGGTGGTGAATGGTGGGTTGTGTGGGTAGTGGGCGGTGGTGTTGGAGTGTATCTGGAGAGTGGGCATGAAAGACGTCCTGATCTGGTGGTGGTGGTGGTGAGGATGGGTGTTGGTGGTGAGGGTGGTTGGCCACGTGGTGGTGGTGAGGGCGTGTTGCCAGTGGGGGGGGAGGCGGGTGGGGGTGCGGTGTGGCGTGTATAATGAGAATGGTCATGGGGTAGTGGGGGTGTGGTTGGGCGGTTGGTGCTTGTGCATGGTGGAGTAGTTGGACGTGGTGGGCTGGAGAGTGGTGCAGTGTTTGAGGTGGTGGGTGGACTGGTGTGAGGGGGGTGAGTGGTGGGTTGTGATGATGTGGCGGCGTCGGGCAGGGGGTGGTCTGGCTGGTGGGCGGGGGGTGGTCTGGGTTGTGGGCGGCGGGGGCGGTGATGTAGGCGGTGGAGGTGGTGGTGTGGAGGTAGGATGGTCATGGTTGGGAGCAGGGGTTTGGGGGTTAGGGTCAGTGGGAGGGGGTGGTGTGTCGGGCTTGGGTGTGATGGGGAGCGGCGTGCTCGTGGGTGAGTTGGAGGGTGGGGGTGAGAAAGAGTAAGAGTAGGAGTCTGGGGGGTAATTCTTAGAAGACGCGGAGGGGACAGGTGCACGGGGAGAGGTGCGGGGTACACTGGTGTGAGCGTGGTCATTGTTGGAGGGGTGGAAGGGGCGCACGTGGCGGTTGCGATACGTGCGTGGTTGCCTCTGGTGGTCAATGATCACTTGGTAGGGGTTAGGGACTCTGATTATTGTGAAGGGACCATCGAATCGGGGAGAAGTCCTGGTGGGGGTGGGTAGATGTGCCACGACGACGGACTCGCCTGGTTTGTAGGGGTTGGAGTGGTTGGTGTCGGGCGTAAGGTCTTGTTGGGCTTGGAGATGGTGGAGGCGGCGTTTGAGGTGGTGCAGGGGGTCAGTGGTGGAGGGCAGAGTGGGCGGGTGGAGGTGGTGGCGGAGGGGTAGGAGGAGTGGGGTTTCCCCGAATACTCGCTCGTGGGCATGTGTTGAGGCCCCATTGAACAATTTTGACATGGGCGGGCCAATCGTCATTCCCCATTTGCATGATTCTAATCCTGACTTGGTTCAGGATGGAGCGATGGTTTCTCTCACAGATGCTGTTACCCTGGGGCCAGTATGGGGATGAGTGGGAGATATGATATCCGAATATTTTCGCAAGTTCTTCCCATATTTTGCCAGTAAACTCTGGGGCATTATCCGAGTGTAGGGCTTGGGGAATGCCAAAATAAGGGAAGACGTGGTGGGTCAGGGCGTCGGTGACTGATACAGCATTGTGGTCTTTGGTGGGGCACGCGATGATGAATTTTGAGTACATATCTACGAACGTGATAATGTATTTGTATCCCCCTTTGGGTGTGAGGGGGCCGACGACGTCACGGGAAAGTAACTGCCACGGGGTTTGTGCCATTAGTTTTACTGAAGGACCGGGTGTGCGAGTGATGTCTTTCCCTAATGCACAGGCGTGGCATGATTGGATGATGTTTTTGGCAATGGTGGATGGGTTAGCTGTCCAATACATGTCGCTGAAAACTTGTAAAAGTTTCTTGGTCCCGAGGTGGATGCCATTGTTGGCGTGAAGGTGTAACATAGCGTCATGTGCGGTGGTAGGGTCTAGAACGATGTGGCCGTTTGGGTCGAACAGGTGATTGCCGTGAAGGTGGAGTTTGGCGAATGTGCTTGGCGGGATCCAGGTAGGACGTTGCTTATTTCTCCACATTTGGATTAGGTCTGGTTTTGGGCAGATAGCATTGAAGGGTAGGCGGGAAAGGGCGTCGGCGTTAGTGTGCAACTTCCCTGGTCAGTATGATATCTCGAAATCATACTCTTCAAGTGCTTCTCGCCATAGTATGAGTTGGGCATTGTTGGTATTGAATTGGCACAACCATTACAGAGATTGGTGGTCTGTGATGACGACTACGTGGGTGCCGGAGATATACGAACGGAAGTATTCGAGAGCCCAGATGATTCCGAGGCACTCGCGTTTGGTGGCCGTGTAATTCCATTCAGCTTGATTCAGGGTGCAGCTGGTGCAGGCGATGATGTGTTCGCGGCGGTGGAGGTGGTCGGCCCAGGTGTGACTGAAGACTGTGACGTCATCCAGGTAGGCCAGGCAGATTTCCCAGGTCAGACCGCTCAGGACAGATTCCATGAGGCGGGAGAATGTGTTGGGGGGGTTGCAGAGTCCGAAGGGGAGGACGTTAAACTCATAGTATTTCCCATTCGAGGTTGAGAAGACGGTCTTCTGTTTGTCGTCTGGGTGATTGGGTACCTGCCAGTAACCCGATTGTAGGTCTAGGGTAGAGAACCATGTTCAGCCATGCAGGGAGTCGAGGGAGTCATCGATTCTGAGTAGGGGCGTGGCGTCCTTGATGGTGACATTGTTTACTCTGCAGTAATCAACACAGAACCGCATGGTTCCGTCTTTTTTTCTCACGAGTACGACGGAGGAGGACCACGGACTGGTGGAGTTGGAGATGACACCGACATCGAGCATGTCCTGGACCTGCCGGTCTTCTTCTGCACGCTGCTTAGGATTTTTCCGGCGTGATAGTTAACGAATGGGTGGTCTGGTCATGTGAATCTCGTGACTGAGATAAGTGGTGTGGCCGAGGTCTGTTGGGCCAGAGGAAAAAAGGTCCTGAAAGTCCAGGAGTAGTTGTCGGAGGCTGTCGGTTTGGGAAGGGGATAGGTGTGACAGAAGGTCAGGGAGATTGGGGTGGTTAGAAGGTGGTGTTTGGCATGGCTCGGCTTCTTCCGTGTCGCCAATGATGAGTCCTCGCGGTAGGGTCAGTGGTGTTGTGGCGAGGTTAGCGATACGTACTGCTCGGGCACGGGGGGTAAGGAAGGTGGGGGACACTAAACAGGATGAGAGGGGTCCGGTGGGTAAGGAAGGGGAGAAAAGAACGGAGGTACTGGAGGGTCTGTTTAGTTCTACCCAAGCTTCGTGGTGGGGTGGAATGGTGACCGTGGAAGTGATAGTGGCGGGGAAAGATGGGGAGGGAGCAAGTAGAGGTGGAGAGGGGTATGGGGATGGAGAGTGATGGAGTGAGGCGTTGAATGAGGTTGGGGTGGGGTTGCATGTATAGATGGGTTGGGGGAGGTGAGTGTTAGGGGGAGGGTGAGCATGGTGTGTGGGTGGTGGTGTTATGTTTTTTTCGTTTTGTGATTGATGCTTATTGGGGTGGGGCTGGACTGAAGTGGAGGCAGCGCTGATGACAGTCGATTGTGGTGTGAAGTTATTGCAGGAGGTCAAGCCCTAGGTATCCATCATACTGACGGCATGTGGAGTCGAATATGATGAAGGGGTGATTGGTGGATACTCGTTGGTGAGTGTCGGTTCAAAGGGCCCAGGTTTCCCCATGGATGGGCAGGGGGCCATCCCCCGCGTCTACGAATTGGCTGAGGTGGGGAGAAGAGGGCCAAAAGCGGAGGTGTGGCGGGAGTAGAAGTGGGAGTAGAGGCGTGACCTGGCTGCTCCCGTGTCTACCAGTAGTCTAGCCTTGACCCCATTCAGCCATATTTTGTTATAGACTGAGGGCCTGTATTTGTGTGAGGTGGCCCCTGCCACCGTGGGGAGGTGCGGGGCCAGGCCTAAAAATCCATCTGCTGAGTGTGTTCGTCGTGTTCCTCGTTGTCTGGTCCTGGGTAGGCTAGGGGCAGCGATTTGTCTTCTTGGGCGTCGTCTTCTAAGGAGGAGACCTTTCTGTGCCCCTGTGGGAAGATCCTGCGCCTGCTTGCCTTGAGCTGCTCTCTGATGTCGTGCAGGGGGCAGGTGCGACTGCAGACCGTAAATTCCCAGGGATTAACTGAGATGAGGTTGCCTTGATCCCTGGGGTTGGGGCGTTTCTTCTGCAGGTGGGCCCTGGGCACAGTAGGCCAGCTCCGTGGTAGGTTGGTGAGGCGGCAGCTTTGTTTTTGGTGAGGGGGTCTTGGTTGTAGTGAATTTGCTCACCGTGTGGATAGGTTGTGGCATGGGACGGGCGGCGAGGAGACGTCGGACGAGTTGTAGGTCTTGATCCATGTTCTCTGAGGGGTCATAGATGGTGAAAAGCTCCCTGACTGTGCTAGGGAGAATCCTCAGCAGGGCATTGAAAGTGTGTAGATCCCGAGTATTTGTGGCTGCCTCGGGTTAAGTGGTGCTGACGAGGCACCGAGCCTGGACAAAGGTGTTGTCTAGGTTACCGTCGTAGGTGAGGGCGTCGAGTTGAGAGAGAGCGACAACTCTGCCCATAGAAGGCATGGAAGCCTGCCTCATGATGTGTGAGAATTGGTCCCATGTTAATTCTGGAACGATTTTTGGTGCAACAGTGGCGATTATTTTGCCCAGGTTAGGTAATGTAACAGCTATCTTTTCTCTGTTGGAGTCGAACCCGATGTGTAAGAGGGGTTTAACCATATCCAAGTACACGTCAGTGTCATATTGCTCCGGGTTGAATTTCGGCAATTGGATGTGAGGTTTGGCTGCCATTGTGCAAGTTTCTTTTAACGTTCCTCCATGCTTTATTCGGATCCAGAACCACCGCTGGCCACCAGTGTTATGCTGGGTGTTTTTAGTCCGACTTCTCGTCCTAAGAACACCAGCGACTGAGTGGGGTCCTCTTTCCGGACCGGAAGTAAAGCACCCACAAAGGAACAGGACATAAAAACCAGGCAGTACACCTTAACACATCTATTGTCTTAATTCCTACACCGTTACAATATAAAACAGAGAGGTATTGGATATACAGTAGACAGGGACACAGAGTTAGCCTTTAACACCAAGGTTTACAGTTACACTTGAGACACAGTATTCTTCATTTACACTTAGGTAATTAATTATAATATCGTGATACCCATATTTCGTCTTTAGGCAGAATTGGTATTATATAAATTGAGTCCGATGCACTAGGGGTGGACATGGCCAAGAGTTAGTGGGATGAATATTACTATAACTAGATAGGGTGCGGGTCTCGACACTTGATGGAGTCACTTAGTCGCAATGACACTTATTCATCGACTTTTGATTCTTCTGCGCACCCTAGTCTTAGTCCACGATTTCTATAAGTTCTTTTGTCTGGGACTCAGGCTATTTCCTATTCTGCCGGATATCTGGCCTTAGTAGGTTATTGGTAACTTTGTCACTGGTATTGTTCTGGCCCTCACTTTGTCACTGTTTAACGTTATCTTCCCGTCTCGACTGTTCACGACACAAGGGGCATTAATGTCACTATTTACCCGTGTTTCCTGGGTATAATTTACTACAGCGTCCGGGCGTGAGGGGGAGGCCCTATGGGGAGCCTTCCTGCAGAGGGCAATACACTGCCCGGGTCCTGGTCGTTGGAGGAGAGCAGGGAGGCCCTCCTGTCTGGGGGCCTCGACCTGGGAGGAGGCCTTCGTACTGTAGCCTCGTTGGTGGGATGCAGGGAGGCCCTCCAGTCTGGGGGCCTCGACCTGAGAGGTGGCCCTCGGGACTGGGGCCAAACAGCTGTAGGAGGCGGGCCTGTAGACTCCGTGGAGAGAAAGAGCCTGGATTGCCCGGACCTGGGGGCTGCTGGTCAGGCCTGGGGGTCCTGGGACTGCGGTCGCCTGTAGGGGGAGGCGCCGACAGGGGTGAGCTGAGGCACTGTCTCTATCGGGTGTCTAGGAGAGGCAGGGATCTCCCAGGGGTAGGTGGTATGACCTGGATTGGGCCACACCACCACTCGGGCAGCATCTCCAGGGCAACACTCCCGGAAGGGGACAAAGGGCGTCCTATGCAGCCGAGAGGGAAAGGGTCGGCCGCGCAAGGGACTTCCTGCATCGGGAGAGCCTCTGGAATCACGAATGAAGGGCGTACAGTGGCCGCTCCTTCCCCGTCACGTACAGTGGCCATGAGCGCGGTTTCGTGACTCCTAGGGCTCACAGCTGGAGGGCATACAGTGGCCGCTCCTTCCCCCGCACGTACAGTGGCCGTGCTGGCGGTGCTGCTCCCAAAGAAGGAAAAGGCGGGAGAAGGGTACACGGAGTCCGCGCCCTCTCCAGTACATATTGAGGCCATAGCCTTGGGTCTACTTACCCTGGAACGTACAGCGGCCATAGCCATGGGCCTGTCCGCCCTGTGGGAAGCAACTGAAGGGTGTACAGTGGCCGCTCCTTCCCCGTCACGTACAGTGGCCGTGAATGCAGTGTTGCTCCCGTAGGAGGGAAAAGCAGGAGAAGGGTGCACAGAGGCCGCGCCCTCTCCAGTCCGTACTGAGGCCGTAGCCGAGGGTCTATCTACCCTGGTAAGTACTTTGGTCTTAGCCGGGAGCTTGTCTTCCCTTAGGGAAGCAACTGAAGGGCGTACAGTGGCCGCTCCTTCCCCGTCACGTACAGTGGGCGTGAATGCGGTGTTGCTCCCGTAGGGGAGAAAAGCGGGAGAGGGGTGCATGGAGGCCGCACCCTCTCCAGTACGTACTGAGGCCGTAGCCGAGGGTCTATCTACCCTGGTAAGTACTTTGGCTGTAGCCGTAAGCCTGCCTGCCCTTTGGGAAGCAACTGAAGGGCGTACAGTGGCCGCTCCTTCCCCGTCACATACAGTGGCCATGAACGCAGTGTTGTTCCCGTAGGAGAGAAAGGCAGGAGAGGGGTGCACAGAGGCCGCACCCTCTCCGGTACATACTGAGGCCGTAGCCGAGGGTCTACTTACCCTGGTACGTACTTTGGCCGTAGCCTTGGGCCTGCCTGCCCTTCGGGAGGTAACTGAAGCACGTACAGTGGCCGCTCCTTCCCCGTCACGTACAGTGGCCGTGAATGCGGCGTCACCTGGGACTGAATCTAGTTCAGTCCCACCCCGATTCTGGTGATGGCTGTCCTGCTCGCAGGGTCGTTGTCTCTTCCCGCTTACCTGGTGTTGGGATAGTTGCGGGGAAGAGGGACTCAGGACCGTAGTGTCCCGGTGACCCTCTTGTTCCGGGTCACTAGCCCCACCGTGGTGTCCTTCTGGGGTGGTGGTGTGGTAGCGGCTCGGTGGTGGGGTGGGGGGTGGCGGGGTGGGTGGTCCGGCGGCGGCGGGTATTTTAGCACCAATAGCTTAAAAAAGACCAGTATGATGAGCAGAATCTAGTTTTCAAACAGTGTGAAGTGAGGTAGAGGAATAGACATGGCAACCATTATCATGTTTAGAAACAATAAGGACAATGAAAATCAAGAAGTGAGACAAGATTAGCACCCCATGAGATAAAGCATTTGCAGCAAGTCTATACAGTGAAGAGTAGACAACTTATGGGAAGAAACATGCACATTCACATTTAATGGGGAGTCAATGAGGCCAAGAAAAGTGGTAGAGGAGCAGTAGCGAAAAAGGGTGTTATACAGGTAAGGAGAAAGCTGCAGTATGGTTTGTGAATGGGTAAATGTTACTGCACAGGACTTGGTAGAAAAACAAAAACTATGAGGAGCAGCCCACGTTAAGGCAACATCAATGGCAGACTGGAGAAAGGATTGGTGACAAGCCATGTCTGAACCTGCAGCAAAATCATCAACATACAGAGTCCAAGGAGAAGATCAAAGGTGCTATAATATAGCACTTTCAATCTTCTCCTTAGACTTGAATATTTTGTCCACTCTGCATTTTCATTCCGTCAGTTGGTCATTGCTGTCTTTTTTTAAATTTGAAAAGGTCTACGATACTGCATGGAAGTATCATATTCTTCATTGTCTTTATGCTTTGCGATACCCAAAAAGTAAGGGGAAAAGAAAACAACTGGATTTAAGGTGCCACATGAGTCGATGTTCTGTCACAAATATAGTAATATGAAATTGGAATGTGACACAGAAACTATCAAATGATCATGCAATTCCAGGATGTTTTTGGTGACAATGTCATAATAAAAAAACAGACAGTTATCAAATGATTTCAGGATGGATAAAAATGGTACCATAGCTAGAATTCATGCAAACATCATTTCAATGGAGACAGAAACACCCGAGTAATCTGTGAGACTGAATGTGCAAGAAACTTGGGAAGTTGAGACATTTTGTACCACAGCGAGCCAAGAGTTGTTGAACCATGGCTGGGAAGAGGTACCCAGCACCACATGGGACTGGAACTCCACACAGAACTTCAGATCATCATAGCAGGAGGGACAGATACAAGCACACTGAAAAACTTGATCCAAGAAGGCGGGCTGATGAGTTCTCAGAAAGCAACGCACAGGAACAGGGACAGGAATCCACAGAAACAAAGGCCTTATAATATGTAATAGTTTGGTTTGATTTGATTAATTTATTACGCCCGAAGGCGATAAACCTAGTACAGTGCCATGCAGCCATATATGAGGTGAGTACAGGGGAACTCGTGCCATGCAGGACAAAAATTAACTCCCACCAAAGTGTGGATGACGTATGAGAATAACATCTAGGTTATCATCTTCCAACAAATGTTTACAAGTGTGCACTAATAAGAGTCCATGTGGAATTAAATCAGAGACAAATGGACATTGCAGGTAAAATGCGTGGCTTGAAGAACAGTGCCCCCGAAGAATACCATAGTACCCCCGACGACAGGGCAAGCCAAACACAGCTTAGTATGCCCGAAGATGCGCTGACACCCCCACACGGACCCCACGGGGTAGCCGCCACCAGTCACCACCACTCCCGGCAACAGCGACATATGTCAGCCAGGGCCGTGCGCCCCTGTGTCATGCAGCCACCACGCCGCCGCCACCGTAGGAGAAGGACACTACCTTCGCGAAGTGGAATTGTTGAGCCAGCTAGGGGTGGAGTTAGAAAAAACACTCCAGACGGCGCCCCTCTAGTAGAGACGATCTATGGTCGCTCCCAAAGTGTTCCGGTAGAGACGATCTATGGTCGCTCCCAAAGTGTTCCGGTAGAGACGATCTATGGTCGCTCCCAAAGTGTTCCGGTAGAGACGATTTATGTTCGCTCCCAAAGTGTTCCGGTAGAGACGATCTATGGTCGCTCCCATCCTCGTGAGACGATCTATGGTCGCTCCGAAAGTGCTTCAGTAGAGACGATCTATGGTCGCTCCCATCCTCGTGAGACGATCTATGGTCGCTCCGAAAGTGCTCCGGTAGAGTCGATCTATGGTCACTCCCATCCTCGTGAGACAATCTATGGTCGCTCTGAAAGTGCTCCGGTAGAGACGATCTATGGTCGCTCCCATCCTCGTGAGACGATCTATGGTCGCTCCGAAAGTGCTCCGGTAGAGACGATCTATGGTCGCTCCCATCCTCGTGAGATGATCTATGGTCGCTCCGAAAGTGCTTCGGTAGAGACGATCTATGGTCGCTCCCATCCTCGTGAGACGATCCATGGTCGCTCCAAAAGTGCTCCGGTAGAGACGATCCATAGTAGCTCCCATCCTCGTGAGACGATCTATGGTCGCTCCGAGAGTGTCTTGGTAGAGACGACCTATTGTCGCTCCCTTCCTCGTGAGATGATCTACTGTCGCTCCGAGGGTGTGCAGAGAGAGGTGAGTGGAGAGACGTCCCCATAGTAGGAGACTAGAGCCCAGGCTTCCTGTCCCAGAGTGACCCAGACATGCCTCACAGCCTCCCCTGGTCTCTGTTCCCTACGCCTGGCTCTAGAGCAGACGCACCTGACGGACCCCAGTGGAAGTCGCTGCTGCAGCCCTCCCATGTTGGCGCCCCTAGACGCTGGAGACCGCAGCCCACAATCTCTCTCGGTTCTCCCCAGGACACCCAGGCCTGATCTCTCTATGCCCCCATGACGCCGGGACTTATCACAGAGGTTCCTAGAGCTATTCGGCCCCAGTCCCGAGGGCCACACGCCTGAGCCAAGCCCGGAAGCCACGGGAAGCCCAGGACGCGAGAGGACGCCCTTACGAGTTATCCCGTGCCCTCTCGGCACACCTCGTATTGGCGGTGCCCCTAGCCCAGCAGGATCGCCCACGACATGTTCCTGCCTATCTCCCTGATGAATACGTGTGATATTGTAGCATGAGTGATTTAGGTTAAGTGTGATTTCCCCTAATGTAAGTATTGTGCAGTGATTTCATATAGTGAATATCGGGGTGAATAAGATCACAGTGAGAAGTTAAAGAACGAGAGTGTGGAACAAGATCTGATTGACTATACGTGTGAGTGACATCCCTGTTATACAATTAATAAGCCTGTGCCGCCTGGAGATTCCCCTATAAAGACATACCCCCATTACTGTGAAGGAATATTGTGAAAGTAAGTATTAATGGTATTCTCTCCCTCCCCCACGCTACCCATAAATCTTGTTTACCACCCTCTCACTCCCATATCTCAAGTAAGTGTAAATCAAGAATAAATTCAATTACCAAAGTCTTTTGGCTAGTGGAAACCATATAAACTTCATGGCTAATATCTGCCGCCCTCCAGTATTACCATAACTTTCCCCTAGCCGTCACAAGTCACTCCCCGCACCTCCCCCATCTCCTAGTGAGACTCAACCCCCCTCCCGCGCCCCCGCGCGCGCCTATATTTACTGCACTCTTGATACACTAGGATTGATTGTGTTGTCAATACTATCAGAGAAGCAAGTATCCTGCGAGATACACATATCCTAGATAAGGTTTTATATTGCTCTATATTGTGCTATAATATCTGCTGATTTGTCCTGTGTCTGACTGTGGTAATATACGTGTAAAGGTTGTTGCCTAGAGTTTTTGTGTCCTGCCTCTCTTTATTGCACTAAGCTCCGGTCTCGAAAGAGGACCCCGCTCCACCTTAGGTGAAATAGGAACGAGAAGTCGAGCCTAATTCCACCTATAGTAGCCGCAGCGAGAAATGAACGCTGTGGTGGGGCAGGCGGGATGACCTGGGATTCCCCCACTATAGCCATATCCACATGTCACCGACCATCGGCCACCGCTGCAGCCCCGCTCCATGATCCTTACCCTGTGTCTCTGGCTTTCTCTTTCTCTGTCGGTTTCTATATAAACTGGTGTATTTCCGAAACTAATTATGAAATTATTATGACTTTAGTTCCACACCACCACTGAGGTAAAAATCAAGGAGAGTTTTCTGTATAAAGGTTTCCCCCCCCTCCTAAATGTGGCATATGAGCGGGGGAGTGCGGCCTGACCTATAATTATACACTCGCCAGAACTGACCTGCCCTCAGACAAGGGGGGGGAAACCTTTATACAGAAAACTCTCCTTGATTTTTACCTCAGTGGTGGTGTGGAACAAAAGTCATAATAATTTCATAATTAGTTTCGGAAATACACCAATTTATATAGAAACCGACAGAGAAAGAGAAAGCCAGAGACACAGGGTAAGGATCATGGAGCGGGGCTGCAGCGGTGGCCGATGGTCGGTGACATCCTACCTCTATGGTCGGTGACATGTGGATATGGCTACAGTGGGGGAATCCCAGGTCATCCCGCCTGCCCCACCACAGCGTTCATTTCTCGCTGCGGCTACTATAGCATTACACTGGTGGCCAGCGGTGGTTCTAGACCCGGGCGTAAGAGAGAGGTAATCAGGAAATATCTGGCAAAATGGCAACCAAACCGCACGTTCAGTTACCCAAGTTTGACCCCGACCAGTATGATATACACACATATCTGGCAATAATTAAACCCTTACTGGATATTGGCTTTGAAAATGACCAACAAAAAATTGCAGTCACACTACCACTATTGGGTAAAGCGGCGGCGAACATAGCGCCGAAAATCGTCCCAGAACTCACCTGGCAGAACTTTACAAAGTTCACTGTACAAGCCATCACCCCATCATTAGGGAAAGTAGTGGCTCTATCCAAATTGGATAGTTTTGCATTCGACGGGGATTTAGATAATACCCTGATACAGGCAAGACGCCTGGTTACTGCTGCCTACCCGGAGGCAGATGATGAAACCCGGGATCAGCATACATTTAATACTCTGCTCAGAGTACTCCCAAGTGTTGTGAAACAACACTTCACTATCCATGACCCAACAGGAGACATGGATAGAGATATACAGCTGATGCGGCGCCTCCTGACTGCCTGCCCTTCTCCACAACAAATTAACGTTGTTAAGAAATTGCCCACCCGACCCCCGCCTCCCCCAGCCACACCACGTCCACCTCTGCCTCACACCAGCCCGACCCCGACGCCTAGCCCGCCCAGGGCACACCCCTCCCGTCGGCGCCCCGCCCCGCGAGAAAACCCGAACCTAATTCTTATCAACCTGTGGGAATTCACAGCCTGCAACTCCAGCTGCCCCCTTCATGACATACGGGACCAGCTTAAAGCTGCTCGCCGCAGAATCACAGCCCCGGGTTCGCGTAAAGTGTCTGCCTTAGAAGGCGAGGCCCCAGGGGACGAGCTGACGCCCGTGGACGAGCCCCATCCAGGAGAACTAGAGCAGGAACAGGAGAACGAGAGCCCTAGCCAGCTGCATTTTTAGGTCCGCCTCCGCACCAACCCACGGTGGCGGGGGCCATCACTCCTAAATATCGCCCCCCAGTATACCAGAAGATGAAAATAAACGGCGTGAAGGCCAGACTACTAGTCAATACGGGAGCGGCCAGGTCCTGCCTTTACAGCCACTATTTCTCCCGCTACAAATCGCGGTTTGGCCCACTCCGCCCTACTACAACTCACCTTGTGGACGCGGGGGATGGCCCCCTGCCCATCCATGGAGAAACTCGGGCCCTACGGGTCGACACCCACCAGCCAGTGTCCGCCCAACATCCATTCATCATTTTTGATTCCTCCTGCCGGAGTTATGACGGGTATTAAGGACTAGACTTGCTCCAAAAACTCAGAGCCACGATCGACTGTCACCACCGACAACTCCAGTTCTGTCCCCAACCCTGTTCCACCCCAGCTGTTTGCACATGCACGCTGCGGCCCCGGCCGGAGGATTCGCCCTCTTCCTCCCCCCAGTGCCCCCCTTCTCCCCCCCTTTTTCCACCTCCCTCTCCTCCCCCTCCCATGCCTTTCCACCCCACTCCTGCCCCCTCTTTCCCTGCCACCATCTCCACCGCCGTTACCATCCCCTCCCACCATGAGGCATGGGTGCCCCTTAACAGGCCCTCAGGTCCATCTGTTTTGTTCTCCCCCCTCCTCCCCTCCGGACCCCTTTCTGCCTGCCTTGTGTCCCCCACCTTCCTCCCTCCCCACCACGCCGCTATCCACATCGCCAATCTCGCCCCGTCCCCTTTCACCCTCCCCAAAGGGCTTATCATCGGAGAGATGGAGGAAGCCGAGCCCTGTGCCCCATCCTCCTCCCACCACCCCACCCCTGTACCCCCCATCCCCAACCATCTCTCCAACCAGCAGTCAGACACTTTACGCCGCCGCCTCCTGGATTTCCAGGATTTGTTTGCGACAGGACCAGCAGATATAGGGCATACTACGTACCTGTCGCACGAAATCCATACGACAGGCCCACCTATACGACAACCTTCCTGACGCAAGAACCCCCGACAGAGAGAAGAGGAGGACCGCCAGGTGCGCGAAATGGAAGAGGCAGGTGTTATCTCCCCCTCCACCAGCCTGTGGTCCTCCCCCGTCGTTCTAGTAAAAAAGAAAGACGGCACGATGCGGTTTTGCATCAACTACCGCTGTGTGAACGACGTCATCATTAAAGATGCCAACCCCCTCCTCCGCATTGACGATTCCCTAGACTCCCTCTACGGGGCATCTTGGTTTTCTACCCTCGACCTCCAGTCTGGATACTGGCAGGTCCCCGTCCACCCGGATCATCGAGGCAAGATGGCCTTTTCCACCAGTAATGGCAAACATTACGAATTCAATGTTCTGCCATTCGGCCTCTGCAACGCCCCTGCCACTTTCTCCAGACTAATGGAACCTGTCTTGAGCGGCCTCACTTGGGAAATACGTTTAGCTTATCTTGACGACGTCATTGTTTTTAGCCAGACCTGGGCCGACCGCTTGCAGCGCCTCCGTCGAGTTTTCACCAGAATTCTCCAGGCAGGCCTCAAGCTACATCCTTCTAAATGTGTCCTGGCCGCTAAGACTGTCTCGTTCCTAGGACATACTATTTCCCAAGCAGGAATTTCCCCAGATCCCAACAAGCTCCGTGCCATAGCGGACATACCACCTCCGCAGGATGTCCACGGCGTCCGCGCCTTCCTGGGACTCACGTCCTATTACCGTCGCTTCGTGAAGGGATTTGCGCAGATCACTAAGCCTCTTCACAACTTGACACGAAAAGGGGAAACTTTCCTCTGGACCGAGGATCGGCGAACTGCTTTTCAACAGCTAAAAGACAAGCTTGTCTCGGCCCCCATCGTGGCCTTCCCCGACTATGCCCTCCCTTTTCGCCTCTACACGGATGTATCCCTTACCGCGATAGGCACCGTCCTAGCCCAGGTACAGGCCGGCCGGGAACACATCATCTCCTGCGCCAGCCGCACTCTGAACCCAGCCGAAAAAAATTATGCCGCCACCAAGCAAGAATGCCTTGGCATAATCTGGGCCCTCCAATATTTTAGGGCTTATCTTTCTGGGACCCAAGTCACGATAATCACCGACCACCAATCACTCCAGTGGTTGCGCCAATCAGACTCCTATAACGCCCAACTCGTCCGGTGGCGTGACACCCTAGAGGAGTTTCAGTACGAGATTTCATACAGACCCGGAAAGCTCCACACCAATGCAGATGCCCTCTCCCGCCTCCCCATCCACACGGTACAACCGGACCCCGACCTACTACAACTCTGGCACCACAAGGAACGGCCCCCCTGGATCCCTGCTCACCTATTCCCCAAGCTGTGCCGACAGGGCGACCACCTTCTAACCCCGTCCGGACACATTCTCTTGACCCCCGATGAGGCACGTGACACCCTGCGCCACCTACATACCCACAACGGCATCCACCAGTGCACCAAAAAAGTACTACAGGTGTTCAATGATATTTACTGGGCCCCAAATCCCTCCACACTCGCCAAGGTAATTATCCAGACTTGCCGCGCCTGCGCGCTTGGGAAAGATATCATCCGGACCGCCAGGCCATCTGGCCATATCGCCACCCACAAGCCCTGGCAACTCCTGGCGATCGACGTAGTAGGGCCTCTTCCCCCTAAATCTGGATACAAATACGTGGTCATTTTTGTAGACACGTACTCCAAATTCATAGTAGCCTGCCCAGCTAAGGAACATCATGCCGTCGCTGTCGCCGATGCCCTGCTCCGACACGTGTTCCCTTACTTTGGCATTCCCCAAGCCATCCATTCCGATATGCCCCCGAGTTCTCCGGAAAAGTCTGGGAAGAACTAGCCAGGATTTTGGGTTCAAGATCTTCCACTCCTCACCATACTGGCCACAAGGGAACGCGGTATGTGAACGTAGCCATCGTACCCTTATCAATCAGCTACGCACCAGAATCGAGGCTACAAAACACGACGATTTGCCGGCACATGTAAAAATTGTCCAATTGGGCATGAATTCGTGCCCCCGAGAAGACGGGGTTTATCCCCAAGAAAGAATCTTTGGCGAAACCCCCCTCCTACTACCGCTACGCCATCACCTGCAACCGCCCGCTTCCGCTCCCACTACAGACCTGCTACACCTGCTAAAAAGGCGGATATACTACCTGCAAAAGAACCTAGACCTTGGACCCGACACAGCCTCCAGCCCTTTCAACCCGGGTGACACAGTCGTCGTCGCCCAACTTCCCACTCCCCACAAGCTCGCACCCCGTTTCACGGGCCCCCACACAATCACCAAAGTCCCCAACCCATACCAAGTAGTCGTAGACTATCACAGCACTCCCTGTACCCTCCGCAACCGTCACTTGCAGCCATTCCGCATGCCCACCTCCCCCGCTCCGGCCCCACATCCCCAGCCCCCTACGGCTCCCGCACCACCCTCTACAGTCACATATGAGTGCTATGTTTCCTCCTCACCCTCCCACTCCGCCCCCCCTACAATATCCACCTCCCCGACCACCATCACCCCCAGCACCTCACCTGATGCCTCCCCCACCACCCCTCCCTCACCCTCACCCCTTCCCTCCATGGCCTCCCCCTCAATGCCCACTCCCACCTCTTCCACCCACGCCACCACACCCTCACCGCAACCCACTACCACCCCCCCCTCCCCCACCCACCATCCGTACACCCACTCCGCCAACACCGCGCCCCACCGCACACACAACATGCAAAACAACCCACCCATCCCATACGCCCACTTCTTCCCCCACCCCGACCCTCAAGACCACCACCACCAGCTCAGGCCGCCTCTCACACCCGCCCGCCCGATACTCACACACCCCTACACCACCCACCTCTCCACAACTTCACACCATCAAGCTACATCAGGCCCAAATCCCCTCTATCTGTACTCCCCAGAGACTCAACGCTGCATTACCACGGCACAAAACCCGGTCCTTACCCACACTATCCAGCATTCAGCCCCCAACTACACCAACAGCCACACCAAGCAAGATGAGAGTGAAGTGGGCCGTATGGGCACCTACCCTTGGCAGGAACCACAAACTCCGCGGGCCACACCACCTGCTAAACCTCCTCCAGTCTACCACCGCCACCTCCACACTCTTCCTCACCTGCGACCCAGCACAAAAAGAGAACCCCTACACTGTTGCCTGGCAAACTGCGCTGCAAAACCTCCAGCCCGTCTGCACCACCTCCAACACACAAGCGTTCCACCTCCAGCCACGAGGACGTGACTTTTTACAGGGGGAGAGTGGTAAAATGCGTGGCTTATAGAATAGTGTCCCCCAAAAATACCATAGTACCCCCGATGACAGGGCAAGCCAAACACAGCTTAGTATGCCCGAGGATGTGCCGACACCCCCACACGGACCCCACGGGGTAGCCGCCACCAATCACCACCACTCCCGGCAACAGCAACATATGTCAGCCCGGGTCGTGCGCCCCTGTGTCATGCAGCCACCACGCCGTTGCCACCGTAGGAGAAGGACACTACCTTCGTGGAATGGAATTGTTGAGTCAGCTAGGGGTGGAGTTGAAAAAGACACTCCAGACGGTGCCCCTCTGGTAGAGATGATCTATGGTCGCTCCCATCCTCGTGAGACGATCTATGGTCGCTTCGAAAGTGTTCCGGTAGAGACGATCTATGGTCGCTCCCATCCTCGTGAGACGATCTATGGTCACTCCGAAAGTGTTCCGGTAGAGACGATCTATGGTCGCTCCCATCCTCGTGAGACGATCCATGGTCGCTCCAAAAGTGCTCCGGTAGAGACGATTCATGGTCGCTCCCATCCTCGTGAGACGATCCATGGTCGCTCCCATCCTCGTGAGACGATCTATGATCGCTCCCATCCTCGTGAGACGATCTATGGTCGCTCCGAAAGTGCTCCGGTAGAGACGATCTATGGTCACTCCCCTCCTCGTGAGACGATCTATGGTCGCTCCGAAAGTGCTCTGGTAGAGACGATCTATGGTCACTCCCATCCTCGTGAGACGATCTATGGTCGCTCCAAAAGTGCTCTGGTAGAGACGATCTATGGTCGCTCCCATCCTCGTGAGATGATCAATGGTCGCTCCGAAAGTGTTCTGGTAGAGACGATCCATGGTTGCTCCCATCCTCGTGAGACGATCTATGGTCGCTCCGAGAGTGTCTTGGTAGAGATGACTTATGGTCGCTCCCTTCCTCGTGAGACGATCTATTGTCTCTCCGAGGGTGGGCAGAGAGAGGTGAGTGGAGAGACGTCCCCATGGCAGGAGACTGGAGCCCAGGCTTCCTGTCCCAGAGTGACCCAGACAGGTCTCACAGCCTCCCCTGGTCTCGGTTCCCTACGCCTGGTTCTAGAGCAGACGCACCTGACGGACCCCAGTGGAAGTCGCTGCCGCAGCCCTCCCCTGTCGGCGCCCCTAGACGCTGGAGACCGTAGCCCACAGTCTCTCTCGGTTCTCCCCAGGACACCCGGGCATGAGCTCCCTACGCCCCCACGACGCCGGGACTTATCACAGAGGTTCCTGGAGCTATTCAGCCCCAGTCCCGAGGGCCACATACCTGAGCCAAGCCCGGAAGCCATGGGAAGCCCAGGACTCGAGAGGACGCCCTTACGAGTTATCCCGTGTCCTCTTGGCACGCCTCGCATTGTCGGTGCCCCTAGCCTGGCAGGATCGCCGATGACATGTTCCTGCCTATCCCCCTGATGAATACATGTGATATTATAGCACGAGTGATTTAGGTTAAGTGTGATTTCCCCTAATGTAAGTATTGTGCAGTGATTTCATATAGTGAATATCGGGGTAAATAAGATCACAGTGAGAAGTTAAAAGACGAGAGTGTGGAACAAGATCTGATTGACTATACTTATGAGTGACATCCCTGTTATACAATACAATTACTAAGCCTGTGCCGCCTGGAGATTCCCCTATAAAGACATACCCCCATTACTGTGAAGGAATATTGTGAAAGTAAGTATTAATGGTATTCTCTCCCTCCCCCACGCTACCCATAAATCTTGTTTATCACCCTCTCTCACTGCACTATCTCGAGTAAGTGTGAATCAAGAATAAAATCATTTACCAAAGTCCCTTGGCTAGTGGAAACCATATAAACTTCACGGCTAATATCTACCGCTCTCCAGTATTACCATAACTTTCCCCTAGCCGTCACAAGTCACTCCCCGCACCTCCCCTATCTTCTCCTCGTGAGACTCAACCCTAGACTTTTGATGCATGGTCGTGGAGTGTGCAGACGTGTTTCTCTGGCTCTCCTCTAGCTGCAGGGTTGCCTCACCGGCTTTAGCTTTGTTTTCTCCGCCACTAGGGCGTTTTTCAATAAAGTTAGGTTAGCTAGTACTAATTCTCCTCCCAGCCCTTTAGAGATATAGTAAGTGTCTATATCTGTTTCCTGAGATTGCCTTTGCTTACTCACCTCTGGAGTGTACCCCCCACTGATCGCTCTGGGGTGTGAGTTATACACGGGCGCGTCCTCCCGAGAGTGGTTTGAGAGGGTAATCTCAGACTAGGTGTGTCTTTCCCAGGTACCTTGTCCCTTGCTTGTTTTTCTCCTTCTTCCCACTTCCCCCGTGAGGGGGAAGTGGTTGCTATGACGGACGCCCCTGCTGCCTCCCCCCCCTTCAGGGGGGGAGGTGGTCCTGACGAATGTAACGACCGGACTGACCACCCCCAGACTGACGGACGCCAAACTCGTGCCCCACTTGACGTTCCTGTTGACAATGCCACGTTCGTCATTATCCATGCTCTAGGTTCGACTCCACTGTCCAGTCTCAATCCCTTCCTTATCAAGAAGGTGATTGACCACTGTGCAGGAGAAGTCGAACAAGTGAAAAAACTTGCTAACGGAGATCTCCTGGTAAAAACTGTTAACTCGTCACAAGTGAGAGATTTGCTGAAACTGCGTAAATTCCACTGTTAAGATGTCGAAGCCAAAATCCCAGTCTCCATGAATTCTTGCAAGGGTGTTGTCACTTGCAGGGATCTCATGGTGATGAGCGAGGACGAAATCGTACAAGAATTGGCGCAGCAAGATGTAATTGAAGCTAAATTCATAACTCGTTATTCGGAAGGCATAAGGACGAAGACAGCAACTATTATCTTGACATTTGCCAAAATTTCTCTTCCTAGTCAAGTCAAAGATGGTTATGAAATCATTCACGTTCGACCATACATCCCTAACCCTTTCCGTTGTTTGAAATGCCAGTTGTATGGGCATGGTTCGAAGACTTGTCGGGCTTCCCAGCCAGTGTGTGGCAAGTGTGCAAGCCAGGGTCATGATGCGGAACATTGTACATCTGAGACGGTCTGTTGCTTTCACTGCAAGGGCGCTCACTCCACTTCCTCTAGGGATTGTCCCAAGTGGAAGGAGGAGAAGGAAGTCTGCACAGTGAAGGCAACTGAGGGCATTTCCTATTACGAAGCTAGGAAAAAGGTGAAGGAGTTGGATGCAACTCCCACGCCGAATAGGTCCTATGCTTCGGAGGTAATGTCCCGTCCTGTGATGTGCTCTGTAGAGACCCAGACTGACCCTGTCTTTCTCCCTCCTGCCACTCACAGTACATCTCCATCTCGACCTCCTGTCCGTTCCAACTCTCTCACTGACATCCCTAAGGCATCAACTTACTCTCAGGCTGCTGCTGCCTCTTCATCGGTACGGCCTAAAACGAAGCCTGACAAGTCTAGTAAAAGTAACATGACCACCCTCACGAAACAGTCACGTCCTCATGTCCTTCCGGTTCCTACTCCAGCGAGGGAGAGAAAGGTTAGCTCTTCCTCGGGGGAGGCTGGGAACCTAGTTATTGATGACAATATGGAGGTTTCCATTAACAAGCACCGGGATAGGTCCCCCGGTAGTCGCTCGCCTGCCGGCGGGAGACAAAAAAGACAAAGCACACTGGCCCCCAACGAAAATCTTAAACCGTCGCTTTCACTGTATTACAGTGGAATTGTAGAGGTATTGGGAATAAGTTACACAATATAGCAATCTTGCTTTCTATACACAGGCCAGACGTTGTTTGTTTACAGGAGACGCGCCTGGAGGATCACCCTGATCCTCCACAGTTCAGACATTATCACTCGTATAGAAGATATGAAGGTCACGGAGTTGCCATATACACACATAAATCACACCCACAAACGGAAGTGATTCTAAATTCTACTCTGGAAGCTGTCGCGTGCAGAGTAAAATTTAATAACACGTATCTGTCTATTTGCTCTCTGTACTGTCCTCCACATGGCCCCATTGATAGTGATGCTTTAAATTCACTAGTTGAACATCTCCCTGGGAATAAGTTAGTGTTGGGCGATTTTAACGCCCATCACTATCAATGGGGTAGCTTGAGGATCGATGGTCGTGGGGAGCAAGTAGCCGACCTAATACTACAGTCCAGCCTCTGTCTTCTGAACGATGGTAGAGCGACTCGTGTAGATGATCGTACTGGTAACTTTTCGGCCATTGACTTATCTTTGGCCTCCCCTGGTATACATCAAGATCTCTCATGGGACCCTTACGACGACTCCTTGGGAAGTGATCATTTACCCATCTGTCTTTCTTATACACGCGACATCATTTCGGACCCTCCACCTCCAAAATTTAACTATAAGAAAGCAGATTGGGGATCCTTCTCAAGGATCGCCAATTTAGATATATCTGGGGAGACCATAGATGTTAAGGTCGAAAATATAACTACTTCCATATTACACGCAGCTGAGGCTGCTATTCCCAAGACTTCTACAGTTCATGCGAAGCATAGAGCACATTGGTGGACGCCGGATTGCCGACAAGCATTAAGAAAACGCAATAGGAGATACAGGATTTTTGATAGTCAGCCCACTGAGAAAAATTTTATTGCATACAAACAGGCACGGGCTGAGGCAAGGAGAATAATAAGAAGGGCTAAACGTGACTCCTGGCGGTCCTTTGTGTCCACGGTGACTCGTACAACACCATTAAATAAAGTCTGGTCCACTATAAGATTATTAAATAATAAACGCCCATACTTCCCTGTCACCACCTTGCAGGTGAATAACACCACCTATGACGAGCCCGTGGACGTTGCTAACATCCTCGCCAGGAGTTTTTCTCATGTAAGTAGCTCAGCCAATTATGACCCACGTTTCCAACATCATAAACGCACGGCTGAGCTACAGATATTAGACTTTGCCACAGAAGACGTAAACTCCCCGTACAACCAAGAGTTTACACTAGATGAACTGCTCCTTGCCCTTAAATCCTGTAAAGACACCAGCCCTGGACCAGACACCATCACGTACGGTATGATCCAGCATCTTAATCAGGACAACCTGATTAAGATGTTAGCATTGTACAATGAGATTTGGGCGTCTCGAACGTTCCCAAACTCATGGCACTTTGCGCACGTCATACCGATACCCAAAGAGGCTGGTCGTCTTATGAATCCCACTTCATTTCGTCCTATTGTGTTGACTTCTTGTCTATGTAAGGTCATGGAACGTATGGTTAACAATAGGCTTCTTTTTGTTTTAGAGTCGAAGAATTTGTTAAATGATCAACAATGTGGCTTCCGTAAATACAGAAGTTCACTAGATCATTTAATGAATTTGGAGCATTGTATTGCAGAGGCATTTGCCAATAAAGAATTCATGATAGGGGTGTTCTTGGACATCCATAAAGCCTATGACATGACATGGCGACACGGTGTACTAATGAAGCTCTATGCCTATGGTTTAAGAGGAAATTTGCCTGTTTTTATTTCAAATTTCTTAAGGGACAGAACTTTCTCTGTCAAATTGCCCCGTAACGTAACATCGGATATATTTATCCAGGAAAACGGGGTGCCGCAGGGAAGTGTGCTTAGTCCTACCTTATTTAGTATTATGATCAATGATATTCTGTCATCAGCTCCCATCCCGAGGAATCTTAAATACTCACTCTATGCTGACGATTGTGCAATATGGCACTCTTCCCGTAATGCACAATTTTCGGCTGGGCGGATTCAAGCAGCCCTTGACTCCGTCCACCAATGGGCCTTGCAGTGGGGATTTAAGTTTTCCGTACGTAAGTGTGCCGCTATAGTTTTCACTAATCGTAACGTACCTAATTTGTGCTTAACTTTGGATAATCAGGCGGTACCTTTTCAAAATTCTGTAAAATTTTTAGGAATACATTTTGATCGTAGAATGAATTTTAAACTTCACGTTAATACTTTGCTTGCTCGTTGTGATAAACCGTTAAATGTCCTCAAGTACCTAGCGGGTACTACCTGGGGTGCCGACAGAAAATCTTTATTAATGGTGTATAAGTCCCTTATTCGATCGAAGCTAGACTATGGCGCACAGGTGTATGGCTCGGCATCCGATGCCACTCTGAAAGGATTGGATGTGTTGCAGAATAAATGTTTGCGAATGTGTCTTGGAGCTGTCCGGTGTACCCGTGTAGCTCGTATGGAAGTGGAGGCGAATGTGCCTCCCCTCCGTATTCGCCGTGACCACCTGGCCTTGTCCTATGGTGTAAGGACATTTAGGAAATGTAATATCGGCAATGTGGCCTGTACCCCCCTGCGTCAATACCACCACCTTCTGCGGGGGGTGCGTCGGCCACTTGCTGCTCGCCTCCACTTACTGACTCAGGAGCTTGATGTGGACCCCAGTGACTGTGACAAGTTGGTGCTTAAAAATATAGCGCCTTGGGAGCCACCCGGCTTTACAGTCGATGTCACATGGCTCCCAGCACCAAAGGTCAAGGCGCCGGAGGCGGAGGTCCACCACTTGTTTCGTAAGATCATTGTTCGTCACTTGGGGTCCCATCAATTGTACACCGATGGCTCCAAGTCGAGTGAATGTGTGGGTGCAAGTGTGTGGTCGACTGAATGTGCCCTCAGGTATCGGTTGCCGACTCATACATCTGTGTTTACTTCAGAACTTTTTGCTATTGACAAAGCCATAGACTATGCTCTCAATTCTAGACATGACTCATTTGTCATATTTTCAGATTCAAAATCAGCCCTTCAGGCAATTGCATCTTGTACTACGGACTCTCACGAGATCCAGGGCCGCATCGTTAATAAGTTGCATTCATGCAACAAGTCATTCACGCTGATCTGGGTGCCTGGTCATTGTCGTATCTACGGCAATGAGCAGGCTGACTTACTTGCAAAGTCGGCTGTAGAGCTCGAGGAGACTTGGGACGTTCCTCGTGATCTGCGGTCGAGTCTCTCTCTCGGAAAGAAATCAATAAATCTTCTGTGGCAAGGTCAGTGGACCAGACTAAATATTCCAACTTGTAAGCCGTACCTAGGCGACTGGGACACTGCCAACCGTCCCAGTCGCCTAGAAGAAAAAGTGTTGGCACGGTTACGGCTCAATGCCACCATTTTAACCCACATAAAACCATATATGGAAAGACGCTTCCCACCGCACTGTGACATCTGTGATGCGGTGTTATCTATCAGTCATATCATCCTGCGCTGTCGGCGATTTATTCGTGAACGTGCTTCACTTATTAATTACTGCGGCGCAGCAGACGTCTCCTTCACCCTTTCCACCATCCTAGGTGATGGGGACATTGTTATGACTGATAAATTGATGGCTTTCTTGAGAAAGACCGGACTGATCAGAGTGATGTGACTTTTTTACTGTGTGGTTATGGTTTTTATCAACGGTAAATATGTATATATTGTAATATTAATTAGGGTTGACAGTTGACATATTTTAAATAGTTCCTCCTCCCACTGATCTATTTCTAATATAGATGTCCCCTACATTAAGCCAAGTTCCTCGCCTGACAGTCACCAGCTGATGAGTGCAAGTGTGCAATACAGGAAGGTATTGGGCACTTGCAGTCGATGGTGGTCTGCTGGGCGAGGTTCTTCACTTTTTGTACAAATTATGTAAATACATTATATTATCTTGCTTAAGTTATTCTAATTAGGGCCGACAGCTGACGTATATGGAAATGTTCCTGACTCGTCTGGTTCCCTTTCATATATTGATGTCCCCTATATTAGGTTGTGCCTTGACTGACAGTCACCAGGTGATGAGTGCAGGTATGTCATGTAGAAAGGCATTACATATCTGCAGTCGATGGTGTTCTCTTGGTCGAGGCTTTTTTACCATTAGTGTAGGTCTAGTTATTTGTCTCTTAGGATTTAGTATAGGTTAGCGATTTGTCTGTTAGGTGGTTAGTTTTAGGGTATTTAGATTAGGTATTTTTGATTATAAGTAATATAAGGTTAAAAATATTAAAAAATAAATAAAAATAATAAAAATAAAACTACAAAAAAATAATAAAATAAAAATTATTATATATATATGTACGTGTGCATGAAAGTGTGTATGTTCATATGCATGGATGTGTATGTATGTAAGTATGTATATATATATGTTCGTATATATATGTGTATATATGTCAATATATATACATATATATATATTGCCTTAATGACCAGGGGCTCCGGCCCCAATGGTCGATAGGCAAAAAAAAAAAAAAAAAAAAAAAAAAAAAAACAACCCTACCCCCCGCGCCTCCCGCGCGCGCCTATATTTACTGCACTCTTGATACACTAGGATTGATTGTGTTGTCATTACTATCAGAGAAGCAAGTATCCTGCGAGATACAGCTATCCTAGACAAGGTTTTATATTGCTATGTATTGTGCTGTAATATCTGCTGATTTGTCCTGTGTCTGATTGTGGTAATATACGTGTAAAGGTTATTGCCTAGAGTTTTTGTGTCCTGCCTCTCTTTATTGCACTATGCTCCGGTCTCGAAAGAGGACCCCGCTCCACGTTAGGTGAAATAGGAACGAGAAGTCGAGCCTAATTTCACCTAGCATTACAATAAGACCACTAGGCGATAGCTGATGAGTAAGGGTACGGTCACACCAAATGGACGAGTGGGGCGACTTGAGTGGTGAGGGATGAGGCGACACGATAAAACGCACTAAATCCTTTGTGGGTGGCCACACTTAATGAGCGGGGAGGTTTGTCGCCCCGCTCACCCTCCACATTTGTCGCTATGCGATGCAGCATGTTCCAAATATGTCGCGCACTGCCAAGCGACATCCCCACTCCCCAGGCTGGTACTGCGTGTTGGGGCGGTTGGGTTCTGGTAATTATGTTTACTGAACACCTTATTGGACCCGTGTACCACAGGAGAGCTGTATGGGATCCAAATGATCCACTCCACAAAAATACTGGCGTGTTGAAGAAAAACTGGGAAGGTATCTGTGAATAACTGCATACAAATGGTAAATTATAATCGAGCATTTGTCATACGATTGCTTAAGTAACGTTTGTTCCATCGTTGTTATAAAACCTATAAAAGACCATTAATGTCTAGAATTCATACTAGTATTTAGTGCCCTATTCCCTTTAACCATAGGTTTAAAACTAATAAACAGATAAGTGTATACACTATATGTATGTGTATATATGTAATGAACACCGACAATTTTATTATTTATCAATACATAAATCTATGAAATATAATTCAGTAGATAGTGAATTGTTCAACGGATATTTCACTATAAGCGTGCTTCTGACCATCTGTCGCCTGCAAGGTTACTGCTTCCTATTTGGACACTCATCGCGTTGATGCTCACCTCGCCGCTCATCGCTTGACGCTGCCTCCCCACTTGTTGCGTTCGGTGTGGCCGCAGCCTAAGGGTTGTGCACCTACCATCATCAACACTGGAGCCTAGTATCTCCTATTACCCACCACAAAAAGCTCTGAACTTACTCTCCAACAGCCAGGCTCCTCCCCTTGAGGGGTTTACCAGGAGGTGGGAATGAAGAGCAAAAAGAGAGAGGGAGAAAACCTCAAGCATCCATGTGATGGCAGCATTTAAATCCCCTAGCCAGTAGCCTGGACCATTAAGGGAGATCTAAACCAGGTGCACTGGGTGTTATGCTGGTGTTTTTAAGGCGACTTCTCGTCGTAAAAACACTAGCTACTGAAGCGGGGTCCTCTTTCTAGACCGGAAGTAAAGTACCAACAAAGGAACAGGACATAAAAACCAGGCAGTATACATTAACACATCTATTACCTTAATTCTAACCATAACAATACATGTAGAGTGATATTTGAGATAAAGGGGAACAGAGACACAGAGTTAATATTCAGTACCACAGAATAGAGTTACACTTAGCACACACTACAATGTACATACAGGGAGATCGTGAATTATCTATACTATTGTTCATACGTCACTTTGAGGCAGGATATAAATAGAATTGTTCACAGAGGGAATAAACAAGATTGGGAGTCTGTAGAGGAGATATTACTATAAATGAGGTAGGGTGCGGATAGCGATACTCGACATTGTAACCTTGTCACGGAGACACTCACACTCAGGCTTTTGACTGGCCCGCGCACCCTTCCCTCAGGTGTTCACAGAAAACTCTCTAACTCTCTTACGTGGGGGGACTGGGATAATTACAACAAAGTCATTCTCTGCCCTGCCAACACTGAGTTCTTGTGGGCTACTATCGACTACACTGTTCTTCACTTAGTCACTGTGCACTGTTCTTTTTCTCGAGTTGTTCTTGACACGGGGGAGAAGGAGTCACTGTTTTCCTATATCTCCTGGGTAATGTTCGCTCTAGGTCGCACTCGTAGGTTAGGTGCAGGGAGGCTCTCCCGTCTGGGGGCCTCGACCTGGGAGGCGGCCCTCGTGCTAGGGCCGCGTCGGTGGGGTGCAGGGAGGCCCTCTGGTCTGGGGGCCTCGACCTGATAGGTGGCCCTCGGGACTGGGACCAAACAGCCGGAGTAATCGAGCCTGTCGTCTTTGGCTCCGTGGAGTGAGGGAGCCCGGATCGCCTTCGTCAGGAGTTGGAGAGTCTGGCCTGGGCGTCCTGGGACTGTGGGCACCAAGGGGGAGAGGCGCCATCAGGACTGGGCTGCGGCAGTGTCTCCTACGGGGCTCGGACAGGAACAAGGAACTCCCGGGCGTAGGCGGTAAGTCCGATATCGGGCCTTGCCACCACTCTAGCGTCTCCTCCGGGACTATATTCCCGGGTGGTGACGAAGGGCTCCCACAAGGGAAAGAGGCTGGAGAAGGACTCACGTCACTCGTGTCCTCTCTAGTACATCCTGATGCCGGAGCCTTGGGTCGCCTTACCCTGGTACGTACTCTGGCTGTAGCCGTGGACTTGCCCGGCATACGAGGAACACCTGCAGGGCGTACTAGACCGTCCCTTCGCCGCGTATCTAGACCGTCGGCGTGGTGTTGCTCTTGTAGTAGGGGACAAGCCGGAGCTAGGGGCACAGAGGCCACACTCTCTCCAATATGGACTGAAACTACCTTCAGGGGCTTCTCTACCCTGGTACGTGCCCCGGCTGAAGCCGAGTGCCTACCCGTTTTACTGAGAACACCTGCAGGGCGTACTAGGCCGTCCCCTCGCCGCGTATATGGACCATCGGTGCGGTGTTGCTCCCGTAATAGGGAAGGGCTACACGCATGGTAGCAGGGGCTCTTTACCCTGGTCCGTACTCTGGCCGTAGCCGGAAGCTGATCTGTCCGATCAGGAACAACTGACGGGCGTACTAGGCTGTCCCTTCCCTGCCGCGTATCTAGACCGTCGGCGTTTAGTTGCTCCTGAAGGGGAGAACAGCAAGAGGGGGATGCACTGGGGCAACTCTCTCTCTCTGGTGTACTGAGGCCGGAGCCTTGGGTCGCCTTACCCTTTGTACGCTTTGTAAGGCCGTAGCCTTGAGCCTCCTGCCCTTGGGCCTCCTGCCCTAGAGGTGTTACCTGGGACTGAAACTGGTTCAGTCCGACCCCTATTCTGACAACCATTGCTCCGGCCGCAATGTAGTCTCCTTTCCCTGATCACCTGGGGTTGGGGCAATTGCGGGGAACAAGGGCCCAGGATCGTGATGTCCTGGTGACCCTCTTGAACGGGGTAACTAACCTCACTGCTGTGTCCTCCTGGGGTGGTGGTGCTGTGGCGGCCCGGTGGTGGGGTGGGGGATGGTGAGGTGGGAGGTCCGGCGGCGGGCATGGCGGGCATTTTACCACCCTCCGCGTCGTAGAAGTCACGACCCCGTGACTGGAGGTGGTAGGTGGTGGAAGTGGATGTCTGGTGGGCCGGGGTGAGGTGTTGGGTGAGGCTGGCCCAGTGGGTGGTGAAGGCGTTGGGCTCCTGATGTGGGTTGAGAGTGAGCCGGAGGGAGGACGGATGGTCGGTCCAGCGTAGGAGCTGGAGCAGGTGGTGGGTGCTCCGGATTCTGGCCTGTGGGCGGTCGTGGGGTCGCCAGTGCACTCTCGTCACCTTCATCTCGGGGAATGGTGCCTGGTGGAGAGATGAATGTTGAATGCTGGAGAGTGACTGGAGGTTGGTGGTTTTATGGGGACTGATTCGGTGGGAGGAGCGTTGTCCTTTGGGGAATTGGGACTTGGGAAGATTCCATCGTGCTTGGTGGAGGGGGAGGGTTATGGGGGAGGTGTTTGGGGCGGGGGGGGGGTATGTGGAGGTGGTGGGTGCCGGGATGGGCGTGTGATGGGCGGAGGTGTTGGGGTGTACCTCAAGGGTGGGCGTGAGAGGCGTCCTGATCTGGTGGTGGTGGTAGTGATGGTGCGTGTGGGTGGCGATGGTGGTTGTGCACGTGGTGGTGGTGAAGGCGTGCGGCTGTTAGGGGGGGAGGTGGGTGGGGGTGCAGTGTGGCGCGTATAATGAGAATGGTAAAGGGGGAGGGGGGTGGTGGGGGTGGAGGTGGTGGGGTGGTGGGTGGTGAGGTTTTCGGAGGTGGTGGCTTTGGGCAGTGGTGATGATGTGGGCGTTATGGGCGGTGTGGGTTGGGAGGTGGTGGGTGGACAGGTGTTAGGGAGGTGAGTTGTGAAGTGGTGGCGGTCTTGGCCGGTGGTGGTGGGGTGTCGGGGAGTGGGCTGGTTGTTGGTGAGTTGGAGGGAGGGGGTGAGAAGGAGTAGGAGTAAGAGTTTGGGGGGTAATTTTGAGAAAGGACTTACGGACTCTTAACCTATTATAAAGCATAATTAAGGAGTGTGTGAATATCCCATATTACATTAACGTAACTCTGTATGTCTGTATCCTCTGTTTATAATACCATCCTATGTGATATTGTTAAGGTGTTGTAATTAAGGTAATAGATGTGTTAAAGGTGGACTGCCTAGTTTTTATGTCCTGTTCCCTTGTTAGTGCATTACTTCCGGTCCGGAAAAAGGACCCCGTTCAGTAGCTAGTGTCTTTAGTACGAGGAGTCGGCCTAAAAACACTCAGCATAACAGTTTGGGTGGAGGGTTTTGTTTTGTCGGGAATCGTGTCACCGCGTGGAGTGGTTGTGGTATGGGACGGGCGGCGAGGAGACGTCTGACGAGTTGCAGGTCGTTTTCCATGTCCCCTGAGGGATCACAGATTGAGACGTGCTCCCTGACTGTGCTAGGGAGAATCCTCAGCAGGGCATTAAATGTATGTATATCTCAAGCATTTGTAGGTGCCTCAGGATAAGCGGCGCTGACGAGGCGCCGAGCCTGGACGAATGTGTCGTCCAGGTTCCCGTTGTAGGTGAGGGCGTCGAGCTGAGAGAGGGCGACAACTCTGCCTATTGATGGCGTGAAAGCCTGTCTCACTATTTGTGAGAATTGATCCCATGACAATTCTGGGACGATTTTTGGTGCGACAGTGGCAATTATTTTTCCCAGGTTAGGTAATGTGACTGCAATTTTTTCTCTGTCTGAGTCGAACCCTATGTCTAGGAGAGGTTTGACCATATCTAAATATACTTCTATGTCGCATTGGTCCGGGTTGAATCTCGGTAATTGAATGTGCGGTTTGGCTGCCATTGTGCAAGTTTCCTTTTTATCGTTCCTCCGTGCTTTTACTCGGATCCAGAACCACCGCTTGCCACCAGTGTTATGCTGGTGTTTTTAAGGCGACTTCTCGTCGTAAAAACACTAGCTACCGAAGCGGGGTCCTCTCTCTAGACCGGAAGTAAAGCACCAACAAAGGAACAGGACATAAAAACCAGGCAGTATACCTTAACACATCTATTACCTTAATTCTAACCGTAACAATACACGTAGACTGATATTTGAGATACAGGGGAACAGTGACACAGAGTTAATATTCAGCACCACAGAATAGAGTTACACTTAGCACACACTATAATGTACATACAGGAAGATCGTGAATTATCTATACTATTGTTCATACGTCACTTTGAGCCAGGATATAAATAGAATTGTTCACAGAGGGAATAAACAAGATTGGGAGTCTGTAGGGGAGATATTATTATAAATGAGGTAGGGTGCGGATAGCGATACTCGACATTGTCACCTTGTCACGGAGACACTCATACCCAGGCTTTTGACTGGCCCACGCACCCTTCCCTCAGGTGTTCACAGAAAACTCTCTAACTCTCTTACGTGGGGGGACTGGGATAATTACAACAAAGTTCATTCTCTGCCCTGCCAACACTGAGTTCTTGTGGGCTACTATCGACTACACTGTTCTTCACTTAGTCACTGTGCACTGTTCTTTTTCCCGAGTTGTTCTTGACACGGGGGGGAAGGAGTCACTGTTTTCCTATATCTCCTGGGTAATGTTCGCTCTAGGTCGCACTCGTAGGTTAGGTGCAGGGAGGCTCTCCCGTCTGGGGGCCTCGACCTGGGAGGCGGCCCTCGTGCTAGGGCCGTGTCGGTGGGGTGCAGGGAGGCTCTCTGGTCTGGGGGCCTCGACCTGATAGGTGGCCCTCGGGACTGGGACCAAACAGCCGGAGTAATCAGGCCTGTTGTCTTTGGCTCCGTGGAGTGAGAGAGCCCGGATCGCCTTCGTCAGGAGTTGGAGAGTCTGGCCTGGGCGTCCTGGGACTGTGGGCACCAAGGGGGAGAGGCGCCATCAGGACTGGGCTGCAGCCACGTCTCCTACGGGGCTCGGACAGGAACAAGGAACTCCCGGGCGTAGGCGGTAAGTCCGATATCGGGCCTTGCCACCACTCTAGCGTCTCCTCCGGGGCTATATTCCCGGGTGGTGACGAAGGGCTCCCACAAGGGAAAGAGGCTGGAGAAGGACTCACGTCACTCGTGTCCTTTCTAGTACGTCCTGAGGCCGGAGCCTTGGGTCGCCTTACCCTGGTACGTACTCTGGCTGTAGCCGTGGGCTTGCCCGGCGTACGAGGAACACCTGCAGGGCGTACTAGGCCGTCCCTTCACCGCGTATCTAGACCGTCGGCGTGATGTTGCTCCTGTTGTAGGGGACAAGCCGGAGCGAGGGGCACAGAGGCCACACTCTCTCCAGTACGGACTGAAACTACCTTCAGGGGCTTCTCTACCCTGGTACGTGCCCCGGCCGGAGCCGAGTGGCTACCCGTTTTACTGAGAACACCTGCAGGGCGTACTAGGCCGTCCCCTCGCCGCGTATATGGACCATCGGTGCGGTGTTGCTCCCGTAATAGGGAAGGGCTACACGTACGGTAGCAGGGGCTCTTTACCCTGGTCCGTACTCTGGCCGTAGCCGGAAGCTGATCTGTCCGATCAGGAACAACTGACGGGCGTACTAGGCCGTCCCTTCCCCGCCGCGTATCTAGACCGTCGGCGTTTAGTTGCTCCTGAAGGGGAGAACAGCAAGAGAGGGAGGCACTGGGGCAACTCTCTCTTTCTGGTGTACTGAGGCCGGAGCCTTGGGTCGCCTTACCCTTCGTACACTTTGTAAGGCCGTAGCCTTGGGCCTCCTGCCCTAGAGGTGTTACCTGGGACTGAAACTGGTTCAGTCCCACCCCTATTCTGACGACCATTGCTCCGCCGCAATGTAGTCTCCTTTCCCTGATCACCTGGGGTTGGGGCAATTGCGGGGAACAAGGGCACAGGATCGTGGTGTCCTGGTGACCCTCTTGAACGGGGTCACTAACCTCACCGCTGTGTCCTCCTGGGGTGGTGGTGCTGTGGCGGCCCGGTGGTGGGGTGGGGGGTGGTGAGGTGGGAGGTCCGGCGGCGGGCACTGCGGGCATTTTATTGGGGTACTCCTTAACCAGCCCATTGGGTCACAGGAGCACACAACCTCCCCCCCCCCACATCACTCTAAAAGTGACCTCCATGAGGAATCATTTGAGGCAGCTTCTTGGAATTCTTTTAGTTTTTACTTATGGCGTCACAGCAGTACGATGAGCAGCAAAAAGCTCTGCATTTCTAAAAATCCTGCAGTGTTGAAGGACCCTTCACCAAGTGCTTACAAGGACATGGTCAATCTCCTTAGTAACCCCTCTGGCATTGGAATACATGCCCTTTTTTACGAAAGGATTGCATTTTTGAAAATTGATCATATAATAATATATACAGGTATTGCATGACAATTTTAGCGCCTTTGTGGAATCACATCAGTGAAAAAAAAAAAATCATAAAATGAAAGTCATAAATTCTTATTGATCATATAAGTGAACACCCATATACAAAGTGACAGTATAACAAAGGTGTACCCCCGCCCTCCCAGTCCAGTGGTGAAGATCTAGCTACTGGAGACAGGATCTACCAATTCTCCACTATATCCTAAAGGAAAGAAATTCGTGGTTGTAGAGTCATGGGAAACTAAACATTTCTCACAGTAATCCTTGCCTGTACCAGTAACTGCACTAGAGCTGCCCAAGACCACGAGACAGGCTTTGTGTAGAATCAAGTTTGTGTAGAACAGTTTTTTTCCTCAAGTTTACTCACCTCAGAAGGATTGCATATTGCAAGAAGACTGATGATGCCCAAAGTATGCTTCAAGCTCACCAGCTTTACACACTCATCAACTGGGGTAACCCTGTCAACATAAGAGGCAAAGTGAGTATATATTGTCAACACCCCTAAGATAGGCACCACTGTCACAGCCACACCACCATCACTGTTGATCTCACCATGGCCAGGACACCTCACTTTGGACAATGCTGCTATGCCAACTCACAGCCACCCAAACTTTCATGACAGCAAAGATGTTGGCCATCCTCCAAGAGGTTTCAAACATTCCAAGCACCCAATCAGTTTCCCCTGAAAGCTAAATCTGCATGCACTTTGAGGACTGGTGTCCTGTGTACCACCATGACGTCCATTAAAAACTAGATGGGGGCTAGGTGACCACCTCTTACATCCTACATTTGTTTCTGGAATTCCATAAGCTAATAGCCTTGATAACTGGCGCTAGCTTGAGAAGTCCCTGGCCAGAATGAAACAAGAGCCATGCCGCAAAAGCACACAAAAAGGGATTCCATGAGAAAAACCTGAGTTAGGGTCAGCCAAACCAGCTAATACTGATTGCTGCACCTCTTAATTTTTGTGGCAATACAGTAAAAGTTTTTAAAAGGACACGGGAGGACTAATCTATAGCCTATAATGGCTTGATATCCCTGGGTATCAAGCTTGGCTATCCAGATGGACTACCAACTAATGCTAACAAGCTTTACTTACCTTACTAGAAGGCTATTGGCTTAAGAAGTTCGTCCACTCTTTGGCAGGTCTTGTTTTTCATCCTACTGGGTGTTTTGTCACCCTCCTCACCAGGGAAAACCATGGGGTTGCCAGTTTAGTCACCGACAATCCGACCATGAAATAGGTAGTACTGGATTACGTGGTACCAGTGGCAGATCAGTACCTGACCTGGTCTGACTGGTTGGGGCTGCACCTGACATGGTTTGATGTTGGTCAAATAACACTGCCAATCAGACCTCCAGCATAAAAAAGGATACAATTATTAGATTGTGCTGGATTCTCTTTCAGAGCTGTTTTAGAAGAGCCACTTTCCTGCTGTATATCCAAGACTGATGTCTCCTATCTGGAAAGTTTAGGATTAAAGAAAAGCTTGAGTCAAGGCAAATCCCATGTCATTCACAACTGTTATGAGGACCCAGTTCCTAAGGAACTATCTATCTATCTATCTATATACCTAGGCTGCTTCCCCCAAGGAAAGGGAGGTAGCCGAGACAGGACGACTCACTCTCCATTTACTCATCCATTCAATCACATTCATTCGCATCTTAGCTCCAAAGGGGAGAACGGACAGATCCTCACTGCATCACACCGCACAAGGGTCAACTGCGCAATGCAATCAGTGACATCCGCGGCAGGGCCCGACAGCAGAACTGGTTTACCCCTGCCACATCATAACAGACCCATCCCCTTACCCGCACCTGACCTGACTAGCTGATCAGACCAAATGCGGGAGAATATCCCCTCTGGCTGCGTCATCACTTATTCATTCACAATTTCTCTCCATTTATTTCTGTCACGCACAGCCACTCTTCCTTGCTCAACAGACATCCCTCTCGCATCCAGCACTCTCTTCACACTGTCCATCCATCCTATTCGTGGTCTTCCTCTCAGCCTTACACCTCTCACATCAGATCTAGTTATCTTTTTCACCAATCGCTCATTATCCATTCTTTCCATATGCCCAAACCATTGCAACACCCTCTGCTCAACTCTACCAGCAATCTCCCGAACAACTCCAGTTCTCCTTCGCACTTCATCATTTCGCACTCGATCCATATGCGTCACTCCACACATACTCCTCAGACATCTCATCTCCATTACATTCAAACTTTTCCTCTCTGCTACACCCATATTCCATGTTTCAGCCCCATATAATGCAGTCGGTACCACAACACCCTCATACAGCCTTCTCTTTACATCTAAGGAACTACCCAAGGCAATATAGTTATATACAGAAATGATGGATGACTTCAGTTTAACTCAACTTTGGAGGAAGCCTTCCCTGATGGCACCTAATCCTTACAATCCGTTGCATTTGGGATGTGACGCCCATTGTCCACATATCAAGCCCATCATGCCTTTGAAAAGCTGATGTATCAGTCCATCAGACTATGAGAAATGCTACACAAACCTCACAAGCTCAAAACTCACACATGAAATGAGAGGCAGGAAGGCATCTATGATGCTCTGCTGGAACACAAGCATTTCACTTCCCAAAATGTATAGTAGCATTGTGTGAATAATGACCAAACTATCCGGGAACAAAAATCGAACACATACAATGTGTATGTGAAACAAAATGAGGTTTAGCACAATGCAGAGAGTAAACATTTGAATTGTTTGAGTATGATACCATATGGTGGGAACCACCTTTGATCCAGGATGTTCAAAGTGCAGACATTTCAAAAGAGAGAAGTTCCACTGCATTTATAGAACTTAGCAGTCATGAACACCCAGGCCTCAGTCAAGTCTCCTTGACTTCTACAATGCACTAGCGACAGTTGCAGAGAGGGATAACCTTTCTTTACGGCGAATATGGTAACCTTTCTTCATAGAGAATGTTTCAACTGAATGAAACAGAAGTGAAAAGTGTGTATGTGCAATACTATAATACTTGTGTACAATGTATTTCAAAGGTCTTGAGGGAGAAATAAATCCTATAAATCATTTGCTTTAGTGTGTCAGTACCTGGGATAAGTAAACTGTGAGTGTGTTTGTGATAGTACAGCCATGGTTGCCTTTCTTTCTTGTCACTAAGTTCTTCAATCTGGGCACCTAATAATTATTTATCCTGGTTAATGTCAGACAGTTTGATTAAGTTTAGGCCAGATGTCCACTGGCTGTAGGGTGTTCAATGTAATGTCGGTTACCTGGTGCCCCTTCAGCCCATCCTTGTCTTTTACATTTAGTTACAGACAGATGCTTAGTTATTCTAGTTACAGACAGATGCTTTTTATGCAGCTTACATCACAGGGTATCAGGGCAAATTTCTGGTTTCTGACAACATAGCAATTTGAAGCTGAAATAATTTTCCAAATTTTTTCAATGTATTTTGAATGATCTGGATCTTCATGTTTACTGGAAATCATATGGTGATGGCTCCCCCATCTCAAAATCTTGGGATTATCGATAATAATGGAGGTCAGAAATATTCAGATAAAACTATGTTGGAAAAATATAATTTCAACCAAACCTACCCTGACCTAGCCAACCTTGCAATTACTGACCATAATTAAATGAACATCCATTGCACCAGCTTGGAACATTGCAACTACTGGAATTCACTTCCACCTGTGATTCCCATTACAGTAGTTCCTTGATTATCCGATGTAACAGAGCCAAAGGCATGTCCAGAAAGTGGATCAGTCTGGATAATGGACTTCTCCCCTGGCTCCCCTTCACACATAGCCTAATTTTGTAAGCCATTGTAAAAGGCCACTACGTAAATCGTACAACACTTGTTCCTGTTCTTTAACACTACTCTATCTGGTCAAGCAGACCTATAAACCACCGCCAAGCAATTATCATGGTCAAGCAGACCCATCAACTACAGGGACCTGGAGCGGTGGCGTCTTCGTCGTGGGTCTACCCCCCAGAGGCTGTCGAAGAGAAGAGGAGGACAGCATGGGGGCCAAACCACCGCAAACCCCCCCGGCCCTTCACGGGGCTCGAGTACCTGGGAGTGGCTTCGGTCGCCCGGGCAAGTACCACATCCCCCAACACAACACACACAACAACACCGTTTTTTCTACACCGAGAAATGACTCCCCGGCTGTCATTTCACGACGACTTCTTCTAGCCGGGGACATTGAGAGCAATCCAGGACCCACCAACAAATACATATGTCCAACATGCTCAAAACCTATCACGTCGAGCCGACAGACAAAGGGTTCAGTTCAGTGCAATTCCTGCAAGAACTGGACCCATTACACCCGCACAACACTTGCATCCAGAAAACATTACACAAACACCTGGACCTGCTCCTTATGCTCCTTCCCCCCACTCATCAACCCCCCTTCCAATCCTACTCCTACTTCCTTCACACCTCCACAGCCAAACCCACCGACCCATAGAGGTAGGAGTAGGTCCTACCTCTATGCACCGACCCTTCCCACACCATCCGTTCCCTCAGCTCCTCCCATTCCAACCCATCCTAATCCACCTCAACCCTTACCTCCATCACAACCTCCTCCTACCCCTTCCCCTCCACCCACACCATCTCCCCCCGTGCTGCAGCAGCCGACACACATCGCACACACAACATAAACATCCTTTAGTTAAACATAGATGGCATCAACACCAAAATACATGAACTCACACAATTCATCAAACAACAGAACATACACACTGCCATCTTACAAGAAACAAAACTACACAGAGCACAGAAAACACCGACATTTCATAACTTCACCACCATTTGACAAGACCGGGCCGACGGCGGTGGCGGTTGACTCATCACCATGGTTCACAAATCCATCAACTTTGCAGATATCAGAGCACACACAAAGTCACTTCTTCCCTAACATAACACCACAACAGAAATACAATCAATTAAAATACGCACTGGTAACAAATCACACATAACAATCGCTAACACATACTGTTATGCTGGTGTTTTTAAGGCGACTTCTCGTCCTAAAAACACTAGCGACTGAAGCGAGGTCCTCTTTCCGGACCGGAAGTAAAGCACCCACAAAGGAACAGGACATAAAAACCAGGCAGTACACCTTAACACATCTATTACCTTAATTGTAACCGTTACAATACAACACAGAGTGATATTTGAGATACAGGGGAACAGGGACACAGAGTTAACCTTCAGCACCACAAGATACAGTCACACTTAGTACACAATACAATGCTCATACAGGGATATCTTGAATTATATAGGTTATTTTCCATATGTCACTTTTAGGCAGGATATACACTGAACTGATCACAAAGGAGATAAACAAGATTGGAAGTCTGTAGGGGAAATACTACTATAAATAAGACAGGGTGCGGATCCCGACACTTTACAGTCACCTAGTCGCGGCGACACTTACACACAGGCTTTTAATCTGCCCGCGCACCCTAGTCCTATTCGTTCACAGAAAGTTCTTTTATTGGGGGGACTCGTATAATTACTCTAAGGTTCATTCTCTGTCCTGCCGGGCACTGAGTTCTTTTTGGACTAATGGTAACACTTGCTGGTTTCGCACTGGTCTTCACTTAGTCACTGTTCACTGTTATTTCCCCTGATTTGTTCTCGGCACAAGGGGCATCACTATTTACCTGTATCTCTTGGGTAGTGTTCACTCCGTGACAAGGGCGTGAGGGTAGAGCCCTAGGGGGACCCGGCCTGCAGAGGGCAAGGGATTATCCGCAGGGGAGTCACTGCCCGGGTCACACTCATCGGTGGGGTGCAGGTAGGCCCTTCCGTCTGGGGGCCTCGACCTGAGAGGTAGCCCTCGAGTTGGAGTCTCGTCGGTGGGGTGCAGGGAGGCCCTCCTGTCTGGGGGCCTCGACCTGAGAGGTGGCCCTCGGGACTGGGGCCGAACAGCTGGAGCAGTCGAGCCTGTCGTCTCTGGCTCCATGGAGTGAGGGAGCCTGGATCGCCTTCGTTGGGAGCCAGTGGGTCTGGCCTGGGGGTCCTGGGACTGTGGGCGCCTAGGGGGAGAGGCACTGACAGGGCTGGGCTGTGGCAGCTTCTTCATCGGGACTCGGGCAGGAAGCAAGGATCTCCCAGGCGTGGGAGATAGGTCCTATATCGGGCCTTGCCACCACTCTAGTGACACCTCCGGGGCTATATTCCCGAGTGGTGACGAAGGGCTCCCACCGGGGGAAGAGGCTGGAGAAGGACTCACGTAGCCCGTGTCCTCTCCGGTACGTCCTGAGGCCGGAGCCTTGGGTCGTCTTACCCTGGTACATACGTTGGGTGTGGCCGTGAGCTTACCCGTCGTACAAGGAGCAACTGAAGGGCGTACAGGGCCGCTCCCTCTCCGCCACGTATAGGGACCATCGGCGCGGTGTTGCTCCCGTATTAGGAGAAAAGTCGGAGTAAGGGGCACAGAGGCCACACTCTCTCCAGTACGTACTGAGGCTATCTTCAGGGGCTTCTCTACCCTGGTACGTGCCACGGCCGGAGCCGGATGCCTACCTGTCTTACAAGGAGCAACTGAAGGGCGTACAGGGCTGCTCCTTCCCCGCCACGTATAGGGACCGTTGGCGCGGTGTTGCTCCAATAGTAGGGAAAAGCTACATGTATGATAGCAGGGGCTCTTTACCCTGGTACGTACTCTGGCCATAGCCGGGAGCTGATCTTTCCGACGAGAAGCAACTGAAGGGCGTACGGGGACGCTCCTTCCCCGCCACGTATGGGGACCGTCGGCGCGGTGTTGCTCCTGTAGGAGAGAACAGCAGGAGAGGGATGCACTGGGGCAACTCTCTCTCTGGGGTGTACTAAGGCCGGAGACTTAGGTCGCCTTACCCTGGTACACTTTATTAGGCCGTAGCCTTGGGCCTCCTGCCCTAGAGGGTGTAACAATACCCGTCAATACGGTGTTACTTGGGACTGAATCTAGTTCAGTCCCACCCCTATTCTGACGATGGTTGTTCCGCCCGCAAGGTAGTTGCCTTTCCCCAGTCACCTGGTGTTGGGGCAGTTGCGGGGAACAGGGGCTCAGGACAGTAGTATCCTGGTGACCCTCTTGATCGGGGTCACTAACCCCACCGTTGTATCCTCCTGGGGTGGTGGTGCGGTGGCGGCCCGGTGGTGGGGTGGGGGGTGATGAGGTGGGAGGTCCGGCGGCGGGCATTTTACATACATTCCCCCCCAGTCGTCCCCCACAGTACCACACAATTACTCTTCACAGATACACCACATCACTAACATACCCAACATCATCCTGGGTGGTGATTTCAACGCCAAGTCGTCGGCCTGGCATGTCAACAACCCTGACACAGACAGAGGGCTGGTACTACAATCCCAGACAGATCATCTTTTCTTACTAAACAGTCTAGACCAACATACCCATATCCCACACCAAGCCCTCTTCCTCCCATCATCTCCAAACATCACCTTCTGCTCCCCAAACCTCGCTCTCACTACATCATGGAGAGTGGTCAAAACCCTAGGTTCTGATCACCTCCCAATCATCATCACTACCAAAACCAGAATCACCCCAGCTGGCCACAAACACACATACACTAATTATAAGAGAGCCAAATGGGAGGCCTTTGTAACTGAAACAGAACAACATTTCGAAACACTAAACAGTACACCCATCACAAACATCAACACTGCTGTGCACACTTTCAATACAATCATACAAAACGTAGACAAAAAACACATCCCTAGAGGCAACAGAAAGAGACAACCCCAACTTCACACCAGAAATTCAAGGCCTCATCAGACAATGGGACACACTGCGACACTCCCCAACACCCCATACACAAGACACCATACAACAATTACAAGAACTCAACACTCAGAAAAACAGTCAAATATCAGAACAGCAAACACTAAACTGGAAAAATTACCTCCAAACACTTGACCACAAAACAAACATCAGCAAACTGTACAAAACACTAAACAGCATCACACTTTCCAACAGCAACACCACACAATCACACGCTGCTATCACAACAACAGACACCATACCCTCAAACAAACAACAAGCAAACACTCTCATCAATCACTTTTCACAAGTCAGCCATCTAACCCCTCATCCCGAAGACCGACGTATCATCAGACGTAAGAGAAAGTTCCCCACAGACCCAGACTACGCACCTTTCACTTACAACCAGACGAAGCACATCATTAACAACCTCAAGCACTCATCTGCCTGTAGGCCAGACAACATAAGCAACATTCACCTTAAACACCTAGGACCACAAGGCATACAAGCACTCACCAACATATCAAACTACAGCTACTCACACAACATAATACCCAACATCTGGAAGCATGGCAATATCATCACTATCCCTAAACCCAACAAAGACCCCACGGTACCCTCCTCACATCGCCCCATCACACTCCTCTGCATCCCCTCTAAAGTCACTGAACGACTGATACTACAACTAGTCACACCTCACATTCCCCTAGCCCAGTCACAACATGGCTTTAGGCCACTACACTCCACAAACACCCTTCTTACAGACCTTACACAGAGAGTTTTTGATGGCATAAATTCAGATAGGCTACCACACAGAACACCCCTAATCACACTAGACATTAGCAAAGCTTTTGATGCCATCCCCCGGCACAACCTCACAAACAAAATACTCAACACAAACATGCACAATAACACAAAAAGATGGCTGGCAAACTACTTAGCAGGCAGATGTGCACACGTAACATTCGCCGGTCAGTCTTCTAACATCAGAAACTTCACAAACGGTGTCCCCCAAGGATCTGTTTTGTCCCCTACACTCTTTAATCTATACATGCACGACGTACCCACACCCCACACACCACAGATACACATAGCTTCCTATGCAGATGATGTAACACTTACATGTACGCACCAAAACGCAAACACAGCTGCACACATCATTCAACTTTACCTCAACACACTACACGAATGGTTCACCACAAACAGGCTCAAAAGAGCCCCAGCCAAATCTACAGTGACTCTTCTCATAAACTGGACAGCAGAACACAGTCACATCCCACACCTCACCATAAACAACACTCCCCTACCACACACACACACACACACACACACACACACACACAAAATCCTTGGAGTAACATACAATACATCAATGTCATTTAAACAACACATCACAAACATTAAAAATAAAATAACACCAAGACGCAATGCTTTGAGGTCACTTCCCCATACAACATTCGGACACAACAAAGAAACCACCACCACAGTATACAAACAATACATACGTTCAATGATGAATTATGCAAGCCCTGCCTGGGCTTCTAACCTCACCAAAACACACCACAACACTCTATAGACCACACAGAACAAGGCCCTAAAAATAATCACAGGCTGCACAGCTACTACACCCACAGACCACCTACATCAAGAAACCAAAGTCCTCAAAGTCAAGGATCACCTAGACATGAGAGGCTCCCAGTTTCTTGCTGCAGCCTCCACAAACCCACAACATCCACTACAGTTCATGGCAGCACATCCACCCACACCAAGGAACATCAAAACAACACCCAGCACACGATACCATACACAAATACTGTCATCTCTCCCCCCTCGCCCACCTCAGACCAGCTTCCAGAAGCATATCCACACTCAGATCACTCGCCGCTCCATTCAGTCACTTAAAGACAACACACAACTGCATGCACGGCCTCCTGACATCCACCCTTCTGAATCCTATCTTCCTCGTGAGGACAGGGTCCACCTGGGCAGGCTGAGATGTGGGCACCATCCAGCCCTCTTAAGCTACCAGAAGAGGGTGGATGACTCCGTCGCTGATGCCTGTCCAGGATGCAACACAGCACCCCATACTATTAAGTACATTATGGAAGACTGCATTGCACACAATCACCTATGCCAGCAACACAACATACACTGTTTGAGAGCTCTGTGGTCTCGGCCATGGCCTTCCTAAGGGACTCGGGGCTGTTCGGCCAGACTGTCTAGGGAACAACAACAACAACTACTACTACTACAGGCAAGTAATCACCACTGCAGGACCATAACCTGCAGTGACATAAAAAAAAAAAAAAAACATTAAAAAACTGGCTACACAAGAAAAATGCTGAAGGGCACACCAAACATAATGGTAAAATGGAATAAGATCATGGTACAACAGAATAAAATCACGGTACAGTACAGTAAGCTAGAATAAAATCAACATCAACACTCACAACTCCCTGCAGGGCATCGTGCTGAATAATTCGCTAGCACCTTGACTTCGATCGACTGTTGCATTGTGGCTGACGAGGCTGTTGCACTGCACAGTACATCCCGTGTGGTCTAGTGGAATGCAGGGCATAGCAAGGCCTGAAGCAGGTAGGGAACAACCACAAAAGCAACCAAGTGCGCTGCTATAACAACTCTCCGAGAAAATGTTCACTACAAGGTTACCGGGCGGGAACTGGAAATGATTGAGGGGGGTCTCGAGCGGACACTGGATGAACTACCAAGCCAAACAGAGCAGTGCCACCAGGCTGTTCTCACCCAGGCAGGTGAAAATGCTTGCGTGACCATAATTACCACCCAGATGCAAGCATTTTGTCAAGATAAAATGGATAGACAAGGAATGTGGAAAGTATTAAGAATATATGGAGTAAACGGGAAGTTGCTGAATACTGTGAAGAGTACCGGGTATGTATGAGAGTGCTAAGGCTGCGGTGCACATGGACAGCGAACTGAGCAATTTTTCTATTTGAAGGTTGGATTCAAACAGGGATGTATCATGTCTCCATGGTTATTCAATCTGTACACGGATGGGGTTAAAAAAGAGACACAAAGTAGGGCAGTGGATGTTGGAGCGGCCCTAATGAGAGAGGGCAACGTTTGGAAACTCCCTGTACTGTTGTTTGCAGATGATACTGTGTTGTTAAGTGAAGACAAAAGGGAGCTACAAGTCTTGGTGAATGAGTTTGGGAGAGTGTGTAAGAAACGGAATCCAAAGGTGAATGTAGGAAAGAGTAAAGTTATGGTCTTCGATAGAAATTAAATCACTAAATGTACAGTGAGTTAGATGGGGAGGAAATGAATAATGTGAGTGCGTTTAAGTACTTGGGTGGTGTGATGAGTAAGGATGGAAGTTTACAGGGTGAAGTGCTTCAAAGGGTGCAACAAGGAAGAAAGGTTGCTGGTTCTTGGAATGCAGTGATAAGAAACAGGGAAATGAGCATGAAAGTGAAAAAGTCGCTGCATGACAGTATTGTGATACCAACTCTAAAGTATGGAAGTGAAGCTTGGACCTTATTGGAAGGACAGAAGTCTAAAGTGAGGATTGTGAAAATGAGTTATTTGAGAGGAGCTTGTGGAGTCACATGGAGAGACAGACTGACAAATGAAGAAGTGAAGGAGCATTATGGTGTGGATGAGGATGTGACAGAAAGCGTTAGGAGAAATACATAGAGGTGGTTTGGCCATATGGGGAGAATGGGGAGTGTGAGACTGACGAGGAGAATGTATGTGAGTGGGGTGGAGTTGAGGGGAGAGGGAGGGGAGGCCAAGAATGAGATGAAGGGATGGAGTGGAGAATTATATGAAAGCAAGGGGTGTGAGCTGGGAGCAGGATAGTGAAATGTTGGGGGACAGGGCAACATGAAGGCGGTTTATTTGTGGCCACCCCTTATGGGATTAAGGCATCTGGAAATAGATGGACAGATGGACAGAAAATGGAAAAAGGTACGTTTAATGATTTACTACAGTCAGATCACAGCATCCGGGTATGGATCATTTGGATAATCGAGGGATTACTGTACTGTACTGTAATGCACAATGCTGAGCTGTAATTAATTGCAACCAGTCTTCATGTGGTCTTTTTGGCTGGCACACATACATTAAAATCTCTAACACACTTATACAAAATTAGTGCCACAAGTCACAGAAAAAATTGTCTTAGAACTGTTGAAACCACCTATAACAAGGGTAAAATTACCAAGATTTCTGGTTTCAGTACAGCATCTGAACTGAAGTGTTAACTGGATTAAAGACATCAATACTACACTGAGAGAGAGAGAGAGAGAGAGAGAGAGAGAGAGAGAGAGAGAGAGAGAGAAAAAATATACCGGTTATATATATATATATATATATATATATATATATATATATATATATATATATATATATATATATTGTTATGGAACAGAGAAAGATAATGTACACTTTAAGTGAGAATACTAAAAATCACTACTGTCCCGTAAAGTTCCAGGTTCAAAACAAAAGAGTTAGGTAAAATTACAAGGTAAAGTTTCATGCTCAAACTAACAACAAAACATTCAGGACTCATAAGGATAATGCAATGGCAAAAAACAGGTTAAATATATGGTTAATTGCAATAGCCTCTATTAACACGAAATTAGCAAGAGTAAATTTATCTAAGTCAGCCCTGATAAAATGAGAATACCAGATAATACTCAGTGAATGCAAGATATATTATTACAGATACAAAATGTTGTTATTAATGGCTGACACCAAAAACACATGAGTCATAAAAACCTCACTAGGTCTACGAATTAACACCTTATGCAATGCATTACAAGGAAAAATGTAATAACACTTATACTCAAATTACACAGCTGCTAGATGGCTGGAGACTTCCTGAGCACTCACAATAATAACAACTTAACAACTGTACAGGGGAGGACAGAGATGTGAACAAAATGAGGAGTAGATCTAAGTGGCACTTAATGCAGAGACTGAGCTCATTATATAGGGGCCGGCAGAGCTTGATACAACTTGTAAGAAGGACGCGCAAATGAAGCCAGAGGGGACAAAGAGTTGACACTCCTGCTCTGAACAACAGAAAGAACGACTTACTCTACTATAAGGGAGGAGGGGGAGAGTGAGGTAGAACACGCTCGTGATCAAACATGCAGCATACTGTACGTTAGAATTACACAAAGGATGATGAAATCATAGACTATGTAACACCTCCCCACAAAGAAAAAGAAATTTACAAAGGAAATTTCTTATTACTCTAAAACAATCTGTCTAAAGTCTAGATAAGCAATCTGCAATAACATTTTCTTTCCCCTTGATATGTTGTATGTCTAATGAATACTCCTGAAGAAGTAGACTCCATCTTGTCAATCTCTGATTTTTATCTTTAAACTTACTAAGGAATTTCAGTGGGTTATCATCGGTATAAATGACTATGGGGTCAAAACCAGAACACAAATAAAATGAAAAATGCTGTAAACCCAAAATCAAGGCCAAAAGCTCTTTCTCAATAGTTGAGTAGTTCTTTTGAGGTGTAGTGAACTTCTTACTGTAATAAGATACAGGATGTTCAATACCCTGATCATCCTCTTGCAGCAAAACAGCCCCAGCTCCTGTTTCACTTGCGTCAACAGCCATCTTAAAAAGCTTAGCAAAATTTGGAGTAGCGAGCACTGGCTGACTTAATAGGATAGCTTTAAGTTTGCTGAAAGAGGATTCACAGTCATCGGTCCAGACAAATTTAACTCCCTTTTTCAGTAGGTCTGTAAGTGGTGATACAAGAATTGAAAAGTTAAGAACAAATCTCCTGTAATAACCTACCATTCCCAAAAATCTTTGGAGCTCTTTCCTAGTTTTAGGTCTGGGAAGATCACTTATAACCTGAATCTTAGCTCCTGGTGGTGCAACATGTCCATCACCAATTACGTACCCAAGGTACTGAACTTTAGCTTGACCAAACTCACACTTTGATAAATTAGCTACAAGATTAGCCTGAATCAAACGCTCAAGAAATTTACTGACATGGCATAGGTGATCTTTCCAGTTGTCACTGAAGATTAATACATCATCAAAATAAACAACACACCCTGCCAAACCCTCTATTACAACATTCATGAGCTTCTGAAATGTGGCTGGTGCATTCTTCATACCATATGGCATTACAGAACATGCAAAAGTCTTTCCTAGAGTTACAAAACATGAGATCTCCCTAGCACGTTCAGTCATAGGTACTTGCCAGTATCCCTTTAACAAATCAAACTTACTTATGTGTACCTAGCCTTTCCGATCTTGTCTATGCAATCTTCCACGCGAGGGAGAGGGTAAGTGTCTGTTTTGGTTATCTGATTAACACGCCTGTAGTCAATGCAAAGCCGCTGTGACCCACCTGGCTTAGGGACTAGAGTGACAGGAGAACTCCACTCCCTCTGACAGGGCTCAATCATCTTGTGGTCCAACAGGTAGCCAAGCTCCTTCTCGATGAGAGGAACTTTCACTGGGTTCACACGGTAAGGAGGCAATTTAATTGGCTTTGCGTCTCCAACATCGACATCATGCATCAACACAGTCGTTCTTCCTGGAGTGGCACGGAACACTTGCGGGTACTCCTGCAGTAATGCCGAAAACTCCTGCCTTTCCTCGGGAGCTAGATGAGAAAGCTTAGTCTGGAGATCATTCATGATATCAGGATTCTTCCCCAAACTATCACTCAGGCTCATGCTGCATGGGAGAACTTCACTTGCAGACTCGGGTGGAACAGCTACAGGGCAGACTGGGTTATTTTCGTCCCGCCTGTGATATAACTTTAGCATGTTGATGTGACAAAGTTGCTTGTTCTTTCTACGATCTGGTGTGGCGATGACATAGTTGACATCACTGAGTTTCTTCTCCACGAAATAAGGACCACTAAACTTGGCTTGAAGAGGTTGCCCATGCACCGGTAGCAGAATCAAAACTTGATCTCCTGGCTGAAAGTGGCGTAACCTGGACTTCTTATCACACCAAGTCTTCATCTTCTCCTGAGCAGCTCCTAAATTCTCTCTCGCCAGCTGTAAAGCAGTGGACAGCCGTTCTTTGAACTTCATCACATACTCCAGCAGGTTGACGTCATCTTCCTCCGACAGCCAGCATTCCTTGAGTAACTTAAGGGGTCCTCTTACTTCATGGCCAAACAGTAGTTCAAAAGGTGAGAAGCCCAGTGATTCATTTGGAGATTCTCTTGCGGCAAATACAACGAATGGAAGACCTTTATCCCAGTCTTTCTGATGTTCCAAACAGTATTTCTTGAGCATCGATTTGAGTGTTTGATGATATCTCTCCAACGCTCCTTGGGTCTGGGGACGGTAAGCTGAAGACGTGATCTGGGTGATGCCCAACTCTTTCAGAGACTGCTTGAAAACATTTGACATGAAATTACTTCCCCGGTCTGACTGTACCTCCTTGGGCAGACCAAACTTTGTGAAGAACCCTAGCATTTCCTTAACCACGTTCTTTGCTGAGATATTTCTAAGTGGAATGGCTTCAGGATAACGAGTAGCCATATCAATCAGGGTCAACACATAAGAAAATCCTGAAAAAGTCTTAGGAAGAGGGCCCACAATATCCACCAACACACGAGTGAATGGCGCCTCAAAAGGAGGAATGGGAACTAGAGGTGCAACCTTTTCGGTCTGATTACACTTCCCCACAACTTGACAGGTGTGACAAGACTTACAATACCAGGAAACATCCCTGAAGATACCTGGCCAGTAGAAGTGTTTCAAAATGCGTGCCACAGTCTTCCTCACTCCAAGGTGTCCTGCCAAACTGGAATCATGAGCCACTCTAATGATATCCTGCCTACAAACACGAGGGATGACAACTTGATGTACAACCTCCCATTCACAGTCGGCTGATGCTGTTGGGGGTCTCCACTTCCTCATAAGTACTCCTGACTTTATATAATAACAAGTAGAAGCACCAGCTGACTCTTCCTCACTGCAAGCAGAGTTAGCTAGACCTTTCAACTCAGGGTCAGCAACCTGCAACTCAACCAACTCTTGACGAGACAAATTATCAACACTACGGGGTACTGCCTCATCTGGTGAGTGGTCCAAATTAGCAAGAAAAGTGTCAGCTAGGATAACATCATCATCATTATCCTCTAAATCACCAGTAACTTTAGACTTAGTCCCAGTGACAGCACATACAGGGAACACATCAGGGACATCACAATCCTGGGTCGCAGCCACTGGCTCACTTGACAACTGAGGAGCTGGACACACTTGACTTCCACCAATATCATTTCCAAGTAAGAAAGTTACACCTAACATTGGGAGTGTCTCAACCAACCCAACCATAACGGAACCATTAACAAAACCAGACTCTAAATTCATTCTGCACAGAGGGAGAGAGAAGTAATTATTCCCTACACCTTGTAAGATTACAGTTTCATCAGAGGAATTAACATTAGAGCCTAGAACACTGGTCAGCAGAAGGGATTGGCAAGCACCTGTATGACGATATATTTTAACTGATTTCCTGTCATTACTGTCCAGAGGACTGACAAAACCATCAGACAGCAAATTAGCACATGAACTCTTGAGAGTGTCACCCACGTTACTGCTCAAAAGAGGAGCTTCATCATAAGAATTTAATTTACCCCTCAAAGCAGGTTCAGTTAACTCAGTTAAAGAATTCTGGGAACCCTCAAGGGTGGACACTAGACCAATTGACTGAATATTTAAAGACTCCTTTTTGTTCACATCACGCTGTCTCCTGAAACATTTCTCCGTAGTATGACCAAGCTTACTACAATAAGTACATTTACGTTTCTGAAATCTAGAGGTGGAGCTGGTATTTACTTCCTGAGAAACATCATCTTTATTCTCTTTCCTGTTACCTGTACTCTGAGTAGAGGCAACGTACTTACTCAGCTTTCCTTTTTTCTCTAGAATATCTCTTGTGAGTGAGAACATATTCATCAGCTAAAACTGCAGCATCAGACAAATTATCTATTCTTCTCTCATCAAGATATAGGCTTACATCATTATTAATACACCTTTTGAAGTCCTCCAGCAAAATCATCTGCTTAAATTTACCAAAATCAGAATCCACATTCTTAGAATTCAACCACTGCTCTAACAGATCTTCTTTGATTTTTGCATACTCAACATTGGATTGCTTATCTTGCTTATAAGTTGTCCTAAATTTTACTCTATAGGCTTCAGGAACACGCTCATAGGCCTTAAGAATCAAGCTATTAACTACATCATAATTATCAGATTGATCCTGAGGCAAAGATGCATAAGTTACTTGAGCTTTACCGGTGAGAACAGTTTGAAGGAGTACTGGCCAATACTTTTTGGGCCAATTAAAACCTGTAGCTACCCTCTCAAACAACTGAAAATATTTTGTTAAATCAGATTCATTAAAAGGAGGGACAAGTTTAACATTTTTAGCCACATCAAAATCATCAGAGCTAGATGATCCAGTTCCACCTTGTTTCATGCGATACTCATGGTCTGCCTGAATCCTAGCAAGTTCAATTTGTGCCTGAGCCTCCTGAATACAAGCATTTGCCTGAAATTCAGCCTCCTTAGCACGAGCCTCCTGCAGGTCTAGCTGTAACTTAGCTAATTCAATCTGCGTTTGCTCATTTGGAGGAGTTACATTAAACAAGCTTTCATTAATCATGTCAACAATTTGATCTTTAGAATGATGAGAGCGAACAGCAATTCCCAATTGTTGAGCAACAAGCTTAAGTTCATTCTTTTTTCTGTTTTCTACATCGCACACTGTTTGCACATTTGACAAAAAATCTTTGGCTTCATCAAGAGTAGTAATAGTAGACATCATGAATAAATCACAGTCACAAAATATCAAGCAATATCCTTATGATAATATCCTGAATATCCTGATAAGAGGTCGCCAAATTTATGTTACGGAACAGAGAAAGATAATGTACACTTTAAGTGAGAATACTAAAAATCACTACTGTCCCGTAAAGTTCCAGGTTCAAAACAAAAGAGTTAGGTAAAATTACATGTTAAAGTTTAATGCTCAAACTAACAACAAAACATTCAGGACTCATAAGGATAATGTAATGGCAAAAAACAGGTTAAATATATGGTTAACTGCAATAGCCTCTATTAACACGAAATTAGCAAGAGTAAATTTATCTAAGTCAGCCCTGATAAAATGAGAATACCAGATAATACTCAGTGAATGCAAGATATATTATTACAGATACAAAATATTGTTATTAATGGCTGACACCAAAAACACATGAATCACAAAAACCTCACTAGGCCTACGAATTAACACCTTATGCTATACAGAACAAGGAAAAATGTAATAACACTTATACTCAAATTACACAGCTGCTAGATGGCTGGAGACTTCCTGAGCACTCACAATAATAACAACTGTACAGGGGAGGACAGAGATGTGAACAAAATGAGGAGTAGATCTAAGTGGCAATTAATGCAGAGACTAAGCTCATTATATAGGGGCCGGCAGAGCTTGATACAACTTGCAAGAAGGACGCGCAAATGAAGCCAGAGGAGACAAAGAGTTGACACTCCTGCTCTGAACAACAGAAAGAACAACTTATTCTACTATAGGGGAGGAGGGGGGGGAGTGAGGTAGAACACGCTCGTGATCAAACATGCTGCATACTGTACGTTAGAATTACACAAAGGATGATGAAATCATAGGCTATGTAACAATATATATATATATATATATATATATATATATATATATATATATATATATATATATATATATATATATATATATATATGTCTACTAGAAAGCCTAGCCACTAGGTAGAGATACTGTAATGCTAGGTGAAATTAGGCTTGACTTCTCGTTCCTATTTCACCTAACGTGGAGTGGGGTCCTCTTTCGAGACCGGAGCTAGTGCAATAAAGAGAGGCAGGCCACAAAAACTCTAGGCAACAACCTTTACACGTATATTACCACAATCAGACACAGGACAAATCAGCAGATATTACAGCACAATACATAGCAATATAAAACCTTATCTAGGATATGTGTATCTCGCAGGATACTTGCTTCTCTGATAATAATGACATCAGTATCAACCCTAGTGTATCATGAGTGCAATAAATATACAGTAGGTGCGCACGGGGGCGCGGGAGAGGTGTTGAATCTCACGAGGAGGAGATAGGGGAGGTGCGGGGAGTGACTTGTGACGGATAGGGGAAAGTTGTGGTAATACTGGAGAGCGACAGATATTAGCCGTGTAGTTTATATGGTTTCCACTAGCCAAGGGACTTTGGTAATTGATTTTATTCTTGATTCACACTTACTCGGGATACGGGAGTGAGAGAGGGTGATAAACAAGATTTATGGGTAGCGTGAGGGAGGGAGAGAATACCATTAATACTTCCTTTCACAATATTACTTCACAGTAATGGGGGTATGTCTTTATAGGGGAATCTCCCGGCGGCACAGGCTTATTAATTGTATAACAGGGATGTCACTCACACGTATAGTCAATCAGATCTTTTTCCACACTCTCGTTCTTTAACTTCTCACTGTGATCTTATTTACCCCGATATTCACTATATGAAATCACTGCACAATACTTACATTAGGGAAAATCACAACCTAAATCACTCGTGCTACAATATCACACGTATTCATCAGGGGGATAGGCAGGAACATGTCGTCGGCGATCCTGCCGGGCTAGGGGCACCGCCAATGCGAGGCGTGCCGAGAGGGCACGGGATAACTCGTAAGGGCGTCCTCTCGCGTCCTGGGCTGCCCGTGGCTTCCGGGCTTGGCTCAGGTGTGTGGCCCTCGGGACTGGGGCCGAATAGCTCCAGGAACCATTGTGGTAAGTCTCGGCCTGTTGTGAGGGCCTTACGGCGTCGTGGGGGCGTAGGGAGCTCATGCCCGGGTGTCCTGGGGAGAACCGAGAGAGACTGTGGCCTGCGGTCTCCAGCGTCTAGGGGTGCCGACAGGGGAGGGCTGCGGCAGCGACTTCCACTGGGGTCCGTCAGGTGCATCAGCTCTAGAGCCAGGCATAGGGAACAGAGACCAGGGGAGACTGTGAGGCCTGTCTGGGTCACTCTGGGACAGGAAGCCTGGGCTCTAGTCTCCTGCCGTAGGGACGTCTGTCTCCTTACCTCTCTCTGCACACCCTCGGAGCGACAATAGATCGTCTCACGAGGATGAGAGCGACAATAGGTCGTCTCTACCAAGACACTCTCGGAGCGACCATAGATCGTCTGACGAGGATGGAAGCGACCATAGATCGTCTCTACCGGAGCACTTTCTGAGCGACCATAGATCGTCTCTACCGGAGCACTTTCGGAGCGACCATAGATCGTCTCACGAGGATGGGAGCGACCATAGATCGTCTCACGAGGATGGGAGCGACCATAGATCGTCTCTACCGGAGCACTTTCGGAGCGACCATAGATCGTCTCACGAGGATGGGAGCGACCATAGATCGTCTCACGAGGATGGGAGCGACCATAGATCGTCTCTACCGGAGCACTTTCGGAGCGACCATAAATCGTCTCACGAGGATGGAAGCGACCATAGATCGTCTCTACTGGAGCACTTTTGGAGCGACCATAGATCGTCTCACGAGGATGGGAGCGACCATAGATCGTCTCTACCAGAGGGGCGCCGTCTGGAGTGTCTTTTACAACTCCATCCCTAGCTGACTCAACAATTCCACTCCGTGAAGGTAGTGTCCTTCTCCTACGGCGGCGACGGCGTGGTGGCTGCATGACACAGGGGCGCACGGCCTGGGCTGACATATGTCGCTGTTGCCGGGAGTGGTGGTGACTGGTGGCGGCTACCCCGTGGGGTCCATGTGGGGGTGTCGGCGCATCCTCGGCCATACTGAGCTGTGTTTGGCTTGCCCTGTCGTCGGGGGTACTATGGTATATTTCGGTGGCACTGTTCTTTAAGTCACGCATTTTACCCCTCTCCCCCTGTAAAAAGTCACGTCCTCGTGGCTGGAGGTGGAACGCTTGTGTGTTGGAGGTGGTGTAGACGGGCTTGAGGTGTTGCAGTGCAGTTTGCCAGGTGACAGTGTAGGGGTTCTCTTCTTGTGCTGGGTCGCAGGTGAGGAAGAGTGTGGAGGTGGCAGTGGTAGACTGGAGGAGGTTTAGCAGGTGGTGTGGCCCACGGAGTCTGTGGTTCCTGCCAAGGGTTGGTGCCCATACGGCCCACTTCACTCTCATCTTGCTTGGTGTGGCTGTTGGTGTGGTTGGGGGCTGAATGCTGGATACTGTGGGTAAGGGCCGGGTTTTGTGCTGTGGTAATGCGGCGTTGAGTCTCTTGGGAGTACAGGTAGAGGGGTTTTGGGCTTGATGTAGCTTGATGGTGTGAAGTTGTGGAGAGGTGGGTGGTGTAGGGGTGTGTGAGTAGCGGGCGGGCGGGCGTGAGAGGCGGCCCAAGCGGGTGGTGGTGGTCTTGAGGGTCGGGGTGGGGGGAGAAGTGGGCGTATGGAATGGGCGGGTTGTTTTGCGTGTTGTGGGCGGAGTGGGGCGCGGTGTTGGCGGAGTGGGTGTATGGATGGTGGGTGGGGGAGGGGAGGTGGTAGTGGGTTGTGGTGAAGGTGTGGTGGTGTGGGCGGAAGAGGTGGGAGTGGGCGTTGAGGGGGAGGCCATGGAGGGAACGGGTGAGGGTGAGGGAGGGATGGTGGGGGAGGCGTCAGGTGAGGTGCTGGGGGTGGTGGTGGCTGGGGAGGTGGAGATGGTAGGGGGGGTGGAGTGGGAGGGTGAGGAGGAAACATAGCACTCATATGTGACTGTAGAGGGTGGTGTGGGAGCCGGAGGGGGCTGGGGGTGTGGGACCAGAGCGGGGGAGGTGGGCGTGCGGAAAGGCCGCACGTGACGGTTGCGGAGGGTACGGGGAGTGCCGTGATAGTCCATGACTACTTGGTATGGGTTGGGGACTTTGGTGATTGTGTGGGGCCTCGTGAAACGGGGGGTGAGCTTGTGGGGAGTGGGAAGTTGGGCGACGACGACTGTCACCCGGGTTGAAAGGGTTAGAGGCTGTGTTGGGTCCAAGGTCTAGGTTCTTTTGTAGGTGGTACATCCGCCCTTTTAGCAGGTGTAGCGGGTCTGTAGTCGGAGCGGAAGCGGGCGGTTGCAGGTGATGGCATAGGGGTAGTAGGAGGGGGGTTTCGCCAAAGATTCTTTCGTGGGGGGAAACCCCATCTTCTCGGGGGCACGAATTCATGCCCAATTGGACAATTTTTACATGTGCCGGCCAATCGTCGTCTTTTGTAGCCTCGATTCTGGTGCGTAGCTGATTGATAAGGGTACGATGGCTACGTTCACATACCGCGTTGCCTTGTGGCCAGTATGGTGAGGAGTGGGAGATCTTGTACCCGAAAATCCTGGCTAGTTCTTCCCAGACTTTTCCGGAGAACTCGGGGGCATTATCGGAATGGATGGCTTGGGGAATGCCAAAGTAAGGGAACACGTGTCGGAGCAGGGCATCGGCAATAGCAACGGCATGATGTTCCTTAGCTGGGCAGGCTACTACGAATTTGGAGTATGTGTCTACAAAAGTGACCACGTATTTATATCCAGATTTAGGGGGAAGAGGGCCTACTACGTTGATCGCCAGGAGTTGCCAGGGCTTGTGGGCGTTGATATGGCTGAATGGCCCGGCGGTCCGGGTGATATCTTTCCCAAGCGTGCAGGTGCAGCAAGTCTGGATAATTTCCTTGGTAAGTGTGGAGGGATTTGGGGCCCAGTAAATATCATTGAACACCTGTAGTAATATTTTGGTGCCCAAGTGGATGCCGTTGTGGGCATGTAGGAGGTGCAGGGTGTCACGTGCCGCCTCGGGGGTCAAGAGGATGTGCCCGGACGGGGTTGGAAGGTGGTCGCCCTGTCGGCACAGCTTGGGGAATAGGTGAGTAGGGATCCAGGGGGGCCGTTCCTTGTGGTGCCAGAGTTGTAGGAGGTCAGGGTCCGGTTGTACCGCATGGATGGGGAGGCAAGAGAGGGCATCTGCATTGGTGTGGAGCTTTCCGGGTCTGTATGAAATCTCGTACTGAAACTCCTCTAGGGTGTCACGCCACCGGACAAGTTGGGCGTTATGGGAGTCTGATTGGCGCAACTACTGGAGTGATTGGTGGTTGTGGATTATCGTGACTTGGGTCCCGGAAAGATAAGCCCTAAAATATTGGAGGGCCCAGATTATGTCGAGGCATTCTCGCTTGGTGGCGACATAATTTTTTTCGGCTGGGTTCAGAGTGCGGCTGGCGCAGGCGATGATGTGTTCGCGGCCGGCCTGTACCTGGGCTAGGATGGCGCCTATCGCGGTAAGGGATACATCCATGTAGAGGTGAAAAGGGAGGGCATAGTCGGGGAAGGCCATGATGGGGGATGAGACAAGCTTGTCTTTTAGCTGTTGAAAAGCAGCTCGCCGGTCCTTGGTCCAGAGGAAAGGTTCCCCTTTTCGTGTCAAGTCGTGAAAAGGCTTAGCGATCTGCGCGAATCCCTTCACGAAGCGACGGTAATAGGACGTGAGTCCCAGGAAGGCTCGGACGCCGTGGACATCCTGCAGAGGTGGTATGTCCGCTATGGCACGGAGCTTGTTGGGATCTGGGGAAATCCCTGCTTGGGAAATAGTATGTCCTAGGAACGAGACAGTCTTAGTGGCCAGGACACATTTAGAAGGATGTAGCTTGAGGCCTGCCTGGCGAATTCTGGCGAAAACTCGACGGAGGCGCTGCAAGTGGTCGGCCCAGGTCTGGCTAAAAACAATGACGTCATCAAGATAAGCTAAACATATTTCCCAAGTGAGGCCGCTCAAGACAGATTCCATTAGTCTGGAGAAAGTGGCAGGGGCGTTGCAGAGGCCGAATGGCAGAACATTGAATTTGTAATGTTTGCCATTACTGGTGGAAAAGGCCGTCTTGCCTCGATGGTCCGGGTGGACGGGGACCTGCCAGTATCCAGACTGGAGGTCGAGGGTAGAAAACCAAGATGCCCCATAGTGGGAGACTAGGGAATCGTCAATGCGGGGGAGAGGGGTGGCATCTTTAATGGTGACGTCGTTCACACGGCGGTAGTCGATGCAAAACCGCATCGTGCCGTCTTTCTCTTTTACTAGAACGACGGGGGAGGACCACGGGCTGGTGGAGTGGGAGATAACACCTGCCTCTTCCATTTTGCGCTCCTGGTGGTCCTCCTCTTCTCTCTGTTGGGGGTTCTTGCGTCGGGAAGGTTGTCGTATAGGTGGGCCTGTCATATGGATTTCATGCGACAGGTACGTGGTATGCCCTATATCTGCTGGTCCTGTCGCAAACAAATCCTGGAAATCCAGGAGGAGGCGGCGTAAGGTGTCTGACTGCTGGTTGGAGAGATGGTCAAGGATGGGGGGTAGAGGGGTGGGGAGGGGGGAGGAGGATGGGGCACAGGGCTCGGCTTCCTCCATCTCTCCGATGATAAGCCCTTTGCGGAGGGTGAGAGGGGACGGGGCGAGATTGGCAATGTGGATGGCGGCATGGTGGGGAGGGAGGAAGGTGGGGGACACAAGGCAGGCAGAAAGGGGTCCGGAGGGGAGGAGGGGGGAGAACAAAATGGCTGGACCTGAGGGCCTGTTAAGGGGCACCCATGCCTCATGGTGGGAGGGAATGGTAACGGCGGCGGAGATGGTGGCAGGGAAAGAGGGGGCAGGAGTGGGGTGGAAAGGCACGGGAGGAGGAGGAGAGGGGGGTGGAAAAAGGGGGGGAGAAGGGGGGTTCTGGGGGGAGGAAGAGGGCGAATCCTCCGGCTGGGATAGCGGCGTGCATGTGCAAACGGCTGGGGTGGAACGGGGTGGGGGGCGGAACTGTAGTTGTCGGTGGCGACAGCGATCGTGGCTCCGAGTTTTTGGAGCAAGTCTAGTCCTAAATACCCGTCATAACTCCGGCAGGAGGAATAAAAAATAATGGATGTTGGGTGGACACTGGCTGGTGGGTGTCGACCCGTAGGGCCCGAGTTTCCCCACGGATGGGCAGGGGGCCATCCCCCGCATCCACAAGGTAATTGGTTGTAATGCGGAGTGGGCCAAACCGCAATTTGTCGCGGGAGAAATAGTGGCTGTAAAGGCAGGACCTGGCCGCTCCCGTATCAACTAGTAGTCTGGCCTTCATGCCGTTTATTTTAATCTTGTGGTATACTGGAGGGCGATACTTAGGGGTAATGGCCCCCACCACTGTGGGTTGGTGCGGGGGAGGGCCTAAAAATCCAGCTGGCTAAGGCTTTCGTTCTTCTGTTCCTGCTCCAATTCTCCTGAATGGGGCTCGTCCACGGGCGTCAGCTTGTCCCCTGGGGCCTCGCCTTCTAAGGCGGACACTTTACGCAAACCCGGGGCTGTGATTCTGTGGCGAGCAGCTTTAAGCTGGTCCCGTATGTCATGAAGGGGGCAGCGGGAGTTGCAGGCTGTGAATTCCCACGGGTTGATAAGAATTAGGTTCGGGTTTTCTCGCGGGACGGGGCGCCGACGGGAGGGGTGTGCCCTGGGCGGGCTTGGCGTCAGGGTTGGGCTGGTGTGAGGCAGAGGTGGACGCGGTGTGGCTGGGGGAGCCGGGGGTCAGGTGGGGAATTTCTTAACAACATTAATTTGTTGTGGAGAAGGGCAGGCGGTCAGGAGGCGCTGCATCAGCTGTATACCTCTATCCATGTCTCCTGTTGGGTCGTGGATAGTGAAGTGTTGTTTCACAACACTTGGGAGTACTCTGAGCAGAGTATTAAATGTATGCTGATCCCGGGTTTCATCATCTGCTTCCGGGTAGGCAGCAGTAACCAGGCGTCTTGCCTGTATCAGGGTATTATCTAAATCCCCATCGAATGAAAAACTATCCATTTTGGATAGAACCACTACTTTCCCTAATGATGGGGTGATGGCTTGTACAGTGAACTTTGTAAAGTTCTGCCAGATGAGTTCTGGGACGATTTTTGGCGCTATGTTCGCCACCACTTTACCCAATAGTGGTAGTGTGACTGCAATTTTTTGTTGGTCATTTTCAAAGCCAATATCCAGTAAGGGTTTAATTATTGCCAGATATGTCTGTATATCATACTGGTCGGGGTCAAACTTGGGTAACTGAACGTGCAGTTTTGTTGCCATTTTGCCAAATATTTCCTGATTACCTCTCTTTTACGCCCGGGTCTAGAACCACCACTGGCCACCAGTGTAATGCTAGGTGAAATTAGGCTCGACTTCTCGTTCCTATTTCACCTAACGTGGAGCGGGGTCCTCTTTCGAGACCGGAGCTTAGTGCAATAAAGAGAGGCAGGACACAAAAACTCTAGGCAACAACCTTTACACGTATATTACCACAATCAGACACAGGACAAATCAGCAGATATTACAGCACAATACATAGCAATATAAAACCTTATCTAGGATATGTGTATCTCGCAGGATACTTGCTTCTCTGATAATAATGACATCAATATCAACCCTAGTGTATCATGAGTGCAATAAATATAGGCGCGCACGGGGGCGCGGGAGAGGTGTTGAATCTCACGAGGAGGAGATACGGGAGTTGCGGGGAGTGACTTGTGACGGCTAGGGGAAAGTTATGGTAATACTGGAGAGCGACAGATATTAGCCGTGTAGTTTATATGGTTTCCACTAGCCAAGGGACTTTGGTAATTGATTTTATTCTTGATTCACACTTACTCGGGATACGGGAGTGAGAGAGGGTGATAAACAAGATTTATGGGTAGCGTGAGGGAGGGAGAGAATACCATTAATACTTCCTTTCACAATATTCCTTCACAGTAATGGGGGTATGTCTTTATAGGGGAATCTCCAGGCGGCACAGGCTTATTAAATGTATAACAGGGATGTCACTCATAAGTATAGTCAATCAGACCTTGTTCCACACTCTCGTCCTTTAACTTCTCACTGTGATCTTATTTACCCCGATATTCACTATATGAAATCACTGCACAATACTTACATTAGGGGAAATCACACTTAACCTAAATCACTCGTGCAGGGGGATAGGCAGGAACATGTCGTCGGCGATCCTGCCGGGCTAGGGACACCGCCAATGCGAGGCGTGCCGAGAGGGCATGGGATAACTCGTAAGGGCGTCCTCTCGCGTCCTGGGCTTCCTGTGGCTTCCGGGCTTGGCTCAGGTGTGTGGCCCTTGGGACTGGGGCCGAATAGCTCCAGGAACCTCTGTGATAAGTCCCGGCCTGTCGTGAGGGCCTTACGGTGTCGTGAGGGTGTAGGGAGATCACGCCCGGGTGTCCTGGGGAGAACCGAGAGAGACTGTGGCCTGCGGTCTCCAGTGTCTAGGGGCGCCGACAGGGGAGGGCTGCGGCAGTGACTTCCACTGGGGTCCGTCAAGTGCATCTGCTCTAGAGCCAGGCGTAGGGAACCGAGACCAGGGGAGGCTGTGAGGCCCGTCTAGGTCACTCTGGGACAGGAAGCCTGGGCTCTAGTCTCCTGCCGTAGGGACGTCTCTCTCCTTACCTCTCTCTGCACACCCTCGGAGCGACAATAGATCATCTCACGAGGATGAGAGCGACAATAGGTCGTCTCTACCAAGACACTCTCGGAGCAACCATAGATCGTCTCACGAGGATGGGAGCGACCATAGATCGTTTCTACCAGAGGGGCGTCATCTGGAGTGTCTTTTACAACTCCACCCCTAGCTGACTCAACAATTCCACTCCGTGAAGGTAGTGTCCTTCTCCTACGGCGGCGACGGCGTGGTGGCTGCATGATACAGGGGTGCACGGCCCGGGCTGACATATGTCGCTGTTGCCGGGAGTGGTGGTGACTGGTGGCGGCTACCCCGTGGGGTCCGTGTGGGGGTGTCGGCGCATCCTCGGGCATACTGAGTTGTGTTTGGCTTGCCCTGTCGTCGGGGGTACTATGGTATATTTCGGGGGCACTGTTCTTTAAGTCACGCATTTTAGATACATTGGCTGTATCGTCCCTGCTTCGGTAGGGATAGGCCGGTCCTGCAGTGGACCTCAACGGCTGATGATTTATATATATATATATATATATATATATATATATATATATATATATATATATATATATATATATATATATGAATTGTTACATCCCCACCCCACACTGCCAAAGCTCCAACAGCAGTAGTACAATACAGGAGAGATGTTGCCCAGTGAGTTGTTCTTCCTATGATCAGCCTTTAGGTGTACAGGACATAGGATCAGCTTAGGTGATATAGGCCTAAATAAACACTGGTTTCCTAAGTTGACTGTCTTTATTTTCCAAATAATTACACTTAATGCTTTCCAACTTCGCTTCACTATTCTCACAAGCACCTGAAGCTGTACGGTACAAACTTTACTAACTGCACTTACACTTAATGCTTGACGACACTTCACTATTTTCACAAGTTCCGATGATATACAAACTTCAATAACTCGTCACTATTTGCCAACACTTCACTGTTTTCACAAGCAATGAAAATATACACACTTCACTGACACAACACTACACTCAAACCGAACTGGAAACCGACTAGACTAGCTCTAGTCTCCTCCCCACCCTTATATAAGCTTGCATTGTTCTAAAATTATCTACATTTTTCCACGGTTCTGATGTATTCCAAAGAGAGAGCATAGTTACCAACTCGGAGACAACCAAAACATGCAAGTTTTCTTACATTACTGGACATAACACTGTAAATTATTTAGCATTCTGACTTAAATTACACAATTAACAAGCAGTCACATAAATAAAACATTATAAAGAAAAAGCGCACAAAAATTAATGCATACCGGTAACTTACGAAACAACTATGCTCACAAACAGCAGACAAATTGGCAACTCTGACTCATACCGGAACCTACGGTAAACGTCGAGAAGCTTCTCAACCACCCAACTGGCAAATCTTGCTTCTTAACAATATTTGATATATATACATCAAAAAATATAGAAGGCCTCAATGACTGTACTAGTGACTTCTCCCCGGCCCCCCCCCCCAAAAAAAAAAAAAATAAAGTCAAGACAGAAATTGTTCTTTTAATTGCGTCTCCCTCCTTTTGGAGGCACCCTAGAATATAGTTTCGATCCACTTGAAACTCCATCCTTATCCCTCAAAAAGAGGATGGCGGACGACTGCAAGTGGAGGACAATTTCAACCTACAGTCCATTAGACCCAGATGAGCTTGGGGCCACAACAACAATGACACCAAACATAGCGACAGGAGGAATAATCCCAAACTCAGAGGGCTAGCAAATGGGTGCATTATTTCTGGTCTACAGTTTTAATACATCATGATACATGACAACTTTCTCCCAAAGTCACTGATGTATCATTTGCTTTTGAATGCCCGATTCTTGGTTGGGCTTCTGCACCTTGGGAAATGGGACCAGTGGAGCTCAGTTCTCTGTCATGCTGTCCATTATTTTTCTTGTCTCAAACATTCTTATTCTTTGTTCCTGTGCCCCCACTTTGTCCTATGACTGTCCAGCTTTTAGTGGACTATACTTGTCTAGACCATTTGGCACCAGTTTGAGAGCCATCTCTAATACTGGACTAGGGATTTGGTGTTGGAAGAGGCGGCACTGACAGATAGGCATTGGCAGAGCTGATGTCAGCAAGGTCAGCGTTGGCAGAGTCGGCATTTTACAGATTCGGTGTTTCCAGAGTCGAAGTGTGAGGGAAATCTGACCTAGAGGGCAATGGGATTCTCAGCCCCACCACCCCTCCCTTTTAGTTATCTCTTACAACATGCATGGAATACGAGAGTACAGTAGTGTTCTACTTCCCCTGTCCCCACAGGATCCCCATACTCCAGGGGGACATATTAGCAGTATGGGCGGTGACTGTAAGTGCCCAAGTGGTGACATGAGAAGAGGCTTGACGCCATCTGTCGAATGTAGCAGGACTGTTTGATCTTAGGAACAAACTGTCTTTAAGGTATTGAATTAAACAAATAAATAAATAAACCATGGCAATACAAAAATTTCTTTACAGGGCCAAAGACAGTAAATCTGGAGGCATACTTCAGAAAGAGGCTTCAAGCCATTTTCATTATCATTAGTGTTTTGAAAATGGTAGTGGGAGGAATCATCTATGACTCTAAGAGCTATGGAAAGAGTGCATCATTTTTTATCTCCAGTTACAGTGTTATACAAAGCCATTAGAACTGTTGACATTTCATCAGCTTGTTTTAATGAGCACTAGATGATGTAAATCCCATGCTTAGACTTATGAGTCTGTGGTGTCACCACTCATTGTTACTAAATATGAGTACTGCTACCAAGAATTGTATGTGTGGCCTCTCTTGGTGCAATGTGAAGAAGAGGAGGGACATACAGTATGGGCACCTCAAAGTTACTGATACTCTGGTTAACATTATTTCACTTAATTATTCTAATATTTTAACACTGTATTTCAGTCAACAATATCCAATTTTGGTTTTTAATGATGGCTCTGAGGCAAAAAATTTCTAGGTACTTTGTTAACTGCACATTCCATGCAGCAGCTGTCCATCCATCAAGGATGCCATGCACAGACCCCCGTTTTTCACCTCCGCATCTTTTGCCAATATGCTTACACCCGATATCTTCCTCTCTCCAACCGCCTTATCTCTTGTTATCACCTGCCTTTACCAAGGCGAAGCGATAATGTTTTTGCCCACGTCTGTGTCTGCCAATGTATTTACCTCTTTGTAGTATACACGAATTGAGCTAAGCTTGTGATGTCCTGTCTCCATATCTACATTTATCTAGTCGAGTTTTAAACACATGAATGTTTTTTGCCTGCACCATCTCTTCGTCTAAGTCATTCCAATTTCTTAAGCTTCTATTTGGGAAACTGAAGCTTTTAAGATCATTAAGACATCTACTTTTCCTCAACTTGAAGTCATGACCTCTTGTTCTTCCTTCATCCAGCACAAAAAGATCCTCTCTATCCACCCTTTCCAATTCTCTTACATTTCTAAATATTGTGATCAAGTCATCTCGTTCCCTTCTCTCACACAGTGTTGGTAACTTCAGTTTTCCAATCTCTTCTCATAGGTGATTCCTTTAAGCAAAGTATCATCCTTGTTGCCATCCATTGAACCCTCTCTCGTTTATCAATATGCTTCTTCAAATGAGGTGACCATGCCACAGCAGCAAACTCTAGTCTTGGTCTTATCATGGTCACTATCAACTCCCTCAGCATTTCTTCATCCATATAATTAACCCACTGCGTGCCAGTGCCATTTTAAAACGGTTTGACATAACTGCACGGCCAGCGCCAGTGCCGTTTTAAAACGGTCTAAAATAAAAAACTTCACTGTGACTGCATTTTTCAAGATTCGCAGGTAAGAATTGGCAGGCGTGTAAGATAACTGCTCCTCTACCATCCCTCAGGCTGTCAAGGCCATACACTCACTCGCTCTCCCGATCACGCTCGCTGCCTCACACTGCCTGTGTGTCTCACCCAGTGCTATACATAGTGAAGGCATTTTGTAAATATTTTTATGTAAGTTGTAAATATTTTCTTATAAGTGTAAGGACTATGTAGTGAAGTCAAGTTGTATATACCTTCTTGTAAGTGCCTGGACTGTACGTAATGAAGTCAGGTTGTACCTATTTTCAAGTAAGTGTAAGATAATTCATTCACAGTGAGAAAGATACAAAATGTGATAGATGCTGAAGTAATAAGTAATCAGAAAAGTGTACAGAACACTGCTATACCTTCCCAGCATAAATACCTGAGTATACCTTACACAGAAAACGGCTTTCTCTCACGTACGTAGTGAGCATGAGAGAGCGAGTATACCTGTATACGAGTATACCGGACTGAATAAAACTCATTTTCGAGCCTCGGTCAGCATTTTAACAGCGAAATTCGTTGTTTCCACATCAAAATCTATAATTTTAGCAAAAAAAAATAAAGGTTGAAAAATGGCCGGCACTGGGGTGACCCATAAGGCTAAAAACAGCCGGCACGTGGTGGGTTAAAAACCACTGTCATGTTGGTCAGTAATCAATAAGTTCCTCCAATGATTTTGTTTACATATATGCTTTTCTGGTAACAAGTCATTCTGAATAATCACTCCTAAGTCTTTCTCATCCTTGCTTTTACTAATTACCGGGTATCTCATTGCCCATTTTATATGTCCAGTGCAGTCTTTTTTCACTCCTTCCAATTTCTAATACATGACACTTCTTGGCATTAAAATCCATTTTCCAAGTCTGGCTCCAGCTGTGGAGTTTGTTCAAGTCTTACAGTGTTTTACAACTATCAATACATGTAATATGTTTCATGATTTTAGCATCATCTGCAATCATACTCATGTAACTATCCAAACCTTCAGGCAGATCATTTATATATATCAGAAACATTACTGGGGCTAAGACAGAGCCTTGCGGTATTCCATTAGTCACATTTCTCCATCGTGAAACCTTGTATCTTATAATTGTTCTCATCTGCCTTCCTGTCAGATAATCTTCCATCAACTTTAATAGTTTCCCATGCACCCCTCCAAAGGTCTTCTACTTCCACAGAAGTCTCTTATGGGGCACCCTGTCAAATGCTTTCTTGAGATCAAGATAGACACTGTCTGCCCATCCCTCTCTCTCTTGTATAACATCTATTGCCCTACTGTAGAAACTTAATAGGTTAGTAACACATGATCTTCCCTCCCTAAAACCAAATTGTCTTGGTGTTATCACTTCATTTTCTTCTAAATGTTTTATCCATCTTTTTCTAATAATTTTCTCACAGATTTTACAAACAGTACTAGTAAATGATACAGGTCTGCAGTTGAGTGGATCGTCCCTATCTCCTCCCCTGAAGATTGGCACAATATTTGCTCTCTTCCAATCTTTAGGTAACTGTCCATTTTCCACCGAGGTCTTGATGATGACATAAACAGGCCACACTGGTTTGCACATTCCTTCAGGATCCATCCAGCCACACCATCTGGTCCCATTGCTTTTCTCATATCCAAATCCCTCATCAGTTGTGCACCTCATTCATGTCAACTGTAATTTCTACCGTTCCCATGATCTTGGGTTCTATTTCAGGTTCCCTAAATTCCTCTCCCAACACACACACCGACTGCTGCTTGTTGTTCATTATATCGCACAATTCTTCTTCTCTTCCGTAAGTTTCATCTCCATCCTTCAGTCGTATTATACGGTCTCTAACTTTCATTTTACCATTTACAAACCTGTAAAATAGTTTTGGCTCCTTTTTACATTTATTTACAATATCTTTTTTGTATTTCCTTTCTTCTTCTTTCTGCACCCTTACATATTCATTTCTTACCTACTTGTATCCCCTCCCAAGCCCTTTCACTATACCTTCTTCTTACTTTATCCCATGCTCTTTTTCTTGCCTCACGTGCCATTCTACATCTGTTGTTAAACCATTCATTCTTCCTTTCCATAGCTGTAGAAAATTTTGGGACATATTTACTAACTTCTGCTTTGTATACTTCAATCAGAAACTCATATTTCTCATCAGCTTTCGTGATCATATTCATTTTACTCCAGTCTACATTTTGGAAATAGTTCCTCAAGGAAGGATAATTTTATCTGTTTTCTCTGTTTTTCATTTCCTTCTCCTTCCCTTACTCCTGCCACTTCCATCTCAATAACCAGCTAGATGATCACTTTTCCCAAAGGGGCATTGGTAGATTATGTTCCTCACATTATATGCATCCTCTGTGAATGCTGTCGAGCCCTGATGGTTCATCGTCACCCCTAATTCTTGTATTTTCTTTAATTAACCGGGTTAACATGTTTTCCATCACCAATTCCATTAATTTATTTCCCCCGTGATTCCTCATTGTTCCCAGCATCCATACTTTCCCAATCAACTTCACAGTTAAAATTTCCCATTATTATAATTCTATTTCTTCATTCAATTAACATCTTTAGTTTAATAATGGATTTTCTTATTAACTGTTCATAATCTTCTTTGTCCGTGCTTTAGTTCCGAGAGGCATATAAAATACTATAACATCTATTTTTCCTCCAAAACTGTCCTCTATTTCAATTCTCAAAAGTTCAGCCATGTTATTTTCAATTCCTATATTTTTTGCTCTTCGGTCATTATGAATTTAATTGAATTGAAATATTTACTGTTGTAAAAAGTACAGAGTGCTAATACAACAAAAGAAGGTGGTGGGTCGTGCCACACACCTTCTTCAGCAAATACAGTCACATGCAGTCAGTAATTGGACACTCGCGGGTGTAGCCACAATTTCTGGTTTATTTTCACTTATATAGTCTCCAATTTCACCTTTCTTAGATATTAACTCATCTGCATTACTATACACACAGAGAGGGAGTCAACCAAGGCAGACGTCTGACATCGGCGCTTCATACCGAACTAATTACCTAAATTAGTATCTTTGTATGAGTCAAGCTCTGTACCAGGTTAGACTAAATGATTTTTCATTATTAAAAGGAAAAAAATAATAAGTTTAAACAAGACTTGTTCAAACAGAAAAAAGAACCACGAGGAAAAAATGCGCTGAGTCAGCTGAGGTTTGTTTAGACTACAGAAACACGGGGAAACTGTACATACTCTGTAAGTACATACCCTGTTCTTTTAGTATTGCAAAATGGATACATACTTTAGTAAAGCAAATTTGGAAAAGAAAAGGGATAAAAGTAAAAAGCAAAATGATGATTTCTACCAAGAACTGGTTGAAGTGGAGACTCACAATAGACTGGTTGAACGTGTACACAAACTAGAAATGGCTTTCAAAAATGAAATTTATGAAATAAAGAAGCAAATGCACTTGCAAAAGGAGGAAATAGAAAAACTAGGAAGGGAGGCCAATAAGAAAGACACAACCATCAGTGAACTAACAGTGGAATTGAGTACGTTTTGGAAGAAAGTGAGTGAAATGGCAAGTACAGTAGTCAATCACGAGAGTGTTATGGAAGACTTCAAAAATGACACAGAGACAATTAGGCAAGCAAGCAGTCTTATGGACCAGAGCAGTGATATTGAGAAGCTAACACAAGTGAATGAAGCTGTGCAAAGCTACAAAAATGATGTAGAAACCACGTATGCAGAAATGGTGAAAGTAAAGAAAGACTTAGAAACAAGGGTGGAGGAAAAAAGCATTAAAAAGGAAGTGAAAAGAATAATCCAAAACAAACGAAAGTTAGTCAGAGATTCAGTAGATATAAACAAATCAAGAGTAATCACTGGTATAGAAGAGGAAGAAGTAAAACAAGATCACAAGAGACAAAAAGGAGATGGCAAATGTAATGAGCTTACTAAAAGAAGTATCAGAGGAAATCTGTAGTAATGACATAGAGGAGCACAAAAGGTTAGGGTAATACGAGAAAAGCAACACAAGACCTCTAAAGGTGACTTTCCAGAGTGTAAACACTGTGGAAAAGATACTAAAAAATGCAAAGAATCTTATGGAAAAAGAGGAGTTCAAAAATGTATGGATAAAAAGATGCCTAACACAAGAGGAACTGGAATTACTAAAAGAGAAAAGGGAGGAAGCAAAAACAAAAAATGAGGGAAGATCAGAAGAGGAGAAGAAGAATTTTTTTTTTACAAAGCAATAGGATTGCAGGTACGAAAGTGGTACACAAAGAGGATGGAAGAAAAAGGAGGAAGGTAGTAGAACCATGTCATGACAAGTATATAAACAAGATGATAAAGTTGATGTACTCAAATGTGGATGGCATGGTATCTAAATTACTAGAGATGAATGATTATGTCAGAGAAAATGAACCACAAATAATATGCCTAACTGAAACAAAATTAACACCAAGGATATCCAATGACATACTAAACTTAGAGGAATACAATATATGGAGAAGAGACAAATTTTAAAAAAGGAGGAGGAATTATAGTATTAACTAAGAAAAATCTAAAAGTCAATAAAATAAAACTAGATATACCATCACAAGTAGAACTGATTGCAGTAGAGATCAACACATCTGAAGGTAAAGTAATTGTAGCCAATTTGTACATGCCACCCAGATCAAACACATAGGAAAGAGACGAATATGAGGACCTGGCAGAAAGTACAATTCAGAGTATAAGATCATTACTACATAAAATGGAATAGAAATCGGAAAGAATTATACTAACTGGGGATTTCAATACAAATATAAATTGGAATACTCTAGATATAATTAGCCAAGAAAGCTGTTGGGACCAAAAGCTCTTGGATCTAGTACAAGAGTTTTTCCTAACGCAACATGTGAGGGAAACCACCAGAAAAAGAGGACGATGTACCGTCAGTGCTAGATCTAATATTTACTAGGCAAGACAATGATATTGACAGTTTAATATATCACCCTCCACTCGGCAAAAGCGATCATGCAGTACTAAATTATAACTTCAGGATAGCATATGACATAGTAAACAGCAATGACAGTTACAAAAAGAGCCTAAACTACAAAAGGGAAATTATCAAGACCTAAAGAAGTACTTCTTAGAAGCTGATTGGGAAAATGAGCTTAGAGGACAAGATTTAAATGCTGTATATAAAAAAATTCTGTGAATTTTATGAAATAGGAGTCCAGAAGTACATCACACAGCACAAAGAAGCAGATAAGAAAATACAGAAATGGTTCAATACAGAATGTAAAAAATCAAAAGAAAGAAGAGATTTGTTGTGGAATAGATACAGAAGACACAATAGTGAAAGGGCGTATAATAATTACAAACAGGCAAGAAACGACTCTACAAGAATAAGGAGGGAAGCCCAAAAACAGTTTGAGGAGGATATAATAAATAAAATTAGTGATCAACCAAAGTTATTTTACAGCTATATCAGAAGCAAAACCAAAGTAAAAGATATAATACAATCCATTACGGACAAGGGAATCACTTATACACAAGAGAAAGATATTTGTGAAGCACTAAATAAGAATTTCCAATTAGTTTTTACAGAAGAAAAAAATTTTGAGAGGGACTATGTGGAACACGCATGTCCACACATACTACCAGATGTACAAATAGCAGAAAAAGTAATACAGGAGGAGTTAAGTAGATTAGACAGAGGAAAAGCAAGTGGTCTTGGTGAAATTTCATGTTGGGTATTACGAGAATGTGCAAAGGAGTTAAGTAAACCATTATTTTTAATTTTCAAGAAATCCTTGAGTCAAGGTAAACTACCTGATATTTGGAAAAAAGCAAATATTGTCCCCTTATTCAAGAAAGGAAATAGACAAAATCCACTCAACTACCGACCAGTATCACTGACCAGTGTTGTAAGCAAGGTATTAGAAAAGCTTATAAGAAAAGCTTGGGTAAATCATCTAGAAGAAAACAGTATGATAACAGAAAGACGGTTTGGTTTCAGAAAAGGAAAATCATGTGTGACTAATCTGTTGAGCTACTATGACAGAGTAACAAACACAATACAGGAAAGGGAAGGATGGGTGGACAGTATCTATTTAGATTTCAAGAAAGCTTTTGACACAGTACCACACCAAAGACTTTTATGGAAACTGTACCATCAAGGAGGAATTCGAGGCAAACTGTTTTGTTGGATGCAAGACTTTCTCATAAAAAGAGAAATGAGAACAGTACTAAGAGGAAACTACTCATCATGGAGAGAAGTGACTAGTGGAGTACCACAGGGTTCAGTGCTGGCACTAATCATGTTTTTAGTGTATATAAATGATATAAACAGTAACACTGGAAATGAGAGCTATCTGAATATGTTTGCAGATGATGCAAAAATACAAAGGAGAATTACTAACACAGACTCTTGTAAAGAGCTACAAGAAGAATTAAATAAACTTCATGAATGGAGTAGTACATGGCAAATGGAATTCAATGTGGACAAGTGTCATGTAATCAAGTTTGGTAAAAGTGGAAAAAGACCTGATTGGGATTATAAGTTAGGAAATAAAACCCTATACACATCAGAAAGAGAGAAAGACCAAGGTGTGATTATCAATAACAGACTATCTCCGGCTGACCACATCAGCGAGAAGGTATGGAACATGTATACACTGCTTGCAAATATGAGAATAGCATTCACATACATAAATGAAGACATGCTAAGAAGGATAATAACATCATTCATTAGACCAACCCTGGAATATGCTTCAGTAGTCTGGGGTCCTCATCTCAAAAAGCATATAGACAAGATTGAAAAAGTTCAAAGGGCCGCTACAAGATGGATATCAAGCTTAAGGGACCTAAGCTACGAAGAAAGAGTAAATAAACTGAATCTACCAACACTACAGGAGAGAAGGAAAAGAGGTGACATGATAATACTATATAAGTGCATATCAGGGAAGGAGAAAATAGACATAAATGATTTCTTAACATATGGAGAAGCATCAGCAAGAGGACACTGCAAAAAACTGCATAAGAAGAGAGGTGATAAAGACGTAAGGAAATTCAGTTTCCCAAACAGAGCAATTGATCAATGGAATGCACTACCGAATGAAATAGTGTGTGCCAAAACAATTCACAAATTTAAGGATATGTACGATAAATATGGTTTAAGACACGGGATAGTACAAGCTTGACTCATTTCTGTAAAAATACAATTAGGTAAGAACAAATTAGGTAAGAACATCTATCTATCTGTTGCAAGACGCCTCAATCCCGTTCGGGGTGCCCACAAACAAATCTCCTCCATGTCGCCCCGTCCCCCGCCATTTCACTGCTCTGCTCCCAACTCACACCCCCCTCTCGCATTACTATACTGTACATGATACTTAGATTTACTGCAATGGTTTTATCTTTACTCATTCTTCTCTTTTTCGTATTCATATCCATCCCCCTTGTTTCCTTCACTTCTAGTTCCTCACATGCCACTTCCTTACTTTCATATCCATCACTTTCCAAAAAAACGTTTTACATTCTTCCTCTGTCCTCGTGCCTTTACTTGCTCCTTCAAAGATTTTAAAACTTCTCTTTCTTCTTCATTCAAATCTTTTCTTACTATAATATTTTCCATTCCTGCCTCTTTACTAGGTCACTTTAAGTACCGGTATATCGTTTAGCCTACTACACTTTCTGATGACAACTCTCATTGGTCTTGCTTCCCCTTTCTTATATGGCCCTATCCTCCTTACTTGCTCAGTTTCTTTTTCCCACTTGTTTCCTTCGGGATCGATCTTGCCCAGTGCTTTTCTCACTTGATTCGAGTCTCTTTTGAGTCTCATCGATCTAACCTTTTCTTCCTCCTCCTTGTTTCCAAATATTACCACATATCTGTTCCTTTCTACAGTTTCTCTCACAATTTTCTCTTTTTTCTTCAATATTTTCACTGCCGTCCATTTTTTTCTTGTTCATTTCCCTTCCTTCCTGATTTCCCTTAAGCTGACCACTTCTTTCTGTTCTTCTTCCACACGTGCGCACTTTGCTTTTTGCTCTTCTAACACACTGCTCTCTAAAATACCCGCCGCTGCCGGACCACTCACCCCGCCACCCCCCACCCCACCACAAAGCCACCACCACACCACCACCCCAGGAGGACACCACGGCGGGGTTAGTGACCCAGGACAAGAGGGTCACAAGGACACCCCTGTCCAGAGTCCCTCTTCCCCGCAACTGTCACATCACCAGGTGAGCGGGAAGAGACAACGACCCTGCAGGCGGAGCAGCCTTCACCAGGTTCGGGGTGGGACTGATCCAGAGTCGGTCCCAGGCAACACCGCGGTACAGCCACCTTACGTACCGGGGAAGGAGCGGTCACTGTTCGCCCTTCAGTTGTTTCCCCCTGTGACACCGCCATCACGGCCACCGTACGTGAAGGGGGAGGGAGTGGCCACCATACGCCCCTCAGTCACAGCCACCTCTGGGGATGGCCTCGGGGCATTAGTTATTGAACGCGCCCCGACTGGCAGAGAGAGGAATAGTGGAACCGTGGTCACAGCCACCGTACGTGACGGGGAGGGCGTGGCCACCGTATGCCCCTCATCCACTATTGCCTCCTACTACGGGAGTAACACCTCAGTTACTTCCCGAAGGGCAGGCAGGCCCACGGCTATGGCCTTTGTATGTACCAGGGTAAGTAGACCCTTGGCTTCAGCCTCTGTACATACCGGAGAGGGCGCTGCCCCTGTGCACCCCTCTCCTGCCTTTACCTCCTACGGGAGTAACACCGCATTCACAGCCACCGTACATGACGGGGAAGGAGCGGCCACCGTACGCCCTTCAGTTACTTCCTGGCAGGTAGGCAGGCACACGGCTACGGCCGCAGTGTGTGCAAGGGTAAGTAGACCCTCGGCTTCGGCCTCTGTACATACCAGAGAGGGCGCTGCCCCTGTGCACCCCTCTCCTGCCTTTTCCTCCTACGGGAGTCACACCGCGTTCACGGCCACCGTACATGATGGGGAAGGAGCGGCCACCATACGCCCTTCAGCTGCGAGCCCTAGGGGTCACGAAACCGTGTTCACGGCCACCGTACGTGACGGGGAGGGAGTGGCCACCGTATGCCCCTCCTTCGTGATTCCAAAGGCCCTCCCGAAGCAGGAGGTCCCTTGCGCGGCCGACCCCTTTCCTCTCGGTTGTGTGGGACGCCCTTTGTCTCCCAACAGGAGCAGTTCCCCGGAGGTGCTGTCGGAGTGGTGGTGTGGTCCAGCCCACGCCCTACCACCTACCCCTGGGAGGTCCCTGTCCCTGACGGACACCCGACGGAGGTAACACCACAGTTCTCCCCTGACGGCGCTTTCTCCTGTTGGCGGCCACAGTCCCCGGATTCCCAGGTCTGGCCAGCAGCCCCCAGGCCCAGACAACCTAGGCTCTCTTTCTCCTCGGAGCCAGAGGGGCCAGGCCTGCCTCCTGCAGCTGTTCGGCCCTAGTCCCGAGGGCCACCTCAGGTCGAGGCCCCCAGACCAGAGGGCCTCCCTGCACACCACCGACACGGCCCCAGTGTGAGGGCCACCTCTCAGGTTGAGGCCCCCAGGCAGGAGGGCCTCCCTGCACCCCAACGACGACTACGACCCGGGCATTGACGCCCCTGCGGGCAGTGCGTTGCCCTCTGCAGGAGGGCTCCCCGTAGGGCCCCTCTCTCACGCCCCAGACACACAGCAGGTGATACCCAGGGAAAATACGGGTACACAGTGACGCTAATAACGCTAGTGCAATGAATAGTCAAGACAGATGTGCACAGTGACAAGTGACAGAGTAAAGGCCCATGTAATACATAAGTAACTAAAGTTACCCACAGTGCATAGTGACCCGGTACTTGGCAGAACAGAAAAGATCAATAACCATATACGGGAGGACTTATAGAAATCGTGGGTTGATATCAGAGGTGTGCGGGATTCATCAGAAACTTGTGAACTAGTACTACTGCGACTAAGTGACTTCCGCGAGTGTCGCAACCTGCACCCTACCCATTTATGGTAATATTCATTCCCCCAACTCTTGGTCACGTCCTCTCCTAGTGTAACGAACTTAATATATAAAACGCCATCTCTACCTAGAAACAGTATCCGGGTATTATAATATTAGAACCAAATATCCATGTATAAGTGAACAGTGACATATTATGAGTGTGACTATAATCCTTTGTATTAAAGACTAACTCTGTGTTTCCTGTCTCCACACATATCTAATATCTTTTTGTGTATATTGTAACGGTGTAAGAATTAAGACAATAGATGTGTTAAGGTGTACTGCCTGGTTTTTATGTCCTGTTCCTTTGTGGGTGCTTTACTTCCGGACCGGGAAGAGGACCCCGCTCAGTCGCTGGTGTTTTTAGGACGAGAGGTCGGACTAAAAACACCCAGCATAACACTGGTGGCCAGCGGTGGTTCTGGATCCGAATAAAGCACGGAGGAACAATAAAAGGAAACTTGCACAATGGCAGCCAAACCTCACATCCAATTGCCAAAATTAAACCCGGAGCAATATGACATTGATGTATATTTGGATATGGTCAAACCCCTCCTAGACATCGGGTTCGACTCTGACAGAGGAAAGATAGCCGTCACACTACCTAACCTGGGCAAAATAATCGCCACTGCCGCAACAAAAGTCATCCCAGAATTAACATGGGATCAATTCGCCCAGTTGTGAAGCAAACTGTTATGCCTTCCGTGGGCAGAGTTGTCTCTCTCAGCTCGACGCTGTCACCTACGACGGTAACTTGGACGACACTTTCGTTCAGGCATGGCGCCTCGTCACTGTTGCTTATCCCAACGCAACCACGAACAAACGGGATTTGCACACCTTCAACGCCCTGCTGAGAAATCTCCCTAGCACAGTCAGGGAGCACTTTACCATCTATGATCCCTTGGGAAACATGGATCAAGACCTACAACTCGTCCAACGCCTCCTCGCCACACATCCTGCACCACAACCTATGCATGCGGTGAGCAATTCCCTATAACCAAAACTCCACCACCAAAAATCAAACCACCGCCTCACCTACCCACCACGGAGCCGTCTTCTACGATTCCCGGGGCCCACCCACAGAGAAAACGCCCCAATCCCAGGGACCAGGGCAACCTCATCTCTATTAATCCCTGGGAATTCATGGCCTGCAGTCGCACCTGTCCCCTGCATGACATTAGGGAACAACTCAAAGCAAGCAGACGCAGAGCCCTCATCCAGGGGCGCTGGAAGGTATCCTCTCTGGAGGACGACACCCAAGAAGATGACGCCCCCCCCCAGTCTACCCAGGACCAGACAACGAGGAGCACGACTACCACATCACCACTCAGCAGATGGATTTTTAGGCCTGCCCCAGCACCTCCCCACGGTAACAGGGGCCACCTCACATCAGTACAGATCCCCAGTCTACGACCAAATTCCCCTGAATGGGGTCAAGGCTAGACTACTGGTGGACACGGGAGCTGCCAGGTCATGGCTGTACTCTCACTTCTACTCCCGTCACACTTCCGCTTTTGGCCCCCTTTTCCCCACCTCAGCCAACCTCGTAGATGCGGGGGATGGCCCCCTGCCTATCTGTGGGGAAACCCGGGCCCTTCGGACTGGCACCCACCAACAAGTCTCCACCACTCACCCTTTCATCATATTTGACTCCACATGCCGTCAGTATGACGGATACCTAGGGCTGGACCTTCTACAAAACCTCCGCACCAAGATTGACTGCTATCAACGCCGCCTCCACTTCAGTCCAGCCCCCCCCCTCAACAAAGGAAAAAAACACACAAAAAAACGTAAAACAAAACAACACCAATACCACCACCCACAAGCCCTTCATACACACACACCTCCCCCTAACACTCACGTCCCCCAACACCTCTGGACATGCAACCCCACCCGAACCTCACCCAACACCCCACTTCCCCACTCTCCATCATCATCCACCCCCCGACCTATACCAACCACCTCCCCATCTTTCCCCGCCACGATCGCCTCCACCATCACCATCCCACCCCACCACGAAGCTTGGGTGGAACTAAACAGACCCTCCGGTACCTCCGTCCTTTTCTCCCCCTCCTTACCTACCGGACCGCTCTCCTCCTGTCTAGCATCCCCCACCTTCCTCCCCCCCCAAGCCCAAGCGATCTGTATCGCTAACCTCGCCATACCACTAACACTGCCTAGAGGACTCATCATTGGCAACACAGAAGAAGCTGAGCCATGCCACGCACCACCTTTTCACCACCCAACCCTTCCGGACCTACCCACGCACCTATCCCCTTCCCAAACCAACAGCCTCCGACAATTACTCCTGGACTTCCAAGACCTATTTTCATCTGGCCCAACAGACCTCAGCCACACCACTTATCTCAGTCATTAGATACACACGACCGGACCACCCATTCGCCAACCATCTCGCCACAAAAACCCTAAGCAGCGAGCAGAGGAAGACTGGCAGGTCCAGGACATGCTTGATGCCGGTGTTATCTCCAACTCCACCAGCCCGTGGTCCTCCCCCGTCGTACTCGTGAGAAAAAAAGATGGAACCATGCGATTCTGCGTTGATTACCGCAGAGTAAACAATGTCCCCATCAAGGACGCCACACCCCTACCCCAAATCAATGACTCCCTCGACTCCCTGCACGGCTCCACCTGGTTTTCCACCCTCGACCTGCAATCGGGGTACTGGCAGGTCCCCGTTCACCCAGATGACAAACAAAAAAATGCCTTCTCGACGTCAAACGGGAAACACTATGAATTTAATGTCCTCCCATTCGGACTCTGTAACGCCCAAGCCACGTTCTCCCATCTGATGCAATCCGTATTGAGTGGCTTAACCTGGGAAATCTGCCAGGCCTACGTAGACGACGTCATCGTCTTTAGCCACACCTGGGCCGACCACCTCCACCGCCTCAAACAGGTGTTCCTACGCATCCGCCAGGCAGGTCTTAAACTCAAGCCAACAAAATGCATCCTAGCCGAACGATCCGTCTCCTTCCTGGGACACGTGATCAGAGCGGAGGGCATCTCACCTGATCCCGACAAACTATGTGCCATTGCCGAAATCCCTCTACCACGAGACGTCCACGAAACCCGGGCCTTCCTAGGCCTTACGTCATACTACCGACGTTTCGTGAAAGGGTTTGCAGACGTAGCCAAACCACTTCATGAGCTGACAAAACAGGGCGAGCTGTTTGTCTGGACCGAAACTAGAAAGACCGCATTCAACAACCTCAAATCCAAACTGATTTCAGCCCCTGTCATCACTTTCCCAGACTACAACCTCCCTTTTAGTTTGTATGCCAACGTTTCCCTCATAGCTGTAGGGGCTGTCCTTGCACAAGTACAACAAGGGCACGAACACATCATCGCCTGCGCCAGTAGCACTCTAAATCAAGCCGAGTGAAATTACGCGGCCACCAAATGTGAGTGCCTTGGTATAATCTGGGCTCTAGAATACTTCTGTTCATACATCTCTGGCACCCACGTGGTCATCATCACGGACCGCCATTCACTACAATGGCTACGCCAATCCAATACCAACAATGCCCAAATCATTCGACGGCGGGAAGCTCTCCGAGAGTTCGATTTTGAAATCTCATACCACCCAGGCAAGTTGCACACTAATGCCGATGCCCTTTCCCACCTACCCATCAATGCCGTCTGCCCAAAACCAGACCTAATTCAAATGTGGAAAGATAAACAACGCCCTACCTGGATCCCGCCATGCACATTCGCCAAGCTACACCTCCACGGCGATCACCTGTACGATGCAGATGGGCACATTGTTCTCGACCCCACCACGGCCCATGACGCTATGCTACACCTCCACGCCAACAACGGCATCCACCACGGCACCAAGAAACTTTTACAAGCTTTCTCTGACATGTATTGGACAGCTAACCCATCCACCATTGCTGAAAACATCATCCAAACATGCCGCGCCTGTGCTTTAGGGAAAGACATCACTCGCACACCCGGCCCCTCAGGCAAACTAACTGCACAAAAACCATGGCAACTGCTTTCCCTCGACGTCGTCGGCCCCCTCACACCGAAAGCAGGATACAAATTTATTATCACGTTCATTGATGTCTACTCAAAGTTCATCATCACTTGTCCTGCCAAAGACAACAACACCGTAGCAGTCGCCGACGCTCTGGTCCGCCACGTCTTCACTTATTTTGGCATACCACAAGCCCTACACTTGGATAACGCCCCAGAATTCACAGGGAAAGTATGGGTAGAACTTGCCAAAATATTCGGCTACTGCATCTCCCACTCATCCCCCTACTGGCTACAGGGTAACAGCGTATGCGAGAGAAGTCATCGGTCCCTCCTGAATCAAGTCAGGACCAGAATCCTGCAGACAGGCAATGACGATTGGCCTGCCCACGTCAAAATCGTTCAATGGGGTCTAAGTACCTGCCCACGAGACGACGGCGTAACCCCCCCACGAGCGAGTATTTGGGGAATCCCCACTCCTCCTACCCCTCCGCCACCACCTCCACCCTCCAACCCCTCCCTCTTCCACCGACCCCCTCCATCACCTCAAACGACGCCTCCACCACCTCCAATCCCAACAAGATCTTGCACCAGACACCAACCCCTACAAGCCGGGTGACTCCGTGGCTGTCTCACACCTGCCCATCCCCACCAAGACTTCCCCCCAGTTTGATGGCCCCTTCAAAATTATCAGGATCCCTAACCCTTACCAGGTTATCATAGATCACCACAGACAACCGCGCACATACTGAAACCGCCACGTGCGCCCCTTCCACCCCTCCAACAATGACCACCCGCACGACCCGCACCTCTCCACGCACACCTGTCCCATCGACGTCTTCTCAGAATTACCCCCCCAACTCCTACTCATACTCCTTCTCACCCCCACCCTCCACATCCCCCACGAGCACGCCGCCTCCCACCTCACCCCCCCCCAACACCCCCCCCCCACGCCGACACCAACCTCCAACCCCACAACCCCACCCCTGACCAACCCACACCTAACTCCCGGTCTCCACCACCAGATCCTGCATCGCCTCTCTCACCGCCCATAACTCAACCTCCGCCCCACCAACTCAGCCGACCCACGCCCAACACCACCACACCACCACACCCCATCACAGACCACCCGCACAACTGCCAAAACACCACCCCACCCACTGCACCACTCTGCAGCCCACCACGTGCAACCATCCCACCTCACAACAGCCAACACTCCACCCCACCCACTGCACCACTCTCCAGCCCACCACGTGAACACGCCGCCCGCCCACGACCATTCTCACTACACACTACACACCGCACCCCCACCCGCTACCCCACCCACCCCTGGCCATACCCTCTCACCACCTCATGTTCACCCACTTTCACCACCGACGCCCACCCTCACCACCACCACCACCAGATCGGGACGCCTTTCACGCCCACCCTTCAGGTACACACCAACACCACCACCCACCACCCACAAGACCCACCAGTCACCACCTTTTTTTTTTTTTTTTTTAAATAACAGAATGGAGGAAGGAAAAACAAATGGGGAAAAAAAAATAATCCATACACCAGATTACTTGTGTCGTCTGTTCATAAAATATCTGTAACAGTTAGACTTGAACAGTTGTAGGTTGAAATTTGGAGGAAAACAACTCTGGGGAAGCGAGTTCCAGAGAGATGCAGTTCGGGGAATGAAAGAATTCTGATAAGCAGAAGTTCTGCAATATGGTTGAGTGACATTCCAGTCATGAGTGCTACCAGATGCCCGTGTAGCACGAGGGAAGGCATGGATAGGTGGCACCATGGATGCAACTTCGTCTGAGCATTTGCCAAAAAAATATCTGTAAAATAATGCAAGGGAGGCAACATTCCTTCTTACTTGCAGGGGAGGTAGTTTATATGTAATGGCAGGGTCGTTAATGAGTCTAACAGCTTTGTTCTGAATTTTGTCTAGTTGTCTTAATGCAACCTCTCCACAACCATTCCACAAGGGTGAGCAATATTCAAGCTGAGAGAGCACATGACTCATAAATTATAGCTAACTGCTCATCGGCGAAGAAGTTACGGACTCTGTACAATAATCTAAGTTTCTTTGAGGCGGTTTTAGCAAGTGATCTGACATGAGAGGTCCAGCTGAGGGCACTGTTAAGTGAGACACCAAGAATTTCAATACTTTTGGAGATGGGAATATTAGTAGCACTGAAGGTAATGTACGAATCTGGTAATATCTGTCTATTAGTAAAATGTATATATTTAGTTTTACTAGCATTAAAAGAGACAAGGTTGTTTTGTCCCCATTCACTGATTGTAGATAGATCTTGATTTATGGAGATGCCTGTACTGAGTTGAGAGGTAGAGATATTAGACTTTGTAAATGGATGTCTGAGTGTGAATGAACTATGTAGTGTTGAGTCATCTGCATATGAGTGAATGGGATTGTGAGTGACAGATAAGAGATCATTAATATGAACCAGAAATAGGGTTGGCGCCAGAACTGATCCCTGCGGCACGCCGGCGTTAATTGAGTGGAAATTCGAATATACATCATCTACTTTTACTCTTATTTTCCTGTCACTAACATAAGAAGAAATCAAAGGAACAAAAGACGTTAGTCCATAGCAAGGGAGTTTGGACAGCAGGGAACGGTGCCATACTCTGTCGAAAGCTTTAGAGATATCAAGAGCTACTGCATGAGATTCTCCAAAAAGATCAATTGATTGATGGATGGTATGAGTTAAGAGACTGAGTATGTCAATGGTGGATCTTTCGTGGCGAAAACCGTATTGCCTATCACTAATTAAGTTGTTGGATTCAAGATGTTTAACAATATGCTTATTAATTAAAGTTTCAAATACCTTACCAAGAGAAGATGTGACAGCTATTGGTCTGTAATTGGAGGGGTCAGACGAACTTCCTTTCTTCGGAACTGGGTGGATATTGGCTTCTTTCCATGAATTTGGGAATAAAGAAGTACGTATGCATAGTCTGAATAATTTAGCTAGGACAGAGGCAAGTTCAGGGGAACCCTTTTTCAAAACAATTGGCGGAATTCCATCTGGGCCTGGAGCTTTGTTGGTAGGTAAATTGTCTAGGATGGATTTTACGAATCTTGTCTGTATTTAAATGGGGCAATTTCGGGAGAATCAAGTTCCAATACCGAGACATTCTGGCTGGTATCATCTATGGTAGAGTTTCTTGCAAAGGTACTAGCAAAGATATCTGCTTTCCCACGTGGGTCATTTGTAATATTGCCATATGAAGATTTTAGTGGGGGAATGGAAGATGACTTGTTAAAGTTATTATTGAAAGAATTAAGAGTTGACTAGAATATTCTATTGTCATTAGGGTTGTTAAGTAGTTTTGATGCTTGCTTTTGAAGAAAGTTTGATTTAGATAGATTTAATACACTTTGCATGATTTCTAGCAATATTAAATTGGGAGAGTGATTCAGATGTTTTTGATTTTAAGTAAGAGTTATATGCTAATGACTTTTGGGCTGTTGCTCTGGCACAATTGCCATCAAACCATTTTGGAGAGTTTGATCTTTTAGTGAATTGTTGACTTGGTATGAATAAACCCACACCAGCTAATATTAAGTCGCAAATGTGGGACTGGGTGTTACTCCCATCCCCACCCCAAACACCGCCCCCATCACCCTACACATCCACCAGGTAAAATGGAATCACCCCAAACCCAATTCCCCAAAACACAACGCTCCTCCCACCCACCCGGCCCTCATAAAAACCCCACACTCCCCTCACTCGCCAGCATCCGACTCCTGCCTCCGCACCAAGCACAACCACCCGAGATGAGGATTGAACGGATCCACTGGCATCCCCACGACCGCCCACAGGTCAGGCTCAGGGCAACACACCAGCTTCTCTGTATCCTCAGCCAGACCGACTGCCCATCCTTCCTCCGGCTTACTCTCAACCCACACCGAGAGCCAAACCCCACCACACTCCACTGGACCAACTTCCTCCGACACCTTACCTCAGCCCATCAAACATCCACCACCACAAAATACCACCTCCAGTCACGGGGCCGTGACTTTTTCAATACGGAGGGTGGTAAAATACCCGCCGCTGCCGGACCACTCACCCCGCTACCCCTCACCCCACCACCAAGCCACCACCACACCACCACCCCAGGAGGATACCACGGCGGGGTTAGTGACCCAGGACAAGAGGGTCACCAGGACACCGCTGTCCAGAGTCCCTCTTCCCCACAACTGTCACAACACCAGGTGAGTGGGAAGAGACAACAACCCTACAGGCGGGGCAGCCTTCACCAGATTCGGGGTGGGACTGAAATAGAGTCAGTCCCAGGCAACATCGCAGTATGGCCACCATACATACCAGGGAAGGAGTGGTCACTGTTCGCCCTTCAGTTGTTTCCCCCTGTGACACCGCTATCACGGCCACCGCATGTGAAGGGGGAGGGAGTGGCCACTGTACGCCCCTCAGTCACAGCCACCTCGGGACAGCATTGGGGCATTAGTTATTGAACGCGCCCCGACTGGCAGAGAGAGGAATAGTGGAACCGCGATCACGGCCACCATACATGACGAGGAGGGAGTGGCCACTGTACGCCCCTCATCCACTATTGCCTCCTATTACGGGAGTAACACCTCAGTTACTTCCTGAAGGGCAGGCAGGCCCACGGCTATGGCCTTTGTACGTACCAGGGTAAGTAGACCCTCGGCTTCGGCCTCTACGTACCGGAGAGGACGCTGCCCCTGTACACCCCTCTCCAGCCTTTACCTTCTACGGGAGTAACACCGCGTTCACGGCCACCGTATGTGACGGGGAAGGAGCGGCCACTGTATGCCCTTCAGTTACTTCCCAGCAGGTAGGCAAGCACACGGCTACGGCTGCAGTGTGTGCAAGGGTAAGTAGACCCTCAGCTACGGCCTCAGCACACACCGGAGAGGGCGCTGCCCCCGTGCACCCCTCTCCTGCCTATTCCTCCTTCGGGAGCAGCACTGCCAGCACGGTCTTAGTACGTGCAGGGAAAGGAGCGGCCACCATACGCCCTTCAGCTGCGAGCCCTAGGAGTCACGAAACCGCCTCACGGCCACCGTACGTGACGGGGAGGGAGTGGCCACCATGCGCCCCTCATTCGTGATTCCGAAGGCCCTCCCGAAGCAGGAGGTCCCTTGCGTGGCCGACCCCTTTCCTCTCGGTTGTGTGGGACGCCCTTTGTCTCCCAACAGGAGCAGTTCCCCGGAGGTGCTGTTGGAGTGGTGGCGTGGTCCAGCCCTGGGAGGTCCCTGTCCCTGACGGACACCCGACGGAGGCGACACCGCAGTTCACCCCTGACGGGCTTTCTCCTGTAGGCGGCCGCAGTCCCCGGTCTCCCAGGTCTGGCCAGCAGCCCCCAGGCCCAGACAACGCAGGCTCTCTCTCTCCTCGGAGCCAGAGGTGCCAGACCCGCCTCCTGCACCTGTTCGGCCCTAGTCCAGAGGGCCACCTCTCAGGTCAAGGCCCCCAGACCGGAGGGCCTCCCTGCACACCACTGACGCGGCCCTAGTGCAAGGGCCGCCTCTGAAGTTGAGGCCCCCAGACAGGAGGGCTTCCTTGCACCCCAACGACGACTATGACCTGGACAGTGACGCCCCTGCGGGCAGTGCATTGCCCCCTGCAGGAGGGCTCCCCGTAGGACCCCTCTCTCACGCCCCGGACACGCAGCAGGTGATACCCAGGTAAAATACGGGTACACAGTGACGCTAATAATGCTAGTGCAATGAACAGTCAAGACAGAAGTGCACAGTGACAAGTGACAGAGTAAAGGCCCAAGTAATACATAAGTAACTAAAGTTACCCACAGTGCATAGTGACCCGGTACTTGGCAGAACAGAAAAGATCAATAACCATATACGGGAGGACTTATAGAAATCGTGGGTTGAGATCAGAGGTGTGCGGGACTCATCAGAAACTTGTGAACTAGTGCTACTGCGTCTAAGTGACTTCCGCGAGTGTCGCGACCCACACCCTACCCATTTATGGTAATATTAATTCCCCCAACTCTTAGTTACGTCCTCTCCTAGTGTAACGAACTTAATATATAAAATGCCATCTCTACCTAGAAACAGTATCCGGGTATTATAATATTAGAACGAAATATCCATGTATAAGTGAAGAGTGACATATTGTGAGTGCAACTATAATCATTTGTATTAAAGGCTAACTCTGTTTTTCCTGTCTCCACACACATCCAATATCTCTTTGTGTATATTGTAACGGTGTAAGAATTAAGACATTAGATGTGTTAAGGTGTACTGCCTGGTTTTATGTCCTGTTCCTTTGTGGGTGCTTTACTTCCAGTCCGGAAAGATGACCCCGCTCAGTTGCTGGTGTTTTTAGGACAAGAGGTCGGACTAAAAACACCCAGCATAACATATATATATATATATATATATATATATATATATATATATATATATATATATATATAGTACTCTTGTTTGTTAAGATTATCTTAAAATTAATTTGTGGATAACAATCACGGAGAAGTTTGTTTAGTGTTTTCCTAATTTCGTAACTTAATGAACCTAGGTATGGGATCTTGATATACAAACACTCCTTATCTACAGTGTGAACAGGCCTAATTGAGGAGAACTTTGAATTTAAAAACCTGCTTAATAGTTTCTCGAAAACACTGATGGGGTACTTATTATTGGCAAAATAGGTTCTTAAGAAACAAATTTCGGAGTGGAAAGTAAGCCAAGAGGAGCAACAATTGTACGCTCTGTTGAACAGCGTTGTAATACTGTTGATCTTAAAACCGTACGGGATGTAACTGAGGAAGTTTGTGCCTAGGCCAGTGAAAGTAGGTTTCCGGTAAACACTCGTGGATAAATGAGAGGGGTGATTGTTAACTAGAATGTCCAGGAACGGAAGGCGTTTATCTTTTTCAGCTTCATGAGTGAATTTTATGTTAGGATGTTGGGAGTTTATATAATCCTTAAACTTATGAATATCAGCAGGGTTTTTAAATATAACGAAAGTATCGTCCATGTATCTCCGGTAAAAGATGGGTTTAAAATCAATGGGACAATTATTAAGCCAAGTTTGTTCATGGTGGCAAAGAAAAGCATTAGCATATGAAGGACCCAGTGGTGACCCCATCGCCACTCCATCTTTTTGAGTAAAAAGTTTTCCATTAAATGTAAACAGGGATTGGTGGGTTGCTATCTCCAACATGTTGTAAAATGATTTTTTGTCCAAGCCAACTGAAGTAAGGGTAGAAATACTGGTGTTATCTGTGATGAGCCGAGTGGTTTCATGCAAGGGAACATTCGTGAAAAGGGATTCTACATCAAAGCTAGCCAGGGTGACAGGGTGATCAAATCTCAGAGAAGTGACTTCCTTGACAAACTCTGCAGAATTTTGAACCGTATATTTATTTGTACATAAGGAACTGATCAGGGGAACCAAAAATTTTGCTGTGTTATAACTGAAGGTACCAATAGATGAAATGATGGGTCTTAAAGGCGTGTTAGGTTTATGAACTTTGGGGAGACCATAGAGATAACCAGGAACTGAGCCAGAAGCATACAGACTATTAGTCGTACTATCACCTACTTTATCTTTAATACTTCGCAGTAATCTATTTAGTTTGTCTTCATGTTTTAGGATGGCAGATGGAATATCAGAACTGATGACCTTAAATTTAGAGGTGTCACTAAGAATATGATTAAGCTTTAGTTCATAATCATCCTTGTTCATGATAATTACGCCCTTTCCTTTGTCAGGACGAGTAATAATTATGCCATCATCATTTTTGAGAGATTTCAAAATCTTACGATATCCATAGTCCTCTTTTTGTTCTTTGAGATGTGCAGAGTGCTGTCTAAAAGAATTTTTAGCTAAAGCAGATACATTATGCCACACGTAAGTCCAGTCTTGTTTGTAAAGGTTGCATTTCTTTAAAACTGAACATAATCTCTCAAAAGGTAAAAAGAACTTAACATAGTTTAAACGAACAGGAGGGAGAGCAAAATCCAAGCCTAACGACAAAACATCCTTCTCCTCCTTAGTCAAAGACCTTGAAGAGAGGTTAAAAATTACTTTATCTATATCAACTGAACTATTGATGTCAATTCCTAACCCCCTAAGCTTACGTGAATGTGTAGCAACAATCTTATTGATATTTTTCTTCACAAAACATTCAATGATTACACTGAGACATTTGAAATCAAAATATGAAACAAGGTTTTTTAGCTTATATTTCAATGCATCAATTTCTCTATTAAGTGCCTAATTTCATTAGATTTAAATTACATGATTCAAGGTTTTATGCCACATCAACATATAGATCTTGGCTCTTTCACCTTTTGGATGTTGAAATAAGGAAGCAGAAGAACAAACTGCTTAAACTTAATAGAGAAATTGATGCATTGAAATATAAGCTAAAAAACCTTGTTTCATATTTTGATTTCAAATGTCTCAGTGTAATCATTGAATGTTTTGTGAAGAAAAATATCAATAAGATTGTTGCTACACATTCACGTAAGCTTAGGGGGTTAGGAATTGATATCAATAGTTCAGTTGATATAGATAAAGTAATTTTTAACCTCTCTTCAAGGTCTTTGACTAAGGAGGAGAAGGATGTTTTGTCGTTAGGCTTGGATTTTGCTCTCCCTCCTGTTCGTTTAAACTATGTTAAGTTCTTTTTACCTTTTGAGAGATTATGTTCAGTTTTAAAGAAATGCAACCTTTACAAACAAGACTGGACTTACGTGTGGCATAATGTATCTGCTTTAGCTAAAAATTCTTTTAGACAGCACTCTGCACATCTCAAAGAACAAAAAGAGGACTATGGATATCGTAAGATTTTGAAATCTCTCAAAAATGATGATGGCATAATTATTACTCGTCCTGACAAAGGAAAGGGCGTAATTATCATGAACAAGGATGATTATGAACTAAAGCTTAATCATATTCTTAGTGACACCTCTAAATTTAAGGTCATCAGTTCTGATATTCCATCTGCCATCCTAAAACATGAAGACAAACTAAATAGATTACTGCGAAGTATTAAAGATAAAGTAGGTGATAGTACGACTAATAGTCTGTATGCTTCTGGCTCAGTTCCTGGTTATCTCTATGGTCTCCCCAAAGTTCATAAACCTAACACGCCTTTAAGACCCATCATTTCATCTATTGGTACCTTCAGTTATAACACAGCAAAATTTTTGGTTCCCCTGATCAGTTCCTTATGTACAAATAAATATACGGTTCAAAATTCTGCAGAGTTTGTCAAGGAAGTCACTTCTCTGAGATTTGATCACCCTGTCACCCTGGCTAGCTTTGATGTAGAATCCCTTTTCACGAATGTTCCCTTGCATGAAACCACTCGGCTCATCACAGATAACACCAGTATTTCTACCCTTACTTCAGTTGGCTTGGACAAAAAATCATTTTACAACATGTTGGAGATAGCAACCCACCAATCCCTGTTTACATTTAATGGAAAACTTTACTCAAAAAGATGGAGTGGCGATGGGGTCACCACTGGGTCCTTCATATGCTAATGCTTTTCTTTGCCACCATGAACAAACTTGGCTTAATAATTGTCCCATTGATTTTAAACCCATCTTTTACCGGAGATACATGGACGATACTTTCGTTATATTTAAAAACCCTGCTGATATTCATAAGTTTAAGAATTATATAAACTCCCAACATCCTAACATAAAATTCACTCATGAAGCTGAAAAAGATAAACGCCTTCCGTTCCTGGACATTCTAGTTAACAATCACCCCTCTCATTTATCCACGAGTGTTTACCGGAAACCTACTTTCACTGGCCTAGGCACAAACTTCCTCAGTTACATCCCGTACGGTTTTAAGATCAACAGTATTACAACGCTGTTCAACAGAGCGTACAATTGTTGCTCCTCTTGGCTTACTTTCCACTCCGAAATTTGTTTCTTAAGAACCTATTTTGCCAATAATAAGTACCCCATCAGTGTTTTCGAGAAACTATTAAGCAGGTTTTTAAATTCAAAGTTCTCCTCAATTAGGCCTGTTCACACTGTAGATAAGGAGTGTTTGTATATCAAGATCCCATACCTAGGTTCATTAAGTTACGAAATTAGGAAAACACTAAACAAACTTCTCCGTGATTGTTATCCACAAATTATATATATATATATATATATATATATATATATATATATATATATATATATATATATATGTGTGAAATACCTCCCAACGCCAGACCGGGCACCCCACCACCAAACCGCTTCCTCACCACCACCCCAGGAGGACACCATGAAGGACCGGGTCACCGAGAGGTCAACCCGGGGCAAGAAGGACATCGGTGCCCCCCTGTCCTGAGTCCCTCTAACCCTCAACCGCCTCGACGGAAACTACGCCGGCAGAAGACACAACCCTGCGGGCGGGACAGCACTCACCAGGTTCAGGGTGGGATTGATCCAGAGTCAGTCCCAAGCAACACCGTGGTACTGCCTCAGTGCGTACCGGGGAGGGTTCGGCCACTGTACGCCCCTCAGTTGTTTTACCCTTGTAGCGCCGCCACATCAGCCACTGTACATGTGGGGGAAGGTTCGGCCACCGTACGCCCTTCAGCTACAGCCACCTCTGGAGAAGGCCTCGGAGTGTCAGCTATTGAGCGCACTCCGACTGGCAGAAAGAGCCCCGTAGTGTCAGCTATTGAGCGCAGTCTGATTGGCAAAGGCCACGGAGTGACAGGTATTGAGCGCACTCTGACTGGCAGAGAGAGGAGGAGTGGAACCGCGATATCAGCCACTGTACATGTCGGGGAGGGTTCGGCCACTGTACGCCCCTCATCCACTACCTCCTCCTCCTATGGGAGTACTACCTCTGGAGTGTCAGCTATTGAGCGCATTCCGGTTGGAAAAGGAAGCAGGAGTGGAACCGCGATATCGGCCACTGTACGTATCAGGGAGGTTCGGCCACTGTACGCCCCTCATCCACTACCTCTTCCTACTACGGGGGTAACATCGCCACATCGGCCACTGTACGTGTGGGGGAAGGATCGGCCACTGTACGTCCTTCTGTTACTTTCCGTGGGGCAGGCAGAACCACGGTATCGGCCACTGTACGTGCCGGGGAGGGTGTAGCCATTGTGCGCCCCTCATCTGCCTCTTCCTCCTTCGGGAGCAGCACCGCCACATCGGCCACTGTACGTGTGGGGGAAGGATCAGCCACTGTACATCCTTCAGCTGTAGGCCCTGGAGATCACAGAACCGCCACATCGGCCACTGTACATGTGGGGGAAGGATTGGCTACTGCACGTCCTTCGTTTGTGATCTCTGAGATCTTCCCGGAGAAGGAGGTCCCTTGTGCGGCCGGTCTTTCACCTCTCGGCTGCGTGGGATGCCCCTCTCTTACTCCCTCCAGGTGTGGTTCCCCCGAGGTTCTACCGGAGTGGTGGCGCGGCCCTGTGTCGGCCCTGCCGCCTACCCCTGGTCAGTCCTGGTCTCTGACGGACGCCGGAAAGAAGTGGTGCCGCAGTCTGCCCCTGACGGCGCCCTTCACTAAAGGCGACCGCAGCACCCATTCTCCCAGACCGGGCCGGCAGGCCCCAGAGTCCAGCCACTTGAGCTCTACTCCCCCACGACTCTCTGCCTGGAAGAAGAGGCGACAGACCCGCCTCCTGCAGCTGTTCAGCCCCAGTACAGAGGGCCTCCCTACACCCCACCGACGAGGCTCCGCCACGAGGGCCTCTCAGGTCAAGGCCCCTAAACGGGAGAGCCTCCCTGCATCCCCCTGACGAAGGAACCCCGGGCAGTGACACCCCTACGGGCAGTCCACTGTCTCCTGCAGGAGGGCTTCCCAGTAGAGCCCCCTCCTACGCCCGGGCGCCACTTGTGTTAAGCCCTGGGAAACAAGGGCCAGTAGTGACTTAAGTGTATCTCTTGTGTCAGAGAAAAAGCACGGAGACGGGAGTGAACAGTGACAATGAAAGAGTGAGGCCAGAATAATATTAGTAACACAGTGAATCAAAATACCCAGGCAGAACAAGAAAGACCAGTGAACCCAGACATAGAACCTGAGCACTGAGAAAAACCAAAAGACAGTGATTTTTTTTTTTTTTTTCTGGCCTATCAACCATTGGGGCCGAAGCCCCTGGTTATTAAGGCCGGATATATATATGTATATACATTTAAACAGATATACATATATATACAAACATGTATACACACACACACACACACACACACACACACACACACACACACACACACACACACACACACACACACACACACACACACACACACTTCCATGCATACATACAGACACACTTTCATGCAAACGTACATATATATATAATAATTTTAATTCTATTTATTTTTTTGTATTTTTTATTTTTTTTTAAATTTTTCTTGGTTTTATATTTTTTATACCTTATATTATAAAGACAAACTAATCTAAAGACCCTAAAACTAATCCCCTAACAGACAAATTGCTAACCTATACTAAATCCTACAGAGACAGATAGGTAGACTTACACTAATGGTAAAAATACCTCGACTAGCAGAACACCATCGACTGCAGATATGTAATGCCTTTCTACATGACATACTTGCACTCATCACCTGGTGACTGTCAGTCGACGCACAACCTAATATAGGCGACATCAATATATGAAAGGGAACCAGACGAGTCAGGAACATTCCCATATACATCAGCTGTCGGCCCTAATTAGAATAACTTAAGCAAGATGGTATGCTGTATTTACATAATTTGTACAATAAGTGAAGAACCTCGGCCAACAGACCACCATCAACTGCAAGTGCCCAATACCTTTCTATATTGAACACTTACACTCATCAGCTGGTGACTGTTAATTGAGGAACGGGGTTTAATGTAGGGGACATCAATATTAGAAATCGATCAGTGGGTGGAGGAACTATTTCAAATACGTCAACTGTCAACCCTAATTAACAGTACTATATATACATATTTACAGGTGATAAAAACTATAACCATACAGTAAAAAAGTCACATCACTCTGATCAGTCCGGTCTCTCTCAGGAAAGCCATCAATTTATCAGTCATAACAATGTCCCCATCACGGATGGAGGAAAGGGTGAAGGGGACGTCTGCTGCACCGCAGTAAGTTATAAGTGAAGCACGTTCACGAATAAATCGCCGACAACGCAGGATGATATGACTGATAGATAATACCGCATTACAGATGTCACAGTGCGGTGGGAAGCGTCTTTCCATATATGGTTTCATGTGAGTTAAAATGGTGGCATTAAGCCGTAGCCGTGCTAATACTTTTTCCTCAAGGCGACTAGGGCGGTTGGCGGTGTCCCAGTCGCCTAGTGCGGCTTACAAGTTGGAATATTTAGTCTGGTCCACTGACCTTGCCACAGAAGTTTTATTGATTTCTTGTTCTGGTGTCAACATCTTTTTCCATATGAAGTTGTAGTATCACACATTTTACATAATAATTTTTAAAGCTGTTTAGTCATAATTAACAGCGTGTAATGAAGTGTGAATGATGAACAACCAAATATCATTTCGCTGTTAGATGTGGTATAGAGAAGAAGGTGGATGGCAGACCACAAGTGCCACCCTGTTTCAATTAAAAATGAAGGTTAGGAGAAGTGAAAAGATATCTGAATAGTGCGTAAGTGTAAAGCCCTGGGGAACCATTTTTTACGTTGGTATATGTGAATGTACTTAATACCATTTTATAGAGGTGTATAATGTGCTAGTAGAGTTGTCATTTATCTCTACTTTTTGCATAAGCCCAGAGTATATGTAAATGCTCGGCACCTCACTTTTTAGCTGACCTCAGAACCGTGCCCTAGTCGGCTCGGTGAGTGTACAGCGTCAGAAGCCGTTTTATAGTTATAAAGGGAGGTGGTATCGCTCTTACATATCTCTCGGGTCGCAGTTGTATTATTCTGTACCCAATAAAGAGAGATTTAATCTGCTCATTTCTGTCATCTTACGCTACCACTTAATAACAGACCAGCTTCCACCTTCTAGTGGTAGAGGACCTTTGGCGGGAAGTGTCGGGCAGTGACGGCGAGTAGCTGACGTGTACTACAGACAGTGTCGTCGATCTCCAACACGGTGGTCTAGTTATACTATAACAGCAGAACACATAATATTTATTGGTGCTAGCGGTGGCACGATATTTAGTGCTAGCCGTGTACCGATACATTAAATTGGTGGCAGCGGTGGGATACGATACGTGCTAAAGGGATTTATGCTGTGAACCAGTAACCCTTGCAATCGCTCGTTCCTGAAGGTGAAACAGAAAATCTTACTCTACTGTTGTAAGGGGACTAATTACCAGTGAGTTAAGTGGAGCAGATAAACTGGAGTGGTGAATATTAATTCCTCCCATTATTCTGCCAGTGCGAGATTCCTATCTTAAGCACAAACTGACAGTTATCTCGCCCTGTGGTGTGCAAGATATCTCCATCTTCAAACGCAAACTGGCAAGAATCTCGCTCTCGTGTGTGAGAGGCGAGATAAGGAGAGTTCAAGCCAGTGCGGTGAGGAGTGGGTCAACTAGCGACTTCTAGCAACTCCAGAGGCGCGGACAGACGAGGCCAGTCGAGGGGAGCGGGCGTGGGCTGTGTGTGTGCGTCGTGGCGTCCTGCCTGGCGTGATACAGAGCGAACCAGTCGCTTGCTAACTCCCACAGCAAGCGGGCTGCCGTGTATGGTTGGAGGAGTCTGGTGGAGTGTGGAACGTGGAATGTGGAACATCATCCTGGACTTTCATATCTAGGTAGTGTCCATGCATTAGTAATCCACACACACACACACACTTAAATCAACACCCGTTTGTTAGTTAATGTGTGGAAATAAAGGTTTCTCAGAATTCCCTTGAAATAAATATATTTTCTGTGTATTTTATATGTGTTCCGTTCTCTGTTACTTACCGTAACTATCCTTTTTTTTTATGTCAGTTTATCTTCCTGTAACTGGGAAGGGAATATTACTGACAAGGTTGGATTTATACAGTGAAAAAGTGGGGACGTAGAATTAGGGAAATAGAGATTAGCCAACCCCACTAGACTCAGCATTTTATGAGTGGGTTGATACATCAAATAAAAGTGCTCAGACATATTAAATGAGTGAAGGTCATATTGAGGATCAAGGTGATGAGGATATTTCTGAAGGACACGATGAGGACTTTAACGTTTTGCGTTTGCGTCCTGGTCATACTTATTCAACAGTCTCAGAGCAATCAGTTAGATCCAAAATGGCCACTAGTCTTGCTAATGAGGGTAATCCTAGTGAGGAGACTGTGGAAGTTGAGACTACAACAGTACCTTTGGTCACTCAGGATATGCAAAATCTAGTCATTAGTGATAGTACTACAACCACTCACATACCTGTGTATACTTAAGATGTTTTCAGTACACCACAAGGTTTTGGACAGAATTTATTTTCTGTTCCTTATTCAAATGCATGGGGTATAAACACAGATGGTATTGGCATGCGAACCCAGAATCCTAATGAATGGGGCATGAATACTAATATTGGCACTCAAACCCAGGGCCCTTATCCAAATACCTGGGGCATGACTAACAATATGGGCGTGCAAGGTCAGACCAACCCTCCTCCTTTGTGGCAGATACCTGTACCTAATCTGGCTACAGCAGCATCCTAACTGTACTGAAAGTCAGGCTTTGGCGAAGGCAGGCATATGCTATGCAGAAGCTAGCAAAGCCTTGCAAACTTCGGGCTGGAGAGATACAGCTACTAGTTCTCCACAAGAAAGGACCAAGGCTGTTAAGCCAAAGGTGAAAAGATGGTGTGTCATACATGGGCATTGTCCTCATGAAACGGACTGTTGCCCCTTTGTCATTGAAAAGAGGAAGAAACTAGGGAACCCAGCTAGTTCGGGGGAAGCTCAGGGCCGCGCGCAAAAGTAATTAAAGTAGTACAATCCACCGATGCGTGTGTGGCAGCTATTACTAAGGTGGACTTATTATCTATTCCTTGGATCATAGGGAAAGGTCAAGTGTCCCTGATCGTAGATACAGGGGCATGTACAAACATTATTTCTAGTAAAGCGTTGGAAAGACTTAAAAGTGAAATGCCTCTAACAAACTGGACATTATCAGCACCTGATGTAATGTTGACAGGTGTGACAGTGAGTAGAATGAAGATTGTAAGCCAGGTGCCGTTGACATTGAGGGCAGAAAAACGATCTCCTGTACTACGTGCTACGTTTTATGTGGCTGTTAGGCTTTGAAACCATGGAGGAGTATGATATAATAATACACCCTCAAAGACATTCCATTTCCTTTAATGGGAAAGAGTTTGTAGGCCTTAATCCCTCAGCGACACGAACTGGAACTGGCATCCAATCAGGAGCCGTCCAACCAGTTGTGACCCCGACAAGTGAAGAGTCAAGGGAGTCCCCGAATGCACACGAAGCGGAGGGTATGTACTGGAAGAAAGTCAGGGCTATAGTGAGTGGTAATCACCACTTATCCAGTCAAACTGTCTGTAAAATTCCTGTCCGAGTACCTGACGTGTCGGTGGGAACTGACGTAGCATGCTTAACTGAATCCAATTGTTTGGCGAGATGTTAGGGCAAGACGTCTTAGCGTATCTAGATGACCTAATCATCGTGAGTAACAATGTTAACAGTCATTTTAACAAGTTAAAACGAATGATGGAAACCTTGAGATCCGCAGGTCTGAAAATTCAGCTAAGTGTGAATTTCTGAAATCCAGTATTACATTTTTAGGACACCTAGTTGATGGTAATGGCATCAAGACTGTGCCGGACAAGGTAAGGCCAATGTTAAATTTTCCTACACCACAGAACAAGGATCAGATAAGATCGTTCCTTAGGCCTCACTGGCTTTTATAGGAGTTTTGTCCACAGGTATGCCATCATTGCATCACCTTTAACGACGCTTCTTAAGAAGGACGCTGCATGGAAATGGGGACCCTCGTAAGAGAAAAGCTTCAACGAGCTTAGACAAGCCATGTCAGAAGCACCCGTATTAGCGTTTCCTGATTATACTCAACCTTTCTATCTGAGCACGGACGCCTCAGGTCTGGGTCTGGGAGCGGTGTTACAGCAGAAGGATGAGCAAGGTAAGACACATACCATAGCGTATGCTAGTAGGGCACTAAGACCCCCAGAGAAGAACTATTCGACGACACATTTGGAGACATTAGCAGTCGTGTGGGCGTCAGGACATTTCCGGGATATTATCTTTGGTTACCGGATAATTGTTTTAACTGACCATGCACCCATACGCGACTTGTTTAAAGGAAAAAACTTGCACGGTGAGGTTGCGCGTTGGTTTGGCAAGGTAATTGAGTTTGATCCAGAGATCTGATATTTACCAGGCCGTCAAAATGTCGTAGCCGACGCGTTGAGTAGAAACATTGCTGCTACCATAGCCGAGGATGTTGCTCTTGCTGAGTATTCCTCAGACACGGTAAAAGCGGAACAACGTAATGATGCGATGTGGTCTAAGTCATCTGCCTTGGAGTCTGGCGACGAGACTTGTCTACCTGAACTCCCAGTACCAATGACTCACTTCCATCTTCAACAGGGTCTTTTGTATAAGCAACCCCCAGGGAAGGACACTGCATATCAATTGGTTGTTCCTGCTACCTTACAGCAAGCCGTGCTACAGTTAGTTCATGACGTACTATCACGATCCAAAGTTTCTTTACCCCTCTGAGTGGAAGAAGGTCGACGCCAAGGTTGTAGCAAGACCAGATGATCGGACACTGCCAGTATACAAGACTAATAATGGTTCATGATACTGTGATTCATAAATAGGCTTGTGTGTTTCATCCGAGTGATTCTTATTATCCTAAGCTTCAGGTTAGTGAACCCCTCTATCATGAACTGGCATGTGTTCGGTGGCCCGTCATTTCTTCAACCTTGGCTTCGACCTTCCTCCACTCAGGGGGGTAAAGAAACTTTGGATCGTGATAGTACCTCAAGCGGGTCATCCCGGTCGCGATAGATGCATACGTGAGGCGAGAAAGAAATACTATTGGCCAACCATGAGGAAGGACATAGAAGCCCACGTCAGTCAATGTGTCAAATGCACGGAAATACGAGGAACGACGGGACTTCCGACTCCCATCTTAGATTATCCTCTACCGGAAAAACCCTGGGATACAGTCTCCATTGATCTCTTAGCGTTGCCGAGAAGCCGTCAAGGTTCAAGTTATGTACTGGTGGCAGTGGACCATTTCTCACAATTCACTGTTTTAGCACCTTTACAGACAAAAACTTCAGAGGAGGTGGCGCACGCTTTTGTGACTTCAGTGATTTGTCCATACTCTACACCCAAGGTATTGCTCAGCGATAATGGCAGTGAATTTCGTAACCAGGTGTTACAAGACATCTGTCGTACGTATGGAGTAAAGCAAGTTTTTGTAACGCCTTACAGTCCTAAGAGCAATGGCCTGGTGGAGAGGACAAGCAGGAAGATACTGGAAGTCTTGAGACCAGTAATAACCTCAAATCAAGAGGATAACTGGGAAGACTGGTTACCACATGTAGCGGCGACCATCAACTCCTCAGAAAATTCATCAACTGGGAAGTCTCCTCATTATATCCTTTATGAAGAAGAGAAAGTGTTACCCTACGATTTGTTGGCTGGACCTCCTACTCAAGTATACAACGAAGAAGACTACGCAAAGGTACAGTTGTTGAAATTCCAACGTATACACAGTGAAGTACAGAAAAGATTAAAAGCCTCAAGAGCGGAGATGATGGCGAAACAACACAAAGGTAGTCAAGAAAAGACGTTACAGGCAGGCCAGAAGGTCATGATCCACAACCCTGAGAGAATTTCCAAGCTCAGACCTAAGTTCTGCGGACCATATACCGTTTTGGAAAGAGTACGTGGAAATACTTATAGAATAAAGGATGAAGCTAATGGAACTCAGGAGGTAGTACATGCTGATAGGATCAAACTAGTAAGTCAAGAGCTAGGCCTAACTAACCCTGCGTCTGATGTGTTGTCCCCTCTGTCTTCGTCGCAGTCTATGTAGTCGTCCGTACCTGTCCCTAACCAAGAGTATCGCAGCAAGCTGTGATCCCACAACTAGAGTGATTAAGGGAGTATCTTCTCTTGCAGAAAAAAAAAATGTGGCTTTGGCTCATACTCCTCGTGCGTTGCTTGGAGTGGACCTATGGAAAGACGTCGGACACGGACACGACTGCGTTAATGCCAGGAGCACTGAAGAGCCCACTTGGAGAAGTCTTGGTAGTGGAAGATGCAGTATGCATCTACTATCCAATGGAAGGCTATCTTCAAACGCCAGATATTGTCAAGGAGGTCTCCAAGGGCTTGTCGAATCTCAGACAGCAACTGTTGGAAGTGGGAAAGATGTTTAATCGAAACCCACGATTGATGAACTCTGACACTGAAGCTTTGGAACGAACCTTGCATGGAATTGTTGAGCTTCAGACTAGGCATATAGACAGGCTCACTGACAGGCTCACTAACTTGCATGTTGCTTTACCTAACGTACACTCTGATCTTTCCAAGCATGTCCATGCACGTAGTAAGAGAGGACTTGTGGATTTTCTAGGAATCCTGTCTCAACAACTCTTTGGCACGGCATTAGATAAGGATGTAGTGCAATTGGGTAGACAGATGCATGACTTGACATTGGCCGCTAAAGCCAATAATAGATTAATCATGCATGTGTATAAACAGTTAGATGAGTTCATTAACAAAGCTAACGAGATAATTAGGACTACCAACCATCTAGTAGAGCTTGTGAACAACATCCAAATTAACCTACCAACCCTAGCTAACTTGGTGTTATTCGCTGAGTACTTACATGCTCTCGACGAGTCAACCACTGCTTTGGAGAAGCATGCAGCCAATATGGTGGACGGCTTAATCGATGCAAGTTTGAACAGGGTTAATGCTTTATTGCTGCCTACTAATATACTAACAAATGCACTTGATATAGCCATGTGGAAGCATGGACTTATGCCACTCTTTGATCTGAGTCAACTGGAATATTATTACCCAATGTTAGGGGCCCAGTTGACCCATGAAGGCATCCTGATATTGGTACCTATGAGGAATGCTGTAACATACCAGGCATGGCGGTTCATTTCCTTCCCTTTTGCTACTGCTAATAATACACTTGTTATTATTGAAGAGGGTCCAGAGGTGCTAGTTGTCTCAGATGACAAGAAATATGTAGCAGGAACGACTGTGGATGAATTTGAGAAGTGTAAGGCCTCATTTCTTGATCTCCATGTATGTCCTGCTTTCCATTTTGTCTTCGTACCATTAAAGGTAGAGGAGTGTAAAAGGGCCTTGTTGGACACAAATACTTCCTCTGCTCTGCAACGTTGCACCTTCCAACCCATTCGGTTGAAGTCAGTTTTCCATGCTCATATTCATGCGAAACAGTACTTTTACTTTCCTGAGACAGAGGACGTAACTGTGACTTGTGCCTCGCAGAATCAATTCCTTACAGTACAGGGGTATTATGTTGCACCTGATTTTTGTGAGTTACACAGTAAAGAGATAGCAGTTCTGCCTAGCAAGCATCATCTAGCTTTGTCAGTGAACTTCTCATCCCAGTTACGACCCTTTTTACCTTCATTCAATGTTACTTCCTTGAATGTGAACAGGCTGTCTCATGTATTAAAGGAGCTTACCTTCCTCTCCCACCTGAACAGGGCTGATTTAGAGCCTTATGTACTGTCCTATCTTCCTTCATACCTTTCTCCTTCCTATTTTGGTCCTGGCGTTGGTCTTCTACTTATTGTGGTCTTGTCCTGTGTTTGTGGTTTAGGCTACTATTTAAGGCGCCAATTAAGGAACCCACTGAGACCACGTGTCCGTACTCGCGGATTGCAAGTGGATGTTCCTGAATAGTTAGCTACCCTACACTCTGGTTAGGCTACACGGTAGTTAGGACAACAATGTCGACGAGGACGTCAATGGTGTGGCCGAGCGATGTTCTGGTGTCAACATCTTTTTCCATATGAAGTTGTAGTATCACACATTTTACATAATAATTTTTAAAGCTGTTTAGTCATAATTAACAGTGTGAAATGAAGTGTGAATGATGAACAACCAAATATCATTTCGCTGTTAGCTGTGGTATAGAGAAGAAGGTGGATGGCAGACCACAAGTGCCACCCTGTTTCAATTATAAAATGAAGGTTAGGAGAAGTGAAAAGATATCTGAATAGTGCGTAAGTGTAAAGTCCTGGGGAACCATTTTTTACGTTGGTATATGTGAATGTACTTAATACCATTTTATAGAGGTGTATAATGTGCTAGTAGAGTTGTCATTTATCTCTACTTTTTGCATAAGCCCAGAGTATATGTAAATGCTCGGCACCTCACTTTTTAGCTGACCTCAGAACCGCGCCCTAGTCGGCTCGGTGAGTGTACAGCGTCAGAAGCCGTTTTATAGTTATAAAGGGAGGTGGTATCGCTCTTACATATCTCTCGGGTCGCAGTTGTATTATTCTGTACCCAATAAAGAGAGATTTAATCTGCTCATTTCTGTCATCTTACGCTACCACTTAATAACAGACCAGCTTCCACCTTCTAGTGGCAGAGAACCTTTGGTGGGAAGTGTCGGGCAGTGACGGCGAGTAGCTGACGTGTACTACAGACAGTGTCGTCGATCTCCAACACGGTGGTCTAGTTATACTATAACAGCAGAACACATAATATTTATTGGTGCTAGCGGTGGCACGATATTTAGTGCTAGCCGTGTACCGATCCATTAAATTGGTGGCAGCGGTGGGATACGATACGTGCTAAAGGGATTTATGCTGTGAACCAGTAACCCTTGCAATCGCTCGTTCCTGAAGGTGAAACAGAAAATCTTACTCTACTGTTGTAAGGGGACTAATTACCAGTGTGTTAAGTGGAGCAGATAAACTGGAGTGGTGAATATTACTTCCTCCCATTATTCTGCCAGTGTGAGATTCTTATCTTAAGCACAAATTGGCAGTTATCTCGCCCTGTGGTGTGCGAGATATCTCCATTTTCAAACGCAAACTGGCAAGAATCTCGCTCTCGTGTGTGAGAGGCGAGATAAGGAGAGTTCAAGCCAGTGCGGTGAGGAGTGGGTCAACTAGCGACTTTTAGCAACTCCAGAGGCGCGGACGGCTGAGGCCAGTCGAGGGGAGCGGGCGTGGGCTGTGTGTGTCCGTCATGGCGTCCTGCCTGGCGTGATGCAGAGCGAATCAGTCGCTTGCTAACTCCCACAGCGAGCGGGCTGCCGTGTATGGTTGGAGGAGTCTGGTGGAGTGTGGAACGTGGAATGTGGAACATCATCCTGGACTTTCATATCTAGATAGTGTCCATGCATTAGTAATCCACACACACACACATACTTAAATCAACACCCGTTAGTTAGTTAATGTGTGGAAATAAAGGTTTCTCAGAATTCCCTTGAAATAAATATACTTTCTGTGTATTTTATATGTTTTCCGTTCTCTGTCACTTACCGTAACTATCCTTTTTTTATGTCAGTTTATCTTCCTGTAACTGGGAGGGGAATATTACTGACAAGGTTGGATGGATACTGTTACATAGGCTATGATTTCATCATCCTTTGTGTAATTTTAACACACAGTATGCTGCATGTTTGATCACGAGCGTGTTCTGCCTCAGTCCCCCCCTTCTACCGTTATAGTAGAGTAAGTCGTTCTCTCTGTTATTCAGAGCGGGATTTTCAGCTTTTTGTCCCCATGGCTTCATTTGCGCGTCCTTCTTACAAGTTGTATCAAGCTCTCCTGGCCCCTATATAATGAGCTCAGTCTCTGCATCATTGCCACTTAGATCTGCTCCTCATTTTGTTCACATCTCTGTCCTCCCCTGTACAGTTATTATTGAGTGCTCAGGAAGTCTCCAACCATCTAGCAGCTGTGTAATTTGAGTATAAGTGTTGTTGTGTTTTTTCTTGTACTGTGTAGCATAAGGTTAATTCTTAGGCCTAGTGGGGTCTTTGTGGTTAATGTAGGGTTTTATATCAGTCATTTTTGATGATAGTTTGTATCTGTAATAATATATCTGGCATTCACTGAGTATTATCTGGTATCTCATTTTATCAGGGCTGACTTAGATAAATTTACTCTTGCTAATTTCGTGTTAATAGAGGCTATTGCAGTTAACCATATATTTAACCTGTTTATTTGCCATTACATTATCCTTATGAGTCCTGAATGTTTTGTTGTTAGTTTGTGCATTAAACTTTAACTTGTAATTTTATCTAACTCTTTTGTTTTGAACCTGGAACTTTACGGGACAGTAGTGACTCTTAGTATTCTCACTTAAAGTGTACATTATCTTTCTCTGTTCCGTAACATAAATTTGGCGACCTCATATCAGGATATTCAGGATATTATCATAAGGATATTGCTTGATATTTTGTAATTGTTACTTATTCATGATGTCTACTATTACTACACTTGATGAAGCCAAAGATTTTTTGTCAAATGTGCAAACAGTGTTGGATATAGAAAACAGAACAAAGAATGAACTTAAGCTTGATGCTCAACAATTGGGAATTGCTGTTCGGTCTCATCATTCTAAAGATCAGATTGTTGACATGATTAATGAAAGCTTGTTTAATGTAACTCCTCCAAATGAGCAAACGCAGATTGAGTTAGCTAAGTTACAGCTAGCCCTGCAGGAGTCCCGTGCTAAGGAGGCTGAGGCACAAGTTGAAATTGCTAGGATTCAGGCAGACCATGAGTATCGCATGAAACAAGGTGGAACTGGATCATCTAGCTCTGATGATTTTGATGTGGCTAAAAATGTTAAACTTGTCTCTCCTTTTAATGAATCTGATTTAACAAAGTATTTTCAGTTGTTTGAGAAGGTAGCTACAGGTTTTAATTGGCCTAAAAAGTATTGGCCAGTACTCCTTCAAACAGTTCTTACCGGTAAAGCTCAAGTAACTTATGCATCTTTGCCTCAGGATCAATCTGATAATCATGATGTAGTTAAGAGCTTGATTCTTAAGGCCTATGAGCTTGTTCCTGAAGCCTGTAGAGTAAAATTTAGGACAACTTACAAGCAAGATAAGCAATCCCATGTTGAGTATGCAAAAATCAAAGAAGATCTGTTAGAGCAGTGGTTAAATTCTAAGAATGTGGATTCTGATTTTGACAAATTTAAGCAGATGATTTTGCTGGAGGACTTCAAAAGGTGTATTAGTAAAGATGTAAGCCTATATCTTGATGAGAAAAGGATAGATAATTTGTCTGATGCTGCAGTTTTAGCTGATGAATATGTTCTCACTCACAAGAGATATTCTAAAGAAAAAGGGAAAGCTGAGAGTAAGTACGTTGCCTCTACTCAGAGTACAGGTAACAGGAAAGAGAATAAGGATGATGTTTCTCAGGAAGTAAATACCAGCTTCACCTCTAGATTTCAGAAAAGTAAATGTACTTATTGTAGTAAGCTTGGTCATACTACGGAGAGATGTTTCAGGAGACAGCGTGATGTGAACAAAAAGGAGTCTTTAAATATTCAGTCAATTGGTCTAGTGTCCACTCTTGAGAGTTCCCAGAATTCTTTAACTGAGTTAACTGAACCTGCTTTGAGGGGTAACTTAAATTCTCATGATGGAGCTCCTCTTTTGAGCAGTAACGTGGGTGACACTCTCAAGAGTTCATGTGCTAATTTCCTGTCTGATGGTTTTGTCAGTCCTCTGGACAGTAATGACAGGAAATCAGTTCATATATATCGTGATACAGGTGCTTGCCAATCCCTTATGCTGACCAGTGTTCTAGGCTCTAATGTTAATTCCTCTGATGAAACTGTAATCTTACAAGGTGTAGGGAATAATTACTTCTCTGTCCCTCTGTGCAGAGTGAATTTAGAGTCTGGTTTTGTTAATGGTTCCGTTATGGTTGGGTTGGTTGAGACACTCCCAATGTCAGGTGTAACTTTCTTACTTGGAAATGATATTGGTGGAGGTCAAGTGTGTCCAGCTCCTCAGTTGTCTAGTGAGCCAGTGGCTGCGTCCCAAGATTGTGATGTCCCTGATGTGTTCCCTGCATGTGCTGTCACTAGGGCTAAGTCTAAAGTTACTGGTGATTTAGAGGATAATGATGATGATGATGTTATCCTAGCTGACACTTTTCTTGCTAATTTGGACCACTCACCAGATGAGGCAGTACCCCGTAGTGTTGATAATTTGTCTCGTCAAGAGTTGGTTGAGTTGCAGGTTGCTGACCCTGAGTTGAAAGGTCTAGCTAACTCTGCTTACAGTGAAGAAGAGTCAGCCGGTGCTTCTACTTGTTATTATGTAAAGTCAGGAGTACTTATGAGGAAGTGGAGACCCCCAACAGCATCAGCCGACTGTGAATGGGAGGTTGTACATCAAGTTGTCATTCCTCGTGTTTGTAGGCAGGATATCATTAGAGTGGCTCATGATTCCAGTTTGGCAGGACACCTTGGAGTGAGGAAGACTGTGGCACGCATTTTGAAACACTTCTACTGGCCAGGTATCTTCAGGGATGTTTCCTGGTATTGTAAGTCTTGTCACACCTGTCAAGTTGTGGGGAAGTGTAATCAGACCGAAAAGGTTGCACCTCTAGTTCCCATTCCTCCTTTTGAGGCGCCATTCACCCGTGTGTTGGTGGATATTGTGGGCCCTCTTCCTAAGACTTCTTCAGGATTTTCTTATGTGTTGACCCTGATTGATATGGCTACTCGTTATCCTGAAGCCATTCCACTTAGAAATATCTCAGCAAAGAACGTGGTTAAGGAAATGCTAGGGTTCTTCACAAAGTTTGGTCTGCCCAAGGAGGTACAGTCAGACCGGGGAAGTAATTTCATGTCAAATGTTTTCAAGCAGTCTCTGAAAGAGTTGGGCATCACCCAGATCACGTCTTCAGCTTACCATCCCCAGACCCAAGGAGCGTTGGAGAGATATCATCAAACACTCAAATCGATGCTCAAGAAATACTGTTTGGAACATCAGAAAGACTGGGATAAAGGTCTTCCATTCGTTGTGTTTGCTGCAAGAGAATCTCCAAATGAATCACTGGGCTTCTCACCTTTTGAACTACTGTTTGGCCATGAAGTAAGAGGACCCCTTAAGTTACTCAAGGAATGCTGGCTGTCGGAGGAAGATGACGTCAACCTGCTGGAGTATGTGATGAAGTTCAAAGAACGGCTGTCCACTGCTTTACAGCTGGCGAGAGAGAATTTAGGAGCTGCTCAGGAGAAGATGAAGACTTGGTATGATAAGAAGTCCAGGTTACGCCACTTTCAGCCAGGAGACAAGGTTTTGATTCTGCTACCAGTTCATGGGCAACCTCTTCAAGCCAAGTTTAGTGGCCCTTATTTCGTGGAGAAGAAACTCAGTGATGTCAACTATGTCATCGCCACACCAGATCGTAGAAAGAACAAGCAACTATGTCACATCAACATGCTAAAGTTATATCACAGGCGGGACGAAAATAATCCAGTCTGCACTGTAGCTGTTCCACCCGAGTCTACAAGTGAAGTTCTCCCATGCAGCATGAGCCTGAGTGATAGTTTGGGGAAGAATCCTGATATCATGAATGATCTCCAGACTAAGCTTTCTCATCTACCTCCCAAGGAAAGGCAGGAGTTTTCGGCATTACTGCAGGAGTACCCGCAAGTGTTCCGTGCCACTCCAGGAAGAACCACTGTGTTGATGCATGATGTCGATGTTGGAGACGCAAAGCCAATTAAATTGCCTCCTTACCGTGTGAACCCAGTGAAAGTTCCTCTCATCCAGAAGGAGCTTGGCTACCTGTTGGACCACAAGATGATTGAGCCCTGTCAGAGCGAGTGGAGTTCTCCTGTCACTCTAGTCCCTAAGCCAGGTGGGTCACAGCGGCTTTGCATTGACTACAGACGTGTTAATCAGATGACCGAAACAGACGCTTACCCTCTCCCTCACGTGGAAGATTGCATAGACAAGATCGGAAAGGCTAGGTACATAAGTAAGTTTGATTTGTTAAAGGGATACTGGCAAGTACCTATGACTGAACGTGCTAGGGAGATCTCATGTTTTGTAACATTAGGAAAGACATTTGCATGTTCTGTAATGCCATGTACAGATTCTTTTAGAGTAATAAGAAATTTCCTTTGTAAATTTCTTTTTTCTTTGTGGGGAGGTGTTACATAGCCTATGATTTCATCATCCTTTGTGTAATTTTAACGCACAGTATGCTGCATGTTTGATCACGAGCGTGTTCTGCCTCAGTCCCCCCCTTCTACCGTTATAGTAGAGTAAGTCGTTCTCTCTGTTATTCAGAGCGGGATTTTCAGCTTTTTGTCCCCATGGCTTCATTTGCGCGTCCTTCTTACAAGTTGTATCAAGCTCTCCTGGCCCCTATATAATGAGCTCAGTCTCTGCATCATTGCCACTTAGATCTGCTCCTCATTTTGTTCACATCTCTGTCCTCCCCTGTACAGTTATTATTGAGTGCTCAGGAAGTCTCCAACCATCTAGCAGCTGTGTAATTTGAGTATAAGTGTTGTTGTGTTTTTTCTTGTACTGTGTAGCATAAGGTTAATTCTTAGGCCTAGTGGGGTCTTTGTGATTAATGTAGGGTTTTATATCAGTCATTTTTGATAATAGTTTGTATCTGTAATAATATATCTGGCATTCACTGAGTATTATCTGGTATCTCATTTTATCAGGGCTGACTTAGATAAATTTACTCTTGCTAATTTCGTGTTAATAGAGGCTATTGCAGTTAACCATATATTTAACCTGTTTATTTGCCATTACATTATCCTTATGAGTCCTGAATGTTTTGTTGTTAGTTTGTGCATTAAACTTTAACTTGTAATTTTGTCTAACTCTTTTGTTTTGAACCTGGAACTTTACGGGACAGTAGTGACTCTTAGTATTCTCACTTAAAGTGTACATTATCTTTCTCTGTTCCGTAACAATACAGTGAAAAAGTGGGGACGTAGAATTAGGGAAATAGAGATTAGCCAACCCCACTAGACTCAGCATTTTATGAGTGGGTTGTTACATCAAATAAAAGTGCTCAGACATATTAAATGAGTGAAGGACATATTGAGGATCAAGGTGATGAGGATATTTCTGAAGGAAAGGATGAGGATTTGAACGTTTTGCATTTGCGTTCCGGTCATACTTATTCAACAGTCCCAGAGCAATCAGTTAGATCCAAAATGGCCACTAGTCTTGCTAATGAGGGTAATCCTAGTGAGGAGACTGTGGAAGTTGAGACTACAACAGTACCTTTGGTCACTCAGGATATGCAAAATCTAGTCATTAGTGATAGTACTACAACCACTCACATACCTGTGTATACTTAAGATGTTTTCAGTACACCACAAGGTTTTGGACAGAATTTATTTTCTGTTCCTTATTCAAATGCATGGGGTATAAACACAGATGGTATTGGCATGCGAACCCAGAATCCTAATCAATGGGGCATGAATACTAATATTGGCATGCAAACCCAGGGCCCTTATCCAAATACCTGGGGCATGACTATAACAATATGGGCGTGCAAGGTCAGACCAACCCTCCTCCTTTGTGGCAGATACCTGTACCTAATCTGGCTACAACAGCATCCTAACTGTACTGAAAGTCAGGCTTTGGCGAAGGCAGGCATATGCTATGCAGAAGCTAGCAAAGCCTTGCAAACTTTGGGCTGGAGAGATACAGCAACTAGTTCTCCACAGCAAAGGACCAAGGCTGTTAAGCCAAAGGTGAAAAGATGGTGTGTCATACATGGGCATTGTCCTCATGAAACGGACTGTTGCCCCTTTGTCATTGAAAAGAGGAAGAAACTAGGGAACCCAGCTAGTTCGGGGGAAGCTCAGGGCCGCGCGCAAAAGTAATTAAAATAGTACAATCCACCGATGCGTGTGTGGCAGCTATTACTAAGGTGGACTTATTATCTATTCCTTGGATCATAGGGAAAGGTCAAGTGTCCCTGATCGTAGATACAGGGGCATGTACAAACATTATTTCTAGTAAAGCGTTGGAAAGACTTAAAAGTGAAATGCCTCTAACAAACTGGACATTATCAGCACCTGATGTAATGCTGACAGGTGTGACAGGGAGTAGAATGAAGATTGTTAGCCAGGTGCCGTTGACATTGAGGGCAGAAAAACGATCTCCTGTGCTACGTGCTACGTTTTATGTGGTTGAGGATTTTCCTCTGCCAGCTGATGGGCTGTTAGGCTTTGAAACCATGGAGGAGTATGATATAGTAATACACCCTCAAAGACATTCCATTTCCTCTAATGGGAAAGAGTTTGTAGGCCTTAATCCCTCAGCGACACGAACTGGAACTGGCATCCAATCAGGAGCCGTCCAACCAGTTGTGACCCCGACAAGTGAAGTGTCAAGGGAGTCCCCGAATGCACACGAAGCGGAGGGTATGTACTGGAAGAAAGTCAGGGCTATAGTGAGTGGTAATCACCACTTACCCAGTCAAACTGTCTGTAAAATTCCTGTCCGAGTACCTGACGTGTCGGTGGGAACTGACGTAGCATGCTTTACTGAGAATGTAAAACATAAGGCATTGTTGCTGGAATCGACTCTGACTAGCGTTGGGTAAGACCAGAAGACGCCCCTCTTCATCGCAAATATGAGTGGTGGCGCAGTTAAGCTCGGAGATGGTTGTTATATAGGCGACTTGATGTGCTATGGTGCCCCCATAAAGGAAGTCGACGACGTGCCGGTGATCTCTCCTGTAGTTACATCTCAAGCAACGACTCAGTCGGAACTCGTACGTCTGGCTAAGGAAAAACAGCTGGAGCAATATGTGAAGGTCACGGATAATGTAGACCAACACGACTCCTAGCCCTGCTTAGAGAATTTTCCGACGTATTAGCACTTCCAGGAGAAGCACTGGGTAGGACGGATAGGGTGAAGCATCATACTGGTTTGTGCCCTGGTACAAATCCAGTTTATGTGCCCGCATACCGTCTACCGCACAGCCAAAGGGAAGCAGTGGATGAGGAAGTTGAAAGGATACTTCGTGATGAAGTTATCCAGCCTTCCTCCTCGCCTTGGAATGCACCACTCTTTCTAGTGCATAAGAAGGACGGTGGTGTGAGACCTGTTGTGGATTTTCGGCAAGTGAACAAGGTAACAGTACCGGATCGTTACCCGATTCCGCATCTGCGAGACTTACTTCAATCATTAGGTAAGGGAAATACTGTGTTTACTTGTCTGGATCTAGCGTCAGGGTATTGGCAGGTGGAGCTGACCGAAGAGTCGCGTCCCATTACTGCTTTTAGCACACACGGTGGGCACTTTGAATTTCTCCGGATGCCTTTTGGACTGAGTAATGCTCCTTTAACATTTCAGCGGATGATAAACCAATTGTTTGGCGAGATGTTTGGGCAAGACGTCTTAGCGTATCTAGATGACCTAATCATCGTGAGTAACAATGTTAACAGTCATTTTGACAAGTTAAAACGAGTGATGGAAACCTTGAGATCCGCAGGTCTGAAAATTCAGCTGTCTAAGTGTGAATTTCTGAAATCCAATATTACATTTTTAGGACACCTAGTTGATGGTAATGGCATCAAGACTGTGCCGGACAAGGTAAGGCCAATGTTAAATTTTCCTACACCACAGAACAAGGATCAGATAAGATCGTTCCTAGGCCTCACTGGCTTTTAAAGGAGTTTTGTCCACAGGTATGCCATCATTGCATCACCTTTAACGACGCTTCTTAAGAAGGACGCTGCATGGAAATGGGGACCCTCGTAAGAGAAAAGCTTCAACGAGCTCAAACAAGCCATGTCAGAAGCACCCGTATTAGCGTTTCCTGATTATACTCAACCTTTCTATCTATGCACAGACGTCTCAGGTCTGGGTCTGGGAGCGGTGTTACAGCAGAAGGATGAGCGAGGTAAGACACATACCATAGCGTATGCTAGTAGGGCACTAAGACCCCCAGAGAAGAACTATTCGACGACATATTTGGAGACATTAGCAGTCGTGTGGGCGTTAGGACATTTCCGGGATATTATCTTTGGTTACCGGATAATTGTTTTAACTGACCATGCACCCATACGCAACTTGTTTAAAGGAAAAAACTTGCACGGTAAGGTTGCGCGTTGGTTTGGCAAGGTAATGGAGTTTGATCCAGAGTTCTGATATGCTGTCAAAATGTCGTACCCGACGTGTTGAGTAGAAACATTGCTGCTACCATAGCCGAGGATGTTGCTCTTGCAGAGAATTCCTCAGACACGGTAAAAGCGGAACAACGTAATGATGCGATGTGGTCTAAGTCATCTGCCTTGGAGTCTGGCGACGAGACTTGTCTACCTGAACTCCCAGTACCAATGACTCACTTCCATCTTCAACAGGATCTTTTGTATAAGCAACCCCCAAGGAAGGACACTGCATATCAATTGGTTGTTCCTGCTACCTTACAGCAAGCCGTGCTACAGTTAGGTCATGACGTACTATCACGATCCAAAGTTTCTTTACCCCCCTGAGTGGAAGAAGTCGACGCCAAGGTTGTAGCAATACCAGATGATCGGACACTGCCAGTATACAAGACTAATAATGGTTCATGATACCGTGATTCAAAAATAGGCTTCTGTGTTTCATCCGAGTGATTCTTATTATCCTAAGCTTCAGGTTAGTGAACCCCTCCATCATGAACTGGCCTGTGTTCGGTGGCCCATCATTTCTTCAACCTTGGCTTCGACCTTCCTCCACTCAGGGGGGTAAAGAAACTTTGGATCGTGATAGTACCTCAAGCGGGTCATCCCGGTCGCGATAGATGCATACGTGAGGCGAGAAAGAAATACTATTGGCCGACCATGAGGAAGGACATAGAAGCCCACGTCAGTCAAAGTGTCAAATGCGCGGAAATACGAGGAACGACGGGACTTCCGACTCCTATCTTAGAGTATCATCTACCGGAAAAACCCTGGGATACAGTCTCCATTGATCTGTTAGCGTTGCCGAGAAGTCGTCAAGGTTCAAGTTATGTACTGGTGGCAGTGGACCATTTCTCACGATTCACTGTTTTAGCACCTTTACAGACGAAAACTTCAGAGAAGGTGGCGCACGCTCTTGTGACTTCAGTGATTTGTTCATACTCTACACCCAAGGTATTGCTCAGCGATAATGGCAGTGAATTTCGTAACCAGGTGTTACAAGAAATCTGTCGTACATATGGAGTAAAGCAAGTTTTTGTAACGCCTTACAGTCCTAAGAGCAATGGCCTGGTGGAGAGGACAAACAGGAAGATACTGGAAGTCTTGAGACCAGTAATAACCTCAAATCAAGAGGATAACTGGGAAGACTGGTTACCACATGTAGCGGCGACCATCAACTCCTCAGAAAATTCATCAACTGGGAAGTCTCCTCATTATATCCTTTATGGAGAAGAGAAAGTTTTACCCTACGATTTGTTGGCTGGACCTCCTACTCCAGTATACAACGAAGAAGACTACGCAAAGGTACAGTTGTTGAAATTCCAATATATACACAGTGAAGTACGGAAAAGATTAAAAGCCTCAAGAGCGGAGATGATGGCGAAACAACACAAAGGTAGTCAAGAAAAGACGTTACAGGCAGGCCAGAAGGTCATGATCCACAACCCTGAGAGAATTTCCAAGCTCAGACCTAAGTTCCGCGGACCATATACCGTTGTGGAAAGAGTACGTGGAAATACTTATAGAATAAAGGATGAAGCTAATGGAACTCAGGAGGTAGCACATGCTGATAGGATCAAACTAGTAAGTCAAGAGCTAGGCCTAACTAACCCTGCGTCTGATGTGTTGTCCCCTCTGTCTTCGTCACAGTCTATGTAGTCGTCCGTACCTGTCCCTAACGAAGAGTATCGCAGCAAGCTACGATCCCACAACAAGAGTGATTAAGGGAGTATCTTCTCTTGCAGAAAAAAAAAATGTGGCTGTGGCTCATACTCCTCGTGCGTTGCTTGGAGTGGACCTATGGAAAGACGTCGGACACGGACACGACTGCGTTAATGCCAGGAGCACTGAAGAGCCCACTTGGAGAAGTCTTGGTAGTGGAAGATGCAGTATGCGTCTACTATCCAATGGAAGGCTATCTCCAAACGCCAGATATTGTCAAGGAGGTCTCCAAGGGCTTGTCGAATCTCAGACAGCAACTGTTGGAAGTGGGAAAGATGTTTAATCGAAACCCACGATTGATGAACTCTGACACTGAAGCTTTGGAACGAACCTTGCATGGAATTGTTGAGCTTCAGACTAGGCATATAGACAGGCTCACCGACAGGCTCACTAACTTGCATGTTGCTTTACCTAACGTACACTTTGATCTTTCCAAGCATGTCCATGCACGTAGTAAGAGAGGACTTGTGGATTTTCTAGGAATCCTGTCTCAACAACTCTTTGGCACGGCATTAGATAAGGATGTAGTGCAATTGGGTAGACAGATGCATGACTTGACATTGGCCGCTAAAGCCAATAATAGATTAATCATGCATGTGTATAAACAGTTAGATGAGTTCACTAACAAAGCTAACGAGATAATTAGGACTACCAACCATCTAGTAGAGCTTGTGAACAACATCCAAATTAACCTACCAACCCTAGCTAACTTGGTGTTATTCGCTGAGTACTTACATGCTCTCGACGAGTCAACCACTGCTTTGGAGAAGCATGCAGCCAATATGGTGGACGGCTTAATCGATGCAAGTTTGAACAGGGTTAATGCTTTATTGCTGCCTACTAATATACTAACAAATGCACTTGATATAGCTATGTGGAAGCATGGACTTATGCCACTCTTTGATCTGAGTCAACTGGAATATTATTACCCATTGTTAGGGGCCCAGTTGACCCATGAAGGCATCCTGATATTGGTACCTATGAGGAATGCTGTAACATACCAGGCATGGCGGTTCATTTCCTTCCCTTTTGCTACTGCTAATAATACACTTGTTATTATTGAAGAGGGTCCAGAGGTGCTAGTTGTCTCAGATGACAAGAAATATGTAGCAGGAACGACTGTGGATGAATTTGAGAAGTGTAAGGCCTCATTTCTTGATCTCCATGTATGTCCTGCTTTCCATTTTGTCTTCGTACCATTAAAGGTAGAGGAGTGTAAAAGGGCCTTGTTGGACACAAATACTTCCTCTGCTCTGCAACGTTGCACCTTCCAACCCATTCGGTTGAAGTCAGTTTTCCATGCTCATATTCATGCGAAACAGTACTTTTACTTTCCTGAGACAGAGGACGTAACTGTGACTTGTGCCTCGCAGAATCAATTCCTTACAGTACAGGGGTATTATGTTGCACCTGATTTTTGTGAGTTACACAGTAAAGAGATAGCAGTTCTGCCTAGCAAGCATCATCTAGCTTTGTCAGTGAACTTCTCATCCCAGTTACGACCCTTTTTACCTTCATTCAATGTTACTTCCTTGAATGTGAACAGGCTGTCTCATGTATTAAAGGAGCTTACCTTCCTCTCCCACCTGAACAGGGCTGATTTAGAGCCTTATGTACTGTCCTATCTTCCTTCATACCTTTCTCCTTCCTATTTTGGTCCTGGCGTTGGTCTTCTACTTATTGTGGTCTTGTCCTGTGTTTGTGGTTTAGGCTACTATTTAAGGCGCCAATTAAGGAACCCACTGAGACCACGTGTCCGTACTCGCGGATTGCAAGTGGATGTTCCTGAATAGTTAGCTACCCTACACTCTGGTTAGGCTACACGGTAGTTAGGACAACAATGTCGACGAGGACGTCAATGGTGTGGCCGAGCGATGTTCTGGTGTCAACATCTTTTTCCATATGAAGTTGTAGTATCACACATTTTACATAATAATTTTTAAAGCTGTTTAGTCATAATTAACAGTGTGAAATGAAGTGTGAATGATGAACAACCAAATATCATTTCGCTGTTAGCTGTGGTATAGAGAAGAAGGTGGATGGCAGACCACAAGTGCCACCCTGTTTCAATTATAAAATGAAGGTTAGGAGAAGTGAAAAGATATCTGAATAGTGCGTAAGTGTAAAGTCCTGGGGAACCATTTTTTACGTTGGTATATGTGAATGTACTTAATACCATTTTATAGAGGTGTATAATGTGCTAGTAGAGTTGTCATTTATCTCTACTTTTTGCATAAGCCCAGAGTATATGTAAATGCTCGGCACCTCACTTTTTAGCTGACCTCAGAACCGCGCCCTAGTCGGCTCGGTGAGTGTACAGCGTCAGAAGCCGTTTTATAGTTATAAAGGGAGGTGGTATCGCTCTTACATATCTCTCGGGTCGCAGTTGTATTATTCTGTACCCAATAAAGAGAGATTTAATCTGCTCATTTCTGTCATCTTACGCTACCACTTAATAACAGACCAGCTTCCACCTTCTAGTCGCAGAGAACCTTTGGTGGGAAGTGTCGGGCAGTGACGGCGAGTAGCTGACGTGTACTACAGACAGTGTCGTCGATCTCCAACACGGTGGTCTAGTTATACTATAACAGCAGAACACATAATATTTATTGGTGCTAGCGGTGGCACGATATTTAGTGCTAGCCGTGTACCGATCCATTAAATTGGTGGCAGCGGTGGGATACGATACGTGCTAAAGGGATTTATGCTGTGAACCAGTAACCCTTGCAATCGCTCGTTCCTGAAGGTGAAACAGAAAATCTTACTCTACTGTTGTAAGGGGACTAATTACCAGTGTGTTAAGTGGAGCAGATAAACTGGAGTGGTGAATATTACTTCCTCCCATTATTCTGCCAGTGTGAGATTCTTATCTTAAGCACAAATTGGCAGTTATCTCGCCCTGTGGTGTGCGAGATATCTCCATTTTCAAACGCAAACTGGCAAGAATCTCGCTCTCGTGTGTGAGAGGCGAGATAAGGAGAGTTCAAGCCAGTGCGGTGAGGAGTGGGTCAACTAGCGACTTTTAGCAACTCCAGAGGCGCGGACGGCTGAGGCCAGTCGAGGGGAGCGGGCGTGGGCTGTGTGTGTCCGTCATGGCGTCCTGCCTGGCGTGATGCAGAGCGAATCAGTCGCTTGCTAACTCCCACAGCGAGCGGGCTGCCGTGTATGGTTGGAGGAGTCTGGTGGAGTGTGGAACGTGGAATGTGGAACATCATCCTGGACTTTCATATCTAGATAGTGTCCATGCATTAGTAATCCACACACACACATACTTAAATCAACACCCGTTAGTTAGTTAATGTGTGGAAATAAAGGTTTCTCAGAATTCCCTTGAAATAAATATACTTTCTGTGTATTTTATATGTTTTCCGTTCTCTGTCACTTACCGTAACTATCCTTTTTTTTTATGTCAGTTTATCTTCCTGTAACTGGGAGGGGAATATTACTGACAAGGTTGGATGGATACTGTTACATAGGCTATGATTTCATCATCCTTTGTGTAATTTTAACACACAGTATGCTGCATGTTTGATCACGAGCGTGTTCTGCCTCAGTCCCCCCCTTCTACCGTTATAGTAGAGTAAGTCGTTCTCTCTGTTATTCAGAGCGGGATTTTCAGCTTTTTGTCCCCATGGCTTCATTTGCGCGTCCTTCTTACAAGTTGTATCAAGCTCTCCTGGCCCCTATATAATGAGCTCAGTCTCTGCATCATTGCCACTTAGATCTGCTCCTCATTTTGTTCACATCTCTGTCCTCCCCTGTACAGTTATTATTGAGTGCTCAGGAAGTCTCCAACCATCTAGCAGCTGTGTAATTTGAGTATAAGTGTTGTTGTGTTTTTCTTGTACTGTGTAGCATAAGGTTAATTCTTAGGCCTAGTGGGGTCTTTGTGGTTAATGTAGGGTTTTATATCAGTCATTTTTGATGATAGTTTGTATCTGTAATAATATATCTGGCATTCACTGAGTATTATCTGGTATCTCATTTTATCAGGGCTGACTTAGATAAATTTACTCTTGCTAATTTCGTGTTAATAGAGGCTATTGCAGTTAACCATATATTTAACCTGTTTATTTGCCATTACATTATCCTTATGAGTCCTGAATGTTTTGTTGTTAGTTTGTGCATTAAACTTTAACTTGTAATTTTATCTAACTCTTTTGTTTTGAACCTGGAACTTTACGGGACAGTAGTGACTCTTAGTATTCTCACTTAAAGTGTACATTATCTTTCTCTGTTCCGTAACATAAATTTGGCGACCTCATATCAGGATATTCAGGATATTATCATAAGGATATTGCTTGATATTTTGTAATTGTTACTTATTCATGATGTCTACTATTACTACACTTGATGAAGCCAAAGATTTTTTGTCAAATGTGCAAACAGTGTTGGATATAGAAAACAGAACAAAGAATGAACTTAAGCTTGATGCTCAACAATTGGGAATTGCTGTTCGGTCTCATCATTCTAAAGATCAGATTGTTGACATGATTAATGAAAGCTTGTTTAATGTAACTCCTCCAAATGAGCAAACGCAGATTGAGTTAGCTAAGTTACAGCTAGCCCTGCAGGAGTCCCGTGCTAAGGAGGCTGAGGCACAAGTTGAAATTGCTAGGATTCAGGCAGACCATGAGTATCGCATGAAACAAGGTGGAACTGGATCATCTAGCTCTGATGATTTTGATGTGGCTAAAAATGTTAAACTTGTCTCTCCTTTTAATGAATCTGATTTAACAAAGTATTTTCAGTTGTTTGAGAAGGTAGCTACAGGTTTTAATTGGCCTAAAAAGTATTGGCCAGTACTCCTTCAAACAGTTCTTACCGGTAAAGCTCAAGTAACTTATGCATCTTTGCCTCAGGATCAATCTGATAATCATGATGTAGTTAAGAGCTTGATTCTTAAGGCCTATGAGCTTGTTCCTGAAGCCTGTAGAGTAAAATTTAGGACAACTTACAAGCAAGATAAGCAATCCCATGTTGAGTATGCAAAAATCAAAGAAGATCTGTTAGAGCAGTGGTTAAATTCTAAGAATGTGGATTCTGATTTTGACAAATTTAAGCAGATGATTTTGCTGGAGGACTTCAAAAGGTGTATTAGTAAAGATGTAAGCCTATATCTTGATGAGAAAAGGATAGATAATTTGTCTGATGCTGCAGTTTTAGCTGATGAATATGTTCTCACTCACAAGAGATATTCTAAAGAAAAAGGGAAAGCTGAGAGTAAGTACGTTGCCTCTACTCAGAGTACAGGTAACAGGAAAGAGAATAAGGATGATGTTTCTCAGGAAGTAAATACCAGCTTCACCTCTAGATTTCAGAAAAGTAAATGTACTTATTGTAGTAAGCTTGGTCATACTACGGAGAGATGTTTCAGGAGACAGCGTGATGTGAACAAAAAGGAGTCTTTAAATATTCAGTCAATTGGTCTAGTGTCCACTCTTGAGAGTTCCCAGAATTCTTTAACTGAGTTAACTGAACCTGCTTTGAGGGGTAACTTAAATTCTCATGATGGAGCTCCTCTTTTGAGCAGTAACGTGGGTGACACTCTCAAGAGTTCATGTGCTAATTTCCTGTCTGATGGTTTTGTCAGTCCTCTGGACAGTAATGACAGGAAATCAGTTCATATATATCGTGATACAGGTGCTTGCCAATCCCTTATGCTGACCAGTGTTCTAGGCTCTAATGTTAATTCCTCTGATGAAACTGTAATCTTACAAGGTGTAGGGAATAATTACTTCTCTGTCCCTCTGTGCAGAGTGAATTTAGAGTCTGGTTTTGTTAATGGTTCCGTTATGGTTGGGTTGGTTGAGACACTCCCAATGTCAGGTGTAACTTTCTTACTTGGAAATGATATTGGTGGAGGTCAAGTGTGTCCAGCTCCTCAGTTGTCTAGTGAGCCAGTGGCTGCGTCCCAAGATTGTGATGTCCCTGATGTGTTCCCTGCATGTGCTGTCACTAGGGCTAAGTCTAAAGTTACTGGTGATTTAGAGGATAATGATGATGATGATGTTATCCTAGCTGACACTTTTCTTGCTAATTTGGACCACTCACCAGATGAGGCAGTACCCCGTAGTGTTGATAATTTGTCTCGTCAAGAGTTGGTTGAGTTGCAGGTTGCTGACCCTGAGTTGAAAGGTCTAGCTAACTCTGCTTACAGTGAAGAAGAGTCAGCCGGTGCTTCTACTTGTTATTATGTAAAGTCAGGAGTACTTATGAGGAAGTGGAGACCCCCAACAGCATCAGCCGACTGTGAATGGGAGGTTGTACATCAAGTTGTCATTCCTCGTGTTTGTAGGCAGGATATCATTAGAGTGGCTCATGATTCCAGTTTGGCAGGACACCTTGGAGTGAGGAAGACTGTGGCACGCATTTTGAAACACTTCTACTGGCCAGGTATCTTCAGGGATGTTTCCTGGTATTGTAAGTCTTGTCACACCTGTCAAGTTGTGGGGAAGTGTAATCAGACCGAAAAGGTTGCACCTCTAGTTCCCATTCCTCCTTTTGAGGCGCCATTCACCCGTGTGTTGGTGGATATTGTGGGCCCTCTTCCTAAGACTTCTTCAGGATTTTCTTATGTGTTGACCCTGATTGATATGGCTACTCGTTATCCTGAAGCCATTCCACTTAGAAATATCTCAGCAAAGAACGTGGTTAAGGAAATGCTAGGGTTCTTCACAAAGTTTGGTCTGCCCAAGGAGGTACAGTCAGACCGGGGAAGTAATTTCATGTCAAATGTTTTCAAGCAGTCTCTGAAAGAGTTGGGCATCACCCAGATCACGTCTTCAGCTTACCATCCCCAGACCCAAGGAGCGTTGGAGAGATATCATCAAACACTCAAATCGATGCTCAAGAAATACTGTTTGGAACATCAGAAAGACTGGGATAAAGGTCTTCCATTCGTTGTGTTTGCTGCAAGAGAATCTCCAAATGAATCACTGGGCTTCTCACCTTTTGAACTACTGTTTGGCCATGAAGTAAGAGGACCCCTTAAGTTACTCAAGGAATGCTGGCTGTCGGAGGAAGATGACGTCAACCTGCTGGAGTATGTGATGAAGTTCAAAGAACGGCTGTCCACTGCTTTACAGCTGGCGAGAGAGAATTTAGGAGCTGCTCAGGAGAAGATGAAGACTTGGTATGATAAGAAGTCCAGGTTACGCCACTTTCAGCCAGGAGACAAGGTTTTGATTCTGCTACCAGTTCATGGGCAACCTCTTCAAGCCAAGTTTAGTGGCCCTTATTTCGTGGAGAAGAAACTCAGTGATGTCAACTATGTCATCGCCACACCAGATCGTAGAAAGAACAAGCAACTATGTCACATCAACATGCTAAAGTTATATCACAGGCGGGACGAAAATAATCCAGTCTGCACTGTAGCTGTTCCACCCGAGTCTACAAGTGAAGTTCTCCCATGCAGCATGAGCCTGAGTGATAGTTTGGGGAAGAATCCTGATATCATGAATGATCTCCAGACTAAGCTTTCTCATCTACCTCCCAAGGAAAGGCAGGAGTTTTCGGCATTACTGCAGGAGTACCCGCAAGTGTTCCGTGCCACTCCAGGAAGAACCACTGTGTTGATGCATGATGTCGATGTTGGAGACGCAAAGCCAATTAAATTGCCTCCTTACCGTGTGAACCCAGTGAAAGTTCCTCTCATCCAGAAGGAGCTTGGCTACCTGTTGGACCACAAGATGATTGAGCCCTGTCAGAGCGAGTGGAGTTCTCCTGTCACTCTAGTCCCTAAGCCAGGTGGGTCACAGCGGCTTTGCATTGACTACAGACGTGTTAATCAGATGACCGAAACAGACGCTTACCCTCTCCCTCACGTGGAAGATTGCATAGACAAGATCGGAAAGGCTAGGTACATAAGTAAGTTTGATTTGTTAAAGGGATACTGGCAAGTACCTATGACTGAACGTGCTAGGGAGATCTCATGTTTTGTAACATTAGGAAAGACATTTGCATGTTCTGTAATGCCATGTACAGATTCTTTTAGAGTAATAAGAAATTTCCTTTGTAAATTTCTTTTTTCTTTGTGGGGAGGTGTTACATAGCCTATGATTTCATCATCCTTTGTGTAATTTTAACGCACAGTATGCTGCATGTTTGATCACGAGCGTGTTCTGCCTCAGTCCCCCCCTTCTACCGTTATAGTAGAGTAAGTCGTTCTCTCTGTTATTCAGAGCGGGATTTTCAGCTTTTTGTCCCCATGGCTTCATTTGCGCGTCCTTCTTACAAGTTGTATCAAGCTCTCCTGGCCCCTATATAATGAGCTCAGTCTCTGCATCATTGCCACTTAGATCTGCTCCTCATTTTGTTCACATCTCTGTCCTCCCCTGTACAGTTATTATTGAGTGCTCAGGAAGTCTCCAACCATCTAGCAGCTGTGTAATTTGAGTATAAGTGTTGTTGTGTTTTTTCTTGTACTGTGTAGCATAAGGTTAATTCTTAGGCCTAGTGGGGTCTTTGTGATTAATGTAGGGTTTTATATCAGTCATTTTTGATAATAGTTTGTATCTGTAATAATATATCTGGCATTCACTGAGTATTATCTGGTATCTCATTTTATCAGGGCTGACTTAGATAAATTTACTCTTGCTAATTTCGTGTTAATAGAGGCTATTGCAGTTAACCATATATTTAACCTGTTTATTTGCCATTACATTATCCTTATGAGTCCTGAATGTTTTGTTGTTAGTTTGTGCATTAAACTTTAACTTGTAATTTTGTCTAACTCTTTTGTTTTGAACCTGGAACTTTACGGGACAGTAGTGACTCTTAGTATTCTCACTTAAAGTGTACATTATCTTTCTCTGTTCCGTAACAATACAGTGAAAAAGTGGGGACGTAGAATTAGGGAAATAGAGATTAGCCAACCCCACTAGACTCAGCATTTTATGAGTGGGTTGTTACATCAAATAAAAGTGCTCAGACATATTAAATGAGTGAAGGACATATTGAGGATCAAGGTGATGAGGATATTTCTGAAGGAAAGGATGAGGATTTGAACGTTTTGCATTTGCGTTCCGGTCATACTTATTCAACAGTCCCAGAGCAATCAGTTAGATCCAAAATGGCCACTAGTCTTGCTAATGAGGGTAATCCTAGTGAGGAGACTGTGGAAGTTGAGACTACAACAGTACCTTTGGTCACTCAGGATATGCAAAATCTAGTCATTAGTGATAGTACTACAACCACTCACATACCTGTGTATACTTAAGATGTTTTCAGTACACCACAAGGTTTTGGACAGAATTTATTTTCTGTTCCTTATTCAAATGCATGGGGTATAAACACAGATGGTATTGGCATGCGAACCCAGAATCCTAATCAATGGGGCATGAATACTAATATTGGCACTCAAACCCAGGGCCCTTATCCAAATACCTGGGGCATGACTATAACAATATGGGCGTGCAAGGTCAGACCAACCCTCCTCCTTTGTGGCAGATACCTGTACCTAATCTGGCTACAACAGCATCCTAACTGTACTGAAAGTCAGGCTTTGGCGAAGGCAGGCATATGCTATGCAGAAGCTAGCAAAGCCTTGCAAACTTTGGGCTGGAGAGATACAGCAACTAGTTCTCCACAGCAAAGGACCAAGGCTGTTAAGCCAAAGGTGAAAAGATGGTGTGTCATACATGGGCATTGTCCTCATGAAACGGACTGTTGCCCCTTTGTCATTGAAAAGAGGAAGAAACTAGGGAACCCAGCTAGTTCGGGGAAGCTCAGGGCCGCGCGCAAAAGTAATTAAAATAGTACAATCCACCGATGCGTGTGTGGCAGCTATTACTAAGGTGGACTTATTATCTATTCCTTGGATCATAGGGAAAGGTCAAGTGTCCCTGATCGTAGATACAGGGGCATGTACAAACATTATTTCTAGTAAAGCGTTGGAAAGACTTAAAAGTGAAATGCCTCTAACAAACTGGACATTATCAGCACCTGATGTAATGCTGACAGGTGTGACAGGGAGTAGAATGAAGATTGTTAGCCAGGTGCCGTTGACATTGAGGGCAGAAAAACGATCTCCTGTGCTACGTGCTACGTTTTATGTGGTTGAGGATTTTCCTCTGCCAGCTGATGGGCTGTTAGGCTTTGAAACCATGGAGGAGTATGATATAGTAATACACCCTCAAAGACATTCCATTTCCTCTAATGGGAAAGAGTTTGTAGGCCTTAATCCCTCAGCGACACGAACTGGAACTGGCATCCAATCAGGAGCCGTCCAACCAGTTGTGACCCCGACAAGTGAAGTGTCAAGGGAGTCCCCGAATGCACACGAAGCGGAGGGTATGTACTGGAAGAAAGTCAGGGCTATAGTGAGTGGTAATCACCACTTACCCAGTCAAACTGTCTGTAAAATTCCTGTCCGAGTACCTGACGTGTCGGTGGGAACTGACGTAGCATGCTTTACTGAGAATGTAAAACATAAGGCATTGTTGCTGGAATCGACTCTGACTAGCGTTGGGTAAGACCAGAAGACGCCCCTCTTCATCGCAAATATGAGTGGTGGCGCAGTTAAGCTCAGAGATGGTTGTTATATAGGCGACTTGATGTGCTATGGTGCCCCCATAAAGGAAGTCGACGACGTGCCGGTGATCTCTCCTGTAGTTACATCTCAAGCAACGACTCAGTCGGAACTCGTACGTCTGGCTAAGGAAAAACAGCTGGAGCAATATGTGAAGGTCACGGATAATGTAGACCAACACGACTCCTAGCCCTCCTTAGAGAATTTTCCGACGTATTAGCACTTCCAGGAGAAGCACTGGGTAGGACGGATAGGGTGAAGCATCATACTGGTTTGTGCCCTGGTACAAATCCAGTTTATGTGCCCGCATACCGTCTACCGCACAGCCAAAGGGAAGCAGTGGATGAGGAAGTTGAAAGGATACTTCGTGATGAAGTTATCCAGCCTTCCTCCTCGCCTTGGAATGCACCACTCTTTCTAGTGCATAAGAAGGACGGTGGTGTGAGACCTGTTGTGGATTTTCGGCAAGTGAACAAGGTAACAGTACCGGATCGTTACCCGATTCCGCATCTGCGAGACTTACTTCAATCATTAGGTAAGGGAAATACTGTGTTTACTTGTCTGGATCTAGCGTCAGGGTATTGGCAGGTGGAGCTGACCGAAGAGTCGCGTCCCATTACTGCTTTTAGCACACACGGTGGGCACTTTGAATTTCTCCGGATGCCTTTTGGACTGAGTAATGCTCCTTTAACATTTCAGCGGATGATAAACCAATTGTTTGGCGAGATGTTTGGGCAAGACGTCTTAGCGTATCTAGATGACCTAATCATCGTGAGTAACAATGTTAACAGTCATTTTGACAAGTTAAAACGAGTGATGGAAACCTTGAGATCCGCAGGTCTGAAAATTCAGCTGTCTAAGTGTGAATTTCTGAAATCCAATATTACATTTTTAGGACACCTAGTTGATGGTAATGGCATCAAGACTGTGCCGGACAAGGTAAGGCCAATGTTAAATTTTCCTACACCACAGAACAAGGATCAGATAAGATCGTTCCTAGGCCTCACTGGCTTTTAAAGGAGTTTTGTCCACAGGTATGCCATCATTGCATCACCTTTAACGACGCTTCTTAAGAAGGACGCTGCATGGAAATGGGGACCCTCGTAAGAGAAAAGCTTCAACGAGCTCAAACAAGCCATGTCAGAAGCACCCGTATTAGCGTTTCCTGATTATACTCAACCTTTCTATCTATGCACAGACGCCTCAGGTCTGGGTCTGGGAGCGGTGTTACAGCAGAAGGATGAGCGAGGTAAGACACATACCATAGCGTATGCTAGTAGGGCACTAAGACCCCCAGAGAAGAACTATTCGACGACATATTTGGAGACATTAGCAGTCGTGTGGGCGTTAGGACATTTCCGGGATATTATCTTTGGTTACCGGATAATTGTTTTAACTGACCATGCACCCATACGCAACTTGTTTAAAGGAAAAAACTTGCACGGTAAGGTTGCGCGTTGGTTTGGCAAGGTAATGGAGTTTGATCCAGAGTTCTGATATGCTGTCAAAATGTCGTACCCGACGTGTTGAGTAGAAACATTGCTGCTACCATAGCCGAGGATGTTGCTCTTGCAGAGAATTCCTCAGACACGGTAAAAGCGGAACAACGTAATGATGCGATGTGGTCTAAGTCATCTGCCTTGGAGTCTGGCGACGAGACTTGTCTACCTGAACTCCCAGTACCAATGACTCACTTCCATCTTCAACAGGATCTTTTGTATAAGCAACCCCCAAGGAAGGACACTGCATATCAATTGGTTGTTCCTGCTACCTTACAGCAAGCCGTGCTACAGTTAGGTCATGACGTACTATCACGATCCAAAGTTTCTTTACCCCCCTGAGTGGAAGAAGTCGACGCCAAGGTTGTAGCAATACCAGATGATCGGACACTGCCAGTATACAAGACTAATAATGGTTCATGATACCGTGATTCAAAAATAGGCTTGTGTGTTTCATCCGAGTGATTCTTATTATCCTAAGCTTCAGGTTAGTGAACCCCTCCATCATGAACTGGCCTGTGTTCGGTGGCCCATCATTTCTTCAACCTTGGCTTCGACCTTCCTCCACTCAGGGGGGTAAAGAAACTTTGGATCGTGATAGTACCTCAAGCGGGTCATCCCGGTCGCGATAGATGCATACGTGAGGCGAGAAAGAAATACTATTGGCCGACCATGAGGAAGGACATAGAAGCCCACGTCAGTCAAAGTGTCAAATGCGCGGAAATACGAGGAACGACGGGACTTCCGACTCCTATCTTAGAGTATCATCTACCGGAAAAACCCTGGGATACAGTCTCCATTGATCTGTTAGCGTTGCCGAGAAGTCGTCAAGGTTCAAGTTATGTACTGGTGGCAGTGGACCATTTCTCACGATTCACTGTTTTAGCACCTTTACAGACGAAAACTTCAGAGAAGGTGGCGCACGCTCTTGTGACTTCAGTGATTTGTTCATACTCTACACCCAAGGTATTGCTCAGCGATAATGGCAGTGAATTTCGTAACCAGGTGTTACAAGAAATCTGTCGTACATATGGAGTAAAGCAAGTTTTTGTAACGCCTTACAGTCCTAAGAGCAATGGCCTGGTGGAGAGGACAAACAGGAAGATACTGGAAGTCTTGAGACCAGTAATAACCTCAAATCAAGAGGATAACTGGGAAGACTGGTTACCACATGTAGCGGCGACCATCAACTCCTCAGAAAATTCATCAACTGGGAAGTCTCCTCATTATATCCTTTATGGAGAAGAGAAAGTTTTACCCTACGATTTGTTGGCTGGACCTCCTACTCCAGTATACAACGAAGAAGACTACGCAAAGGTACAGTTGTTGAAATTCCAATATATACACAGTGAAGTACGGAAAAGATTAAAAGCCTCAAGAGCGGAGATGATGGCGAAACAACACAAAGGTAGTCAAGAAAAGACGTTACAGGCAGGCCAGAAGGTCATGATCCACAACCCTGAGAGAATTTCCAAGCTCAGACCTAAGTTCCGCGGACCATATACCGTTGTGGAAAGAGTACGTGGAAATACTTATAGAATAAAGGATGAAGCTAATGGAACTCAGGAGGTAGCACATGCTGATAGGATCAAACTAGTAAGTCAAGAGCTAGGCCTAACTAACCCTGCGTCTGATGTGTTGTCCCCTCTGTCTTCGTCACAGTCTATGTAGTCGTCCGTACCTGTCCCTAACGAAGAGTATCGCAGCAAGCTACGATCCCACAACAAGAGTGATTAAGGGAGTATCTTCTCTTGCAGAAAAAAAAAAAAATGTGGCTGTGGCTCATACTCCTCGTGCGTTGCTTGGAGTGGACCTATGGAAAGACGTCGGACACGGACACGACTGCGTTAATGCCAGGAGCACTGAAGAGCCCACTTGGAGAAGTCTTGGTAGTGGAAGATGCAGTATGCGTCTACTATCCAATGGAAGGCTATCTCCAAACGCCAGATATTGTCAAGGAGGTCTCCAAGGGCTTGTCGAATCTCAGACAGCAACTGTTGGAAGTGGGAAAGATGTTTAATCGAAACCCACGATTGATGAACTCTGACACTGAAGCTTTGGAACGAACCTTGCATGGAATTGTTGAGCTTCAGACTAGGCATATAGACAGGCTCACCGACAGGCTCACTAACTTGCATGTTGCTTTACCTAACGTACACTTTGATCTTTCCAAGCATGTCCATGCACGTAGTAAGAGAGGACTTGTGGATTTTCTAGGAATCCTGTCTCAACAACTCTTTGGCACGGCATTAGATAAGGATGTAGTGCAATTGGGTAGACAGATGCATGACTTGACATTGGCCGCTAAAGCCAATAATAGATTAATCATGCATGTGTATAAACAGTTAGATGAGTTCACTAACAAAGCTAACGAGATAATTAGGACTACCAACCATCTAGTAGAGCTTGTGAACAACATCCAAATTAACCTACCAACCCTAGCTAACTTGGTGTTATTCGCTGAGTACTTACATGCTCTCGACGAGTCAACCACTGCTTTGGAGAAGCATGCAGCCAATATGGTGGACGGCTTAATCGATGCAAGTTTGAACAGGGTTAATGCTTTATTGCTGCCTACTAATATACTAACAAATGCACTTGATATAGCTATGTGGAAGCATGGACTTATGCCACTCTTTGATCTGAGTCAACTGGAATATTATTACCCATTGTTAGGGGCCCAGTTGACCCATGAAGGCATCCTGATATTGGTACCTATGAGGAATGCTGTAACATACCAGGCATGGCGGTTCATTTCCTTCCCTTTTGCTACTGCTAATAATACACTTGTTATTATTGAAGAGGGTCCAGAGGTGCTAGTTGTCTCAGATGACAAGAAATATGTAGCAGGAACGACTGTGGATGAATTTGAGAAGTGTAAGGCCTCATTTCTTGATCTCCATGTATGTCCTGCTTTCCATTTTGTCTTCGTACCATTAAAGGTAGAGGAGTGTAAAAGGGCCTTGTTGGACACAAATACTTCCTCTGCTCTGCAACGTTGCACCTTCCAACCCATTCGGTTGAAGTCAGTTTTCCATGCTCATATTCATGCGAAACAGTACTTTTACTTTCCTGAGACAGAGGACGTAACTGTGACTTGTGCCTCGCAGAATCAATTCCTTACAGTACAGGGGTATTATGTTGCACCTGATTTTTGTGAGTTACACAGTAAAGAGATAGCAGTTCTGCCTAGCAAGCATCATCTAGCTTTGTCAGTGAACTTCTCATCCCAGTTACGACCCTTTTTACCTTCATTCAATGTTACTTCCTTGAATGTGAACAGGCTGTCTCATGTATTAAAGGAGCTTACCTTCCTCTCCCACCTGAACAGGGCTGATTTAGAGCCTTATGTACTGTCCTATCTTCCTTCATACCTTTCTCCTTCCTATTTTGGTCCTGGCGTTGGTCTTCTACTTATTGTGGTCTTGTCCTGTGTTTGTGGTTTAGGCTACTATTTAAGGCGCCAATTAAGGAACCCACTGAGACCACGTGTCCGTACTCGCGGATTGCAAGTGGATGTTCCTGAATAGTTAGCTACCCTACACTCTGGTTAGGCTACACGGTAGTTAGGACAACAATGTCGACGAGGACGTCAATGGTGTGGCCGAGCGATGTTCTGGTGTCAACATCTTTTTCCATATGAAGTTGTAGTATCACACATTTTACATAATAATTTTTAAAGCTGTTTAGTCATAATTAACAGTGTGAAATGAAGTGTGAATGATGAACAACCAAATATCATTTCGCTGTTAGCTGTGGTATAGAGAAGAAGGTGGATGGCAGACCACAAGTGCCACCCTGTTTCAATTATAAAATGAAGGTTAGGAGAAGTGAAAAGATATCTGAATAGTGCGTAAGTGTAAAGTCCTGGGGAACCATTTTTTACGTTGGTATATGTGAATGTACTTAATACCATTTTATAGAGGTGTATAATGTGCTAGTAGAGTTGTCATTTATCTCTACTTTTTGCATAAGCCCAGAGTATATGTAAATGCTCGGCACCTCACTTTTTAGCTGACCTCAGAACCGCGCCCTAGTCGGCTCGGTGAGTGTACAGCGTCAGAAGCCGTTTTATAGTTATAAAGGGAGGTGGTATCGCTCTTACATATCTCTCGGGTCGCAGTTGTATTATTCTGTACCCAATAAAGAGAGATTTAATCTGCTCATTTCTGTCATCTTACGCTACCACTTAATAACAGACCAGCTTCCACCTTCTAGTCGCAGAGAACCTTTGGTGGGAAGTGTCGGGCAGTGACGGCGAGTAGCTGACGTGTACTACAGACAGTGTCGTCGATCTCCAACACGGTGGTCTAGTTATACTATAACAGCAGAACACATAATATTTATTGGTGCTAGCGGTGGCACGATATTTAGTGCTAGCCGTGTACCGATCCATTAAATTGGTGGCAGCGGTGGGATACGATACGTGCTAAAGGGATTTATGCTGTGAACCAGTAACCCTTGCAATCGCTCGTTCCTGAAGGTGAAACAGAAAATCTTACTCTACTGTTGTAAGGGGACTAATTACCAGTGTGTTAAGTGGAGCAGATAAACTGGAGTGGTGAATATTACTTCCTCCCATTATTCTGCCAGTGTGAGATTCTTATCTTAAGCACAAATTGGCAGTTATCTCGCCCTGTGGTGTGCGAGATATCTCCATTTTCAAACGCAAACTGGCAAGAATCTCGCTCTCGTGTGTGAGAGGCGAGATAAGGAGAGTTCAAGCCAGTGCGGTGAGGAGTGGGTCAACTAGCGACTTTTAGCAACTCCAGAGGCGCGGACGGCTGAGGCCAGTCGAGGGGAGCGGGCGTGGGCTGTGTGTGTCCGTCATGGCGTCCTGCCTGGCGTGATGCAGAGCGAATCAGTCGCTTGCTAACTCCCACAGCGAGCGGGCTGCCGTGTATGGTTGGAGGAGTCTGGTGGAGTGTGGAACGTGGAATGTGGAACATCATCCTGGACTTTCATATCTAGATAGTGTCCATGCATTAGTAATCCACACACACACACATACTTAAATCAACACCCGTTAGTTAGTTAATGTGTGGAAATAAAGGTTTCTCAGAATTCCCTTGAAATAAATATACTTTCTGTGTATTTTATATGTTTTCCGTTCTCTGTCACTTACCGTAACTATCCTTTTTTTATGTCAGTTTATCTTCCTGTAACTGGGAGGGGAATATTACTGACAAGGTTGGATGGATACTGTTACATAGGCTATGATTTCATCATCCTTTGTGTAATTTTAACACACAGTATGCTGCATGTTTGATCACGAGCGTGTTCTGCCTCAGTCCCCCCCTTCTACCGTTATAGTAGAGTAAGTCGTTCTCTCTGTTATTCAGAGCGGGATTTTCAGCTTTTTGTCCCCATGGCTTCATTTGCGCGTCCTTCTTACAAGTTGTATCAAGCTCTCCTGGCCCCTATATAATGAGCTCAGTCTCTGCATCATTGCCACTTAGATCTGCTCCTCATTTTGTTCACATCTCTGTCCTCCCCTGTACAGTTATTATTGAGTGCTCAGGAAGTCTCCAACCATCTAGCAGCTGTGTAATTTGAGTATAAGTGTTGTTGTGTTTTTTCTTGTACTGTGTAGCATAAGGTTAATTCTTAGGCCTAGTGGGGTCTTTGTGGTTAATGTAGGGTTTTATATCAGTCATTTTTGATAATAGTTTGTATCTGTAATAATATATCTGGCATTCACTGAGTATTATCTGGTATCTCATTTTATCAGGGCTGACTTAGATAAATTTACTCTTGCTAATTTCGTGTTAATAGAGGCTATTGCAGTTAACCATTTATTTAACCTGTTTATTTGCCATTACATTATCCTTATGAGTCCTGAATGTTTTGTTGTTAGTTTGTGCATTAAACTTTAACTTGTAATTTTATCTAACTCTTTTGTTTTGAACCTGGAACTTTACGGGACAGTAGTGACTCTTAGTATTCTCACTTAAAGTGTACATTATCTTTCTCTGTTCCGTAACATAAATTTGGCGACCTCATATCAGGATATTCAGGATATTATCATAAGGATATTGCTTGATATTTTGTAATTGTTACTTATTCATGATGTCTACTATTACTACACTTGATGAAGCCAAAGATTTTTTGTCAAATGTGCAAACAGTGTTGGATATAGAAAACAGAACAAAGAATGAACTTAAGCTTGATGCTCAACAATTGGGAATTGCTGTTCGGTCTCATCATTCTAAAGATCAGATTGTTGACATGATTAATGAAAGCTTGTTTAATGTAACTCCTCCAAATGAGCAAACGCAGATTGAGTTAGCTAAGTTACAGCTAGCCCTGCAGGAGTCCCGTGCTAAGGAGGCTGAGGCACAAGTTGAAATTGCTAGGATTCAGGCAGACCATGAGTATCGCATGAAACAAGGTGGAACTGGATCATCTAGCTCTGATGATTTTGATGTGGCTAAAAATGTTAAACTTGTCTCTCCTTTTAATGAATCTGATTTAACAAAGTATTTTCAGTTGTTTGAGAAGGTAGCTACAGGTTTTAATTGGCCTAAAAAGTATTGGCCAGTACTCCTTCAAACAGTTCTTACCGGTAAAGCTCAAGTAACTTATGCATCTTTGCCTCAGGATCAATCTGATAATTATGATGTAGTTAAGAGCTTGATTCTTAAGGCCTATGAGCTTGTTCCTGAAGCCTGTAGAGTAAAATTTAGGACAACTTACAAGCAAGATAAGCAATCCCATGTTGAGTATGCAAAAATCAAAGAAGATCTGTTAGAGCAGTGGTTAAATTCTAAGAATGTGGATTCTGATTTTGACAAATTTAAGCAGATGATTTTGCTGGAGGACTTCAAAAGGTGTATTAGTAAAGATGTAAGCCTATATCTTGATGAGAAAAGGATAGATAATTTGTCTGATGCTGCAGTTTTAGCTGATGAATATGTTCTCACTCACAAGAGATATTCTAAAGAAAAAGGGAAAGCTGAGAGTAAGTACGTTGCCTCTACTCAGAGTACAGGTAACAGGAAAGAGAATAAGGATGATGTTTCTCAGGAAGTAAATACCAGCTTCACCTCTAGATTTCAGAAAAGTAAATGTACTTATTGTAGTAAGCTTGGTCATACTACGGAGAGATGTTTCAGGAGACAGCGTGATGTGAACAAAAAGGAGTCTTTAAATATTCAGTCAATTGGTCTAGTGTCCACTCTTGAGAGTTCCCAGAATTCTTTAACTGAGTTAACTGAACCTGCTTTGAGGGGTAACTTAAATTCTCATGATGGAGCTCCTCTTTTGAGCAGTAACGTGGGTGACACTCTCAAGAGTTCATGTGCTAATTTCCTGTCTGATGGTTTTGTCAGTCCTCTGGACAGTAATGACAGGAAATCAGTTCATATATATCGTGATACAGGTGCTTGCCAATCCCTTATGCTGACCAGTGTTCTAGGCTCTAATGTTAATTCCTCTGATGAAACTGTAATCTTACAAGGTGTAGGGAATAATTACTTCTCTGTCCCTCTGTGCAGAGTGAATTTAGAGTCTGGTTTTGTTAATGGTTCCGTTATGGTTGGGTTGGTTGAGACACTCCCAATGTCAGGTGTAACTTTCTTACTTGGAAATGATATTGGTGGAGGTCAAGTGTGTCCAGCTCCTCAGTTGTCTAGTGAGCCAGTGGCTGCGTCCCAAGATTGTGATGTCCCTGATGTGTTCCCTGCATGTGCTGTCACTAGGGCTAAGTCTAAAGTTACTGGTGATTTAGAGGATAATGATGATGATGATGTTATCCTAGCTGACACTTTTCTTGCTAATTTGGACCACTCACCAGATGAGGCAGTACCCCGTAGTGTTGATAATTTGTCTCGTCAAGAGTTGGTTGAGTTGCAGGTTGCTGACCCTGAGTTGAAAGGTCTAGCTAACTCTGCTTACAGTGAAGAAGAGTCAGCCGGTGCTTCTACTTGTTATTATGTAAAGTCAGGAGTACTTATGAGGAAGTGGAGACCCCCAACAGCATCAGCCGACTGTGAATGGGAGGTTGTACATCAAGTTGTCATTCCTCGTGTTTGTAGGCAGGATATCATTAGAGTGGCTCATGATTCCAGTTTGGCAGGACACCTTGGAGTGAGGAAGACTGTGGCACGCATTTTGAAACACTTCTACTGGCCAGGTATCTTCAGGGATGTTTCCTGGTATTGTAAGTCTTGTCACACCTGTCAAGTTGTGGGGAAGTGTAATCAGACCGAAAAGGTTGCACCTCTAGTTCCCATTCCTCCTTTTGAGGCGCCATTCACCCGTGTGTTGGTGGATATTGTGGGCCCTCTTCCTAAGACTTCTTCAGGATTTTCTTATGTGTTGACCCTGATTGATATGGCTACTCGTTATCCTGAAGCCATTCCACTTAGAAATATCTCAGCAAAGAACGTGGTTAAGGAAATGCTAGGGTTCTTCACAAAGTTTGGTCTGCCCAAGGAGGTACAGTCAGACCGGGGAAGTAATTTCATGTCAAATGTTTTCAAGCAGTCTCTGAAAGAGTTGGGCATCACCCAGATCACGTCTTCAGCTTACCATCCCCAGACCCAAGGAGCGTTGGAGAGATATCATCAAACACTCAAATCGATGCTCAAGAAATACTGTTTGGAACATCAGAAAGACTGGGATAAAGGTCTTCCATTCGTTGTGTTTGCTGCAAGAGAATCTCCAAATGAATCACTGGGCTTCTCACCTTTTGAACTACTGTTTGGCCATGAAGTAAGAGGACCCCTTAAGTTACTCAAGGAATGCTGGCTGTCGGAGGAAGATGACGTCAACCTGCTGGAGTATGTGATGAAGTTCAAAGAACGGCTGTCCACTGCTTTACAGCTGGCGAGAGAGAATTTAGGAGCTGCTCAGGAGAAGATGAAGACTTGGTATGATAAGAAGTCCAGGTTACGCCACTTTCAGCCAGGAGACAAGGTTTTGATTCTGCTACCAGTTCATGGGCAACCTCTTCAAGCCAAGTTTAGTGGCCCTTATTTCGTGGAGAAGAAACTCAGTGATGTCAACTATGTCATCGCCACACCAGATCGTAGAAAGAACAAGCAACTATGTCACATCAACATGCTAAAGTTATATCACAGGCGGGACGAAAATAATCCAGTCTGCACTGTAGCTGTTCCACCCGAGTCTACAAGTGAAGTTCTCCCATGCAGCATGAGCCTGAGTGATAGTTTGGGGAAGAATCCTGATATCATGAATGATCTCCAGACTAAGCTTTCTCATCTACCTCCCAAGGAAAGGCAGGAGTTTTCGGCATTACTGCAGGAGTACCCGCAAGTGTTCCGTGCCACTCCAGGAAGAACCACTGTGTTGATGCATGATGTCGATGTTGGAGACGCAAAGCCAATTAAATTGCCTCCTTACCGTGTGAACCCAGTGAAAGTTCCTCTCATCCAGAAGGAGCTTGGCTACCTGTTGGACCACAAGATGATTGAGCCCTGTCAGAGCGAGTGGAGTTCTCCTGTCACTCTAGTCCCTAAGCCAGGTGGGTCACAGCGGCTTTGCATTGACTACAGACGTGTTAATCAGATGACCGAAACAGACGCTTACCCTCTCCCTCACGTGGAAGATTGCATAGACAAGATCGGAAAGGCTAGGTACATAAGTAAGTTTGATTTGTTAAAGGGATACTGGCAAGTACCTATGACTGAACGTGCTAGGGAGATCTCATGTTTTGTAACATTAGGAAAGACATTTGCATGTTCTGTAATGCCATGTACAGATTCTTTTAGAGTAATAAGAAATTTCCTTTGTAAATTTCTTTTTCTTTGTGGGGAGGTGTTACATAGCCTATGATTTCATCATCCTTTGTGTAATTTTAACGCACAGTATGCTGCATGTTTGATCACGAGCGTGTTCTGCCTCAGTCCCCCCCTTCTACCGTTATAGTAGAGTAAGTCGTTCTCTCTGTTATTCAGAGCGGGATTTTCAGCTTTTTGTCCCCATGGCTTCATTTGCGCGTCCTTCTTACAAGTTGTATCAAGCTCTCCTGGCCCCTATATAATGAGCTCAGTCTCTGCATCATTGCCACTTAGATCTGCTCCTCATTTTGTTCACATCTCTGTCCTCCCCTGTACAGTTATTATTGAGTGCTCAGGAAGTCTCCAACCATCTAGCAGCTGTGTAATTTGAGTATAAGTGTTGTTGTGTTTTTTCTTGTACTGTGTAGCATAAGGTTAATTCTTAGGCCTAGTGGGGTCTTTGTGATTAATGTAGGGTTTTATATCAGTCATTTTTGATAATAGTTTGTATCTGTAATAATATATCTGGCATTCACTGAGTATTATCTGGTATCTCATTTTATCAGGGCTGACTTAGATAAATTTACTCTTGCTAATTTCGTGTTAATAGAGGCTATTGCAGTTAACCATATATTTAACCTGTTTATTTGCCATTACATTATCCTTATGAGTCCTGAATGTTTTGTTGTTAGTTTGTGCATTAAACTTTAACTTGTAATTTTGTCTAACTCTTTTGTTTTGAACCTGGAACTTTACGGGACAGTAGTGACTCTTAGTATTCTCACTTAAAGTGTACATTATCTTTCTCTGTTCCGTAACAATACAGTGAAAAAGTGGGGACGTAGAATTAGGGAAATAGAGATTAGCCAACCCCACTAGACTCAGCATTTTATGAGTGGGTTGTTACATCAAATAAAAGTGCTCAGACATATTAAATGAGTGAAGGACATATTGAGGATCAAGGTGATGAGGATATTTCTGAAGGAAAGGATGAGGATTTGAACGTTTTGCATTTGCGTTCCGGTCATACTTATTCAACAGTCCCAGAGCAATCAGTTAGATCCAAAATGGCCACTAGTCTTGCTAATGAGGGTAATCCTAGTGAGGAGACTGTGGAAGTTGAGACTACAACAGTACCTTTGGTCACTCAGGATATGCAAAATCTAGTCATTAGTGATAGTACTACAACCACTCACATACCTGTGTATACTTAAGATGTTTTCAGTACACCACAAGGTTTTGGACAGAATTTATTTTCTGTTCCTTATTCAAATGCATGGGGTATAAACACAGATGGTATTGGCATGCGAACCCAGAATCCTAATCAATGGGGCATGAATACTAATATTGGCACTCAAACCCAGGGCCCTTATCCAAATACCTGGGGCATGACTATAACAATATGGGCGTGCAAGGTCAGACCAACCCTCCTCCTTTGTGGCAGATACCTGTACCTAATCTGGCTACAACAGCATCCTAACTGTACTGAAAGTCAGGCTTTGGCGAAGGCAGGCATATGCTATGCAGAAGCTAGCAAAGCCTTGCAAACTTTGGGCTGGAGAGATACAGCAACTAGTTCTCCACAGCAAAGGACCAAGGCTGTTAAGCCAAAGGTGAAAAGATGGTGTGTCATACATGGGCATTGTCCTCATGAAACGGACTGTTGCCCCTTTGTCATTGAAAAGAGGAAGAAACTAGGGAACCCAGCTAGTTCGGGGAAGCTCAGGGCCGCGCGCAAAAGTAATTAAAATAGTACAATCCACCGATGCGTGTGTGGCAGCTATTACTAAGGTGGACTTATTATCTATTCCTTGGATCATAGGGAAAGGTCAAGTGTCCCTGATCGTAGATACAGGGGCATGTACAAACATTATTTCTAGTAAAGCGTTGGAAAGACTTAAAAGTGAAATGCCTCTAACAAACTGGACATTATCAGCACCTGATGTAATGCTGACAGGTGTGACAGGGAGTAGAATGAAGATTGTTAGCCAGGTGCCGTTGACATTGAGGGCAGAAAAACGATCTCCTGTGCTACGTGCTACGTTTTATGTGGTTGAGGATTTTCCTCTGCCAGCTGATGGGCTGTTAGGCTTTGAAACCATGGAGGAGTATGATATAGTAATACACCCTCAAAGACATTCCATTTCCTCTAATGGGAAAGAGTTTGTAGGCCTTAATCCCTCAGCGACACGAACTGGAACTGGCATCCAATCAGGAGCCGTCCAACCAGTTGTGACCCCGACAAGTGAAGTGTCAAGGGAGTCCCCGAATGCACACGAAGCGGAGGGTATGTACTGGAAGAAAGTCAGGGCTATAGTGAGTGGTAATCACCACTTACCCAGTCAAACTGTCTGTAAAATTCCTGTCCGAGTACCTGACGTGTCGGTGGGAACTGACGTAGCATGCTTTACTGAGAATGTAAAACATAAGGCATTGTTGCTGGAATCGACTCTGACTAGCGTTGGGTAAGACCAGAAGACGCCCCTCTTCATCGCAAATATGAGTGGTGGCGCAGTTAAGCTCAGAGATGGTTGTTATATAGGCGACTTGATGTGCTATGGTGCCCCCATAAAGGAAGTCGACGACGTGCCGGTGATCTCTCCTGTAGTTACATCTCAAGCAACGACTCAGTCGGAACTCGTACGTCTGGCTAAGGAAAAACAGCTGGAGCAATATGTGAAGGTCACGGATAATGTAGACCAACACGACTCCTAGCCCTCCTTAGAGAATTTTCCGACGTATTAGCACTTCCAGGAGAAGCACTGGGTAGGACGGATAGGGTGAAGCATCATACTGGTTTGTGCCCTGGTACAAATCCAGTTTATGTGCCCGCATACCGTCTACCGCACAGCCAAAGGGAAGCAGTGGATGAGGAAGTTGAAAGGATACTTCGTGATGAAGTTATCCAGCCTTCCTCCTCGCCTTGGAATGCACCACTCTTTCTAGTGCATAAGAAGGACGGTGGTGTGAGACCTGTTGTGGATTTTCGGCAAGTGAACAAGGTAACAGTACCGGATCGTTACCCGATTCCGCATCTGCGAGACTTACTTCAATCATTAGGTAAGGGAAATACTGTGTTTACTTGTCTGGATCTAGCGTCAGGGTATTGGCAGGTGGAGCTGACCGAAGAGTCGCGTCCCATTACTGCTTTTAGCACACACGGTGGGCACTTTGAATTTCTCCGGATGCCTTTTGGACTGAGTAATGCTCCTTTAACATTTCAGCGGATGATAAACCAATTGTTTGGCGAGATGTTTGGGCAAGACGTCTTAGCGTATCTAGATGACCTAATCATCGTGAGTAACAATGTTAACAGTCATTTTGACAAGTTAAAACGAGTGATGGAAACCTTGAGATCCGCAGGTCTGAAAATTCAGCTGTCTAAGTGTGAATTTCTGAAATCCAATATTACATTTTTAGGACACCTAGTTGATGGTAATGGCATCAAGACTGTGCCGGACAAGGTAAGGCCAATGTTAAATTTTCCTACACCACAGAACAAGGATCAGATAAGATCGTTCCTAGGCCTCACTGGCTTTTAAAGGAGTTTTGTCCACAGGTATGCCATCATTGCATCACCTTTAACGACGCTTCTTAAGAAGGACGCTGCATGGAAATGGGGACCCTCGTAAGAGAAAAGCTTCAACGAGCTCAAACAAGCCATGTCAGAAGCACCCGTATTAGCGTTTCCTGATTATACTCAACCTTTCTATCTATGCACAGACGCCTCAGGTCTGGGTCTGGGAGCGGTGTTACAGCAGAAGGATGAGCGAGGTAAGACACATACCATAGCGTATGCTAGTAGGGCACTAAGACCCCCAGAGAAGAACTATTCGACGACATATTTGGAGACATTAGCAGTCGTGTGGGCGTTAGGACATTTCCGGGATATTATCTTTGGTTACCGGATAATTGTTTTAACTGACCATGCACCCATACGCAACTTGTTTAAAGGAAAAACTTGCACGGTAAGGTTGCGCGTTGGTTTGGCAAGGTAATGGAGTTTGATCCAGAGTTCTGATATGCTGTCAAAATGTCGTACCCGACGTGTTGAGTAGAAACATTGCTGCTACCATAGCCGAGGATGTTGCTCTTGCAGAGAATTCCTCAGACACGGTAAAAGCGGAACAACGTAATGATGCGATGTGGTCTAAGTCATCTGCCTTGGAGTCTGGCGACGAGACTTGTCTACCTGAACTCCCAGTACCAATGACTCACTTCCATCTTCAACAGGATCTTTTGTATAAGCAACCCCCAAGGAAGGACACTGCATATCAATTGGTTGTTCCTGCTACCTTACAGCAAGCCGTGCTACAGTTAGGTCATGACGTACTATCACGATCCAAAGTTTCTTTACCCCCCTGAGTGGAAGAAGTCGACGCCAAGGTTGTAGCAATACCAGATGATCGGACACTGCCAGTATACAAGACTAATAATGGTTCATGATACCGTGATTCAAAAATAGGCTTGTGTGTTTCATCCGAGTGATTCTTATTATCCTAAGCTTCAGGTTAGTGAACCCCTCCATCATGAACTGGCCTGTGTTCGGTGGCCCATCATTTCTTCAACCTTGGCTTCGACCTTCCTCCACTCAGGGGGGTAAAGAAACTTTGGATCGTGATAGTACCTCAAGCGGGTCATCCCGGTCGCGATAGATGCATACGTGAGGCGAGAAAGAAATACTATTGGCCGACCATGAGGAAGGACATAGAAGCCCACGTCAGTCAAAGTGTCAAATGCGCGGAAATACGAGGAACGACGGGACTTCCGACTCCTATCTTAGAGTATCATCTACCGGAAAAACCCTGGGATACAGTCTCCATTGATCTGTTAGCGTTGCCGAGAAGTCGTCAAGGTTCAAGTTATGTACTGGTGGCAGTGGACCATTTCTCACGATTCACTGTTTTAGCACCTTTACAGACGAAAACTTCAGAGAAGGTGGCGCACGCTCTTGTGACTTCAGTGATTTGTTCATACTCTACACCCAAGGTATTGCTCAGCGATAATGGCAGTGAATTTCGTAACCAGGTGTTACAAGAAATCTGTCGTACATATGGAGTAAAGCAAGTTTTTGTAACGCCTTACAGTCCTAAGAGCAATGGCCTGGTGGAGAGGACAAACAGGAAGATACTGGAAGTCTTGAGACCAGTAATAACCTCAAATCAAGAGGATAACTGGGAAGACTGGTTACCACATGTAGCGGCGACCATCAACTCCTCAGAAAATTCATCAACTGGGAAGTCTCCTCATTATATCCTTTATGGAGAAGAGAAAGTTTTACCCTACGATTTGTTGGCTGGACCTCCTACTCCAGTATACAACGAAGAAGACTACGCAAAGGTACAGTTGTTGAAATTCCAATATATACACAGTGAAGTACGGAAAAGATTAAAAGCCTCAAGAGCGGAGATGATGGCGAAACAACACAAAGGTAGTCAAGAAAAGACGTTACAGGCAGGCCAGAAGGTCATGATCCACAACCCTGAGAGAATTTCCAAGCTCAGACCTAAGTTCCGCGGACCATATACCGTTGTGGAAAGAGTACGTGGAAATACTTATAGAATAAAGGATGAAGCTAATGGAACTCAGGAGGTAGCACATGCTGATAGGATCAAACTAGTAAGTCAAGAGCTAGGCCTAACTAACCCTGCGTCTGATGTGTTGTCCCCTCTGTCTTCGTCACAGTCTATGTAGTCGTCCGTACCTGTCCCTAACGAAGAGTATCGCAGCAAGCTACGATCCCACAACAAGAGTGATTAAGGGAGTATCTTCTCTTGCAGAAAAAAAAAAAATGTGGCTGTGGCTCATACTCCTCGTGCGTTGCTTGGAGTGGACCTATGGAAAGACGTCGGACACGGACACGACTGCGTTAATGCCAGGAGCACTGAAGAGCCCACTTGGAGAAGTCTTGGTAGTGGAAGATGCAGTATGCGTCTACTATCCAATGGAAGGCTATCTCCAAACGCCAGATATTGTCAAGGAGGTCTCCAAGGGCTTGTCGAATCTCAGACAGCAACTGTTGGAAGTGGGAAAGATGTTTAATCGAAACCCACGATTGATGAACTCTGACACTGAAGCTTTGGAACGAACCTTGCATGGAATTGTTGAGCTTCAGACTAGGCATATAGACAGGCTCACCGACAGGCTCACTAACTTGCATGTTGCTTTACCTAACGTACACTTTGATCTTTCCAAGCATGTCCATGCACGTAGTAAGAGAGGACTTGTGGATTTTCTAGGAATCCTGTCTCAACAACTCTTTGGCACGGCATTAGATAAGGATGTAGTGCAATTGGGTAGACAGATGCATGACTTGACATTGGCCGCTAAAGCCAATAATAGATTAATCATGCATGTGTATAAACAGTTAGATGAGTTCACTAACAAAGCTAACGAGATAATTAGGACTACCAACCATCTAGTAGAGCTTGTGAACAACATCCAAATTAACCTACCAACCCTAGCTAACTTGGTGTTATTCGCTGAGTACTTACATGCTCTCGACGAGTCAACCACTGCTTTGGAGAAGCATGCAGCCAATATGGTGGACGGCTTAATCGATGCAAGTTTGAACAGGGTTAATGCTTTATTGCTGCCTACTAATATACTAACAAATGCACTTGATATAGCTATGTGGAAGCATGGACTTATGCCACTCTTTGATCTGAGTCAACTGGAATATTATTACCCATTGTTAGGGGCCCAGTTGACCCATGAAGGCATCCTGATATTGGTACCTATGAGGAATGCTGTAACATACCAGGCATGGCGGTTCATTTCCTTCCCTTTTGCTACTGCTAATAATACACTTGTTATTATTGAAGAGGGTCCAGAGGTGCTAGTTGTCTCAGATGACAAGAAATATGTAGCAGGAACGACTGTGGATGAATTTGAGAAGTGTAAGGCCTCATTTCTTGATCTCCATGTATGTCCTGCTTTCCATTTTGTCTTCGTACCATTAAAGGTAGAGGAGTGTAAAAGGGCCTTGTTGGACACAAATACTTCCTCTGCTCTGCAACGTTGCACCTTCCAACCCATTCGGTTGAAGTCAGTTTTCCATGCTCATATTCATGCGAAACAGTACTTTTACTTTCCTGAGACAGAGGACGTAACTGTGACTTGTGCCTCGCAGAATCAATTCCTTACAGTACAGGGGTATTATGTTGCACCTGATTTTTGTGAGTTACACAGTAAAGAGATAGCAGTTCTGCCTAGCAAGCATCATCTAGCTTTGTCAGTGAACTTCTCATCCCAGTTACGACCCTTTTTACCTTCATTCAATGTTACTTCCTTGAATGTGAACAGGCTGTCTCATGTATTAAAGGAGCTTACCTTCCTCTCCCACCTGAACAGGGCTGATTTAGAGCCTTATGTACTGTCCTATCTTCCTTCATACCTTTCTCCTTCCTATTTTGGTCCTGGCGTTGGTCTTCTACTTATTGTGGTCTTGTCCTGTGTTTGTGGTTTAGGCTACTATTTAAGGCGCCAATTAAGGAACCCACTGAGACCACGTGTCCGTACTCGCGGATTGCAAGTGGATGTTCCTGAATAGTTAGCTACCCTACACTCTGGTTAGGCTACACGGTAGTTAGGACAACAATGTCGACGAGGACGTCAATGGTGTGGCCGAGCGATGTTCTGGTGTCAACATCTTTTTCCATATGAAGTTGTAGTATCACACATTTTACATAATAATTTTTAAAGCTGTTTAGTCATAATTAACAGTGTGAAATGAAGTGTGAATGATGAACAACCAAATATCATTTCGCTGTTAGCTGTGGTATAGAGAAGAAGGTGGATGGCAGACCACAAGTGCCACCCTGTTTCAATTATAAAATGAAGGTTAGGAGAAGTGAAAAGATATCTGAATAGTGCGTAAGTGTAAAGTCCTGGGGAACCATTTTTTACGTTGGTATATGTGAATGTACTTAATACCATTTTATAGAGGTGTATAATGTGCTAGTAGAGTTGTCATTTATCTCTACTTTTTGCATAAGCCCAGAGTATATGTAAATGCTCGGCACCTCACTTTTTAGCTGACCTCAGAACCGCGCCCTAGTCGGCTCGGTGAGTGTACAGCGTCAGAAGCCGTTTTATAGTTATAAAGGGAGGTGGTATCGCTCTTACATATCTCTCGGGTCGCAGTTGTATTATTCTGTACCCAATAAAGAGAGATTTAATCTGCTCATTTCTGTCATCTTACGCTACCACTTAATAACAGACCAGCTTCCACCTTCTAGTGGCAGAGAACCTTTGGTGGGAAGTGTCGGGCAGTGACGGCGAGTAGCTGACGTGTACTACAGACAGTGTCGTCGATCTCCAACACGGTGGTCTAGTTATACTATAACAGCAGAACACATAATATTTATTGGTGCTAGCGGTGGCACGATATTTAGTGCTAGCCGTGTACCGATCCATTAAATTGGTGGCAGCGGTGGGATACGATACGTGCTAAAGGGATTTATGCTGTGAACCAGTAACCCTTGCAATCGCTCGTTCCTGAAGGTGAAACAGAAAATCTTACTCTACTGTTGTAAGGGGACTAATTACCAGTGTGTTAAGTGGAGCAGATAAACTGGAGTGGTGAATATTACTTCCTCCCATTATTCTGCCAGTGTGAGATTCTTATCTTAAGCACAAATTGGCAGTTATCTCGCCCTGTGGTGTGCGAGATATCTCCATTTTCAAACGCAAACTGGCAAGAATCTCGCTCTCGTGTGTGAGAGGCGAGATAAGGAGAGTTCAAGCCAGTGCGGTGAGGAGTGGGTCAACTAGCGACTTTTAGCAACTCCAGAGGCGCGGACGGCTGAGGCCAGTCGAGGGGAGCGGGCGTGGGCTGTGTGTGTCCGTCATGGCGTCCTGCCTGGCGTGATGCAGAGCGAATCAGTCGCTTGCTAACTCCCACAGCGAGCGGGCTGCCGTGTATGGTTGGAGGAGTCTGGTGGAGTGTGGAACGTGGAATGTGGAACATCATCCTGGACTTTCATATCTAGATAGTGTCCATGCATTAGTAATCCACACACACACACATACTTAAATCAACACCCGTTAGTTAGTTAATGTGTGGAAATAAAGGTTTCTCAGAATTCCCTTGAAATAAATATACTTTCTGTGTATTTTATATGTTTTCCGTTCTCTGTCACTTACCGTAACTATCCTTTTTTTTTATGTCAGTTTATCTTCCTGTAACTGGGAGGGGAATATTACTGACAAGGTTGGATGGATACTGTTACATAGGCTATGATTTCATCATCCTTTGTGTAATTTTAACACACAGTATGCTGCATGTTTGATCACGAGCGTGTTCTGCCTCAGTCCCCCCCTTCTACCGTTATAGTAGAGTAAGTCGTTCTCTCTGTTATTCAGAGCGGGATTTTCAGCTTTTTGTCCCCATGGCTTCATTTGCGCGTCCTTCTTACAAGTTGTATCAAGCTCTCCTGGCCCCTATATAATGAGCTCAGTCTCTGCATCATTGCCACTTAGATCTGCTCCTCATTTTGTTCACATCTCTGTCCTCCCCTGTACAGTTATTATTGAGTGCTCAGGAAGTCTCCAACCATCTAGCAGCTGTGTAATTTGAGTATAAGTGTTGTTGTGTTTTTTCTTGTACTGTGTAGCATAAGGTTAATTCTTAGGCCTAGTGGGGTCTTTGTGGTTAATGTAGGGTTTTATATCAGTCATTTTTGATAATAGTTTGTATCTGTAATAATATATCTGGCATTCACTGAGTATTATCTGGTATCTCATTTTATCAGGGCTGACTTAGATAAATTTACTCTTGCTAATTTCGTGTTAATAGAGGCTATTGCAGTTAACCATTTATTTAACCTGTTTATTTGCCATTACATTATCCTTATGAGTCCTGAATGTTTTGTTGTTAGTTTGTGCATTAAACTTTAACTTGTAATTTTATCTAACTCTTTTGTTTTGAACCTGGAACTTTACGGGACAGTAGTGACTCTTAGTATTCTCACTTAAAGTGTACATTATCTTTCTCTGTTCCGTAACATAAATTTGGCGACCTCATATCAGGATATTCAGGATATTATCATAAGGATATTGCTTGATATTTTGTAATTGTTACTTATTCATGATGTCTACTATTACTACACTTGATGAAGCCAAAGATTTTTTGTCAAATGTGCAAACAGTGTTGGATATAGAAAACAGAACAAAGAATGAACTTAAGCTTGATGCTCAACAATTGGGAATTGCTGTTCGGTCTCATCATTCTAAAGATCAGATTGTTGACATGATTAATGAAAGCTTGTTTAATGTAACTCCTCCAAATGAGCAAACGCAGATTGAGTTAGCTAAGTTACAGCTAGCCCTGCAGGAGTCCCGTGCTAAGGAGGCTGAGGCACAAGTTGAAATTGCTAGGATTCAGGCAGACCATGAGTATCGCATGAAACAAGGTGGAACTGGATCATCTAGCTCTGATGATTTTGATGTGGCTAAAAATGTTAAACTTGTCTCTCCTTTTAATGAATCTGATTTAACAAAGTATTTTCAGTTGTTTGAGAAGGTAGCTACAGGTTTTAATTGGCCTAAAAAGTATTGGCCAGTACTCCTTCAAACAGTTCTTACCGGTAAAGCTCAAGTAACTTATGCATCTTTGCCTCAGGATCAATCTGATAATTATGATGTAGTTAAGAGCTTGATTCTTAAGGCCTATGAGCTTGTTCCTGAAGCCTGTAGAGTAAAATTTAGGACAACTTACAAGCAAGATAAGCAATCCCATGTTGAGTATGCAAAAATCAAAGAAGATCTGTTAGAGCAGTGGTTAAATTCTAAGAATGTGGATTCTGATTTTGACAAATTTAAGCAGATGATTTTGCTGGAGGACTTCAAAAGGTGTATTAGTAAAGATGTAAGCCTATATCTTGATGAGAAAAGGATAGATAATTTGTCTGATGCTGCAGTTTTAGCTGATGAATATGTTCTCACTCACAAGAGATATTCTAAAGAAAAAGGGAAAGCTGAGAGTAAGTACGTTGCCTCTACTCAGAGTACAGGTAACAGGAAAGAGAATAAGGATGATGTTTCTCAGGAAGTAAATACCAGCTTCACCTCTAGATTTCAGAAAAGTAAATGTACTTATTGTAGTAAGCTTGGTCATACTACGGAGAGATGTTTCAGGAGACAGCGTGATGTGAACAAAAAGGAGTCTTTAAATATTCAGTCAATTGGTCTAGTGTCCACTCTTGAGAGTTCCCAGAATTCTTTAACTGAGTTAACTGAACCTGCTTTGAGGGGTAACTTAAATTCTCATGATGGAGCTCCTCTTTTGAGCAGTAACGTGGGTGACACTCTCAAGAGTTCATGTGCTAATTTCCTGTCTGATGGTTTTGTCAGTCCTCTGGACAGTAATGACAGGAAATCAGTTCATATATATCGTGATACAGGTGCTTGCCAATCCCTTATGCTGACCAGTGTTCTAGGCTCTAATGTTAATTCCTCTGATGAAACTGTAATCTTACAAGGTGTAGGGAATAATTACTTCTCTGTCCCTCTGTGCAGAGTGAATTTAGAGTCTGGTTTTGTTAATGGTTCCGTTATGGTTGGGTTGGTTGAGACACTCCCAATGTCAGGTGTAACTTTCTTACTTGGAAATGATATTGGTGGAGGTCAAGTGTGTCCAGCTCCTCAGTTGTCTAGTGAGCCAGTGGCTGCGTCCCAAGATTGTGATGTCCCTGATGTGTTCCCTGCATGTGCTGTCACTAGGGCTAAGTCTAAAGTTACTGGTGATTTAGAGGATAATGATGATGATGATGTTATCCTAGCTGACACTTTTCTTGCTAATTTGGACCACTCACCAGATGAGGCAGTACCCCGTAGTGTTGATAATTTGTCTCGTCAAGAGTTGGTTGAGTTGCAGGTTGCTGACCCTGAGTTGAAAGGTCTAGCTAACTCTGCTTACAGTGAAGAAGAGTCAGCCGGTGCTTCTACTTGTTATTATGTAAAGTCAGGAGTACTTATGAGGAAGTGGAGACCCCCAACAGCATCAGCCGACTGTGAATGGGAGGTTGTACATCAAGTTGTCATTCCTCGTGTTTGTAGGCAGGATATCATTAGAGTGGCTCATGATTCCAGTTTGGCAGGACACCTTGGAGTGAGGAAGACTGTGGCACGCATTTTGAAACACTTCTACTGGCCAGGTATCTTCAGGGATGTTTCCTGGTATTGTAAGTCTTGTCACACCTGTCAAGTTGTGGGGAAGTGTAATCAGACCGAAAAGGTTGCACCTCTAGTTCCCATTCCTCCTTTTGAGGCGTCATTCACCCGTGTGTTGGTGGATATTGTGGGCCCTCTTCCTAAGACTTCTTCAGGATTTTCTTATGTGTTGACCCTGATTGATATGGCTACTCGTTATCCTGAAGCCATTCCACTTAGAAATATCTCAGCAAAGAACGTGGTTAAGGAAATGCTAGGGTTCTTCACAAAGTTTGGTCTGCCCAAGGAGGTACAGTCAGACCGGGAAGTAATTTCATGTCAAATGTTTTCAAGCAGTCTCTGAAAGAGTTGGGCATCACCCAGATCACGTCTTCAGCTTACCATCCCCAGACCCAAGGAGCGTTGGAGAGATATCATCAAACACTCAAATCGATGCTCAAGAAATACTGTTTGGAACATCAGAAAGACTGGGATAAAGGTCTTCCATTCGTTGTGTTTGCTGCAAGAGAATCTCCAAATGAATCACTGGGCTTCTCACCTTTTGAACTACTGTTTGGCCATGAAGTAAGAGGACCCCTTAAGTTACTCAAGGAATGCTGGCTGTCGGAGGAAGATGACGTCAACCTGCTGGAGTATGTGATGAAGTTCAAAGAACGGCTGTCCACTGCTTTACAGCTGGCGAGAGAGAATTTAGGAGCTGCTCAGGAGAAGATGAAGACTTGGTATGATAAGAAGTCCAGGTTACGCCACTTTCAGCCAGGAGACAAGGTTTTGATTCTGCTACCAGTTCATGGGCAACCTCTTCAAGCCAAGTTTAGTGGCCCTTATTTCGTGGAGAAGAAACTCAGTGATGTCAACTATGTCATCGCCACACCAGATCGTAGAAAGAACAAGCAACTATGTCACATCAACATGCTAAAGTTATATCACAGGCGGGACGAAAATAATCCAGTCTGCACTGTAGCTGTTCCACCCGAGTCTACAAGTGAAGTTCTCCCATGCAGCATGAGCCTGAGTGATAGTTTGGGGAAGAATCCTGATATCATGAATGATCTCCAGACTAAGCTTTCTCATCTACCTCCCAAGGAAAGGCAGGAGTTTTCGGCATTACTGCAGGAGTACCCGCAAGTGTTCCGTGCCACTCCAGGAAGAACCACTGTGTTGATGCATGATGTCGATGTTGGAGACGCAAAGCCAATTAAATTGCCTCCTTACCGTGTGAACCCAGTGAAAGTTCCTCTCATCCAGAAGGAGCTTGGCTACCTGTTGGACCACAAGATGATTGAGCCCTGTCAGAGCGAGTGGAGTTCTCCTGTCACTCTAGTCCCTAAGCCAGGTGGGTCACAGCGGCTTTGCATTGACTACAGACGTGTTAATCAGATGACCGAAACAGACGCTTACCCTCTCCCTCACGTGGAAGATTGCATAGACAAGATCGGAAAGGCTAGGTACATAAGTAAGTTTGATTTGTTAAAGGGATACTGGCAAGTACCTATGACTGAACGTGCTAGGGAGATCTCATGTTTTGTAACATTAGGAAAGACATTTGCATGTTCTGTAATGCCATGTACAGATTCTTTTAGAGTAATAAGAAATTTCCTTTGTAAATTTCTTTTTCTTTGTGGGGAGGTGTTACATAGCCTATGATTTCATCATCCTTTGTGTAATTTTAACGCACAGTATGCTGCATGTTTGATCACGAGCGTGTTCTGCCTCAGTCCCCCCCTTCTACCGTTATAGTAGAGTAAGTCGTTCTCTCTGTTATTCAGAGCGGGATTTTCAGCTTTTTGTCCCCATGGCTTCATTTGCGCGTCCTTCTTACAAGTTGTATCAAGCTCTCCTGGCCCCTATATAATGAGCTCAGTCTCTGCATCATTGCCACTTAGATCTGCTCCTCATTTTGTTCACATCTCTGTCCTCCCCTGTACAGTTATTATTGAGTGCTCAGGAAGTCTCCAACCATCTAGCAGCTGTGTAATTTGAGTATAAGTGTTGTTGTGTTTTTTCTTGTACTGTGTAGCATAAGGTTAATTCTTAGGCCTAGTGGGGTCTTTGTGATTAATGTAGGGTTTTATATCAGTCATTTTTGATAATAGTTTGTATCTGTAATAATATATCTGGCATTCACTGAGTATTATCTGGTATCTCATTTTATCAGGGCTGACTTAGATAAATTTACTCTTGCTAATTTCGTGTTAATAGAGGCTATTGCAGTTAACCATATATTTAACCTGTTTATTTGCCATTACATTATCCTTATGAGTCCTGAATGTTTTGTTGTTAGTTTGTGCATTAAACTTTAACTTGTAATTTTGTCTAACTCTTTTGTTTTGAACCTGGAACTTTACGGGACAGTAGTGACTCTTAGTATTCTCACTTAAAGTGTACATTATCTTTCTCTGTTCCGTAACAATACAGTGAAAAAGTGGGGACGTAGAATTAGGGAAATAGAGATTAGCCAACCCCACTAGACTCAGCATTTTATGAGTGGGTTGTTACATCAAATAAAAGTGCTCAGACATATTAAATGAGTGAAGGACATATTGAGGATCAAGGTGATGAGGATATTTCTGAAGGAAAGGATGAGGATTTGAACGTTTTGCATTTGCGTTCCGGTCATACTTATTCAACAGTCCCAGAGCAATCAGTTAGATCCAAAATGGCCACTAGTCTTGCTAATGAGGGTAATCCTAGTGAGGAGACTGTGGAAGTTGAGACTACAACAGTACCTTTGGTCACTCAGGATATGCAAAATCTAGTCATTAGTGATAGTACTACAACCACTCACATACCTGTGTATACTTAAGATGTTTTCAGTACACCACAAGGTTTTGGACAGAATTTATTTTCTGTTCCTTATTCAAATGCATGGGGTATAAACACAGATGGTATTGGCATGCGAACCCAGAATCCTAATCAATGGGGCATGAATACTAATATTGGCACTCAAACCCAGGGCCCTTATCCAAATACCTGGGGCATGACTATAACAATATGGGCGTGCAAGGTCAGACCAACCCTCCTCCTTTGTGGCAGATACCTGTACCTAATCTGGCTACAACAGCATCCTAACTGTACTGAAAGTCAGGCTTTGGCGAAGGCAGGCATATGCTATGCAGAAGCTAGCAAAGCCTTGCAAACTTTGGGCTGGAGAGATACAGCAACTAGTTCTCCACAGCAAAGGACCAAGGCTGTTAAGCCAAAGGTGAAAAGATGGTGTGTCATACATGGGCATTGTCCTCATGAAACGGACTGTTGCCCCTTTGTCATTGAAAAGAGGAAGAAACTAGGGAACCCAGCTAGTTCGGGGGAAGCTCAGGGCCGCGCGCAAAAGTAATTAAAATAGTACAATCCACCGATGCGTGTGTGGCAGCTATTACTAAGGTGGACTTATTATCTATTCCTTGGATCATAGGGAAAGGTCAAGTGTCCCTGATCGTAGATACAGGGGCATGTACAAACATTATTTCTAGTAAAGCGTTGGAAAGACTTAAAAGTGAAATGCCTCTAACAAACTGGACATTATCAGCACCTGATGTAATGCTGACAGGTGTGACAGGGAGTAGAATGAAGATTGTTAGCCAGGTGCCGTTGACATTGAGGGCAGAAAAACGATCTCCTGTGCTACGTGCTACGTTTTATGTGGTTGAGGATTTTCCTCTGCCAGCTGATGGGCTGTTAGGCTTTGAAACCATGGAGGAGTATGATATAGTAATACACCCTCAAAGACATTCCATTTCCTCTAATGGGAAAGAGTTTGTAGGCCTTAATCCCTCAGCGACACGAACTGGAACTGGCATCCAATCAGGAGCCGTCCAACCAGTTGTGACCCCGACAAGTGAAGTGTCAAGGGAGTCCCCGAATGCACACGAAGCGGAGGGTATGTACTGGAAGAAAGTCAGGGCTATAGTGAGTGGTAATCACCACTTACCCAGTCAAACTGTCTGTAAAATTCCTGTCCGAGTACCTGACGTGTCGGTGGGAACTGACGTAGCATGCTTTACTGAGAATGTAAAACATAAGGCATTGTTGCTGGAATCGACTCTGACTAGCGTTGGGTAAGACCAGAAGACGCCCCTCTTCATCGCAAATATGAGTGGTGGCGCAGTTAAGCTCAGAGATGGTTGTTATATAGGCGACTTGATGTGCTATGGTGCCCCCATAAAGGAAGTCGACGACGTGCCGGTGATCTCTCCTGTAGTTACATCTCAAGCAACGACTCAGTCGGAACTCGTACGTCTGGCTAAGGAAAAACAGCTGGAGCAATATGTGAAGGTCACGGATAATGTAGACCAACACGACTCCTAGCCCTCCTTAGAGAATTTTCCGACGTATTAGCACTTCCAGGAGAAGCACTGGGTAGGACGGATAGGGTGAAGCATCATACTGGTTTGTGCCCTGGTACAAATCCAGTTTATGTGCCCGCATACCGTCTACCGCACAGCCAAAGGGAAGCAGTGGATGAGGAAGTTGAAAGGATACTTCGTGATGAAGTTATCCAGCCTTCCTCCTCGCCTTGGAATGCACCACTCTTTCTAGTGCATAAGAAGGACGGTGGTGTGAGACCTGTTGTGGATTTTCGGCAAGTGAACAAGGTAACAGTACCGGATCGTTACCCGATTCCGCATCTGCGAGACTTACTTCAATCATTAGGTAAGGGAAATACTGTGTTTACTTGTCTGGATCTAGCGTCAGGGTATTGGCAGGTGGAGCTGACCGAAGAGTCGCGTCCCATTACTGCTTTTAGCACACACGGTGGGCACTTTGAATTTCTCCGGATGCCTTTTGGACTGAGTAATGCTCCTTTAACATTTCAGCGGATGATAAACCAATTGTTTGGCGAGATGTTTGGGCAAGACGTCTTAGCGTATCTAGATGACCTAATCATCGTGAGTAACAATGTTAACAGTCATTTTGACAAGTTAAAACGAGTGATGGAAACCTTGAGATCCGCAGGTCTGAAAATTCAGCTGTCTAAGTGTGAATTTCTGAAATCCAATATTACATTTTTAGGACACCTAGTTGATGGTAATGGCATCAAGACTGTGCCGGACAAGGTAAGGCCAATGTTAAATTTTCCTACACCACAGAACAAGGATCAGATAAGATCGTTCCTAGGCCTCACTGGCTTTTAAAGGAGTTTTGTCCACAGGTATGCCATCATTGCATCACCTTTAACGACGCTTCTTAAGAAGGACGCTGCATGGAAATGGGGACCCTCGTAAGAGAAAAGCTTCAACGAGCTCAAACAAGCCATGTCAGAAGCACCCGTATTAGCGTTTCCTGATTATACTCAACCTTTCTATCTATGCACAGACGCCTCAGGTCTGGGTCTGGGAGCGGTGTTACAGCAGAAGGATGAGCGAGGTAAGACACATACCATAGCGTATGCTAGTAGGGCACTAAGACCCCCAGAGAAGAACTATTCGACGACATATTTGGAGACATTAGCAGTCGTGTGGGCGTTAGGACATTTCCGGGATATTATCTTTGGTTACCGGATAATTGTTTTAACTGACCATGCACCCATACGCAACTTGTTTAAAGGAAAAAACTTGCACGGTAAGGTTGCGCGTTGGTTTGGCAAGGTAATGGAGTTTGATCCAGAGTTCTGATATGCTGTCAAAATGTCGTACCCGACGTGTTGAGTAGAAACATTGCTGCTACCATAGACGAGGATGTTGCTCTTGCAGAGAATTCCTCAGACACGGTAAAAGCGGAACAACGTAATGATGCGATGTGGTCTAAGTCATCTGCCTTGGAGTATGGCGACGAGACTTGTCTACCTGAACTCCCAGTACCAATGACTCACTTCCATCTTCAACAGGATCTTTTGTATAAGCAACCCCCAAGGAAGGACACTGCATATCAATTGGTTGTTCCTGCTACCTTACAGCAAGCCGTGCTACAGTTAGGTCATGACGTACTATCACGATCCAAAGTTTCTTTACCCCCCTGAGTGGAAGAAGTCGACGCCAAGGTTGTAGCAATACCAGATGATCGGACACTGCCAGTATACAAGACTAATAATGGTTCATGATACCGTGATTCAAAAATAGGCTTGTGTGTTTCATCCGAGTGATTCTTATTATCCTAAGCTTCAGGTTAGTGAACCCCTCCATCATGAACTGGCCTGTGTTCGGTGGCCCATCATTTCTTCAACCTTGGCTTCGACCTTCCTCCACTCAGGGGGGTAAAGAAACTTTGGATCGTGATAGTACCTCAAGCGGGTCATCCCGGTCGCGATAGATGCATACGTGAGGCGAGAAAGAAATACTATTGGCCGACCATGAGGAAGGACATAGAAGCCCACGTCAGTCAAAGTGTCAAATGCGCGGAAATACGAGGAACGACGGGACTTCCGACTCCTATCTTAGAGTATCATCTACCGGAAAAACCCTGGGATACAGTCTCCATTGATCTGTTAGCGTTGCCGAGAAGTCGTCAAGGTTCAAGTTATGTACTGGTGGCAGTGGACCATTTCTCACGATTCACTGTTTTAGCACCTTTACAGACGAAAACTTCAGAGAAGGTGGCGCACGCTCTTGTGACTTCAGTGATTTGTTCATACTCTACACCCAAGGTATTGCTCAGCGATAATGGCAGTGAATTTCGTAACCAGGTGTTACAAGAAATCTGTCGTACATATGGAGTAAAGCAAGTTTTTGTAACGCCTTACAGTCCTAAGAGCAATGGCCTGGTGGAGAGGACAAACAGGAAGATACTGGAAGTCTTGAGACCAGTAATAACCTCAAATCAAGAGGATAACTGGGAAGACTGGTTACCACATGTAGCGGCGACCATCAACTCCTCAGAAAATTCATCAACTGGGTAGTCTCCTCATTATATCCTTTATGGAGAAGAGAAAGTTTTACCCTACGATTTGTTGGCTGGACCTCCTACTCCAGTATACAACGAAGAAGACTACGCAAAGGTACAATTGTTGAAATTCCAATATATACACAGTGAAGTACGGAAAAGATTAAAAGCCTCAAGAGCGGAGATGATGGCGAAACAACACAAAGGTAGTCAAGAAAAGACGTTACAGGCAGGCCAGAAGGTCATGATCCACAACCCTGAGAGAATTTCCAAGCTCAGACCTAAGTTCCGCGGACCATATACCGTTGTGGAAAGAGTACGTGGAAATACTTATAGAATAAAGGATGAAGCTAATGGAACTCAGGAGGTAGTACATGCTGATAGGATCAAACTAGTAAGTCAAGAGCTAGGCCTAACTAACCCTGCGTCTGATGTGTTGTCCCCTCTGTCTTCGTCACAGTCTATGTAGTCGTCCGTACCTGTCCCTAACGAAGAGTATCGCAGCAAGCTACGATCCCACAACAAGAGTGATTAAGGGAGTATCTTCTCTTGCAGAAAAAAAAAAAATGTGGCTGTGGCTCATACTCCTCGTGCGTTGCTTGAAGTGGACCTATGGAAAGACGTCGGACACGGACACGACTGCGTTAATGCCAGGAGCACTGAAGAGCCCACTTGGAGAAGTCTTGGTAGTGGAAGATGCAGTATGCGTCTACTATCCAATGGAAGGCTATCTCCAAACGCCAGATATTGTCAAGGAGGTCTCCAAGGGCTTGTCGAATCTCAGACAGCAACTGTTGGAAGTGGGAAAGATGTTTAATCGAAACCCACGATTGATGAACTCTGACACTGAAGCTTTGGAACGAACCTTGCATGGAATTGTTGAGCTTCAGACTAGGCATATAGACAGGCTCACCGACAGGCTCACTAACTTGCATGTTGCTTTACCTAACGTACACTTTGATCTTTCCAAGCATGTCCATGCACGTAGTAAGAGAGGACTTGTGGATTTTCTAGGAATCCTGTCTCAACAACTCTTTGGCACGGCATTAGATAAGGATGTAGTGCAATTGGGTAGACAGATGCATGACTTGACATTGGCCGCTAAAGCCAATAATAGATTAATCATGCATGTGTATAAACAGTTAGATGAGTTCACTAACAAAGCTAACGAGATAATTAGGACTACCAACCATCTAGTAGAACTTGTGAACAACATCCAAATTAACCTACCAACCCTAGCTAACTTGGTGTTATTCGCTGAGTACTTACATGCTCTCGACGAGTCAACCACTGCTTTGGAGAAGCATGCAGCCAATATGGTGGACGGCTTAATCGATGCAAGTTTGAACAGGGTTAATGCTTTATTGCTGCCTACTAATATACTAACAAATGCACTTGATATAGCTATGTGGAAGCATGGACTTATGCCACTCTTTGATCTGAGTCAACTGGAATATTATTACCCATTGTTAGGGGCCCAGTTGACCCATGAAGGCATCCTGATATTGGTACCTATGAGGAATGCTGTAACATACCAGGCATGGCGGTTCATTTCCTTCCCTTTTGCTACTGCTAATAATACACTTGTTATTATTGAAGAGGGTCCAGAGGTGCTAGTTGTCTCAGATGACAAGAAATATGTAGCAGGAACGACTGTGGATGAATTTGAGAAGTGTAAGGCCTCATTTCTTGATCTCCATGTATGTCCTGCTTTCCATTTTGTCTTCGTACCATTAAAGGTAGAGTAGTGTAAAAGAGCCTTGTTGGACACAAATACTTCCTCTGCTCTGCAACGTTGCACCTTCCAACCCATTCGGTTGAAGTCAGTTTTCCATGCTCATATTCATGCGAAACAGTACTTTTACTTTCCTGAGACAGAGGACGTAACTGTGACTTGTGCCTCGCAGAATCAATTCCTTACAGTAAAGGGGTATTATGTTGCACCTGATTTTTGTGAGTTACACAGTAAAGAGATAGCAGTTCTGCCTAGCAAGCATCATCTAGCTTTGTCAGTGAACTTCTCATCCCAGTTATGACCCTTTTTACCTTCATTCAATGTTACTTCCTTGAATGTGAACAGGCTGTCTCATGTATTAAAGGAGCTTACCTTCCTCTCCCACCTGAACAGGACTGATTTAGAGCCTTATGTACTGTCCTATCTTCCTTCATACCTTTCTCCTTCCTATTTTGGTCCTGGCGTTGGTCTTCTACTTATTGTGGTCTTGTCCTGTGTTTGTGGTTTAGGCTACTATTTAAGGCGCCAATTAAGGAATCCACTGAGACCACGTGTCCGTACTCGCGGATTGCAAGTGGATGTTCCTGAATAGTTAGCTACCCTACACTCTGGTTAGGCTACACGGTAGTTAGGACAACAATGTCGACGAGGACGTCAATGGTGTGGCCGAGCGATGTTCTGGTGTCAACATCTTTTTCCATATGAAGTTGTAGTATCACACATTTTACATAATAATTTTTAAAGCTGTTTAGTCATAATTAACAGTGTGTGATGAAGTGTGAATGATGAACAACCAAATATCATTTCGCTGTTAGCTGTGGTATAGAGAAGAAGGTGGATGGCAGACCACAAGTGCCACCCTGTTTCTATTATAAAATGAAGGTTAGGAGAAGTGAAAAGATATCTGAATAGTGCGTAAGTGTAAAGTCCTGGGGAACCATTTATTATGTTGGTATATGTGAATGTACTTAATACCATTTTATAGAGGTGTATAATGTGCTAGTAGAGTTGTCATTTATCTCTACTTTTTGCATAAGCCCAGAGTATTTGTAAACGCTCGGCACCTCACTTTTTAGCTGACCTCAGAACCGCGCCCCAGTCGGCTCGGTGAGTGTACAGCGTCAGAAGCCGTTTTATAGTTATAAAGGGAGGTGGTATCGCTCTTACATATCTCTCGGGTCGCAGTTGTATTATTCTGTACCAAATAAAGAGAGATTTAATCTGCTCATTTCTGTCACCTTACGCTACCACTTAATAACAGACCAGCTTCCACCTTCTAGTGGCAGAGAACTTTTGGTGGGAAGTGTTGGTCAGTGACGGCGAGTAGCTGACGTGTACTACAGACAGTGTCGTCGATCTCCAACACGGTGGTCTAGTCATACTATAACAGCAGAACAAATAATATTTATTGGTGCTAGCGGTGGCACGATATTTCGTGCTAGCCGTGTACCGATACGTTAAATTGGTGGCAGCGGTGGGATACGATACGTGCTAAAGGGATTTATGCTGTGAACCAGTAACCCTTGCAATCGCTCGTTCCTGAAGGTGAAACAGAAAATCTTACTCTACTGCTGTAAGGGGACTAATTACCAATGAGTTAAGTGGAGCAGATAAACTAGAGTGGTGAATATTAATTCCTCCCATTATTCTGCCAGTGTGAGATTCTTATCTTAAGCACAAACTGGCAGTTATCTCGCCCTGTGGTGTGCGAGATATCTCCATCTTCACACGCAAACTGGCAAGAATCTCGCTCTCGTGTGTGAGAGGCGAGATAAGGAGAGTTCAAGCCAGTGCGGTGAGGAGTGGGTCAGCTAGCGACTTCTAGCAACGCCAGGGGCGCGGAAGGCCGAGGCCAGTCAAGGGGAGCGGGCGTAGGCTGTGTGTGTGCGTCGTGGCGTCCTGCCTGGCGTGATGCAGAGCGAACCAGTCGCTTGCTAACTCCCACAGTGAGCGGGCTGCCATTTATGGTTGGAGGAGTCTGGTGGAGTGTGGAACGTGGAATGTGGAACATCATCCTGGACTTTCATATCTAGGAAATGTCCATGTATTAGTAATCCACACACACACATACCCGTTTGTTAGTTAATGTGTGGAAATAAAGGTTTCTCAGAATTCCCTTGAAATAAATATACTTTCTGTGTATTTTTTATGTGTTCCGTTCTCTGTCACTTACCGTAACTATCCTTTTTTTTTTAATGTCAGTTTATCTTCCTGTAACTGGGAGGGGAATATTGCTGACAAGGTTGGATGGATACAGTGAAAAAGTGGGGACGTAGAATTAGGGAAATAGAGATTAGCCAACCCCACTAGACTCAGCATTTTATGAGTGGGTTGATACATCAAATAAAAGTGCTCAGACATATTAAATGAGTGAAGGACATATTGAGGATCAAAGTGATGAGGATATTTCTGAAGGACAGGATGAGGATTTGAACGTTTTGCATTTGCGTTCTGGTCATACTTATTCAACAGTCCCAGAGCAATCAGTTAGATCCAAAATGGCCACTAGTCTTGCTAATGAGGGTAATCCTAGTGAGCAGACTGTGGAAGTTGAGACTACAACAGTACCTTTGGTCACTCATGATATGCAAAATCTAGTCATTAGTGATAGTACTACAATCACTCACATACCTGTGTATACTTCAGATGTTTTCAGTACACCACAAGGTTTTGGACAGAATTTATTTTCTGTTCCTTATTCAAATGCATGGGGTATAAACACAGATGGTATTGGCATGCGAACCCAGAATCCTAATCAATGGGGCATGAATACTAATATTGGCACTCAAACCCAGGGCCCTTATCCAAATACCTGGGGCATAACTAACAATATGGGCGTGCAAGGTCAGACCAACCCTCCTCCTTTGTGTCAGATACCTGTACCTAATCTGGCTACAACAGCATCCTAACTGTACTGAAAGTCAGGCTTTGGCGAAGGCAGGCATATGCTATGCAGAAGCAAGCAAAGCCTTGCAAACTTCGGGCTGGAGAGATACAGCTACTAGTTCTCCACAGCAAAGGACCAAGGCTGTTAAGCCAAAGGTGAAAAGATGGTGTGTCATACATGGGCATTGTCCTCATGATACGGACTGTTGCCCGTATGTCATTGAAAAGAGGAAGAAACTAGGGAACCCAGCTAGTTCGGGGGAAGCTCAGGGCCGCGCGCAAAAGTAATTAAAATAGTACAATCCACCGATGCATGTGTGGCAGCTATTACTAAGGTGGACTTATTATCTATTCCTTGGATCATAGGGAAAGGTCACGTGTCCCTGATCGTAGATACAGGGACATGTACAAACATTATTTCTAGTAAAGCGTTGGAAAGACTTAAAAGTGAAATGCCTCTAACAAACTGGACATTATCAGCACCTGATGTAATGTTGACAGGTGTGACAGGGAGTAGAATGAAGATTGTAAGCCAGGTGCCGTTGACATTGAGGGCAGAAAAACGATCTCCTGTGTTACGTGCTACGTTTTATGTGGTTGAGGATTTTCCTCTGCCAGCTGATGGGCTGTTAGGCTTTGAAACCATGGAGGAGTATGATATAGTAATACACCCTCAAAGACATTCCATTTCCTTTAATGGGAAAGAGTTTGTAGGCCTTAATCCCTCAGCGACACGAACTGGAACTGGCATCCAATCAGGAGCCGTCCAACCAGTTGTGACCCCGACAAGTGAAGCGTCAAGGGAGTCCCCGGATGGACACGAAGCGGAGGGTATGTACTGGAAGAAAGTCAGGGCTATAGTGAGTGGTAATCACCACTTACCCAGTCAAACTGTCTGTAAAATTCCTGTCCGAGTACCTGACGTGTCGGTGGGAACTGATGTAGCATGCTTAACTGAGACTGTAAAACATAAGGCATTGTCGCTGGAATCGACTCTGACTAGCGTTGGGTAAGACCAGAAGACGCCCCTCTTCATCGCAAATATGAGTGGTGGCGCAGTTAAGCTCAGAGATAGTTATTATATAGGCAACTTGATGTGCCATGGTGCCCCCATAAAGGAAGTCGACGACTTGCCGGTGATCTCTCCTGTAGTTACATCTCAAGCAACGACTCAGTCGGAACTCGTATGTCTGGCTAAGGAAAAACAGCTGGAGCAATATGTGAAGGTTACGGATAATGTAGACCAACACGACTCCTAGCCCTCCTTAGAGAATTTTCCGACGTATTAGCACTTCCAGGAGAAGCGCTGGGTTGGACGGATAGGGTGAAGCATCATACTGGTTTATGCCCTGGTACAAATGCAATTTATGTGCCCGCATACCGTCTACCGCACAGCCAAAGGGAAGCAGTGGATGAGGAAGTTGAAAGGATGCTTCGTGATGAAGTTATCCAGCCTTCCTCCTCGCCTTGGAATGCACCACTCTTTCTAGTGCATAAGAAGGACGGTGGTGTGAGACCTGTTGTGGATTTTCGGCAAGTGAACAAGGTAACAGTACCGGATCGTTACCCGATTCCGCATCTGCGAGACTTACTTCAATCATTAGGTAAGGGAAATACTGTGTTTACTTGTCTGGATCTAGCGTCAGGGTATTGGCAGGTGGAGCTGACCGAAGAGTCGCGTCCCATTACTGCTTTTAGCACTCACCGTGGGCACTTTGAATTTCTCCGGATGCCTTTTGGTCTGAGTAATGCTCCTTTAACATTTCAGCGGATGATAAACCAATTGTTTGGCGAGATGTTAGGGCAAGACGTCTTAGCGTATCTAGATGACCTAATCATCGTAACAATGTAAACAGTCATTTTAACAAGTTAAAACGAGTGATGGAAACCTTGAGATCCGCAGGTCTGAAAATTCAGCTGTCTAAGTGTGAATTTCTGAAATCCAGTATTACATTTTTAGGACACCTAGTTGATGGTAATGGCATCAAGACTGTGTCGGACAAGGTAAGGCCAATGTTAAATTTTCCTACACCACAGAACAAGGATCAGATAAGATCGTTCCTAGGCCTCACTGGCTTTTATAGGAGTTTTGTCCACAGGTATGCCATCATTGCAGCACCTTTAACGACGCTTCTTAAGAAGGACGCTGCATGGAAATGGGGACCCTCGGAAGAAAAAAGCTTCAACGAGCTCAGACAAGCCATGTCAGAAGCACCCGTATTAGCGTTTCTTGATTATACTCAACCTTTGTATCTGTGCACAGACGCCTCAGGTTTGGGTCTGGGAGCGGTGTTACAGCAGGAGGATGAGCGAGGTAAGACACATACCATAGCGTATGCTAGTAGGGCACTAAGACCCCCAGAGAAGAACTATTCGACGACACATTTGGAGACATTAGCAGTCGTGTGGGCGTTAGGACATTTCCGGGATATTATCTTTGGTTACCGGAAAATTGTTTTAACTGACCATGCACCCATACGCGACATGTTTAAAAGAAAAAACTTGCACGGTGAGGTTGCGCGTTGGTTTGGCAAGGTAATTGAGTTTGATCCAGAGTTCTGATATTTACCAGGCCGTCATAATGTCGTAGCCGACGCGTTGAGTAGAAACGTTGCTGCAACCATAGCCGAGGATGTTGCTCTTGCTGAGTATTCCTCAGACACGGTAAAAGCGGAACAACGTAATGATGCGATGTGGTCTAAGTCATCTGCCTTGGAGTCTGGCGACGAGACTTGTCTACCTGAACTCCCAGTACCAATGACTCACTTCCATCTTCAACAGGGTCTTTTGTATAAGCAACCCCCAGGGAAGGACACTGCATATCAATTGGTTGTTCCTGCTACCTTACAGCAAGCCGTGCTACAGTTAATTCATGACGTACTATCACGGTCCAAAGTTTCTCTACCCCCCTGAGTGGAAGAAGGTCGACGCCAAGGTTGTAGCAATACCAGACGATCGAACACTGCCAGTTTACAAGACTAATAATGGTTCATGATACCGTGATTCATAAATAGGCTTGTGTGTTTCATCCTAGTGATTCTTATTATCCTAAGCTTCAGGTTAGTGAACCCCTCCATCATGAACTGGCCTGTGTTTGGTGGCCCGTCATTTCTTCAACCTTAGCTTCGACCTTCCTCCACTCAGGGGGGTAAAGAAACTTTGGATCGTGATAGTACCTCAAGCGGGTCATCCCGGTCGCGATAGATGCATACATGAGGCGAGAAAGAAATACTATTGGCCGACCATGAGGAAGGATATAGAAGCCCACGTCAGTCAAAGTGTCAAATGCGCGGAAATACGAGGAACGACGGGGCTTCCGACTCCGATCTTAGAGTATCCTCTACCGGAAAAACCCTGGGATACAGTCTCCATTGATCTGTTAGCGTTGCCGAGAAGTCGTGAAGGTTCAAGTTATGTGCTGGTGGCAGCGGACCATTTCTCACGATTCACTGTTTTAGCACCTTTACAGACGAAAACTTCAGAGGAGGTGGCGCACGCTTTTGTGACTTCAGTGATTTGTTCATACTCTACACCCAAGGTATTGCTCAGCGATAATGGCAGTGAATTTCGTAACCAGGTGTTACAAGAAATCTGTCATACGTATGGAGTAAAGCAAGTTTTTGTAACGCCTTACAGTCCTAAGAGCAATGGCCTGGTGGAGAGGACAAACAGGAAGATACTGGAAGTCTTGAGACCAGTAATAACCTCAAATCAAGAGGATAACTGAGAAGACTGGTTACCACGTGTAGCAGCGACCATCAGCTCCTCAGAAAATTCATCAACTGGGAAGTCTCCTCATTATATCCTTTATGGAGAAGAGAAAGTGTTACCCTACGATTTGTTGGCTGGAACTCCTACTCAAGTATACAACGAAGAAGACTACACAAAGGTACAGTTGTTGGAATTCCAAAGTATACACAGTGAAGTACGGAAAAGATTAAAAGCCTCAAGAGCGGAGATGATGGCGAAACAACACAAAGGTAGTCAAGAAAAGACGTTACAGGCAGGCCAGAAGGTCATGATCCACAACCCTGAGAGAATTTCCAAGCTCAGACCTAAGTTCCGCGGACCATATACCGTTTTGGAAAGAGTACGTGGAAATACTTATACAATAAAGGATGAAGCTAATGGAACTCAGGAGGTAGTATATGCTGATAGGATCAAACTAGTAAGTCAAGAGCTAGGCCTAACTAACCCTGCGTCTGATGTGTTGTCCCCTCTGTCTTCGTCGCAGTCTATGTAGTCGTCCGTACCTGTCCCTAACCAAGAGTATCGCAGCAAGCTACGATCCCACAACAAGAGTGATTAAGGGAGTATCTTCTCTTGCAGAAAAAAAAAAAATGTGGCTGTGGCTCATACTCCTCGTGCGTTTCTTGGAGTGGACCTATGGAAAGACGTCGGACACGGACACGACTGCGTTAATGCCAGGAGCACTGAAGAGCCCACTTGGAGAAGTCGTGGTAGTGGAAGATGCAGTATGCGTCTACTGTCCAATGGAAGGCTATCTCCAAACGCCAGATATTGTCAAGGAGGTCTCCAAGGGCTTGTCGAATCTCAGACAGCAACTGTTGGAAGTGGGAAAGATGTTTAATCGAAACCCACGATTGATGAACTCTGACACTGAAGCTTTGGAACGAACCTTGCATGGAATTGTTGAGCTTCAGACTAGGCATATAGACAGGCTCACCGACAGGCTCACTAACTTGTATGTTGCTTTACCTAACGTACACTCTGATCTTTCCAAGCATGTCCATGCACGTACTAGGAGAGGACTTGTGGATTTTCTAGGAATCCTGTCTCAACAACTCTTTGGCACGGCATTAGATAAGGATGTAGTGCAATTGGGTAGACAGATGCATGACTTGACATTGGCCGCTAAAGCCAATAATAGATTAATCATGCATGTGTATAAACAGTTAGATGAGTTCACTAACAAAGCTAACGAGATAATTAGGACTACCAACCATCTAGTAGAGCTTGTGAACAACATCCAAATTAACCTACCAACCCTAGCTAACTTGGTGTTATTCGCTGAGTACTTACATGCTCTCGACGAGTCAACCACTGCTTTGGAGAAGCATGCAGCCAATATGGTGGACGGCTTAATCGATGCAAGTTTGAACAGGGTTAATGCTTTATTGCTGCCTACTAATATACTAACAAATGCACTTGATATAGCTATGTGGAAGCATGGACTTATGCCACTCTTTGATCTGAGTCAACTGGAATATTATTACCCATTGTTAGGGGCCCAGTTGACCCATGAAGGCATCCTGATATTGGTACCTATGAGGAATGCTGTAACATACCAGGCATGGCGGTTCATTTCCTTCCCTTTTGCTACTGCTAATAATACACTTGTTATTATTGAAGAGGGTCCAGAGGTGCTAGTTGTCTCAGATGACAAGAAATATGTAGCAGGAACGACTGTGGATGAATTTGAGAAGTGTAAGGCCTCATTTCTTGATCTCCATGTATGTCCTGCTTTCCATTTTGTCTTCGTACCATTAAAGGTAGAGGAGTGTAAAAGGGCCTTGTTGGACACAAATACTTCCTCTGCTCTGCAACGTTGCACCTTCCAACCCATTCGGTTGAAGTCAGTTTTCCATGCTCATATTCATGCGAAACAGTACTTTTACTTTCCTGAGACAGAGGACGTAACTGTGACTTGTGCCTCGCAGAATCAATTCCTTATAGTAAAGGGGTATTATGTTGCACCTGATTTTTGTGAGTTACACAGTAAAGAGATAGCAGTTCTGCCTAGCAAGCATCATCTAGCTTTGTCAGTGAACTTCTCATCCCAGTTACGACCCTTTTTACCTTCATTCAGTGTTACTTCCTTGAATGTGAACAGGCTGTCTCATGTATTAAAGGAGCTTACCTTCCTCTCCCACCTGAACAGGACTGATTTAGAGCCTTATGTACTGTCCTATCTTCCTTCATACCTTTCTCCTTCCTATTTTGGTCCTGGCGTTGGTCTTCTACTTATTGTGGTCTTGTCCTGTGTTTGTGGTTTAGGCTACTATTTAAGGCGCCAATTAAGGAACCCACTGAGACCACGTGTCCGTACTCGCGGATTGCAAGTGGATGTTCCTGAATAGTTAGCTACCCTACACTCTGGTTAGGCTACACGGTAGTTAGGACAACAATGTCGACGAGGACGTCAATGGTGTGGCCGAGCGATGTTCTGGTGTCAACATCTTTTTCCATATGAAGTTGTAGTATCACACATTTTACATAATAATTTTTAAAGCTGTTTAGTCATAATTAACAGTGTGAAATGAAGTGTGAATGATGAACAACCAAATATCATTTCGCTGTTAGCTGTGGTATAGAGAAGAAGGTGGATGGCAGACCACAAGTGCCACCCTGTTTCAATTATAAAATGAAGGTTAGGAGAAGTGAAAAGATATCTGAATAGTGCGTAAGTGTAAAGTCCTGGGGAACCATTTATTATGTTGGTATATGTGAATGTACTTAATACCATTTTATAGAGGTGTATAATGTGCTAGTAGAGTTGTCATTTATCTCTACTTTTTGCATAAGCCCAGAGTATATGTAAATGCTCGGCACCTCACTTTTTAGCTGACCTCAGAACCGCGCCCTAGTCGGCTCGGTGAGTGTACAGCGTCAGAAGCCGTTTTATAGTTATAAAGGGAGGTGGTATCGCTCTTACATATCTCTCGGGTCGCAGTTGTATTATTCTGTACCCAATAAAGAGAGATTTAATCTGCTCATTTCTGTCATCTTACGCTACCACTTAATAACAGACCAGCTTCCACCTTCTAGTGGCAGACAACCTTTGGTGGGAAGTGTCGGGCAGTGACGGCGAGTAGCTGACGTGTACTACAGACAGTGTCGTCGATCTCCAACACGGTGGTCTAGTTATACTATAACAGCAGAACACATAATATTTATTGGTGCTAGCGGTGGCATGATATTTAGTGCTAGCCGTGTACCGATACATTAAATTGGTGGCAGCGGTGGGATACGATACGTGCTAAAGGGATTTATGCTGTGAACCAGTAACCCTTGCAATCGCTCGTTCCTGAAGGTGAAACAGAAAATCTTACTCTACTGTTGTAAGGGGACTATTTACCAGTGAGTTAAGTGGAGCAGATAAACTGGAGTGGTGAATATTAATTCCTCCCATTATACTGCCAGTGTGAGATTCTTATCTTAAGCACAAACTGGCAGTTATCTCGCCCTGTGGTGTGCGAGATATCTCCATTTTCAAACGCAAACTGGCAAGAATCTCGCTCTCGTGTGTGAGAGGCGAGATAAGGAGAGTTCAAGCCAGTGCGGTGAGGAGTGGGTCAACTAGCGACTTTTAGCAACTCCAGGGGCGCGGACGGCTGAGGCCAGTCGAGGGGAGCGGGCGTGGGCTGTGTGTGTCCGTCATGGCGTCCTGCCTGGCGTGATGCAGAGCGAACCAGTCGCTTGCTAACTCCCACAGCGAGCGGGCTGCCGTGTATGGTTGGAGGAGTCTGGTGGAGTGTGGAACATGGAATGTGGAACATCATCCTGGACTTTCATATCTAGATAGTGTCCATGCATTAGTAATCCACACACACACATACTTAAATGAACACCCGTTAGTTAGTTAATGTGTGGAAATAAAGGTTTCTCAGAATTCCCTTGAAATAAATATACTTTCTGTGTATTTTATATGTGTTCCGTTCTCTGTCACTTACCGTAACTATCCTTTTTTTATGTCAGTTTATCTTCCTGTAACTGGGAGGGGAATATTACTGACAAGGTTGGATGGATACAGTGAAAAAGTGGGGACGTAGAATTAGGGAAATAGAGATTAGCCAACCCCACTAGACTCAGCATTTTATGAGTGGGTTGATACATCAAATAAAAGTGCTCAGACATATTAAATGAGTGAAGGACATATTGAGGATCAAGGTGATGAGGATATTTCTGAAGGAAAGGATGAGGATTTGAACGTTTTGCATTTGCGTTCCGGTCATACTTATTCAACAGTCCCAGAGCAATCAGTTAGATCCAAAATGGCCACTAGTCTTGCTAATGAGGGTAATCCTAGTGAGGAGACTGTGGAAGTTGAGACTACAACAGTACCTTTGGTCACTCAGGATATGCAAAATCTAGTCATTAGTGATAGTACTACAACCACTCACATACCTGTGTATACTTAAGATGTTTTCAGTACACCACAAGGTTTTGGACAGAATTTATTTTCTGTTCCTTATTCAAATGCATGGGGTATAAACACAGATGGTATTGGCATGCGAACCCAGAATCCTAATCAATGGGGCATGAATACTAATATTGGCATGCAAACCCAGGGCCCTTATCCAAATACCTGGGGCATGACTATAACAATATGGGCGTGCAAGGTCAGACCAACCCTCCTCCTTTGTGGCAGATACCTGTACCTAATCTGGCTACAACAGCATCCTAACTGTACTGAAAGTCAGGCTTTGGCGAAGGCAGGCATATGCTATGCAGAAGCTAGCAAAGCCTTGCAAACTTTGGGCTGGAGAGATACAGCTACTAGTTCTCCACAGCAAAGGACCAAGGCTGTTAAGCCAAAGGTGAAAAGATGGTGTGTCATACATGGGCATTGTCCTCATCAAACGGACTGTTGCCCCTTTGTCATTGAAATGAGGAAGAAACTAGGGAACCCAGCTAGTTCGGGGGAAGCTCAGGGCCGCGCGCAAAAGTAATTAAAATAGTATAATCCACCGATGCGTGTGTGGCAGCTATTACTAAGGTGGACTTATTATCTATTCCTTGGATCATAGGGAAAGGTCAAGTGTCCCTGATCGTAGATACAGGGGCATGTACAAACATTATTTCTAGTAAAGCGTTGGAAAGACTTAAAAGTGAAATGCCTCTAACAAACTGGACATTATCAGCACCTGATGTAATGCTGACAGGTGTGACAGGAAGTAGAATGAAGATTGTAAGCCAGGTGCCGTTGACATTGAGGGCAGAAAAACGATCTCCTGTGTTACGTCCTACGTTTTATGTGGTTGAGGATTTTCCTCTGCCAGCTGATGGGCTGTTAGGCTTTGAAACCATGGAGGAGTATGATATAGTAATACACCCTCAAAGACATTCCATTTCCTCTAATGGGAAAGAGTTTGTAGGCCTTAATCCCTCAGCGACACGAACTGGAACTGGCATCCAATCAGGAGCCGTCCAACCAGTTGTGACCCCGACAAGTGAAGTGTCAAGGGAGTCCCCGAATGCACACGAAGCGGAGGGTATGTACTGGAAGAAAGTCAGGGCTATAGTGAGTGGTAATCACCACTTACCCAGTCAAACTGTCTGTAAAATTCCTGTCCGAGTACCTGACGTGTCGGTGGGAACTGACGTAGCATGCTTTACTGAGAATGTAAAACATAAGGCATTGTTGCTGGAATCGACTCTGACTAGCGTTGGGTAAGACCAGAAGACGCCCCTCTTCATCGCAAATATGAGTGGTGGCGCAGTTAAACTCAGAGATGGTTGTTATATAGGCGACTTGATGTGCTATGGTGCCCCCATAAAGGAAGTCGACGACGTGCCGGTGATCTCTCCTGTAGTTACATCTCAAGCAACGACTCAGTCGGAACCCGTACGTCTGGCTAAGGAAAAACAGCTGGAGCAATATGTGAAGGTCACGGATAATGTAGACCAACACGACTCCTAGCCCTCCTTAGAGAATTTTCCGACGTATTAGCACTTCCAGGAGAAGCACTGGGTAGGACGGATAGGGTGAAGCATCATACTGGTTTGTGCCCTGATACAAATCCAGTTTATGTGCCCGCATACCGTCTACCGCACAGCCAAAGGGAAGCAGTGGATGAGGAAGTTGAAAGGATGCTTCGTGATGAAGTTATCCAGCCTTCCTCCTCGCCTTGGAATGCACCACTCTTTCTAGTGCATAAGAAGGACGGTGGTGTGAGACCTGTTGTGGATTTTCGGCAAGTACAAGGTAATAGTACCGGATCGTTACCCGATTCCGCATCTGCGAGACTTACTTCAATCATTAGGTAAGGGAAATACTGTGTTTACTTGTCTGGATCTAGCGTCAGGGTATTGGCAGGTGGAGCTGACCGAAGAGTCGCGTTCCATTACTGCTTTTAGCACTCACCGTGGGCACTTTGAATTTCTCCGGATGCCTTTTGGACTGAGTAATGCTCCTTTAACATTTCAGCGGATGATAAACCAATTGTTTGGCGAGATGTTTGGGCAAGACGTCTTAGCGTATCTAGATGACCTAATCATCGTGAGTAACAATGTTAACAGTCATTTTGACAAGTTAAAACGAGTGATGGAAACCTTGAGATCCGCAGGTCTGAAAATTAAGCTGTCTAAGTGTGAATTTCTGAAATCCAATATTACATTTTTAGAACACCTAGTTGATGGTAATGGCATCAAGACTGTGCCGGACAAGGTAAGGCCAATGTTAAATTTTCCTACACCACAGAACAAGGATCAGATAAGATCGTTCCTAGGCCTCACTGGCTTTTATAGGAGTTTTGTCCACAGGTATGCCATCATTGCATCACCTTTAACGACGCTTCTTAAGAAGGACGCTGCATGGAAATGGGGACCCTCGGAAGAGAAAAGCTTCAACGAGCTCAGACAAGCCATGTCAGAAGCACCCGTATTAGCGTTTCCTGATTATACTCAACCTTTCTATCTGTGCACAGATGCCTCAGGTTTGGGCCTGGGAGCGGTGTTACAGCAGAAGGATGAGCAAGGTAAGACACATACCATAGCGTATGCTAGTAGGGCACTAAGACCCCCAGAGAAGAACTATTCGACGACACATTTGGAGACATTAGCAGTCGTGTGGGCGTTAGGACATTTCCGGGATATTATCTTTGGTTACCGGAAAATTGTTTTAACTGACCATGCACCCATACGCGACTTGTTTAAAGGAAAAAACTTGCACGGTGAGGTTGCGCGTTGGTTTGGCAAGGTAATGGAGTTTGATCCAGAGTTCTGATATGCTGTCAAAATGTCGTACCCGACGTGTTGAGTAGAAACATTGCTGCTACCATAGCCGAGGATGTTGCTCTTGCTGAGTATTCCTCAGACACGGTAAAAGCGGAACAACGTAATGATGCGATGTGGTCTAAGTCATCTGCCTTGGAGTCTGGCGACGAGACTTGTCTACCTGAACTCCCAGTACCAATGACTCACTTCCATCTTCAACAGGGTCTTTTGTATAAGCAACCCCCAGGGAAGGACACTGCATATCAATTGGTTGTTCCTGCTACCTTACAGCAAGCCGTGCTACAGTTAGTTCATGACGTACTATCACGATCCAAAGTTTCTTTACCCCCCTGAGTGGAAGAAGGTCGATGCCAAGGTTGTAGCAAGACCAGATGATCGGACACTGCCAGTATACAAGACTAATAATGGTTCATGATACCGTGATTCAAAAATAGGCTTGTGTGTTTCATCCGAGTGATTCTTATTATCCTAAGCTTCAGGTTAGTGAACCCCTCCATCATGACCTGGCCTGTGTTCGGTGGCACATCATTTCTTCAACCTTAGCTTCGACCTTCCTCCACTCAGGGGGGTAAAGAAACTTTGGATCGTGATAGTACCTCAAGCGGGTCATCCTGGTCGCGATAGATGCATACGTGAGGCGAGAAAGAAATACTATTGGCCGACCATGAGGAAGGACATAGAAGCCCACGTCAGTCAATGTGTCAAATGCGCGGAAATACGAGGAACGACGGGACTTCCGACTCCTATCTTAGAGTATCATCTACCGGAAAAACCCTGGGATACAGTCTCCATTGATCTGTTAGCGTTGCCGAGAAGTCGTCAAGGTTCAAGTTATATACTGGTGGCAGTGGACGATTTCTCACGATTCACTGTTTTAGCACCTTTACAGACGAAAACTTCAGAGGAGGTGGCGCACGCTTTTGTGACTTCAGTGATTTGTCCATACTCTACACCCAAGGTATTGCTCAGCGATAATGGCAGTGAATTTCGTAACCAGGTGTTACAAGAAATCTGTCGTACATATGGAGTAAAGCAAGTTTTTGTAACGCCTTACAGTCCTAAGAGCAATGGCCTGGTGGAGAGGACAAACAGGATGATACTAGAAGTCTTGAGACCAGTAATAACCTCAAATCAAGAGGATAACTGGGAAGACTGGTTACCACGTGTAGCGGCGACCATCAACTCCTCAGAAAATTCATCAACTGGGAAGTCTCCTCATTATATCCTTTATGGAGAAGAGAAAGTGTTACCCTACGATTTGATGGCTGGAACTCCTACTCCAGTATACAACGAAGAAGACTACACAAAGGTACAGTTGTTGAAATTCCAATATATACACAGTGAAGTACGGAAAAGATTAAAAGCCTCAAGAGCGGAGATGATGGCGAAACAACACAAAGGTAGTCAAGAAAAGATGTTACAGGCAGGCCAGAAGGTCATGATCCACAACCCTGAGAGAATTTCCAAGCTCAGACCTAAGTTCCGCGGACCATATACCGTTGTGGAAAGAGTACGTGGAAATACTTATAGAATAAAGGATGAAGCTAATGGAACTCAGGAGGTAGTACATGCTGATAGGATCAAACTAGTAAGTCACGAGCTAGGCCTAACTAACCCTGCGTCTGATGTGTTGTCCCCTCTGTCTTCGTCACAGTCTATGTAGTCGTCCGTACCTGTCCCTAACCAAGAGCATCGCAGCAAGCTACGATCCCACAACAAGAGTGATTAAGGGAGTATCTTCTCTTGCAGAAAAAAAAAAAAAAATGTGGCTGTGGCTCATACTCCTCGTGCGTTGCTTGGAGTGGACCTATGGAAAGACGTCGGACACGGACACGACTGCGTTAATGTCAGGAGCACTGAAGAGCCCACTTGGAGAAGTCGTGATAGTGGAAGATGCAGTATGCGTCTACTATCTAATGGAAGGCTATCTCCAAACGCCAGATATTGTCAAGGAGGTCTCCAAGGGCTTGTCGAATCTCAGACAGCAACTGTTGGAAGTGGGAAAGATGTTTAATCGAAACCCACGATTGATGAACTCTGACACTGAAGCTTTGGAACGAACCTTGCATGGAATTGTTGAGCTTCAGACTAGGCATATAGACAGGCTCACCGACAGGCTCACTAACTTGTATGTTGCTTTACCTAACGTACACTCTGATCTTTCCAAGCATGTCCATGCACGTACTAAGAGAGGACTTGTGGATTTTCTAGGAATCCTGTCTCAACAACTCTTTGGCACGGCATTAGATAAGGATGTAGTGCAATTGGGTAGACAGATGCATGACTTGACATTGGCCGCTAAAGCCAATAATAGATTAATCATGCATGTGTATAAACAGTTAGATGAGTTCACTAACAAAGCTAACGAGATAATTAGGACTACCAACCATCTAGTAGAGCTTGTGAACAACATCCAAATTAACCTACCAACCCTAGCTAACTTGGTGTTATTCGCTGAGTACTTACATGCTCTCGACGAGTCAACCACTGCTTTGGAGAAGCATGCAGCCAATATGGTGGACGGCTTAATCGATGCAAGTTTGAACAGGGTTAATGCTTTATTGCTGCCTACTAATATACTAACAAATGCACTTGATATAGCTATGTGGAAGCATGGACTTATGCCACTCTTTGATCTGAGTCAACTGGAATATTATTACCCATTGTTAGGGGCCCAGTTGACCCATGAAGGCATCCTGATATTGGTACCTATGAGGAATGCTGTAACATACCAGGCATGGCGGTTCATTTCCTTCCCTTTTGCTACTGCTAATAATACACTTGTTATTATTGAAGAGGGTCCAGAGGTGCTAGTTGTCTCAGATGACAAGAAATATGTAGCAGGAACGACTGTGGATGAATTTGAGAAGTGTAAGGCCTCATTTCTTGATCTCCATGTATGTCCTGCTTTCCATTTTGTCTTCGTACCATTAAAGGTAGAGGAGTGTAAAAGGGCCTTGTTGGACACAAATACTTCCTCTGCTCTGCAACGTTGCACCTTCCAACCCATTCGGTTGAAGTCAGTTTTCCATGCTCATATTCATGCGAAACAGTACTTTTACTTTCCTGAGACAGAGGACGTAACTGTGACTTGTGCCTCGCAGAATCAATTCCTTATAGTAAAGGGGTATTATGTTGCACCTGATTTTTGTGAGTTACACAGTAAAGAGATAGCAGTTCTGCCTAGCAAGCATCATCTAGCTTTGTCAGTGAACTTCTCATCCCAGTTACGACCCTTTTTACCTTCATTCAGTGTTACTTCCTTGAATGTGAACAGGCTGTCTCATGTATTAAAGGAGCTTACCTTCCTCTCCCACCTGAACAGGACTGATTTAGAGCCTTATGTACTGTCCTATCTTCCTTCATACCTTTCTCCTTCCTATTTTGGTCCTGGCGTTGGTCTTCTACTTATTGTGGTCTTGTCCTGTGTTTGTGGTTTAGGCTACTATTTAAGGCGCCAATTAAGGAACCCACTGAGACCACGTGTCCGTACTCGCGGATTGCAAGTGGATGTTCCTGAATAGTTAGCTACCCTACACTCTGGTTAGGCTACACGGTAGTTAGGACAACAATGTCGACGAGGACGTCAATGGTGTGGCCGAGCGATGTTCTGGTGTCAACATCTTTTTCCATATGAAGTTGTAGTATCACACATTTTACATAATAATTTTTAAAGCTGTTTAGTCATAATTAACAGTGTGAAATGAAGTGTGAATGATGAACAACCAAATATCATTTCGCTGTTAGCTGTGGTATAGAGAAGAAGGTGGATGGCAGACCACAAGTGCCACCCTGTTTCAATTATAAAATGAAGGTTAGGAGAAGTGAAAAGATATCTGAATAGTGCGTAAGTGTAAAGTCCTGGGGAACCATTTATTATGTTGGTATATGTGAATGTACTTAATACCATTTTATAGAGGTGTATAATGTGCTAGTAGAGTTGTCATTTATCTCTACTTTTTGCATAAGCCCAGAGTATATGTAAATGCTCGGCACCTCACTTTTTAGCTGACCTCAGAACCGCGCCCTAGTCGGCTCGGTGAGTGTACAGCGTCAGAAGCCGTTTTATAGTTATAAAGGGAGGTGGTATCGCTCTTACATATCTCTCGGGTCGCAGTTGTATTATTCTGTACCCAATAAAGAGAGATTTAATCTGCTCATTTCTGTCATCTTACGCTACCACTTAATAACAGACCAGCTTCCACCTTCTAGTGGCAGACAACCTTTGGTGGGAAGTGTCGGGCAGTGACGGCGAGTAGCTGACGTGTACTACAGACAGTGTCGTCGATCTCCAACACGGTGGTCTAGTTATACTATAACAGCAGAACACATAATATTTATTGGTGCTAGCGGTGGCATGATATTTAGTGCTAGCCGTGTACCTATACATTAAATTGGTGGCAGCGGTGGGATACGATACGTGCTAAAGGGATTTATGCTGTGAACCAGTAACCCTTGCAATCGCTCGTTCCTGAAGGTGAAACAGAAAATCTTACTCTACTGTTGTAAGGGGACTATTTACCAGTGAGTTAAGTGGAGCAGATAAACTGGAGTGGTGAATATTAATTCCTCCCATTATTCTGCCAGTGTGAGATTCTTATCTTAAGCACAAACTGGCAGTTATCTCGCCCTGTGGTGTGCGAGATATCTCCATTTTCAAACGCAAACTGGCAAGAATCTCGCTCTCGTGTGTGAGAGGCGAGATAAGGAGAGTTCAAGCCAGTGCGGTGAGGAGTGGGTCAACTAGCGACTTTTAGCAACTCCAGGGGCGCGGACGGCTGAGGCCAGTCGAGGGGAGCGGGCGTGGGCTGTGTGTGTCCGTCATGGCGTCCTGCCTGGCGTGATGCAGAGCGAACCAGTCGCTTGCTAACTCCCACAGCGAGCGGGCTGCCGTGTATGGTTGGAGGAGTCTGGTGGAGTGTGGAACATGGAATGTGGAACATCATCCTGGACTTTCATATCTAGATAGTGTCCATGCATTAGTAATCCACACACACACATACTTAAATGAACACCCGTTAGTTAGTTAATGTGTGGAAATAAAGGTTTCTCAGAATTCCCTTGAAATAAATATACTTTCTGTGTATTTTATATGTGTTCCGTTCTCTGTCACTTACCGTAACTATCCTTTTTTTTATGTCAGTTTATCTTCCTGTAACTGGGAGGGGAATATTACTGACAAGGTTGGATGGATACAGTGAAAAAGTGGGGACGTAGAATTAGGGAAATAGAGATTAGCCAACCCCACTAGACTCAGCATTTTATGAGTGGGTTGATACATCAAATAAAAGTGCTCAGACATATTAAATGAGTGAAGGACATATTGAGGATCAAGGTGATGAGGATATTTCTGAAGGAAAGGATGAGGATTTGAACGTTTTGCATTTGCGTTCCGGTCATACTTATTCAACAGTCCCAGAGCAATCAGTTAGATCCAAAATGGCCACTAGTCTTGCTAATGAGGGTAATCCTAGTGAGGAGACTGTGGAAGTTGAGACTACAACAGTACCTTTGGTCACTCAGGATATGCAAAATCTAGTCATTAGTGATAGTACTACAACCACTCACATACCTGTGTATACTTAAGATGTTTTCAGTACACCACAAGGTTTTGGACAGAATTTATTTTCTGTTCCTTATTCAAATGCATGGGGTATAAACACAGATGGTATTGGCATGCGAACCCAGAATCCTAATCAATGGGGCATGAATACTAATATTGGCATGCAAACCCAGGGCCCTTATCCAAATACCTGGGGCATGACTATAACAATATGGGCGTGCAAGGTCAGACCAACCCTCCTCCTTTGTGGCAGATACCTGTACCTAATCTGGCTACAACAGCATCCTAACTGTACTGAAAGTCAGGCTTTGGCGAAGGCAGGCATATGCTATGCAGAAGCTAGCAAAGCCTTGCAAACTTTGGGCTGGAGAGATACAGCTACTAGTTCTCCACAGCAAAGGACCAAGGCTGTTAAGCCAAAGGTGAAAAGATGGTGTGTCATACATGGGCATTGTCCTCATCAAACGGACTGTTGCCCCTTTGTCATTGAAAAGAGGAAGAAACTAGGGAACCCAGCTAGTTCGGGGGAAGCTCAGGGCCGCGCGCAAAAGTAATTAAAATAGTATAATCCACCGATGCGTGTGTGGCAGCTATTACTAAGGTGGACTTATTATCTATTCCTTGGATCATAGGGAAAGGTCAAGTGTCCCTGATCGTAGATACAGGGGCATGTACAAACATTATTTCTAGTAAAGCGTTGGAAAGACTTAAAAGTGAAATGCCTCTAACAAACTGGACATTATCAGCACCTGATGTAATGCTGACAGGTGTGACAGGAAGTAGAATGAAGATTGTAAGCCAGGTGCCGTTGACATTGAGGGCAGAAAAACGATCTCCTGTGTTACGTGCTACGTTTTATGTGGTTGAGGATTTTCCTCTGCCAGCTGATGGGCTGTTAGGCTTTGAAACCATGGAGGAGTATGATATAGTAATACACCCTCAAAGACATTCCATTTCCTCTAATGGGAAAGAGTTTGTAGGCCTTAATCCCTCAGCGACACGAACTGGAACTGGCATCCAATCAGGAGCCGTCCAACCAGTTGTGACCCCGACAAGTGAAGTGTCAAGGGAGTCCCGAATGCACACGAAGCGGAGGGTATGTACTGGAAGAAAGTCAGGGCTATAGTGAGTGGTAATCACCACTTACCCAGTCAAACTGTCTGTAAAATTCCTGTCCGAGTACCTGACGTGTCGGTGGGAACTGACGTAGCATGCTTTACTGAGAATGTAAAACATAAGGCATTGTTGCTGGAATCGACTCTGACTAGCGTTGGGTAAGACCAGAAGACGCCCCTCTTCATCGCAAATATGAGTGGTGGCGCAGTTAAACTCAGAGATGGTTGTTATATAGGCGACTTGATGTGCTATGGTGCCCCCATAAAGGAAGTCGACGACGTGCCGGTGATCTCTCCTGTAGTTACATCTCAAGCAACGACTCAGTCGGAACCCGTACGTCTGGCTAAGGAAAAACAGCTGGAGCAATATGTGAAGGTCACGGATAATGTAGACCAACACGACTCCTAGCCCTCCTTAGAGAATTTTCCGACGTATTAGCACTTCCAGGAGAAGCACTGGGTAGGACGGATAGGGTGAAGCATCATACTGGTTTGTGCCCTGATACAAATCCAGTTTATGTGCCCGCATACCGTCTACCGCACAGCCAAAGGGAAGCAGTGGATGAGGAAGTTGAAAGGATGCTTCGTGATGAAGTTATCCAGCCTTCCTCCTCGCCTTGGAATGCACCACTCTTTCTAGTGCATAAGAAGGACGGTGGTGTGAGACCTGTTGTGGATTTTCGGCAAGTACAAGGTAATAGTACCGGATCGTTACCCGATTCCGCATCTGCGAGACTTACTTCAATCATTAGGTAAGGGAAATACTGTGTTTACTTGTCTGGATCTAGCGTCAGGGTATTGGCAGGTGGAGCTGACCGAAGAGTCGCGTTCCATTACTGCTTTTAGCACTCACCGTGGGCACTTTGAATTTCTCCGGATGCCTTTTGGACTGAGTAATGCTCCTTTAACATTTCAGCGGATGATAAACCAATTGTTTGGCGAGATGTTTGGGCAAGACGTCTTAGCGTATCTAGATGACCTAATCATCGTGAGTAACAATGTTAACAGTCATTTTGACAAGTTAAAACGAGTGATGGAAACCTTGAGATCCGCAGGTCTGAAAATTAAGCTGTCTAAGTGTGAATTTCTGAAATCCAATATTACATTTTTAGAACACCTAGTTGATGGTAATGGCATCAAGACTGTGCCGGACAAGGTAAGGCCAATGTTAAATTTTCCTACACCACAGAACAAGGATCAGATAAGATCGTTCCTAGGCCTCACTGGCTTTTATAGGAGTTTTGTCCACAGGTATGCCATCATTGCATCACCTTTAACGACGCTTCTTAAGAAGGACGCTGCATGGAAATGGGGACCCTCGGAAGAGAAAAGCTTCAACGAGCTCAGACAAGCCATGTCAGAAGCACCCGTATTAGCGTTTCCTGATTATACTCAACCTTTCTATCTGTGCACAGATGCCTCAGGTTTGGGCCTGGGAGCGGTGTTACAGCAGAAGGATGAGCAAGGTAAGACACATACCATAGCGTATGCTAGTAGGGCACTAAGACCCCCAGAGAAGAACTATTCGACGACACATTTGGAGACATTAGCAGTCGTGTGGGCGTTAGGACATTTCCGGGATATTATCTTTGGTTACCGGAAAATTGTTTTAACTGACCATGCACCCATACGCGACTTGTTTAAAGGAAAAAACTTGCACGGTGAGGTTGCGCGTTGGTTTGGCAAGGTAATGGAGTTTGATCCAGAGTTCTGATATGCTGTCAAAATGTCGTACCCGACGTGTTGAGTAGAAACATTGCTGCTACCATAGCCGAGGATGTTGCTCTTGCTGAGTATTCCTCAGACACGGTAAAAGCGGAACAACGTAATGATGCGATGTGGTCTAAGTCATCTGCCTTGGAGTCTGGCGACGAGACTTGTCTAATTGAACTCCCAGTACCAATGACTCACTTCCATCTTCAACAGGGTCTTTTGTATAAGCAACCCCCAGGGAAGGACACTGCATATCAATTGGTTGTTCCTGCTACCTTACAGCAAGCCGTGCTACAGTTAGTTCATGACGTACTATCACGATCCAAAGTTTCTTTACCCCCCTGAGTGGAAGAAGGTCGATGCCAAGGTTGTAGCAAGACCAGATGATCGGACACTGCCAGTATACAAGACTAATAATGGTTCATGATACCGTGATTCAAAAATAGGCTTGTGTGTTTCATCCGAGTGATTCTTATTATCCTAAGCTTCAGGTTAGTGAACCCCTCCATCATGACCTGGCCTGTGTTCGGTGGCACATCATTTCTTCGACCTTCCTCCACTCAGGGGGGTAAAGAAACTTTGGATCGTGATAGTACCTCAAGCGGGTCATCCTGGTCGCGATAGATGCATACGTGAGGCGAGAAAGAAATACTATTGGCCGACCATGAGGAAGGACATAGAAGCCCACGTCAGTCAATGTGTCAAATGCGCGGAAATACGAGGAACGACGGGACTTCCGACTCCTATCTTAGAGTATCATCTACCGGAAAAACCCTGGGATACAGTCTCCATTGATCTGTTAGCGTTGCCGAGAAGTCGTCAAGGTTCAAGTTATGTACTGGTGGCAGTGGACGATTTCTCACGATTCACTGTTTTAGCACCTTTACAGACGAAAACTTCAGAGGAGGTGGCGCACGCTTTTGTGACTTCAGTGATTTGTCCATACTCTACACCCAAGGTATTGCTCAGCGATAATGGCAGTGAATTTCGTAACCAGGTGTTACAAGAAATCTGTCGTACATATGGAGTAAAGCAAGTTTTTGTAACGCCTTACAGTCCTAAGAGCAATGGCCTGGTGGAGAGGACAAACAGGATGATACTAGAAGTCTTGAGACCAGTAATAACCTCAAATCAAGAGGATAACTGGGAAGACTGGTTACCACGTGTAGCGGCGACCATCAACTCCTCAGAAAATTCATCAACTGGGAAGTCTCCTCATTATATCCTTTATGGAGAAGAGAAAGTGTTACCCTACGATTTGATGGCTGGAACTCCTACTCCAGTATACAACGAAGAAGACTACACAAAGGTACAGTTGTTGAAATTCCAATATATACACAGTGAAGTACGGAAAAGATTAAAAGCCTCAAGAGCGGAGATGATGGCGAAACAACACAAAGGTAGTCAAGAAAAGACGTTACAGGCAGGCCAGAAGGTCATGATCCACAACCCTGAGAGAATTTCCAAGCTCAGACCTAAGTTCCGCGGACCATATACCGTTGTGGAAAGAGTACGTGGAAATACTTATAGAATAAAGGATGAAGCTAATGGAACTCAGGAGGTAGTACATGCTGATAGGATCAAACTAGTAAGTCACGAGCTAGACCTAACTAACCCTGCGTCTGATGTGTTGTCCCCTCTGTCTTCGTCACAGTCTATGTAGTCGTCCGTACCTGTCCCTAACCAAGAGCATCGCAGCAAGCTACGATCCCACAACAAGAGTGATTAAGGGAGTATCTTCTCTTGCAGAAAAAAAAAAAAAATGTGGCTGTGGCTCATACTCCTCGTGCGTTGCTTGAAGTGGACCTATGGAAAGACGTCGGACACGGACACGACTGCGTTAATGCCAGGAGCACTGAAGAGCCCACTTGGAGAAGTCGTGATAGTGGAAGATGCAGTATGCGTCTACTATCTAATGGAAGGCTATCTCCAAACGCCAGATATTGTCAAGGAGGTCTCCAAGGGCTTGTCGAATCTCAGACAGCAACTGTTGGAAGTGGGAAAGATGTTTAATCGAAACCCACGATTGATGAACTCTGACACTGAAGCTTTGGAACGAACCTTGCATGGAATTGTTGAGCTTCAGACTAGGCATATAGACAGGCTCACCGACAGGCTCACTAACTTGCATGTTGCTTTACCTAACGAACACTCTGATCTTTCTAAGCATGTCCATGCACGTACTAAGAGAGGACTTGTGGATTTTCTAGGAATCCTGTCTCAACAACTCTTTGGCACGGCATTAGATAAGGATGTAGTGCAATTGGGTAGACAGATGCATGACTTGACATTGGCCGCTAAAGCCAATAGTAGATTAATCATGCATGTGTATAAACAGTTAGATGAGTTCACTAACAAAGCTAACGAGATAATTAGGACTACCAACCATCTAGTAGAGCTTGTGAACAACATCCAAATTAACCTACCAACCCTAGCTAACTTGGTGTTATTCGCTGAGTACTTACATGCTCTCGACGAGTCAACCACTGCTTTGGAGAAGCATGCAGCCAATATGGTGGACGGCTTAATCGATGCAAGTTTGAACAGGGTTAATGCTTTATTGCTGCCTACTAATATACTAACAAATGCACTCGATATAGCTATGTGGAAGCATGGACTTATGCCACTCTTTGATCTGAGTCAATTGGAATATTATTACCCATTGTTAGGGGCCCAGTTGACCCATGAAGGCATCCTGATATTGGTACCTATGAGGAATGCTGTAACATACCAGGCATGGCGATTCATTTCCTTCCCTTTTGCTACTGCTAATAATACACTTGTTATTATTGAAGAGGGTCCAGAGGTGCTAGTTGTCTCAGATGACAAGAAATATGTAGCAGGAACGGCTGTAGATGAATTTGAGAAGTGTAAGGCCTCATTTCTTGACCTCCATGTATGTCCTGCTTTCCATTTTGTCTTCGTACCATTAAAGGTAGAGTAGTGTAAAAGGTCCTTGTTGGACACAAATACTTCCTCTGCTCTGCAACGTTGCACCTTCCAACCCATTCGGTTGAAGTCAGTTTTCCATGCTCATATTCATGCGAAACAGTACTTTTACTTTCCTGAGACAGAGGACGTAACTGTGACTTGTGCCTCGCAGAATCAATTCCTTATAGTAAAGGGGTATTATGTTGCACCTGATTTTTGTGAGTTACACAGTAAAGAGATAGCAGTTCTGCCTAGCAAGCATCATCTAGCTTTGTCAGTGAACTTCTCATCCCAGTTACGACCCTTTTTACCTTCATTCAATGTTACTTTCTTGAATGTGAACAGGCTATCTCATGTATTAAAGGAGCTTACCTTCCTCTCCCACCTGAACAGGACTGATTTAGAGCCTTATGTACTGTCCTATCTTCCTTCATACCTTTCTCCTTCCTATTTTGGTCCTGGCGTTGGTCTTCTACTTATTGTGGTCTTGTCCTGTGTTTGTGGTTTAGGCTACTATTTAAGGCGCCAATTAAGGAACCCACTGAGACCACGTGTCCGTACTCGCGGATTGCAAGTGAATGTTCCTGAATAGTTAGCTACCCTACACTCTGGTTAGGCTACACGGTAGTTAGGACAACAATGTCGACGAGGACGTCAATGGTGTGGCCGAGCGATGTTCTGGTGTCAACATCTTTTTCCATATGTAGTTGTAGTATCACACATTTTACATAATAATATTTAAAGCTGTTTAGTCATAATTAACAGTGTGTAATGAAGTGTGAATGATGAACAACCAAATATCATTTCGCTGTTAGCTGTGGTATAGAGAAGAAGGTGGATGGCAGACCACAAGTGCCACCCTGTTTCAATTATAAAATGAAGGTTAGGAGAAGTGAAAAGATATCTGAATAGTGCGTAAGTGTAAAGTCCTGGGGAACCATTTATTATGTTGGTATATGTGACTGCACTTAATACCACTTTATAGAGGTGTATAATGTGCTAGTAGAGTTGTCATTTATCTCTACTTTTTGCATAAGCCCAGAGTATATGTAAATGCTCGGCACCTCACTTTTTAGCTGACCTCAGAACCGTGCCCTAGTCGGCTCGGTGAGTGTACAGCGTCAGAAGCCGTTTTATAGTTATAAAGGGAGGTGGTATCGCTCTTACATATCTCTCGGGTCGCAGTTGTATTATTCTGTACCCAATAAAGAGAGATTTAATCTGCTCATTTCTGTCACCTTACGCTACCACTTAATAACAGACCAGCTTCCACCTTCTAGTGGCAGAGAACTTTTGGTGGGAAGTGTCGGGCAGTGACGGCGAGTAGCTGACGTGTACTACAGACAGTGTCGTCGATCTCCAACACGGTGGTCTAATTATACTATAACAGCAGAACAAATAATATTTATTGATGCTAGCGGTGGAACGATATTTCGTGCTAGCCGTGTACCGATACGTTAAATTGGTGGCAGCGGTGGGATACGATACGTGCTAAAGGGATTTATGCTGTGAACCAGTAACCCTTGCAATCGCTCGTTCCTGAAGCTGAAACAGAAAATCTTACTCTACTGTTGTAAGGGGACTAATTACCAATGAGTTAAGTGGAGCAGATAAACTGGAGTGGTGAATATTAATTCCTCCCATTATTCTGCCAGTGTGAGATTCTTATCTTAAGCACAAACTGGCAGTTATCTCGCCCTGTGGTGTGCGAGTTATCTCCATCTTCACACGCAAACTGGCAAGAATCTCGCTCTCGTGTGTGAGAGGCGAGATAAGGAGAGTTCAAGCCAGTGCGGTGAGGAGTGGGTCAACTAGCGACTTCTAGCAACTCCAGGGGCGCGGACGGCCGAGGCCAGTCAAGGGGAGCGGGCGAAGGCTGTGTGTGTGCGTCGTGGCGTCCTGCCTGGCGTGATGCAGAGCGAACCAGTCGCTTGCTAACTCCCACAGTGAGCGGGCTGCCATGTATGGTTGGAGGAGTCTGGTGGAGTGTGGAACGTGGAATGTGGAACATCATCCTGGACTTTCATATCTAGGTAGTGTCCATGCATTAGTAATCCACACACACACATACTTAAATCAACACCCGTTTGTTAGTTAATGTGTGGAAATAAAGGTTTCTCAGAATTCCCTTGAAATAAATATACTTTCTGTGTATTTTATATGTGTTCCGTTCTCTGTCACTTACCGTAACTATCCTTTTTTTTTTTTATGTCAGTTTATCTTCCTGTAACTGCGAGGGGAATATTACTGACAAGGTTGGATGGATACAGTGAAAAAGTGGGGACGTAGAATTAGGGAAATAGAGATTAGCCAACCCCACTAGACTCAGCATTTTATGAGTGGGTTGATACATCAAAAAAAAGTGCTCAGACATATTAAATGAGTGAAGGACATATTGAGGATCAAAGTGATGAGGATATTTCTGAAGGACAGGATGAGGATTTGAACGTTTTGCATTTGCGTTCTGGTCATACTTATTCAACAGTCCCAGAGCAATCAGTTAGATCCAAAATGGTCACTAGTCTTGCTAATGAGGGTAATCCTAGTGAGGAGACTGTGGAAGTTGAGACTACAACAGTACCTTTGGTCACTCAGGATATGCAAAATCTAGTCATTAGTGATAGTACTACAACCACTCATATACCTGTGTATACTTCAGATGTTTTCAGTACACCACAAGGTTTTGAACAGAATTTATTTTCTGTTCCTTATTCAAATGCATGGGGTATAAACACAGATGGTATTGGCATGCGAACCCAGAATCCTAATCAATGGGGCATGAATACTAATTTTGGCATGCAAACCCAGGGCCCTTATCCAAATACCTGGGGCATGACTAACAATATGGGCGTGCAAGGTCAGACCAACCCTCCTCCTTTGTGGCAGATACCTGTACCTAATCTGGCTACAGCAGCATCCTAACTGTACTGAAAGTCAGGCTTTGGCGAAGGCAGGCATATGTTATGCAGAAGCTAGCAAAGCCTTGCAAACTTCGGGCTGGAGAGATACAGCTACTAGTTCTCCACAGCAAAGGACCAAGGCTGTTAAGCCAAAGGTGAAAAGATGGTGTGTCATACATGGGCATTGTCCTCATCAAACGGACTGTTGCCCCTATGTCATTGAAAAGAGGAAGAAACTAGGGAACCCAGCTAGTTCGGGGGAAGCTCAGGGCCGCGCGCAAAAGTAATTAAAATAGTACAATCCACCGATGCGTGTGTGGCAGCTATTACTAAGGTGGACTTATTATCTATTCCTTGGATCATAGGGAAAGGTCAAGTGTCCCTGATCGTAGATACAGGGGCATGTACAAACATTATTTCTAGTAAAGCGTTGGAAAGACTTAAAAGTGAAATGCCTCTAACAAACTGGACATTATCAGCACCTGATGTAATGTTGACAGGTGTGACAGGGTGTAGAATGAAGATTGTAAGCCAGGTGCCGTTGACATTGAGGGCAGAAAAACGATCTCCTGTGTTACGTGCTACGTTTTTAGTGGTTGAGGATTTTCCTCTGCCAGCTGATGGGCTGTTAGGCTTTGAAACCATGGAGGAGAATGATATAGTAATACACCCTCAAAGACATTCCATTTCCTTTAATGGGAAAGAGTTTGTAGGCCTTAATCCCTCAGCGACACGAACTGGAACTGGCATCCAATCAGGAGCCGTCCAACCAGTTGTGACCCCGACAAGTGAAGCGTCAAGGGAGTCCCCGGATGCACACGAAGCGGAGGGTATGTACTGGAAGAAAGTCAGGGCTATAGTGAGTGGTAATCACCACTTACCCAGTCAAACTGTCTGTAAAATTCCTGTCCGAGTACCTGACGTGTCGGTGGGAACTGCCGTAGCATGCTTAACTGAGACTGTAAAACATAAGGCATTGTCGCTGGAATCGACTCTGACTAGCGTTGGGTAAGACCAGAAGACGCCCCTCTTCATCGCAAATATGAGTGGTGGCGCAGTTAAGCTCAGAGATAGTTGTTATATAGGCAACTTGATGTGCCATGGTGCCCCCATAAAGGAAGTCGACGACGTGCCAGTGATCTCTCCTGTAGTTACATCTCAAGCAACGACTCAGTCGGAACCCGTACGTCTGGCTAAGGAAAAACAGCTGGAGCAATATGTGAAGGTCACGGATAATGTAGACCAACACGACTCCTAGCCCTCCTTAGAGAATTTTCCGACGTATTAGCACTTCCAGGAGAAGCGCTGGGTAGGACGGATAGGGTGAAGCATCATACTGGTTTGTGCCCTGGTACAAATCCAGTTTATGTGCCCGCATACCGTCTACCGCACAGCCAAAGGGAAGCAGTGGATGAGGAAGTTGAAAGGATGCTTCGTGATGAAGTTATCCAGCCTTCCTCCTCGCCTTGGAATGCACCACTCTTTCTAGTGCATAAGAAGGACGGTGGTGTGAGACCTGTTGTGGATTTTCGGCAAGTGAACAAGGTAACAGTACCGGATCGTTACCCGATTCCGCATCTGCGAGACTTACTTCAATCATTAGGTAAGGGAAATACTGTGATTACTTGTCTGGATCTAGCGTCAGGGTATTGGCAGGTGGAGCTGACCGAAGAGTCGCGTCCCATTACTGCTTTTAGCACTCACCATGGGCACTTTGAATTTCTCCGGATGCCTTTTGGACTGAGTAATGCTCCTTTAACATTTCAGCGGATGATAAACCAATTGTTTGGCGAGATGTTAGGGCAAGACGTCTTAGCGTATCTAGATGACCTAATCATCGTGAGTAACAATGTTAACAGTCATTTTAACAAGTTAAAACGAGTGATGGAAACCTTGAGATCCGCAGGTCTGAAAATTAAGCTGTCTAAGTGTGAATTTCTGAAATCCAGTATTACATTTTTAGGACACCTAGTTGATGGTAATGGCATCAAGACTGTGCCGGACAAGGTAAGGCCAATGTTAAATTTTCCTACACCACAGAACAAGGATCAGATAAGATCGTTCCTAGGCCTCACTGGCTTTTATAGGAGTTTTGTCCACAGGTATGCCATCATTGCATCACCTATAACGACGCTTCTTAAGAAGGACGCTGCATGGAAATGGGGACCCTCGGAAGAAAAAAGCTTCAACGAGCTCAAACAAGCCATGTCAGAAGCACCTGTATTAGCGTTTCCTGATTATACTCAACCTTTCTATCTGTGCACGGACGCCTTAGGTCTGGGTCTGGGAACGGTGTTACAGCAGAAGGATGAGCAAGGTAAGACACATACCATAGCGTATGCTAGTAGGGCACTAAGACCCCCAGAGAAGAACTATTCGACGACACATTTGGAGACATTAGCAGTCGTGTGGGCGTTAGGACATTTCCGGGATATTATCTTTGGTTACCGGATAATAGTTTTAACTGACCATGCACCTATACGCGACTTGTTTAAAGGAAAAAACTTGCACGGTAAGGTTGCGCGTTGGTTTGGCAAGGTAATGGAGTTTGATCCAGAGTTCTGATATTTACCAGGCCGTCAAAATGTCGTAGCCGACGTGTTGAGTAGAAACATTGCTGCTACAATAGCCGAGGATGTTGCTCTTGCTGAGTATTCCTCAGACACAATAAAAGCGGAACAACGTAATGATGCGATGTGGTCTAAGTCATCTGACTTGGAGTCTGGCGACGAGACTTGTCTACCTGAACTCCCAGTACCAATGACTCACTTCCATCTTCAACAGGGTCTTTTGTATAAGCAACCCCCACGGAAGGACACTTCATATCAATTGGTTGTTCCTGCTACCTTACAACAAGCCGTGCTACAGTTAGTTCATGACGTACTATCACGATCCAAAGTTTCTTTACCCCCCTGAGTGGAAGAAGGTCGACGCCAAGGTTGCAGCAAGACCAGATGATCGGACACTGCCAGTATACAAGACTAATAATGGTTCATGATACCGTGATTCAAAAATAGGCTTGTGTGTTTCATCCGAGTGATTCTTATTATCCTAAGCTTCAGGTTAGTGAACCCCTCCATCATGAACTGGCCTGTGTTCGGTGACCCGTCATTTCTTTAACCTTAGCTTCGACCTTTCTCCACTCAGGGGGGTAAAGAAACTTTGGATCGTGATAGTACCTCAAGCGGGTCATCCCGGTCGCGATAGATGCATACCTGAGGCGAGAAAGAAATACTATTGGCCGACCATGAGGAAGGACATAGAAGCCCACGTCAGTCAATGTGTCAAATGCGCGGAAATACGAGGAACGACGGGACATCCGACTCCCATCTTAGAGTATCCTCTACCGGAAAAACCCTGGGATACAGTCTCCATTGATCTCTTAGCGTTGCCGAGAAGTCGTCAAGGTTCAAGTTATGTACTGGTGGCAGTGGACCATTTCTCACGATTCACTGTTTTAGCACCTTTACAGACGAAAACTTCAGAGGAGGTGGTGCACGCTTTTGTGACTTCAGTGATTTGTCCATACAATACACCCAAGGTGTTACAAGAAATCTGTCGTACGTATGGAGTAAAGCAAGTTTTTGTAACGCCTTACAGTCCTAAGAGCAATGGCCTGGTGGAGAGGACAAGCAGGAAGATACTGGAAGTCTTCAGACCAGTAATAACCTCAAATCAAGAGGATAACTGGGAAGACTGGTTACCACATGTAGCGGCGACCATCAACTGCTAAAAAAATTCATCAACTGGGAAGTCTCCTCATTATATCCTTTATGGAGAAGCGAAAGTGTTACCCTACGATTTGTTGGCTGGCCCTCCTACTCCAGTATACAACGAAGAAGACTACGCAAAGGTACAGTTGTTGAAACTCCAACGTATACACAGTGAAGTACGGAAAAGATTAAAAGCCTCAAGAGCGGAGATGATGGCGAAACAACACAAAGGTAGTCAAGAAAAGACGTTACAGGCAGGCAAGAAGGTCATGATCCACAACCCTGAGAGAATTTCCAAGCTCAGACCTAAGTTCCGTGGACCATATACCGTTGTGGAAAGAGTACGTGGAAATACTTATAGAATAAAGGATGAAGCTAATGGAACTCAGGAGGTAGTATATGCTGATAGGATCAAACTAGTAAGTCAAGAGCTAGGCCTAACTAACCCTGCGTCTGATGTGTTGTCCCCTCTGTCTTCGTCGCAGTCTATGTAGTCGTCCGTACCTGTCCCTAACCAAGAGTATCGCAGGAAGCTACGATCCCACAACAAGAGTGATTAAAGGAGTATCTTCTCTTGCAGAAAAAAAAAAAAATGTGGCTCTGGCTCATACTCCTCGTGCGTTGCTTGGAGTGGACCTATGGAAAGACGTCGGACACGGACACGACTGCGTTAATGCCAGGAGCACTGAAGAGCCCACTTGGAGAAGTCGTGGTAGTGGAAGATGCAGTATGCGTCTACTATCCAATGGAAGGCTATCTCCAAACGCCAGATATTGTCAAGGAGGTCTCCAAGGGCTTGTCGAATCTCAGACAGCAACTGTTGGAAGTGGGAAAGATGTTTAATCGAAACCCACGATTGATGAACTCTGACACTGAAGCTTTGGAACGAACCTTGCATGGAATTGTTGAGCTTCAGACTAGGCATATAGACAGGCTCACCGACAGGCTCACTAACTTGCATGTTGCTTTACCTAACGTACACTCTGATCTTTCCATGCATGTCCATGCACGTACTAGGAGAGGACTTGTGGATTTTCTAGGAATCCTGTCTCAACAACTCTTTGGCACGGCATTAGATAAGGATGTAGTGCAATTGGGTAGACAGATGCATGACTTGACATTGGCCGCTAAAGCCAATAATAGATTAATCATTCATGTGTATAAACAGTTAGATGAGTTCACTAACAAAGCTAACGAGATAATTAGGACTACCAACCATCTAGTAGAGCTTGTGAACAACATCCAAATTAACCTACCAACCCTAGCTAACTTGGTGTTATTCGCTGAGTACTTACATGCTCTCGACGAGACAACCACTGCTTTGGGGAAGCATGCAGCCAATATGGTGGACGGCTTAATCGATGCAAGTTTGAACAGGGTTAATGCTTTATTGCTGCCTACTAATATACTAACAAATGCACTTGATATAGCTATGTCGAAGCATGGACTTATGCCACTCTTTGATCTGAGTCAACTGGAATATTATTACCCATTGTTAGGGGCCCAGTTGACCCATGAAGGCATCCTGATATTGGTACCTATGAGGAATGCTGTAACATACCAGGCATGGCGGTTCATTTCCTTCCCTTTTGCTACTGCTAATAATACACTTGTTATTATTGAAGAGGGTCCAGAGGTGCTAGTTGTCTCAGATGACAAGAAATATGTAGCAGGAACGACTGTGGATGAATTTGAGAAGTGTAAGGCCTCATTTCTTGATCTCCATGTATGTCCTGCTTTCCATTTTGTCTTCGTACCATTAAAGGTAGAGGAGTGTAAAAGGGCCTTGTTGGACACAAATACTTCCTCTGCTCTGCAACGTTGCACCTTCCAACCCATTCAGTTGAAGTCAGTTTTCCATGCTCATATTCATGGAAACAGTACTTTTACTTTCCTGAGACAGAGGACGTAACTGTGACTTGTGCCTCGCAGAATCAATTCCTTACAGTAAAGGGGTATTATGTTGCACCTGATTTTTGTGAGTTACACAGTAAAGAGATAGCAGTTCTGCCTAGCAAGCATCATCTAGCTTTGTCAGTAAACTTCTCATCCCAGTTACGACCCTTTTTACCTTCATTCAATGTTACTTCCTTGAATGTGAACAGGCTGTCTCATGTATTAAAGGAGCTTACCTTCCTCTCCCACCTGAACAGGACTGATTTAGAGCCTTATGTACTGTCCTATCTTCCTTCATACCTTTCTCCTTCCTATTTTGGTCCTGGCGTTGGTCTTCTACTTATTGTGGTCTTGTCCTGTGTTTGTGGTTTAGGCTACTATTTAAGGCGCCAATTAAGGAACCCACTGAGACCACGTGTCCGTACTCGCGGATTGCAAGTGGATGTTCCTGAATAGTTAGCTACCCTACACTCTGGTTAGGCTACACGGTAGTTAGGACAACAATGTCGACGAGGACGTCAATGGTGTGGCCGAGCGATGTTCTGGTGTCAACATCTTTTTCCATATGAAGTTGTAGTATCACACATTTTACATAATAATTTTTAAAGCTGTTTAGTCATAATTAACAGTGTGAAATGAAGTGTGAATGATGAACAACCAAATATCATTTCGCTGTTAGCTGTGGTATAGAGAAGAAGGTGGATGGCAGACCACAAGTGCCACCCTATTTCAATTATAAAATGAAGGTTAGGAGAAGTGAAAAGATATCTGAATAGTGCGTAAGTGTAAAGTCCTGGGGAACCATTTATTATGTTGGTATATGTGCATGTACTTAATACCACTTTATAGAGGTGTATAATGTGCTAGTAGAGTTGTCATTTATCTCTACTTTTGCATAAGCCCAGAGTATATGTAAATGCTCGGCACCTCACTTTTAGCTGACCTCAGAACCGCGCCCTAGTCGGCTCGGTGAGTGTACAGCGTCAGAAGCCGTTTTATAGTTATAAAGGGAGGTGGTATCGCTCTTACATATCTCTCGGGTCGCAGTTATATTATTCTGTACCCAATAAAGAGAGATTTAATCTGCTCATTTCTGTCACCTTACGCTACCACTTATAACAGACCAGCTTCCACCTTCTAGTGGCAGAGGATCTTTGGTGGGAAGTGTCGGGCAGTGACGGCGAGTAGCTGACGTGTACTGCAGACAGTGTCGTCGATCTCCAACACGGTGGTCTAGTTATACTATAACAGCAGAACACATAATATTTATTGGTGCTAGCGGTGGCACGATATTTAGTGCTAGCCGTGTACCGATACATTCTTTCCGAGAGATAGACTCGACCGTAGATCACGAGGAACGTCCCAAGTCTCCTCGAGCTCTACAGCCGACTTTGCAAGTAAGTCAGCCTGCTCATTGCCGTAGATACGACAATGACCAGGCACCCAGATCAGCGTGAATGACTTGTTGCATGAATGCAACTTATTAACGATGCGGCCCTGGATCTCGTGAGAGTCCGTAGTACAAGATGCAATTGCCTTAATTGCTGATTTTGAAACTGAAAATATGACAAATGAATCATGCATAGAATTGAGAGCATAGTCTATGGCTTTGTCAATAGCAAAAAGTTCGGAGGTAAACACAGATGTATGAGTCGGCAACCGATACTTGAGGGCAAATTCAGTCGACCACACACTTACAATCACACATTCACTCGACTTGGATCCGTCGGTGTACAATTGATGAGACTCCAAGCGACGAACAATGATGTTACGAAACAAGTGGTGGACCTCCGCCTCCGGCGCCTTGGCCTTTGGTGCTGGGAGCCATGAGACATCCACTGTAAAGCCGGGTGGCTCCCAAGGCGCTATATTTTTAAACACCAACTTGTCACAGTCACTGGGGTCCACACCAAGCTCCTGAGTCAGTAACTGGAGGCGAACGGCAAGTGGCCGACGCACCCCCCGCAGAAGGTGGTGGTATTGACGCAGGGGGGTACAGGCTACATTGCCGATATTACTTTTCCTTAATGTTCGTAACCCGTACGATAATGCCAGGTGGTCACGACGAATACGGAGGGGAGGCACATTCGCCTCCACTTCCATACGAGCTACACGGGTACACCGGACGGCTCCAAGACACATTCGCAAGCATTTATTCTGCAACACATCCAATCCTTTCAGCGTGGCATCAGATGCCGAGCCATACACCTGTGCGCCATAGTCTAGCTTCGATCGAATAAGGGACTTATACACCATTAATAAAGATTTTCTGTCGGCACCCCATGTAGTTCCCGCTAGGCACTTAAGGACATTTAATGGTTTATCACAACGAGCAAGCAAAGTATTAACGTGAAGTTTAAAATTCATTCTTCGATCAAAATGTATTCCTAAAAATTTTACAGAATTTTGAAAAGGTACCGCCTGGTTATCCAAAGTTAAGCCCAAATTAGGTACGTTACGATTAGTGAAGACTACAGCGCCACACTTACGGACGAACCTTTCAAAAAGGAGCTTGGGGGCATCGTTTTCTGTCCTCCGCACGTTTTACATTCACTCCATAAGATCCCTGGTGGACTACGGAGCAATCTGTATGACTGGTCTCTCCCCACCTATCTCCAAGTCCTTGGAAGTTCTACAAAACAATGCTCTACGTATCATGCTCGGAGCTCCACCTTGGACCCGTCTAGTGAATTTGCGTTTGGAGAGTGGGCTGTCATCACTGACGCACCGCATTGCGCTACGCGCAGCAACAATCACACTCCAGCTGGTGCAGCGCCGGCCTGATCTACCTGTCTCAACCCTGCTCAAACGACTTTTGGGCCATCCACCTGAGGCGCTCCCTCAACGTGACTGGGCCCGAACCACAGCTGCCACCATTCACAATTTGGGAGCTGCTCCTAGCTTGTGCCAAGACCCTGATTCTCCTTTCCCTGGCTTTGAAGATCCACCACCTTGGACTCCACTCCCTTTCCATATCATCAGTCCATCAGAGGCCAAACCTCGCTCTTCTATTCCCGCCATGATTCGTCAGGATGGTCTTAGTCGGGTGGCTGCTTTAGACTCCCCAGGTTCGGCCACCTACTTTACTGACGGCTCTGTTTCTCCTGATGGCTCTGCTGGATCTGCTTTTGTCGTGGGGAATTTGGTTGAATCATGGCGCCTCTCCCCAGGAGTGTCTGCCTTCCAAACAGAGCTTGCAGCCATTTTGGGTGCATTGCGCCATGCTCATCACCACCATTATAGACGTGTCATTATCCATACGGACTGTCTTTCCTCCCTTCAACGGCTACGCTCTTTCTCCCTCAATGATAATGTGTTCCTCCTAACAGCAATTTACACGGTTGCAACTCTTCTTGTCCAAAGGGGAGCCACTATCATACTTCACTGGCTCCCAGGTCATGTCGGGATTACTGGCAATGAAAGAGCTGATGACGCGGCACGCGCTGCCTGCACTCATCCAGAGATAACATTCCCCCTCCGCCCCAGCCCCTCATACATTCTTGGAGCACTAAAGGCAACCATAGGCAGGCTGTCCCGGGAGGAACACCAACTCTGCATCTCGGGGGGCTCTAGCTCTGCAGACTGGTATGCCACTGCTACATCATACTCTCCCCTCCTGCCTCCTAAGGGCCTGCCTAATTATTTAGTAGTGAGAATACGGAGATTGCGCCTGGGGTTCCCCTGCTTCAAACAGATCGCTGGTACAGAGCCTGATCCGTGTCCTCATTGCTTGGCCAGGTCCGATGTGCCTCTCGTACATTACCTCCTTCACTGCCCCGCTACATCTCTGCTAAGGTCTTGCCCCGATGGTCGCCATGCCCGATCGGGTGATGAATTTAGGGATGCTGCTGGCATTGTCGCCAGGGTACCTTTTAATGTTTTACTTAACATGGTGAGGGACTACCCTCCACCACGTTAATTTCGGAATGAGCACTATATGTGCAACTGTGACGGGCTCTTTGTTTGCCCGTGTCCCAGTTCAACTGGGACGAATATCCCAAAAAAAAAAAAAAAATACGGACGAAAAACCCCACTGCAAGGCCCATAGATGGACGGAGTCAAGGGCTGCTTGAATCCTCCCAGCCGAAAATTGTGCATTACGGGAGGAGTGCCATATTGCACAATCGTCAGCATAGAGCGAGTATTTAAGATTCCTGGGGATGGGAGCTGATGACAGAATATCATTGATCATAATACTAAATAAAGTAGGACTAAGCACACTTCCCTGCGGCACCCCATTTTCCTGGATAAATATGTCCGATGTTACGTTACGGGGCAATTTCACAGAGAAAGTCCTGTCCCTTAAGAAATTTGAAATAAAAATAGGCAAATTTCCTCTTAAACCATAAGCATAGAGCTTCATTAGTATACCGTGTCGCCATGTCATGTCATAGGCTTTATGGATGTCCAAGAACACCCCTATCATGAATTCTTTATTGGCAAATGCCTCTGCAATACAATGCTCCAAATTCATTAAATGATCTAGTGAACTTCTGTATTTACGGAAGCCACATTGTTGATTATTTAACAAATTCTTCGACTCTAAAACAAAAAAAAGCCTATTGTTTACCATTCGTTCCATGACCTTACATAGACAAGAAGTCAACACAATAGGACGAAATGAAGTGGGATTCATAAGACAACCAGCCTCTTTGGGTATCGGTATGACGAGCGCAAAGTGCCATGAGTTTAGGAACGTTCTAGACGCCCAAATCTCATTTTACAATGCTAACATCTTAATCAGATTGTCCTGATTAAGATGCTGGATCATACCGTACGTGATGGTGTCTGGTCCAGGGCTGGTGTCTTTACAGGATTTAAGGGCAAGGAGCAGTTCATCTAGCGTAAACTCTTGGTTGTACGGGGAGTCTACGTCTTCTGTGGCAAAGTCTAATATCTGTAGCTCAGCCGTGCGTTTATGATGTTGAAAACGCTGATCATAATTGGCTGAGCTACTTACATGAGAAAAACTCCTGGCGAGGATGTTAGCAACGTCCACGGGCTCGTCATAGATGTTATTATTAACCTTCAGGGTGGTGATAGGTATGTATGGGCCTTTATTATTTAATATTCTTATAGTGGACCAGACTTTACGTAATGGTGTAGTACGAGTCAACGTGGACACAAAGGACCGCCAGGAGTCACGTTTGGCCCTTCTTATTATTCTCCTTGCCTCAGCCCGTGCCTATTTGTCCCCAGATATATCTAAATTGGCGATCCTTGAGAAGGAGCCTCAATCTGTTTTCTTATAGTTAAATTTTGGAGGTGCAGGGTCCGAAATGATGTCGCGTGTATAAGAAAGACAGATCGGTAAATGATCACTTCCCAAGGAGTCGTCGTAAGGGTCCCATGAGAAATCTTGATGTATACCAGGGGAGGCCAAAGATAAGTCAATGGCCGAAAAGTTACCAATACGATCATCTACACGAGTCGCTCTACCATCGTTCAGAAGACAGAGGTTGGTGTAATGCTAGGTGAAATTAGGCTCGACTTCTCGTTCCTATTTCACCTAACGTGGAGAGGGGTCCTCTTTCGAGACGGAGCTTAGTGTAATAAAGAGAGCCAGGACACAAAAACTCTAGGCAACAACCATTACACGTATATTACCACAGTCAGACACAGGACAAATCAGCAGATATTACAGCACAATATATCCTTACCTAGGATATGTGTATCTCGCAGGATACTTGCTTCTCTGATAGTAATGACAACACAAACAATCCTAGTGTATCAGGAGTGCAGTAAATATAGGCGCGCGCGGGGGCGCGGTAGGGGGGTTGAGTCTCACTAGGAGGAGATAGGGGAGGTGCGGGGAGTGACTTGTGACGGCTAGGGGAAAGTTATGATAATATTGGAGGGCGGCAGATATTAGCCGTGAAGTTTATATGGTTTCCACTAGCCAAAAGACTTTGGTAATTGATTTATTCTTGATTTACACTTACTCGAGATACTGGAGTGAGAGAGGGTGGTAAACAAGATTTATGGGTAGCGTGGGGGAGGAAGAGAATACCATTAATACTTCCTTTCACAATATTCCTTCACAGTAATGGGGGTATGTCTTTATAGGGGAATCTCCCGGCGGCACGGGCTTATTAATTGTATGATAGGGATGTCACTCACACGTATAGTCAATCAGATCTTGTTCCACACTCTCGTTCTTTAACTTTTCACTGTGATCTTATTTGCCCCGATATTCACTATATGAAATCACTGCACAATACTTACATTAGGGGAAATCACACTTAACCTAAATCACTCGTGCTACAATATCACACGTATTCATCAGGGGAATAGGCAGGAACATGTCGTCGGCGATCCTGCCGGGCTAGGGGCACCGCCAATGCGAGGCGTGCCGGGAGGGCACGGGATAACTCGTAAGGGCGTCCTCTCGCGTCCTGGGCTTCCCATGGCATCCGGGCTTGGCTCAGGCGTGTGGCCCTTGGGACTGGGGCCGAATAGCTCCAGGAACCTCTGTGATAAGTCCCGGCGTCGTGGGGGCGTAGAGAGATCACGCCCGGGTGTCCTGGGGAGAACCAAGAGAGACTGTGGGCTGCGGTCTCCAGCGTCTAGGGGCGCCGAAAGGGGAGGCAGCGACTTCCACTGGGGTCCATCAGGTGCGTCTGCTCTAGAGCCAGGCGTAGGGAACAGAGACCAGGGGAGGCTGTGAGGCCTGTCTGGGTCACTCTGGGACAGGAAGCCTGGGCTCTAGTCTCCTGCCATGGGGACGTCTCTCCACTCACCTCTCTCTGCGCACCCTTGGAGCGACAGTAGATCGTCTCACGAGGAAGGGAGCGACAATAGGTCGTCTCTACCAAGACACTCTCGGAGCGACCATAGATCGTCTCACGAGGATGGGAGTGACCATGGATCGTCTCTACTGGAGCACTTTCGGAGCGACCATGGATCATCTCACGAGGATGGGAGTGACCATAGATCGTCTCTACCGGAGCACTTTCAGAGTGACCATAGATCGTCTCTACCGGAGCACTTTCAGAGCGACCATAGATCGTCTCACAAGGATGGGAGCGACCATAGATCGTCTCACAAGGTTGGGAGCGACCATAGATCGTCTCACAAGGATGGGAGCGACCATAGATCGTCTCTACCGGAGCACTTTCGGAGCGACCATAGATCATCTCACGAGGATGGGAGCGACCATAGATCGTCTCTACCGAGGCACTGTCAGAGCGACCATAGATCGTCTCTACCGGAACACTTTCGGAGCGACCATAGATCGTCTCACGAAGATGGGAGCGACCATAGATTGTCTCTACAGGAGCACTTTCGGAGCGACCATAGATCGTCTCACGAGGATGGGAGCGACCATAGATCGTCTCTACTGGAGCACTTTCGGAGTGACCATAGATCGTCTCACGAGGATGGGAGCGACCATAGATCGTCTCTACCGGAGCACTTTCGGAGCGACCATAGATCGTCTCACGAGAATGAGAGCGACCATAGATCGTCTCTACCGGAGCACTTTTGGAGAGACCATAGATCGTCTCACGAGGATGGGAGCGACCATAGATCGTCTCTACCGGAACATTTTGGGAGCAACCATAGATCGTCTCTTCCGGAACACTTTGGGAGCAACCATAGATCGTCTTACCGGAACACTTTGGGAGCAACCATAGATCGTCTCTACCAGAACACTTTGGGAGCGACCATAGATCGTCTCTACCGGAACACTTTGGGAGCAACCATAGATCGTCTCTACCGGAACACTTTGGGAGCGACCATAGATCGTCTCTACTGGAACACTTTGGGAGCGACCATAGATCGTCTCTACCAGAGGGGCGCCATCTGGAGTGTCTTTTCTAACTCCACTCCTAGCTGACTCAACAATTCCACTCCACGAAGGTAGTGTCCTTCTCCTACGGTGGCGATGGCGTGATGGCTGCATGACACAGGGGCGCACGGCCTGGGCTGACATATGTCGTTGTTGCCGGGAGTGGTGGTGACTGGTGGCGGCTACCCCGTGGGGTCCGTGTGGGGGTGTCGGCGCATCTTCGGGCATACTAAGCTGTGTTTGGCTTGCCCTGTCGTCGAGGGTACTATGGTATTCTTCGGGGGCACTGTTCTTCAAGCCACGCATTTTACCACTCTCCCCCTGTAAAAAGTCACGTCCTCGTGGCTGGAGGTGGAACACTTGTGTGTTGGAGGTGGTGTAGATGGGCTGGAGGTGTTGCAGCGTAGTTTGCCAGGTGACAGTGTAGGGGTTCTCTTCTTGTGCTGGGTCGCAGGTGAGGAAGAGTGTGGAGGTGGCGGTGGTAGACTGGAGGAGGTTTAGCTGGTGGTGTGGCCCGCGGAGTCTGTGGTTCCTGCCAAGGGTTGGTGCCCATACGGCCCGCTTCACTCTCATCTTGCTTGGTGTGGCTGGGGGCTGAATGCTGGATATTGCAGGTAAGGGCCGGGTTTTGTGCCGTGGTAATGCGGCGTTGAGTCTCTGGGGAGTACAGGTAGAGGGGATTTGGGCCTGATGTAGCTTGACGGTGTGAAGTCGTGGAGAGGTGGGTGGTGTAGGGGTGTGTGAGTATCGGGCGGGTGGGCGTGAGAGGCGGCCCGAGCGGGTGGTGGTGGTCTTGAGGGTCGGGGTGGGGGGAGAAGTGGGCGTCTGGGATGGGTGGGTTGTTTTGCATGTTGTGGGCGCGGTGGGGAGCGGTGTTGGCTGACTGGGTGTACGGATGGTGGGTGGGGGAGGGGGGGTGGTAGTGGGTTGTGGTGAGGGTGTGGTGGAGTGGGCGAAAGATGTGGGAGTGGGCGTTGAGGGGGAGGCCATGGAAGGAAGGGGTGAGGGTGAGGGAGGGGTGGCGGGGGAGGCGTCAGGTGAGGTGCTGGGGGTGGTGGTGGCCGGGGAGGTGGAGATGGTAGTGGGGGCGGAGTGGGAGGGTGAGGAGGAAACATAGCACTCACATGTGACTGTAGAGGGTGGTGCGGGAGCTGGAGGGGGCTGGGGATGTGGGGCCGGAGCGGGGGAGGTGGGCGTGCGGAAAGGCCGCAGGTGACGGTTGCGGAGGGTACAGGGAATGCTGTGATAGTCTACGACTACTTGGTATGGGTTGGGGACTTTGGTGATTGTGTGGGGCCCCGTGAAACGGGGGGCGAGCTTGTGGGGATTGGGAAGTTGGGCGACGACGACTGTGTCACCCGGGTTGAAAGGATTGGAGGCTGTGTCGGGTCCAAGGTCTAGGTTCTTTTGTAGGTGGTATATCCGCCCTTTTAGCAGGTGTAGCGGGTCTGTAGTGGGAGCGGAAGCGGGCGGTTGCAGGTGATGGCACAGGGATAGTAGGAGGGGGGTTTTGCCAAAGATTCTTTCATGGGGGGAAACCCCGTCTTCTCGGGGGCACGAATTTATGCCCCATTGGACAATTTTTACATGTGCCGGCCAATCGTCGTCTTTTGTAGCCTCGATTCTGGTGCGTAGCTGATTGATATGTGTCTAAAAAAGTGATCACGTATTTATATCCAGATTTAGGGGGAAGAGGGCCTACTACGTCGATCACCAGGAGTTGCCAGGGCTTGTGGGCGTTGATATGGCTGAATGGCCCGGCGGTCCGGGTGATATCTTTCCCAAGCGTGCAGGTGCAGCAAGTCTGGATAATTTCCTTGGTAAGTGTGGAGGGATTTGGGGCCCAGTAAATATCATTGAACACCTGTAGTAATATTTTGGTGCCCAAGTGGATGCCGTTGTGGGCATGTAGGTGGTGCAGGGTGTCACGTGCCGCCTCGGGGGTCAAGAGGATGTGCCCGGACGGGGTTGGAAGGTGGTCGCCCTGTCGGCACAGCTTGGGGAATAGGTGAGTAGGGATCCAGGGGGGCCGTTCCTTGTGGTGCCAGAGTTGTAGGAGGTCAGGGTCCGGTTGTACCGCATGGATGGGGAGGCAAGAGAGGGCATCTGCATTGGTGTGGAGCTTTCCGGGTCTGTATGAAATCTCGTACTGAAACTCCTCTAGGGTGTCACGCCACCGGACAAGTTGGGCGTTATGGGAGTCTGATTGGCGCAACTACTGGAGTGATTGGTGGTTGTGGATTATCGTGACTTGGGTCCCGGAAAGATAAGCCCTAAAATATTGGAGGGCCCAGATTATGTCGAGGCATTCTCGCTTGGTGGCGACATAATTTTTTTCGGCTGGGTTCAGAGTGCGGCTGGCGCAGGCGATGATGTGTTCGCGGCCGGCCTGTACCTGGGCTAGGATGGCGCCTATCGCGGTAAGGGATACATCCATGTAGAGGTGAAAAGGGAGGGCATAGTCGGGGAAGGCCATGATGGGGGATGAGACAAGCTTGTCTTTTAGCTGTTGAAAAGCAGCTCGCCGGTCCTTGGTCCAGAGGAAAGGTTCCCCTTTTCGTGTCAAGTCGTGAAAAGGCTTAGCGATCTGCGCGAATCCCTTCACGAAGCGACGGTAATAGGACGTGAGTCCCAGGAAGGCTCGGACGCCGTGGACATCCTGCAGAGGTGGTATGTCCGCTATGGCACGGAGCTTGTTGGGATCTGGGGAAATCCCTGCTTGGGAAATAGTATGTCCTAGGAACGAGACAGTCTTTGTGGCCAGGACACATTTAGAAGGATGTAGCTTGAGGCCTGCCTGGCGAATTCTGGCGAAAACTCGACGGAGGCGCTGCAAGTGGTCGGCCCAGGTCTGGCTAAAAACAATGACGTCATCAAGATAAGCTAAACATATTTCCCAAGTGAGGCCGCTCAAGACAGATTCCATTAGTCTGGAGAAAGTGGCAGGGGCGTTGCAGAGGCCGAATGGCAGAACATTGAATTTGTAATGTTTGCCATTACTGGTGGAAAAGGCCGTCTTGCCTCGATGGTCCGGGTGGACGGGGACCTGCCAGTATCCAGACTGGAGGTCGAGGGTAGAAAACCAAGATGCCCCATAGTGGGAGACTAGGGAATCGTCAATGCGGGGGAGAGGGGTGGCATCTTTAATGGTGACGTCGTTCACATGGCGGTAGTCGATGCAAAACCGCATCGTGCCGTCTTTCTTTTTTACTAGAACGATGGGGAAGGACCACGGGCTGGTGGAGGGGGAGATAACACCTGCCTCTTCCATTTCGCACACCTGGCGGTCCTCCTCTTCTCTCTGTCGGGGGTTCTTGCGTCGGGAAGGTTGTCGTATAGGTTGGCCTGTCGTATGGATTTCGTGCGACTGGTACGTGGTATGCCCTATATCTGCTGGTCCTGTCACAAACAAATCCTGGAAATCCAGGAGGAGGCGGCGTAAGGTGTCTGACTGCTGGTTGGAGAGATGGTCAGGGATGGGGGGTAGAGGGGAGGGGAGGTGGGAGGAGGATGGGGCACAGGGCTCGGCTTCCTCCATCTCTCCGATGATAAGCCCTTTGGGGAGGGTGAGAGGGGACGGGGCGAGATTGGCGATGCGGATGGCAGCGTGGTGGGGAGGGAGGGAAGTGGGGGACACAAGGCAGGCAGAAAGGGGTCCGGAGGGGAGGAGGGGGGAGAACAAAACGGATGGACCTGAGGGCCTGTTAAGGGGCACCCATGCCTCGTGGTGGGAGGGGATGGTAACGGCGGCGGAGATGGTGGCAGGGAAAGAGGGGCCAGGAGTGGGGGGGAAAGGCACGGGAGGGGGAGGAGAGGGAGGTGGAAAAAGGAGGGAAGAAGGGGGGCACTGGGGGGAGGAAGAGGGAGAATCCTCCGGCTGGGGCCGCGGCATGCATGTGCAAATGGCTGGGGTAAAACGGGGTGGGGGGCAGAACTGGAGTTGTCGGTGGCAACAGTTGATCGTGGCTCCGAGTTTTTGGAGCAAGTCTAACCCTAAATACCAGTCATAACTCCGGCAGGAGGAATAAAAAGTGATGAATGGATGTTGGGCGCACACTGGCTGCTGGGTGTCGACCCGTAGGGCCCAAGTTTCCCCACGGATGGGCAGGGGGCCATCCCCCGCGTCCACAAGGTGTGTGGTAGTAGGGCGGAGTGGGCCAAACCGCGATTTGTAGCGGGAGAAATAGTGGCTGTAAAGGCAGGACCTGGCCGCTCCCGTATCGACTAGTAGTCTGGCCTTCACGCCGTTTATTTTCATCTTGTGGTATACTGGGGGGCGATACTTAGGGGTGATGGCCCCCACCACTGTGGGTTGGTGCAGGGGCGGGCCTAAAAATCCAGCTGGCTAAGGCTCTCGTTCTCCTGTTTCTGCTCTAGTTCTCCTGGATGGGGCTCGTCCACGGGCGTCAGCTCGTTCCCTGGGGCCTCGCCTTCTAAGGCGGACACTTTACGCGAACCCGGGGCTGTGATTCTGCAGCGAGCAGCTTTAAGCTGGTCCCGTATGTCATGAAGGGGGCAGCGGGAGTTGCAGGCTGTGAATTCCCACGGGTTGATAAGAATTAGGTTCGGGTTTTCTCGCGGGGCTGGGCGCCGACGGGAGGGGTGTGCCCTGGGCGGGCTAGGCGTCGGGGTTGGGCTGGTGTGAGGCAGAGGTGGACGCGGTGTGGCTGGGGGAGCCGGGGGTCGGGTGGGGATTTTCTTAACAACGTTAATTTGTTGTGGAGAAGGGCAGGCGGTCAGGAGGCGCTGCATCAGCTGTATATCTCTATCCATGTCTCCTGTTGGGTCATGGATAGTGAAGTGTTGTTTCACAACACTTGGGAGTACTCTGAGCAGAGTATTAGATGTATGCTGATCCCGGGTTTCCTCATCTGCCTCCAGGTAGGCAGCAGTAACCAGGCGTCTTGCCTGTATCAGGGTATTATCTAAATCCCCGTCGAATGGAAAACTATCCAATTTGGATAGAGCCACTACTTTCCCTAATGATGGGGTGATGGCTTCTACAGTGAACTTTGTAAAGTTCTGCCAGGCGAGTTCTGGGACGATTTTCGGCGCTATGTTCGCCGCCGCTTTACCCAATAGTGGTAGTGTGACTGCAATTTTTTGTTGGCCATTTTCAAAGCCAATATCCAGTAAGGGTTTAATTATTGCCAGATATGTGTGTATATCATACTGGTCGGGGTCAAACTTTGGTAACTGAACGTGCGGTTTGGTTGCCATTTTGCCAAATATTTCCTGATTACCTCTCTCTTACGCCTGGGTCTAGAACACCGCTGGCCACCAGTGTAATGCTAGGTGGAATTAGGCTCCACTTCTCGTTCCTATTTCACCTAACGTGGAGCGGGGTCCTCTTTCGAGACCGGAGCTTTGTGCAATAAAGAGAGGCAGGACAGAAAAACTCTAGGTAACAACCTTTACACGTATATTACCACAGTCAGACACAAGACAAATCAGCAGATATTACAGCACAATCTATAGCAATATAAAACCTTATCCAGGATACTTGCTTCTCTGATAGTAATGACAACACAAACAATCCTAGTATATCAGGAGTGCAGTAAATATAGGCGCGCGCGGGGGCGCGAGAGGGGGGTTGAGTCTCACTAGGAGGAGATAGGAGAGGTGCGGGAAGTGACTTGTGACGGCTAGGGGAAAGTTATGATAATACTGGAGGGCGGCAGATATTAGCCGTGAAGTTTATATGGTTTCCACTAGCCCAAAGACTTTGGTAATTGATTTTATTCTTGATTTACACTTACTCGAGATATTGGAGTGAGAGAGGGTGGTAAACAAGATTTATGGGTAGCGTGGGGGAGGGAGAGAATACCATTAATACTTCCTTTCACAATATTCCTTCACAGTAATGGGGGTATGTCTTTATAGGGGAATCTCCTGGCGGCACAGGCTTATTAATTGTATAACAGGGATGTCACTCACACGTATAGTCAATCAGATCTTGTTCCACACTCTCGTCCTTTAACTTCTCACTATGATCTTATTTGCCCCGATATTCACTATATGAAATCATTGCACAATACTTACATTAGGGGAAATCACACTTAACCTAAATCACTCGTGCTACAATATCACACGTATTCATCAGGGGGATAGTCAGGAATATGTCGTCGGCGATCCTGCCGGGCTAGGGGCACCGCCAATGCGAGGCCTGCCGAGAGGGCACGGGATAACTCGTAAGGGCGTCCTCTCGCGTCCTGGGCTTCCCGTGGCTTCCGGGCTTGGCTCAGGCGTGTGGCCCTTGGGACTGGGGCCGAATAGCTCCAGGAACCTCTGTGATAAGTCCTGGCGTCGTGGGGGCGTAGAGAGATCACGCGCGGGTGTCCTGGGGAGAACCAAGAGAGACTGTGGGCTGCGGTCTCCAGCGTCCAGGGGCGCCGACAGGGGAGGGCTGCGGCAGCAACTTCCACTGGGGTCCATCAGGTGCGTCTGCTCTAGAGCCAGGCGTAGGGAACAGAGACCAGGGGAGGCTGTGAGGCCTGTCTGGGTCACTCTGGGACAGGAAGCCTGGGCTCTAGTCTCCTGCCGTGGGGACGTCTCTCCACTCACCTCTTTCTGCGCACCCTCAGAGCGACAGTAGATCGTCTCACGAGGAAGGGAGCAACAATAGGTCGTCTCTACCAAGACACTCTCGGAGCGACCATAGATCGTCTCACGAGGATGGGAGCGACCATGGATTGTCTCTACCGGAGCACTTTCGGAGCGACCATGGATTGTCTCTACCGGAGCACTTTCGGAGCGACCATGGATTGTCTCTACCGGAGCACTTTCGGAGCGACCATGGATCATCTCACGAGGATGGGAGCAACCATAGATCGTCTCTACCAGAGCACTTTCGGAGCGACCATAGATCATCTCACGAGGATGGGAGCGACCATAGATCGTCTCTATCAGAGCACTTTCGGAGTGACCAAAGATCGTCTCTACCGGAGCACTTTCGGAGCGGCCATAGATCGTCTCTACTGGAGCACTTTCGGAGCGACCATAGATCGTCTCTACCGGAGCACTTTCGAAGCGACCATAGATCGTCTCTACCGGAGCACTTTCGGAGCGACCATAGATCGTCTCTACCGGAGCACTTTCGGAGCGACCATAGATCGTCTCTACCGAGGCACTTTCGGAGCGACCATAGATCGTCTCTACCGAGGCACTTTCGGAGCGACCATAGATCGTCTCTACCGAGGCACTTTCGGAGCGACCATAGATCGTCTCTACCGAGGCACTTTCGGAGCGACCATAGATCGTCTCTACCGAGGCACTTTCGGAGCGACCATAGATCGTCTCATGAAGATGTTAGCGACCATAGATCGTCTCTACCGGAGCACTTTCGGAGCGACCATAGATCGTCTCACGATGATGGGAGCGACCATAGATCGTCTCTACCGGAGCACTTTCGGAGCGACCATAGATCGTCTCACGAGGATGGGAGCGACCATAGATCGTCTCTACCGGAGCACTTTCGGAGCGACCATAGATCGTCTCACAAGGCTGGGAGCGACCATAGATCGTCTCTACTGGAACACTTTGGGAGCGACCATAGATCGTCTCTACCGGAGCACTTTCGGAGCGACCATAGATCGTCTCACGAGGATGGGAGCGACCATAGATCGTCTCTACCGGAGCACTTTCGGAGCGACCATAGATCGTCTCACAAGGCTGGGAGCGACCATAGATCGTCTCTACCGGAACACTTTGGGAGCGACCATAGATCGTCTCTACCAGAACACTTTGGGAGCGACCATAGATCATCTCTACCAGAACACTTTGGGAGCGACCATAGATCATCTCTACCGGAACACTTTGGGAGCGACCATAGATCGTCTCTACCAGAGGGGCGCCGTCTGGAGTGTCTTTTCTAACTCTACCCCTAGCTGACTCAACAATTCCACTCCACGAAAGTAGTGTCCTTCTCCTACGGTGGCGGCGGCGTGGTGGCTGCATGACACAGGGGCGCACAGCCCGGGCTGACATATGTCGCTGTTGCCAGGAGTGGTGGTGACTGGTGGCACTACCCCGTGGGGTCCGTGTGGGGGTGTCGGCGCATCTTCGGGCATACTAAGCTGTGTTTGGCTTGCCCTGTCGTCGGGTGTACTATGGTACTCTTCGGGGGCACTGTTCTTCAAGCCACGCATTTTAGTTGGATTGTAGTATTAGGTCGGCTACTTGCTCCCCACGACCATCGATCCTCAAGCTACCCCATTGATAGTGATGGGCGTTAAAGTCGCCCAACACTAACTTATTCCCAGGTAGATTTTCAACTAGTGAATTTAAAGCATCACTATCAATGGGGCCATGTGGAGGACAGTACAGAGAGCAAATAGACAGATACGTGTTATTAAATTTTACTCTGCACGCGACAGCTTCCAGAGTAGAATTTAGAATCACTTCCGTTTGTGGGTGTGATTTGTGTGTGTATATGGCAACTCCGTGACCTTCATATCTTCTATACGAGTGGTAGTGTTTGAACTGTGGTGGATCAGGATGATCCTCCAGGCGCGTCTCCTGTAAACAAACAACGTCTGGCCTGTGTATTGACAGCAAGATTGCTATATTGTGTAACTTATTCCCGACACCTCTACAATTCCTCTGTAATAGAGTGAATGCGGTGGTTTAAGATTTACGAGGGTGGCCAGTATGCTTAGTTTTTTTATGCCCCCCGCGTCCAGGCAAGTGGCTACCGGGGTACCTTTCCCGGTTCTTGTTCAAGGAGACTTCCATATTTTCATCAATGATAAGGCTCCCAGACTCCACCGAGGAAGAACTATTCTTTCTCTCCCTTGCTGCACCAGGAGCGGGAAGGACATGAGGACGTGACTGCTTAGTGAGGGTGGTCAAATTAATTTTGTCAGACTTGTCAGGGTTCTGTTTTGGCTGCACTGACTGCGAAGGAGCAGCGGCAGCCTGAGAGTATGATGTAGCAACAGGGATGTCCGTAAGAGAGTTGGAACGTACAGGAGGCTTAGACTGAGAGGTAGGGCGTGGGGCATGAGGAGCAAATGTAAGGTCAGTCTGTGTCTCAACGTTGCACATCACGGGACGGGACACAACCGCCGATGCATAGGAGATATTAGGCTTGGGAGTTGCATGCAACTCCTTCACCTTCTTCCTTGCATCGTAAAAGGAAATGCCCTCAGTCGCTTTCACAGTGCATGACACTTGGGACAAACCCTCGAGGAAGTGGAGTGAGCACCCTTACAGTGAAAGCAGCACTCAGTCTCAGATGTACAGTTGTCAGCAGAGTGACCTACAGCCCCACACTTGCCACACACGATGTTGGAAGCCCGACAAGCCTTTTCATGATGTCCATAGAGCTGACATTTTGAACAACGAAGGGGATTGGGGATGTAGGGTCTTACATTTACAATTGCATATCCTACTCTGACATTTGTAGGTAGAGAAACTTTGCCAAAAGTGAGGACAACAGTGGCTGTCTTCGTCCTTACGCCTTCCTGAAAACGAGTGATGAATCTGGCATCAATTACATCCTGCTGAGCAAGTTCCTGTATGATCTCTTCCTCACTCATCACCATGAGATCCCTGCAAGTGATAACACCCTTGCAGGAATTCATGGATGTTGGGATCTTGGCTTCGATATCATGGCAGTGAAACTTGCGCAGCTTTAGCAAGTCTTTAACCTGAGCAGAGTTGAATGTCTTTACTAGGAGGTCCCCATTTCCAAGTTTTTTTTACTTGTTCCACCTCTCCCGCACAGTGGTCAATCACCTTCTTGACAATGAAGGGTTTGAGTCTGGACAGGGGAGTGGAACCTAGTGCATGAAGCGTTACGAAGGTCGCGTTATTTACAGGTATGTCAAGCGGGGAACGAGTCTGGCGCCCGTCAGTCTGGGGCCGGTCAGTCACGGTAGGGATGTCGTCAGGATTACCTCCCCCCCTGAAGGGGAGGGAGGCAGTAGAGGCGTCCGTCATAGTTACCACTTCCCCCGTGAAGGGGAAGTGGAAAGAGAGAAAAACGACCAAGGGGGAAAGTACCTGGGGAAGACCCACCTAGGCTGAGATTACCCTCTCAAACCACTGTCGGGAGGACGCGCCTGTGTGTGACTTACACCCCAGAGCGATCAGTGGGGGGTACACTCCAGAGGTGAGTAAGCAAAGGCTATCTCAGTAATTAGATATAGACACCTACTATATCAACTAAGGCCAGGGAGGAAAATGAGGTCAAGCTAACCTAACTTTATTGAAAAACGCCCTAGTGGGCAGCAAAAGAAAAAGCTAATGCCGGTGAGGCAACCCTGCAGCTAGAGGAGAGCTCAGAAAAACGTCTTCGTTCTCCACGACCATTCATCAAAGTCCAAGACAGTGAACAGTGTCCCCGCAACTAAGTAACTTCCTTGAGTGTCGCGGCTCGTGCTATAATCCATTATAGTAATACTCACTCTCTCGACCCTTGGCCCACTCCACCCATAGTGCTTCAGGTCGAGATTATTAAATACACATTTTGCCTATAGACACAATACGGATATATTGAACTTACGATCCACCATCGAGATATAATTACAGACCTCTACCCTCTGCCTGTGCTGTGTGTGCTACATGTTATTGTGAAGTTAACTCTGTAAACCTGTCTCCATCATATCCTGTAACTCTTTGTTTGTATTGTCACAGTGTATTGAAATAAGCTAATAGATGTGTTAAGGTGTACTGCCTAGTTTTTATGACCTGTTCCTTTGTGAGTGTTTTATTTCCGGTCCGGAAAGAGGACCCCGCTCAGTCGCGAGTGTTTTTGGCGCGAGAAGTCGAGCTAAAAACACCTCGCATAACACTGGTGGCCAGCGGTGGTTCTGGATCCGAATAAAGCACGGAGGAACACAAAAGGGAAACCTGCACAATGGCAGTCAAACCTCATATCCAATTGCCGAAGTTCAGTCCTGAACAATATGACATGTGTTTACCTAGATATGGTAAAACCCCTCCTAGACATTGGGTTTGACACAGACAGAGAAAAAATAGCTGTCTCACTACCCAACCTGGGCAAAATAATTGCTACTGTAGCCACGAAAATCGTCCCCAAATTGACATGGGACCAATTTTCGCACATTGTAAAGCAAGCTGTCACGCCTTCCTGAGCAGAGTTGTCGCCCTCTCAGAACTCGACGCCCTCACCTACGACGGCTGCCTTGACGACACGTTCGTCCAGGCTAGGCGCCTCGTCAGCGCCGCCTATCCCGAGGCTACCAGTGCAACACGAGATGAACACACTTTTAACACCCTGTTAAGGATCCTCCCGAGCTCAATACGGGAACACTTCACTATTTACGATCCCTCAGGTGACATGGATCGTGATCTGCAACTCGTCCAACGGCTCCTCGCCGCCCGTCCTATGCCACAACCTATTCATGCGATGAGCAAATTCCCCACCACCAAACCACAACCATCCAAGGCTAGGACACCACCCATTCAGCCCACCCAACCACCACGGAGCCGTCCGTTACCGTTCCCAGGGCTCACCCACAGAGAAAACACCCCAACCCCAGGGAAAATTTCAACCTCATATCTATTAACCCCTGGGAATTTACTGCCTGCAGTCTTACCTGCCCCCTGCATGACATCAGGGAACAACTTAAGGCGAACCGACGCAAGACCTTCAATCAGGTGTGCAGGAAGGTCTCATCCCTAGAGGACGAAGCTAAACAGGATGACGCTCCACCCATCATCTACCCTGAACCTGGCGACGAGCAGCCTGACGAGGACGACAACCTGCAGCTGATGGATTTTTAGGTCCGCCCCCGCACCTCCCCGCGGTGGCGGGGGCCACTTCACACAAGTACAGACCCCCAGTCTACGACAAAATACGCCTGAACAGGGTCAAGACTAGATTACTGGTGGACACGGGAGCTGCCAGGTCATGCCTGTATTCGCACTTCTACTCCCGCCACAACTCCGCCTTTGGCCCCCTTCTCCCCACCTCAGCTAATCTCTTAGACGCAGGGGATGGCCCCCTGCCCATCCGTGGGGAAACTCGGGCCCTGCGGACCGAAACACACCAAAAAGCATCCACCACTCATCCCTTCATCATCTTCGACTCCACCTGTCGTGCATATGATGGCTACCTGGGCTGGACCTCCTCCAAAAACTACACACCACCATTGACTGCCACCAGCACCGACTCCACTTCAGTCCAGCCCCCATGTCCCGAGTGAAACAAAACAAAAAACAACCCAACATCACCACTCATCAACACAACACATACAAACCACCTCCCCCTGACAGTCATCCTCCCCAACCCATCTGCACATGCAAATCCACTCCATGGTCACCTCACACCCCACCCCCTCAATCACCACCCCTCTCTTCCACCCAACCAACTCAACCTCACTCTCCGACTTTCCCTGCCGCTATCGCCTCCGCTATCACTATTCCACCCCATCATGAGGCTTGGTTAGAACTAAACAGACCCTCCAGTACCTCCGTCCTCTTTTCTCCCGCCCTACCAACCGGACCCCTGTCATCGTGTTTAATGTCCCCGACTTTCCTCCACCCCCATATCAGAACTGTCCGTATCGCTAAACTCGCTGCCACACCCCTTACCCTACCTCGAGGACTAATCGTTGGCGATATGGAAGAAGCCGAGCCTTGTACAGCACTGCCCTCCACCCACCCCACTCTACCTCCTCTCCCTTCACATCTATCTACCTCCCAGACCAACAGCCTCCAATGATTACTCCTGGACTTCCAAGACCTCTTCTCATCTGGCCCTGCAGATATCGGCCACACGACCTATCTAAGTCATGAAATTCACACAACCGGACCGCCCATTCACCAACCATCACGCTGCAAAAACCCTAAACAACGGGAAGAGGAAGACCGGCAGGTCCAGGACATGCTTGATGCCGGGGTCATCTCCAACTCAAATAGCCCCTGGTCCTCTCCCGTCGTACTAGTTAGAAAAAAAGACGGAATAATGCGGTTCTGTGTGGATTACCACAAACTGAATGTTGTCACCACCAAGGACGCCACGCCCCTCCCAAGAATCGACGATTCCCTCGACTCCCTACATGGCTCAACCTGGTTCTCCATGCTAGACTTACAGTCATGTTACTGGCAAGACCCTGTCCATCTAGGGCACAAACAGAAAACAGCTTTCTTCACCTCAAACGGAAAGCATTTTGAGTTTAACGTCCTTCCCTTTGGACTCCGCAGCGCCCCAGCTACATTCTCTCGCCTCATGGTGTCTGTACTAGGTGGCCTAACCTGGGAAATCTGCCTGGCGTATCTCGACAACGTCATTGTTTTCAGTCGCACCTGGGCCGACCATCTACACCGCCTCAAACAAGTTTTCCTATGTATACGCCAGGCTGGACTAAAACTCAAACCCTCCAAATGAGTCCTAGCTGAGCGATCCGTCTCCTTCCTAGGACACGTGATTGGAGCCGAGGGCATCTCACCTGACCCTGAAAAACTAAGCATAATAGCAGACATCCCCCTACCGAAAGACGTTCATGAAACCCGTGCCTTCTTAGGCCTGACTTCATATTATAGGCATTTCGTAAAAGGCTTCGCCGATATCCCAAAGCCTCTCCATGACCTGACAAAGAAAGGCGAACCATTCACATGGACTGAGGAAAGGAAAGCTGCGTTTAACAACCTCAAGTCAAAACTCATCTCAGCTCCCATCATTGCCTTTCCAGACTACAACCTCCCTTTTCGTCCGTATACCGACGTCTCCCTCATTGCCATAGGGGCTGTTCTCGCGCAAGTGGAGGACGGGCGCGAACACATCATTGCCTGTTCCAGCCGCACCCTGAATCAGGCCGAACGTAATTACGCGGCCACTAAACGTGAATGCCTCGGAATCATCTGGGCGCTTGACTACTTCCAGTCATACATCTCCGGCACCCACGTGGTCATCATCATCGACCACCAATCCCTGCAGTGGCTACGACAGTCCAATACTAGCAATGCCCAACTCATTCGGTGGCGAGAAGCGTTAGAAGAGTTCGATTTCGAAATATCCTATTGGCCTGGCAAACTACACACCAACGCTGACTTCCTCTCCCGCCTACCCATCAATGCTGTACACCCCAAACCAGACCTCATTCAAATGTGGCGGGATAACAATGCCCCACCTGGATTCCCCAGCGTACATTCACTAAATTACACCACCACGGCGATCACCTGTCCAGTTCAGACGGTCATATCATCCCCAACCATACGAAGCAATGCTGCACCTCCACGCCAACAACGGCATCCACCTCGGAACAAAGAAACTTTTACAAGTTTTCAATTATATATATCGGACCTCTAACCCCTCCACCATCGCCAAAAGCATTGTCCGAGCATGCTGTGCCTGTGCCTTGGGCAAAGACATCACCCGAACACCTGGCCCAGCAGGAAAAATAATTGCACAAAAACCCTGGCAATTGCTCTCTTTCGATGTCGTCGGTCCCCTCACACCTAAATCGGGGTACAAATATATCATCACCTTCGAGGACGTATACACTAAATTTCTCATCGCCTGCCCCGCTAAAGAACACAATCCAGTCTTCTGTTGCTGATGCCCTAGTCCGCCACGTCTTCCCCTATTTCGGAAATCCACAGGCCTTACATTCAGATAACGCACTGGAATTTTCAGGTAAAATCTGGGAGGAACTCGCATCAATATTTGGCTATCGCATCTTCCATTCATCCCCATACTGGCCACAGGGAAACAGCATTTGTGAGAGGAGTCATAGATCCCTCCTAAATCAAGTGAGGACAAGAATCATACAAACTGGAAATGACGACTGGCCGGCGCACGTCAAAATCGTGCAATGGGGCCTCCCAGAGAGGACGGCATCACCCCCCACGAGTGAGTTTTCGGAGAATCCCCCCTCCTCCTACCCCTCCGCCACCACCTGCAACCTCCTACCACACCCTCCACCACCGACCCCGTACACCACCTCAAACAACGCCTCCAACACCTCCAAGCACAACAAGACCTGCAACCCGACACTAACCCCACAAACCCCTACAAGGTGGGAGATTCGGTCGTCGTAGCACGCCTCCCTACCCCCACCAAGACCTCCCCCCGTTTTGACGGGCCCTTCACCATCACCAAAGTCCCCTAACTCCTATCAAGTCACAATTAACCACGAGGGCCAACCACGCACCTACAGGAACAGGCATGTGCGTCCCTTCCCACCCTCCAACAATGACCCCGCACTCACCTGCGTGCCAAGCACCACCTGCTGCACACCTGCCACTGCGTCCTCTTCTGAGAATTACCCCCCAGACTCCTACTCCTACTCTTTCTCCCCACCCCCCTCCGCCTCACAAACGGTCACGCCACCGCCCCCCACCCCAGCCCCTGACGCTCCACCCATTTCTCCCAACCCCGATCCCCCACCACCACCCATTCTACATCCCTCTCCCACGCCCACACCTCCATGCCCGTCTCATACACCACCCATGCCACCCTCCACCCCGCCCTTTCCTGCCCAATCAGCACATTTCCCAACCACCACCACCGCACCACCGTATCCTACCACCAACTCCCCTCACCCTACCCCGCGCACTACACCTGTTGCCACACCACCCTCAAGCCCATCACGTGCTTCCACACCTCCTCTCACTCACACCACCCACACAACCACCTCTGCCCACCCCTTAACCACTGACCATTCTCATTACACACGACGCACCACATTCCTGCCCACGCCTGCCGCCACCCAAAATCACACCCCAACACCACCTGTCCAACCACCCTCACCATCCACACCCACCCTCACCACCACGATCACCAGATCAGGACGCCTGTCCTGCCCACCACCTAGCTACACCCCAACGCCCACATTTCCACCCCACCCTACTCCCCATTCCCCACCACGTGCTAACCTCCCCTCAAACACCACACCCATCACCCTACCCCTCCACCAGGCAAGATGGAAACTCCCCAAATCCCAATTCCCCAAAGGAAAATGCTCCTCCCACCCTACCATCCCTCATATAAACCCCAAGATCTCCACACTTGCCAGCCTACAGCTTCTACCCTTCCACCAAACACCACCACCCGAAATGAAGATCGAAAGGGTAACATGGTGCCCTCCCGACCACCCCAGCATCAGGATACGGGCAACGCACCAGCTCCTTCGGCTCCTATGGCACACCACCAGACCATCATCCCTACACCTCACCCTCAGCCCCCACCAGGAGCCGAACCTCATCACCCACCATTGGAACAGCTTCCTCAACCAACTCAAACCGGCCCACCAGACCTCTACTACCACAACATACCACCTCCAGTCACGGGACCGTGACTTCTCAACTGCGGAAGATAGTGAAATACCTGCCGCCACCAGACCGGCCACCCCACCATCCCCCACCCCACCACCAAACTGCTGCCTCACCACCACCCCAGGAGGACACCACGGAGGGCCGGGTCACCGAGAGGTCAACCCGGGGCAAGAAGGACATCAGTGCCCCCTGCCCTGAGTCCCTCTAACCCTCAACCACCTCAATGGAAACTACGCCGGCGGAAGACACAACCCTGCAGGCATGACAGCACTCACCAGGTTCGGGGTGGGACTGATCCAGAGTCAGTCCCAAGCCACACCGTGGTACTGCCTCAGTGCGTACTGGGGATAGTTCGGCCACTGTACACCCCTCAGTTGTTTTACCGTTGTAGCGCTGCCACATTGGCCACTGTACATGTGGGGAAGGTTCGGCCACTGTACGCCCTTCAGCTACAGCCACCTCTGGAGAAGGCCTCAGAGTGTCAGCTATTGAGTGCACTCCGACTGGCAGAAAGAGCCGCGGAGTGTCAGCTATTGAGCGCACTTCGACTGGCAGAGAGAGCCACGGAGTGTCAGCTATTGAGCACACTCCGATTGGCAAGGCCCTCGTAGTGTCAGCTATTGAGAGCACTCCGATTGGCAAAGGCCGCGGAGTGACAGCTATTGAGCGCACTCCGACTGGCAGTGAGAGGAGGAGTGGAACTGCGATATCGGCCACTGTACGTGTCGGGGAGGGTTCGGCCACTGTACGCCCCTCATCCACTAACTCCTCCTCCTACAGGAGTACTACCTCCGGAGTGTCAGCTATTGAGCGCACTCTGGTTGGAAAAGGAAGCAGGAGTGAAACCGTCATATCGGCCACTGTACGTATTGGGGAGGGTTCGACCACTGTACTTCTCTCATCCACTACCTCTTCCTACTACGGGAGTAACACCGCCACATCGGCCACTGTACGTGTGGGGGAAGGATCAGCCACTGTACGTCCTTCTGTTACTTTCCGTGGGGCAGGCAGAACCGTGGTATATGCCACTGTACATGCCGGGGAGGGTGTAGCCATTGTGGGCCCCTCATCTGCCTCTTCCTCCTTCGGGAGCAGCACTGCCACATCGGCCACTGTATATGTGGGGGAAGGATCGGCCACTGTACGTCCTTCAGCTGTAGGCCCCGGCGATCACAGAACCGCCACATTGGCCGCTGTATGTGTGGGGGAAGGATCGGCCACTGTATGTCCTTCGTCTGTGATCTCTGAGGTCTTCCCGGAGAAGGAGGTCCCTTGCGCGGCCGGCCTTTCACCTCTCGGCTGCGTGGGACGCCCCTCTCTTACTCCCCCGAGGTACTACCGGAGTGGTGGCGCGGCCCTGTGTCGGCCCTGCAGCCTACCCCTGGTCGGTCCCAGTATCTGACGGACGCCGGAAAGAAGAGGTCCCGCTGTCTGCCCCTGACAGCGCCCTTCACTAAAGGCGACCGCAGCACCCAGGCTCCCAGACCGGGCCAGCAGGCCCCAGAGTCCAGCCACTTGAGCTCTACTCCCCCACGACTCTGCCCAGAAGCGGCAACAGACCCGCCTCCTGCAGCTGTTCGGCCCCAGTCCAGAGGGGCGCCCTTCAGGTCGAGGCCCCCAGTCCAGAGGGCCTACCTGCACCCCATCGACGAGGCTCTGCCACGAGGGCCTCTCAGGTCGAGGCCCCCAAACGGGAGAGCCTCCCTGCATCCCCCTGACGAAGGAACCCAGGGCAGTGACATCCCTACGGGCAGTCCACTGTCTCCTGCAGGAGGGCTTCCCAGTAGAGCCCCCTCCCACGCCCGGGCGCCACTTGTGTTAAGCCCCGGGAAACAAGGGCCAGTAGTTACTTAAATGTATCTCTTGTGTCAGAGAAAAACCACGGAGACGGGAGTGAACAGTGACAGAGAAAGAGTGAGGCCAGAATAATATTATTAACACAGTGAATTAAACTACCCAGGCAGAACAGGAAAGACCCGTGAACCCAGACATAGAACCTGAGCACAGAGAAAAGCCAAACGACAGTGAACAGTGTCCGCGCGACTAAGAAACTTCCTCGAGTGTCGCGGCTCGTGCTATAATCCATTATACTAATACTCAGTCTCTCGACCCTTGGCCCACTCCACCCATAGTGCATCAAGTCGAGATTATTAAATACACATTTTGCCTATAGACACAATACAGATATATTGAACTTACGATCCACCATCGAGATATGATTACAGAACTCTACCCTCTGCCTGTGCTGTGTGTGCTATATGTTATTGTGAAGTTAACCTGTATCCCTGTCTCTATCATATCTAGTAACTCTTTGTTTGTATTGTCACAGTGTATTAATATAAGCTAATAGATGTGTTAAGGTGTACTGCCTAGTTTTTATGCTCTGTTCCATTGTGAGTGTTTTATTTCCGGTGTCATATGCACGGAGTGACTTTATGCTGGAAGTTACCGTTCCCTTCTCTATTAAGCCTAAATTAACCTAACCTAACGAAACCTAACCTAACCTTAACCTAACCTTATCCTAGATCAACCTAACCTAAATAAACCTAAAATAAGCTATTTTTAATTCACGAAATGACTAATTTCACAATCTGCCTGTAACATACATATATATCTATATTTATATATATCCATATATCGACCTATAGTTACCTATAGGTCGATAAGACATCCAACTATCTTCCTGACAAATGTATTTCGTACAATGTTGTTGATAAATGGCACAAAATATAAGATAACATACGGATACTTTCAAAATAGAAGCTAAACGGCCACTCGGCGCATGCGCACTGAGCGAAACGGCTACTTCCAGCATAAGTCACTCCGTGCATATGACACCGGTCCGGAAAGAGGACCCCGCTCAGTCGCGAGCGTTTTTGGCGCGAGAAGTCGAGCTAAAAACACCTCGCATAACAATATGTATGTATGTATGTATCTTAATTTCCAATTAATAAATATTATAAAGTGCTAATAGGCAGGCTACATAATTACTTTCATATATACCAAAAAAGGCATAAACTCACTGCTCAATACAGAATCACAATCGGAACTAATCTGTTTCATGTGAATTCTACCACCACATATATGTCTCATACTATTCTGAGAGAATTCACATGAATTCTTCATCCAGTTTTACACGAGATCTTCTCAGCTAAGTTTCCACGTGGAAAAGATGTAGAAATCTGGTGAATACTGGTGTACACGAGATTTCACCAAATATCCATGACTAAAAGATGTGGAATTCACGAGCTGTGCCCACTGGGTACTGTATTATTGGAACTTGAGGCCACAGTCAATGACCGTCCACTTGGATATACATACGGTGACCTTGAAGAGCCACTCCCAATCACTCCTTCACAACTTTTTAATGGCAGGCGTCTTAGACAGTTCCCGAAACAAGAAGTCAGGGATGATGATCTCACGGACATCACTTGGCGGACTAATTCGGGAATAAACAGACGTCTCCTATACGTGACAAAGGTTTCACGAGATCTGTGGAGGAGATGGACCACTGACTATACCTAATATCTCTCAGGGAGCGACACCGTCAATTGACATACAAGAAGGGGAAGGCAGCGCCTCAAGTTGGCGATGTCGTGCTGATACACGACGATGGGCCTCGACTTCTCTGGCGACTAGGTCGGGTCACCAAATTGTTACATGGTCCCGATCAAGAATGTACCGGTAGGGTAGTACAGCTAAGGACAAGTGCCGGTTTGACCACTAGACCAGTGGTTAAGCTGTATCCATTAGAAATTGATATAGAAAGGAAAGAAGATGACAGCTAAACCGGTGCTACCCAACACCTCCCTACACCCATAAATGACCGATGTGATGCCCCCTTGAGGACATCATGTCGGGCCGTCTTAGGTTCCTCCCAACTATGACGTACCCTGATTGGTACGGGACAGTTGTAAATATTGTATATATTCTGGGCGGGGGAGTATGTCGTGGATTTCGGGTTTGAATATTCCCGCCCACGACAGCACATTTTTTGTAAATAATTTCCTGTACTGCATAAATTGGGTAAGATATTATTTATCGCTAGAGATAAATCTGGTCATGGAGAAAACGTATTTAGTTATATAATCATTTAGTAATGTTTGCTTCCCATCCGATCAGCGAAGTTAAGCAACGTTGGGTCTGGTTAGTACTTGGATGGGTGACCGCCTGGGAACACCAGATGTTGTTGGCATCCCTACGTGTCAAGTGGGGTTGGTGGAGGATTAGTGCCCCTCCCTGTAAAACAATTAACTCTAAGCCCTTGGCCACCCCGTTTGGGATACATGGCGTCTGGCAATGAATGAATGAATGAAAGTTTCATTTGATTTACTTCGTGCACGAAGCTGCTCCAAGCTGACCTGTTTTCTCTCTTTGGTACCAGAGAGTTCAGTTCTCAACCTGCCACTAAACAGTAAAGATACGTGCCTCAAACTCTCTACGCCGATCAGCCATCTCTCTGCTATCAATGCTGTCAACACCACAGCTAAGTACTCAGCATATTTATTAGGTCTAGAATATTTATAGTGAGTACTGATCAAAACGCCATATTCACATACCGTATATTATAATGGTGAGTTGTGTTATGCAGGACGTTTTTAGCTCGACTTCTCGGACCAAAAGCGCTCACAACTGAGCAGGGTCCTCTTTCCGGACCAGAAATAAAACAAAAATACCCGCCGCCGCCGGACCACCCACCCCGCCACCCCCACCCCACCATCAAGCCGCTACCACACCACCACCCCAGGAGGACACCACGGCGGGGCTATTGACCCGGAACAAGAGGGTCACCGGGACACTACTGTCCTGAGTCCCTCTTTCCCGCAACTATCCCAACACCAGGTAAGCGGGAAGAGACAACGACTCTGCAAGCAGGGCAGCCTTCACCAGAATCGGGGTGGGACTGAACTAGATTCAGTCCCAGGTAACACCGAGCTCAAGGCCACTGTACGTGACAGGGAAGGAGCGGCCACTGTACGCCCTTCAGTTACCTCCTGAAGGGCAGGCAGGCCCAAGGCTAAGGCCAAAGTACGTACCAGGGTAGATAGACCCACGGCTATGGCCTCTGTATGTACCGGACAGGGTGCGGCCTCTGTGCACCCCTCTCCTGCCTTTCTCTCCTAGGGGAGCAACACCGCGTTCACGCCCACTGTACATGACGGGGAAGGAGCGGCCACTGTACGCCCTTCAGTTGCTTCCCAAAGGGCGGATCGGCCCATGGCTACGGCTGCTGTACGTACCAGGGTAGACAGACCCACGGCTACGGCCTCTGTACGTACCGGAGACGGCTCGGACTCCGTGCACCCTTCTCCTGCCTTTTCCTCCTTCGGGAGCAGCACGGCCACTGTACGTGCGGGGGAAGGAGCGGCCACTGTACGCCCTTCAGCTGCGGACCCTAGGAGTCATGAAACCGCGCTCATGGCCACTGTACGTGACGGGGAAGGAGCGGCCACTGTACGCCCTTCATTCGTGGTTCCGAAGGCCCTCCCGATGCAGGAAGTCCCTTGCGCAGCCGATCCCTTTCCTCTTGGCTGCGTGGGACGCCCTTTGTCCCCTTACAGGAGGATTTCCCTGGAGGTGCTACCAGAGTGGTGGTGTGGCCCGATCCAGGCCATAACACCTACCCCTGGGAGGTCCCTGCCCCTGCTGGACACCCGACGGAGACGGTGCTGCATCTCACCCCTGTCGGCACTTCCCCCTACAGGCGGCTGCAGCCCCAGGACCCCCAGGCCCGACCAGCAGCCCCCAGGCCCGGGCAACCCAGGCTCTCTCACTCCCCAGAGCCAGAGGCAACAGGCCTGCCTCCTACAGCTGTTTGGCCCTAGTCCCAAGGGCCACCTCTCAGGTCGAGGCCCCCAGACTGGAGGCCCTCCTACACCCCACCGACGAGGCTCCAGTACGTGGGCCTCCTCCCAGGTCGAGGCCCCCAGACAGGAGGGCCTCCCTGCACTCCACCGACGACCGGGACCAGGGCAGTGATGCCCCTGCGGGCAGTGCATTGCCCCCTTTAGGAGGGCTCCCCGTACGGCCTCCCCCTCACGCCCGGACACCATAGCAGATTATACCTAGGAACCTTGGGTAAATAGTGACATTAACGCCTCTTGTGTCGTGAACTGTCGAGACGGGAATATAATAGTGACCAGTGACAAAGTAAGGGCCAGGACAATACAAGGACAAAGTTATCAATAACCTACTAAGGCCCGATACCTGGCAGAATAGGAAATATCCTAAATTCTAGACAAAAGAACTTATAGAAATTGTGGGCTAAGACCAAGGTGCGCGGGAGAATCAAAAGCCTGTGAATAAGTGTTGTCACGACTAAGTGACTCCATCGAGTGTCGCGACCCGCACCCTACCCATTTATAGTAATATTCACCCCACTAACTCTTGGCCCTGTCCACCCCTAGTGCATCAGACTTAATATAGATAATATCAATTCTGCCTATAAACGAAATATGGGTATCACGATATTATACTTTATTATCTAAGTGTAAGTGAAGAATACTGTGTCTTAAATGTAACTGTAAACCTTGGTATTAAAGGCTAACTCTGTGTCCCTGTCCACAACATATCCAGTACCTCTCTGTTTTATATTGTAACGGTGTAGGAATTAAGACAATAGATGTGTTAAGGTGTACTGCCTGGTTTTTATGTCCTGTTCCTTTGTGGGTGCTTTACTTCCGGTCCGGAAAGAGGAACCAGCTCAGTCGCTAGTGTTCTTAGGACGAGAGGTCGGACTAAAAACACCCAGCATAACACTGGTGGCTAGTGGTGGTTCTGGATCTGAATAAAGCACGGAGGAACGATAAAGGAAACTTGCACAATGGCAGCCAAACCTCACATCCAATTGCCAAAATTCAACCTGGAGCAATATGACATTGACGTATACTTAGATATGGTCAAACCCCTCTTAGACATCGGGTTCGACTCTGACAGAGAAAAGATAGCCGTCACTACCTAACCTGGGCAAAATAATTGCCACTGTCGCACCAAAAGTCGTCCCAGAATTAACATAGAACCAATTCTCACACATCGTGAGGCAGGCTTTCCTGCCTTCCATGGGCAGAATTGCCGCTCTCTCTCAACTCGACGCCCTCACCTACGACGGTAACCTAGACGACACCTTTGTCCAGGCATGGCGCCTTGTCAGCACCGCTTATCCCAAGGCAGCCACAGACACTCGGGATCTACACACTTTCAACGCCCTGCTGAGGATTCTCCCTAGCACAGTCAGGGAGCACTTCACCATCTATGACCCCTCGGGGAAGATGGATCAGGACCTACAACTCGTCCAACGTCTCCTCACCGCCCGTCCCATGCCACAACCTATCCATGTGGTGAGCAAATTCCCTACAACCAAGACCCCCCCACCAAAAACAAAGCTGCCGCCCCACCAACCTACCACGGAGCCGTGTCCTACTGTGCCCAGGGCCCACCCACAGAAAAAACGTCCCAACCCCAGGGATCAAGGCAACCTCATCTCAATTAATCCCTGGGAATTTACGGCCTGCAGTCGCACCTGCCCCCTGCACGACATCAGAGTGCAGCTCAAGGCAAGCAGACGCAGAACCTTCCCACAGGGGCGCAGAAAGATATCCTCCTTAGAAGACGACGCCCCACAAGATGACGTGCCGCCCCTAGCCTACCCAGGACCAGATGACGAGGAACCCGATGAACACGTCCACACTCAGCAGATGGATTTTTAGGCCCGCCCCCGCACCTTCCCACGGTGGCGGGGGCCACTTCACATAAATACAGGCCCCCAGTCTATGACAAAATTTGCCTGAATGGGGTCAATGCTAGACTACTGGTAGACATGGGAGCTGGCAGGTCATGCCTGTACTCTCACTTTTACTCCCGCCACACCTCCACTTTCGGCTCTCTTCTCCCCACCCCAGCCAACCTCGTAGACACGGGGGATGGCCCCCTGCCCATCCATGGGGAAACCCAGGCCCTTCGGACCGACATTCACGAACAAGTATCCACCAATCACCCCTTCATCATATTCGACTCCACATGCCGTCAGTATGATGGATACTTAAGGCTGGGCCTCTTGCAAAAACTTCACACCACGATCAGCTGTCATCAGCGCTGCCTCCAGCCCCCAACAAGCATCAATCACAAAATGAAAAAAAATAAATAAATAAATAACACCACCCACACACCACACACACACGCACCCACCCCTAACACTCACCCCCCCAACCCCTCTGTACATGCAACCCCACCCCAACCTCACTCAACACCTCACTCCCTCACTCTCCATCCCCGTACTCCTCTCCATCTGTACTGACCCCCTCTCCATCTTTCCCCGCCACTATTGCCTCCACGGTCACCATTCCGCCCCACCACGAAGCTTGGGTAGAACTAAACAGACCCTTTGGTACTTCCGTCCTTTTCTCCCCTTCCTTACCTGCCGGACCCCTCTCATCCTGTTTAGTGTCCCCCACCTTCCTCCCCCCCATGCCCAAGCAGTCCATATCGCTAACCTCGCCACAACACCACTGACCCTACTACGAGGACTCATCATTGGTGACACGGAAGAAGCCGAGCCGTGCCAAGCACCACCTTCTAACCACACCACTCTCCCTGACCTACCTCCACACCTATCCCCTTCCCAAACCAACAGCCTCCAACAACTACTCCTGGACTTTCAGGACCTCTTTTCATCTGACCCAACAAACCTCGGCCACATTATCTCAGTCACGAGATACACACGACTGGACCACCCATTTGTCAACCATCTTGCCGCAAAAATCCTAAGCAGCGTGCAGAAGAAGACCGGCAGGTCCAGGACATGCTCGATGCCGGTGTCATCTCCAACTCCACCAGCCCGTGGTCCTCCCCCCTCGTACTCGTGAGAAAAAAAGACGGAGTAAACGATGTCACCATCAAGGACACCACGCCCCTACCCAGAATCGATGACTCCCTCGACTCCCTGCACGGTTCAACATGGTTCTCTACCCTAGACCTACAATCGGGATACTGGCAGGTCCCCGTTCACCCAGACGACAAACAGAAGACCGCCTTCTCAACCTCAAATGGGAAATACTATGAGTTTAACGTCCTCCCCTTCGGACTCTGCAATGCCCCAGCCACATTCTCCCGCCTCATGGAATCTATCCTGAGTGGTCTGACCTGGGAAATCTGCCTGGCCTACCTGGATGACATCATAGTCTTCAGTCACACCTGGGCTGACCACCTCCACTGCCTCAAACAGGTGTTCCTACGCATATGCCAGGCGGGACTTAAACTCAAACCAACAAAGTGCATCCTATCCGGGCGATCCGTCTCCTTCCTAGGACACGTGATCGAAGCCGAGGGCATCTCACCTGACCCCGACAAACTACGTGCGATTGCTGACATCCCTCTACCTTGCGACGTACATGAAACCAGGGCCTTCCTAGGCCTAACTTCATATTTCAGATGCTTTGTAAAAGGGTTTGCCGACATCGCCAAACCACTCCATGACCTAACAAAAAAAGGCGAACCATTCGTATGGACAGAACCAAGAAAGACTGCATTCAACACCCTCAAATCCAAGTTGATTTCAGCCCCCACTGTTGCATTCCCAGACTACAACCTCCCCTTTTGTCTGTACACCGACGTTTCCCTCATAGCCATAGGGGCTGTCCTCGCCCAAGTACAACACGGCCGCAAACACATCATCGCCTGCGCCAGCCGCACCCTGAATCAAGCTGAACGAAATTACGTGGCCACCAAATGCGAGTGCCTTGGAATCATCTGGGCTCTTGAATACTTCCGTTCGTATATCTCCGGCACCCACGTAGTCGTCATCACAGACCACCAATCTCTGCAATGGTTGCACCAATCCAGTACCAACAATGCCCAACTCATCCGATGGCGGGAAGCACTCGAGGAGTATGATATCGAGATATCATATCGACCATGGAAGTTGCACACTAACGCTGACGCCCTTTCCCGCCTACCCATCAATGCTATCTGCCCAAAACCAGACCTAATTGAAAAGTGGAAAAATAAGCAATGCCCTACCTGGATCCCGCCAAGCACATTCGCCAAGCTCCACCTCCACGGCGATCGCCTGTTCGATTCAAACGGCCACATCGTCCTCGACCCTACCACTGCACATGACGCTATGTTACACCTTCACGCCAACAATGGCATCCACCTCAGGACCAAGAAACTTTTACAAGTTTTCAACGACATGTATTGGACAGCTAACCCATCCACCATTGCTAAAAACATTATCCAAACATGCTGCGCCTGTGCCTTAGGGAAAGACATCACTCACACACTCGACCCTTCAGGAATACTAACGGGACAAAAACCGTGGCAGTTGCTTTCTCTCGACGTTGTCGGCCCCCTCACACCTAAAGTGGGATACAAATACATTATCACGTTCGAAGATGTGTACTCAAAATTCATCATCGCTTGCCCCGCTAAAGACCACAACGCTGTATCAGTCACCAACACCCTGACCCACCACGTCTTCCCTTATTTTGGCATTCCTCAAGCCCTACACTCGGATAATGCCCCAAAGTTTACTGGCAAAATATGAGAAGAACTTGCAAAAGTATTCGGCTACCACATCTCCCACTCATCCCCATACTGGCCACAGGGAAACAGCATCTGCAAGAGAAGTCATCGATCCCTCCTGAATCAAGTCAGGACGAGAATCATGCAAACGGGGAATGACGATTGGCCCGCCCATGTCAAAATTGTCCAATGGGGCCTGAACACATGCCCACGAGATGATGGCATAATCCCCACGAGCGAGTATTCGGGGAAACCCCGCTCCTCCTACCCCTCAGCCACCACCTCCACCCTCCTACCCCGCCCTACACCACTGACCCCCTTCACCACCTCAAACGCCGCCTCCGCCATCTCCAAGCCCAACAAGATCTTACACCCAACACTCACCACTCCAACTCTTACAAACCAGGTGAGTCCGTCGTCGTGGCACACTTACCCATCCCCGCCAAGACCTCCCCCCGATTCGATGGTCCCTTCACAATCATCAGAGTCCCTAACCCCTACCAAGTGATCATTGACCACCAGGGGCAACCACGCACGTATTGTAACCGCCACATGCGTCCCTTCTACCCCTCCAACAATGACCACGCTCACACCCGCGCGCCCCGCACCTCTCTCCGCGCACATGTCCCCTCGGCGTCTTCTGACAATTACACCCCCAGACTCCTACTCTTACTCCTTCTCACCCCCACCCTCCAACTCACCCACGAGCACGCAGCCTCCCACCACACCCACCCCCGACACACCACCCCCTCCCACCGACACTAACCCCCAACCCCCCACTCCCCACCATGACCATCCTACCTCCGCACCACCACCTCCACCGCCACGTCCTACAACACCGCTCCCACCGCCCACAACCAAGTCTTCGGCCCACCAGCCAGACCACCCCCCACCTGACATCGCCACATCACCACAACCCGCCACTCACCCCCCTCACACCAGTCCACCCACCACCCCACCCACTGCACCACTCTCCAGCCCACCACGTCCAACTACTCCACCATGCGCACGCACCACCCGCCCAACCACACCCCTCTTACCCCATGACCATTCTCACTACACACGACACAACCCACCCCCACCCGCCACCCCCCCCACCAACAGCACGCCCTCACCACCACCACGTGGCCAACCACCCTCACCACCGACACCCACCCTCACCACCACCACCACCAGATCAGGACGTCTTTCATGCCCACCCTTCAGATACACACCAACACCACTGCCCACCGCCCATACAACCCACCATTCACCACCACAAACCACCCACACCCCAAACACCTCCCCCATCACCCTCCCTCTCCACCAGGCAAAATGGAATTTCTCCAAATCCAATTCCCCACAGTACAACGCTCCTCCCACCAACCAATCCCCCATAAAAGCCCCAACCTCCCATCACTCGCCAGCATTCAGCTTTTGCCTCCACACCAAGCACCATTGCCCGAGATGAAGATCGTCAGGATCCACTGGCAGCCCCACGACCACCCACATGTCAGGATCCGGGGAACACACCAGCTTCTCCGCCTCATATGCCGGACCGACCACCCGTCCTCCCTCCGACTCACTCTCAGTCCCCACAGAGAGCCAAACCCCATCATCCTCCACTGGACCAACCTCCTACAGCACTTCACCTCGGCCCACCAGACATCCACCACAACAACATACCACCTCCAGTCACGGGGTCGTGACTTCTTCACCACGGACGGTGGTAAAATACCCGCCACCGCCGGACCACCCACCCCGCCACCCCCCACCCCACCATCAAGCCGCTACCACACCACCACCCCAGGAGGACACCACGGCGGGGCTATTGACCCGGAACAAGAGGGTCACCAGGACATTACTGTCCTGAGTCCCTCTTCCCCATAACTATCCCAACACCAGGTAAGCGGGAAGAGATAACAACCCTGTGAGCAGGGCAGCCTTCACCAGAATCGGGGTTGGACTGAACTAGATTCAGTCCCAGGTAACTCCGTGCTCACGGCCACTGTACGTGACGGGGAAGGAGTGGCCACTGTACGCCCTTCAGTTACCTTCCAAAGGGCAGGCAGGCCCAAGGCTACGGCCAAAGTACGTACCAGGGTAGATAGACCCACGGCTACGGCCTCTGTACGTACCGGAGAGGGCATGGCCTCTGTGCAGCCCTCTCCTGCCTTTCTCTCCTATAGGAGCAACACCGCATTCACGGGCACTGTACGTGACGGGGAAGGAGCAGCCACTGTACGCCCTTCAGTTGCTTCCCAAAGGGCAGGCAGACTCACAGCTACGGCCAAAGTTTGTACCAGGGTAGATAGACCCACGGCTACGGCCTCTGTACGTACTGGAGAGGGCGCGGCCTCTGTGCACTCCTCTCCTGCCTTTCCCTCCTACGTGAGCAACACCACGTTCACCGCCACTGTACGTGACGGGGAAAGAACGGCCACTGTACGCCATTCAGTTGCTTCCCAAAGGGTGGATAGGCCCACAGCTACGGCCGCTGTACGTACCAGGGTAGACAGACCCACAGCTATGGTCTCTGTAAGTACCGGAGAGGGCGCGGACTCCGTGCACCCTTCTCCTGCTTTTTCCTCCTTCAGGAGCAGCACCGCCAGCACGGCCACTGCACATGCGGGGGAAGGAGTGGCCACTGTACGCCCTTCAGCTGCGGGCCTAGCAGTCACGAAACCACGCTCACGGCCATTGTACGTGACAGGGAAGGAGCGGCCACTGTACACCCTTCATTCGTGGTTCTGAAGGCCCTCCTGATGCAGGAAGTCCCTTGCGCAGCCGATCCCTTTCCTCTTGGCTGCGTGGGACGCCCTTTGTCCCCTTACAGGAGGGTTTCCCTGGAGGTGCTACCAGAGTGGTGGTGTGGCCCGATCCAGGCCATAACACCTACCCCTGGGAGGTCCCTGCCCCTGCTGGACACCCGACGGAGACGGTGCCGCAGCTCACCCCTGTCGGCGCTTCCCCCTACAGGCGGCCGCAGCCCCAGGACCCCCAGGCCCGACCAGCAGCCCCCAGGCCCGGGCAACCCAGGCTCTCTCACTCCCCAGAGCCAGAGGTGACAGGCCCTCCTCCTACAGCTGTTTGGCCCTAGTCCCGAGGGCCACCTCTCAGGTCGAGGCCCCCAGACCGGAGGGCCTCCCTGCACCCCACCGACGAGGCTCCAGTATGCGGGCCTCCTCCCAGGTCGAGGCCCCCAGACAGGAGGGCCTCCCTGCATCCCACCGACGACCGGGACCCGGGCAGTGACGCCCCTGCTGGCAGTGCATTGCCCCCTTCAGGAAGGCTCCCCGTAGGGCCTCCCCCTCACGCCCGGACACCGTAGCAGATTATACCTAGGAACCATGGGTAAATAGTGACATTAACGCCTCTTGTGTCGTGAACTGTCGAGACGGGAATATAACAGTGACCAGTGACAAAATGAGAACCAGGACAATACAAGGACAAAGTTACTAATAACCTACTAAGGCCCGATACCTGGCAGAAGAGGAAATATCCTAAATTCTAGACAAAAGAACTTACAGAAATTGGGGGCTAAGGCCAGGGTGAGCGGGAGAATCAAAAGCCTGTGAATAAGTGTCATCGCGACTAAGTGACTCCATCAAGTGTCGCGACCCGCACCCTACCCATTTATAGTAATATTCACCCCACTAACTCTTGGCCCTGTCCATCCCTAGTGCATCAGACTTAATATAGATAATATCAATTCTGCCCATAAACGAAATACGGGTATCACGATATTATACTTTATTATCTAAGTGTAAGTGAAGAATACTGTGTCTTAAGTGTAACTGTAAATCTTGGTATTAAAGGCTAACTCTGTGTCCCTGTTCACAGCATATCCAGTACCTCTCTGTTTTATATTGTAACGGTGTAGGAATTAAGACAATAGATGTGTTAAAGTGTACTGCCTGGTTTTTATGTCCTGTTCCTTTGTGGGTGCTTTACTTCCGGTCCGGAAAGAGGACCCCGCTCAGTCGCTGGTGTTCTTAGGACGAGAGGTCGGACTAAAAACACCCAGCATAACAAAAACACTCACAAAGGAACAGGGCATAAAAACTAGGCAGTACACCTTAACACATCTATTAGCTTATTTCAATACAGTTACAATACAAACAAAGAGTTACAGGATATGATGCAGACAGGTTTACAGAGTTAGCTTCCCAATAATATGTATCACACACAGCACAGGCAGAGAGTAGAGTTCTGTAATTATATCTCGATGGTGGATTGTAAGTTCTATATACCCGTATTGTGTCTATAGGGAAAATTAGTATTTACTAGTCTCGACCTGATGCACTATAGGTGGAGAGGGCCTGGGGTCGAGGGAGTGAATATTAATATAATTGATTAGAGCGCGAGTCGCGACACTTGAAGAAGTTACTTAGTCACAGGGACACTGTTGACAGTCTTTTATCTTTTCTTCACGCTCAAGTTCTATGGTCCGTCTACTATATGAAAAGCGTTTGGGCGTTGTCCCTCTTGGGAATTTCCTAGGCCGCCCCTCTGCCAAACGTGTACACCTCTGTCTTATGTCAGCTATTTACTACTTCTAAATGAAATTTATTTACAATATATATATATTTAATTCTTTAATAAGGCTATATAGTGTTATTGTTATGCTGGGTGTTTTTAGTCCGACCTTTCGTCCTAATAACACCAGTGACTGGGCGGGGTCCTCTTTCCAGACCGGAAGTAAAGCACCCACAAAAGAACAGGACATAAAAACCAGGCAGTACACCTTAACACATCTATTGTCTTAATTCTTACACCGTTACAATATAAACAGAGAGATATTGGATATGCTTTGGGACAGGAACACAGAGTTAACCTTCAATACAAATGGTTACAGTTACACTCAAAATACGTAACTCTTCACTTATACATGAACATTGGGTTTTATAATTACAATACCCATATACTGTTTCTAGGCAGAGTTGGCATTTTATATATGAAGTCCGATACACCAGGAGAGGACGGGACCAAGAGTTAGGGGAATGAATATTACCATAAGAGGGTAGGGTGCGGGTCGCGACACTCGAGAAAGTCACTTAGTCGCACACAACTGATCTTAGCCCACGATTTCTATAAGTCCTCCTGTATACAGATATTGATATTTTCTACTCTACCAAGTATCGGGTCTCCATACACTATTGGTAACTTATATTGTTTGGGCTTTCACTCTGTCACTTATCACTGTGCACTTCTATCTCTACTGTTCACGGCACTAGAGTTATTATGGTCACCGTATACCCGTATATTCCTGGGCATCACCTGCTGTGTGTCTGGGGCGTGAGAGAGGGGCCCTACGGGGAGCCCTCCTGCAGGGGGCAACACACTGCCCGCATGGGCATCACTGCCCAGGTCGTAGTCGTCGTTGGGGTGCAGGGAGGCCCTCCTGGCTGGGGACCTCGACCTGAGAGGAGGCCCTCACACTGGAGCCTCGTTGGTGGGGTGCAGGGAGGCCCTCACACTGGAGTCTCGTTGGTGGGGTGCAGGGAGGCCCTCCGGTCTGGGGGCCTCGACCTGAGAGGTGGCCCTCGGGACTAGGGCCAAACAGCTGCAGGAGGCGGGCCTGGCGTCTCTGGCTCTGAGGAGAGAGAGAGCCTTGGTTGTCTGGGCCTGGGGGCTGCTGGCCAGGCCTAGGAGTCTGGGGGCTGCAGCCGCCTACAGGAGAGAGCGCCATCAGGGGTGAACTGCGGCGCCGCCTCCGTCGGGTGTCCGTCATGGACAGGGACCTCCCAGGTGTAGGTGTTAGGGCTTGGACCGGGCCAAGCCACCACTCTGACAGCACCTCTTGGGAACCGCTCCTGTAGGGAGACAAAGGGAGTCCCACACAACCGAGAGGAAAGGGGTCGGCCGGGCAAGGGACTTCCTGCTTTGGGAGGACCTTTGGAATCATGAATGAGGGGCGTACGGTGGCCGCTCCCTCCCCGTCATGTACGGTGGCCGTGAACGCGGTTTCATGACTCCTAGGGCTTGCAGCTGAAGGGCATATGGTGGCCGCTCCTTCTCCCGCACGTACTGAGACAGTGCTGGGGGTGTTGCTCCCAAAGGAGGAAAAGGCAGGAGACGGGTGCAAAGGGGCAGCGTCCTCTCCGGTGCGTGCTGAGGCCGTAGCCAAGGGTCTACTTACCCTGACACGCACAGTGGTCGTAGCCATAGGCCTACCTGCCTGCCGGGAAGTAACTGAAGGGCATACAGTGGCCGCTCCTTCCCCGTCATGTACGGTGGCCGTGAATGAGGTGTTACTCCCATAGGAGGAAAAGGCAGGGGAGGGGTGCACAGGGGCAGCTCCCTCTCCAGTATGTACAGAGGCCGTAGCTGAAGGTCTACTTACCCTGGTACATACAGTGGCCATAGCCGTGGGCCTGCCTGTCCTTCGGGAAGTAACTGATGGGTGTAATGTGGCCGCTCCTTCCCCGTCACGTACAGTGGCCGTGAACACGGTGTTACTCCCATACTAAGAGGAGATAGTGGATGAGGGGCGTACGGTGGCCACTCCCTCCCCGTCACGTACGGTGGCCATGATTGTGGTTCAACTACTCGTCTCTGCCGGTCGGGGCGCGTTCAATAACTAACGCCCCGAGGCCGTCCCCAGAGGTGGCTGCAACTGAAGGGCGTACAGTGGCCGCTCCCTTCCCCTCATGTATGGCGGCCGTGATGGCGGTGTCACAGGGGGAAAACAACTTAAGGGCGAACAGTGACCGCTCCTTCCCCGGTACATACGGTGGCCATACCACGGTGTTGCCTGGGACTGACTCTGGATCAGTCCAACCCCGAACCTGGTGAAGGCTGCCCCGCTCGCAGGGTCGTTGTCTCTTCCCGCTTACCTGGTGTTGTGACAGTTCCGGGGAAGAAGGACTCTGGACAGGGGTGTCCTGGTGACCCTATTGTCCTGGGTCACTAACCCCGCCATGGTGTCCTCCTGGGTTGGTGGTGTGGTGGTGGCTTGGCGGTGGGGTTAGGGGTGGCGGGATGAGTGGTCCGGCGGCGGCAGGTATTTTACCACCCTCCGTATTGAAAAAGTCACGGCCCCGTGACTGGAGGTGGTATGTTGTGGTGGTGGATGTTTTGTGGGCCGAGGTGAGGTGTCAGAGGAAGTTGGTCCAGTGGAGGGTGGTGGGGTTTGGCTCTCGGTGGGGATTGAGAGTAAGCCGGAGGGAGGATGGGCAGTCGGTCCGGCTGAGGATGTGGAGAAGCTGGTGTCTTGCCCTGAGCCTGACCTGTAGGCGGTCGTGGGGCTGCCAGTGGATCCTCTCGATGTTCATCTCGGGTGGTTGTGCTTGGCGTGGAAGCAGGAGCTGGATGCTGGCGAGTGAGGGGAGTTTGGGGTTTTTATGAGGGCCGGGTTGGTGGGAGGAGCGTTGTGCTTTGGGGAATTGGGATTTGGGAAGATTCCATTTTACCTGGTGGAGGTGAAGGGTGATGGGGGTGGTGTTTGGGGTGTGGGTGGGTTGTGGTGGTGACTGGTGGGTCGTGTGGGTGGTGGGTAGCGGTGTTGGTGTGTACCTGGAAGGTGGGCTTGAAAGGCGTCTCGATATGGTGGTGGTGGAGGTGAGGATGGGCGTCGTTGGTGAAGGTGGGTGGGCACGTGGTGGTGAGGGAGTGTGGTCGGGGGCGGGTGGGGTAGCAGGTGGAGGTGCGGTGTGTCGTTTGTAGTGAGAATGGTCGTGGGGTAAGGGGGGTGTAGGTGGGTGGGTGGTGTGTTCACGTGGTGGAGTGGTTGCACGTGGTGGGCTGGAGAGTGGTGCAGTGGGTGGGGTGGTGTGTTGGTTGGTGTGAGGGTGGTCTGTGATGAGGGGTGGTGGAGTGGCACTGTCGGGCATGGGTTGGCTGAGGTGGTGGGGCAGAGGTTGAGTTGTGGGTGGCGGGGGCGGCGATGCAGGATCTGGTGGTAGAGATAGTGGGTTAGGTGTAGGTTGGTCAAGGGTGGGCTTGTGGGGTTGGATTTTGGTGTTGGTGAGGGGGGGTGGGGTGTTGTGAGTGGGTGAGGTGGGAGACGGCGTGCTCATGGGTGAGGTGGAGGGTGGGGGTGAGAAGGAGTATGAGTAGGAGTCTGGGGGGTATTTCTCAGAAGACGCTGAGGGGACAGGTGCACGTGGAGAGGTGCGGGGCGCGCGGGTGTGAGGGTGGTCATTGTTGGAGGGGTGGAAGGGGCGCACGTGGCGGTTACGGTACATGTGCGCCTGTCCATGGTGATCGATGGTAACTTGGTAAGGATTAGGGACTCTGATAATTTTGAAGGGGCCATTGAACCGGGGGGAAGTCTTGGTGGGGATGGGCAGATGTGCAACAGCCACGGAGTCACCTGGCTTGTAAGAGTTGGAGGGGTTAGTATCTGGTGTAAGATCTTGTTGGGATTGGGGGTAGTGGAGGCATCGTTTGAGGTGGTGGAGGGGGTCAGTGGGGGAGGGAGGAGTTGGAGGATGGAGGTGGTGGCAGAGGGGTAGGAGGAGTGGGGATTCCCCGAATACTCGCTCGTGGGGAGTTACGCCATCATCTCGTTGGCAGGTATTGAGACCCCATCGAACATTTTGACGTGGGCGGGCCAATCGTCATTGCCTCTCTGCAGGATTCTCGTCCTGACTTGATTCAGGAAGGACCGATGACTTCTCTCGCATACGCTGTTTCCCTGTGGCCAGTAGGGGGATGAGTGGGAGATGAGGTAGCCGAATATTTTGGCAACTTCTTCCAATATTTTCCCTGTGAATTCTTGGGCATTATCCGAGTGTAGGGCTCGGGGAATGCCAAAATAAGGGAAGATGAGGTGGACCAGGGCGTCGGCGACTGCTACAGCATTGTAGTCTTTGGCAGGACAAGCGATGATCAACTTTGAGTAGACATCAACGAACGTGATAATATATTTGTACCCTGCTTTTAGTGTGAGGGGGCCGACGACGTCGAAAGCCATGGCTTTTGTGCAGTTAGTTTGCCTTAGGGGCCGGGTGTGCAAGTGATATCTTTCCCTAAAGCACAGGTGCAGCATGTTTGGATGATGTTTTTAGCAATGGTGGATGGGTTAGCTGTCCAATACACGTCGGTGAAAACTTGTAAAAGTTTTCTGGTGCCGAGGTGGATGCCGTTGTTGGCGTGGAGGTGTAGCATAGCATCATGGGCCGTGGCAGGGTCGAGGACGATGTGACCGTCTGCACTGAACAGGTGATCGCCGTGGAGGTGGAGCTTGGCGAATGTGCGTGCCGGGATCCAGGTAGGGCGTTATTTATCTTTCCACATTTGAATTAGGTTTGGTTTTGGGCAGACGGCGTTGTTGGGTAGGTGGGAAAGGGCGTCGGCATTAGTGTGCAATTTCCTGGGCGGTACGATAATTCAAAATCGAACTCTTTGAGTGCTTCCCGCCATCAAATGAGTTCTGCATTGTTGGTATTGGATTGGCGTAGCCATTGTAGTGACTGGTGATCCGTGATGATGACTGCATGGGTGCCAGAGATGTATGAACTGAAGTATTCTAGAGCCCAGATGATACCGAGGCACTCGCGTTTGGTGGCCGCGTAATTCTGCTCGGCTTGATTTAGAGTGCGGCTGGTGCAGGCGATGATGTGTTCGTATCCATGTTGTACTTGCGCGAGGACAGCCCCTATGGCTATGAGGGAAACGTCGGTGTACAAACGAAAGGGGAGGTTGTAGTCTGGGAAAGCGACGACGGGGGTTGATATTAGTTTGGATTTGAAGGTGTTGAATGCGGTCTTTCTAGGCTCGGTCCAGACAAATGGCTCGCCCTTTTTGTCAGCTCATGAAGTGGTTTGGCTATGTCTGCAAAGCCTTTCACAAAACATCTGTAATATGACGTTAGGCCTAGGAAGGCCCTGGTTTCGTGGATGTCTCTTGGTAGAGGGATTTCGGCAATTCTCGGGATCAGGTGAGATGCCCTCGGCTCCGATCACGTGTCCTAGGAAGGAGACGGATCGTTCGGCTAGGACGCATTTTGTTGGCTTGCGTTTAAGACCCACCTGGCGTATGCATAGGAACAGCTGTTTGAAGCGGTGGAGGTGGTCGGCCCAGGTGTGGCTGAAGACTATGATGTCGTCCAGATAGGCCAGGCAGATTTCCCAGATTAGGACGCTCAATACAGATTCCATCAGACAGGAGAACGTGGCTGGGGTGTTACAAAGTCCGAATGGGAGGACATTAAATTCATAGTGTTTCCCATTTGAGGTCGAGAAGGCGTTTTTTTTGTTGTTGTCTGGGTGAACGGGGACCTGCTAGTACCCCGATTGCAGGTCGAGGGTGGAGAACCAGGTGGAGCCGTGTAGGGAGTCAAGGGAGTCGTCGATTCTGGGTAGGGGTGTGGCGTCGTTGATGGTGACATCGTTTACTGTGTGGTAATCAACGCAGAATCGCATGGTTCCATCTTTTTTTCTCACGAGTACGACGGGGAAGGACCACGGCGTGGTGGAGATGGAGATAACACTGGCATCAAGCATGTCCTGGACCTGCCGGTCGTCCTCTGCATGCTACTTAAGGTTTTTGCGGCGTGATGGTTGGCGAATAGGTGGTCCGGTCATGTGTATCTCGTGACTGAGATAAGTGGTGTGGCCGAGGTCTGTTCGGCCAGATGAGAAAAGGTCCTGAAAGTCCAGGAGTAATTGTCGGAGGCTGTTGGTTTGGGAAGGAGATAGGTGCGGGGGTAGGTCTGGAAGGGCTGGGTGGTGAGAAGGTGGTGCGTGGCATGGCTCAGCTTCTTCCGTGTCGGCGATGATGAGTCCTCTAGGTAGAGTTAGTGGTGTTGCGGCGAGGTTAGCGATACGGATTGCTCGGGCCCGTGGGGGTGAGGAAAGTGGGGGATACTAGACAGCATGAGAGGGGTCCGGCAGGTAAGGAGGGGGAGAAAAGGACGGAGGTACCGGAGGGTCTGTTTAGTTCCACCCAAGCTTCTTGGTGGGGCGGGATAGTGACAGTGGAGACGATCGTGGTGGGGAAAGATGGGGAGGTGGATGATGATGGAGAGTGGGGAAGTGGGGTGTTGGGTGAGGTTGGGGTGGGGTTGCATGTGCAGAGGTGTTGGAGAAAGTGAGTGTCAGGGGGAAGTGTGTGTGTGCGAGAGGTTTGTGGATGGTGGTGCTGGTGTTTTTTTTTTTGCGTTTTTATGATTGCTGATGGGGGGGGGGCTGGACTGAAGTGGAGGCGGTGTTGATAGCAGTCTATCTTGGTGCGGAGTTTTTGCAGGAGGTCCAGCCCTAGGTATACGTCATACTGACAGCATGTGGAGTCAAATATGATGAAAAGGTGATTGGTGGATACTTGTTGGTGGGTGTCGGTCAGAAGGGCCCAGGTTTCCCCATGGATAGGCAGGGGGCCATCCCCGGCATCTACGAGGTTGGCTGAGGTGGGGAAAAGGGGGCTGAAAGCGGAAGTGTGGCGGGAGTAGAAGTGAGAGTACAGGCATGACCTAGCAGCTCCTGTGTCCACCAGTAGTCTAGCCTTGACACCATTCAGACGAATTTGGTCGTAGGCTGGGGGTCTGTACTGATGTGAGGTGGCCCCCGCCACCGTGGGGAGGTGCGGGGGCGGGCCTAAAAGTCCATCTGCTGAGTGGTGATGTGGTCGTCATGCTCCTCCTCGTCTGGTCCTGGGTAGACTAGGGTCGGGGCATCGTCTTCTTGGGCGTTGTCCTCCAGGGAGGATACCTTCCTTTGCCCCTGTGCGAGGACCCTGCGTCTGCTTACTTTAAGTTGTTCCCTAATGTCGTGCAGGGGGCAGGTGCGACTGCAGGCCGTGAATTCCCAGGGGTTAATTAAGATGAGATTGCCCTGGTCCCTGGGGTTGGGGCATTTTCTCTGTGGGTGGGCCCTGGGAATAGTAGAAGACAGCTCCGTTGTGAGTTGGTGGGGCGGTGGTTTGATTTTCGGTGGTGGGGTTTTGGTTGTAGGGAATTTGCTCGCTGCGTGGATAGGTTGTGATGCGGGACGGGCGGCGAGGAGGCGTCGGACGAGTTGTAGGTCCTGATCCATGTTCCCAGAGGAGTCATAGATGGTAAAGTGCTCCCTGACTGTGCAAGGGAGAATTCTCAGTAGGGGGTTGAAAGTGTGCAAATCCCGAGTGTTTGTGGTTGCGTCGGAATAAGCGGCACTGACGAGGTGCCATGCCTGGACAAAAGTGTCGTCCAAGTTACCGCTGTAGCCGAGAGCGTCGAGTTGAGACAGAACGACAACTCTGCCCATGGAAGGCATAACAGCCTGCTTCACAATGTGGGCAAATTAATCCCATGTTAATTCTAGGACGACTTTTGTTGCGACAGTGGCGATTATTTTGCCCAGGTTGGGTAGAGTGACTGCTATCTTTTCTCTGTCGGAGTCGAACCCGATGTCTAGGAGGGGTTTGACCATATCCAATTATACATCAATGTCATATTGGTCAGGGTTGAATTTTGGCAATTGGATGTGAGGTTTGGATGCCATTGTGCAAGTTTCCTTTTATCGTTCCTCCGTGCTTTATTCGGATCTAGAACCACTGCTGGCCACCAGTGTTATGCTGGGTGTGTTTAGTCTGACTTGTTGTCCTAAGAACACCAGTGACTGAGCGGGGCCCTCTTTCCGGACTGGAAGTAAAGCACCCACAAAGGAATAGGACATAAAAACCAGGCAGTACACCTTAACACATCTATTGTCTTAATTTTAACACCGTTACAATATGAACAGAGAGATATTGGATGTGCTTTGGAACGGGAACACAGAGTTAGCCTTCAATACAAATAGTTACAGTTACACTCAAAATACGTCACTCTTCACTTATACATGAACATTGGGTTTTAATATTACAATACCCGGATATTGTTTATAGGCAGAGTTGGCATTTTATATATGAAGTCCGATACACCAGGAGAGGACGGGACCAAGAGTTAGGGGAATGAATATCACCATAAGTGGGTAGGGTGCGGGTCGCGACACTCGAGAAAGTCACTTAGTCGCGGTAACACTAGTTCACAGGTCTTTGATGATTCCCGCACACCACTGATCTTAGCCCACGATTTCTATAAGTCCTCTTGTATACAGCTATTGATATTCTCTACTCTGCCATGTATCGGGTCTCCATACACTATTGGTAGCTTATATTGTTTGGGCTTTCACTCTGTCACTTATCACTGTGCACTTCTATTTCGACTGTTCACGGCACTAGAGTTATTATGGCCACTGTATACCCATATTTTCCTGGGCATCACCTGCTGCATGTCCGGGGCGTGAGAGAGGGGCCCTACAGGGAGCCCTCCTGTAGGAGGCAACACACTGCCTGCATGGGCATCACTGCCCGGGTCATAGTCGTCGTTGGAGTGCAGGGAGGCCCTCCTGGCTGGGGGCCTCGACCTGAGAGGAGGGCCTCACACTGGAGCCTTGTATGTGGGGTGCAGGGAGGCCCTCCGGCCTGGGGGACTCAACCTGAGAGGTGGCCCTCGGGATTAGGGCCAAACAGCTGCAGGAGGCAGGCCTGGCGCCTCTGGCTCCTATAAGAGAGAGCCCGGGTTGTCTGGGCCTGGGGTTGCTGGCCAGGCCTGGGAGTCTGGGGACTGCAGCCGCCTACAGGAGAGAGTGCCGTCAGGGATGAACTGTGGCGCCGCTTCCGTCAGGTGTCCATCAGGGACAGGGACCTCCCAGGTGTAGGTGGTAGGGCTTGGACTGGGCCACGCCACCACTCCGACAGCACCTCCGGGGAACCGCTCCTGTAGGGAGACAATTGGCTTCCCACGCAGCCGAGAGGAAAGGGGTCGGCCACGCAAGGGACTTCCTGCTTTGGGAGGACCTTTGGAATCATGAATGAGGAGCGTACGGTGGCCGCTCCCACCCCGTCACGTACGGTGGCCGTGAACGCGGTTTTGTGACTCCTAGGGCTCGCAGCTGAAGGGCATACAGTGGCAGCTCCTTCCCCCACATGTACTGAGACAGTGCTGGCGGTGTTGCTCCCGAAGGAGGAAAAGGCAGAAGAGGGATGCACAGGGGCAGCAACCTCTCCGGTGCATGCTGAGGCTGTAGCCGAGGGTCTGCTTACCCTGGCACGCACAGTGGCCATAGCCGTGGGCCTGCCTGTCTGCCAGGAAGTAACTGAAGGGCATACAGTGGCTGCTCCTTCCCCGTCATGTACGGTGGCCGTGAACGCGGTGTTACTCCCGTAGGAGGAAAAGGCAGGGGAGAGGTGCACAGGGGCTGCTCCCTTTCTGGTACATACAGAGGCCATAGCCGAGGGTCTACTTACCCTGGTATGTACAGTGTCTGTAGCCGTGGGCCTGTCTGCCCTTTGGGAAGTAACTGAAGGGCGTACGGTGGCCACTCCTTCCCCGTCACGTACGGTGGCCGTGAACGGGGTGTTACTCCCGTAGTAAGAGGAGATAGTGGATGAGGGGAGTACTGTGGCCACTCCCTACCCGTCACGTACGGTGGCCGTGATCGTGGTTCCACTACTCCTGTCTCTGCCAGTCGGGGCGCGTTCATTAACTATCGCCCCGAAGCCGTCCCCAGAGGTGGCTGTGAGTGAAGGGGGTATGGTGGCCGCTCCCTCCCCCTTCACGTACGGTGGCTGTGATGGCGATGTCACAGGGGGAAAACAACTGAAGGGCAAACAGTGACTGCTCCTTCCTCGTTACGTATGGTAGCTGTGCCGCGGTGTTGCCTGGGACTGACTCTGGATCAGTCCCACCCTGAACCTGGTGAAGGTTGCCCTGCTCGCAGGGTCATTGTCTCTTCCCACTTACCTGGTGTTGTGACAGTTTTGGGGAAGGACTCTGGACAGGGGTGTCCTGGTGACCCTCTTGTCCTGGGTCACTAACCCCGCCATGGTGTCCTCCTAGGGTGGTGGTGTGGTGGTGGCTTGGTGGTGGGGTGGGGGGTGGTGGGGTGCGTGGTCTGGCGGTGGCGGGTATTTTGGTTATAAATGCCTCTTTTTTTCTTTTAATAACAATTACTTTTTATAAATACCACAACACTTGGCAACGTTGCTTTCCAACGTTGCCATGCTTGTAAGGGTAGAGTGACCGTGTTAATCCAGGTCATTTCCACTGGCCGCCACCTGAGATGGATGCTCATACTCCTGCTACTCACTCTTGTGTGCTCCACAGTAGAGAAAAAGAACTTATTTACAACGAAAATAAGTATTTTTTAGAGCAGAAGGCAAACAGTGGACCTATAATTGTTCCCTCAAAAGCTGTTGATTAGGCCTCCTGGGGAAAACCTCTATAAAAAAAAAAAGACAGACAGACAGACAGAAACAGAGAGTAGGAGAAAAGGTCATGGAGAAACTGAATGAATAAGAGCGCAACAAGACAGACAGACACTCAGTCTGGAGGCTTTTCCTCAAATTCTAAAAATTCATAAAAGTGTACAGACTTTTTATAGAAATAAATCTATAAAAAATGCAATCTCTATATGCAGAGAGAGAGGAGAGAGAGTGGTGTGCTGGGAGGGAGAGCTGTCATTTTCGCCTTGGTTCTAATCCGATTAAGTTGCCCAGTACAAAGTATGACAACACTGTGGGACGGGGACTCCCCAAGAGGGACAATGCCCAAACGCTCTTCATAAAATAGACGGACCATAATCTTTTCTGTTCTGCCTGGATGTTTATTTCACAGTGTGTTACTGATATTATTCTGGCCTCACTCTTTCACTGTCACTGTTCACTCCCTTCTCTGTGGTTTTCTACGATACAAGAGATACACTTCAGTCACTGTTGGCCCTTGTTTCCTGGGCTTAACACAAGAGGCGCCCGGGCGTGGGAGGGGGCTCTACTGGCGAGCTTTCCTGCAGGAGACAGTGGACTACCCTTAGGGGTGTCACTGCCCAGGGTTCCTTCATCAGGGGGGTACAGGGAGGCTCTCCCGTTTGGGGGCCTTGACCTGAGAGGCCCTCGTGTTGGAGCCTCGTCGGTGGGGTGCAGGGAGGCCCTCTGGACTGGGGGCCTCGACCTGAAGGGCGGCCCTCGGGACTGGGGCCGAACAGCTGCAGGAGGCGGGCCTGTCGCCTCTTCTTCTGGGTGGAGAGTCGTGGGGGAGTAAAGCCCAAGTGGCCTGACTCTGGGGCCCACCGGCCCGGTGTGGGAGCCTGGGTGCTGCAGTCGCCTTTAGGGAAGGGCGCCGTCAGGGACAGACTGCGGCACCTCTTCTTTGTGGCGCCGTCAGAGACCGGGACCGACCAGGTGTAGGCGGCAGGGCCGACACAGGGCCGCACCACCACTCCAGTAGTACCTCAGGGGAACCACACCTGGGGGGAGTAAGAGAGAGGCATCCCACGCAGCCGAGAGGTGAAAGGCCGGCTGCGCAAGGGACTTCCTTCTCTGGGAGGACCTCAGAGATCACAGATGAAGGACGTACAGTGGCCAATCCTTCCCCCACACGTACAGTGGCCAATGTGGTGGTTCCGTGATCTCCAGGGTCCACAGCTGAAAGGCGTACAGTGGCCGACCCTTCCCCCACACGTACAGTGGCCGATGTGGCTGTGTTACTCCCTTAGGAGGAAGAGGTAGTGGATGAGGGGCGTACAGTGGCCGAACCCTCTCCGATACGTACAATGGCCGATATCATGGTTTCACTCCTGCTTCCTTTTCCAACCAGAGTGCGCTCAATAGCTGACGCTCCAGAGGTAGTACTTCTGTAGGAGGAGGAGGTAGTGGATGAGGAGCGTACAGTGGCCGAACCCTCCCCGACATGTACAGTGGCCGATATCGTGGTTCCACTCCTCCTCTCTCTGCCAGTTGGAGTGCGCTCAATAGCTGACACTCTGAGGCCTTTGCCAGTCAGAGTGCGCTCAATAGCTGACACTCCGAGGCCTTTGCCAGTTGGAGAGCGCTCAATAGATGACACTCCGAGGCCTTGTCCAGATGTGGCTGTAGCTGAAGGGCGAACAGTGGCAGAACCTTCCCCCACACGTACAGTGGCTGATGTGGCGGCGCTACAGGGTGAAAACAACTGAGGGATGTACAGTGGCCGAACCCTCCCCAGTACATACTGAGGCTGTACCACGGTGTGGCTTGGATCTGACTCTGGATCAGTCCCACCCTGAACCTGGTGAGTGCTGTCACGCCCGGAGGGTCGTGTCTTCCGCCGGCGTAGTTTCCGTTGGGGCGGTTGAGGGGCAGAGGGACTCAGGACAGGGGGGCACCAATGTCCTTCTTGCCTCAGGTTGACCTCTGTGTGACCCGGTTCTCCGTGATGTCCTCCTGGGGTGGTGGTGAGGCGGCAGCTTGGTAGTAGGGTGGGGGGTGGTGGGGTGGCCGGTCTGGCGGTGGCAGGTATTTCACCACCTTCCGCAGTGGAGAAGTCACGGTCCCGTGACTGGAGGAGGTATGTTATAGTTGTAGAGGTCTGGTGGGCCAGTGTGAGATGGTTGAGAAGGCTGGTCCAATGGTGGGTGGTGAGGTTTGGCTCCTGGTGGGGGCTGAGGGTGAGGTGTAGGAACAATGGTCGGGTGGTGTGCCGTAGGAACCGGAGGAGCTGGTGCGTCGCCCGTATCCTGATGCTGGGTCGGTCGTGAGGGCACCATGTTACCCTTTCGATCTTCATTTCGGGTGGTGGTGTTTGGTAGAAAGGCAGAAGCTGTATGCTGGCGAGTAAGGAGATCTTGGGGTTCATATGGGGGATGGTTGGGTGGGAGGAGCATTTTCCTTTGGGAAATTGGGATTTGGGGAGTTTCCATCTTGCCTGGTGGATGGGTAGGGTGATGAGGGTGGTGTTTGGGGGGAGGTTAGCACGTGGTGGGGAATGGGGAGCAGGGTGGGGTGGAGATGGGGGTGTTGGGGTATATCTAGATGGTGGGCGGGACAGGCACTCTGATCTGGTGGTCGTGGTGGTAAGGATGGGTGTGGGTGGTGAGGGTGGTTGGACACGTGGTGGTGTTGGGGTGTGATTCCAGGTGGCGGCGTACATGGGTGGGGGTGTGGTGCATCGTGTGTAATGAGAATGGTCGGTGGATAAAGGGGGGGCAGGAGTGGTGGTGTGGGTGATGTGGGCACACATGGTGGGCTGGAGGGTGGTGTGGCGACAGGTGTAGTGCTGGGGTAGGGTGAGGGGGGTGGGAGGTAGGATGTGGAGGTGGTGGTTGGGAAATGTGCTGGTTGGCCGGGAGTGGGTGGGGTGGAGGGTGCCGTGGGTGGTGTAGGAGACGGGCGTGGAGGAGACGGTGGAGTGGGCGTAGGAGAGGGATGTAGAGTGGGGAGATCGGGGTCGGGGAAGTGGGTGGTGCGTTAGGGGATGGGGTGGGGGGCAGTGGTGTGACTGTAGGTGAGGTGGAGGGGGGTGGGGAGAAGGAGTAGGAGTAGGAGTCCGGGGGGTAATTCTCAGAAGACGCCCCGGTGGTAGACGTGCGGCGGGTGGTGTTTGGCGCACAGGTGAGTGCGGGGTCATTGTTGGAGGGTGGGAAGGGACGCATGTGTCTGTTTCTGTAGGTCCGTGGTTGGCCCTCATGATTAATCGTGACTTGATAGGGGTTAGGGACTTTGATGATGGTGAAGGGCCCGTCAAAACGGGGGGAGGTCTTGGTGGGGGTAGGGAGGCATGCTACGATGACGGAATCTCCAGGCTTGTAGGGGTTGGTGGGGTTAGTGTCAGGCTGCAGGTCTTGTTGTGCTTGGAGATGCTGGAGGCGTTGCTTGAGGTGGTGTAGGGGATCGGTGGTGGAGGGTGTGGTGGGAGGTTGTAGGTGGTGATGGAGGGGTAGGAGGAGTGGGGATTCCCCGAAAACTCACTCGTGGGGGGTGATGCCATCTTCTCTGCGGCATGTGTTCAAGCCCCATTGCACGATTTTAACGTGAGCCGGCCAGTCGTCATTTCCAGTTTGTATGATTCTTGTCCTTGCTTGATTTAGGAGGGATCTATGACTCCTCTCGCAGATGCTGTTTCCCTGTGGCCAGTATGAGGATGAATGAGAGATGCGATAGCCAAATATTGATGCGAGTTCCTCCCAGATTTTTCCCGTAAATTCTGGTGTGTTTTCTGAATGTAAGGCCTTTGGGATTTCGAAATAGGGGAAGACGTGGCGGACTAGGGCGTCGGCAACTGAAACGGCATTGTGTTCTTTAGCGGGGCAGTCGATGAGGAATTTAGAGTAAACGTCCACGAGGGTGATAATATATTTGTACCCCGCTTTAAGTGTGAGGGGGCTGACGACATCGAGAGAGAGCAATTGCCATGGTTTTTGTGTGGTTAGTTTCCTTGCTGGGCCGGGTGTGCAGGTGATGTCTTTGCCCAAGGCGCAGGCATGGCATGCTTGGACAATGCTTTTGGCATTGGTGGAGGGGTTAGAGGTCCAATATATATCATTGAAAACTTGTAAAAGTTTCTTTGTCCCGAGGTGGATGCCGTTGTTTGCGTGGATGTGCAGCATTGCATTGTGGGCGGTGGTTGGGTCGAGGATGATATGGCCGTCTGAGCTGAACAGGTGATCGCTGTGCTGGTGTAAATTGGCAAACGTGCACTGGGGAATCCAGGTGGGGCATTCTTTATCCCACCACATCTGAATGAGGTCCAGTTTGGGGCATACAGCATTGATGGGTAGGCGGGAAAGGGTGTCAGCGTTGGTGTGTAGTTTGCCAGGCCGATAGGATATTTCGAAATCGAACTATTCTAACGCTTCTCTCCACCAGATGAGTTTGGCGTTATTTGTATTGGACTGGCATAGCCACTGCAGGGATTGGTGTTCGGTGATGATGACTACGTGGGTGCCGGAGATATATGACCGGAAGTAGTCAGGCGCCCAGATGATTCCGAGGCATTCGTGTTTGGTGGCTGCGTAATTACATTCGGCCTGATTCAGGGTGCGGCTGGCGCAGGCAATGATGTGTTCGTGCCCATCCTGCACTTGAGTGAGAACAGCCCCTATGGCAATGAGGGAGACGTCGGTGTACAGACGAAAAGGGAGGTTGTAGTCTGGAAAGGCAACAATGGGGGCTGAGATGAGTTTTGTCTTGAGGTTGTTAAATGCGGCTTTCCTTTCCTCAGTCCATGTGAATGGTTCGCCTTTCTTTGTCAGGTCATGGAGTGGCTTTGCGATATCGGCGAAGCCTTTCACGAAACGCCTATAATATGAAGTCAGGCCTAGGAAGGCATAGGTTTCATGGACATCTTTCAGTAGGGGGATGTCTGCTATCACGCGTAGTTTTTCAGGGTCAGGTGAGATGCCCTCGGCTCCAATCACTTGTCCTAGGAAGGAGATGGATCGCTCAGCTAGGACGCATTCGGAGGGCTTGAGTGTTGGTCCAGCCTAGCGTATATGTAGGAAAATTTGTTTGAGGCGATGTAGATGGTCGGCCCAGGTGCAACTGAAAACAATGATGTCGTCGAGATACGCCAGGCAGATTTCCCTGGTTGGGCCACCTAGTACAGACTCCATGAGGCCGGAGAATGTACCTGGGGCGTTGCAGAGTCCGAAGAGAAGGACTTTGAGCTCATAATGTTTGCCGTTTGAGGTGGAGAAAGTGGCCTTCTGCTTGTCCCCTGGATGGACAGGGACTTGCCAGTAACCTGACAGTAGGTCTAGCGTGGAGAACCAGGTTGATCCGTGTAGGGAGTCGAGGGAATCGTCGATTCTTGGGAGGGGCATGGCGTCCTTGGTGGTGACATCGTTGAGTTTCCAGTAATCCACACAGAACCGCATTGTTCCGTCTTTCTTTCTAACTAGTACGAGGGGGGAGGACCATGGGCTATTTGAGTTGGAAATGACCCCGGCATCTAGCATGTCCTGGACCTGCCAGTCTTCCTCTGCCCGTTGTTTAGGGTTTTTGCGGCGTGATGGTTGGCAAATGGGCAGTCCGGTTGTGTGGATCTCATGGCTGAGATAAGTCGTGTGGCCAATGTCTGCAGGGCCAGATGAGAAAAGGTCTTGGAAGTCCAGGAATAATCGTTGGAGGCTGTTGGTCTGGGAGGTAGGTAGATGTGGAGGGAGAGGAGGTAGAGTGGGGTGGTTGGAGGGCAGTGCTGTACAAGGCATGGCTTCTTCCATGTCGCCTACAATTAGTCCTCGAGGTAGGGTAAGGGGTGTGGCGGTGAGGTTAGTGACACGGATAGTTCAGATGTGGGGGGGAAGAAAAGTCGGGGACACTAAACATGCTAAGAGGGGTCCGGTTGGTAGGGCGGGAGAAAAGAGGACGGAGGTACCGGAGGGTCTGTTCAGTTCTAACCAAGCCTCATGGTGGGGTGGAATCGTGATAGTGGAGGCGATAGCGGCAGGGAAAGTCGGAGAGTGAGGTTGAATGGGTTGGGTGGAAGAAGGGAGTGGTGATTGAGGGAGTGACGTGTGAGGTGACCTTGGATTGGAGTTGCATGTGCACATGGGTTGGGGAGGATGACTGTCAGGGGAAGGTGGTTTGTATGTGTTGTGTTGATGAGTGGTGATGTTGTTTTTTTTCTCTGGGGGCATAAGGGCTGGACTGAAGTGGAGTCGGTGCTGGTGGCAGTCGATGATGGTGTGTATTTTTTGGAGGAGGTCCAGCCCCAGGTAGCCATTGTATGCACGACAAGTGGAGTCGAAGATGATGAAGGGGTGAGTGGTGGATGCTTTTTGGTGTGTTTCGGTCCGCAGGGCCTGAGTTTCCCCACGGATAGGCAGGGGGCCATCCCCTGCTTCTACGAGATTGGCTGAGGTGGGGAGAAGGGGGCCAATGGCAGAGTTGTGGCGGGAGTAGAAGTGCGAATACAGGCATGACCTGGCAGCTCCCGTGTCCACCAGTAATCTAGCCTTGACCCCGTTCAGGCGTATTTTGTCGTAGACTGGGGGGTCTGTACTTGTGTGAAGTGGCCCCCGCCACCGTGGGGAGGTGCGAGGGTGGACCTAAAAACCATCGGCTGTGGGGTGTCGTCTTCGTCAGGCTGCTCGTTGCCGGGTTCAGGGTAGATGATGGGTGGAGCGTTGTCCTGTGGAGCGTCGTCCTTTAGGGATGAGACTTTCCTGCGCCCTTGATGAAAGGTCCTGCTTCGGTTTGCCTTAAGCTGTTCCCTGATGTCATGCAGGGGACAGGTAAGACTGCAGGCAGTAAATTCCCAGGGGTTAATAGAGATGAGGTTGGAATTTTCCCTGGGGTTGGGGCGTTTTCTCTGTGGGTGAGCCCTCGGGACGATGACAGACGGCTCCGTTTTGGGTTGGGTGGGCTGAATGAGCAGTGTCCTGGCCTTGGGTGGTTGTGGTTTGGTGGTGGGGAATTTGCTCACTGCGTGACTAGGTTGTGACATAGGATGGGCGGCGAGGAGCCGTCGGACGAGTTGCAGGTCACGATCCATGTTGCCTGAGGGATCGTAGATGGTGAAGTGTTCCCGTACTGAGCTCGGGAGGATCCTTAGCAGGTAGTTAAAAGTGTGTTGATCCCGTGTTGCATTGGTATCTTCGGGATAGGTGGTGCTGACGAGGCGCTTAGCCTGGACAAAGGTGTTGTTGAGGCAGCCGTTGTACATGAGGGCGTCGAGTTGTGAGACGGCGACAACACTGCCCAGTGAAGGCGTTACTGGCTGCTTTACAATGTGCGGAAATTGGTCCCATGTCAAGTCGGGGATGATTTTCGTGGCTATAGTAGCAATTATTTTGCCCAGGTTGGGTAGTGGGACAGCTATTTTTTCTCTGTCTGTGTCAAACCCAATGTCTAGGAGGGGTTTTACCATATCTAAGTAAACATCTATGTCATATTGTTCAGGATTGAACTTCGGCAATTGGATGTGAGGTTGGGCTGCCATTGTGCAGCTTTCCCTTTTGTGTTCCTCCGTGCTTTATTCGAATCCAGAACCACTGCTGGCCACCAGTGTTATGCGTGGCGTTTTTAGCTCGACTTCTCGGACCAAAAACGCTCGCAACTGAGCGGGATCCTCTTTCCGGACCGGAAATAAAACACTCACAAAGGAACAGGGCATAAAAACTAGGCAGTACACCTTAACACATCTATTAGCTTATTTCAATACACTGTGACAATACAAACAAAGAGTTACAGGATATGATGGAGACAGGTTTACAGAGTTAGCTTCCCAATAATATGTATCACACACAGCGCAGGCAGAGAGTAGGGTTCTGTAATTATATCTCGATGGTGGGTTGTAAGTTCTATATACCTATATTGTGTCTATAGGCAAAATTAGTATTTAATAGTCTCGACCTGATGCATTATAGGTGGAGAGGGCCTGGGGTCGAGGGAGTGAATATTACTATAATTGATTAGAGCGCGAGTCGCGACACTCGAGGAAGTTACTTAGTCACGGGGACACTGTTGACCGACTTTTGGCTTTTCCTAGCACCAGATTCTATGTCCGTGATCATTAGTCTTTTCTGTTCTGCCGGGATATTTATTTCACAGTGTGTTACTGATATTATTCTGACCTCACTCTTTCACTGTCACTGTTCACTCCCGTCTCTGTGGTTTTCTATGACACAAGAGATACACTTCAGTCACTGTTGGTCCTTGTTTCCTGGGCTTAACACAAAAGGTGCCCGGGCGTGGGAGGTGGTTTTAAGGGGTAGCCCTCCTGCAGGAGACAGTGGACTACCCATAGGGGTGTCACTGCCCAGGGTTCCTTCGTCAGGGGAATACAGGGAGGCTCTCCTGTTTGGGGGCCTCGACCTTAGAGGCCCTCGTGTTGGAGCCTTGTCAGTGGGGTGCAGGGAGGCCCTCTGGACTGGGGGCCTCGACCTGAATGGCGGCCCTCGGGACTGGGGCCGAACAGCTGCAGGAGGCGGGCCTGTCGCCTCTTCTCCCGGGCAGAGAGTCATAGGGGAGTAGAGCCCAAGTGGCCTGACTCTGGGGCCCACCGGCCCGTTCTGGGAGCCTGGGTGCTGCAGTCGCCTTTAGGAAAGGGTGCGGTTAGGGGCAGACTGCGGCACCTCTTCTTTCTGGCATCCATCAGAGACTGGGGCCGACCAGGTGTAGGGGGCAGGGCCAACACAGAGCCGCGCCACCACTCTGGTAGTACCTCGGGGGAACCGCACATGGAGGGAGTAAGAGAGGGGCATCCCACGCAGCCGAGAGGTGAAAGGCTGGCCACGCAAGGGACCTCCTTCTCTGGGAGGACCTCAGAGATCAAAGATGAAGGACGTACAGTGGCCGATCCTTCCTCCACACGTACAGTGGCCGATGTGGCAGCTCCGTGATCTCCAGGGTCTACAGCTGAAGGGTGTACAGTGGCCGACCCTTCCCCCACACGTACAGTGGCCGATGTGGTGGTGCTGCTCCCGAAGGAGGAGGAGGCAGATGAGGGGCACACAGTAGCTACACCCTCCCCAGCACGTACAGTGGCAGATACCGCGGGTCTGCCTGCCCCACGGGAAGTAGCAGAAGGACGTACAGTGGCCGATCCTTCCCCCACACGTACAGTGGCTGGTGTGGTGGTGTTACTCCCGTGGGAGGAAGAGGTAGTTGATGAGGGGCGTACAGTGGCTGAACCCTCCCCGATATGTACAGTGGCCGATATCTCGGTTCCACTCCTGCTTCCTTTTCCAACCGGAGTGCACTCAATAGCTGACACTCCAGAGGTAGTACTCCCGTAGGAGGAGGAGGTAGTGGATGAAGGGCGTACAGTGGCCGAACCCTCCCCGACATGTACAGTGGCTGATATCGCAGTTCCACTTCTCTCTCTGCCAGTCAGAGTGCGCTCAATAGCTGACACTCCGAGGCCTTTGCCAGTCGAAGTGCACTCAATAGCTGACACTCTGAGGCCTTGTCCAGATGTGGCTGTAGCTGAAGGGCATACAGTGGCCGAACCTTTCCCCACACATACAGTGGCCGATGTGGCGGCGCTACAGGGGGAAAACAACTGTGGGGCATACAGTGGTCGAACCCTCCCCAGTACGTACTGAGGCCATACCCCGGTGTTGCTTGGGACTGACTCTGGATCAGTCCAACCCCGAACCTGGTGAGTGCTGTCCCGCCCGCAGGGTCGTGTCTTTCGCCGGCGTAGTTTCCGTCGTGGTGGTTGAGAGGTAGAGGGACTGAGGACGGGGGCACTAATGTCCTTCTTGCCCCAGGTTGACCTCTCGGTGACCTGGTCCTCCGTGGTGTCCTCCTTCTGTGGTGGTGAGGCGGTAGCTTGGTGCTAGGGTGGGGGGTGGTGCACTCCCGGTCCGGCGGCGGCAGGTATTTCAAGTTGTTTCACTTTATGTTAGTTAATAATTAACACCCCCTACAGTGATAATAACTAAAACAAATAAACCAAAACAAACTAAATAATGACGTGCAAGTGGGCTTCACGGCAGGAAGAACAATAGAGGACAGTTTATTAATTCTTGAATATTGTGTAGAGCAAAGTTATAAAAACAAATTACCACTGATAGTAGCAGCAATAGATTTTTCAAAAGCGTATGACTCAATAAAACTGGAAGAAATTATAAAAGCCCTAAAAAATTTGAAAACCCACTGTTATGCGGGGTGTTTTTAGCTCAACTTCTCAGACTAAAAACACTCGCAGCTGAGCGGGGTTCTCTTTCCAGACCGGAAATAAAACACTTACAAAGGAACAGGGCATAAAAACTAGGCAGTACACCTTAACACATCTATTGGCTTATTTCAATACACTGTTACAATACAAACAAAGAGTCACAGGATATGATGGAGACAGGTTTATAGAGTTAGCTTCCCAATAATATGTATCACACACAGCACAGGCAGAGGGTAGAGTTCTGTAATTACATCTTGATGGTGAGTTGTAAGTTCTATATACCTGTATTGTGTCTATAGGCAAAATTAGTATTTAACTCGCCCCGTCCCGGAGACGTGAATTCACGTCCTCACATGATGTGCACTCATATCCCAGAGACGTAAATTAATGCGGCAACATTGCAAGGCCCCTAATTTGCACAATTTTCAATTTTCGCGAGTGATTTTTGGCACGTATACACGGGACACCTTCCTCTACAAGATGCCAGGCAGGGACAATGACTTACCCAGGATGACCTCCTCCCCCCCCTGCATGACCTTTTCTCAGCAATTCACCTGTTATCAGTGACCTGGCCAGTTAAGCCATGTCATGCCACGGTACGAAATTCAGGGCCAGAGTGATTCCCCAATCGATGACAATGTGGAGGACAAACATTAGAGGAAGAAACAGTCAGAAATGATGATCAGGTAATGTGGCAAAAAGAGGTCAGGAATGGTGGTGAGCAAGTGAGTGAAACAATGCTTATAATGCCTATATTACCGTTTGAAAACCAATATACTCTCGTACTACATATAAATTCGTACCAAATAAATAAATAAATACCGTTTATGAGTGGTGTAGAATAGTTATCCTCCCATACAACTCGTTTTCTTTGCAGCCAGCCTGACAGAAAACCCTGTAAGGTAAGGTGGTACTCCTACCTGGATCGAGTATTATAAACCTCAGGTGAGCGATTTCTCTATGAATTTTCGATGTTTCTCACCAAAAACGGATGTTTGAGCCAAAAAAAAAAAGGTCCAAAAATGTCGGGACTGGGGCGTACCACTGCCCAGAAAACGTCGGGATGGGGCGGGTTAATAGTCTCAACCAGATGCACTATAGGTGGAGAGGGCCTGGGGTCAAGAGAGTGAATATTACTATAATTGATTAGAGCACAAGTCGTGACACTCGAGGAAGTTACTTAGTCACGGGGTCACTGTTCACAGACTTTTGGCTTTTCCTCGCGCTCAGGCTCTATGTCCATGTTCACTAGTCTTTTCTATTCTGCCTGGGTATTTATCTCACAGTGTGTTACTGATATTATTTTGGCCTCACTCTTTCACTGTCAGTATTCACTACTGTCTCTGTGGTTTTCTACAACTTGTGAGATACATTTCAGTCACTGTTGGCCCTTGTTTCCTGGGCTTAACACAAGAGGCACCTGGGCATGAGAGGGGGCTCTACTGGGGATCCCTCCTGCAGGAGACAGTGGACTGCTCGTAGGGGTGTCACTGCCCAGGGTCTTTGTCAGAAGGGTGCAGGAAGGCTCTCCCATTTGGGGGCCTCAACCTGAGAGGTCCTCGTGTTGAAGCCTCATCGGTGGGGTGCAGGGAGGCCCTCTGAACTGGGGGCCTTGACCTAAAAGGCGGCCCTTGGGACTGAGGCTGAACAGGTGCAGGAGGCGGGCCTGTTGCCTCTTCTTCCGGGTGGAGAGTCGTGGGGGAGTAGAGCCCAAGTGGCCTGACTCTGGGGCCCGCCAGCCCGGTCTAGGAGCCTGGGTGCTGTGGTCGCCTTTAGGGAAAGGCGTCGTCAGGGGTAGACTGTGGCACCTCTTCTTTCTGGCATCCATCAGAGACCGGGACCGTTCGGGTGTAGGCGGCAGGGTCAACACAGGACCGCACCACAACTCCGGTAGTACCTCAGGGGAACCACACATGAAGGGAGTAAGAGAGGGGCATCCCACGCAGCCAAGAGGTGAAAGGCCGGCAGCGCAAGGGACCTCCTTCTCCGGGAGGACCTAAGAGATCACAGACGAAGGACGTACAGTGGCCGATCCTTCCCCCACACGTACAGTGGCCAATGTGGTGGTTCCGTGATCTCCAGGGTCCACAGCTGAAGGGCGTACAGTGACCAACCATTCCCCCACATGTACAGTGGCTGATGTGGCAGTGCTGCTCCCGAAGGAGGAAGCGGCAGATGAGGGGCACACAGAGGCTACACCCTCCCCAGCACGTACAGTGGCTGATACCGCGTGTCTGCCTGCCCCACGGGAAGTAACAGAAGGACGTACAGTGGCCGAACCTTCCTCCACACATACAGTGGCCGATGTGGTGATGTTACTCCCGTAGGAGGAAGAGGTAGTGGATGAGGGGCGTACAGTGGCCGAACCCTCCCCGACATGTACAGTGCCTGATATCGCGGTTCCAACCGGAGTGCGCTCAATAGCTGACACTCCGGAGGTAGTATTCCCGTAGGAGGAGGAGGTAGTGGATGAGGGGCGTACAGTGGCCGAACTCACCCTGACACGTACAGTGGCCGATATCACGGTTCCACTCCTCCTCTCTCTGCCAGTCGGAGAGCGCTCAATAGCTGACACTCTGAGACCTTTGCCAGTCGGAGTGCGCTCAATAGCTGACACTCCGAGGCCTTGTCCAGATGTGGCTGTAGCTGAAGGGTGTACAGTGGCCGAACCTGCCCCCACACGTACAGTGGCTGATGTGGTGGTGCTACAGGGTGAAAACAACTGAGTGACATACAGTGGCCGAACCCTCCTCAGTATATACTGAGGCCGTACCGCTGTGTTGCTTGGGACTGACTCTGGATCAGTCCCACCCCGAATCTTGTGAGTGCTGTCACGCCCGCAGGGTCGTGTCTTCCGCCGGCGTAGTTTCTGTCGAGGCGGTTGAGGGACAGAGGGACTCAGGCCAGGGGGGCACCAATGCCCTTCTTGCCCCGGGTTGACCTCTCAGTGACCCGCCCCTCCGTGGTGTCCTCCTGGGGTGGTGGTGAGGCGGTGGCTTGGAAGTAGGGTGGGGAGTGGTGGGGTGGCCGGTCCGGTGGCGGCAGGTATTTCACCACCTTCCGCGATGGAGAAGTCACGGCCCCGTGACTGGAAGTGGTATGGTGTGGTAGTAGAGGTCTGGTGGGCTGGTGTGAGATGGTTGAGGAGGCTGGTCCAATGGTGGGTGGTGAGGCTCGGCTCCTGGTGGGGGCTGAGGGTGACATGTAGGGACGATGGTTGGGTGGTGTGCTGTAGGAGCCGGAGGAGTTGGTGTGTCGCCTGTATCCTGATGCTGGGGGGGTCATGAGGGCACCATGTTACCCTTTCGATCTTCATTTTGGGCAGTGGTGTTTGGTGGAAGGGCAGAAGCTGTAGGCTAGTGAGTGAGATCTTTGAGTTTATATAGGGGATGGTTGGGTGGGAGGAGCATTTTCCTTTTGAGAATAGGGATTTGGGGAGCTTCCACCTTGCCTGGTGGAGGGGTAGGGTGATGGGTGTGGTGTTTGGGGGGAGGTTAGCACATGCTGGGGAATGGGGAGCAGGGTGGAGTGGAGATGGGGGTGTTGGGATGTATCTAGATGGTGGGCAGGACAGGCGTCCTGATCTGGTAGTCATGGTGGTGAGGGTGGGTGTGGGTGGTGAGGGTGGTTGGACAGGTGGTGGTGTTGGGGTGTGATTCCGGGTGGTGGCAGACATGGGCAGGGGTGTGGTGCATCGTGTGTAATGAGAATGGTCAGTGGGTAAAGGGGGGGCAGGAGTGGTGGTGTGGGTGGTGCGTGTGAGAGGTGATGTGGGCGCACGTGGTGGGCTAGAGGGCGGTGTGGCAGCAGGTGTAGTGCGTGGGGCAGGGTGAGGGGGGTGGGAGGTAGGATGCGGTGGTGTGGTGGCAATTGTTGGGAAATGTGCTGGTTGGCCGGGAGTGGGTGGGGTGGAGGGTGCCGTGGGTGATGTTGGAAACGGGCATGGAGGAGATGGTGGAGTGGGCATAGGAGAGGGATTGAGAATGGGTGGTGGTGGGGGATCGGGGTCGGGGAAAGTGGGTGGTGCATTGGGGGCTGGGGTGGGGTGCAGTGGCGTGGCTGTAGGTGAGGTGGAGAGGGGTGGGGAGAAGGAGTAGGAGTAGGAGTCTGGGGGGTAATTCTCAGAAGACGCCCCGGTGGTAGGCGTGCGGCAGGTGGTGTTTGGCACGCAGGTGAGTGCAGGGTCATTGTTGGAGGGTGGGAAGGGACGCATGTGTCTGTTTCTGTAGGTCCGTGGTTGGCCCTCATGATTAATCGTGACTTGATAGGGGTTAGGGACTTTGATGATGGTGAAGGGCCCGGTCTCGGGGGGAGGTCTTGGTGAGGGTAGGCAGGCATGCCACGACGATGGAATCTCCCGGCTTGTAGGAGTTGGTGGGGTTAGTGTCGGGCTGCAGGTCTTGTTGTGCTGGTAGGCGTTGGAGGCGTCATTTGAGGTGGTGTAGGGGGTTGGTGGTGGAGGGTGTGGTGGGTGGTTGTAGGTGGTGATGGAGGGGTAGGAGGAGTAGGGATTCCCCAAAAACTTGCTCGTGGGGGGTGATGCTGTCCTCTCTGTTGCACGTGTTCAAGCCCCATTGCACGATTTTAACGTGAGCTGGCCAGTCGTCATTTCCAGTTTGTATGATTCTTGTCCTTACTTGATTTAGGAGGGATCTATGACTCCTCTCGCAGATGCTGTTTCCCTGTGGCCAGTATGGGGATGAATGAGAGATGCGATAGCCAAATATTGATGCGAGTTCCTCCCAGATTTTTCCCGTAAATTCCGGTGCGTTGTCTGAATGTAAGGCCTGTGGGATTCCGAAATAGGGGAAGACGTGGCGGACTAGGGTGTCGGCAACTGAAACGACATTGTGTTCTTTAGCGGGGCAGGCGATGAGGAATTTAGAGTAAACGTCCACGAAGGTGATAATATATTTGTACCCCGCTTTAGGTGTGAGGGGGCCGACGACATCGAGAGAGAGCAATTGCCATGGTTTTTGTGCGGTTAGTTTCCCTGCTGGGCCGGGTGTGCGGGTGATGTCTTTGCCCAAGGCACAAGCACGGCATGCTTAAACAATGCTTTTGGCTATGGTGGAGGGGTTAGAGGTCCGATATATAAAATTGAAAACTTGTAAAAGTTTCTTTGTCCCGAGCTGAATGCCTTTGTTGGCGTGAAGGTGCAGCATTGCGTCATGGGCGGCGGTCGGGTCGAGGATGATGTGGCTGTCTGAGTTGAACAGGTGATCGCCGTGCTGGTGCAATTTGGTGAATGTGCGCTGTGGAATCCACGTGGGGCATTGTTTATCCCGCCACATCTGAATGAGGTCCAGTTTGGGGCATACAGCATTGATGGGTAGGCGGGAAAGGGTGTCAGCGTTGCTGTGTAGTTTGCCAGGCCGATAGGATATTTCGAAATCGAACTCTTCTAATGCTTCTCGCCACTGGATGAGTTGCGCATTGTTAGTATTGGACTGGCGTAGCCACTGCAGGGATTGGTGGTTGGTGATGATGACTACGTGGTTGCCGGAGATGTATGACCGGAAGTAGTCAAGCGCCCAGATGATTCCAAGGCATTCGCGTTTGGTGGACGCGCAATTACGTTCGGCCTGATTCAGGGTGCAGCTGGCACAGGCGATGATTTGTTCGCACCCATCCTGCACTTGAGCGAGAACAGCCCCTATGGCAATGAGGGAGACGTCGGTGTACAGACGAAAAGGGAGGTTGTAGTCTGGAAAGGCAACAATGGGGGCTGAGATGAGTTTTGACTTGAGGTTGTTAAATGCGGCTTTCCTTTCCTCAGTCCATGTGAATGGTTCGCCTTTCTTTGTCAGGTCATGGAGTGGCTTTGCGATATCGGCAAAGCCTGTCACGAAACGCCTATAATATGAGGTCAGGCCTAGGAAGGCACAGGTTTCGTGGAGATCTTTCGGTAGGGGGATGTCTGCTATCGCACGTAGTTTTTCTGGGTCAGGTGAGATGCCCTCGGCTTCGATCACATGTCCTAGGGAGGAGATGGATCGCTCGGCTAGGACACATTTGGAGGGCTTGAGTTGTAGTCCAGCCTGGCGTATACGTAGGAAAACTTGCTTGAGGCGGTGTAGATGGTCGACCCAGGTGTGACTGAAAACAATGACGTTGTCGAGATACACCAGGCAGATTTCCCAGGTTAGGCCGCCTAGTACAGACTCCATGGGGTGGGAGAATGTAGCTGGGGCGTTGCAGAGTCCAATGGGAAGGACGTTGAACTCGTAATGTTTGCCTTTTGAGGTGGAGAAATCGGTCTTCTGCTTGTCCCCTGGATGGACAGGGACTTGCCAGTAACCTGACTGTAGGTCTAGCGTGGAGAACCAGGTTGAGCCATGTAGGAAGTCGAGGGAATTGTCAATTCTCGGGAGGGGCATGGCGTCCTTGGTGGTGACATCATTGAGTTTGCGGTAATACACACAGAACCGCATTGTTGTGTCCTTTTTTCTAACTAGTACGACGGGGGAGAACCATGGGCTATTTGAGTTGGAAATGACCCCGGCATCAAGCATGTCCTGGACCTGCCGGTCTTCCTCTGCCCGTTGTTTAGGGTTTTTGTGGCGTGATGGTTGGCGAATGGGCGGTCCAGTTGTGTGGATCTCATGGCTGAGGTAAGTCATGTGGCCGATGTCTGCAGGGCCAGATGAGAAGAGGTCTTGGAAGTCCAGGAGTAATCATTAGAGGCTGTTGGTCTGGGAGGTAGATAGATGTGGAGGGAGAGGAGGTAGAGTGGGCTGGTTGCAGGGTGGTGTTGTACAAGGCTCGGATTCTTCCATGTCGCCTACAATTACTTCTCGAGGTAGGGTAAGGGGTGTGGCGGCGAGGTTTGCGACACAGATAGTTTGGATGGGAGGGGTGAAAAGTCAAGGACACTAAACACAATGACAGGGGTCCGGTTGGTAGGGCAGGAGAGAAGAGGACGGAGGTACCAAAGGGTCTGTCCAGTTCTAACCAAGCCTCGTGGTGGGGTGGAATTGTGATGGCGGAGGCGATAGCGGCAGGGAAAGTCGGAGAGTGAGGTTGAATTGGCTGGGTGGAAGAAGGGGGTTGTAATTGAGGGGGTGAGGTGTGAGGTGATAATGGAGTGGAGTTGCATGTGCAGATGGGCTGGGGAGGATAACTGTCATGGGGAGGTGGTTTGTATGTGTTGTGTTGATGAGTGGTGATGTTTTTGTTGTTTTTTTCTGGGGGTGTGGGGGCTGGACTGAAGTGGAGTCAGTGCTGGTGGCAGTCAATGGTGGTGTGTAGTTTTTGGAGGAGGTCCAGCCCTAGGTAGCCATCGTATGCACGACAGGTGGAGTCGAAGATGATGAAGGGATGAGTGGTGGATGCTTTTTGATGTGTTTCGGTCCACAGGGCCTGAGTTTCCCCACGGATAGGCAGGGAGCCATCCCCTGTGTCTACGAGGTTGGCTGAGGTGGGGAGAAGGGGGCCGAAGGCTGCGTTGTGGCGGGAGTAGAAGTGCGAATACAGGCATGACCTGGGAGCTCCCGTGTCCACGAGTAATCTAGCCTTGACCCCGTTCAGGCGTATTTTGTCGTAGACTGGGGGTTTATATTTGTGTGAAGTGGCCCCCGCCACCGTGGGGAGGTACCGGGGCAGACCTAAAAATCCATCAGCTGCAGGTTGTCGTCTTCATCGGGCTGCTCGTTGCCGGGTTTAAGGTAGATGATGGGTGGAGGATCGTCCTGTGGAGCATCGTCCTCTAGGGATGAGACTTTCCTGCGTCCCTGATTGAAGGTCCTGCGTTGGATCGCCTTAAGCTGTTCCCTGATGTCATGCAGGGGGCAGGTACGACTGCAGGCAGTAAATTCCCAGGGGTTAATAGAGATGAGGTTGGAATTTTCCCAGGGGTTGGGGCGTTTTCTCCGTGGGTGAGCCCCTCGGGACGGTGATGGACGGCTCAGTGGTGGGTTGGGTGGGCTGAATGGGCTGTGTCCTTGCCTTGGGTGGTTGTGGTTTGGTGGTGGGGAATTTGCTCACTGCGTGAATAGGTTGTGGCGTAGGATGGGCACCGAGGAGCCGTCAGACGAGTTGCAGGTCACGATCCATGTTGCCTGAGGGATCGTAGATGATGAAGTGTTCCCGTATTGAGCCCGGGAGAATCCTTAGCAGCGTGTTAAAGGTGTGTTGATCCCGTGTTGCAGTGGTAGCCTCGGGATAGGCGGCGCTGACGAGGCACCTAGCATGGACGAAAGTGTCATCGAGGCAGCCGTCGTAGGTGAGGGCGTCGAGTTGTGAGAGGGTGACAACTCTGCCCAGTGAAGGCGTCACTGCCTGCTTTACAATGTGCGAAAATTGGTCTCATGTCAAGTTGGGGACGATTTTCGTGGCTACAGTAGCAATTATTTTGCCCAAGTTGGGTAGTGTGACAGCAATTTTTTCTCTGTCTGTGTCAAACCCAATGTCTAGGAGGGGTTTTACCATATCTAAGTAAACATCTGTCATATTGTTCAGGATTGAACTTCGGCAATTAGATGTGAGGTTTGGCTGCCATTGTAGTTGTGTTCCTCCGTGCTTTACTTGGATCCAGAACCACCGCTGCCCACCATTGTTATGTGGGGTGTTTTTAGCTCGACTTCTCGGACTAAAAACGCTCGCAACTGAGCGGGGTCCTCTTTCCGGACTGGAAATAAAACACTTACAAAGGAACAGGGCATAAAAACTAAGCAGTACACTTTAACACATCTATTGGCTTATTTCAATACATTGTTACAATACAAGCAAAGAGTTACAGGATATGATGGAGACAGGTTTACAGAGTTAGCTTTCCAATAATATGTATCACACACAGCACAGGCAGAGAGTAGAGTCCTGTGATTATATCTCGATGGTGAGTTGTAAGTCCTGTATACCCATATTGTGTCTATAGGCAAAATTAGTATTTAATAGTCTCAACCGGATGCACTATAGGTGGAGAGGGCCTGGGGTTGAGAGAGTGAATATTACTATAATTGATTAGAACACGAGTCGCGACACTTGAGGGAGGTACTTAGTCGTGGGGACACTGTTCACAGACTTTTGGCTTTTCCTTGTGCTCAGGCTCTATGTCCGTGTTCACTAGTCTTTTCTATTCTGTCTGTGTATTTATCTGACAGTGTGTTACTGATATTATTTTGCCCTCACTCTTTCACTGTCACTATTCACTCCTGTCTCTGTGGTTTTCTACGACACGCGAGATACATTTCAGTCACTGTTGGCCTTTGTTTCCTGGGCTTAACACAAGAGGCGCCTGGGGATGGGAGGGAGCTCAACTGGGGATCCCTCCTGCAGGAGACAGTGGACTACCCGTAGGGGTGTCACTGCACGGGGTTCCTTTGTCAGGGGGGTACAGGGAGGCTCTTCCGTTTGGGGGCCTTGACCTGAGGGGCCCTCGTGTTGGAGCCTTGTCGGTGGGGTGCAGGGAGGCTCTCTGAACTGGGGGCCTCAACCTGAAGGGCGGCCCTTGGGACTGAGGCCGAACAGGTGCAGGAGGTGGGCCTGTCGCCTCTTCTTCCGGGTGGAGAGTCGTGGGGGAGTAGAGCCCAAGTGGCCTGACTCTGGGGCCCGCCGGCCCGGTCTAGGAGCCTGAGTGCTGCGGTCGCCTTTAGGGACGGGCGCCGTTAGGGGCAGACTGCGGCACCTCTTCTTTCTGGTGTCCGTCAGAGACCGGGACCGACCAGGTGTAGGCGGCAGGGCCGACACAGGGCCGCATCACCACTCCGGTCGTACCTCGGGGGAATGACACCTGGAGGGAGTAAGAGAGGGGCGTCCCATGCAGCCGAGAGGTGAAAGGCCGGCCACGCAAGGGACCTCCTTCTCCGGGAGGACCTCAGAGATCACAGACGAAGGACGTACAGTGGCCGATCCTTCCCCCACATGTACAGTGGCCGATGTGGCGGTGCTGCTCCCGAAGGAGGAAGAGGCAGATGAGGGGCGCACAGAGGCTACACCCTCCCCGACACGTACAGTGGCCGATACTACGGGTCTGCCTGCCCCACGGGAAGTAACAGAAGGACATACAGTGGCCAATTCTTCCCCCACATATACAGTGGGCGATGTGGCGGTGTTACTCCTGTAGGAGGAAGAGGTAGTGGATGAGGGGCGTACAGTGGCCGAACCCTCCCCGACACATACAGTGGCCGATATCTCGGTTCCACTCCTGCTTCCTTTTCCAACTGGAGTGCGCTCAATAGCTGACACTCTGGAGGTAGTACTCCCGTAGGAGGGGGAGGTAGTGGATGAGGGGCGTACAGTGGCCGAACCCTCCCCGACACGTACAGTGGCCGATATCGCGGTTCCACTCCTCCTCTCTCTACCAGTCGGAGTGTGCTCAATAGCTGACACTCTGAGGCCTTTGTCAGTTGGAGTGGCTCAATAGCTGACACTCTGAGGTCTTGTCCAGATGTGGCTGTAACTGAAGGGCGGACAGTGGCCGAACCTTCCCCCACACGTATGGTGGCCAATGTGGCGGTGCTACAGGGGGAAAGCAACTGAGGGGCGTACAACGGCTGAACCCTCCCCGGTACATACTGAGGCCGTACCGCGGTGTTGCTTGGGACTGACTCTGGCTCAGTCCCACCCTGAACCTGGTGAGTGCTGTTCCGCCCGCAGGGTTGTGTCTTCCGCCGGCGTAGTTTCCATCGGGGCAGTTGAGGGGCAGAGGGACTCAGGACAGGGGGGCACCGATGTCCTTCTTGCCCCTGGTTGACCTCTCGATGACCCGGCCCTCCGTGGTGTCCTCCTGGGATGGTGGTGAGGCGGCAGCTTGGTGGTAGGGTGAAGGGTGGTGGGGTGGCCGGTCCGGCGGCGGCAGGTATTTCACCCACGAAAGTCTAATCGACATTACAAGCAAGATATACTGCGGGGATAAAACCATGATAAAATTAAACCAAAATGTAGAACCGGAAATAGAAATCTCCAGCGGTATTAGGCAGGGCTGCACAGGATCAACCACCCTTTTTAAACTTGTAACATTTAAAATAATCCAAGAACTAGAAAGTACAGGCCTAGGCTAGAGAGATGACAATATAAAAATAAATACTCTATTTTACGCAGATGATGGCCTACAATTTTCGCAATCAATGACAGAAGCCAAGGCAAACATACAAAGATTAATAAATGTAGGCAGGGAATGCGGGCTTGAAATAAATAAGGCAAAAAGCAAATTTATTATATTCAATATGGATCGGCAACCAGGAAAAATTGAAGATATAGAAGTAGTAACATCTATAACATACCTGGGAGTAGAAATAAAAAACTCAAAAGACTGTTTCAAAAAGCACAGGCAAAACATGATAAAGAAAACCCATAAACTAGGCAATACAAGTTACTCAGTGACAGCAAAAAGTTGCAACAAGCTACTCATAGGCAAGACATTCTGGAAGAGCCTTGCATTACCTAGCGTCCTGTATGGAGCGAGTATAATAGCATATAGACAAGAAGAAATAAACAAGCTACAAAGAAATGAAAACTCGGTTTATAGATCTATTCTAGGGGCAGCAAAATATACAGCAGAAACAGGGTTAAGAGGAGAAATAGGAGCATCCCTAATGAAAACTAAAATGATGAAAATGAAACTAAATTACATGCAAAATATTATGAAAAGAGAAAACAGTCTGGTTTATGAAATAACAGAAATAATAAAAGGAAGTAAGGAGAACAGATGGATGAAAGAATGTAAGAAAGGCCTAAAAGAACTGAACATAAATTTTGACAAGCTAAAAAACATCAGCAAAGATGAAATAACAACAAGACTACATGACTGGGACACTAAAGTGTGGAAAACAGAAATGGGAACAAAAAGTACCCTAAGAATTAAAATACCTGCCGCCGCCAGACCCCCCACCCCGCCACCCCCCACCCCACCACCAAGCCACTACCACACCGCCACCCCAGGAGGACACCACGGCGGGGCTATTAACCCGGAACAAGAGGGTCACCGGGACACCCCTGTCCTGAGTCCCTCTTCCCCGCAACTGTCACAACACCAAGTAAGCGGGAAGAGGCAACGACCCTGCGAGCAGGGCAGCCTTCACCAGGTTCGGGGTGGGACTGATCCAGAGTCAGTCCCAGGCAACACCGCGGCACGGTCACCGTACGTACCGGGGAAGGAGTGGTCACTGTTTGCCCTTTGGTTGTTTCCCCCTGTGACACCGCCATCACGGGCACCGTACGTGAAGGGGGAGGGAGTGGCCACCATACGCCCCGCAGTCACAGCCATCTCAGGGGACGGCCTAGGGGCGTTAGTTATTGAACGCGCCCAGACTGGCAGAGAGAGGAATAGTGGAACCGCGATCACAGCCACTGTACGTGATGGGAAGGGAGTGGCCACCGTATGCCCCTCATCCACTATTTCCTCCTACTACGGGAGTAACACCGCGTTCACGGCCACCGTACATGACGGGGAAGGAGCGGCCACCGTACGCCCTTTACTTCCCAAAGGGCAGGCAGGCCCACGGCTACAGCCTTTGTACGTACCAGGGTAAGTAGACCCTCGGCTGCGGCCTCTGTACGTACTGGAGAGGGTGCTGCCCCTGTGCACCCCTCTCCTGCCTTTTCCTCCTACGGGAGTAACACCGCATTCACGGCCAACGAACGTGACAGGGAAGGAGCGACCACTGTACGCCCTTCAGTTACTTCCCGGCAGGTAGGCAGGCCTATGGCAACGGCCGTAATGTGTGCAAGGGTATGTAGACCCTCAGCTACGACCTCAGCACACACCGGAGAAGGCGCTGCCCCTGTGCGCCCCTCTCCTGCCTTTTCCTCCTTCAGGAGCAGCACCGCCAGCACTGTCTTAGTATGTGCGGGTGAAGGAGCGGCCACCGTACGCCCTTCAGCTGCAAGCCCTAGGAGTCACAAAACCACGTTCACGGCCACCGTACGTGAAGGGGAGGGAGTGGCCACCGTACGCCACTCATTCGTGATTTCGAAGGCCCTCCTGAAGCAGGAGGTTCCTTGCTTGGCCGAACCCTTTCCTCTCAGCTGCGTGGGACGCCCTTTGTTTCCCAACAGGAGCGGTTCCCCAGAGGTGTTGTCGAAGTGGTGGCGTGGCCCAGTCCAAGCCCTACCACCTACCCCTGGGAGGTCCCTGTCCATGAAGGACACCCGACGAAGGCAGCGCCGCAGTTCACCCCTGACGGCGGTTTCTTCTGTAGGCTGCTGCAGACCCCGGACTCCCAGGTCTGGCCAGCAGCCCCCAGGCCCAGACAACCCAGGCTCTCTCTCTCCTTGGAGCCAGAGGTGCCAGGCCTGCCTCCTGCAGTTGTTTGGCCCTAGTCCTGAGGGCCACCTCTCAGGTCGAGGCCCCCAGACTGGAGGGCCTCCCTGTTCACCACTGACAAAGACCCAGTGCGAGGGCCGCCTCTCAGGTCGAGGCCCCCAGACAGGAGGGCCTCCCTGCACCCCAACGATGACTACGACCCAGGCAGTGATGCCCCTGCGGACAGTGCATTGCCCCCTTCAGGAGGGCTCCCCATAGGGCCCCTATCTCACACCCCAGACACGCAACAGGTGATCTATCTATCTATCTATTGCCAGACGCCTCAATCCCGTTTGGGGTGGCCACAAACAAATCGCCTCCAAGTCGCCCTGTCCCCCGCCATTTCACTGCCCTGCTCCCAACTCACACCCCCCTCTCTCATATACCTCTCCACCCCATCCCTCCATCTCATCCTCGGCCTCCCCCTCCCTCTTCCCCCCTCCACCTCACTCACATACACTCTCTTCGTCAGTCTTTCACCCTCCATACTCTCCACATGGCCAAACCACCTCAGTGTGTTCCTCATAATGCTTCCTATCACATCCACATCAACACCACAACGCTCCTTTATATCCTCATTCGTCAGCCTGTCTCTCCATGTGACTCCACAGGCTCCTCTTAAATAACTCATTTCCACTGCTCTCACTCTTGACTTGTGTCCTTCCAACAACGTCCAAGCTTCACTTCCGTACGTTAGAGTTGGTATCACAATACTGTCATGTAGTAACTTTTTCACTTCCATGCTCACTTCCCTGTTTCTTATCACTGCTTTCAAAGAACCAGCAACCTTTCTTCCCTGCTGTACCCTTTCAAGCACTTCACCCTCCAAACCTCCATCCTTACTCATCACACTCCCCAAGTACTTAAATGTACTCACATTTTCCAATTCCTCACCATCCAACCTCGCTGTACATTCACTAACTTCACCTCTCTCAGAGACCATCACTTTACTCTTCCCTACATTCACCTTTAGATTCCGTTTCTTACACACTCTCTCAAGCTCATCCACCAAGCCTTGCAGCTCCCCTTCGTCTTCACTCAACAACACAGTATCATCTGCAAACAACAGTACAGGGAGTTTCCAAACACTATCCTCTCTCACCAGGGCCACTCCAACATCCACTACCCTACCTTGTACCTCTTTTATTACCCCATCCATGTACAGATTGAACAACCATGGAGACATGACACATCCCTGTTTAAACCAACTTTCAAAGAGAAAAATTCACTTAGTTCACCATCCACACGCACTGCAGCCTTCGCACCATCGTACATACTCTTCACAGCATTCAACAACTTCCCATCTACTCCATATATTCTTAACACTTTCCACAATCCTTGTCTATCCACCCTGTCATATGCTTTCTCCAAATCCATGAAAGCCACATACAACTTCTTTCCCTTCTCTAGAAACTTTTCCACTAAAGATCCAAGAATGAATATCTGATCTACAGGTGATGCCCAGGAAAAATACGGGTACACAGTGATTCTAATAACGCTAGTGCCATGAACAGTCAAGATAGAAGTGCACAGTGATAAGTGAGAGAGTAAAGGCCCAAGTAATATATAAGTGACTAAAGTTACCCACAGTGTATAGTGACCCCGTACTTGGTGGAGCAGAAAAGATCAATAACCATATACGGGAGGACTTATAGAAATCGTGGGTTGAGATCAGAGGTGTGCAGGAATCATCAGAAACTTGTGAACTAGTGCTAATGAGACTAAAGTGACTTCCACGAGTGTCGCGACGCGCACTCTACCCACTTATGGTAATATTCATTCCCCCAACTCTTGGTCACGTCCTCCCCTAGTGTATCGAACTTAATATATAAAACGCCATCTCTGCCTAGAAACAGTATACGGGTATTGTAATATTAACCTGCCCCATCCCGACGTTTTCTGGGCAGTGGTATGCCCCAGTCCCGACATTTTTGGACCTTTTTTTTTTTCTTTTTGGCTCAAACATCCGCTTTTGGTGAGAAACATCGAAAATTCATAGAGAAATAGCTCACTTGAGGTTTAAAATGCTCGATCTAGGTACGAGTACCTCCTTAACTGACTGGGTTTTCTAACAGGCTAGCACCAAAGAAAACGAGTTCTATGGGAGGGTAACTATTTTATCCACTCATAAACAGTTTTTATTTATTTACTTGGTACAAATTTATATGTAGTACAAGAGTATATTGGTTTTCAAACAGTAATATAGGCATTATAAGCATTGTTTCACTCACAAACTCATCACCATTCATGACCTTTTTTTCCCACATTACCTGATCATCATTTCTGACTGTTTCTTTGTCTAATGCTATGTAAACTTTGTCCTCCACATTGTCATCGATTGGGGAATCACTCTGGCCCTGAATGTCTTTATTGGCCAGGTCACTGGTAACAGGTCAATTGACGAGACGATGGTGTGCAGGAGGGGGAGAGGTTATGCGGTGTAAGGCATTGTCCCTGCTTGGCATCTTGTAGAGGAATAGAGGAAGGTGTCCTGTGTATTCGTGCCAAAAATCACTCGCGAAATCACTCGCGAAAATTGAAAATTGTGCAAATTAGGGACCTTGCAATGTTGCTGCGTTAATTCACGTCTCCGGGATATGAGTGCACATCATGTGAGGACGTGAATTCACGTCTCCGGGACGCAGCTGGTTAAAACCAAATATCAGTGTATAAGTGAAGAGTGATGTATTGTGAGTATAACTATAATCATTTGTATTAAAGACTAACTCTGTGTTTCCTGTCTCCACACATATCCAATATCTCTTTGTGTATATTGAAACGGTGTAAGAATTAAGACAATAGATGTGTCAAGGTGTACTGCCTGGTTTTTATGTCCTGTTCCTTTGTGGGTGCTTTACTTCCGGTCCGGAAGAGGACCCCACTCAGTCGCTGGTGCTTTTAGGACGAGAGGTCGGACTAAAAACACCCAGCATAACAAGAATATACAGAAAATGGAAGACAGAAATGGGTGGGGAAGATATGAAGTATGACAACACACCAGCCTCTATCACTTGCTTCAAGTGCCACACCAATACATTGAAATTTAAAATACCCACTGCTGCCAGACCACTCAATCCGCCACCCCCCACCCCACCACCGAGCCACCACCACACCACCACTCCAGGAGGACACCACGGCGGGGTTAGTGACCCAGGACAAGAGGGTCACCAGGACACCTATCTCCAGAGCCCCTCTTCCCCGCAACTGTCACAACACCAGGTGAGCGGCAAGAGGCAACGACTCTGCAGGCGGGGACACCCTCAGCAGGTTCGGGGTGGGGATGATCCAGAGTCAGTCCCATGCAACACCGCGGTACAGACACTGTATGTACCGGGGAAGGAGCGGCCACTGTATGCCCTTCAGTTGTTTGCCCCTGTGACACCACCATCACGGCCACCGTACGTGAAGGGGGAGGGAGTGGCCACCGTACGCCCCTCAGTCACAGCCACCTCTGGGGATGGCTTTGGGGCGTTAGTTATTGAATGCACCCCAACTGAGAGAGAGAGGAATAGTGGAACCACGATCACGGCCACCGTATGTGACGGGGAGGGAATGGCCACTGTACGCCCCTCATCCACTATTGCCTCCTACTACGGGAGTAACGCCTCAGTTACTTCCCGAAGGGCTGGCAGGCCCACGGCTATGGCCTTAGTGCGTACAAGGGTATATAGACCCTTGGCTACGGCCTCAGTACGTACCGGAGAGGGCGCTGCCCCTGTGCACCCCTCTCCTACCTTTTCCTCCTGTGGGAGTAACACCGCGTTCACGGCCACGGTACGTGACGGGGAAGGAGCGGCCACCGTACGCCCTTCAGTTACTTCCCAGCAGGTGGGCAGGCACATGGCTACAGCCTTAGTGCGTGCAAGGGTAAGTAGACCCTCGGCTATGGCCTCAGCACGCACCGGAGAGGGCGCTGCCCCTGTGCACCCCTCTCCTGCCTTTTCCTCCTTCGGGAGCAGCACCGCGTTCATGGCCACCGTACGTGACGGGGAAGGAGCAGCCACCGTACACCCTTCAGCTGCGAGCCCTAGGAGTCACGAAACCATGTTCACGGCCACCGTACGTGACGGGGAGGGAGTGGCTACCGTACGCCCCTCATTTGTGACTCCGAAGGCTCTTCCGGAGCAGGAGGTCCCTTGCACGGCCGACCCCTTTCCTCTCGGCTGCGCGGGATACCCTTTGTCTCTCCACAGGAGCAGTTCCCCGGAGGTGCTGTCGAAGTGGTGGTGTGGCCCAGTCCAAGCCCTACCACTTACCCCTGGGAGGTCCCTGTCCCTGACGGACACCCGACGGAGGCGACGCCGCAGTTCACCCCTGACGGCGCTTCTTCCTGTAGGCGGCCGCAATCCCCAGACTCCCAGGTCTAGCCAGCAGCCCCCAGGCCTAGACAATCCAGGCTCTCTCTCTCCTCGGAGCCAGAGGCGCCAGGCCCACCTCCTGCAGCTGTTCAGCCCTAGTCCCGAGGGCCACCTCACATGTCGAGGCCCCCAGACCGGAGGGCCTCCCTGCACCCCATCGGCGCGGCCCCAGTGTGAGGGCCACCTCTCAGGTCGAGGCCCCCAGATCGGAGGGCCTCCCTGCACCCCAATGACGGCTACCACCCGGGCAGTGACGCCCCTACGGACAGTGCACTGCCCCCGTCAGGAGGGTTCCCCGTAGAGCCCCTCTCTCACGCCCGGGGGGTGCAGCAGGTGATACCCAACGAAAATACGGGGACGTAGTGACATTAATCAGGCTAATACAGTGAACAATCAACATAGTTGTGTACAGTGACAAATAACAGAATAAAGGCCCGAATGATATATAAATGACTATAGTCACACTCAGTGCACAGTGACCCGATACCTGGCAGAACAGAGAAGACCATATACAAGAGGATGTATAGAAAACGTGGGTTAGAGCAGAGGCGTGCGAGGTTCATTAGAAACTTGTGACCTAGTGCTACTGTGACTAAGTAACTCTCGCGAGTGTCGCGACCCGCATCCTACCCACTTATGGTAATATTCATTCCCCCCACTCTTCGTCACGTCCTCCCCTAGTGAAACGAACTCAGTATATAAAACGCCATCTCTGCCAAGGAATATTATTCGGGTACTGTAATATTAGCATCAAATATTCCTGCACAAGTGAAGAGTGACCTATTGTGTGTGTAATCCTACCCATTTGTATTAAAGGCTAATTTTGTGTTTCCTGTCTCTATACATATCCAGTATCTCTTTGTGTATATTGTCACAGTGTCAGAGTTAAGGTAATAGATATGTTAAGGTGTACTGCCTGGTTTTTATGTCCTGTTCCTTTGTGGGTGCTTTACTTCTGGTCTGGAAAGAGGACCCTCCTCAGTAGCTGGTGTTCTTAGGACGAGAGGTCGGACTAAAAACACTCAGCATAACACTGGTGGCCAGCAGTGGTTCTGGATCCAAATAAAGCACGGAGGAACGATAAAAGGAAACTTGCACAATGGCAGCCAAACCTCACATCCAATTGCCAAAATTCAACCCTGACCAATATGACATAGATGTTTATTTGGATATGGTCAAACCCCTTTTAGATATTGGGTTCGACTCTGACAGAGAAAAGATAGCCGTCACTCTACCTAACCTGGGAAAAATAATCGCCACTGTCACAACAAAAGTCGTCCCAGAACTAACATGGGATCAATTCGCCCAAATTGTGAAGAAGGCTGTTATGCCTTCTATGGGCAGAGTCGTCGCTCTTTCTCAGCTCGACGCTCTTGCCTATGACGGTAACTTGGACGACACTTTCGTCCAGGCACAGCGCCTCGTCATCGCCGTTTATCCCGATGCAACCACAAATACTCGGGATTTGTCACACCTTCAATGCCCTGCTGAGAATTCTCCCTAGCACAGTCAGGGAGCATTTCACCATCTATGATCCCTCAGGGAATATGGATCAAGACCTACAACTCGTCTGACGCCTCCTCGCTGCCCATCCCACACCGCAACCCATACACGCGGTGAGCAAATTCCCCACCACCAAAACTCCACCACCAAAAATCAAACCACCACCCCACCCACCCACCACGGACCCGTCTCCAACAATTCCCAGGGCTCATCCACAGAGAAGGCACCCCAATTCCAGGGACCAGGGCAACCTCATCTCTATTAATCCCTGGGAATTCACTGCCTGCAGTCGCACCTGCCCCCTGCACGACATTAGGGAACAACTCAAAGCAAGAAGACACAGAGCCCTTACCCAGGGGCGCAGGAATGTATCCTCTCTGGAGGACGACGCCCAGGAAGACGACGCCCAGCCACCAGTCTACCTAGGACCAGACGACGAGGAGCATGACGACCACATTACCACTCAGCAGATGGATTTTTAGGTCCGCCCCTGCACCTCCCCACGGTGGCGGGGGCCACTTCACATCACTACAGACCCCCAGTCTACGACTAAATTCGCCTGAACGGGGTCAAGGCTAGACTACTCGTGGACACGGGAGCTGCCAGGTCATGCCTGTACTCTCACTTCTACTCCCATCACACTTCCGCTTTTGGCCCCCTTCTCCCCACCTCAGCCAACCTCGTAGACGCGGGGGATGGCCCCCTGCCTATCCGTGGGGAAACCCGGGCCCTTCGGACCGACACCCATCAACAAGTCTCCACCACTCACCCTTTCATTATATTTGACTCCACATGCCGTCGGTATGATGGATACCTAGGGCTGGACCTCCTTCAAAAACTCCGCACCAAGATCGACTGTTATCAACGCCGCCTTCACTTCACTCCAGCCCCCCCCCCCTCAGAAACAAAAAAGAAAACACAAAAAAAACAGTACAACAAAACAACACCAACACCACCCCCCACAAACCCCCCCCACACACACACACCTTCCCCTAACACTCACGTCCCCCAACACCTCTGCACATGCAACACCACCCCAACCTCACCCAACACACCACTCCCCCACTCCCCATCCCCATCCACTCCCCCACCTATACCGACCACCTCCCCATCTTTCCCCGCCTCAATCGCCTCCACCATCACCATCCCGCCCTATCACGAAGCTTGGGTGGAACTAAACAGACCCTCTGGTACCTCCATCCTTTTCTCCCCATCCCTACCTACCGGGCCGCTCTCCTCCTGTCTAGTATCTCCCACCTTCCTCCCCCCCCCAGGCCCAAATGATCCGTATCACTAACCTTGCCACAACACCACTAACACTACCTAGAGGACTCATCATTGGCGACACAGAAGAAGCCAAGCCATGCCACGCACCACCTTCTCACCACCCAACTCTTCCGGACCTACCCGCACACCTATCCCCTTCCCAAACCAACAGCCTCCGACAATTACTCCTGGACTTTGAGGACCTATTCTCGTCTGGCCCAACAGACCTCGGCCACACCACTTACCTCAGTCACGAGATACACACGACCGGACCACCCATTCGCCAACCATCTCGCCACAAAAACCCTAAGCAGTGAGCAGAGGAAGACAGGCTGATCCAGGACATGCTGGATGCTGGCATTATCTCCAAATTCACCTGACCGTGGTCCTCCCCCGTCGTACTCATGAGAAAAAAAGATGGAACCATGCGATTCTGCGTCGATTACCGCAGAGTAAATGATGTCACCATCAAGGACGCCACACCCCTACCCCGAATCGACGACTCACTCGACTCCATGCACGGCTCCACCTGGTTCTCCACCCTCGACCTGCAATCGGGGTACTGGCAGGTTCTCGCTCACCCAGATGACAAACAAAAGACCGCCTTCTTGACCTCAAACGGGAAACACTGTGAATTCAATGTCCTCCCATTCGGACTCTGTAACGCCCCAGCCACGTTCTCCCATCTGATGGAATCCGTACTAAGCGGCTTAACCTGGGAAATCTGCCTGGCCTACCTAGACGACGTCATCGTCTTTAGCTACACCTGGGCCGACCACCTCCACCGCCTCAAACAGGTGTTCCTACGTATCCGCCAGGCAGGCCTCAAACTCAAGCCAACAAAATGCGTCCTAGCTGAACGATCCGTCTCCTTCCGAGGACACGTGATCGGAGCCGAGGGCATCTCATCTGATCCCGACAAACTGCGTGCCATTGCCGAAATCCCTCTACCACGAGACGTCCACGAAACCCAGGCCTTCCTAGGCCTTACGCGTTACTACTGACAGTTCGTGAAAGGGTTTGCAGACATAGCCAAACCACTGCATGAGCTGACAAAAAAGGGCAAACCATTTGTCTGGACTGAAACCAGAAAGGCCGCATTCAACAACCTCAAATCCAAACTGATTTCAGCACCCGTCGTCGCTTTCCCAGACTACAACCTCCCTTTCCGTCTGTATACTGACGTTTCCCTCATAGCCGTAGGGGCTGTCCTCACGCATGTACAACACGGGCGCGAACACATCATCGCCTGCGCCAGCTGCACCCTAAATCAAGCCAAGCGATATTACGCGGCCACCAAACGTGAGTGCCTCGGTATAATCTGGGCTCTAGAGTACTTCCGTTCCTACATCTCCGGCACCCACTTAGTCATCATCACAGACCACCAATCACTACAATGGCTACACCAGTCCAATACTAACAACGCCCAACTCATTCAATGGCGGGAAGCTCTCGAAGAATTCGATTTTGAAATCTCATACTGCCCAGGCAAGCTCCACAGTAACGCCGATGCCCTCTCCCGCCTACCCATCAATGCCATCTGCCCAAAACCAGACCTAATTCAAATGTGGTAAGACAAACAGTGCCCTACCTGGATCCCGCCACTCACATTCGCCAGGCTATACCTCCACGGTGACCACCTGTACGATGCAGACGGCCACATCGTCCTCGACCCCACCTTGGCTCATGACGCTATGATACACCTCCACGCCAACAACGGCATCCACCTCAGCACCAAAAAGCTTTTACAGGCGTTCTCTGACATGTATTGGACAGCCAACCCATCCACCATTGCTAAAAACATCATCCAAACATGCCGCGCCTGTGCTTTAGGGAAAAACATCACGTGCACCCCTGGCCCCTCAGGCAAATTAACTGCACAAAAACCATGGCAGCTGCTTTCCCTCGACGTCGTTGGCCCCCTCACACCAAAAGCAGGATACAAATATATCATCACGTTCGTTGACGTCTATTCAAAATTCGTCATCGCTTGCCCTGCCAAAGACCACAATGCCGTAGCAGTCGCCGACACCCTGGTCCGCCACGTCTTCCCTTATTTCGGCATCCCACAAGCCCTATACTTGGATAATGCCCCAGAATTCACAGGAATAGTATGGGAAGAACTTGCCAAAATATTCGGTTACCGAATCTCCCACTCATCCCCCTACTGGCCCCAAGGTAACAGCGTATGCAAGAGGAGTCATCGGTCCATCCTAAATCAAGTCAGGACCAGAATCCTGCAGACAGGGAATGACGATTGGCCCGCCCACATCAAAACTGTTCAATGGGGGCTTAATACCTGCCCACGAGACGACGGCATAATCCCCCATGAGCGAGTATTCGAGGAATCCCCACTCCTCCTACCCCTCCGCCACCACCTACACCCTCCAACCCCTCCCTCCTCTACCGACCCCCTCCACCACCTCAAACGACGCCTCCACCACCTCCAATCCCAACAAGACCTAGCACCGGACACCAACCCCTACAACCCCTACAAGCCGGGCGACTCAGTGGCGGTTGCACACCTGCCCATCCCCACCAAGACTTCCCCCAGGTTTGATGGCCCCTTCAAAATTATCAGGATCCCTAACCCTTACCAGGTTGTCATAGATCACCACGGACAACTGCACACCTACCGAAACCACCACGTGTCCCCCTTCCACCCCTCCGACAATGACCATCCCCACACCCGCGCTCCCCGCACCTCTCCACGCACACCTGTCCCATCGGCGTCTTCCCAGAATTACCCCCCCGACTCCTACTCCTACTCCTTCTCACCCCCACCCTCCACATCCCCCATGAGCACGCCACCTCCCACCTCACCCACCCCCACCTCCCCAACCCCCCACGACAACACAAAACTCCAACCCCACAACTCCGCCCCTGACCAACCCACACCTAACCATCTCTCTCTACCACCAGATCCTGCACCACCGCCCTCACCGCCCACAACGCATCCTCCGCCACACCAACTTAGCCGACTGACGCCTGACGCCACCACGCCACCCTCAACCATCACAGACCACCCGCACAACCGCCAAAGCATCACTCCATCCACTGCACCACCCTCCAGTCCACTCCGTGCAGTCACCCCACCTCACAACAACCAACACACCACCCCACCCACTACACCACCTTCCAACCCACCAAGTGCAACCACTCCACCACGTGATCCTGTAGCCCGCCCACCTACACCCCCCTTACCCCACGACCATTCTCACTACACACGACACACCGCACCCCCTCCCTCTACCCCACCTGCCCCCGGCCATACCCCCTCACCACCATGTGCTCGCCCACCTTCACCACCAACACCCACCCTCACCACCACCACCACCAGATCGGGACACCTTTCACGCCCACCGTCCAGGTAGACCCCAACCCTACCACCCACAAGACCCCCCACTCACCACCTCAACCCACCCCCACCCTAAACACCGCCCCCATCACCCTACACCTCCACCAGGCAAAATGGAATCTCCCCCAATCCCAATTCCCCAAAGCACAACGCTCCTCCCACCCACCCAGACCTCATAAAAACTCCACACTTCCCTCACTCGCCAGCATCAGACTCCTACCTCCGCGTCAAGCGCAACCACCCGAGATGAGCATTGAACGAATCCACTGGCAGCCCCACGACCGCCCACAGGTCAGACTCAGGGCAACACACCAGCTTCTCAAGATCCTCCGCTGGACAGACCGCCAATCCCCCCTCCGGCTTACTCTCAACCCACACCGAGAGCCGAACCCCACCACCCTCAACTGGACCAACTTCCTCCGACACCTCCCCCCGGCCCACTGAACATCCATCACCACAACATACCACCTCCCGTCACGGGACCGTGACTTTTTCGATATGGAGGGTGGTAAAATACCCTCCGCCGCCAGACCACTCACCCTGCCACCCCCCACTCCACCACCGAGCCACCACCACAACACCACCCCAGGAGGATACCACGGCGGAGTTAGTGACCCAGGACAAGAGGGTCACCAGGACACCTATCTCCAGAGCCCCTCTTCCCCGCAACTGTCACAACACCAGGTGAGCGGCAAGAGGCAACGACTCTGCAGGCGGGGCAACCCTCAGCAGGTTCGGGGTGGGGATGATCCAGAGTCAGTCCCAGGCAACACCGCGGTATGGCCACCGTACGTACCGGGGAAGGAGTGGTCACTGTACGCCCTTCAGTTGTTTCCCCCTGTGACACCGCCATCACGGCCACCGTACATGAAGGGGGAGGGAGTGGCCACCGTACACCCCTCAATCACAGCCACCTCTGGGGACGGCCTCGGGGAGTTAGTTATTGAACGCGCCCCGACTAGCAGAGAGAGGAATAGTGGAACCGCGATCACGGCCACTGGACGTGACAGGGAGGGAGTGGCCACCATATGCCCCTCATCCACTATTACCTCCTACTACGGGAGTAATGCCTCAGTTACTTCCCGAAGGGCAGGCAGGCCTATGGCTACGGCCTTATTGCGTACAAGGGTAGATAGACCCTCGGCTACGGCCTCAGTACGTACCGGAGAGGGCGCTGCCCCTGTACACCCCTCTCCTGCCTTTTCCTCCTGTGGGAGTAACACCGCGTTCACGGCCACCGTACGTGACAGGGAAGGAGTGGCCACCGTATGCCCTTCACTTACTTCCCAGCAGGTGGGCAGGCACACGGCTACGGCCTTAATGCATGCAAGGGTAAGTAAACCCTCAGCTACAGCCTCAGCACGCACCGGAGAGGGCGCTGCCCCTGTGCATCCCTCTCCTGCCTTTTCCTCCTTCGGGAGCAGCACCTCGTTCACGGCCACCGTACGTGACAGGGAAGGAGCGGCCACCGAACGCCCTTCAGCTGCGAGCCCTAGGAGTCACGAAACAGCATTCACGGCCACCGTACGTGACGGAGAGGGAGTGGCCACCATATGCCCCTCATTCGTGACTCCAAAGGCTCTCCCGGAGCAGGAGGTCCCTTGCGCGGCTGACCCCTTTCCTCTTGGCTGTGCGGGACGCCCTTTGTCTCCCCACAGGAGCAGTTCCCCAGAGGTGCTGTCGGAGTGGTGGCGTGGCCCAGTCCAAGCCCTACCACTTACCCCTGGGAGGTCCCTGTCCCTGACGGACACCCGACGGAGGCGACGCCACAGTTCACCCCTAACGACGCTTCTTCCTGTAGGCGGCCGCAGTTCACCCCTGACGGCGCTTCTTCCTGTAGGCGGCCGCAGTCCCCAGACTTCCAGGTCTGGCCAGCAGCCCCCAGGCCCAGACAACCCAGGCTCTCTCTCTCCTCGGAGCCAGAGGCACCCCGCCTCCTGCATCTGTTCAGCCCTAGTCCCGAGGGCCACCTCACAGGTCGAAGCTCCCAGACCGGAGGGCCTCCCTGCACCCCATCGGCACAGCCCCAGTGTGAGAGCCGCCTCTCAGGTCGAGGCCTCCAGATCGGAGGGCCTCCCTGCACCCCAACAACGACTACCACCCGGGCCTCTAAGGACAGTGTGCTGCCCCCTTCAGGAGGGTTCCCCATAGGGCCCCTCTCTCACGCCCAGGGCGCGCAGCAGGTGATACCCAACGAAAATACGGGTATGTAGTGACATTAATCAGGCTAATACAGTGAACAATCAACATAGTAGTGTACAGTGACAAATAACAGAATAAAGGCTCGAATGATATATAAATGACTATAGTCACACTCAGTGCACAGTGACCCGATACCTGGCAGAACAGAAAAGACCGTATACAGGAGGGCATATACTGTAGAAAACGTGGGTTAAAGCAGAGGCGTGCGGGGTTCATCAGAAACTTGTGACCTAGTGCTACTGTGACTAAGTAACTCTCGCGAGTGTCGCGACCCGCATCCTATCCACTCATGGTAATATTCATTCCCCCCACTCTTGGTCACGTCCTCCTCTAGTGAAACGAACTCAGTATATAAAACGCCATTTCTGCCAAGGAATATTATTCGGGTACTGTAATATTAGCATCAAATAATCCTGTACAAGTGAAGAGTGACCTATTGTGTGTGTAATCCTACCCATTTGTATTATAGGCTAATTCTGTGTTTCCTGTCTCTATACATATCCAATATCTCTTTGTGTATATTGTCACAGTGTCAGAGTTAAGGTAATAGATGTGTTAAAGTGTACTGCCTGGTTTTTATGTCCTGTTCCTTTGTGGGTGCTTTACTTCCGGTCCGGAAAGAGGACCCCGCTCAGTAGCTGGTGTTCTTAGGACGAGAGGTCGGACTAAAAACACCCAGCATAACAAAATTAAATGATAGGAAAAGGCACTCACAAGAAGAAACAAAGTGCATTGTTATGCTGGGTGTTTTTAGTCCAACCTCTCGTCCTAAGAACACCAGCGACTGAGCGGGGTCCTCTTTCCGGACCGGAAGTAAAGCACCCACAAAGGAACAGGACATAAAAACCAGGCAGTACACCTTAACACATCTATTGTCTTAATTCTTACACCGTTACAATATAAACAGAGAGATATTGGATATGCTTTGGGACAAGGACACAGAGTTAGCCTTTGATACAAATGGTTACAGTTACACTCAAGATACGTCACTCTTCACTTATACATGAATATTGAATTCTAATATTGCGATACCCGTATACTGTTTCTAGGCAGAATTGGCATTTTATATATTAAGTCCAATACACCAGGAGAGGACGGGACCAAGAGTTAGGGGAATGAATATTACCATAAGTGGTAAGGTGCGGGTCGCGACACTCAGGAAAGTCACTTAGTTGCGGTAATACTAGTTCACATGTCTTTGATGATTCCCGCGCATCATTGATCTTGGCCCACGAATTCAATACGTCCTCCTGTATATAGTTGTTATTTTCTTTTCTGCCAGTGTAATGCTAGGTGAAAAAGGCCAGACTCCTCGGTCCTAGAACACCTAACGTGTAGCGGGGTCCTCTTTCAAGACCGGAGCTTAGTGCAATGAAAGAGAGGCAGGACGCAAAAACTTCAGGCAATAACCTTTTACACGTATATTACCACAGTCAAACACAGGACAAAAGCAGCAGATAGTACAACACAATATGTGACACAGAAATAATTCCTTAACTAGGATATTAGTATCTCGCAGGATACGGACTTAACTAATACTGTTGCCAATACAGAAAGTCTAGTGAACAGGTGTATAGGGAAGACGGGCGCGCGTGGGAGCGTGGGAAAAGGGAGTTCACACAGAGGGGGGGGGGAGAGGACTAGTGACGGGCCGGAACAGACTTATAGTAATGTTGGGAAAGGGTAGGTATTATTAATTTACTCTTAGTATCACCTGATAGAAAAGGGGTTTTGACATTTGACTCTATCTCTCGTTTACGTTACGTTAGCTGTGGGGAGGGGATTCTTTAGGAAGCGAGGGAGGAGTAGAGGGACACTGGATATTCACTGTGTTTACGGTAATATAAACGGGAGGATATTACTCTCACTTCTCTATTGTTTTCTAGTTACAAGGGATATAGGTATATTTTCACTACAGGGGATTCCTCAGGGGAAGAGCTTTACTGGTTTTCTGTAAGGGCGTCACTTGTGAGTCGGATTCCTCAGAATTCACTCACTGTACTCGTTCTTACTCATTCGCCCGTGATTTTACTCACCCCGATATTTGACATACATTAAGTCACTGTATCACTGTAACCTGTTTTCTAGGGCAACGTCACACTTAACATAATTTCACTTCACTAGTTCTGGGGCAATACCACTCTTAATATAATTCACTCGTGAAGTGGGGGCGGCGGGGAGACACGCCGGCGTCTATTCTGCTGGGATACGGGCACCACCAAGGGAAAGCATGCCGAGAGGGCACGGGACGGCTCGCAGGGGCGTCCTCTCGCGTCCAGGGCTGCACGTGGCGCAGGAGCCCGTAGTCTCCGGGCTAGGTTTAGGGGTGTGGCCCTCAGGACTGGGGCCAAACAGGTCCAGAAGTCTCTGGCTCAGGTTTCGGCCGGAGGTGGAGGTCTTTTGCTGTCTCTTGGGTGTGAAGTGGTCACGCCCGGGGGTCCTGGGGAGGGCCTGGAGAGACTAAGGGCTGCGGTCCCCAGAATCAAGGGGCGCCGTCAGGTAGGGACTGCGGCACCGTCCTGCACTAAGGCCTGTCAGGTGAGTCTTCTCCATGGCCAGGCGTAGAGAACGGAGGCCAGGGGAAGCCGCTAGGCCTCGTGGGGTCTCTCTGGTGCTGGGAAGCCGGGCGCCTGCCTCACGCAGGGACAATGACAACACCTCGTTTTGGCCTTGGTGCCCGGCAATAGGCCGTGGCTGTGTGGGGGAGTTAGTGCGCCTCTGGTCACCTCTTGAGCGACAGTAGGCCATTCTCTTCTGCGGTAGGGGGGAGCGGCAGTAGGCCATCTCAGGGGCAGTGCCTTCAGAGCGGCAATTGGCCGTCTTCTTCGGCAGGAGGGAAGAGCGGCAATTGGCCGTCTCCTTCGGCAGGAGGGAAGAGCGGCAATTGGCCGTCTCCTTCGGCAGGAGGGAAGAGCGGCAATTGGCCGTCTCAGGGGCAGCACCTTCAGAGCGGCAGTAGGCCGTCTCCTTCGGCAGGAGAAAGGAGCGGCAATCGACCGTCTCAGTGACAGCACCTTCAGAGCAGCAGTAGGCCGTCTCCTTTAGCATGAGGGAAGAGCGGCAATTGGCCGTCTCAGGGGCAGCACCTTCAGAGCGGCAATAGGCCGTTTCCTTCTGCAGGAGGGATGAGCGACAATAGGCCGTCTCCTTCGGCAGGAGGGAGAAGCGGCAGTAGGCAGTCTCCTTGGGCAGAAGAGAAGAGCGGCAATAGGCTATCTCGGAGGAAACACCTTCAGTGCAACGCTTGGCCAACTGACGAAGGCGGGAGCGGTAATTGGCCGTCTCCAGAGGGGTGCTGTCAGGAAATGAGATATCATCTCCACCCCGGTCTGATCTGGCAATCCCACTCCCCGAAGGTAGTGTCCTCCTCCTGCTAGGGTGGCGGTGCAATGGTTGGGTGTTATAAGGGCGCACAGCCCGGGCTGCCTTATGCTGTTGTCGCATTGGATCCCTTAGTGTGGATGTAGCTACTCCTTGGGGTCCGGGTAGGAGTATCGGTGTGTTTCTGGGGGCACTACGCTGTTCTTCTCTCACTGTGATTCTGGGGACACTACACTGTTCTTCTCTCACCATGTTTCTGGGGGCACAATGCTATTCTTCTCTCACCTTGTTTTCGGGGGCACTGTCTTGTAAGCCACACATTTCACCACTCTCCCCTTGGAAAAAGTCACGTCTCAGTGGCTGGAGGTGCTATACGTGAGTGTCGTGAGTGGCGTATGCAGGCTGGAGATGCTGGAGAAGGGCTTGCCAAGTGGTGGTGTTAGAATTTTCTTCCTGCTCAGTGTCGCAGGTGAGGAAGAGCGTGGAATCAGTGAGCGTGGACCAGATGAGGGTAAGCAGGTGGTGTGGTCCTCTGAGCCGACAATTCTTGCTGATGGTCGGCTCCCATATGGCTCGTCTCACCTTCATTTCGGTCGGTGTTGTTGCTGGTGTGGTAGGGGGCTGTATGCTGGATACTGAGGGTCGGGGCCAGGTTTTGTGCCGTGGTAATGCGGCGTTGAGTCTCTGGGGAGTATAGGTGGAGGGGATTTGGGCCTGATGTATCCTAATGGTGTGAAGACGTGGGGAGGCAGGAGGTGTAGGGGTATGGGTGTATCGGGCGGGTGAGCGTGAGAGTTGGCCGGAGTGGGTGGTGGTGGTTCTGAGGGTGGGTGTGGGTGGGGAAGCAGGCATGCGGGGTGGGCAGGGTTGGTTAGCACGGGCTGTTGCGCGTGTTGGGGGCGCGGTGGAGGGTGAGGCCATCTGAGTGGGTGTGCGTAAGTGTGGAGGGGAGAGGGCAGTGGTAGTGGGTTGTCTTGAGGGGGTGGCGGCATGGGGGGGGCACATGGGCTTGGGTGGAAAGGGTGAGGTGGCGGAGGGAAAGGGTGAGAGTGAGCGAGGGGAGGTTGGTGTGGCGGGTGAGATGTCAGGTGAGGTGCGGGGGGTGGTGGCGGCGGGGGAGGCTGAGGTGGTAGGGGGGGTGGAGGGGGATGGTGAGGAGGAAACAAAGCACTCGTATGTGGAAGTGACAGGTGGTGCGGGAGCAGGGGGAGGTTGGGGGTGTGGGGTCGGGGTGGCAGAGGTGGGCGTGCGGAAGGGGTGCACGTGGCGGTTTCGGAGGGTGCGCGGGGTGTCGTGGTAATCCACGACAACCTGGTAGGGGTTTGGAACATGAGTGATTTTGTAGGGTCCCGTAAAGCGGGGGGCGAGTTTGTGGGGGGGTGGGAAGTTGGGCAATGACCGTGTCACCTGGGGTGAAAGGGTTGGAGGCAGTGTCGGGGTCGAGGTCCAGTGTTTTCTGTAAGTGGTGCAGTCGGCCCTTCAGAAGGTGCAACGGGTCTGTAGTGGGGGCGGAGGCAGGTGGTTGCAGGTGTTGGCATAGTGGCAGCAGGAGAGGGGATTCGCCAAATATTCTCTCATGTGTGGAAACCCCTTCCTCTTGGGGACAGGAATTCATGCCCTACTGAATGATTTTCACATGGGCCGGCCAGTCGTCGTCTTTCGTAGCCTCGATGAGTGTACGAAGTTGGTTCATAAGAGTACGATGACTACGTTCACATACTGCGTTTCCCTGTGGCCAATAAGGCGAGGAATGGGAGATTTTATATCCAAATATCTTGGCAAGTTCCTCCCAGATTTTTCCAGAGAACTCTGGGGAATTGTCAGAATGAATGGCTTGAGGGATGCCAAAATAAGGGAATATGTGCCGGAGAAGGGCATTGGCGACAGTGACGGCATGATGCTCTTTCACCGGACAGGCTACTACAAATTTCGAATGTGTCGACAAAATTGATCACATATTTGTATCCAGATTTGGAAGGGAGGGGGCCCACTACATCTATCGCCAGGAGTTGCCAGGGTTTATGGGCGGTGTTGTGGCCCGAGGGTCCAGCAGTCCGGGTGACATCTTTTCCTAGTGCACATGCACAGCAAGTTTGAATGATTTCTTTGGCGAGGTTGGAGGAGTTTGGCGCCCAGTAAGTGTCGTTAAACACTTGTACTAGTTTTTTGGTGCCCAGGTGGGTGCCGTTATGGGCATGGAGGTGGCGTAAGGCGTCGTGTGCCGCATCGGGGGTCAGTAGAATATGCCCGGATGGGGTTAGATGGTGATTGCCCTGTTGGCATAGTTTGGTGAACAAGTGGGCGGGAATCCAGAGGGGCCGTCCTTTCGGTGTCATAGGTGTAAGAGGTCCGAATCTGGCTGTACCGCATGAATGGGGAGGCGGGAGAGGGCATCTGCATTTGTATGCAGCTTCCCAGGCCTGTAGGAGATTTCATACCGAAATTCTTCTAGGATTTCGTGCCACCTGACGAGTTTGGCGTTATGTGAGTCCGACTGGCATAACCACTGGAGGGACTGGTGGTCAGTGATGATTGTGACCTGGGTCCCAGAAAGGTAAGCCCTAAAGTGTTGGAGGGCCCAAATTATGCCAAGGCATTCTCGCTTGGTTGCGGCATTATTCTTCTTGGCTGGATTCACAGTGCAACTGGCGCATGCAATGATGTGTTCTCGGCCGGCTTGTACCTGGGCGAGCACAGCGCCTATTGCGGTGAAGGAAAAATCTGTGTAGAGGCGAAAAGGGTGGGAATAATCGGGAAAGGCCACGATGGGAGCAGAGACGAGTTTGTCTTTCAGCTGTTGGAAAGCCTCTCGTCTTTCTTCAGTCCATATGAATGGTTCCCCCTTCCTGGTCAGATCATGGAGAGGCTTTGCAGTTTGTGCGAACCCTTTCATGAAACATCAATAGTAGGAAGTGAGTCCTAGGAAGGCGCAGATGCTGTGGATGTCCTGTGGTGGCGGTATGTCCGCTATGGCGTGGAGCTTGTCAGGGTCCGGGGAGATTCCTGCCTGGGAGATAACATGTCCCAGGAACGAGACAGTCCTGGTGGCCAGGACACACTTAAAGGGGTGAAGTTTGAGGCCTGCCTGGCAGATCCTAGTAAAAACCCGGCAGAGGCACTGCAAATGGTCGGCCCAGGTCTGGCTAAAAACGATGACATTGTCCAAATAGGCCAGACATATCTCCCAAGTGAGGCCGCTCAGGACAGATTCCATTAGCTGGGAAAAGGTGGCAGGGGCATTGCAAAGGCCAAACGGCAGGACATTGAATTCGAAGTGTTGGCCGTTGCTCGTGGAAAAGGCAGTTTTGCCTCGGTGTTCTGGGTGTACCGGGACCTGCCAGTACCCAGACTGGAGGTCGAGGGCAGAGAACCACAATGCCCCATGAAGGGAATCTAGGAAATCGTCGATTCGTGGGAGGGGAGTGGCATCCTTGACAGTAACTTCGTTCAGGCGGCGCTAATCAATGCAAAATCACATCGTGCCATCCTTCTTCCTTACTAGAATGACGGGGGAGGACCAAGGGCTGGTGGAGGGGGAAATGACGTAGGCCTCGATCATTTTGTGTACTTGGCGGTCCTCTTCCTCCCTTTGTCGGGGGTTCTTGCGTCGGGAAGGCTGTCTAATCGGTGGACCTGTCGTATAGATTTCATGAGACAGGTATGTGGTATGCCCTATATCTGCTGGTCCGGTCGCAAACAGGTCCTGGAAATCCAGGAGGAGGCGACATAGGGTGTCTGACTCCTGGGCGGAGAGATGGTCGGGAATAGGGGGTAGGGGGGCGGGGAAGTGGGAGGAGGATGGGGCACAGGGCTCAGTTTCCTCCATCTCTCCAATCACGAGCCCTTTGGGGAGGGTAAGGGGGGAAGGGGCGAGGTTGGCTATGCGGACAGCGGTGTGGTGGGGGGGGAGAAAGGTGGGAGATAAAAGGCAGGCAGAAAGGGGTCCCGATGGGAGGAGGGGGGAAAACAGAACAGAGGGGCTGGAGGGCTGGTTAAGGGGCACCCAAGCCTCGTGATGAGAGGGAATGGTAACAGCGGTGGAGACGGTAGCAGGGAAGGAAAGAGCAGGGGTGGTGGGGGGGAGCCACTGGGAGAGGAGGAGAGGGGGCAGAGGAAGGGAAGGAGGAGGGGGGGGCAGGAGGGAGGGAGGGGACGAATCTTCCGGCCAGGGCCGCGGCGTGCAGGTGCAAACGGCCTGGGTGGGGTGGGGTGGGGGACGGAACTGGAGCTGTCGGTAACGGCAGACAATGGTAGCCCAGAGTTTTTGGAGCAAGTCCAGTCCTAAATACCCATCGTAACTCCAGCAGGAGGAGTCAAAAACAATAAATTGATGCTGGGTGGACACCGGCTGGTGGGTGTCGACCCGTAGGGCCTGAGTCTCCCCACGGATGGGCAGGGAGCCATCGCCCGCGTCCACAAGGTGAGTGGCGGTAGGGCGGAGTGGGCCAAAGGTCCACCTGTGACGGGAGAAATAGGACCTGGCTGCTCCCGTATCAACTAGCAGTCTGGCCTTCACGCCATTTAATTTCATCTTGTGGTACACTGGGGGGCGATACTTAGAGGTAGTGACCCCTGCCACCGTGGGTTGGTGCGGGGGTGGGCCTAAAAATCCAGCTGTCTGGGGCTTTCATTCTCCTGTTCCTGCTCCTGTTCTCCCGCATAGGGCTCGTTCACGGGTGCCAGCTCGTCTTCTGGAGCCTCGCCTTCTAAAGAGGACACCTTACGTGGACCCGGGGCTGTGGGTCTGTGGCGAGCAGCTTTGAGCTGGTCCCGTATATCATGTAGGGGACAGCGGGAGCTGCAAGCTGTGAACTCCCACGGGTTTACTAAAATCAGATTTGGATTTTCCCGTGAGGCGGGCGCCGGAGAGAGGGGTGTGCCCTGGGTGGACTGGGTGCCGGGTAGGGCTGGTGTGAGGCATGGGCGGTCGTGGCATGGTTGGAGGAGCCGGGGGTTGAGTGGGAAATCTCTTCACCACATTAATCGGCTGAAAAGTAGGGCAGGCAGTCAGGAGGCACTGTATTAGCTGGATGTCCCTATCCATATCTCCGGTTGGGTCATGGATAGTAAAGTGTTGTCTAATGACATTCGGAAGCACTCTGAGTAGAGTGTTAAACAAGTGTTGGTCCCGGGTTTCTTCATCTGCCTCTGGGTAGGCAGCGGTAACTAGGTGTCTTGCCTGTATCAGGGTATTGTCTAAATCCCCGTCAAATGAAAAACTATCCAGTTTGGATAGAGCCACCACTCTCCCTAATGATGAGGTGATGGCTTGAACGGCGAACTTTGTAAAGTTCTGCCAGGTGAGCTCCGGGACGATTTTCGGTGCTATGTTTGCCGCCGCTTTCCCCAATAGTGGGAGTGTGACTGCAATTTTCTGCTGGTCATTTTCAAAGCCAATATCCAGTAAGGGTTTAATTATTGTCAGATACGTGTGTATATCGTACTGGTCAGGGTCAAACCTGGGTTTAGTTCCCATGTTGCCAAATATTTCTCACTACCTCTCTTCTACGCCCAGGTCAAGAACCACTGCTGGCCACCAGTGTAATGCTAGGTGAAAAAGGCCCGACTCATCGGTCCTAGAACACCGAACGTGTAGCGGGGTCCTCTTTCGAGACTGGGGCTTAGTGCAATGAAAGAGAGGCAGGACACAAAAACTTCAGGCAATAACCTTTTACACAGTCAAACACAGGACAAAAGCAGCAGATAGTACAACACAATATGTGACAGAAATAATTCCTTAACTAGGATATTAGTATCTCGCAGGATACTGACTTAACTAATACTGTTGCCAATACAGAAAGTCTAGTGAACAGGTGTATAGGGAACACGGGCGCGCGTGGGAGCGCGGGAAAAGGGAGTTCACACGGGGGGGGGAGGAGGACTCGTGATGGTCCGGAACAGAGTTATAGTAATGTTGGGAAAGGGTAAGTATTATTAATTTACTCTTTCACCTGATAGAAAAGGGGTTTTGACATTTGACTCTATCTCTCGTTTACGTTACGTTAGCTGTGGGGAGGGGATTCTTTAGGAAGCGAGGGAGTAGAGGGACACTGGATATTCACTGTGTTTACGGTAATATAAACGGGAGGATATTACTCTCACTTCTCTATTGTTTTCTAGTTACAAGGGATATAGGTATATTTTCACTACAGGGGATTCCTCAGGGGAAGAGCTTTACTGGTTTTCTGTAAGGGCGTCACTTGTGAGTCGGATTCCTCAGAATTCACTCACTGTACTCGTTCTTACTCATTCGCCCGTGATTTTACTCACCCCGATATTTGACATACATTAAGTCACTGTATCACTGTAACCTGTTTTCTAGGGCAACGTCACATTTAACATAATTTCACTTCACTAGTTCTGGGGCAATACCACACTTAATATAATTCACTCGTGTCGTGGGAGCGGCGGGGAGACACGCCGGCGTCTATTCTGCTGGGATACGGGCACCACCAAGGGAGGGCATGCCGAGAGGGCACGGGACGGCTCGCAGGGACGTCCTCTCGTGTCCAGGGCTGCACGTGGCGCAGGAGCCCGTAGTCTCCAGGCTAGGTTTAGGGGTGTGGCCCTCAGGACTGGGGCCAAACAGGTCCAGAAGTCTCTGGCTCAGGTTTCGGCCGGAGGTGGAGGTCTTTCGCCGTCTCTTGGGCGTGGAGAGGTCGCGCCCGGGGGTCCTGGGGAGGGCTTGGAGAGACTGAGGGCTGCGATCCCCAGAATTAAGGGGCGCCGTCAGGTAGGGGCTGCGGCACCATCCTGCACTGGGGCGCATCAGGTGAGTCTTCTCCATGGCCAGGGGAAGCCATTAGGCCTTGCGGGGTCTCTCTGGTGCTGGGGAGCCAGGCGCCTGCCTCACGCAGAGGCAATGACAACACCTCCTTTGGCCGTGGGGCCCGGCAATAAGCCATGGCTGTGTGGGGGAGTCAGCGCGCCTCTGGTCACCTCTCGAGCGACAGTTGGCCGTTCTCTTCTGCAGGAGAGGGGAGCGGCAGTAGGCCATCTCAGGGGCTGTGCCTTCGGAGCGGCAATTGGCCATCTCCTTCAGCAGGAGGGAAGAGCGGCAATCGACCGTCTCAGGGGCAGCACCTTCAGAGCGGCAGTAGGCTGTCTCCTCTGGCAGGAGGGAAGAGTGGCAATCAGCCGTCTCAGTGGCGGCACCTTCAGAGCGGCAGTAGGCCATCTCTTTCGGCAGGAGGGAAGAGCGGCAATTGGCCGTCTCAGGGGCAACACCTTCAGAGCGGCAATAGGCCGTCTCCTTCGGCAGGAGGGATGAGCGGCAATAGGCCGTCTCAGGGGCAGCACCTTCAGAGTGGCAATAGGCTGTCTCCTTCGGCAGGAGGGATGAGCGGCAATAGGTAGTCTCAGAGGCAGCGCCTTCAGAGCGGGAATAGGCCGTTTCCTTTGGTGGGAGGGATGAGCGGCAATAGGCTGTGTCAGGGGTAGCACCTCCAGAGTGGCAATAGGCCGTCTCCTTTGGCAGGAGGGAGGAGTGCCAGGAGGCCATCTCCTTGGACAGAAGAGAAGAGCGACAATAGGCCGTATCGGAGGAAACACATTCAGTGAGACGCTTGGCTGACTGACAAAGGCGGGAGCGGCAATTGGCCGTCTCCAGAGGGGCGCTGTCAGGAACTGAGATATCAGCTCCACCCCGGTCTGATCTGGCAATCCCACTCCCCGAAGGTAGGGTCCTCCTCCTGCTAAGGTGGCGGTGCGACGGTTGGGTGTTATAAGGGCACACGGCCCGGGCTGCCTTATGCCGTTGTCGCATTGCATCCCCTAGTGTGGATGTAGCTACTCCGTGGGGTCCGGGTAGGGGTATCAGTGTGTTTCTGGGGGCACTATGCTGTTCTTCTCTCACTGCGATTCTGGGGGCACTACACAGTTCTTCTCTCACCGTGTTTCTGGGGGCACTATGCTGTTCTTCTCTCACCTTGTTTTCGGGGGCACTGTCTTGTAAACCACACATTTCAGCCAGGTATCAGGTCTCCGTACACTATTGAGAACTTTAGTCACTTATATTATTTGGGCCTTCACTCACTCACTAATCACTGCGTACTTTTATCTCGACTGTTCACGACTCTAGAGTTATAAAGGTCACTGTATACCCGTATTTTCCTGGGCATCACCTGCTGCGCATCCCGGGGCGTGAGAGAGGGGCCCTACGGGGAGCCCTCCTGCAAAGGGCAACGCACTGCCCGCAGGGGCGTCATTGCCCGGGTCGTAGTCATTGTTGGGGTGCAGGGAGGCCCTCCTGGCTGGGGGAGCCTCATCGGTGGAGTGCAGGGAGGCCCTCTGGTCTGGGGGCCTCTATCTGAGAGGTGGCCCTCGGGACTAGGGCCAAACAGCTGCAAGAGGCGGGCCTGGTGCCTCTGGCTCCGAGGAGAGAGGGAGCCTGGGTTGTCTGGGCCTGGGGGCTGCTGGTCAGGCCTGGGAGTCCGGGGGCTGCAGCCGCCTACAGGAGGGAGCGCCATCAGGGATGAACTGCGGCGCCGCCTCCGTCGGGTGTCCGTCAGGGACAGGGACCTCCCAGGTGTAGGTGGTAGGGCTTGGATCGGGCCACGTCACCACTCCAGCATCACCTGTGGGGAACCACTCCTGTAGGGTGACAAAGGGCGTCACATGCAGCCGAGAGGAAAGGGGTTGGCCGCGCAATGGACTTCCTGCTTCAGGATGGCCTTTGGAATCACGAATGAGGGGCGTACGGTGGCCACTCCCTCCCCATCACGTACGGTGGCCATGAACGCGGTTTCGTGACTCCTAGGGCTCGCAGCTGAAGTGCGTACGGTGGCTGCTCCTTCCCCTGCACGTACTGAGACAGTGCTGGCGGTGCTGCTCCCGAAGGAGGAAAATGCAGGAGAGGGGTGCATGGGGGCAGCGCCCTCTCCTGTACATAGTGAGGCCGTAGCCGAGGGACTACTTACCCTGGCACGCACAGTGGCCGTAGCCAGGGGCCTGCATGCCTGCCGAGAAGTAACTGAAGGGCGTACGGTGGCCGCTCCTTCCCCGTCATGTATGGTGGCCGTGAACGCGGTGTTACTCCCGCAGAAGGAAAAGGCAGGAGAGGGGTGCACAGGGGCAGCACCCTCTCCAGTATTTACAGAGGCCGTGGCCGAGGGTCTACTTACCCTGGTACGTACAGTGGCCATAGCCGTGGGCCTGCCTGCCCTTCAGGAAGTAACTGAAGGGTGTTCGGTGGCCACTCGTTTCCCATCACATATGGTGGCCGTGAACGCGGTGTTACTCCCGTAGTAGGAGGAGATAGTGGATGAGGGGCGTACGGTGGCCACCCCCTCCCCGTCACGTATGGTGGCCGTGATCGCGGTTCCACTACTCCTGTCTCTGCCAGTCAGGGCGCGTTCAATAACTAGTGCCCCGAGGCTGTCCCCAGAGGTGGCTGTGACTGAAGGGCGTACGGTGGCTGCTCCCTCCCCCTCACGTACGGTGGCCGTGATGGCGGTGTCACAGGGGGAAAACAACTGAAGGGTGTACAGTGACCGCTCCTTCCCCGGTACGTACGGTAGCTGTACCGCGGTGTTGCCTAGGACTGACTCTGGATCAGTCCCACCCTGAACCTGGTGAAGGCTGCCCCGCTTGCAGGGTCGTTGTTTCTTCCCGCTTACCTGGTGTTGTGACAGTTGCGGGGAAGAGGGACTCAGGACAGGGGTGTCCTGGTGACCATCTTGGAGGTGGTATGTTGTGGTGGTGGATGTCTGGTGGGCTGGGGTGAGGTGCCTTAGGAAGTTGGTCCAGTGGAGGGTGGTGAGGTTTGGCTCTTGGTGGGGATTGAGAGTAAGCCGGAGGGAGGATGGGCGGTCGGTCCGGCTTAGGATGGGGAGAAGCTGGTGTGTTGCCCTGAGCCTGACTTGTGTTCGGTCGTGGGGTTGCCAGTGGATCCTCTTGATGTTCATCTCGGGTGGTGGTGCTTGGCGCGGGGACAGGAGCTGGATGCTGGCGAGTGAGGGGAGTCTGGGGCTTTTATGAGGGCCGGGTTGGTGGGAGGAGCGTTGTGCTTTGGGGAATTGGGATTTGGGGAGATTCCATTTTACCTGGTGGAGGGGGAGGGTGATGGGGGGTAGTGTTTGGGGTGTGGGTGGTTTGTGGTGGTGACTGGTGGGTTGTGTGGGTGGTGGGTGGTGGTGTTGGTGTGTATGTGGAGGGTGGGCATGAAAGACGTCCCGATATGGTGGTGGTGGTGGTGAGGGTGGGCGTCGGTGGTGAAGGTGGGTGGCCACATGGTGGTGAGGGAGTGTGGTTGGGGGTGGGTTGGGTAGGGGGTCGGGGTGTGGTGTGTCGTGTGTAGTGAGAATGGTCGTGGGGTAAGGGGGGTGTAGGTGGGTGGGCGGTGCATTCACGTGGTGGAGTGGTTGCATGTGGTGGGCTGGACAGTGGTGCAGTGGGTGGGGTGGTGTGTTGGCTGGTTTGAGGGTGGTCCGTGATGGGTGGTGGTGGGGTGGCAGTGTCGGGCAGGTGTTGGCTGAGGTGGTGGGGCAGAGGTTGAGTTGTGGTCGGTGGGGGCGGTGATGCAGGATCTGGTGGTAGAGATAGTGGTGCTGGTGTAGATTGGTCATGAGGGGGCGTGTGGGGTTGGAGTTTGATGTTGGTGAGGAGGGGTGGGGTGTTGGGGGTTGGTGAGGTGGGAGGCGGCGTGCTCGTGGGTGAGGTGGAGGGTGGGGGTGAGAAGGAGTATGAGTAGGAGTCTGGGGGGTAATTCTCGGAAGATGCCGAGGGGACAGGTGTGCATGGAGAGGTGCGGGGCGTGCGGGTGTGAGGGTGGTCATTGTCAGAGGGGTGGAAGGGGCGCACGTGGCGGTTACGGTACGTGCGTGGTTGTCCGTGGTGATCGATGATAACTTGGTAAGGGTTAGGGACTACAATAATTTTGAAGAGGCCATTGAATTGGGGGGAACTCTTGGTGGGGATGGGTAGATGTGCCACAGCCACGAAGTCTCCTGGCTTGCAGGGGTTGGAGGGGTTAGTATCTGGTGTAAGATCTTGTTGGGCTTGGAGGTGGAGCAGGCGTCGTTTGAGGTGATGAAGCGGGTCAGTGGGGGAGGGAGGGGTTGGAGGATGGAGGTGGTGGCGGAGAGGTAGGAGGAGTGGGGATTCCCTGAATACTCGCTCGTGGGGAGTTATGCCGTCATCTCGTTGGCAGGTATTGAGACCCCATTGAACAATTGTGACGTGGGCGGGCCAATCGTCATTGCCTGTCTGCAGGATTCTCGTCCTGACTTGATTCAGGAGGGACCGATGACTCCTCTTGCATATGCTGTTTCCCTGTGACCAGTATGGGGATGTGTGGGAGATGCAGTAGCCGAATATTTTGGCAACTTCTTCCCATATTTTTCCTGTGAATTCTAGGGCATTATCCGAGTGTAGGGCTTGGGGAATGCCAAAATAAGGGAAGATGTGGCAGACCAGGTCATCGGGGACTGCTACTGCATTGTGGTCTTTGGTGGGGCAAGCGATGATGAACTTTGAGTAGACATCAACGAACGTGATAATGTATTTGTACCCTGCTTTCGGTGTGAGGGGGCCGATGATGTCGAGAGAAAGCAGTTGCCATGGCTTTTGTGCAGTTAGTTTGCCTGAAGGGCCGGGTGTGCGAGTGATGTCTTTCCCTAAGGCACAGGTGCAGCATGTTTGGATGATGTTTTTAGCAATGGTGGATAGGTTAGCTGTCCAATACATGTTGGTGAAAACTTGTAAAAGTTTTTTGGTGCTGAGGTGGATCCCGTTGTTGGCGTGGAGGTGTAGCATAGCGTCATGTGCCGTGGCAGGGTCGAGGACGATGTGGCCGTTTGCATCGAACAGGTGATCACCGTGGAGGTGGAGCTTGGCGAATGTGCACGGCGGGATCCAGGTAGGGCGTTGTTTATCTTTCCACATTTGAATTAGGTCTGGTTTTGGGCAGACAGCGTTGATCGGTAGGCGGGAAATGGCGTCGGCGTTAGTGTGCAACTTACCTGGGCGGTACGATATTTCAAAATCGAACTCTTTGAGTGCTTCCTGCCATCGAATGAGTTGGGCATTGTTGGTATTGGATTGGCGTAGCCATTGTAGTGATTGGTGGTCCGTAATGATGACTACGTGGGTGCCGGAGATGTATGAACGAAAGTATTCTAGAGCCCAGATGATATTGAGGCCCTCGCGTTTGGTGGCCACGTAATTCCGTTCAGCTTGATTTAGAGTGTGGCTGGTGCAGCCGATGATGTGTTCGCGTCCGTGTTGTACTTGCGCGAGGACAGCCCCTATGACTATGAGAGAAACGTCGGTGTACAGACGAAAGAGGAGGTTGTAGCCTGGGAAAGCAACGACAGGGGCTGAAATCAGCTTGGATTTGAGGGTGTTGAATGCGGTCTTTCTAGGCTCTGTCCAGACAAATGGCTCGCCCTTTTTGTCAGCTCATGAAGTGGTTTGGCTATGTCTGCAAACCCCTTAACAAAACGTCTGTAATACAACGTTAGGCCTAGGAAGGCCCTGGTTTCGTGGACGTCTCGTGGTAGATGGATTTCGTCAATCGCACGTAGTTTGTCGTGATCAGGTGAGATGCCCTCGGCTCCGATCACTTGTCCTAAGAAGGAGACGGATCGTTTGGCTAGGACACATTTTGATGGCTTGAGATTAAGACCTGCCTGGCGTATGCGTAGGAATATCTGTTTGAGGCGGTGGAGGTGGTCGGCCCAGGTGTGACTGAAAACTATGATGTCATCTAGATAGGCCAGGTAGGTTTCCCAGGTTAGGCCGCTCAATACTGATTCCATAAAACGGGAGAACGTGGCTGGGGCGTTACAGAGTCCGAATGGGAGGACATTGAATTCATAGTGTTTCCCGTTTGAGGTCTAGAAGGCGGTCTTTTGTTTGTCGTCTGGGTGAACGGGGACCTGCCAGGACCCCGATTGCAGGTCGAGGATGGAGAACCAGATGGAGCCATGTAGGGAGTCGAGGGAGTCGTCGATTCTGGGTAGGGGTGTGGCGTCTTTGATGGTAACATCATTCACTCTGCGGTAATCAATGCAGAATTGCATGGTTCCGTCTCTTTTTCTCACGAGTACAACGAGGGAGGACCACGGGCTGGTGGAGTTGGAGATAACACCGGCATCGAGCATGTCCTGGACCTGCCGGTCTTCCTCTGCATGCTGCTTAGGGTTTTTGCGGTGTGATGGTTGGCAAATGGGTGGTCCGGTCGTGTGTATCTCGTGACTGAGATATATGATGTGGCCGAGGTCTGTCGGGCCAGATGAGAAGAGGTCCTGAAAGTCCAGGAGTAATTGTCGGAGGCTGTTGGTTTGGGAAGGGGACAGGTGCGGAGGTAGGTCAGGAAGGGTGGGGTGGTTAGAAGGTGGTGCGTGGCATGGCTCGGCTTCTTCCGTGTCGCCGATGATGAGTCCTCTAGGTAGAGTTAATGGTGTTGCAGCGAGGTTAGCGATACGGATTGCTCAGACCCGGGGGGTGGGAGGAAGGTGGGGGATACTGGACAGGATGAGAGGGGTCCGGCAGGTAAGGAAGGGGAGAAAAGGACGGAGGTACCGGAGGGTCTGTTTAGTTCCACCCAAGCTTCGTGGTGGGGCGGGATGGTGACAGAGGAGGCGATAGTGGCAGGGAAAGATGGAGAGGGGGTTGGTACAGGTGGGGAGGTGGATGATGATGGAGAGTGGGGAAGTGAGGTGCTGGGTGAGGTTGGGGTGGGGTTGGATGTGCAGAGGTGTTGGGGAAGGTGAGTGTCGGGGGGGGGTGCATGCGAGGGGTCTGTGGGTGATGGTGTTGGTGTGTTTTTTTTTTTGTGTTTTTTTTTTTTTATTGATGATGGGAGGGGGGGCTGGACTCAAGTGGAGGCAGCGTTGATAACAGTCTATCTTGGTGCAGAGTTTTTGCAAGAGGTCCAGCCCTCGGTATCCGTCATACTGACGGCATGTGGAGACAAATATGATGAAAGGGTGATTGGTGGATACTTGTTGATGGGCGTCGGTCCGAAGGGCCCGTGTTTCCTTACGGATAGGCAGGGGGCCATCCCCCATGTCTACCATGTTGGCTGAGGTGGGGAAAAGGGGGCCGAAAGCGGAAGTGTGGCGGGTGTAGAAGTGAGAGTACAGGCATAACCTGGCAGCTCTCATGTCCACCAGTAGTCTAGCCTTGACCCCATTCAGACGAATTTGGTCATAGACTGGGGGTCTGTACTGATGTGAGGTGGCCCCCGCCACCGTGGGGAGGTGTGGGGGCGGGCCTAAAAATCCATCTGCTGAGTGGTGTTGTGGTCGTCGTGCTCCTCGTCGTCTGGTCCTGGGTAGACTAGCGGCGGGGCGTCGTCTTCTTGGGCGTCGTCCTCCAGGGAGGATACTTTCCTGCGCCCCTGTGTGAGGGCCCTGCGTCTGCTTGCTTTGAGTTGTTCCCTAATGTCATGCAGCGGGCAGGTGCGACTGCAGGCCGTGAATTCCCAGGGATTAATTGAGATGAGGTTGCCCTGGTCCCTGGGGTTGGGGAGTTTTTTCTGTGGGTGGGCCCTGAGAATAGTAGAAGACGGCTCCGTGGTGGGTTGGTGGGGTGGTGGTTTGATTTTTGGTGGTGGGGTCTTGGTTGTAGGGAATTTGCTCACCGCCTGGATAGGTTGTAGTGCTGGACGGGTGGTGAGGAGGCGTCGGACGAGTTGTAGGTCCTGATCCACGTTCCCTGAGGGGTCATAGATGGTGAAGTGCTCCCTGACTGTGCTAGGGAGAATTCTCAGCAGGGCGTTGAAAGTGTGCAAATTCAGAGTGTTTGTGGTTGCATCGGGATAAGTGGCGCTGACGAGGTGCCGTGCTTGGACGAAAGTGTCGTCCAGGTTACAGTCGTAGGGGAGCACGTCGAGTTGAGAGAGAGCGACAACTCTGCCCATGGAAGGCATAACAGCCTGCTTCACGATGTGGGCTAATTGATCCCATGTTAATTCTGGGATGACTTTTGTTGTGGCAGTGGCGATTATTTTGCCCAGGTTGGGTAGAGTGACAGCAATCTTTCTCTGTCAGAGTCGAACCTGATGTCTAGGAGGGGTTTGACCATATCCAGGTATACATCAATGTCATATTGCTCTGGGTTGAATTTTGGCAATTGGATGTGAGGTTTGGCTGCCATTGTGCAAGTTTCCTTTATCGTTTCTCCGTGCTTTATTCGGATCCAGAACCACCGCTGGCCACCAGTGTTATGCTGGGTGTTTTTAGTCCGACCTCTCGTCCTAAGAACACAAGCGACTGAGCGGGGTCCTCTTTCCGGACCGGAAGTAAGGCACCCACAAAGGAACAGGAAATAAAAACCAAGCAGTACACCTTAACACATCTATTGTCTTAATTCCTACACCGTTACAATATAAACATAAAGATATTGGATATGCTTTCGGACAGGGCCACAGAGTTAGCCTTAAATACAAATGGTTACAGTTACACTCAAGATACGTCACTCTTCACTTATCATGAATATTGAATTCTAATATTGCGATACCCGTATACTGTTTCTAGACAAAATTGGCATTTTATATATTATGTCCGATACACCAGGAGAGGACGGGACCAAGAGTTAGGGGAATGAATATTACCATAAGTGGGTATGGTGCGGGTCGCGACACTCGAGAAAGTCACTTAGTTGTGGTAATACTAGTTCACAGGTCTTTGATGATTCCCGCGCACCATTGATCTTGGCCCACGATTTCTATACGTCCTCCTGTATATAGTTGTTGTTATTTTCTTTTCTGCCAGGTATCAGGTCTCCATACACTATTGGTAACTTTAGTCACTTATATTATTTGGGCCTTCACTATGTCACTAATCACTGTGTACTTCTATCTCGACTTTTCACGACACTAGAGTTATTAAGGTCACTGTATACCCGTATTTTCCTGGGCATCACCTGCTGTGCGTCTGGGGCGTGAGAGAGGGGCCCTATGGGGAGCCCTCCTGCAAGGGGCAACGCACTGCCCGCAGGGGCATCACTGCCCGGGTTGTAGTCGTTGTGGGGGTGCAGGGAGGCCCTCTTGACTGGGGGCCTCGACCTGAGAGGAGGCCCTCACACTGGAGCCTCGTCGGTGGGGTGCAGGGAGGCCCTCCGGTCTGGGGGCCTCGACCTGAGAGGTGGCCCTCGGGACTAGGGTCAAACAGCTGCAGGAGGCGGGCCTGGCGTCTCTTGCTCCAAGATGAGAGGGAGCCTGGGTTGTCTAGGCCTAGGGGCTGCTGGTCAGGCCTGGGAGTCCGGGGACTGTGGCCGCCTACAGGAGAGAGCACCGTAAGGGGTGAACTGTGGCGCCGCCTCCATCGGGTGTCCGTCAGGGACAGGGACCTCCCAGGTGTAGGTGGTAGGGCTTGGATCGGGCCACGCCACCACTCTGGCAGCACCTCTGGGGAACCACTTCTGTAAGGAGACATAGGGCATCCCACGTAGCCGAGAGGAAAGGGGTCGGCTGCGCAAGGGACTTCCTGGTTCTGGAGGGCCTTTGGAATCACGAATGAGGGGTGTACGGTGGCCACTCCCTCCCCGTCACATACAGTGGCCGTGAACGTGGTTTCGTGACCCCTAGGGCAGCTGAAGGGCGTACGGTGGCCGCTCCTTCCCCTGCACGTACTGAGACAGTGCTGGCGGTGCTGCTCCTGAAGGAGGAAAAGGCAGGAGAGGGGTGCACGGGGGCAGCACCCTCTCTGGTATGTGCTGAGGCCGTAGCCAAGGGTCTACTTACCCTGGCATGCACAGTGGCCATAGCCGGGGGCCTGCCTGCCTGCCGGGAAGTAACTGAAGGGCGTACGGTGGCCGCTCCTTCCCCGTCACGTACGGTGGCCATGAACGTAGTGTTACTCCCATAGGAGGAAAAGGCAGGAGAGGGGTAAACAGGGGCAGCTCCCTCTTCAGTACATACAGAGGCTGTGGCCGAGGGTCTACTTACCCTGGTACGTACAGTGGCTGTAGCCATGGGCCTGCCTGCCCTCTGGGAAGTAACTGAAGGGTGTACGGTGGCCGCTCCTTCCCCGTCACGTACGGTGGCCGTGAACACGGTGTTACTCCCGTAGTAGGAGGAGATAGTGGATGAGGGGCGTACGGTGGCCACTCCCTCCTCGTCACGTACGGTGGCCATGATCGTGGTTCCACTACTCCTGTCTCTGCCAGTTGGGGTGCGTTCAATAACTAACGCCCCGAGGCCGTCCCCAGAGGTGGCTGTGACTGTAGGGCGTACAGTGGCCGCTCCCTCCCCCTCACGTATGGTGGCCATGATGCCGGTGTCACAGGGGGAAAACAACTGAAGGGCGAACTTGTGACTGCTCCTTCCCCGGTACGTATGGTGGCCGTAACGCGGTGTTGCCTGGGACTGACTCTGGATCAGTCCCACTCCGAACCTGGTGAAGGCTGCCCCTCTCACAGGGTCGTTGTCTCTTCCCGTTTACCTGGTGTTGTGACAGTTGCCGGGAAGAGGGACTCGGGACAGGAGTGTCCAGGTGATCCTCTTGTTCTGGGTCACCAACCCCGCCGTGGTGTCCTCCTGGGGTGGTGGTGTGGTGGTGGCTTGGTGGTGGGGTGGGGGGTGGCAGGGTGGGTGATCCTGCGCCAGCGGGTATTTTATGCATAAAGTGTGGCAACGAGAATGAGGATTTAGAACACTTTATATTAGATTGCCAGGCATACAGGGAGGAAAGAGAAAAACTACCAGAACTACAACAGCCATACGTAGAAAGTAAAGAGGATATATTAGGACAGCTGTTATTTGAAGTGGAAGATTTTGAAAGAATAAAACAATTCACACACAAGTGCTGGAAAAAGAGAGAGAAAAAAATCAAGGAGCTCAGCAACGAATAAACTGGAAAACCAAGAGATACTACAAGAGGGGCCGTTGCAAAGGCTATCCCTCTACCAATCATCGCATCGCATCGCAAGGAATGCTGCAACAGCGTTTACAAAGAAGGACCCCCGTACCCGTACTAGGTGTGCAGTTCTTGCACTTGCACTTTTCCTACTTCAAGATGACCCCTCACGGCCGCTATTTAGCTCGTGTGAACAGGCCTTTACTGTCACTCAGCTTTCCGGTGGCTTCAAGGGCCGTATGCATAAATTTTCTTAAGCATAAATCATGTATAAAATGCCTTTACCTTTAACTCATACTTAAATACTCATAATTTTATACTTATCCTCATATCAGATACATCCAGACTGGAATGAGTGTTAAAGTGAGGCTATTAGTATTGGTGGTGCAAACACAAGATGTATTCGTCTTTGTTCCCAGAGCTTTGCCTTGGTGCTTCCATATAAATCGGCCCGGCTTCTTTCTCCCGATTCCGGCAAAAAAAAAAACTGACATGTCGGTCTCTCCATGTGTCTGGAAAGGAAAGCATCCCTCCTAGCTCTGTATCATCGTTTATTTCTTTGTTCTTAAAATTTTCCATCTCCTCCTCATTCCATATGTTATGTGGGATGTTTTTAGTCCGACTCCTCGTCCTAAAAACGCTCGCGACTGAGCGGGGTCCTCTTTCCGGACCGGAAATAAAGCACCCACAAAGAAACAGGGCATAAAAACTAGGCAGTACACCTTAACTCATCCATTGTCTTAGTTCAATACACTGTTACAATTTAGAAACAAAGAGTTACAGGATATGATTTTGAAATGCGTGGTGTACAGCATAGTGCCCCCGGAAACTCACTGACACCCCCACTCGGACCCCACGGAGTAGCCGCAGCCGAACCACGGGATGCCGTGTGACAACGGCATAAGTTTCCACCTTGCTTGATGGAGGGGGAGGGTGATGAGGGTGGTGTTTGGGGTATGGGTGGCATGTGTTGGGGAATGGGGAGTAGGATGGGGAGGAGAGGGTGATGTGGGGGTGTATCTAGATGGCGAGTGGGAAAGGCGTCCTGATCTGGTGGTAGTGGTGGTGAGGGTGGGTGTAGGTGGTGAAGGTGGTTGGGCATGTGGTGGTGTTGGGGTGTTACTGTGGTTGTGGGAGGTTGTGGGCGGTGGTGTGGCGCGTTGGGTGTAGTGAGAATGGTCAGTGGGTAAGGGGGGGGGAGAAGTGGTTGTGTGGGTGGTGCGTGCGAGAGGTGGAGTGGGTGCATGTGGTGGGCTGGAGGGTGGTGTGGTGGGAGGGGTGGTGCGTGGGGTGGGGTGAGGGGGTTGGGTGGTTGGTTGTGGTGGTCCAGTGGTGTTCGGCGTGAATTGTGTTCGCTCGTGGGGGATGGGTTGGGTGGTGGGTGCCGTGGGTGGTGGTGGAGAATGGTGTGGAGGAGACGGTGGGGTGGACGTAGGAGAGTCATGGAGAATTGTTGGTGGTGGGGGATCGGGGTTGGGGAGAGAGGGCGGCGTGTCGAGGGTTGGCGTGGGGGGAGGTGGCCTGACTGTGGGTGAGTTGGAGGGGAGGGGTGAGAAGGAGTAAGCGTAGGAATCTGGGGGGTAATTCCCGGAAGACGCTGAGGTGGTAGGTGCGCGGCGGGAGGTGTGTGGCACGCGGGTGAGTGTGGGGTCATTGTTGGAGGGTGGGAAGGGATGCACGTGTCTGTTGCGGTAGGTGTGTGGTTGTTCCTGGTGATCAATCGTGACTTGATAGGGGTTAGGGACTTTGATGATGGTGAAGGGACCGTCAAATCGGGGGTAGGTCTTGGTGGGGGTAGGCAGTCGTGCCATGACAACGGAATCTCCTGGCTTGTAGGGATTGGAGGGGTTAGTGTCGGGTTGCAGATCCTGTTGTGCTTGGAGGTGGTGGAGACGCCATTTGAGGCGGTGTAGGGGGTCAGTGGTGGAGAGTAGGGCGGGAGGTTGGAGGTGGTGGCGGAGGGGTAGGAGGAGTGGGGCTTCCCCAAAAACTCGCTCGTGGGGGGTGATCCTGTCCTCTCTGGGGCATGTGTTCAAACCCCATCGCACAATTTTGACATGAGCCGGTCAATCATCATTTCCTGTTTGTACAATCCTTATTCTTATTCAGGAGGGATCTATGACTCCTTTCGCAGATGCTGTTTCCCTGTGGCCAGTATGGAGATAAGTGGGAGATGCGATAGCCAAATATTGATGCGAGTTCCTCCCAGATTTTTCCGGCAAAGTCTGGGGCGTTATCAGAATGTAGGGCCTAGGGGATTCTGAAATAGGGGAAGACGTGGCGGACTAAGGCGTCGGCGACTGAGACGGCATTGTGATCTTAGCAGGGCAGGCAATGGTGAATTTAGAGTAAACGTCCACGAAGGTGATGATGTATTTGTATCCTGCTTTAGGTGCGAGGGGGCCGACGACATCGAGAGAGAGCAACTGCCATGGTTTTTGTGCAGTTAGTTTCCCTGATGAGCCAGGTGTGCAGGTGATGTCTTTGCCCAAGGCACAGGTGCGGCATGTTTGAACAATGCTTTTGGCAATGGTGGAGGGGTTTGATGTCCAATATATATCATTGAAAACTGCAAAAGCTTCTTTGTACCGAGATGGATGCCGTTGTTGGCATGGAGGTGCAGCATGGCGTCGTGTGCGGTAAGGTCAAGGACAATGTGGCCGTCTGAGCTGAATAGGTGATCGCCGTGTCGGTGTAGTTTGGTGAACGTGCGCTGCAGAATCCAGGTGGGGCATTGTTTATCCTGCCACATTTGAATCAGGTCAGGTTTGGGGTGGATAGCTTTGATGAGCAAGCAGGAAAGGGCGTCAGCGTTGGTGTGTAACTTTCTGGGCCGGTAGGATATTTCGAAATCGAATTCCTCTAACGCTTCTCGCCACCGGATGAGTTGGGGGTTGTTGGTGTTGGACTGGCGTAGCCACTGGAGTTATTAGTGGTCTGTGATGATGACTACGTGGGTGCTGGAGATATATGAACGGAAGTAGTCTAGAGCCCAGATGATTCAGAGGCACTTGCGCTTGGTGGCAGCATAATTCCACTCAGCTTGATTTAGGGTGTGGCTGGCGCAGGCGATGATGTGTTCGTGCCCATCCTGTACCTGAGCAAGAACAGCCCCTATGGCAATGAGGGAGACGTCGGTGTACAGACGAGAGGGAAGGTTGTAATCTGGAAAGGCTACGATGGGGGCTGAGATGAGCTTTGATTTGAGGTTGTTGAATGCAGCTTTTCTTGCTTCTGTCCACATGAACGGTTCGCCCTTCTTTGTCAGGTCATGGAGGGGCTTGACGATATCGGCGAAGCCTTTCACGAAACGCCGGTAGTATGAAGTTAGGCCTAAGAAGGCACGGGTTTCGTGGACATCTTTGGGTAGAGGGATGTTAGCTATGGCGTGTAGTTTTTCGGGATCAGGTGAGATGCCCTCGGCTCCAATCACGTGTCCTAGGAAGGTGATGGATCGCTCGGCTAGGATGCATTTGGAAGGTTAGAGTTTCAGTCCAGCCTGGCATATGCATAGGAAAACTTGTTTGAGGCGGTGTAGGTGGTTGGCCCAGGTGCAGCTGAAGACTATGACGTCGTCTAAATACGCCAGGCAGATTCCCCAGGTTAGACCGTTCAGTACAGATTCCATGAGACAGGAGAATGTAGCTGGGGCGCTGCAGAGTCCGAAGGGAAGGCCGTTGAACTCGTAGTGTTTGCCGTTTGAGGTTGAGAAAGCCTTCTTTTGTTTGCTTCTGGATGAACGGGGACTTGCCAGTACCCTGACTGTAGGTCTAGGGTGGAGAACCATGTTGAGCCATGTAGGGAGTCGAGGGAGTCATCGATTCTTGGTAAGGGTGTGGCGTCCTTGGTGGTGACATCGTTGAGTTTGCAGTAATCCACACAGAACCGCATTGTTCCGTCTTTTTTTCTAACTAGCACAACGGGGGAGGACCACGGGCTACTGAAGTTGGAAATGACACTGGCATCGAGCATGTCCTGGACCTGCCAGTCTTCTGCATGTTGTTTAGGGTTTTTGCGGCGCGATGCTTGGCAGATGGGTGGTCCGGTTGTGTGGATCTCGTGGCTGAGGTAGGTAGTGTGGCTGATGTCTGCTGGGCCAGAAGAGAAAAGGTCTTGGAAGTCCAGGAGTAACTGTTGGAGGCTGTTAGTTTGGGAGGTGGATAGATGCGGAGGTAGAGTAGGTAGAGTGGGATGGTTGGAGGGTGGCGTTTCACAAGGCTCGGCTTCTTCCATGTCACCTACGATCAGTCCTCGTGTGGTGGCGAGATTCGCAACCTGGATAGCTCGGGCATGGGGGGGAAAGGAAAGTTGGGGACACGAAACATGACGACAGGGGTCCGGTTGGTAGGGCAGGGGAGAAGAGGATGGAGGTACTGGAAGGTCTGTTTAGTTCTAACCAAGCCTCATGGTGAGGTGGAATGGTAATAGCAGAGGCGATAGTGGCAGGGAAAGTTGGAGAGGAAGGTGGTATAGGTGGGGTGGAATATGAGGATTGTGAATGAGGAAATGTGTTGGGTGATAAGGAAGTGGAGTTGCATGTGCAGATGGGTTGGGGAGGATGACCGTCAGGGGGTGGCGGTTTGTATGTGTTGTGTGAATGGCTGGTGTTTTTTTTCTCTTGGGGGATGTTGGGGGCTGGACTGAAGTGGAGGCGGTGTTGGTGACAATCAATAGTGGTGTGTAGCTTTTGTTGGAGGTCCAACCCCAGGTATCCGTCGTATGCATGGCAGGTGGAGTCGAAGATGATGAAGGGATGCCTGGTGGAAGCGTGTTGGTGGGTTTCGGTCCGCAGGGCCCGAGTTTCCCCACGGATAGGCAGGGGGCCATCCCCTGCATCTACGAGTTTGGCTGAGGTGGGGAGAAGGGGGCCAAAGGCGGAACTGTGGCTGGAGTAAAAGTGCGAGTACAGGCATGACCTGGCAGCTCCCGTGTCCACTAGTAGTCTAGCCTTGACCTCATTCAGGCGTATTTTGTCATAGACTGGGGGTCTGTACTTGTGTGAAGTGGCCCTCGCCACAGTGGGGAGGTGAGGGGGTGGACCTAAAAATCCAACTGCTGAGTGTTATCTTCTTTGTCGGGCTGCTTGTCGCCAGGTTCTGGGTAGATGATGGGCAGAGCGTCATCCTCTAGGGAGGATACCTTCCTGCGCCCTTGTGTGAGGGTCCTGCGTCGGTTCACCTTATGTTGCTCTCTGATGTCGTGCAGGGGGCAGGTACGACTACAGGCTGTAAATTCCCAGGGGTTAATAGAGATCAGGTTGAAATTTTCCCTGGGGTTGGGCTGTTTTCTCTGGGGGTTGGGCCCTGGGGATGGTGATAGATGGCTCTGTGGTGGGCTGGGTGGGTGGCGTCCTTGTCTTGGGTGATGGGGTCTTGGTGGTAGGGAACTTGCTCACAGTGTGGATAGGTTGTGGCATAGGGCGGGCGGCGAGGAGCCGTTGTACGAGTTGTAGGTCACAATCCATGTCTCCTGAGGGATCATAGATAGTGAAGTGCTCCCTGACTGTGCTTGGGAGAATTCTCAGCAGGGTGTTAAAGGTGTGTTGATCCCGAGTGGCTGTGGTTGCTTCGGGATAGGCGGCGCTGACGAGGCGCCGTGCCTGGACGAAAGCGTCGTCAAGGCTGCCATCATAGGTGAGGGCGTTGAGTTATGAGAGGGCGACAACTCTGCCCAGTGAAGGTGTCACCACCTGTTTCACGATGTGTGAAACTTGGTCCCATGTTAACTCGGGGACGATTTTTGTGGCGATAGTGGCAATTATTTTGCCCAGGTTGGGTAGTGTGACTGCTATTTTCTCTCTGTCGGTGTCAAACCCAATTTCTAGGAGGAATTTTACCATTTCCAAGTAAACGTCAATGTTATATTGTTCAGGGTTGAACTTTGGCAATTGGATGTGAGGTTTGGCTGCCAATGTGCAAGTTTCCCTTATTGTGTTCCTCTGTGCTTTATCCAAAACCATCGCTGGCCATCAGTGTTATGCTGGATGTATTTAGTCCGACTTCTCGTCCTAAAAACGCCCGCGACTGAGCAGGGTCCTCTTTCAGGACCGGAAATGAAGCATCCACAAAGGAACAGGGCATAAAAACAAGGCAGTACACCTTAACACATCTATGGTCTTAGTTCAATACACTGTTACAATATAGAGACAAAGAGCTACAGGATATGAATCAGACAGGTTTACAGAGTTAACTTCCCAATACAATGTACACACATACATCAAGGGCAGAATGCGGGGCATTTTAGTTTTACACAGATGGTGAGTTATAAATACACAATACCCGTATTATGGATAAAGGCAGAACTGACAATTAATAGTCTGAACCAGATGCACTAGGAGTACAAAAGGGCCAGGGGTCGAGAAAGTGAATGTTACTATAACTTGTCAGGGGGTGAGTCGCGACACTCGGGATAGTCACGTAGTCGCAGCGACACTGTTCACAGTTTTTTTTTTTTTTCCTTGACGCACTCTCAGTTCTGACCCACTGTTTCTGTATGTCTCTGGGCCTGTGTTCACTAGTCTTTTCCGTTCTGCCTGGATATTCGTTTCACTGTTTGTTACTTATATTGTTCTGGCCGCTTTCTTTCACTGTCACTGTTCACTCCCGTCTCTGTAGTTTAAGACACAAGAGATGCGTTGAAATCACTACTCGCCTTTATTTCCTGGGCTTAACAGAGGAGGTGCCCGGGCGTGGGAGGGGGCCCTACTGGGGAGCCCTCCTGCAGGAGGCAGTGCACCACCCACAGGGGCATCACTGCCCAGGCCTTCTTCGTCAGGGGGGTGCAGGGAGGCTCTCCCGTCTGGGGGCCTCGACTTGGTAGGAGGCCCTCGTGCTGGGGCCTTGTCGGTGGGGTGCAGGGAGGCCCTCCTGTCTGGGGGCCTCAACATGAAGGGCGGCCCTCGGGGCTGGGGCTGAACAGCTGCAAGAGGCGAGCCTATCACCTCTTGCTCCGGGCGGAGGGCCATGGGGGAGTGGAGCCCAAGAGGCCCTGCTCTGGAACCTGCTGGTCGGGCCTGGGAAGCCGTATACTGCGGCTTCCTGTAGGGTGGGGTGCCGTCAGGGGCAGACTGCAGCACCTCTTCCATCGGGTATTCGTTAGGGGCCGGGACCGTCCAGGGGTAGGTGGCAGGGCAGATACAGGACCACGCCACCACTCCAGCAGTACCTCTGGGGAACCACACCTGGAGGGAGAAAGCAAATGGTTTCCCACGCAGCTGAGAGGTGTAAGGCTGGCCGCACAAGGGACCTCCTTCTCTGGGAGGACCCCAGGAATCGCAGATGAAGGGCGTACAGTGGCCGCTCCTTCCCCCACACATACAGTGGCCATTGTGGCGGTGCTACAGGGGGAAACAACTAAGGGGCATACAGTGGTCGCTCCCTCCCCGGCACGTACAGTGGCCGTTACTGCGGTATTGTCTGGGACTGAATCTGGCTCAGTCCCATCCTGAACCTGATGAAGGCTGCCCCGCCTGCAGGGTCATGTCTTTTTCCTGTGTGGCTTCCGTCGGACCGGTTAGGGGGAAGAGGGACTTAGGACAGGGGAGCCCTGGCACCCTTCTTGCTCCGGGTCGGTCTCTTGATGATCCGGCCTGCCATGGTGTCCTCCTGGGGTGGTGGTGGGGCGGTGGCTCGGTGGTAGGGTGGGGGGTTGCGGGGTGGTCGGTCCGGCAGTGGTGGATATTTCATCTATATTGTTATTGTGCTTTTGGTATACACTTTTCCAAAACTGTTCCAGCTCTTGGCCTACCTGCTTACTATTTAGTTTGTCTCCCTCTGCACTGTACAGCTCTGTTTCTTTTTCCATCCTTAACTCTTTGCCTTTTAACTTGTTTATGTGGTCCTATAATTTTTCGGTATTATTTTTGCTTTCTCTGATTTCTCTTGTTACTTTCCTTTCATGATCACTAATTGCCTCGTTGAGTAATTCCTGGACCCTTTTTGAAATGTAGCATAGTGCCTCCTGGAACATCCAGCCACCCCTGCAAGGAATACAGAGTACAGGCCCCTTCGCCATCCGCAGCCCTGGACGAGAGCACATGCCCCTGCGCGTGATCCCGTGTCCCCGGAACGCGGCATCCCCTGGCGGTGCCCCAGCCCCGGCAGTAGTAAAGCTGGGTTGCCCCTCCGCTGCACCCTTGCCGTCAGATGAACCATAGTGACAGTGGCTGTGAAATTATAGTCGTTAAAGCAGTGATGAGGCAGAGCAGTGAATTAATAGTAATAGACCCAAGTGTTAGTAAGCAGAATAGACACAGTGGAATGGTAATGGTCTAACAGTGACGAGGCAGAACAGTGAATGGTTAATAATGGACCTAAGTGCTAGTAAGAAAGACCGACGCAGTGTAATCACCCTATAGTAATAAGATAAACACCCAAGCCATGGAGTTTGTAACAATAATTAATCAAAAGTCCCTTGGAAGTAGATAATAACAAAGTAAACACACTACCAGTAAACTCCACCTCATACTACCATAATCAGAATTAGACCCCAGTGCCTCCCCCCTTCCCCCCCAGTGATTAACATCTCTTATCTCTCCATGCGCTTAGAGACCTTGGACTATACTAATTCAGAATACGCCACCTAGAGTGTTGTTTTCACTGTATTCTCTGACAGTATCCTGTGAGGTACTATTAACCCTATCTAGATATAAGTGTTTATAATCGCCCAGTATATTGTGACTGTAACATATGCTGATTTCCCTTGTCTGACTGAGTAATACACTAGTAAAATTATTGCCTGGGCTTTTGTGTCCTGGCTCTCTCCTATTTGTCTAAGCCCCGGTCTTGAAAGAGGACCCCGCTACACGTTAGGTGCTTTAAGTACAGGAAGCCGAACCTAAAACACCTAACATTACATTTTTCTTTTGTTCAGTGTACCTTCAGTGGCGCGCTGAGGGGGGGGGGGGACATTCGGCCATGGCCGAGTTCCGAGTCATAGGGGCGTGCGGCCCGGACTGACTTATGCTGTTGTCATTCTGAGTCCCGGCGCGCTGTTGTTGCTCCTCTGAGGGCTCCTTGTGGGGGTGTCTGGGTGCTTCAGGGGGCACTATACTGCATTTTACCACTGTAATACTAGGTGTTTTTGGTTCGGCTTCCCATACTTAAAGCACCTGACGTGTAGCGGGGTCCTCTTTCGAGACCGTGGCTTAGACAAATAGGAGAGAGGCAGGACACAAAAACTCAGGCAATAATCTTACACGTGTATTACTCAGTCAGACAAGGAAAACAGCAGATGTCACAAACACGATATTCTGGGTGATCATAAACTCTTAAAACTAGGTAGAGTGAATAGTATCTCGCGGGATACTGGTGGGAAAATGTACTGAATACATATTCAAGGCGGAATGTTCTAATTTAGTATAGTCCAGGGTCTTTACGCGTGTGGAGAGACCGGGGCTATTTCTCACCAGAGGGGAGGGGTGTAAGGCACTGAGGTCTAATTGTGATTATAGTATTATGAGGCAGAGTTTGAAGGTAGTGTGTTCACTTTGTTACTTTCTGCTATAGGGTCACTTTTGGTCAATTACCATTACTTACTCCACGGCCCTGGTATTGGTCTTATCACTGTATAGCCTTTCACTGGGTCTATCTCTCTTTCCAACTTTTGGTCTATTACTGTAAGGTCACTATTCCACCTCGTCACTACTGGATCACTATTATTACACAGTCACTGTCACTATAGTTCTTCTGGCGCCAAGGGTGCAGCTGAGGGGCTGCACAGCTCTGCTACTGACGGGGCTGGGCACCACCAGGAGTCTCCATGCTCAGGGGACACAGGATCATGTGCAAAAGGGGTCTGCTCTCGTCCGGGGCTATTGGCGGCGAAGGGGCCCGAACTCTCAGGGCTAGGGACTTGAGTGCGGCCCTCAAGACTGGGGCCGAACAATTGCCTGAATCGGTTGTTGAGGTTCCTGAAAAAGAGGAGGTCCTCCACTGTCAAGATGTAGGGAGTTCCCACACAGGCATTCTGCGGAGGGTCTGGGGTTCCCAAGGACTGCAGTCCCCAGAGGTGGCGGCGCCGACAGGAGGGGGCTGCGACACCAGCCTGTGTCAGGGTCCGTCAGATGGGTCTCCCCCAGAGCCAGTCGTAGGGAGCAGAGGCCAAGGGAGACTATAGGGCCTCTCCAATACTCCTCTACGCCCTCTGCATCGGGGGTTGGGGAACAGGCGTCAAACTTAGGTAGTGGGGCGGCTCTTGGCCACTTTCTACCGTAGGGCCTGGTTACTGGCGGTGGCTTCCTGGGGGCACGGCTACTGGCTGCCAAGGCCCGGTTACTGGCCGTGGCCTGAGAGGGTGAATGTCTGCCAGCAACCCAGCTACACCTTCGGAGCAGCTACAGGCCGTTTGACGAAGGCGGGAGCTGCTACAGGCCGTCTCTTGCAGGAGGGATTTGGAGGGGCTACAGGCCTTCTCAAGGGGAAAACCTTCGGAGCAGCTACAGGCCGTCCGACGAAGGCGGGAGCGGCTACAGGCCATCTCCTCATTACCCTCAGAGCGGCTACAGGCCATCTCCTCATTACCCTCAGAGCGGCTACAGGCTACCTCCTTAGTGAGGGGCTAGCGGCTACAGGCTGTCTCTGGGGGAATGCCTTCAGAGCGGCTACAGGCCATCTGACGAAGGTGGGATCGGTTACAGGCCGTCTCCTTCAGGAGGAGTTTGGAGCGGCTACAGGCAGTCTCTTGGCAAAGGCGGGAGCAGCTACAGAACGTCTCCTCATTACTCTCAGGACGGCTACTGGCCGTTTCCCTAGCGAGGGGCGAGTGGCTGCAGGCCATCTCAAAGAAGAAGACACCTTCAGAGTGGCTACAGGCCATCTCCTGTGGAAGACGTGAGCGGCTACAGGCCATCTCCTGTGGAAGACGTGAGCGGCTACAGGCTATCTCCTGTGGAAGACGTGAGCAGCTACAGGCCATCTCCTGTGGAAGACGGGAGCGGCTACAGGCCGTCTCCTGTGGAAGACGGAGCGGCTACAGGCTGTCTCCTTTAGGGTGCTGCCAGGAGCTGGATAGGCAGGTCCACCCCTTAGCTGGTTGGTGAAGGCTCATCCGGAAGGTAGTGCTGTATTCCTGCTATGGTGACGGTGGGCGGGCTCCGGGTCATAGGGGCGTGCGGCCCGGGCTGACTTAGGCCGTTGTCACACTGAGTCCCGGCCCGCTGCTGATGCTCCTCCGTGGGCTCTTTGTGGGGGTGTCCGGGAGTTCACAGGGACACTATGCTGCATTCCTGGTGGGGGTGGCTGGGTGTTCCAGGGGGCACTATGTTGCATTTTACCATCGTCTGCTGGGAGAAAGTCACGTCTGTGTGACTGGAGGTGGTACACTATGGTGTCGTAGGTGGTGTAGACTGGCTGTAGGTGTTGGAGGAGGGCGTGTCAGGCTGTGGTGGCAGAGTTTTCGTCTTGTTGCTCATCGCACGTGAGGAAGAGGGTGGATGAGGTGGTGGAGGAGCGGAGGAGTTGCAGGTTGTGGTGAGGTCCTCAGACTCGCTGGTTCCATCCAAGGGACGGTGCCCATACAGCTCGTCGAATCTTCATGGTGCTGGTTGTTCTTCTCGGTACAGGGATGTGTCAAATGCTGGAGATGGATAGTGAATGTGTGGTTTTATGCCGGGGTAATGTGGCGTTGTGTCTGAGGAGTGTAGGTGGCCAGGGTTTGTGCTTGGTGTATCATGAGTGTGAGATGATTTAGGGCAGGGGTAGGGGTGTGATGAGGGGCGCACCCAGGGGGGGGCCACCAGGCCCGGGCCCCTCCTTAGCCCTCTGGGTCCTTTAAAAATTTATATATCTATCTATCTATCTATAGCCCGACGCCCTAATCCCGCAAAGGGTGGCCGCAGACAAAACGCCTCCAAGTCACTCTGTCACCCACCATTTGACTCCCCTCCCCCCAACTCACACCCCCCTCCCTCATATACCTCTCAACTCCATCCCTCCACCTCATCCTCGGTCTACCCCTCCCTCTCCCTCCCTCCACCTCACCTACATACACCCTCTTAGTCAGTCTTTCATTCTCCATTCTCTCCACATGTCCAAACCACCTCAGTGTATTTCTCCTAATCTTTTCAACCACATCCACATCTACCCCACAACGTTCCTTCACTTCTTCATTCGTCAACCTGTCCCTCCACGTCACTCCACATGCTCCTCTCAAGTAACTCATTTATATATACTTATTTATATATACTTATTTCAATAACAGCAAAACATGAAAATTGGCAAGTACAAACAAAGAGTAACACATGATCCAGCAGCTCTCTGACTCTAAAATTGCATGTGACCTCCCGGTAATTATCGGATTACCTGACCTCACCTCACTGTGGGTGCTCCCCTGGGTGTGATTTGCGGCAAGGTGGGTGGGGTGGGAGAGTGGGTGTATCGGGTGGGTGGGCAGGAGAGGCGACCAGAGCGTGTGATGGTTGGTTTGAGGGTGGATGTAGGTGGTGATGTGGGTGTGCAGTGTCGACGTGTGTGTGCGGTGCGCAGGGCACGCAAGGGCGGCTCTGGGGTGGTAGGAGTGTGGGCAGCATGGGACGGGGAGTGGGGTGTAGGGTTAGTGGGTGGTGGCGTTTTGGGGACGTGGGCAGTGCAGGTGGAGTTGGGGACGTGTGTGGGCAGTGGGCTGGAAGATGCGGTGGCGGTGGTGGGCGACTGCTGGGGGCGAGGGTGTGGTGGGTGACGAGGCATCTGGTGAGGTTATTGGGGACGAGCTAGGGGTCCGTGGGGATGGTGAAGTTGAGGGTGGGGTAGGGGAGGTGAACGAGAAAGAGGAGGTGAGTGAGGGTGGATCAGAGAAAGAGGAGGTTAAAAGAGAAGAGATAGAGGGAGGAGAGTTCCTTTAGGGCAGGCAGAGCCGTGGTAACGGCCATCGTCCGTACCGGGGAGGGAACGCCATTGTACGTCCCTCATCTGCCTCTTTCTCCTTTGGGAACAGCACCATGGTAACGACCATGGTCTGTACTGGGGAAGGAACGGCCACCATACGTCCTTCTGCTGCTACCCTAGAGGGCTGTGGAGCCACAATGATGGCCATCATCTGCTTTGGGGAAGGGACAGCCATCGTATGCCCTTTGTCTACAGCTCTCGGGGTTTCCCCAGAGGGGAAGATCCCTTGCATGGCCCACCCTCCACCTCTGGGCTGTGTGGGACACCCATCTCTCTCTCCCTCCAGGTGTGGTTCCCTAGAGGCGCTGCCGTTCCAGGAGTGGTGGCGAGGTCCTGTCGCTGAAGATGAGGTCTGCAGCCTGCACCCGGCCCCTGGACGACACCGGTTCCTGACGGATGCCCCACAGGTGAGGTGCCGCAGCCAACCCTTGACAGCGCCCCAACCTAAGGGCCAGCCCGCGGACCCCATGGTGGGACTGCTCCAGCCCCACTCACTGTAGGCCCTCCACCCAGAGTGAGAGGCAGCAGGCCCGACTCCTGGCCCTGTTCGGCCCTAGTCCCGAGGGCCACCTACCAGGTCGAGACCCTAACAAGGAAGGGCCTCTCTGCACCCCAGACCAGACACGCGCCTGGGTCACGACGCCCCCAAGAGTGATCCAGTGCCTCCTGCAGGGGGACTCTCCAGAAGGCGTCCCTCCTACTGCCGGGTGCCACCTCAGGTAAACCCAGGCCAAATGATGCAGTGACGACGCCCTAACTCCCAGTATCATGTGAAAAGACTTAGTAGCGACATTGATCTCCAGTGATACAGGGCAATGGGACAGAAATAAAACCCACATGGGTCGCTACTCCAGTAGGAGTATTGTGCCTATTACTAAGTTCCCTAGAAACAAAGTGATACCTAGAGTGTGACTCCGAGACTAACTCACTACCAACAGTCCAGTGATATAAAGTATGTAAACCAGTGTCGCCACAGCTCTGTGTTATTCGCCCTATATTGATTCAGATGTAAAAAGATTATGCTATGTATTGTGTTATTAGAGTACTAAGCTCCCTAGAAACAGAGCGATATCTTAAGTGTGCAACTCGGGGACTAACTTACTAACAATAGTCCAGTGAAGTAAATTGTATAAGTGAACGTCACCACAACTCTGTGTTATTCACCCCCACACTAACTCAGGTGTAAAGACTGTGCCCATGATATGTGATAGTAATATTAAGTGCTTTGTCATTTTATCCCAATCATATCCATTGTACCTCTGTATGTATATTGAAAGGAAATTGATCCAAGGCAATAGATGTGTTAAAGTGTCCTGCCGAGTTTTTATGCTCTGTTCCTTTGTAAGTGTTCTACTTCTGGTCTAGAAAGAGGACCCCGCTCAGTTGCTGGCGTCTTTGGCGCGAGAAGTCAATCCAAAGACTACCAGCATAACACTGGTGGCAAGCGGTGGTTCTGGATCTGATTAGAACACGGAGGAACAAATAGGGAAATCTTGCACAATGGCGGCTAAACCACATGTTAAATTGCCAAAGTTCAATCCCGAACAATTCGACATCGATGTGTACTTGGATATGGCTGAACCCTTATTGGACATAGGATTTGATACCGACAGGGAGAAAATTGCAGTCACACTACCTCACCTGGGCAAAATTGTGGCAACCATAGCCACCAAAATAGTCCCTGACTTACAGTGGGACCAATTCATGCATATCATGAAGCAGGCTGTCACGCCTTCTTTGGGCAGAGTTGTTCCTCTCTCACAACTGGATGCACTCACTTACTATGGTAGCCTCGATGACATTTTCATCCAGGCATTGTGGCTCGTCACCGTCGCCTATCCCGAAGCCAGCACTGCCACTTGGGACCTATATACATTCAATACCCTGCTGAGAATCCTCCCGAGCACAGTCAGGGAACACTTCACAATATACAATCCTTCGGGAGACATGGACCAAGACTTACAGCTTGTACACCGCCTCCTTGCCCCCTGACCCACACCTCAACCTATACATGCGGTCAGTAAATTGGTCAGTAAATTCCCCACAACCAAGGTGCCGGCACAAAGAAACGGACACCCCCAACACCACCCACTCCGGAGCCGTCACCTGCCATACCCAGAGCTCACCCTCCAAAGTAATGCCCTAACCCCAGAGAAAACTCCAACCTGCTCTCCATAAACCCATGGGAATTTACCCCCCGCAGTCGCAGCTGCCCTCTGTGCGATATACGCGAGCAACTGAAGGCCACACGAAGCAGGGCAGCCCCACAAGGGCACCAGAAGGTGTCATCTTTGGACGATGATGCACCTGACGACGATGCTCCACCCCTCCCTTATACAGACCCAGGGGAAGTGGAGCCCAACGAGGAGAGCAACATACAACAGATGGATAATTAGGTCCATCCCGGCACCTCCCCACGGTGACGGGGGCCACTTCACACAAATACAGACCCCCAGTCTACAACAAAATTAGGCTGAATGGGGTCAAGGCAAGACTATTGGTTGACACGGGAGCAGCCAGATCCTGCTTCTATTTGCATTTTACTCCCGCCATATCTCCGCCTTCAGCCCCCTTCTCCCCACCTCAGCCAACCTCTTAGACGCGGGGTATGGCCCCCTGCCTATCCGTGGGGAAACCTGGGACCTGTGGACTGACACCCACCAACAAGCCATCGCAAGACATCCCATCATCATCTTTGACTCCACCTGCCATGCATACGACGGCTACCTCAGGCTGGACCTCCTACAGAAGCTCCACGCCAACATCGACTGCCGCAAGCACCGCCTCCACTTCCGTTCAGTCCCTCCCTTCCCACCCTAACACACCACACAGCAGGTGCACACCTCCACCCAACACATCCCCACTCCTGCCATCCCCTCAACCACTCTGCACATGTATCTCAACTTCACCCTCACCCCGCCCATCCCCTACCATCATGCCTTCTCACCCCCACTCCTCATCTCTTTCCTCTCCTACACCGCCTCCAACTTTCCCTGCTGCCATTGCTTCCACCTTCACCATTCCCCCACACCACGAGGCTTGGTTACAATTAAACCAGCCCAGCGGTACATCCGTACTATTTTCACCCAATTTACCATCCGGGCCCCTCTCATCATGTTTACTCTCTCCCACATTTCTTCCCCCCCATGTCTAAGCTGTGCAAATCGCCAACCTCGCCACCGCACCACTTACCCTCCCTTGAAGTTTAGTAGTAGACAACATGGAGGAAATCGAGCCTTGTGAGACACCCTCCCCCACTCCCGCCACATTACCTACCCTACCTGACCACCTCTCCACCCACCAGGCAAACAGCCTCCAACAACTCCTCCTGGACTTCCAAGACCTTTTTTCATCTGGCCCTGCAGACATTGGGCACACCACCTACCTGAGCCACGAAATTCACATGATGGGACCACCCATCCGCCAACCCTTACGACACAAAAACCCCAAGCAACGGTAGAGGAAGACCGGCAGGTCCAAAACATGCTCAATGCCGGCGTTATATCACACTCTACCAGCCCCTGGTCCTCCCTCATCGTGCTCATTAGAAAGAAGGATGGCACCATGCGGTTCTGTGTTGACTACGGTAAACTCAACAATGTCACCACCAAGGACGCCACTCCCCTTCCCAGAATAGACAATTCCCTCGACTCACTGCACAGCTCTTTCTGGTTTTCCACCCTCGACTTGCAGTTGAGATACTGGCAAGTCCCTGTCCACCCAAAAGACAAACAAAAAACAGCCTTCTCCACCATCAATGGCAAACATTATGAATTTAATGTCCTCCCTTTCAGCCTCTGCAATGCACCAACCACATTCTCCCGTCTCATGAGGTCAGTTCTAAGTGGCCTGACCTGGGAGATCTGCCTAGCATATCTAGACGATGTCATTGTGTTCAGCCGAACCTGGGCCGCCATCTCCACCTCCTCAAGCAAGTATTTACCAGAATACGTCAGGTCGGACTCAAACTCAAACCTTCCAAGTGCATCCTAGCCGAGAGATCCGTCTCGTTCCTGGGACACGTGATCAGAGCCGAGGGCATCTCTCCTGACCCCGACAAATTGCGTGCCATTGCTGACTTCCCCCTACCTAAGGACATCCACAAAACAAGCGCCTTCCTTGGACTTACCTCATAGTACAGGCGTCTCGTCAAATGCTTCACCGACATTGCCAGGCCCTTACACGATCTCACCAAGAAAGGCGAACCCTTTGTCTGGACAGATACCCAGGTTGCAGCTTTTAACACCCTCAATACCAAACTCATCTCAGCCCCAATTGTCGCTTTTCCTGACTATAACCTACCTGTCCGTCTATACACTGACATTTCCTTGATCGCCATCGGTGCAGTCCTTGCACAGGTGCAGGACGGACGGGAACACATCATCGCCTGCGCCAGCTGCACCCTCAACCAAGCAGAGAAAAATTATGCTGCAACTAAATGTGAGTGCCTGGGCTTCATTTGAGCTTTAGATTGTTTCTGATCCTACATATCGGGCACCCATGTAGTCATCATCACCATCAATCTCTGCAATGGGTGCGACAATCCTCCACCACCAGCGCTCAACTAATTCGATGGAGAGAAACGCTTGAAGAATTTGACTTTGAAATATCATACTGACCCAGGAAACTACACACAAATGCCGATGCCCTCTCCCGCCTACACATCAATGCCATCCACACCAACACAGACCTCATCCAAATGTGGCAGGCCAAGCAACGTCCCCCATGGATACCGCCTCACACCTTTGCTAAACTACACCAACACGGCGAACACCTGTTCAACCATGACGGCCACATTGTCTTGGACCCTGACACCGCATGCAATGCCATGCATCACCTCCACGCAGACAACGGTATCTACCTCAGCACAAAAAACTACTGCAAGTTTTCGATGACATTTATTTGACATCCAACCCCTCGACCATTGCCAAAGACATCATCCAGTCGTGCCGAGCCTGCTCCTTGGGTAAAGATATCACACACACAGCTGGACCTATGGGAAAAATCACAGCAAGCAAGCCATGGGAATTGCTATCGGTTGACATAGTCAGGCCCCTAACACCCAAAGCAGGCTACAAATACATGATTACTTTCGTTGATGTATTTTCCAAATTTCTCATCGCCTGCCAAGCAAAGAACATAACGCAGTGACAGTAGTGGATGCATTAGTCTGCCTGGGATTCCCCAGGCCCTACACTCTGATAACGCCCCCGAGTTTACTGGCAAAGTCTGGGACGAATTAGCCTACCTGTTCAGCTATCAGATCTCACACTCCTCCCCATTCTGGCCCTAAGGAAGTACAGTAGTATCTGTGAGAGAAGTCACCGTTCTCACCTTAAACAGGTGCGGACAAGAATTTTACAAACAGGCAAAGACGACTGGCCAGCCCACGTGAAAATTGTTCTGTGGGGTTTGAACACATGCCCTAAGGATGATGGAACCACCCCCCATGAGCGAGTTTTCGGGGAAACCCTGCTCCTACTGCCCCTCCGCCACCACCTCCAACCACCCTCCGCACTCACCACCACTGACCCCCTACACCATCTCAAGCGACGCCTCCACCATCTTCAACAACAACAAGATCTGCAACCGGACACTCACCTCCAGCCCCCTACAAACCAGGAGACTCTGACATCTTGGCACACTTACCCATCCCAGACAAGCTATCCCCACCCCAATTCGATGACCCCTTCACTATCATAAAAGTCCCTAACTCCTACCAAGTCACCATCCAACAGCACGGGCTCCCACGCACGTACCGCAAGCATCACATGCGCCCCTTCCGACCCACCAACAATGACATTCCCCCAGCCCACACACCACACACCTCCCGCCGATCAATACACCAGTCCTGTATGAGACAGCCCTAGCAAGAATTAATTATGGACGGTGGGTGTTAGCACTGAAGTGGTGACATGTAGAGGTGTGCGGTATGTAGGAGAACTACTGGGCCTTGAAAGCAGGCACCTTGCCCATCACCAACCTATACCCCCCACCACACTTCAACCACACACCACTCCATGACAACTCCCGCCACGACCCCGGCGGAAACAACCACCCACACCTTGCCACCACGACGCTCACCCCCACCCACCCACACTCCCCCCGCCACCATCCCCCGCATCACTGCACCAGCAAATCTCCCACGTCCACCACATACCACCCAAGCAGCCACCCCTGCCCTCCCGTTACCCACCGATCACACCCACTACACTCGCCACCCCTCACCACCACCCGCAACCACTCATGCCCAAACCATGATGCCCACACCACCATGTGCCTCCACAGCTTTACCTCCCCACACCCGTCCTCACTACCATGACCACCAGATCTGGACGCCTCTCTCGCCCACCAGCCAGATACACCCCAACGCCCACTCCTACATCATCGACACCACCACACTCACCCCCACACACAGCACCCCCCCCCAATACTAAGCCCATCACCCTCAGCCTCCATCAAGCCCCCAGCCCAATTCCCCAGGGGGAACCATCGCTCTGCCCCTCACCTCCCCCATAAAAGCCCAAGGGCTTCATCCCTAGTCAGCATACAGCCACCACGCCTGCACCAAGCATCACCACCAGAGATAAGGATCCACAGAATTGTTTGGCATCCCCCCCACGGACTGGGACAGAGAATACGAGGTACGCAACACCTGCTCCACAGTTTTCGTCACACCCAACACACTTTCACACTCCACATCACACTTAACCACCATCAAGAACCTAACCATAAAACACATCTCTGGACCGCCTTCCTCCAACACATCACACCCGCACACCAGACCTCCACTACAACTACATACTACCTCCAGTCACGGGGCCGTGACTCTCTTACCACAGATGGTGGTAATATGCCTGCCCCCACCGCCAGACCCCCAACACCACTACGAAACGGCAGCCCTACCCCCACCCCAGGAGGACACCATGGCGGGCCAGGTGAGTGCAGGACCGGCCCAGAACAAGACGAGTGCCGGGATGTGCCAACCTTGTGTCCCTCTTCCCCTCAACCTACCACACCATGACGTTGCAGGAATGCGGCACTACTTCTCAACCAGACCAGCCCTCGGCAGCACTGGGGTGGGACTGCACCAGATACAGTCCAAGGCAGCGCCGCAGTAACAGCCATCATCTGTACTGGGGAGAGAATGGCCATCGTACATCCCTCAGCTCTTTCCCCCTGTAGTGCCGCGGTAACAGCCATCGTCCATACTGGGGAAGGAACGGCCATCGTACGTCCTTCTGCTGTAGCCACATCTGGTGATTGCTCCGGCGAGTTAGCTATTGAGCTCTCACCGACAGAAGTAGGCAGAAGAGGTGGAGCCACGGTAACGGCCATCGTGCATACCGGGGAGGGAACGGTCATCGTACATCCCTCATCCACCTCCTCCTCCTCCTTCGGGAGTAGCACCGCATTAACGGCCATCATCCGTATGGGGGAGGGAACGGCCATCATATGTCCCTCAGCTACTTACTGTAGGGCAGGCAGAGCCGCGGTAACAGTCATCGTCCATACCGGGGAGAGAATGGCCATCGTACGTCCCTCATCTGTCTCTTCCTCCTTTGGGAGCAGTGCCGTGGTAACAGCCATCGTCCGTATCAGGGAAGGAACGGCCACCTTACATCCTTCTGCTGCTACCCCAGAGGGCTGTGGAGCCACAACAACAGGCATCATCCATGTTTGGGAAGGGACGGCCATTGTACGCCCTTCTGCCACAGCTCTCGGGGTTTCCCTGGAGGGGAAGGTCCCTTGCGTGGCCCGCCCTCCACCTCTGGGCTGCATGGGACGCCCGACTCTCTGTCCCTCCAGGTGTGGTTCCCCAGAGGTGCTGTCGTTCCAGGAGTGGTTGCGTGGCCCTGTCGCTGAAGGCGAGGTCCGCGCTCTGCACCCATCCCCTGGACAATGCCAGTTCTTGACGGATGCCCCATAGGCGAGGTGCTGCAACCAACCCCTGACGGCGCCTCAACCTAAGGGTGGCCGCAGTTCCAAGTATCCCAGGACCAGCCTGTGGACCCCAAGATGGGACTGCTCCAGCCCTACTTGCCGTCGGCCCTCCGCCTGGAGTGAGAGGCGGCAAGCCTGACTCCTGGCCCTGCTTGGCCCTAGTCCCGAGGGCCACCTACCAAGTCGAGGCCTTGTGACAATTTAAAGAAGCTTAGCAAATTAATTACAGTCCTGCCCGAGATTCAATCCCAGGCCCTTTTGCTTGATACATACGCACGTTACCACTGAGACAAAGAGAGGATCCCTTGAGAGGATCCCACTTTGCCTCTAGGCAATGCGGGCTATTATACACCCCATTACACCCCTCTTTTCTCCCCTTGGTGATTAATTTGGTGAGTTTCGAACACACAAGGTAGGGTAAGCATCGGAGGCCAGCATGGGGAGGCTGCGGACCACACCAAAATAGCCCATCCCCGGGATGAGGGCAGGGACGCTGTCAGCTAACCAAGGACCAACATCAAGTTACCAACCAAGCCCTGCCTCACATCCCACACCGCTGCCAGCCAATGAAACAACTGAAATGAAACTTAACAAATTAATCACAGTCCTGGCCGAGATTCGATCCCTGGCCCTCGTGCTTGATATGCACGCACGTTACCATTCAGCCAAAGAGAGGATCCCCCGAGAGGATCCCACTTTGCCTCTAGGCAACGTGGGCTTTTATACACCCCATTACAGCCCTAACAAGAAAGGGCCTCCCTGCACCCCAGACCAGACACACGCCCAGGTCACGATGCCCCCGACAGTGATCCAGTGCCTCCTGCAGGAGGACTCTCCGGAAGGCCTCCCTCATACTCCTGGGTGCCACCTCAGGTAAACCCAGGCCAAATGATGCAGTAATGATGCCCTAACTCCCAGTGTCGTGTGAAAAGACTTACTAGTGACAGTGACCTCCTGTGATACAGGGCAATGGGACAGAAATAAAACTCACAAGGGTCGCTACTCCAGTCAACCCTGAGTTTTGTGCCTATATCTAAGTTCCCTAGAAACAGAGTGATACCTAGAGTGTGTGATGCTGAGACTAACTCACTACCAACAGTCCAGTGATATAAAGTATGTAAACCAGTGTCGCCACAGCTCAGTGTTATTCACCCTATATTGACTCAGATGTAAAGATCATGCTATGTACTGTATTATTAGAGTGCTAAGTTCCCTAGAAACAGAGCGATATCTTAAGTGTGCGACTTTGGAACTAACTTACTAACAATAGTCCAGTGAAGTAAATTGTATAAGTGAACGTCACCACAACTCTGTGCTATTCACCCCCACGCTAACTCAGGTGTAACGACTGTGCCCATGATATGTTACAGTAATATTAAATCCCTTGTCATTTTATCCCAATCATATCCATTGTACCTCTGTATGTACACTGAAAGGAAATTGATCCAAGGCAATAGATGTATTAGAGTGTCCTGCCGAGCTTTTATGCCCTGTTCCTTTGTAAGTGTTCTACATCCGGTCTAGAAAGAGGACCCTACTCAGTCGCTGGTGTCTTTGGCACGAGAAGTCGATCAAAAGACCACCAGCATAACAGGAAAAGTACCGTTTCCCACTGTCATAGACTGGGGGGGGATGTGAGGTGGCCCTCGCTAGGATAAGGGGGTGCGGGGGTGGTGGTGGGCGCCTTCTGTGCTGTTTCTTCCTGTTTCTGTTTCCACTAAGCTTGGGGCAATAGGCGTGTGGTGGGGCAGCTTGTAGGCGCCCTCAGGTTGTGCTGCGCCAGGCAGCTTTGAGCTGCTTGCAGATGTTAAAATGTGTGACCTACAGCATAGTGCCCCCAGAAACTCCTCGACAGGTAACATGCACGAGCTACAGCATAGTGCTCCCGGAAACTCACCGACACCCCCACCCGTACCCCACAGAGTAGCCGCAGCTGAACCACAGGATGCAGTGCGACAACGGCATAAGTCAGCCCGGGCAGTGCACCCCTATGACACTCAGCCTCCTCACCGTCGCCCTAGCAGGAAGACAACACTACCTTCGGGGAGAGGGACTGACAGATCACATCGGGGTGGAGCTGTCTGTCCAGCTCCAACTAGCGCCCCTCAGGAGACGGCCAATAGCTGCTCCCGCCTGCTACAGGAGTGCGCCTATAGGCGCTCCGAAGGTGCCTTCTCTTTAGGGACGGCTGATAGCCGCCCGCCCCTCATAAAGGAAGAAGTGTCTCACTGACCTGAAGGTAACCAGGAAATGGCCGATAGCCACTCCCGCCTTCGTCAGAAGGTGTCCTTTCTGGGATGGCCGATAGCCACCCAACACCCCTTCCTGCAGGAGATGGCTGATAGCCGCTCCTCCCCCTGGCAGAAGGAGACGGCAAATGGCCGCTCTTGCCTTCATCAGACGGCCGATACCCGCTCTGAAGGTGCTGCCCCCGAGTCGGCTGATAGCCGCTCATTCCTCCAGCAGAAGGAGACGGCAAGAGGCCGCTCCCGCCTTTGCCAGACGGCTGATAGCCGCTCCGAAGGTGCTGTCCCCAAGTCGGCTGATAGCTGCTCATTCCTCCAGCAGAAGGAGACGGCAAGAGGTCACTCCCGCCTTCGCCAGATGGCTGATAGCCACTCCGAAGGTGCTGCTCCAGAGACAGCCGATAGCCGCTCCCTCCTCAGGCAGAAGGAGACAGCAAGAGGCCACTCCCACCTTCGCCTGACAGCTGATAGCCACTCCCAAGGTGCTGCCCCCGAGTCGGCCGATAGCTGCTCACCCCTCCGGCAGAAGGAGACGGCAAGATGCTGCTCCCACCTTTGCCAGACAGCCGATAGCCGCTCCGAAGGTGCTGCCCCAGAGACGGCCGATAGCTGCTCCCTCCTCAGGCAGAAGGAGACGGCAAGAGGCCGCTCCCGCCTCCGCCAGACGGCCGATAGCTGCTCCAGAGGTGCTGTCCCCAAGTCGGCTGATAGCCACTCATTCCTCCGGCACAAGGAGACGGCAAGAGGCCGCTCCCGCCTTCGCCAGACGGCTGATAGCCGCTCCGAAGGTGCTGCCCCAGAGACGGCCGATAGCCGCTCCGAAGGTGCTGCCCCAGAGACGGCCGATAGCCGCTCCGAAGGTGCTGCCCCAGAGACGGCCGATAGCCGCTCCGAAGGTGGTGCCCCAGAGACGGCCGATAGCCGCTCCGAAGGTGCTGCCCCAGAGACGGCCGATAGCCGCTCCGAAGGTGCTGCCCCAGAGACGGCCGATAGCCGCTCCGAAGGTGCTGCCCCAGAGACGGCCGATAGCTGCTCCCTCCTCAGGCAGAAGGAGATGCCAAGAGGCCACTCCCGCCTTCGCCTGACGGCCGATAGCCGCTCCGAAGGTGTTGCCCCCAAGTCAGCCTATAGCCGCTCCCCCTTCCTCCTGCAGGAGACGGCAAGAGGCCACTCCCGCCTTCGTCAGACAGCCAATAGCCGCTCCAAAGATGTCCAGAGGAGCGTTGATTCCCCCACTCAGGCCACAGCCGATAGCCGTGCCTTGGCGCCCTATAGTTGTGCCCTTGGGCAACCACAGCCCCCACACATACAGTGGCCGTTGTGGCAGTTCCGCAGTTCCTAAGGTCCACACCTGAAGGGCGTACAGTGGCCGCTCCTTCCCCCTCATGTACAGTGGCTGTTGTGGCGGTGCTGCTCCCGAAGGAGGAAGAGGCAGACAAGGGCCGTACAGTGGCCGCTCCCTCCCCAGCACATACAGTGGCATTACCGCAGTTCTGCCTGCCCAGCGGGAAGTAACTGAAGGGGGTACAATGGCCACTCCTTCCCCAGCACGTACAGTGGCCGTTACAGCGGTGTTACTCCCGTAGGAGGAGGAGGTAGTGAATGAGGGACGTACAGTGGCTGCTTCCTCCCCGACACGTACAGTGGCCATTATCGCAGTTCCACTCCTCCTTCCTTTGCCAATCAGAGCGCGCTCAATAGCTAACGCTTCGAGGTCGTCTCCAGATGTGGCTGTAGCTGAAGGGTGTACAGTGGCCGCTCCTTCCCCCACGTGTACAGTGGCCATTGTGGCGGTGCTACAGGGGGAAACAACTGAGGGGTGTACAGTGGCCGCTCCCTCCCCGGCACGTACAGTGGCCGTTACCGCAGTGTTGTCTGGGACTGAATCTGGCTCAGTCCCACCCCGAACCTGGTGAAGGCTGTCCCGCCCGCAGGGTCATGTCTTTTTCCTGCGTGGCTTCTGTCGGACCGGTTGGGGGGAAGAGGGACTCAGGACAGGGGGGCCCCGGCGCCCTTCTTGCTCCGGGTCGGTCTCTCGATGATACGGCCCACCGTAGTGTCCTCCTGGGGTGGTGGTGAGGCGGTGGCTCGGTGGTAGGGTGGGGGGTGGCGGGGTGATCGGTCCGGCGGCGGTGGATATTTCACCACCTTCCGCGGTCGAGAAGTCATTGCCCTGTGACTGGAGGTGGTATGTTGTGGTGGTGGAGGTCTGGTGGGCCGGCTTGAGGTGTTGGAGGAGGTTGGTCCAATGGCAGGTGGTGGGGTTTGGCTCCTGGTGAGGGTTGAGAGTAAGGCGTAGGGACGACGGTTGGGTGGTCTGGCGTAGGAGCCAGAGGAGCTGGTGTGTCTCCCTTATTCTGATGGCGGGACGGTGGTGGGGGCGCCATAGTACCCTCTCAATCCTCATCTCTGATGGTGGTGCTTGGTGCAGGGGCAGAGGCTGTATGCTGGCGAGTGAGGGATGGTTTGGTGGGAGGAGCGTTGTCCTTTGGGGAATTGGGAATTGGGAAGTTTCCACCTTGCATGATGGAGGGGGAGGGTGATGGGGGTGGTGTTTGGGGTATTGGGGGCATGTGTTGGGGAATGGGGAGTAGGATGGAGAGGAGAGGGTGGTGTGGGGGTGTATCTAGATGGTGGGCGGGAGAGGCGTCCTGATCTGGTGGTAGTGGTGGTGAAGGTGGGCATAGGTGGTGAAGGTGGTTGGGCACATGATGGTGTTGGGGTGTTACTATGGTTGGGGGAGGTCGTGGGCGCTGGTGTGGCGTGTCGGGTGTAGTGAGAATGGTCAGTGGGTAAGGGGGGGGGGAGAAGTGGTTGTGTGGGTGATGCATGGGAGAGGTGGAGTGGGTGCACGTGGTGGGCTGGAGGGTGGTGTGGTGGGAGGGGTGGTGCGTGGGGTGGGGTGAGGGGGGTAGGTGGTTGGTTGTGGTGGTGCATTGGTGTTGGGCGTGAATTGTGTTCGCTGGTGGGGGATGGGTTGGGTGTTGGGTGCCGTGGGTGGTGGTGGAGAATGGTGTGGAGGAGACGGTGGGGTGGACGTGGAGAGTCACGGAGAATTGTTGGTGGTGGGGGATCGGGGTCGGAGAGAGAGGGCTGTGTGTCGAGGGTTGGCGTGGGGGGAGGTGGCCTGACTGTGGGTGAGTTGGAGAGGAGGGTTGAGAAGGAGTAAGCGTAGGAATCTGGGGGGTAATTCCCAGAAGACGCTGAGGTGGTAGGTGTGCGGCGGGAGGTGTGGCGCGCGGGTGAGTGTGGGGTCACTGTTGGAGGGCGGGAAGGGATGCACGTGTCTGTTGCGGTAGGTGAGTGGTTGTCCCTGCTGGTCAATCGTGACTTGATAGAGGTTAGGGACTTTGACGATGGTGAAGGGACCGTCAAATCAGGGGGATGTCTTGGTGGGGGTAGGCAGTCATGCCATGACAACAGAATCTCCTGGCTTGTAGGGGTTGGAGGGGTTAGTGTCGGGTTGCAGGTCCTGTTGTGTTTGGAGGTGGTTGAGACGCTTTTGAGGTGGTGTAGGGGGTCGGTGGTGGAGAGTAGGGCGGGAGGTTGGAGGTGGTGGTGGAGGGGTAGAAGGAGTTGGGCTTTCCATAAAACTCGCTCGTCGGGGGTGATGCTGTCCCCTCTGGGGCATGTGTTCAAACCCCATTGCACAATTTTGACATGAGCCGGCCAATTGTCATTTCCCGTTTGTACGATCCTTGTTCTTACTTGGTTCAGGAGGGATCTATGACTCCTCTCACAGATGCTGTTTCCCTGTGGCCAGTATGGAGATGAGTGGGAGATGCGATAGCCAAATATTGATGCGAGTTCCTCCCAGATTTTTCCCGTAAATTCTGGGGTGTTATCTGAATGTAGGGCTTGGAGGATTCCAAAATAGGGGAAGACGTGGCTGACTAAGGCGTCAGCGACTGAGACGGCGTTGTGGTCTTTAGCGGGACAGGCGATGATGAATTTAGAGTAAACGTCCACGAAGGTGATGATGTATTTGTATCCCGCTTTAGGTGTGAGGGGGCCGACGACATCGAGAGAGAGCAACTACCATGGTTTTTGTGCGGTTAGTTTCCCTGATGGGCCAGGTGTGCAGGTGATGTCTTTGCCCAAGGCACAGGTGTGGCATGCTTGAACAATGCTTTTGGCAATGGTGGAGGGGTTTGATGTCCAATATATATCATTGAAAACTGCAAAAGCTTCTTTGTACCGAGATGGATGCCGTTGTTGGCATGGAGGTGCAGGTGGGGCATTGTTTATCCTGCCACATTTGAATCAAGTCAGGTTTGGGGCGAATAGCATTGATGAGCAGGCGGGAAAGGGCATCAGCATTGGTGTGTAACTTTCCGGGCTGGTGGGGTATTTCAAAATTGAATTCCTCTAACACTTCTCACCACCGGATGAGTTGGGCGTTGTTGGTGTTGGACTGGTATAGCCACTGGAGTGACTGGTTGTCTGTGATGATGACAACATGGGTGCCGGAGATATATGAACGAAAGTAATCTAGAGCCCAGATGATTCTGAGGTACTTGCGCTTGGTGGCAGCGTAATTCCGCTCGGCTTTATTTAGGGTGCGGCTGGCGCAGGCAATGATGTGTTCGTGCTCATCCTGTACCTGAGCAAGAACAGCCCCTATGGCAATGAGGGAGACATCGGTGTACAGACGAAAGGGAAAGTTGTAATCTGGAAAGGCTACAATAGGGGATGAGATGAGCTTTGATTTGAGGTTGTTGAATGCAGCTTTTCTTGCTTCTGTCCACGTGAACGGCTCGCCCTTCTTTGTCAGGTCACGGGGGGGCTTGGCGATATCGGCGAAGCCTTTCACAAAACGCCGGTAGTATGAAGTTAGGCCCAGGAAGGCACGGGTTTTGTTGACATCTTTGGGTAGAAGGATGTCGACTATGGCGCGTAGTTTTTCGGGAGCAGGTGAGATGCCCTTGGCTCTGATTACATGTCCTAGGAAGAGACGGATTGCTTGGCTAGGACACATTTGGAAGGTTTGAGTTTCAGTCCAGCCTGGCGTATGCGTAGGAAAACTTGTTTGAGGTGGTGTACAGTAGGTGGTCAGCCCAGGTGCGGCTGAAGACTATGACGTCGTCAAGATACGCCAGGCAGATTTCCCAGGTTAGACCGTTCAGTACAGATTCCATGAGACGGGAGAATGTAGCTAGGGCATTGCAGAGTCCGAAGGGAAGGACATTGAACTCGTAGTGTTTGCCATTTGAGGTTGAGAAAGCCGTTTTTTGTTTGTCTTCTGGATGAACAGGGACTTGCCAGTACCCTGACTGTAGGTCTAGGGTGGAGAACCATGTTGATCCGTGTAGGGAGTCGAGGGAGTTGTCGATTCTTGGTAGGGGTGTTGCATCCTTGGTGGTGACATCATTGAGTTTGCGGTAATCCACACAGAACCGCATTGTTCTAACTAACACGACGGAGGAGGACCACGGGCTATTGGAGTTGGAAATGACACCGGCATCGAGCATGTCCTGGACCTCCCAGTCTTCCTCTGCACTTTGTTTAGGGTTTTTGCGTGTGATGGTTGGTGGATGTGTGGTCCGGTTGTGTGGATTTCGTGGGTGAGGTAGGTAGTGTGGCCGATGTCTGCTGGGCCATAAGAGAAAAGGTCTTGGAAGTCCAGGAGTAACTGTCGGAGGCTGTTAGTTTGGGAGGTGGATAGATGCGGAGGTAGAGTAGGTAGAGTGGGGTGGTTGGAGAGTGGTGTTTCACAAGGCTCGGCTTCTTCTATGTCGCTTACGATCAGTCCTCGTGGTAGGGTAAGTGATGTGGTGGCGAGGTTCGTGACACAGATGGCTCAGGCATGGGGGGGGAGGAAAGTTGGGGACACTAGACATGATGACAGGGGTCCGGTTGCTAGGGTGGGGAAGAAGAGGATGGAGGTACTGGAGGGTCTGTTTAGTTCTAACCAAGCCTCGTGGTGGGGTGGAATGGTAATAGCGAAGGCGATAGTGGCGGGGAAAGTTGGAGAGGAAGGTGGTATAGGTGGGGTGGAATGTGAGGATTGTGAAGGAGGAAATGAGGTGTTGGGTGATAAGGAAGTGGAGTTGCGTGTGCAGATGGGTTGGGGAGAATGACTGTCAGGGGGTTGTGGTTTGTATGTGTTGTGTGAATGGTTGGTGTTTTTTTTCTCTTGGAGGGTGTTGCTGGCTGGACTGAAGTGGAGGCGGCGATGGTGACAATCGATAGTGGTGAGCAGCTTTTGTATGAGGTCCAGCCCCAGGTATCCGTCGTATGCACGGCAGGTGGAGTCGAAGATGATGAAGGGATGCCTGGTGGAAACTTGTTGGTGGGATTCGGTCCACAGGGCCCAAGTTTCCCCACGGATAGGCAGGGGGCCATCCCCTGCGTCTATGAGTTTGGTTGAGGTGGGGAGAAGGGGGCCAAAGGCGGGACTGTGGCGGGAGTAAAAGTGAGAGTACAGGCATGACCTGGCAGCTCCTGTGTCCACCAGTAGTCTAGCCTTGACCCCATTCAGGCATATTTTGTCATAGACTGGGGGTCTGTACTTGTGTGAAATGGCCCCCGCGACTGTGGGGAGGTGTGGGGGCGGACCTAAAAATCCAACTGCTGAGTGTTATCTTCTTCATCGGGCTGCTCGTCGCCGGGTTCTGGGTAGATAATGGGAGGAGCGTCGTCTTGTGCAGCATCGTCCTCTAGGGAAGATACCTTCCTGCACCCTTGTGTGAGGGTCCTGCGTCGGTTTGCCTTAAGCCACTCTCTGATGTTGTGCAGGGGGCAGGTACGACTACAGGCTTTAAATTCCCAGGGGTTAATAGAGATCAGGTTGAAATTTTCCCTGGGGTTGGGGCGTTTTCTCTGGGGGTCGGCCCTGGGGACGGTGATAGACGGCTCGATGGTGGGCTGGGTGGGCGGCGTCCTTGTCTTGGGTGTTGGGTTCTTGGTGGTTGGGATCTTGGTGGTTGGGATCTTGCTCACAGCGTGGATAGGTTGTGGCATAGGGCGGGAGGTGGGGAGCCGTTGTACGAGTTGTAGGTCATGATCCATGTCTCCTGAGGGATCATAGATAGTGAAGTGCTCACTGACTGTGCTTGGGAGAATTCTCAGCAGGGTGTTAAAGGTGTGTTGATCCCGAGTGGCTGTGGTCACTTCGGGATAGACGGCGCTGACGAGGCGCCGTGCTTGGACGAAAGTCTCGTCAAGGTTGCCATCGTAGGTGAGGGTGTCGAGTTGCGAGAGGGCGACAACTCTGCCCAGTGAAAGCGTCACCGCCTGTTTCACGTTGTGTGAAAATTGGTCCCATGTTAACTCGGGGACAATTTTTGTGGAGATAGTGGCAATTATTTTGCCCAGGTTGGGTAGTGTGACTGCTATTTTCTCCCTGTCAGTGTCAAACCCAATGTCTAGGAGGGGTTTTACCATATCCAAGTAAACGTATTGCTCAGGGTCAAACTCTGGCAATTGGATGTGAGGTTTGGCTGCCATTGTGCAAGTTTCCCTTATTGTGTTCCTCCGTGCTTTAATCGGATCCAGAACCACTGCTGGCCACCAGTGTTATGCGGGATGTTTTTAGTCTGACTCCTCGTCCTAAAAACGCCCGCGACTGAGCGGGGTCCTCTTTCTGGACCGGAAATGAAGCATCCACAAAGGAACAGGGCATAAAAACTAGGCAGTACACCTTAACACATCTACTGTTTTAGTTCAATACACCGTTACAATATAGAAACAGAGAGATACAGGATATGATTTAGACAGGTTTACAGAGTTAACTTCCTAATACAATGTGCACACATACATCAAGGGCAGAATGCGGGGCTTTTCAGATATACACAGATGGTGAGTTATAAATACACAATACCCGTATTATGGTTATAGGCAGAGCTGACATTTAATATTCTAGACCAGATGCACTAGGAGTAAAAAAGGCCAGGGGTCGAGAGAGTGAATGTTACTATAACTTGTCAGGGTGCGAATCGTGACACTCAGGATAGTCACTTAGTCCCGGGGACACTGTTCACAGGTTAGGCTTTTCTGTTCTGCCTGGATACTCATCTCACTGTGTGTCACTTATATTGTTCTGGCCTCACTCTTTCACTGTCACTGTTCACTCCCGTCTCTGCAGTTTAAGACACAAGAGATGTGTTGAAATCACTACTCGCCCTTGTTTCCTGGGCTTAACAGGAGGGGAGCCCTCCTGTAGGAGGCAGTGCACCGCCTGCAGGGGCGTCACTGCTCAGGCCTTCTTCGTCAGGGGGGTGCAGGGAGGCTCTCCCATCTGGGGGCCTCGACCTGATAGGAGGCCCTCGTGCTGGAGCCTCATCGGTGAGGTGCAGGGACGCCCTCCAGTCTGGGGGCCTCGTCCTGAAGGGCGGCCCTCGGGGCTGGGGCCAAACAGCTGCAGGAGGAGGGCCTGTCACCTCTTACTCTGGGCGGAGGGCTGTGGGGGAGTGGAGCCCAAATGGCCCTGCTCTGGGACCTGCTGGTCGGGCCTGGGAGTCTGGATACTGCGGCCGCCTGTAGGGTGGGGTGCCGTCAGGAGTAGACTGCAGCACTTCTTCCATCGGGCATCCGTCAGGGGTTGAGACCGTCCAGGGGTAGGCAGCAGAACAGAGACTGGACCACGCCACCACTCCGGCAGCACCAAACTTGGAGGGAGAAAGCAAAGGGCATCCAACGCAGCTGAGAGGTGGAAGGCCAGCCGCGCAAGGGACCTCCTTCTCTGGGAGGACCCCAGGAATTGCTGATGAAGGGCGTACAGTGGCCGCTCCTTCCCCCACATGTACAGTGGCTGTAGTGGTGGTTCCGCAATTCCTAAGGTCCACAGCTGAATGGCGTACAGTGGCCACTCCTACCCCCACATGTACAGTGGCCGTTGTGACAGTGCTGCTCCCAGAGGAGGAAAAGGCAGATGAGGGGCGTACAGTTGCCGTTACCGCGGTTCATCCTGCCCAGCGGGAAGTAACTAAAGGACGTACAGTGGCCCCTCCTTCCCCGGCATGTACAGTGGCCGTTACAGCGGTGTTACTCCCGTAGGAGGAGGAGGTAGTGAATGAGGGACGTACAGTGGCCTCTCCCTCCCCGACACATACGGTGACCGTTATCACAGTTCTACTCCTCCTTCCTTTGCCAATCGAACCACGCTCAATAGCTAACGCTCCGAGGCCATCTTCAGATGTGGCTGTAGCTGAAGGGCGTACAGTGGCCGCTCCTTCCTCCACACGTACAGTGGCCATTGTGGCGGTGGTACAGGGGAAAACAACTGAGGAGCGTATAGTGGCCTCTCCCTCCCTGGCACGTACAGTGGCCATTACCGCAGTGTTGTCTGGGACTGAATATGGCTCAGTCCCACCCCGAACCTGGCGAAGGCTGCCCCGCCTGCAGGGTTATGCCTTTTTCCTACATGGCTTCCATTGGACCAGTTGGTGGGAAGAGGGACTCAGGACAGGGGAGCCCCAGCGCCCTTCTTGCTCCGGGTCAGTCTCTCGATGATCCGGCCTGCTTTGGTGTCCTCCTGGGGTTGTGGTGAGGCCGTGGCTCGGTGGTAGGGTGGGGGGTGGTGGGGTGGTCGGTCCGACAGCAGCGGATATTTCAATTACACTGGTGGCCAGTGGTGGTTCTTGACCTGGGCGTAGAAGAGAGGTCGTGAGGAAATATTTGGCAAAATGGCAACAAAACCACATGTACAATTGCCCAAGTTTGACCCCAACCAGGACGATATACACAAGTATCTGGGAATCATTAAACCCTTACTAGATACTGGCATTGACAATGTCCAGCAAAAAATTGCAGTCACACTTCCACTATTGGGCAAAGCGGCGGCGAACATAGCACTGAAAATTGTCCCGGAGCTCACCTGGGAGAACTTTACAAAGTTCTTTGTTTAGGCCATCACACCATCATTAGGGAAAGTGGTGGCACTATCCCAACTGGATAGTCTAAAATTTGATGGGAATCTAGATGATACCCTAACTCAGGCAAGACGCTGAGTCACCGCTGCCTACCCGGAGGCAGATGAAGAAACCCAGGAACAACTCACATTTCATACACTCCTCAGGATTCTCCCAGGTTTCATTAAAGAACATTTCATAATACACGAACCGACGGGTGACCTGGATAAAGATATCAATTTAATGAGGCACCTTCTAGCTGTCCATGCTACCCCTCAATGCATCGGCAAAATAAGTAATTTCTCCATTAATCTCATCACCGTCAACCAGTGGGAATTTTCTTCGTGCTGCCACGGATGCCCGATCCACGACATCTGTGAGCAGCTAAAAGCTGCCCGGCACAGCCAAATGACACAAGGGCGCTTACAAACCTTCCCACCATACGCAAATTGCCCTGAGCCTCAGGGAAAGAAAATGCTGAGGAGAAAGCACAAAATGTGTCCCCCCACTCCCCCCGCATCCCACCGTAATAACTGGGGCCACCTCACATCTTCCCCAGTCTATGACAGGGGGAAATGTCATCTTTCCTTTTCCTCCCCTCTCACTACCTCTTCTGTTCTACCTTCCCCTATTCCTAACCTCCCCACCCCACACACCACTATACCCCCTCAACACAAAGCCTGCCTCCTCCTTAACAGGCCTACTACCCTTACCTCATCTTCCCCTAGCCTACTTCCTAAAACCACCTCCCCCTGTCTACTGCCTTCCACCTACCACCCCGCACAACCCACCACCATCACTTCACCACCATTCGCTTTCCCCGCCAACATGGTCAACTCATTCACCTTCCCTATCACACCCCCCTCCTCCTCATCCTCATCCACCTTTTTTTCCTCACTCACCTCCCCTACCCTACCTTCAACCTCACCATCCCCACAGACCCCCAGCTCGTCCCCAATAACCTCACCAGATGCCTCGCCGCCCACCACACCCAGCATCCCACCACCCATCACCCTCTCATGAGCTCAGCCCCCTGCTACCACCTACACCCCCCCATCCCTGAACATTCAGACAACACCACGAGGCCACATCTCCCCACCACCACCGGCTCCTTCTCCCCCCACACCTCTCCCCACCTTTCCTCACCTACGACGACACACACCACCTGCCACACCCCACTCCTCAGCCCCTGCCAAGCCACCACGGTTCCAGCACCGCACACCGTCTGCCACCACCCCCACACCCGCACCATCCCCTGGCTTCGCACCTACCGCCCACCCCACACCACTAACACAGAACCCTGCTACTGCCCAAACTACCCCACCACCAAACACCGGGATGGCGCCACAAGGCCGCACTCCCTCCTCGCCACCTACACTCCAAGCCACCTCACCTGCCACCTCACCACTGCTACCGACCCCCAGTGCCAGATCACCCTCACACCCCCACACACCACCCACCTCAAGCCCCACCACCTTGCCCACGCCCGCCATTGGAGCCCTGCCTGAAACTATCCTTCCTTGGTGCACCATTTCCGCCGCCACGCCACATCACACCTCACGTGACAGCTCACCTGCACCACCAACACCCGGCCGCTCCTCCACCTCCCCACCACCTCCTCTGCCACGTCCAGCGTGTCCCGCCCATACCCCCGCACCACATCCACCCACCACACCCTCATCTCAGCCATCACCCACCACCACCACTGCAACTCCCAGCCCATGGTCCACGCACACCCCCACCCCCACCTGCACTGCTCACAACCCAACGACACCACTACCCACTTACCCCACACCCAGCTTCCCACGCCGTGCCGCCCACACCCCTGCCACCCCACGGCCGCCCTTGCGCGTCCCACGCACCACACACACACACACCAACCCCGCCCACCCACATCACCAACCACACCCACCCTCAAAACAACCATCACATGTTCTGGCCACCTCTCCCAACCACCTGCCTTCATCAGAGTTTCCAGTATTCAACACCACACCACACCAGCAGTGACAACCACCAAGATGAAAGTGTGACGGGCAGTACGGGTGTTATGAGTCCATATTATATTTACAAATCATAATAGATAGATAGATAAATAGACAGACAGACAGCTCTATGCGAGCCTGGGAATGGGAAATGATCTTGCAAGTTAAACTGAGGAAAAGCTGATGACAGATTAGGAAGTAGCAATGTCAGGAGATGATGCAGGCAGTTTGTCAGCGAAATAGCAGGAGAACAAAGTCTAGTGACATACACACATATTCACACACAGGCTTCTAGAACTTTCCAACCACAGTGTAACACACGTGACACGACCCCTGTTTCACCAGAATTTAGGAAAGAGAGCTCAGAAGGAGAGAGGCCATAGAATCGGCAGGTAGTAGGGAGAAAGGCTTAGCAACTTGGAAGAGAGAGAGAGAGCGAGACAGTGAGGTAGCTAGCGGGACTCTACTTATACTCACTCGTGTGTGAGAGACTTTGTTAATATTTCCAAGACAAATAAAAATAGTCCCATACTATTCTTTACCTCTCCTGTCATTGCATGGCAAATGGGAACCAAGATTATCTACTTACAAATCTACTCATAACAACCGCTCGTCCACAAGTTCAATATATAAATAATCTACAAAACTCCACTACAAGTTTATACAAAGTTTTTATGACATTTGGTAGCAGCGAACGTATATGAACCTCGTCTACGAATCAACAGTGAATTCCTACAAAATATCAAGATTGAAAACAAAAAATACCTCTCACAACCAACAACTCACAACGAGCTCCTGACAGTATTCTCTCCAACCAGCCCCCTCCGTCTCCCCGATCATCACGCTGATGTAGAGGTGAAGAGGTCACAGAACGCCTTGCAAGTAGTTTAACAAAGTACTGATACAAACAATCTTGCAATTTCTATGACGAACTAGCGAACTACAACCATCTACAATCAACTACACGTAACAACTCCACAAGTCATCTGTATAATCTTCTACACGCTCCTACAAGTAGCGGCAGTCTTCATCCCACAACGAGTAAATCACAAGAGAAAAGGACCGAGAAAACATCGAGAAAGAAAAAACAAAACAAACAAACGAAGAGTGAGATACGACTCATAACTCACAACAACCAGACCTCACCCTCCTCTCTCTGCTACATCCACCCAACCTCCACCGCTGACGCAGGAGTCAAGAGGTCAAGGCGACGAAGCAAATACCAAGTCCATATTCACAACCCTTCTTACTCACTCATCTTCACTCAAGTTACTCATCGCTACTCATTTACTCACCACAGCCGCCAGTGTGGGAAGTCGACGTCACCATACGTGCGCTGAAACGACGCCAAGCCGTGTGTCTGACACCCCACAACACGTCAATCAACCCGTGAAGAACAATGCTATCACCACGTGCAACACCACTCACACCATTCCCACCACGGTAAAAAATTAGTGAGTTACATAGTTACTTCATTTATACAATACACAGTGACAGACAACACATTTTGCACAAACATATAAAACGTGCTTTATAGTTACAACTTAAATACATATACCTACTTCAATTATCTTCATAATTCAATCATTAAATACTTGCACCAACAATAAATATTCTACACTGTATATATTCATTCATTTATTATACCATTTATTTACTACCAACGAGTGTTACCATTTACACCTACATAAAATACGTGTTTCATACATATCTACAAAGTGATAAAGAAAATATACCATCACAGTTACTCAGTGAGCGATCAAAAGAACTGTATTAAACATTTATTAATTAGAGCTGTTATGCTTGTGTTTTTAAGGCGACTTCTCGTCGTAAAAACACTAGCTACTGAAGCGGGGTCCTCTTTCTAGACCGGAAGTAAAGCACCAACAAAGGAACAGGACATAAAAACCAGGCAGTATACCTTAACACATCTATTACCTTAATTCTAACCGAAACAATACACATAGAGTGATATTTGAGATACAGGGACACAGAGACACAGGGTTAACATTTAGCACCACAAAGTAAAGTTGTACTGAATACACACTACAGTGTTCATACAGGGAGATCGTGAATTATCTACAATATTGCTTATACGTCACTTGGAGGCAGGATATAAATAGAATTGTCCACATAAGGAATAAACAAAGTTGGGAGTCTGTATGGGGAATATTACTGTAATGCTAGGTGAAATTAGGCTCGACTTCTCGTTCCTATTTCACCTAACGTGGAGCGGGGTCCTCTTTCGAGACCGGAGCTTAGTGCAATAAAGAGAGGCAGGACACAAAAACTCTAGGCAACAACCTTTACACGTATATTACCACAGTCAGATACAGGACAAATCAGCAGATATTACAGCACAATACATAGCAACATAAAACCTTGTCTAGGATATGTGTATCTCGCAGGATACTTGCTTCTCTGATAGTAATGACAACACAATCAATCCTAGTGTATCAAGAGTGCAGTAAATATAGGCGCGCGCGGGAGGCGCTGGGGAGGGGGGTGAGTCTCACGAGGAGGAGATAGGGGAGGTGCGGAGAGTGACTTGTGACGGATAGGGGAAAGTTATGGTAATACTGGAGAGCGGCAGATATTAGCCGTGAAGTTTATATGGTTTCCACTAGCCAAGGGACTTTGGTAATTGATTTTATTCTTGATTCACACTTACTCGGGATATTGGAGTGAGATAGGGTGATAAACAAGATTTATCGGTAGCGTGGGGGAGGGAGAGAATACCATTAATACTTCCTTTCACAATATTCCTTCACAGTAATGGGGGTATGTCTTTATAGGGAAATCTCCAGGTGGCACAGGCTTAGTAATTGTATTGTATAACAGGGATGTCACTCATAAGTATAGTCAATCAGATCTCGTTCCACACTCTCGTCCTTTAACTTCTCACTGTGATCTTATTTACCCCGATATTCACTATATGAAATCACTGCACAATACTTACATTAGGGGAAATCACACCTAACCTAAATCACTCGTGCTACAATATCACACGTATTCATCAGGGGGATAGGCAGGAACATGTCATCGGCGATCCTGCCGGGCTAGGGGCACCGCCAATGCGAGGCGTGCCGAAAGGACACAGGATAACTCGTAAGGGCGTCCTCTCGCGTCCTGGGCTTCCCGTGGCTTTCAGGCTTGGCTCAGGCGTGTGGCCCTCGGGACTGGGGCCGAATAGCTCTAGCAACCTCTGTGATAAGTCCCAGCGTCGTGGGGGCGTAGAGGGATCACGGCCGGGTGTCCTGGGGAGAACCGAAACTGTGGGCTGTGGTCTCCAGCGTCTAGGGGCGCCGACAGGGGAGGGCTGCGGCAGCGACTTCCACTGGGGTCCGTCAGGTGCGTCTGCTCTAGAGCCAGGCGTAGGGAACCGAGACCAGGGGAGGCTGTGAGGCCTGTCTGGGTCACTCTGGGACAGGAAGCCTGGGCTCTAGTCTCCTGCCATGGGGACGTCTCTCCACTCACCTCTCTCTGCACACCCTCGGAGCAACAATAGATCATCTCACGAGGAAGGGAGCTACCATAGGTTGTCTCTACCAAGACACTCTCGGAACGACCATAGATCGTCTCACGAGGATGGGAGCGACCATGGATCGTCTCTACCGGAGCACTTTCAGAGCGACCATGGATCGTCTCTACCGGAGCACTTTCAGAGCGACCATTGATCGTCTCATGAGGATGGGAGCGACCATTGATCGTCTCATGAGGATGGGAGCGACCATAGATCGTCTCTACCGGAGCACTTTCGGAGCGACCATGGATTGTCTCACGAGGATGGGAGTGACCATAGATCGTCTCACGAGGATGGGAGTGACCATAGATCGTCTCTACCGGAACACTTTCGGAGCAACCATAGATCGTCTCTACCAGAGGGGCGCCGTCTGGAGTGTCTTTTTATACTCCACCCCTAGCTGACTCAAGAATTCCATTCCACGAAGGTAGTGTCCTTCTCCAACGGTGGCGGCGGCATGGTGGCTGCATGACACAGGGGCGCACGGCCCGGGCTGACATATGTCGCTGTTGCCGGGAGTGGTGGTGACTGGTGGCGGCTACCCCGTGGGGTCCGTGTGGGGGTGTCGGCGCATCCTCGGGCATACTAAGCTGTGTTTGGCTGGAGGTGGAACGCTTGTGTGTTGGAGGTGGTGTAGACGGGCTGGAGGTGTTGCAGCGCAGTTTGCCAGGCGAGAGTGTAGGGGTTCTCTTCTTGTGCTGGGTCACAGGTGAGGAAGAGTGTGGAGGTGGCGGTGGTAGACTGGAGGAGGTTTAGCAAGCGGTGTGGCCTGTGGAGTCTGTGGTTCCTGCCAAGGGTAGGTGCCCATACAGCACGCTTCACTCTCATCTTGCTTGGTGTGGCTGTCGGTGTGGTTGGGGGCTGAATGCTGGATACTGCGGGTAAGGGCCGGGTTTTGTGCCGTGGTAATGCAGCGCTGAGTCTCTGGGGAGTACAGGTAGAGGGGATTTGGGCCTGATGTAGCTTGATGGTGTGAAGTCATGGAGAGGTGGGTGGTGTAGGGGTGTGTGAGTATCAGGCGGGCAGGCGTGAGAGGCGGCCCGAGCGGGTGGTGGTGGTCTTGAGGGTCGGGGTGGGGGGAGAAGTGGGCGTATGGGATGGGCGGGTTGTTTTGCGTGTTGTGGGTGCGATGGGGCACGGTGTTGGAGGAGTGGGTGTATGGATGGTGGGTGGGGGAGGGGGGGTGGTAGTAGGTTGCGGTGAGGGTGTGGTGGCGTGGGCGGAAGAGGTCGGAGTGGGCGTTGAGGGGGAGGCCATGGAGGGAAGGGGTGAGGGTGAGGGAGGGGTGCCGGGGGAGGCATCAGGTGAGGTGCCGGGGGTGGTGGTGGTCAGGGAGGTGGAGATGGTAGGGGGGGCGGAGTGGGAGGGTGAGGAGGAAACATAGCACTCATATGTGACTGTAGAGGGTGGTGAGGGAGCCGGAGGGGGCTGGGGGTGTGGGGCCGGAGCGAGGGAGGTGGGTGTGCGGAAAGGCCGCACGTGACGGTTGAGGAGGGTACGGGGAGTGCCGTGATAGTCTACGACTACTTGGTATGGGTTGGGGACTTTGGTGATTGTGGGGGGCCCCGTGAAACGGGGGGCGAGCTTGTGGGGAGTGGGAAGTTGGACGACGACGACTGTGTCACCCGGGTTGAAAGGGTTGGAGGCTGTGTCGGGTCCAAGGTCTAGGTTCTTTTGTAGGTGGTATATCCGCCCTTTTAGCAGGTGTAGCGGGTCTGTAGTGGAAGCGGAAGCGGGCGGTTGCAGGTGATGGCATAGGGGTAGTAGGAGGGGGGTTTCGCCAAAGATTCTTTCGTGGGGGGAAACCCCGTCTTCTCGGGGGCACGAATTCATGCCCCATTGGACAATTTTTACATGTGCCGGCCAATCGTCGTCTTTTGTAGCCTCGATTCTGGTGCGTAGCTGATTGATAAGGGTACGATGGCTATGTTCACATACCGCATTCCCTTGTGGCCAGTATGGTGAGGAGTGGGAGATCTTGTACCCGAAAATCCTGGCTAGCTCTTCCCAGACTTTTCCGGAGAACTCGGGGGCATTATCGGAATGGATGGCTTGGGGAATGCCAAAGTAAGGGAACACGTGTCGGAGCAGGGCATCGGCGACAGCGACGGCATGATGTTCCTTAGCTGGACAGGCTACTACAAATTTGGAGTACGTGTCTACAAAAGTGACCACGTATTTGTATCCAGATTTAGGGGGAAAAGGCCCTACTACGTCGATCATCAGGAGTTGCCAGGGCTTGTGGGCGGTGATATGGCTAGATGGCCCGGCGGTCCGGGTGATATCTTTCCCAAGCGCGCAGGCACGGCAAGTTTGGATAATTTCCTTGGCGAGTGTGGAGGGATTTGGGGCCCATTAAATATCATTGAACACCTGTAGTAATTTTTTGGTGCCCAGGTGGATGCCGTTGTGGCCATGTAGGTGGCGCAGGGTGTCACGTGCCGCATCGGGGGTCAAGAGGATGTGTCCGGACGGGTTTAGAAGGTGGTCGCCCTGTCGGCACAGCTTGGGGAATAGGTGAGCAGGGATCCAGGGGGGCCGTTCCTTGTGGTGCCAGAGTTGTAGTAGGTTGGGGTCCGGTTGTACCGCGTGGATGGGGAGGCGGGAGAGGGCATCTGCATTGGTGTGGAGCTTTCCGGGTCTGTATGAAATCTCGTACTGAAACTCTAGGGTGTCACGCCACCGGACGAGTTGGGCGTTATGGGAGTCTGATTGGCGCAACCACTGGAGTGATTGGTGGTCGGTGATTATCATGACTTGGGTCCCGGAAAGATAAGCCCTAAAATATTGGAGGGCCCAGATTATACCGAGGCATTCTCGCTTGGTGGCGGCATAATTTTTTCAGCTGGGTTCAGAGTGCGGCTGGCGCAGGCGATGATGTGTTCCCGGCCGGCCTGTACCTGGGCTAGGACGGCACCTATCACAGTAAGGGATACATCCGTGTAGAGGTGAAAAGGAAGGGCATAGTCGGGGAAGGCCACAATGGGGGCCGAGACAAGCTTGTCTTTTAGCTGTTGAAAAGCAGCTCGCCGATCCTCGGTCCAGAGGAAAGGTTCCCCTTTTCGTGTCAAGTCATGAAGAGGTTTAGCGATCTGCGCGAATCCCTTCACGAAGCGATGGTAATAGACGTGAGTCCCAGGAAGGCGCGGATGCCGTGGACATCCTGTGGAGGTGGTACGTCCGCTATGGCACGGAGCTTGTCGGGATCCGGGGAAATTCCTGCTTGGGAAATAGTATGTCCTAGGAACGAGACAGTCTTAGCGGCCAGGACACATTTAGAAGGATGTAGCTTGAGGCCTGCCTGGCGAATTCTGGTGAAAACTTGATGGAGGCGCTGCAAGTGGTCGGCCCAGGGCTGGCTAAAGACAATGACGTCGTCAAGATAAGCTAAACATATTTCCCAAGTGAGGCCGCTCAAGACAGATTCCATTAGTCTGGAGAAAGTGGCAGGGGCGTTGCAGAGGCCGAATGGCAGAACACTGAATTCGTAATGTTTGCCATTACTGGTGGAAAAGGCCGTCTTGCCTCAATGGTCCGGGTGGACGGGGACCTGCCAGTATCCAGACTGGAGGTCGAGGGTAGAAAACCAAGACGCCCCGTAGAGGGAGTCTAGGGAATCATCAATGCGGGGGAGGGGGGTGGCATCTTTAATGGTGACGTCGTTCACACGGCGGTAGTCGATGCAAAACCGCATCGTGCCGTCTTTCTTTTTTACTAGAACGACGGGGGAGGACCACGGGCTGGTGGAGGGGGAGATAACACCTGCCTCTTCCATTTCGCACACCTGGCGGTCCTCCTCTTCCCTCTGTCGGGGGTTCTTGCGTCAGGAAGGTTGTCGTATAGGTGGGCCTGTCGTATGGATTTCGTGCGACAGGTACGTAGTATGCCCTATATCTGCTGGTCCTGTCGCAAACAAATCCTGGAAATCCAGGAGGAGGCGGCGTAAGGTGTCTGACTTCTGGTGTGAGAGATGGTCAGGGATGGGGGGTAGAGGGGTGGGGAGGTGGGAGGAGGATGGGGCACAGGGCTCGGCTTCCTCCATCTCTCTGATGATAAGCCCTTTGGGTAGGGCGAGAGGGGACGGGGCGAGATTGGCGATGTGGATGGCGGCGTGGTGGGGAGGGAGGAAGGTGGGGGACACAAGGCAGGCAGAAAGGGGTCCGGAGGGGAGGAGGGGGGAGAACAAAACGGATGGACCTGAGGGCCGGTTAAGGGGCACCCATGCCTCGTGGTGGGAGGGGATGGTTACGGCGGTGGAGATGGTGGCAGGGAAAGAGGGGGCAGGAGTGGGGTGGAAAGGCATGGGAGGGGGAGGAGGGGGAGGTGGAAAAAAGGGGGAAGAAGGGGGGCACTGGGGGGAGGAAGAGGGCGAATCCTCCGCCCGGGGCCGCGGTGTGCATGTGCAAACAGCTGGGGTGGAACGGGGTGGGGGGCGGAACTGGAGTTGTCAGTGACGACAGTCGATCATGGCTCTGAGTTTTTGGAGCAAGTCTAGCCCTAAATACCCGTCATAACTCCGGCAGGAGGAATCAAAAATGATGAATGGATGTTGGGTGGACACTGGCTGGTGGGTGTCAACCCGTAGGGCCCGAGTTTCCCCACGGATGGGCAGGGGGCCACCCCCTGCGTCCACAAGGTGGGTGGTAGTAGGGCGGAGTGGGCCAAACCGCGATTTGTAGCGGGAGAAATAGTGGCTGTAAAGGCAGGACCTGGGCGCTCCCGTATCGACTAGTAGTCTGGCCTTCACTCCGTTTATTTTCATCTTGTGGTATACTGGGGGGCGATACTTAGGGGTGATGGCCCCCGCCACCGTAGGTTGGTGCGGGGGCGGGCCTAAAAATCCAGCTGGCTAGGGCTCTCGTTCTCCTGTTTCTGCTCTAGTTCTCCTGGATGGGGCTCGTCCACGGGCATCAGCTCATCCCCTGGGGCCTCGCCTTCTAAGGTGGACACTTTACGTGAACCTGGGGCTGTGATTCTGTGGCGAGCAGCTTTAAGCTGGTCCTGTATGTCATGGAGGGGGCAGCGGGAGTTGCAGGCTGTGAATTCCCACGGGTTGATAAGAATTAGGTTCGGGTTTTCTCGCGGGGCTGGGCGCCGACGGGAGGGGTGTGCCCTGGGCGGGCTAGGTGTCGGGGTCGGGCTGGTGTGAGGCAGAGGTGGACACGGTGTGGCTGGGGGAGCCGGGGGTCGGGTGGGGAATTTCTTAACAACATTAATTTGTTGTGGAGAAGGGCAGGCAGTCAGGAGACGCCGCATCAGCTGTATATCTCTATCCATGTCTCCTGTTGGGTCATAGATAGTGAAGTGTTGTTTCACAACACTTGGGAGTACTCTGAACAGAGTATTAAATGTATGCTGATCCCGGGTTTCCTCATCTGCCTTCGGGTAGGCAGCAGTAACCAGGCGTCTTGCCTGTATCACGGTATTATCTAAATCCCCATCGAATGAAAAACTATCCAATTTGGATAGAGCCACTACTTTCCCTAATGATGGGGTGATGGCTTGTACAGTGAACTTTATAAAGTTCTGCCAGGTGAGTTCTGGAACGATTTTTGGCGCTATGTTCGCCGCCGCTTTATCCAATAATGGTAGTGTGACTGAAATTTTTTGTTGGCCATTTTCAAAGCCAATATCCAGTAAGGGTTTAATTATTGCCAGATATGTGTGTATATCACACTGGTCGGGGTCAAACTTGGGTAACTGAAAGTGCGGTTTGGTTGCCATTTTGCCAAATATTTCCTGATTACCTCTCTCTTACGCCTGGGTCTAGAACCACCGCTGGCCACCAGTGTAATGCTAGGTGAAATTAGGCTCGACTTCTCGTTCCTATTTCACCTAAGGTGGAGCGGGGTCCTCTTTCGAGACCGGAGCTTAGTGCAATAAAGAGAGGCAGGACACAAAAACTCTAGGCAACAACCTTTACACGTATATTACCACAGTCAGACACAGGACAAATCAGCAGATATTACAGCACAATACATAGCAACATAAAACCTTGTCTAGGATATGTGTATCTCGCAGGATACTTGCTTCTCTGATAGTAATGACAACACAATCAATCCTAGTGTATCAAGAGTGCAGTAAATATAGGCGCGCGAGGGAGGCGCGGGGGAGGGGGTGAGTCTCACGAGGAGGAGATAGAGGAGGTGCGGGGAGTGACTTGTGACAGATAGGGGAAAGTTATGGTAATACTGGAGAGCGGCAGATATTAGCCGTGAAGTTTATAAGGTTTCCACTAGCCAAGGGACTTTGGTAATTGATTTTATTCTTGATTCACACTTACTCGGGATATTGGAGTGAGAGAGGGTAGTGAACAAGATTTATGGGTAGCGTGGGGGAGGGAGAGAATACCATTAATACTTCCTTTCACAATATTCCTTCACAGTAATGGGGGTATGTCTTTATAGGGGAATCTCCAGGCGGCACAGGCTTATTAATTGTATAACAGGGATGTCACTCATAAGTATAGTCAATCAGATCTCGTTCCACACTCTCGTCCTTTAACTTCTCACTGTGATCTTATTTACCCCGATATTCACTATATGAAATCACTGCACAATACTTACTGTAGGGGAAATCACACTTAACCTAAATCACTCGTGCTACAATATCACACGTATTCATCAGGGGGATAGGCAGGAACATGTCATCAGTGATCCTGCCGGGCTAGGGGCACCGCCAATGCGAGGTGTGCCGAGAGGACACGGGATAACTCGTAAGGGCGTCCCCTCGCGTCCTGGGCTTCCCTTGGCTTCCGGGCTTGGCTCAGGCATGTGGCCCTCGGGACTGGTGCCGAATAGCTGCAGGAACCTCTGTGATAAGTCCCGGCGTCGTGGAGGCGTAGAGGGATCACGCCCGGGTGTCCTGGGGAGAACCGAGAGAGACTGTGGGCTGCGGTCTCCAGCGTCTAGGGGCGCCAACAGGGGAGGGCTGCGGCAGCGACTTCCACTGGGGTCCGTCAGGTGCGTCTGCTCTAGAGCCAGGCGTAGGGAACCGAGACCAGGGGAGGCTGTGAGGTCTGTCTGGGTCACTCTGGGACAGGAAGCCTGGGCTCTAGTCTCCTGCCATGGGGACGTCTCTCCACTCACCTCTCTCTGCACACCCTCGGAGCGACAATAGATCGTCTCACGAGGAAGGGAGCGACCATAGGTCATCTACCAAGACACTCTCGGAGCGACCATAGATTGTCTCATGAGGATGGGAGCGACCATGGATCGTCTCTACCGGAGCACTTTCAGAGCGACCATAGATCGTCTCACGAGGATGGGAGCGACCATAGATCATCTCTACCGGAGCACTTTCGGAGCGACCATGGATCGTCTCACGAGGATGGGAGCGACCATAGATCGTCTCTAACGGAACACTTTCAGAGCGACCATAGATCGTCTCACGAGGATGGGAGTGACCATAGATCGTCTCTACCAGAGGGGCGCCGTCTGGAGTGTCTTTTTCAACTCCACCCCTAGCTGACTCAACAATTCCACTCCACGAAGGTAGAGTCCTTCTCCTACGGTGGCGACGGCGTGGTGGCTGCATGACACAGGGGCGCACGGCCCGGGCTGACATATGTTGCTGTTGCCGGGAGTGGTGGTGACTGGTGGCGGCTACCCCGTGGGGTCCGTGTGGAGGTGTCGGCGCATCCTCGGGCATACTAAGCTGTGTTTGGCTTGCCCTGTCGTCTGGGGTACTATGGTATTTTTCGGGGGCACTGTTCTTTAAGCCACGCATTTTAATTACTATAAATGAGGTAGGGTGCGGATAGTGACACTCGACGTTGTCACCTTGTCACAGAGACACTTACACTTAGGCTTTTGACTGGCCAGCGCGCCCTTACCTCAGGTGTTCACAGAAAACTCTCTGACTCTCTTACATGGGGGGACTGGGATAATTACACAAAGTTCACTTTCTGCCCTGTCAACACTGAGTTCTGGTAGGCCACTATTGACTACTCTGTTTCTTGCGGAGTCACTGTGCACTGTTCTTTTTCCCCAGTTGTTCTTGACACAAAGAGGGGGGGTGAATCACTGTTTTCCTGTTTCCTGGGTAATATTCACTCTAGGTCGCACTCATAGGTGGGGTGCAGGGAGGCCCTCTGGTCTGGGGGCCTCGACCTGAGAGGTGGCCCTCGGGACTGGGACCAAACAGCCGGAGTAATCGGGCCTGCCTTTCTGGCTCCGGGGAGTGAGGGAGCCCGGATCGCCTTCGTCAGGAGTTGGAGAGTCTGGCCTTGGCGTCCTGGGACTGCGGGCACCAAGGGGGAGGCGCCGTCAGGACTGGGCTGCGGCAGCATCTCCTACGGGACTCGGACAGGAACAAGGAACTCCCGGGTGTAGGCGATAAGCCCGATATCGGGCCTTGCCACCACTCTAGCGTCTCCTCCGGGGCTATATTCCCGGGTGGTGACGAAGGGCTCCCCGAAGGGAAAGAGGCTGGAGGAGGACTCATGTTACTCGTGTCCTCTCAAGTACGTCTGGAGGCCGGAGCCTGGGGTCGCCTTCCCCTGTTGCGTACTCTGGCTGTAGCCGTGGACTTGCCCGGCGTACGGGGAACACCTGCAGGGCATACGGGGCCGTCCCTTCGCCGCGGCTCGGGACCGCTGGCATGGTGCTGCTCCCGTAGTAGGAGACAAGCCGGAGTGAGGGGCACTGAGGCCACACTCTCTCCAATACGGATTGAGTCTACCTTCAGGGGCTTCTCTACTCTGGTGCGTGCCCCGGCCGGAGCCGAGTGCCTACCCGTACGAAGAACACCTGCAGGACGTATGGGGCCGTCCCCTCGCCACGGCTCAGGGCCGACAACGTGGTGTTGCTCCTGTAATAGGGAAGTGCTACACATACGGTAGCAGGGGCTCTTTACCCTGTTCCGTACTCTGGCCGTAGCCGGAAGCTGATCTATCCGATCAGAAACAACTGACGGGCATACAGGGCCGTCCCTTCTCTGCCGCGGCTCAGGGCCGACGATGTTTAGTTGCTCCTGAAGGGGAGAACAGCAAGAGAGTGATGCGCTGGGGCAACTCTCTCTCTGGTGTGCTAAGGCCGGAGCCTGGGGTCTCCTTCCCCTTCACACACTTTATAAGGCCGTAGCCTTGGGCCTTTTGCCCTTGGGCCTCCTGCCCTAGAGGGTGTAACAAAGCTGTCAATACGGTGTTACCTGGGACTAAATCTGGTTCAATCCCACCCCTATTCTGGCGACCATTGCTTCGCCCGCAATGTAGTCTCCTTTCTTTGATAACCTGGTCTTGGGGCAATTGCGGGGAACAAGGGTCTAGGACCGTGATGTCCTGGTGACCCTCTTGAACGGGGCCACTAACTCCACCATTGTGTCCTCCTGGGGTAGTGGTGCGGTGGCGGCCCGGTGGTGGGGTGGGGGGTGGTGAGGTGGGAGGTCTGGCGGCGGGCACGGCGGGCATTTTAAAAGCTACCTAGTGGAAACAGACAAATTAAGTTACAAGTAAAAAAAAAAAAATGGCCAACACAAATGACGTTAGCAAAAATGAACATCTACACAGTCGTGAAGACAAAGATTTCCACACAGTGCTGACACATATATTGCCCACGATAGGTACAAGTGAAGAACAAGTCAGTGTATACAGTTAATACTGTATATAGTATATATATATATATATATATATATATATATATATATATATATATATATATATATATATATAATATATATATATATATATATATATATATATATATATATATATATATATATTATATAAAATAACAAAATATGGGACTATATAATATCATTTTCAGTAATATCTGTGCAATATAAACTAAACCTTAAAAAAGGATCCCTAAGAAATTAGCCAGCAATTATGCAGCTATGAACAACACAGAAAAAGCGTAGACAAACGAAGAAAAACAAACTATAGAAAATCAATACATACAACAACAAAAAATAAGAAATGAAAAAAGAAAGAAATAGAGTAAGATCACATAACAAACAAATGAAAATAAGTGTAAGTGTTACTACAAATGCCAAAATACCACATAAACTCCTTCTATAAGTGAAACAAAAAAAAAGCAAACGGTTGTCTCCACAAGCTAGTGGCATGGCACTCATCGATTGCAGCATGACCGAATTCTATGTCAGGACTGCAATTATTGCAATTATGTAACTACAAACGATATGTAACAATTATGTAACGACAAACGATTGCATTATGTTACACTTGCTACAATTATGTAACTACAGACAATATGTAACAATTATGTAACAGTTGCATTAACAACATGTAACTTTTATGTAACTTTAACTACAATTATGTAACTACAAACAATATGTAACAATTATGTAACAGTTGCATTAACAAGATGTAACTTTTAAGTAACTTTAACTACAATTATGTATCTACAAACAATATGTAACAATTATGTAACAGTTGCATTAACGAGATGTAACTTTTATGTAACTTTAACTACAATTATAAGGCCAACACAATTATGTAACAGTTGCATTAACAAAATGTAACTATAATTATAAGGCCAACACAATTATGCATTACCACAATATTATGTAACAATTCATAAAGTGTTACAATTATGTATTACTACAATGTAACAATTACAATACAATTATGTAACAATTCACAATGTTACAATTATGTATTACCACAATTCTGTATTACCAGAATCATCTTACAAGTTAGGTGAAATATTAGACATTACTAAAGGGATAACTCAGTATGTAATGTATAACCTAGCAGTATTACCAATGCACAATTATATGCGTATGTCTGTTATACATACACGTCTTACAAAATGTCATACAACAACAATTGCATTTATTCAAATATGTATACAACTTGTTTAAAACGTAATATTACTGGATAATTGCTATTTACTATAAATTTTATATGTATACAATATTATAATCAATATTATGTACTAATAGATTAGCATATGTCAATGATAATTGCTGTCGGAGGACCTTCAGCGGCGTGGGCCGAGCAATGTTATGAGTCCATATTATATTTACAAATCATAATAGATAGATAGATAAATAGACAGATAGACAGCTCTATGCGAGCCTGGGAATGGGAAATGATCTTGCAAGTTAAACTGAGGAAAAGCTGACGACAGATTAGGAAGTAGCAATGTCAGGAGATGATGCAGGCAGTTTGTCAGCGAAATAGCAGGAGAACAAAGCCTAGTGACATACACACACACACAGGCTTCTAGAACTTTCCAACCACAGTGTAACACACGTGACACGACCCCTGTTTCACCAGAATTTAGGAAAGAGAGCTCAGAAGGAGAGAGGCCATAGAATCGGCAGGTAGTAGGGAGAAATGCTTAGCAACTTGGAAGAGAGAGAGAGAGCGAGACAGGGAGGTAGCTAGCGGGACTATACTTATACTCACTGTAATGCTGGGTAGAATTAGGCTCGACTTCTCGTTCCTATTTCACCCAACGTGGAGCGGGGTCCTCTTTCGAGACCGGAGCTAGTGCAATAAAGAGAGGCAGGACATAAAAACTTTCGGCAACACCATACACATATATTACCACAGTCAGACACAGGACATTCAGCAGATATTACAACACAGTATTGAGCAATATAAAACCTTATCTAAGATATGTGTATCTCGCAGGATACTTGCTTTCTAGATACTAATGACAACACAACAAATCCTAGAGTATTAGGAGTGTAGTAAATACAGGTGCGCGTAGAGCGCGGAAGTGGGGGGGGAGGGGGTTATGACTCCCTAGGAGGAGATAGGGGAGGCGCGGAGAGTGACTTAAAACGGCGAGGAGAAAGTTATAGTAATATTGGAAGACGACAGATATTAACAGGGGAGTTTATATGGTGTCTGCTAGGGAAAGTACTTTGACCAATAACTCTGATTCTTGCTTGACACTTACTTTAGTTTTAAGAGCGTGAGCGAGAAATAAAGGAGGTAGCGTGGAGAGGGAGGGAATATGATTAATACTTCCTTTCTTGATATTTACTTGTCAGGATGGGGGGGGGGAATGTCTCCTTAGGCACAGGTTTTACTAATTACACTTCTGTCAGAGAGGTCCTCCAGGTGAGGTATATAGAATCTCTCTTCACAACGCGTAACAGGGTCGAAATACGCGTAATACTACTTTCACAATATTACTTCGCGGCTAACCAATAGAACATTAATGATATTTCTTCCTCACAGTCTTTCTTCCAGCAATGGGGATATGTCTTTATAAATATCCGGGGTGGCACTCGCATGTATTTTCACTCAGATCTTAGTCCACATTCTCGACCTCTAACTTCTCATTGTGATCTGATTTACCCCGATATACATCACATAAGTTCACTGCACAATACTTGTTCTAGGAGAGAGAGAGAGAGTCACACTTAACCTAATTCATTATCGGTACATTATCATCCGTATTTTCTCAGGGAAGAAAACAGGGGCATGACATCGGTGATCCGGCTGGACTGGGGGCACCGTCAAGACGGGGCGAGCCGAGAGGGCACGGGGCGGCTCGCAAGGGCGTCCTCTCGCGTCCGGGTCTCCCGGTGGCTTCCGGACTGGGCTTTGGCGTAAGGCCCTTAGGACTGGGGCCAAATAGGTCCCGGAACCTCTGGGTCAGGTCCCGGCGTCGTGGGGGCGTGGCGAGGTTTCGCCCGGGTGTCCTAGGGAGGGCCGAGAGAGGCGACGGGCTGCGGTCTCCCACGTCCAGAGGCGCCGTCAGGGGAGGACTGCGGCAGCGACTGTCACTGGGGCCCGACAGGTGTGTCTGCTCTAGGGCCAGGCATAAAGAACAGAGACCGGGGGAGGCAGGGAGGTCTGTCCGGGATGTTCTGGAACAGGACACCTGGAGTTCAATCTCCGGTTGTGGAGACGTCCCTCTCCTAGCTACGCCCTGGGAGCGACCATAGATCGTCTCTACCTGGGCACTGGGGGAGCGAGCATTGATCGTCTCTACCCGAACACTGTGGGAGCGACCATTGATCGTCTCTACCGGGACACTAATTGAGCGACCATTGATCGTCTCTACCTGGACACTGTGGGAGCGACCATTGATCGTCTCGACCGGAGCACTAAGGGAGCGACCATTGATCGTCTCTACCTGGACACTGTGGGAGCGACCATTGATCGTCTCAACCGGAACACTAAGGGAGCGACCATTGATCGTCTCTACCTGGACACTGTGGGACTGACCATTGATCGTCTCAACCGGAACCCTAAGGGAGCGACCATTGATCGTCTCTACCTGGACACTGTGGGAGCAACCATTGATCGTCTCAACCGGAACACTAAGGGAGTGACCATTGATCGTCTCTACCTGGACACTGTGGGAGCGACCATTGATCGTCTCAACCGGAACCCTAAGGGAGCGACCATTGATCGTCTCTACCTGGACACTGTGGGAGCGACCATTGATCGTCTCAACCGGAACACTAAGGGAGCGACCATTGATCATCTCTACCTGAACACTGTGGGAGCGACCATTGATCGTCTCAACCAGAACACTAAGGAAGCGACCATTGATCGTCTCTACCTGAACACTATGGGAGCGACCATTGATCGTCTCTACCGAAACACTGTGGGAGCGACCATAGATCGTCTCTATCAGAGGGGCGCTGTCTGGAGTATTGTTTCTAACTCCACCCCTAGCTAACTCAGTGATTCCGCCACGCGAAGGTAGTGTTTTTCGCCTACGGTGGTGGCGGCGTGGTGGCTGAATGTCACAGGGGCGCACGGCCCGGGCTGACATGCGTCGTTGTTGCCCGGAGTGGTGGTGGCTGGTGGCGGCTACCCCGTGGGGTCCATGTGGGGGTGTCGGCATTCTTGTGGGCGAACTCTGTTGTTCCTGGTTCGCCCTGTCGTCGGGGATACTACAGTATTCTCCGGGAGTTTCCTCGGGAGTACTGTTAAAGCCACGCATTTCCCTCACTCTTGTGTGAGAGACTTTGTTAATATTTCCAAGACAAATAAAAATAGTCCCATACTATTCTCTACCTCTCCTGTCATTGCATGACAAATGGGAACCAAGATTATCTACTTACAAACAACTCAAGTATAACAACCGCCCGTCCACAAGTCTAATATATATAACTTCTCTACAAGTAACTACAAGGTCTTTTATGACATGGGGACCTACCCTCGGCAGGAACCGCTGGCTCCGTGGACCACGCCACCTACTGAACCTCGTCTGCTCCACCCCCACCACCTCCACGCCCTTCCTTACTTGCGACATGGAGCGAGAAGAAAACCACCCCACTGCTGCCTGGCTGGCCCTTCTCCAGCACCTCCAACTTGTGTACACCACCCATGACACTCAGGTATATCACCTCCAGTCACGGTGACGTGACTTTTTCCAGGAGGAAGGTGGTAAAATGTGTGAGCTACAGCATAGTGCCCACAGAAACTCCTCGACAGGTAACATGCGTGAGCTACAGCATAGTGGCTCCGGAAACTCACCGACACCCCCACCGAGACACCACAGAGTAGCCGCAGCCGAACCACAGGATGCAGTGCGACAACGGCACAAGTCAGCCCGGGCTGTGCGCCCCTATAACACTCAGCCTCCTCACCGTCGCCCTAGCAGGAAGACAATACTACCTTCGGGGAGAGGGACCACCAGATCAGATCGGGGTGGAGCTGCCTGTCCAGCTTCGACTAGCGCCCTTCAGGAGACTGCCGATAACCGCTCCCGCCTTCTACAAGAGTGTCCCCATAGCTGCTCCAAAGGTGCCTTCTCTTTAGAGATGGCCAATAGCCGCCCGCCCCTTGTAAGGGAATCGGTGTCTCACCGACCTGAGGGTAACCAGGAGACGGCCGATAGCTGCTCCCGCCTTTGTCAGAAGGTGTCCTTTCTGGGACGGCTGATAGCCGCCCAACACCCCCTCCTGCAGGAGATGGCTGATAGCCGCTCCTCCCCTGGCAGAAGGAGATGACAAAAGGCCGCTCCCTCCTTCACCAGATGGCTGATAGCCGCTCTGAAGGTGCTGCCCCCGAGACAGCCGATAGCAGCTCGTTCCTCCGGCAGGAGACGGCAAGAGGCTGCTCCCACCTTCGCCAGACGGCCGATAGCCGCTCCGAAGGTGCTGCCCCAGCGACAGCCGATAGCCACTCATTCCTCCGGTAGAAGGAGATGGCAAGAGGCCACTCCCGTCTTCGCCAGATGGCCAATAGCCGCTCCGAAGGTGCTGCCCCAGAGACAGCCAATAGCCGCTCATTCCTCCGGCAGAAGGAGATGGCAAGAGGCTGCTCCCGCCTTCACCAGACGGCCAATAGCTGCTCTGAAGGTGCTGCCCCTGAGTCACCCTAAATACGCTCCCCCTCCCTCCTGCAGGAAGCGGCAAGAGGCCGCTCCCGCCTTCGTCAGATGGCTGATAGCCGCTCCGAAGGTGTCCAGAGGTGCACTGATTCCCCCACTCAGGCCACAGCCAATAGCTTGGCCTTGGCGCTCTATAGTTGCGCCCTTGGGCAGCCACGGCCAATAGCCGGGCCCCACGGCCAGGGAGAGGTGCAAGCAGTGTCACCGCCCCAGCGTGAGATGAGTGCCCAGACCTCCAGCACAGAAGGACCCCAGGGAGGCACTACGGCTTCCCCCAGCCTCTGCTCTTTACTCCTGGCCCTGGAGAAGACCCACCTGACGGACCCTAATTCAGGTCGGTGCCGCAGCCCTTCCCTGACGGCACCCCTCGACTCTGGGGGCCGAAGCCCTAGGGTACTCCAGGCCCTCCCTAGGACGCCCGGGCGCGATCTCCCCATGCCCCAACGGTGGAAGACCTCCACCTCCGGCCGAGGTCTGAGCCAGAGATTCCTGGACCTGTTTGGCCCCAGTCCTGAGGGCCACACTCCTGTACCCAGCCCAGAGACTACGGGCCCCTTCGCCACCTGCAGCCATGGATGAGAGAGGACGCCGCTGTGAGTTGTCCCGTGCCCTCTCGGCACGCCCTCCCCCTGGCGGTGCCCCTATTCCAGCGGAGTTGTCACCGGCGTGTCTCCCCGCTGTCCCCACCATATGTTAAGTGTGGTTTTGCCCCAGAATTAGTGTAACAGTGATACAGTGACTTAGTGTACGTTGAATACCGAGGCGAGTGATATCATGGGTGGATTAACAAGGACGAGTGCAGAGACTAAGTTCTGGTGAATCAGACTCACGAGTGACGCCCTTGTATAAAATCAGTAAGACTCCTACCACGAGAGATTCTCCACAGTAAAATGTCCAAACGTCCCTTGCTACCAGGAAATAGTGGAGAAAAAGTGTTAGTAATATCCTCCCGCTCGTATTACCATAAACAGTAAAGCTCTCAGTGTCTTTTGCCCTCCCTTAATAAATCTCCTCTTAAGTCAGTGCGTATGTAAGAATCTGGACTAGCAATATAATCAATTGTCAAAATCTCCTTGCTATCAGAAAATACTAAGTCAGAATCCGTAACACCAATTCCCTCCAAGTATTACTATAACTTTGAGCTGCCCTCCCGAGCGTCACCCCTCGCCCCCCCCCCATGTAAGACTCACTCCTACGCTCCCACGCGCACCACAATCCTGTATTCTAAGTACACCTGTGCACTAAACTTACAGTGTTAGCATTGTCAGGACTCCATATTATAATTACAAATCATAATAGATAGATAGATAAATAGATAGATGGACGGAGCTCCAGGCAAGCCTGGGAAAGGGAAATGATCTTGCAAGTTAACTGAGGAAATGTTGACAATACACAGGAAGTAGCAGGTCAGGGGATGATGTACGTAGTGTGTCAGTGAGATGGCATACGAACAAAGCCTAGTGACATACACACATACTCACACACAGGTTTCTAGAACTTTCCAACCACAGTGTAACACAGGTGACACGACCCCTGCTTCACCAGAATTTAGGAAGCAGAGGGCAGAAGGTGACAGGCCATAGAACCGGCAGGTAGTAGAGAGAACGAGCCTAGCAACATGGGCGAGAGGGAAGAGAGAGAGAGAGAGCGAGACAGGGAGGTAGCTCGCGGGTCTCTACTTATACTTCACTCGTGTGTGAGAGACTTTGTTAATATTTCCAAGACAAATAAAAATAGTCCCATACTCATCTTTACCTCTCCTGTCATTGCATGACAAAAAGGGAACGAAGATTATCTACTTACAAGCTACTCACGTATAACAACCGCTCGTCCACAAGTCTAATATATGTATAACCAATCCACAAAACTTCACTACAAGAAGTTACAAAGTTATTGTGACATTTGGTGGCCAGCGAATCTACGGACATCGTCTCCGAATCAAAAGCGAATTTCTACAAAAGCAGGCGAGACTCTACAAGATTAGCTTCAGTTCTACAGTGAATTCCTACAAAATATCAAGATTGAAAACAAAAAAATACACTTGCTACAATTATGTAACTACAAACAATATGTAACAGTTGCATTAACAAGATATAACTTTTATGTAACTTTAACTACAATTATGTAACTACAAACAATATGTAACAATTATGTAACAGTTGCATTAACAACATGTAACTTTTATGTACCTTTAACTACAATTATGTAGCTACAAACAATATGTAACAATTATGTAACAGTTGCATTAACAAGATGTAACTTTTATGTAACTTTAACTACAATTATGTAACTACAAACAATATGTAACACTTATGTAACAGTTGCATTAACAAGATGTAACTTTTATGTAACTTTAACTACAATTATAAGGCCAACATAATTATGTAATAGTTGCATTAACAAAATATAACTATAATTATAAGTCCAGCACAATTATGCATTACCACAATATTATGTAACAATTCATAAAATGTTACAATTATGTATTACTACAATGTTACTACAATGTAACAATTACAGTATAATTATGTAACAATTCACAATGTTACAATTATGTATTACCACAATGTTACTACAATATTATAAGTCATACAATTATACCACAATTCTGTATTACCAGTATCATCTTACAAGTTAGGTGAAATATTAGACATTACTAAAGGGATAACTCAATATGTAATGGAATAACCTAGCAGTATTACCATTGCACAATTATATGCGTATGTCTGTTATACATACACATCTTACAAAATGTCATACAACAACCATTGCATTTATTAAAAAATGTATACAACTTGTTTATAATGTAATATTTCTAGATCATTGCAATTTACTATGAATATTATATGTATTCAGTATTATAATCAATATTATGTACTAATAGATTAGCATATGTCAATGATGATTGCTGTCAGAGGACCTTCAGCGGCACGGCCGAGCAATGTCAGGACTCCATATTATAATTACAAATCATAATAGATAGAGAGATAAATAGACAGATGGACGGAGCTCCGGGCAAGCCTGGGAAAGGGAAATGATCTTGCAAGTTAACTGAGGAAATGTTGACAATACACAGGAAGTAGCAAGTCAGGGGATGATGTAGGTAGTGTGTCAGTGAGATGGCATACGAACAAAGCCTAGTGACATACACACATACTCACACACAGGTTTCTAGAACTTTCCAACCACAGTGTAACACAGGTGACACGACCCCTGCTTCACCAGAATTTAGGAGGCAGAGGGCAGAAGGTGACAGGCCATAGAACCGGCAGGTAGTAGGGAGAACGAGCCTAGCAACATGGGCGAGAGGGATGAGAGAGAGAGAGAGAGAGAGAGAGAGAGAGCGAGTAGCTCGTGGGTCTCTACTTATACTTCACTCGTGTGAAGACAAATAAAAACAGTCCCATACTCATCTTTACCTCTCCTGTCATTGCATGACAAAAATGGAACGAAGATTATCTATTACAAGCTACTCACGTATAACAACCGCCCGTCCACAAGTCTAATATATGTATAACCAATCCACAAAACTTCACTACAAGAAGTTACAAAGTTTTTGTGACAGCATCAGTGTCTGTTAAGCCAGTATCCTGCGAGATACTAATTATCTAGTCAAGATTTTATCTTCTGCCACATACTGTGTTGTATTATCTGCTATTTTTGTCCTATGTCTGACTGTGGTAATATACGTGAAATGCATGATCTACAGCATAGTGCCCCCAGAAACTCACTGACACCCCCACTCGGACCCCACGGAGTAGCTGCAGCCGAACCATGGGATGCCGTGTGACAACAGCATAAGTCAGCCCGGGCCGTGCGCCCCTATAGCACCCAGCCGCCTCACCGTCGGCCTAGCACGAAGACGACACTACTTTCAGGGAGTGGGACTTCGAGATCAGCTCGGGGTGGAGCTGTCTGTCCAGCTCCAACTAGCGCCCCTCAGGAAACGGCCGATAGCCACTCCCGCCTTCTACAGGAAGGTGCCTTCTCTTTAGGGACGGCTGATAGCCAACCGCCCCTCGTAAGGGAACCGGTGTCTCACCAGCCTGAGGGTAACGAGGAGACGGTCGATAGCCGCTCCTGCCTTGGTCAGAAGGTGTCCTTCCTGGGACGGCCGATAGCCGTAACACCCCAACCTGCAGGAGATGGCCGATAGCCACTCCCTCCTTTGCCAGACTGCCGATAGCTGCTCCGAGGGTATTGTCCCTGAGACGGCCGATAGCTGCTCACTCCTCCGGCAGAAGGAGACAGCCGATAGCCGCTCCCGCCTTTGCCAGATGGCCGATAGCCACTCCGAAGGTGCTGCCCCCGAGAAGGCCGATAGCCACTCCCTCCTCTGGCAGAAGGAGATGGCAAGAGGCCGCTCCCGCCTTTGCCAGACGGCCGATAGCTGCTCCAAAGGTGTTGCCCTAGAGATAGCCAATAGCCGCTCCCTCCTCCGGCAGAAGGAGACAGCAAGAGGCCGCTCCCGCCTTCGTCAGACGGCCGATAGCCGCTCTGAAGGTGCTGTCCCCGAGACGGCTGATAGCCACTCACCCTCCCTCCTGCAGGAGACGGCCGAAAGCCGCTCCCACCTTCGTCAGACGGCCGATAGCCGCTCCAAAGGTGTCCAGAGGCGCACTGAGTCCCCCACTCAGGCCACTGCCAATAGCCGGGCCTTGGCGCCCTATAGTTACACCCTTGGGCAGCCACAGCCGATAGCCGGGCCCCACGGCCAGAGAGAGGTGCAAGCAGTGTCATCGCCCCAGCGTGAGACGAGTGCCCGGACCTCCAGCACCGAAGGACCCCAGGGAGGCCCTACAGCTTCCCCTGGCCTCTGCTCCCTATGCCTGGCCCTGGAGAAGGCCCACCTGACGGACCCTAACTCAGGTCGGTGCCACAGCCCCTCCCTGACGGCGTCCCTTGACCCTGGGGGCTGCAGTCCTCAGTTACTCCAGGCCCTCCCCAGGACGCCCGGGCTTTATCTCTCCACGCCTCGACGACTGAAAAACTCCACCTCCAGCCGAGACCTGAGCCAGAGATTCCTGGACCTATTTGGTCTGTCCTGAAGGCCACACTCCTGTACCTAGCCAGGAGACTACGGGCCCCTTCGCCACCTGCAGCCCTGGACGAGAGAGGACGCCCCTGCGAGTCGTCCCGTGCCCTCTCAGCACGCCCTCCCTTGGCGGTGCCCCTATTCCGGTGGAGTTGTTGCCGACGTGTCTCCCTGTAGCCCCCACTATATGAGCGATTTATGTTAAGTGTGGTGTTGCCCCAGAATTAGTTAAGTGACTTATGCTAAGTGTGACGTTGCCCCAGAATTAGTGTAACAGTGATAGTGACATAGTGTATGTTGAATATCAGGGTGAGTGAAATCACGGGAGGATGAATAAGGACGAGTGCAGAAACTAAGTTCTGGTGAATCAGACTCACGAGTGACTCCCTTGCAGAAAATCAATAAGACTCCTACCCCGAGAGATTCTCTCTAGTTAAATATACAAATATCCTTTGCTACCAGGAAACAGTAGAGAAAAACTGTTAATAATATTCTTCCGCCTGTATTACCACAAACACCGTAAAATCCCAGTGTCCTCTACCCTCCCTTAAGGAATCTCCTCTCAGCAGTCAGTGTGTATGTAAGAACCTGGACTAACAATAGAATCAATTGTCAAAATCCCCTTCCTATCAGAAAATACTAAGTTAGAATCAATAACATTTACTCCCTCCCAATATTACTATAACTCGGCTCTGATCCTCCGCGCGTCACCCCTCGTTCCCCACCCCCGTGTGAAACTCAATTCTGCGCTCCCACGCGCACCGCGATCCTGTATTCCCTGTACACCTGTGCACTAAAATTACAATGTTGGCATCAGTGTCTGTTAAGCCAGTATCCTGGGAGATACTAATATTCTAGTTAAGGTTTTATTTTCTGTCACATACTGTGTTGTAATATCTGCTGTTTTTGTCCTATGTCTGACTTTGGTAATATACGTGTAAAGGTTATTGCCTAGAGTTTTTGTGTCCTACCTCTCTTTATTGCACTAAGCCCCTGTCTCGAAAGAGGACCCCGCTACACGTTAGGTGTTCTAGGACTGAGGAGTCGGGCCTTTTTCACCTATCATTACAATACTTGTAAAGGTTATTACCTGGAGTTTTTGTTTTTGTGTCCTACCTCTCTTTATTGCACTAAGCCCCGGTCTCGAAAGAGGACCCCACTACACATTAGGTGTTTTAGGACCGAGGAGTCGGGCCTTTTTCACCTAGCATTACAGATGTCGTGAATAGGGCATCCGTGTCTGCAAGCAGAAAATTCCCATGGGTCAATCGCGATGATGCCCGTGGGAAACTGATCGATTGTGCCGATGTGTTGAGGGGTGGAGTGGATGGCTAGAAGGCGCCTCTTCACTTGAATATCTTTCTCCTGGTCTCTCGTAGGGTCATGTATGATAAAATGTTCTTTGATGAAACTAGGGAGGATCCTGATAAGTGTGTGAAATATGAGTTGTTCCCAGGTTTCGTCATCTGCCTCCTGGTAGGCAGTGGTGACCAGGTGCCTGGCCTAGTTTAAAGTATCGTCCAAGTTGCCATCGAAAGTTAAACTATCCAGTTGGGATAGCGCCACCACTTCACCTAGTGTTGGGGTGATGACTTAGATCACGAGTTTCGTGAAATTCTGTCAGGTGAGCCCCGGGACGATTAGCTGCCGCTTTGCCCAGTAATGGGAGTGTAACTGCAATTTCCTGCTTGTCATCCTCAAAACCAATATCTAGCAAAAGTTTAATGTGTTAACATCATATTGTTCAGGGTCGAACTTAGGTAATGGCACTTGCGGTTTGGTTGTCATTTTCAGTATTTCCTGATTACCTCTCTCATATGCCCGGGTCAAGAACCATCGCTGTTCACCAGTGTAATGCTAGGTGTTTTTGGTCCGACTTTCCGTTCCATAAACGCATAGTGTGTAGCGGGGCTCTCTTTCTAGACCAGAGCTTACACAAATAGGAGAGAGGTAAGACACAAAAACTCCAGGCAACAACCTTACACGTGTATTATTAAGTTGGACTGGGGAATGAGTAGATGTCACTGATACAGATACACTGGACAATTACAACTCTTACGTCTAGATATGGGTTATCAGTATCGCGCAGGATACGGCTCAGATCAAAGTGAATAGCACTTGAGGCACAGTGTTGTTAATTATGGGAAGTACAGGTTTTCTATATTTGTGGAGTTGCCAATATTATTCCTTGCTGGTAAGTGTTTCTTTGGCACTGGGGTCTGAATATGGTCTAAGTATCAAGAGCTATTTTCTGGTGGTAGTGTATAAAATGCGTGGCTTGAAAAACAGTGCCCCCGAAGAATACCATAGTACCCCCGACGACAGGGCAAGCCAAAAACAGCTTAGTAAGCCCGCAGATGCGCCGACACCCCCACACGGACCCCACGGGGTAGCCGCCACCAGCCACCACCACTCCGGGCAACAGCGACACATGTCAGCCCGGGCCGTGCGCCCCTGTGTCATGCAGCCACCATGCCGCCGCCACTGTAGGAGAAGGACACTACCTTCACAGAGTGGAATTGCTGAGCCAGCTAGGGGTGGAGTTAGAAAATATACTCCAGACGGCGCCCCACTGGTAGAGACGATCTATGGTCGCTCCAAAAGTGTTCCGGTAGAGACGATCTATGGTCGCTCCCATCCTCGTGAGATGATCTATGGTCGCTCCGGTAGAGACAATCTATGGTTGCTCCCATCCTCGTGAGACGATCTATGGTCGCTCCGAAAGTGCTCCAGTAGAGACGATCTATGGTCGCTCCGAAAGTGCTACAGTAGAGACGATCTATGGTCGCTCCCATCCTCGTGAGACGATCTATGGTCGCTCCCATCCTCGTGAGACGATCTATGGTCGCTCCCATCCTCGTGGGACGATCTATGGTCGCTCCCATCCTCGTGAGACGATCTATGGTCGCTCCCATCCTCGTGAGACGATCTATGGTTGCTCCCATCCTCGTGAGACGATCCATTGTCGCTCCGAAAGTGCTCCGGTAGAGACGATCTATGGTCGCTCCCATCCTCGTGAGACGATCTATGGTCGCTCCGAAAGTGCTCTGGTAGAGACGATCTATGGTCGCTCCCTTCCTCGTGAGATGATCTACGGTCGCTCCGAGGGTGTGCAGAGAGAGGTGAGTAGAGTGACGTCCCCACGGCAGGAGACTGGAGCCCAGGCTCCCTGTCCCAGAGTGACCCAGACAGGCCTCCCAGCCTCCCCTGGTCTCTGTTCCCTACGCCTGGCTCTAGAGCAGACGCACCTGACGGACCCCAGTGGAAGTCGCTGCCGCAGCCCTCCCCTGTCGGCGCCCCTAGACGCTGAAGACCGCAGCCCACAGTCTCTCTCGGTTCTCCCCAGGACACCTGGGCGTGATCTCTCTACGCCCCCACGACACCGGGACTTATCACAGAGGTTCCCAGAGCTATTCGGCCTCAGTCCCGAGGGCCACACGCCTGAGCCAAGCCCGGAAGCCACGGGAAGCCCAGCACGCGAGAGGATGCTCTTACGAGTTATCCCGTGTCTGCTCGGCACGCCTCACATTGGCGGTGCCCCTAGCCCAGCAGGATCGCCGACGACATGTTCCTGCCTATCCCCCTGATGAATACATGTGATATTGTAGCACGAGTGATTTAAGTTAAGTGTAATTTCCCCTAATGTAAGTATTGTGCAGTGATTTCATATAGTGAATATCGGGGTAAATCAGATCACAGTGAGAAGTTAAAGGACGAGAGTGTGGAACAAGATCTGATTGACTATACGTGTGAGTGACATCCCTGTTATACAATTAATAAGCCTGTGCCCTCGGGAGATTCCCCTATAAAGACATACCCCCATTATTGTGAAGGAATATTGTGAAAGGAAGTATTAATGGTATTCTCTCCCTCCCCCACTCTACCCATAAATCTTGTTCACCACCCTCTCTCACTCCAATATCTCGAGTAAGTGTAAATCAAGAATAAAATCACTTACCTAAGTCTTTTGGCTAGTGGAAACCATATAAACTTCATGGCTAATATCTGCCGCCCTCCAGTATTACCATAACTTTCCCCCAGCCGCCACAAGTCACTCCCTGCACCTCCCCTATCTTTATATTGCTATATATTGTGCTGTAATATCTGCTGATTTGTCCTGTGTCTGACTGTGGTAATATATGTGTAAAGGTTGTTGCCTAGAGTTTTTGTGTCCTGCCTTTCTTTATTGCACTAGCTCCGGTCTCGAAAGAGGACCCCGCTCCACGTTAGGTGAAATAGGAACGAGAAGTCGAGCCTAATTTCACCTAGCATTACAGTGTATTCACTCTGACAGACTCGATTCTCACTGGGTGGTCGTATTTGTGGTTACACTGTCACTGTTACTCACTCCATCACTTTGGTATTATCACTGCCTTTCATTAGAGGGTTAGTTCACTGTTCTGCTCCTATATCACTAGGTCACAAACACTGTACTATCACTGTCACTCCTTTTGGGTCCAGGCATCATGGCAGTCAGGTACAAGGGCGGTGGGGGTGTCACAGCTCCGCTACTGACGGGGCTGGGTTCTGCCTGGGGCCACTATATCCAGAGGCCACGGGATCACACGCAGGGGCGTCCGTTCTCGTCCAGGGCTGTGGGTGGCAAAAGGTCTCACACTCTCTGGGTTGGGGAGGGGAGTACGGCCCTCAGGGCTGGGGCCGAATAACTGCCCGAATCTTTTGTTCATGCTCCTGACAGAGGACGAAGATCTCCGACGTCAAGGTGTGGGGAGTTCCCGCCCGGGAATCCTGGGGGCAGTCTGGGGTTCCCCAGGGCTGTGGTCCCCAGGGCTTGGCGGTGCTGTCAGGAAGGGGCTGTGGTACCGGTCTGCGTTGGGGTCCGTCAGGAGGGTCTCCTCCAGATCCGGTTGTAGGGAGCAGAGGCCGGGGGAGACCAAGGGGCCTCTCTAGTACTCCTCTAGGCCTGAAACTCCCTCTGGGTCATGGGTCGGAGAACAGGCGTCAGCTTCAGACGGAGTGGCTACAGGCCGTCTCCTGCTGTAGGGCCTGGCTTCTGGCCATGGCCTTCTGGAGGCGTGGTTACTGGTTGTCGCCAAGGCCCGGCTACAGGCCGTGGCCTGGGGGAGTGAGCAGCTACTAGCAGACCGAAGGGCACCTTCGGAGCGGCTACAGGCCGTCTCCTTCAGGAGGGTTGAGCAGCTACAGGCCATCTCCTTCAGGAGGGTTGAGCGTCTACAGGCCGTCTCAGAGAAGACACCTTTGGTGCAGCTACAGGCCACCTCCTGACGAAGATGGGAGAGGCTACAGGCCGTCTCTTTCAGGAGGGGCGAGTGGCTATGGGCCATCTCAGGGAAGACACCTTCGGAGCGGCCACAAGCCGTCTCCTGATGAAGGCAGGAGCAACTACAGGTTGTCTCCTTATTACCCTCAGAGCGGCTACAGGCCGTCTCCTGATGAAGGCAGGAGCGACTACAGGCTGTCTCCTTATTGCCCTCAGAGCGGCTACATTCCATCTACAGGAGGGGTGAGCGGCTACAGGCTGTCTCGGGAAGGACACCTTCAGAGCGGCTACAGGCTGTCTCCTGACGAAGGCGGGAGCGGCTACAGGCCGTCTCCTTTTTACCCTCAGAGCGGTTACGGGCTGTCTCCTTATTGAGGCGTGAGCGGATACAGGCCGTCTCAAGAAAGACACCTTCAGAACGGCTACAGGCTGTCTCCTTATTAAGGCATGAGCGGCTACAGGCCGTCTCAAGAAAGACACCTTCAGAGCGGCTACAGGCCGTCTCAAGAACGACACCTTCAGAGCGGTTACAGGCCGTTTCCTTATTGCCCTCAGAGCGGCTACAGGCTGTCTCCTTAGTGAAAGGTGAGCGGGTACAGGCTGTCTCAGGGGTGCTGGCAGGAGCTTGAGAAACAGCTCCACTCCAAAGCTGTTTGGGGAAGGCTCGCCCAGAAGGTAGTCTAGTATTCATGCTATGGTGGCGGTGGGTGAGTTCTGGGTCATAGGGGTGCACGGCCCGGGAGGACTTATGTCGTTGTCATTCCAAGTTCCGGCGCGCTGTCGTTGCTTCTCTGTGGGCTCCTTGTGGAGGTGTCTGGGCTCTTCTGGGGGCACTATACTGCATTTTACCATCGCCTGCTGGGAAGTCACGTCCCTGTTACTGGAGGTGGTAAACTTTGGTGTCATACGTGGTGTAGACTGGGTGTAGGTGTTGGAGGAGGGCGTGCCAGGCTGTGGTGGCGGAGTTTTCGTCTTGTTGCTCATCGCAGGTGAGGAAGAGGATGGATGGGGCGGTGGAGGAGCGGAGGAGTTGCAGTAGGTGGTGATGTCCTCGTACTTGCTGGTTCTGTCCAAGGGACGGTGCCCATACAGCTCGTCGAATCTTCATGGCGTTGGGTGTTGTTCTCGGTGCAGGGTTGTGTCGAATGCTGGAGATGGACAGTGAAAGTGGGATTTTATGCCGGAGTAATGCAGCGTGGTGTCTCTGAGGGGTGTAGGAGCCAGGATTTGTGCTTGGTGTATCATGAGTGTGAGATGATTTAGGGCAGGGGTAGGGGTGTGATTTTGCAGCAAGGTGGGTGGGGTGGGAGAGTGGGTGTATTGGGCTGCTATGCTGGAGAGGCAACCGGAGCGTGTGATGGATGTTTTGAGGGTGGATGTGAGTGGTGATATGGGTGTGCAGTGTCGGCATGTGTGTGCGGTGTGCAGGGCACGCGAGGGCGGCTGTGAGGTGGTAGGGGTTTGGGCGGCACGGCGCAAGGAATGGGGTGTAAGGTGAATGGGTGATGACGTCGTGAGGGCGTAGGTGGCGCAGGTGGAGTTGGGGGTGTGTGCAAGCGGTGGGCAGGGAGATGTGGTGGCGGTGGTGGGCGATGGCTGGGGCGAGGGTGTGCTGGGCGGCGAGGCATCTGGTGAGGTTATTGGGGACGAGCTGGGGGTCTGTGGGGATGTAGAGGTTGAGGGTGGGGTAGGGGAGGTGAACGAGAAAGAGGAGATGGGTGAGGGTGGATCTGAGATAGAGAAGGGTAAAAGAGAAGAGATAGAGGGAGGAGAGTGAAAGGAAACGTGCCGTTTCCCCCTGTCGTAGACTGGTGGGGGATGTGAGGTGGCCCACGCTAGGATAGGGGGTGCGGGGGCAGTTGTGGACGCCTTCTGTGCTGTTTCTTCCTGTTTCTGTTTCCCCTAAGCTAGGGGCAATCGGCTGTGGTGGGGCGGCTTGTAGGCGCCCTCAGGTTGTTGTGCTGTGCCAGGCAGCTTTGAGCTGCTTGCGAATGTCGTGAATGGGGCATCCGTGGCTGCAAGCAGAAAATTCCACAGGTCAATTGCGATGATGCCCGTGGGAAACTGATCGATTGTGCCGATGTGTTGAGGGGTGGAGTGGTTAGCTAGAAGGCGCCTCGTTACTTGGATATCTTTCTCCAGGCCTCCTGTAGGGTCATGTATGATAAAATTTTCTTTGATGAAACTGGGGAGGATCCTGATAAGTGTGTGAAACATGAGTTGTTATGGGTTTCGTCATCTGCCTCCTGGTAGGCAGTGGTGACCAGGCGCCTGGCCTGGTTTAAAGTATCATCCAAGTTGCCATCGAAAGTTCAACTATCCAGTTGGGATAGTGCCACCACTTTCCCTAGTGATGGGGTGATGACTTGGATCACGAGTTTCGTGAAATTCTGTCAGGTGAGCCCCAGGACGACCTTGGGTACTATATTAGCTGCCGCTTTGCCCAGTAGTGGAAGTGTGACTGCAATTTTCTGCTTGTCATCCTCAAAACCGATATCTAGCAAAGGTTTAATAATTGCAAGGTATGTGTTAACATCATATTGTTCAGGGTCGAACTTAGGTAATGGCATATGCAGTTTGGTTGCCATTTTCAGTATTTCCTGATTACCTCTCTCATATACCCGGGTCAAGAACCACCGCTGTCCACCAGTGTAACGCTAGGTGTTTTAGGTCCGGCTTCCCGTTCCGTAAATGGCTAGTGTGTAGCACGGCTCACTTTCTAGACCAGAGCTTACACAAATAGGAGAGAGGTAGGACACAAAAACTCAAGGCAACAACCTTACACGTGTATTATTAAGTTGGACAGGGGAACGAGTAGATGTCACTGATACAGATACAATGGACAATTACAACTCTTACGTCTAGATATGGGTTATCAGTATCGCACAGGATACGGCTCAGATCACAGTGAATTGCACTTGAGGCAGATTGTTATTAATTATGGGAAGTCCAGGGTTTCTATATTTGTGGAGTTGCCAATATTATTCCTTGCTGGTAAGTGTTTCTTTAGTACTGGGGTCTGAATATGGTCTTAGTATCAGGAGGTATTTTCTGGTGGTAGTGTACTCACTCTGATAGACTCGACTCTCACTAGGTGGTCGTATTTGTGGTTACACTGTCACTGTTACTCACTCCACCACTTTGGTATTTTCACTGACTTCCATTAGAGGGTTAGTTCACTGTTCTGCCTCTATATCACTAGATCACAAACACTGTACTATCACTGCCACTCCTTTCTGGTCCGGGCATCGTGGCAGTCAGGTACAAGGGCAGTGGGGGTGTCACAGCTCCGCTACTGATGGGGCTGGGTTCCGCCGGGGGCCCCTATATCCAGAGGCCATGGGATCACCCGCAGGGGCATCCATTCTCATCCAAGGCTGTGGGTGGTGAAGAGGCCTGCACTCTCTAAGCTGGGGAAGGGAGTACGGCCCTCAGGGCTGAGGCTGAATAACTGCCTGAATCTTTCTTTTAGGCCCCTGACGGAGGACAAAGATCTCCGACGTCGAGGTGTGGGGAGTTCCTGCCTGGGAGTCCTTGGGGCGGTCTGGGGTTCCCAAGGGCTGCGGTCCCCAGGGCTTGGCAGCGCCGTCAGGAAGGGGCTGCAGCACTGGTCTGCATCGGGGTCCGTCAGGTGGGTCTCCTCCAGATCCGGTTGTAGGGAGCAGAGGTCGGGGGAGACTAAGGGGCCTCTCCAGTACTCCTCTAGGCCTGAGACTCCCTCTGGGTCGTGGGTCAGGGAACAGGCGTCAGCTTCAGACAGAGGAGTGGCTACAGGCCGTCTCCTGCTGTAGGGCCCGGCTACTGGCCGTGGCCTTCTGGGGGCGAGGCTACCGGCCGTCGCCGAGGCCCGGCTACTGGCCGTGGCCTGGTAGAGTGAGCAGCTACCAGCAGACCCAAAGGCATCTTCTGAGCGGCTACAGGTTGTCTTCTGGTTCCACTCAGAGCAACTACAGGCCGTATCCTTCAGGAGGGTTGAGCGGCTATTGGCTGTCTCAGGGAAGACACCTTCGGAGCGGCTACAGGCCGTCTCCTGATTCCCCTCAGAGCAGCTACAGGCCGTCTCCTGATTCCCCTCAGAGCGGCTACAGGCCGTCTCCTAATTGCCCTCAGAGCGGCTATAGGCCGTCTCCTTCAGGAGGGGTTAGCGGCTGCAGGCCGTCTTAAGAAAGACACCTTCAGAGCCGGTACAGTCTGTCTCCTGACGAAGGCAGGAGCGGCTACAGGCCGTCTCCTTATTGCCCTCAGAGCAGCTACAGGCCATATCCTTAGTGAGGGGTGGGCGGCTACAGGCTGTCTCAGGGGTGCTGGCAGGAGCTGGAGAAACACCACCCCAAAGCTCCTTGGGGAAGGCTCGCCCGGAAGGTAGTCTAATATTCCTGCTATGGTGACGGCGGGCGAGTTCCAGGTCATAGGGGCACACGGCCTGGGTGGACTTATCCCATTGTCGCTCCGAGTCCCGGCGCACTATCGTTGCTCCTCTGTGGGCTCCTTATGGGGGTGTCTGGGTGCTTCTAGGGGCACTGTACTGAATATATATATATATATATATATATATATATATATAAAATGTAGTATAGTGCCCCTGAAAATGCCCCCCACAAGGAGCCCACAGAGGAGCAATGACAGCATGCTGGGACTCTGAGTGACAACGGCATAAGTCAGCCCAGGCCGTGCACCCCTATGACCCGAAATTCGCCCGCCGCCACCATAGCAGTAATACCAGACTACCTTCCGGGCGAACCTTCAACAACCAGCTAAGGGGTAAAGCTGCCTATCCAGCTCCTGCTAGCACCCCAGAGACGGCCTGCAGCCGCTCACCCCTCGCTAAGGAGACGGCCTGTAACCGCTCTGAGGGTTTTAACCCCTCCGTGGCCACTGGCGTCGAATGACGTTTAGCCAACAAATGGCCGCCGGCGTCATTTAAGCGCGGCCTGTAAAAAACTGCAAAAATTTTTGGGAAGTGAATGAAAATTCTGAACATCTTCACACAGAGCCTGCTGCTGTGATGAGTGGATTTTCGATTATTTCACTCCTGGCCATGCCTTACAATTACACCCATTATATCGACCCAGGCAGAACATATCATCTTTGTCCTCTCTTGCAAAACACACACAACCAACTGTTTACGATTATGAAGTAATACAGGCACATACAAAAAAGACATGATAATGAGAGAAAAATACATTTTTGTCTTGGTATAATGCTTTTCTTTCCGTTACAGGTGGCTTTACATTGAGTGACAAGCCAAATGGTTTCCTGTAAGCCAAGAAACCATTTACAACGCTGGGTGGTAACCATATAACCAAACCATATGTGCTCCCTACGTGTCAAGTGGGTTGGTGGAGGGTTAGTGCCCCTCCCTGTAAAACAAGTAACTCAGAGTCAAATGGCCTCCCCTTACGGGATTATGGCGTCTGGCAATAGATAGCTAGATAGATAGTCTTGGTATCGTTACCTATTTGCTCAGGTTTGCTGTAATGGTTTGGATCATTTGATGTAGTGCAACTTGTAGAAAACTGTGAAAACTTTCGGGAAGTGAACGAAAATCTGGGACATGAGACTGACCTTGACTTCACCCTCTCACGTATCATCTGTCAGTTCACCACCTGCTATCGTGACGAGTGTATGTACGATTGTTTCGCTCGTGGCGATGCCTAAACACACAGTTACACCCATTATCTCGACCCAGAAAAAAATACAATTTTTTTCCTCCCTTGCAAAACACACACAACCACCCTGTTTACGAGACAGCAATATATATTGCGAAAATAACATGGTAAAATGATAAAGATGAACGTAAAATGATAGAAAAAGATGAACATGCTATGACGGAAAAAATACGTTTTCCCCCGTCTGTAAACGTATTTATTTCTGCTTTGTGTCTGTATTTGTAATAATTAGACTTATTCTTAGTTCTGAAACTGCTTTACGATTCTATTTTTAGCCATGCTCGTGGTGTGGGAGCCGGAAGTTGCGACTCAACTTCCGTATTGCTAATCGGACTGACCCTTCACTTTATTCTCCCGTGGCAGAGTCTAGCCTTGGAGGACGTGCAGTTTTCTCATTTAGGACTGAAAATTCAACTCTTTGGCTCCCTTTTCCAAGCATGGGCACAACGATAACATAAAAAATAACTCGAAACTACCATAAACATATTTTATATCAAAAAACAGAAAATGTATTCATAACATTTTTTTTTTTTCAGCCATTCCCAACAGATTATGTACTGAAATCATTCGATATCATCATATCTCATATATGCACAACATTTCAGCACCATTCGCATTGTTTTGGGAGGTAAAAAATAAAAATATAAACACCTGCCCAGTTGCGATGCGGCAACCCCTGGGCGGCATATCGGTTGCCGATATTTCTGCAACTTCCGCGCTTCTTTGCAAGACACAAAATGGGTCTAGGAAGCTGGAATTTGCACTGTTAGGTGCATCTGAACTTTCTCTTCAATATGGCAAGAAAAAAAAAACAATTTTCTAAACTTCGAAAAATGGCCCAGGCGTCGGCCTGGGGTGCACGGAAAATTCCGGCCCTTCGGCCATGGAGGGGTTAAAGAGACGGCCTGTAGTCGCTCTGAGGGTAATAAGGAGACGGCCTGTAGCCGCGCCGAAGGTGTTCCCCCTGAGACGGCCTGTAGCCGCTCACCCCTCCTGAAGGAGATGGCCTGCAGCTGCTCTGAGGGTAATAAGAAGACTGCCTGTAGCTGCTCCCACCTTTGTCAGGAGACAGCCTGTAGCCGCTCTGAGGGTAATAAGAAGACTGCCTGTAGCTGCTCCCGCCTTCATCAGGAGACGGCCTGTAGCCACTCAGAAGGTGTTCCCCCTGAGATGGCCTGTAGCTGCTCAACCCTCCCAAAGGAAACTGCCTGTAGCTGCTCCCGCCTTCGTCAGGAGATGGCTTGTAGCTACTCTGAAGGTGCCCTCCCTGAGATGGCTTCTGGCCGCTCGCCTCTCCTGAAGGAGACGGCCTGTAGCCGCTCTGAGGGTAATAAGGAGATGGCCTGTAGCTGCTCCCGCCTTCGTCAGGAGACCGCCTGTAACTGCTCTGAAGGTGTTCCCCCTGAGATGGCCTGTAACCGCTCAGCCCTCCTGAAGGAGACGGCCTGTAGCCACTCCCGCCTTTGTCAGGAGACGGCCTGTAGCCACTCTGAAGGTGCCTTTGGGTCGGCTGGCAGCCACCCACTCTCCCAGGGCACGGCCAGTAGCCAGGCCTTGGCAACAGCCTGTAGCCGCACCCCCAGGAAGCCACGGCCAGTAGCCGGGCCCTACAGCAGAAGATGGCCTGTAGCCGCTCCTCCATCTGAAACTGACGCCTGTTCCCCGACCCACGACACAGAGGGATTCTCGGGCCTAGAGGAGTATTGGAGAGGCTCCATTGTATTCCCCAGCATCTGCTCCCTACAACTGGCTCTGGAGGAGACCCACCTGACGGACCCCGACGCTGATCAGTGCCGCAGCCCCTTCCTGTCGGTGCTGCCAAGCCCTGGGGACCGCAGCCCTCAGGAAACCCAGACCACCCTCAGGACTCCTGGGGGGGACTCCACACCTCGATGTCAGAGATCCTCATCCTCCGTCAGGAGCCTGAATGACCAATTCAGGCAATTGTTCGGCCCCAGACCTGAGGGCCGCTCTCTTGTCGCCAGCCCTGAGAGCATGGGACCCTTTGCCACCCACAGCCTTGGATGAGAACGGACGTCCCTGTGCATGATCCCGTTGCCTCTAGATATGGAAGCCCCCGGTGGTATCCAGCCCCATCAGTAGCGGGGCTGTGACACCCCTCTGTCTGTGCACCTGACCGCCATGATGCCAGATTCGACAGGAGTGACAGTAATTGTGCAGTGTCAGTGATCAAACGATGCTAAGGCAGAATAGTGAAGTAACCCCCTAATGGAAGTCAGTAATAATACCCGAGTGGTGGAGTGAATAATAGCTACAGTGAACAGTGTATGTGACCAAGGGATATAAAAGATGGAGCAGTGAGCTACCCCTCCGATGAGAGTCAATGGTAATCCCAAAGTGGTGGAGTGAGTGACGGTAACAGTTAAAACACAAATCCAGCCACCCAGTGCAGGTCGAGTCTAACGGGGCAAATACGCCACTATCAGAAAATATCTCATGATACTAAGACCATAATCAGACACCAGTGCCAAAAGCAACACTCCCCAGTGAGAAATAACCTTAGTAACTCCACGAGTATAGATAGCCTGGACTTCCCCTAATTAAGGACACTCTACCTCAAGTTTTATTCGCTGTGACTGCTGTGACCCAAACAGTATCCTCCGTGATACTGCTAACCATATTTAGACATAAGAGTTTGTAATCGCCCAATGTACTTGCCTTGCCCAGCACCCCTAGGATCCAGTGGGTCAATGACTGTCAGACCTATCAGTCTCTTTAACCCACTGAAGCCCAGTGTCCAGAATGTTGGACCGAACTGGGTTTTTTTTCAAGCCTTTGTAAAGCACGGAACCCCCGAGTAGGGACCTATGAGCTTCACGACCGTGAGCCGACAGGCTGAGGGTGGCACACTTAGCGCCATCCCAGTGCCGTGCCTCGCCCGGGACCCCTGGGATCCAGTGGGTCAATGACTAGCACACCTATCAGTCTCTTTAACCCACTGGAGACCAGTGCCCCGAATGTTAGACCGAACTGGATTTTTTTTCAAGCCCTCATAATGCGGGGAACCTCCAGGTAGGGACCTATTAGGTTCGCGACTGTGAGCCAACAGGCGGAGAGCGGCATGCTTAGCGCCTACCCAGTGCCGTGCCTCACCCGGCTTCTCTTTAACCCACTGGAGACCAGTGCCCCAAACGTTGGACCGAACTGTTTTTTTTTTTTTTTTCAAGCCCTTGTAAAGCAGGGAACCCCCAGGTAGGGACCTATGAGCTTCATGACTGTGAGCCGACAGGCGGAGGGCGGCGAGCTTAGCGCCCACCCAGTGGGATGCCTCGCTTAGCACCCCTGGGATCCTGTGGGTCAATGACTGGCAGGCCCATCAGTCTCTTTAACACACTGGTGCCCAGTGTCCAGCATGTTGGACCAAACTGTTTTTTTTTCTTTTTCAATCCCTCGTAAAACAGGGAACCCCCGGGTAGGGACCTATGAGCCTCGCGACTGGGAGCCGAGAGGCTGAGGGCGGCACGCTTAGCGCCCTCCCAGTGTCCTGCCTCGGCTGGCACCCCTGGGATCCAGTGGGTCAATGACTGGCAGGCCCATCAGTCTCTAACCCACTGGAGCCCTGTGTCTGGCATGTTGGACCGAACTGTTTTTTTCTTTTTTTCAAGCCCTTGTGAAGCAGGGACCCCGGGGTAGGGACCTATGAGCTTCGCAACGGGGGGCCGAGAGGCGGAGGGCAGCACGCTTAGCGCCCACCCAGTGCTCTGCCTCGCCTGGCACCCCTGGGATCCAGTTGGTCAACGATTGGTGGGCCCATCAGTCTCTTTAACCGACTGGGGTCCCATGTCCAGATTGTAGGACGGAACTTGGCTTTTTTTCATGCATTCGTGAAGCAGGGAACCCCTGGGTTAAGACCTGTGAGCTTTGCGACTGTGAGCTGACAGGTGGAGGGCGGCGTGCTTAGCGCCCACCCAGTGCCACGCCACGCCTGGCACCCCTGGGATCCAGTGGGTCAATGACTGGTGGGCCCATCAGTCTCTTTAACCCATTGGAGCCCCGTGTCCAGAATGTTGGACTGAACTGTTTTTTTTTACAAGCCTTCGTGAAGCAGGGAACCCCCGGGTAGGGACGTGTGAGCTTAGCGACTGTGAACCAACAGGGGGAGGGCGGCGCGCTTAGTGCCCACCCAGTGCCACACCTCGCCCAGCACCCCGGGGTTCCAGTGGGTCAATGACTGGCAGGCCCATCAGTCTCTTTAGCCCATTGGAGCCCTGGGTCTGGAATGTTAGACCGAACTGTTTTTTTTTTTTTTTTCAAGCCTTCATGAAGCAGGGATCCCCCGGGTAGGGACCTATGAGCTTCGCGACTGTGAGCTGACAGGTGAAGGGTGGCGCGCCTAGCGCCCACCCAGTGCCACGCCTCGCCCAGTACCCCTGGGATCCAGTGGGTTAATGACTGGCAGACCCATCAGTCTCTTTAACCCATTGGAACCCAGTGTCCGGAATGTTGAACCGAACTGTGTTTTTTTTCAAGCCTTCCTAATGCAGGGATCCCCCGGGTAGGGACCTGTGAGCTTTGCAACTGTGAGCTGAGAGGCGGAGGGTGGCGCGCTTAGCACCCACCCAGTGCCATGCCTCGCCCAGCACCCCTGGGATCCAACGGGTTAAATATATATATCTATCTATCTATATACCTAGGCTGCTTCCCCCAAGGAAATGGAGGTAGCCGAGACAGGACGACTCACCCTCCATTTACTCATCCATTCAAACACATTCATTCGCATCTTAGCCCCAAAGGGGAGAACGGACAGATCCTCACCGCATCACACCGCACAAGGGTCAACTGCGCAATGCAAGCAGTGACATCCACAGCAAGGCCCGACAGCAGAACTGGTTTACCCCTGCCACATCATAAAAGACCCATCCCCTTACCCGCACCTGTATATATTGTAATGCCAGGTGTTTAAGGCGCGACTTCTCGCTCCTTGAACACCTAAAGTGTAGCGGGGTCCTCTTTCGAGACCACGGGTTAGGACAAAGAAGAGAGAAGCAGGACACAAAAACTTCTGGCAATAACCTTTACACGTGTATTACTTAGTCAGACAAGGGACAACAGCAGATGATACAGCACAATATTTGGTCAAATACAAACTCTTACAACTAGATTCTCAGTATCTCGCAGGATACTACAGTAGCAAGTACGTGGGGTAACACTCAAAGCGTAGTGTACAGGATTAGTTTAGTCCAGGGTCTCGGTGCACGTGGAGGGGTGAGCGGTAGGGCTCACTGGGGGAGGGTATAAGGTCTAATTGTATTTATGGTAGTGTGAGGCAGAAGTTAATGATAGCGCATTCACTTTATATTTTCTAAGTGCAAAGGGTTACTTGTTAATTATAACAGTACAGTCCAAGGTTGTTGTGCGTGTGGGGGGAGTTTGAGGTAAAGCTCACTAGGGGAGGGTGTAAGGCACTGGGATCTAATTATGCTTATAGTAATATGATGTGGATGGTACTGATAGCGTGTTTGATTGATTATTTTCTAAGAGCAAGGTACATTTGAATAAATTACTAATGTGAGTTCCACGGCTTGGACGTTACACTGATCATAACGTGAAGGGAGTCATACATGAGTCTTATGCACTATCACTTGGATTTCACAGGAATTATTCACTATTCTGCCCTGTTGTACATTAGGTCATTATTTCCCTGTCACGTAAACAATTGGCCTGGTGCTGGGAAAGTACACTCTCACCTCGTCACTGTTTCTCTGTGCTTAGGGCACAATCACTGTCTCACAAGTTACTGGGGACGGGTGTGGCCAGAAGACACGCCGACGACAATTCCGTTGGGGCAGGGGCACCGCCAGGGGAGGTCGTGCTGAGAGGGCACGGGATGGTGCGCAGGAGCGTCTTTTCTCGTCCGGGGCTGCAGGTGGCGAAGGGGTCCGATTTCTCCGGGCTGGGAACAGGAGTATGGCCCTCAGGACTGGGGCTGAACAACTCCCTGAACCTCGCAGTCTGGTCTCAGCCAGATTTGGAGGTCTACTGCCGTTGGGGTGTGGGGAGGTCCCACCCGGGAATTCTGGGGAGGGCCTGGAGTTCCCGAGGGCTGCAGCCCCCAGAGCCAGGCGGTGCCGTCTGGGAGGGGCTGCAGCACCGGTCCACGTCAGGGTCCATCAGGTGGGATTTCTCCAGGACCAAGCGTAGAGAGCAGAGGCCGGAGGAGGCGATAGGGCTTCTCCAGTACTCTCCCACGTCCACTGCATCAGGGGACAGGACACTCGTCTCATGCTGGGGTGGCAGGACTGCTCTCAACTGTTTCCAGCCGTGGGGCCCGGCTACTGGCCGTGGCTTCCCAGTGGTGCGACTATAAGGCGCCGAGGCCCAGCTACTGGCCGTGGCCTGAGAGGGGGAATAGGAACCAGCACACCTTGGGACACCTTCGGAGCAGCTATCGGCTCTCTGATGAAGGTGGGAGTGGCTACAGGCCGACTCCTGTGGGAGGGGTGGGGACCAGCTACAAGGCTGTCTCTAGGGCAACACCTTCGGAGCGGCTACCGGCCGTCTGATGAAGGCAGGAGTGACTACAGGCCGTCTCCTTCTGCTGGTATGAGGCGCGGCTACAGGTTGACTCGGGGACAACGCCTTCAGAGTGGCTACCGGCTGTCTGACAAAGACGGGAGCGGCTAAAGGCCGATTCCTGCAGGAGGGGTGGGGAGCGGCTACAGGCCGACTTGAGGACAACACCTTCAGACTGGCTACCGGCCGTCTGACGAAGGTGGGAGTGGCTACAGGCCAACTCCTGTAGGAAGGGTGTGGAATGGCTACAGGCCATCTCGGGGGCAATGCCTTTGGAGTGGCTACCGGCCGTCTGATGAAGGTGAGAGCGGCTACAGGCCGTCTCCTTCAGGAGGGGGTGTGGAGCAGCTTCTGGCCATCTCCGGAATGACACCTTCTGACGAAGGCAGGAGTGGCTACCGGCCATCTCCTGATTACCCTCAGGTCGGCATTGGGCTGATTCCTTTGTGAGGGGTGGGCGTCTACTGGCCATCCCAAGAGGGAAGACACCTTCAGAGAGGCTACTGGCACACTCCTGTAGAAGGCGGGAGTGGCTACAGGCCAACTCCTGAGGGGCACTGATTGGAGCTGGACAGACAGCTCCACCCCGAGATGATTTGGTGGAACCTCGCCCGGAGGGTAGTGCCAGATTCCTGCTATGGCGATGGCAGGGTGAGTACAGGTCATAGGGGTGTACAGCCCGGGCTGGCTTGTGCCATTGCCATGCCGAGTCTCGGTGAGCTGCTGCTGCTCCCCCGTGGGGTCCTTGTGGGGGTGTCAGTGAGTTTCCGGGGGCACTACGCTGAATCTCTGGTGTGGGGGATTGAGTACTCCTGGGGACACTATGCTGTATTTCACCACCGTCCCCCTGGAAAAAGTCATGTCCCCGTGACTGGAGGTGGTAAACGTGAGTGTCATGGGTGACGTAGGTGGGTTGGAGATGCTTGAGGAGGGCTTGCCAGGTAGTGGTGGCGAGGTTCTTTTCCTGTGCCGCATCACAAGTGAGGAAGAGGGTGGAGGCGGTGGGGGAGGAGCGGAGGAGGTGGAGTAGGTGGTGTGGCCCTCGGAGCCTGAGATTCCTACTGAGGGTAGGTGCCCATACAGCTCGTCTGATACTCATTGTCGTGGTTGTTGCTGGTGGTGTGGTGTGGTGCTGAATGCTAGTGACTGAAGGCAGGAGCTGGGTTTTGTGCTGGGGTAATGCGGCATAGGGTCTCTGGGGAGTATAGTTGGCTGGGATTTGGGCCTGGTGTATCATGATGGTGTGAAGTTGCGAGGAAGCAGGTGGGTGGGAGAATGAGTGTATCAGGCGGGTGGGCGTGAAAGGCAGCCAGAGCGGGTGGTGGTAGTTTTGAGGGTGGGTGTGGGCAGGGAGGTGGGTGGGTGTGGTGGGTGGGGGCGTGAGGTGTGTGCCGTTGGGCATGGTGTTGGTGAGGTGTGGTGAGGAGGTGGGTGTAGGTGTGTGTAGGGGTGGTGGGTGGGAGGGGGTGGTGGTGGTCGGAGGTGGTGGTGGTCGGAGGTGGTGGCGGTGTGGTGGTGTGGGCGGGACGTATGGAGCTGGGCGTGGAGGAGGGGGTGGCTGGGGGAGGTGGTGAGGGAGAGTTGTGGGAGGGGTGGCGGTGCAAGTGAGCTGTCAGGTGAGGTGCGAGGTGGGGTAGCGGCCGGGGAGGCGGAGGTGGTAGAGGGAATGAAGGGCAAGGGAGAGGGGGAGGAGGAGATGTAGCACTCTTATATGGAAGGTGGGGGTGGCACCGGGGCAGGAGGAGGGATGGGGCATGGGGCTGGGGCAGCAGTGGCCGGGGCGCGGAAGGGACGTACGTGGCGATTCCGGAGAGTGTGAGGAGCGCTGTGGTAATCCACAGTAACGTGGTAAGGGTTGGGGACGCAGGTGATAGTGTGGGGCCCTGTGAAGCGGGGGGCAAGTTTGTGCGGGGTGTGGAGTTGAGCAACCACGATGGTGTCGCCAGGACGGTAGGGGTTGGTTGCTGTGTCGGGGCTGAGGTCCAGGTTACTCTGCAGGTGGTGTAGCGAGTCTGTAGTTGGAGCGGAGGTGGGTGGTTCCAGGTGCTGCCGAAGGGGTAGTAGGAGGGGTGACTCACCGAAGATCCACTCGTAGGGTGAAACTCCGTCTTCTCTGGGGCAGGAATTGATGCCCCATTGGACAATTTTGACGTGAGCAGGCCAGTCATCATTTTTAATGGCATCGATTCGTGTACGGAGTTGGTTCATAAGGGAGCGATGGCTGTGCTCACACACTGCGTTTCCTTGTGGCCAGTAGGGGGATGAGTGGGAGATACTGTATCCAAAAATTTTGCAAGTTCCTCCCAGACTTTGCCTGTGAACTCGGGGACATTGTCCAAATGGATGGCCTGGGGAATGCCAGAGTAGGGAAGATGTGTCGGAGTAGGGCATCTGCTACAGCGATGGCGTGATGTTCCTAGGCTGGGCAGGCTACGACGAATTTGGAATAAGTGTCCAGGAACGTGATCACGTACTTGTAACCCGATTTTGAGGGAAGAGGCCCCACCACGTCGATTGCTAAAAGTTGCCAGGGTTTGTGGGTGGTGATGCGGCCCGAAGGTCCTGCGGTCCATGTGATGTCTTTTTCGAGTACACAGGCGCGGCAACTTTGAATAATTTCCTTGGCAAGGGTGGAGGGGTTTGGTGCCCAGTACGTGTCATTGAACACCTGTAGCAGCTTTTTGGTACCCAGGTGGATCCCGTTATGGGTGTGGAGGTGGCGTAAGGCGTCGAGGGCGGTGTCAGGGGCCAGAATTATATAACCGGAGGGGGTTAGGAGGTGGTCACCCTGCCGGTGTAGCTTTTTGAATAAGTGGGGGTGAATCCACGGGGTCACTCCTTGCAGTGTCACTTCTGCAGGAGATTGGTTTCGGGCTGGATGGTGTGGATGGGGAGCCGGGAAAGTGCGTCCACACTGGTGTGGAGCTTGCCTGGTCTGTAGGAGATTTCATAATTAAATTCTTCTAAGGTCTCGCGCCACCTGATGAGTTGGGCATTGTGGGAATCTGATTGACGTAACCACTGAAGGGACTGGTGGTCCGTGATGATGGTGACCTGAGTCCTGGATAGATATACCCTGAAATGCTGGAGGGCCCATACTATCCCTAGGCATTCCTATTTAGTGGCAGTGTAGTTCTTTTCTGCCTGGTTCAGGGAACGGCTGGTGCAGGCAATGATGTGCTCGTGGCCTTCTTGAACTTGTGCTAATACGGCACCTATGGCGGAGAGAGACACATCAGTGTAGAGGCAGAAAGGGAGAGCATAATCAGGGAAGGCTACAATTGGGGCAGAGATGAGTTTGTCTTTCAAGTGCTGGAAAGCAACTCATCTTTCTTCTGTCCAGATGAATGGTTCCCCTTTTCGGGTCAGGTCATGGAGAGGTTTGGCGACGTGGGCATACCCCTTTATGGACCGGCGGTAGTAGGATCTCAATCCTAGAAAGGCACGGATGCCGTGGACGTCCTGTGGCCGGTGTATGTCCGCAATGGCGCGGAGCTTGTCGGGGTCAGGGGAGATTCCTGCCTGAGAGATAACAAGTCCCAGGAACGAGACGGTCCGAGCAGCCAGGACATGCTTAGAGGGGCAGAGTTTGAGGCTTGCCTGGCGAATTCTGGTGAAAACTCGGTGGAGGCGCTGCAGGTGGTCGGCCCAGGTCCGGCTAAAGACGATGACGTCGTCTAAATATGCGAAGCATATTTCCCACATCAGGCTGCTGAGGACAGATTCCATCAGCCTGGAGAAGGTGGTGCACGCATTGCAAAGTCTGAACGGCAAGACATTAAATTCATAATGCTTGCCGTTACTTGTTGAGAAGGCCGTTTGCCTCAGTCTTCTTTGCGCATGGGGACTTGCTAATATCCAGACTGGAGGTTCAGAGTGGAGAACCAGGATGCTCCATAAAGGGAATCTAAGGAATCGTCGATTTGGGGGAGGGGAATGGCGTCCTTGATGGTGACATCATTAAGGCAGCGATAGTCAATGCAGAATCGCATCGTGCCGCTCTTCTTTTTCACTAGGACGATGGGGGAGGACCAGGGGCTGGTGGAGGGGGAAATGATGCCAGCCTCTATCATTTCCTGCACTTGACAGTCCTCTTCTTCCCGTTGTCTGGGGTTTTTCCACCGCGAGGGTTGTCGAATTGGGGGGCCTGTCATATGAATTTCGTGCGACAGGTAAGTGGTGTGCCTTATGTCTGCTGGTCCTGCCACGAACAAATCCTGGAAATCCAAAAGGCAGCATAGGGTGTCTGACTGGTGAGAGGAGAGATGGTCAGGGATGGGTGGCAGGGGGGTGGGGGAGTGGGAGGGGGACGGGGCACAGGGCTCGGCTTCTTCCATCTCCAATTATGAGTCCTTTTGGGAGGGTGAGGGGGGAAGGGGTGAGGTTGGCGATGCGGACTGCCGTGTGATGCGGAGGAAGGAAAGTGGGAGACAAGAGGCAGACTGAAAGGGCTCCCAGTGGCAGGAGGGGGGAGAATAATACAGAGGGGCCAGAGGGCCAGTTAAGGGGCACCCAGGCCTCATGATGGGGGAGAATGGTAATGGCGGCAGAAATGGCGGCGGGAAACAAGGGAGGAGGGGTGGTGGGGGGGCACGAGGGGGAGGGAGGAGGAGGGGGGTGAGGGAGGGAGGGAGCAGGTGAGTCTTCTGGCCGGGGCTGTGGTGTACAGGTGCAGACGACCCAGGTGGGGTTGGGCGGGGCGTGGAACTGGAGCTGCCAGTAGCCGCAGTCTATAGTAGCTCCCAGCTTCTGGAGTAAGTCAAGTCCCAAGTATCCGTTGTAGCTCCGGCAGGAGGAGTCAAAAACTATGAACTGGTGCTGGGTTGACACCGGTTGGTGGGTATCGACCCGTATGGCCCGTGTCTCCCCACGGATGGGCAGGGGACCATCCCCCACGGCCACAAAGTGAGTGGCTGTGGGGAGGAGCGGGCCAAAGGTCGATCTATGGCGGGAGAAGTAGTGGCTGTAAAGGCAGGATCTGGCTGCTCCCGTATCGACTAGCAGTCTGGCCTTCACGCCATCTAATTTCATCTTGTGGTACACTGGGGGGCGATATTTGGGGGTAATGGCCCCCGCCACTGTGGGTTGGTGTGGGGGCGGGCCTAAAAATCCAGCTGCCTGGGGCCTCCTTCTTCCTGCTCCTGCTCCTGTTCCCCAAGGTCAGTCTCCTCTATGGTTGCCAGTTCGTCCTCGGGGGCCTCGTCCTGCAGCAAGGACACTTTATGTGAACCTGGGGTAATGGGCTTGCAGCGTGCAGCCTTTAACTGGTCCCATATGTCATGCAGGGGACACTGGGAGCTGCAGGCTGTGAATTCCCAGGGATTTACCAGAATCAGGTTAGGATTTTCCCTGGGGGCGGGGCGCCAGCGCATGGGGTGTGCTCTAGGCTGGCTCAGCACCGGGGTGGGGCTGGTGTGAGGCATGGGGGGGCGTGGTTTGACTGGGGGAGCCGGAATCTGTGTGGGAAACTTTTTCACCACATTGATCTGCTGGGGTGTTGGTCGGTCTGTCAGGAGGCGTCGAATAAGCTGGATATCTCTATCCATGTCTCCAGTCGGGTCATGGATAGTAAAGTGTTGTTTTACAACACTGGGAAGCACTCTCAGAAGAGTGTTAAAAGTGTGTTGATCCCGGTTTTCCTCATCTGCCTCCGGGTAGGCAGTGGTCACTAGACATCTTGTCTGAAGTAGGGTATTATCCAAATCCGAGTCAAATGTAAGACTATCCAATTGGGATAATGCCACCACTTTCCCTAGTGATGGGGTAATGGCCTCAATCGCAAACTTTGCGAAGTTCTGCCAGGTGAGCTCCAGGACGATTTTCGGTGCTATGTTTGTTGCCGCTTTGCCCAGTAGTGGGAGTGTGACTGCCATTTTTTGTTGGTCATTATCAAAACCAATGTCTAGTAATGGCTTGATAATCGCCAGATATGTGTGCACATCATACTGGTCGGGGTCAAACTTTGGCAATTGCACGTGTGGTTTTGTTGCCATTTTGTCGATATTTCTTCACTACCTCTCTCGTACGCCCGGGTCAAGAACCACTGCTGTCCACCAGTGTAATGCTCGGTGTTTAAGGCGCGACTTCTCGCTCCTAGAACACCTAAAGTGTAGCGGGGTCCTCTTTCGAGACCACGGGTTAGGACAAATAAGAGAGAGGCAGGACACAAAAACTTCAGGCAATAACCTTTACACGTGTATTACTTAGTCAGACAAGGGACAACAGCAGATGATACAGCACAATATTTGGTCAAATACAAACTCTTACAGCTAGATTCTCAGTATCTCGCAGGATACTACAGTAGCAAGTACATGGGGTAACACTCAAAGCGTAGTGTACAGGATTAGTTTAGTCCAGGGTCTCGGTGCACGTGGAGTAGTGAGCGGTAGGGCTCACCGGGGGAGGGTATGAGGTCTAATTGTATTTTTATTAGTGTAAGGCAGAGGTTAATGATAGCGCATTCACTTTATATTTTCTAAGTGCAAAGGGTTATTTGTTAATTATTACAATACGATCCAAGGCTATTGCGCATGTGGGGGGAGTTTAAGGTAAAGCTCACTAGAGGAGGGTGTAAGGCACTGGGGTCTAATTATGCTTATAGTAATATGATGTGGATGGTATTGATAGCGTGTTTGATTGATTATTTTCTAAGAGCAAGGGACATTTGAATAAATTACTGATGTGAGTTCCACGGCTTGACGTTACACTGATCATAACGTGAAGGGAGTCATACATGAGTCTTATGCACTATCACTTCGATTTCACAGGAATTATTCACTATTCTGCTCTGTTGTACATTAGGCCATTATTTCCCCGTCACGTAAACACTTGGCCTGGTGCTGGGAAAGTACACTCTCACCTTGTCACTGTTTCTCTGTGCTTAGGGCACAATCACTGTCTCACAAGTTACTGGCAGCGGGTGCAGCCGGAAGACACTCCGGCGACAGTTCCGTCGGGACAGGAGCACCGCCAGGGGAGGTCATGCCGAGAGGGCATGGGATGGCGTGCAGGGGCGTCTTTTCTTGTCCAGGGCTGCATGTGGCGAAGGGGCCCGATTTCTCCGGGCTGGGAACAGGAGTATGGCCCTCCAGGACTGGGGCCGAACAACTCCCTGAACCTTGCAGTTAGGTCTCGGCCGGATTTGGAGGTCTTCTGCCATCAGGGCATAGGGAGGTCCCTCCCGGGAGGTCTGGGGAGGGCCTGGAGTTCCTGAGGGCTGCGGCCACCAGAACCAGGCGGTGCCGTCAGGGAGAGGCTGCAGCACCGGTCCGCATCAGGGTCCATCAGGTGGGTTTTCTCCAGGGCCAGGCATAGGGAGCAGAGGCGATAGGGCCTCTCCAGTGCTCTTCCACGTCCACTGCATCGGAGGACAGGACACTCGTCTCACGGTGGGGCGGCAGGATTGCTCTCGACTATTTCCAGCCATGGGGCCCGGCTACTGGCCGTGGCTTCCAGGAGGCGTGACTATAAGGCGCCGAGGCCCAGATACTGGCCGTGGCCTGAGAGGGGGAATAGGAACCAGCGCACCTCAGGACACGTTCGGAGCGGCTACCAGCCGTCTGATGAAGGCGGGAGCGGCTACAGGCTGACTCCTGCAGGATGGGTGGGGAGCGGCTACAGGCCGACTCAGGGGCAATGCCTTCGGAGCAGCTACCAGCCGTCTGACGAAGGTGGGAGTGGCTACAGGCCAACTCCTGCAGGAGGGGTGGGGAGCGGCTACAGGCCAACTCGGGGACAACACTTTCGGAGTGGTTACCGGCTGTCTGACGAAGGTGGGAGGGGTGTGGAGAGGCTACAGGCCGACTCGGGGGCAATGCCTTTGGAGTGGCTACCGGCCATCTGATGAAGGTGGGAGCGGCTACATGCCGTCTCCTTCAGGAGGGGGTGTGGAGTGGCTACCGGCCGTCTCTGGAAGGACACCTTCTGACGAAGGCAGGAGTGGCTACCTGCCATCTCCTGATTACCCTCAGGTCAGCGTTGGGCTGATTCCTTTATGAGGGGTGGGCGGCTACTGGCCGTTCCAAGAGAGAAGACACCTTCAGAGAGACTACTGGTACACTCCTGTAGAAGGCAGGAGTGGCTACAGGCCAATCCCTGAGGGGCACTGGTTCGAGCTGGACAGACAGCTCCACCCCGAGATGGTTTGGTGGAACCTCGCCTGGAAGGTAGTGCCGGATTCCTGCTATGGCAACGGCGGGACGGCTCCAGGTCATACTGGCGTACAGCCCGGGCTGGCTTGTGCCGTTGTCGCGCCGAGTCTCGGTGTGTTGCTGCTGCTCCTCCGTGGGGTCCTTGTGGGGGTGCTGGTGAGTTTCTGGGGGCATTACGCTGAATCTCTGGTTCTCTGGTGTGGGGGTTTGAGCACTCCTGGGGACACTATGCTGTATTTCATATATATATATATATATATATATATATATATATATATATATATATATATATATATATATATATATATATATATATATATATATATATATATATATATATATATATATATATATATATATATATATATATATATATATATATATATATATATTGTAATGCTAGGTGAAATTAGGCTCGACTTCTCGTTCCTATTTCACCTAACGTGGAGCGGGGTCCTCTTTCGAGACCGGAGCTAGTGCAATAAAGAGAGGCAGGACACTAAAACTCTAGGCAACAACCTTTACACGTATATTACCGCAGTCAGACACAGGACAGATCACCAGATATTACAACACAATATATAACAATATAAAACCTTATCTAGGATATGTGTATCTCGCAGGATACTTGCTTGTCTAATACTAATGACAACACAACAATCTTAGTGTATCAGGAGTGTAGTAAATATAGGCGCGCGCGCGGAGGCGCGGGGGGGGGGGAGTTGTGACTTACTAGGAGGAGATAGGGGAGGTGCGGGGAGTGATGTAGGACGGCTAAGAGAAAGTTATGATAATACTGGAAGGCGGCAAATATTAGCCGTGAAATTTATATGGTTTCCACTAGCCAAAATACTTTGGTAAATGAATTTGATCCTTCATTTACACTTACTTGAGATTTGGGAGTGAGAGCGAGTGGTAAACAAGATTTTATGGGTAGCGTGGGGGAAGGAGAGAATACTGTTAATATTTCCTTTCACAATATTCCTTCACAGTAATGGGGGGTATGACTTGATAGGCACAGGCTTATTAATTATATAACAGAGATGTCACTCACATGTATAGTCAACAGATTTCGCTCCACAGCGTGGGGGAAAGATAGAATACCATTAATACTTCCTTTCACAATATTTCCTCACAGCAATGGGGGTATGTCTTTATAGGCATAGGCTCATTAATTATATAACAGGGATGTCACTCGCACGTATAGTCAATCAGATCTTAGTCCACATTCTCGTCCTTTAACTTCTCACTGTGATCTGATTTGCCCCGATATGCACTATATGAAATCACTGCACAATACTTACACTAGGGGAGCGTCACACTTAACCTAAATCACTCATGTTACAATATCACACGTATTCATCAGGGGGATAGGCAGGAACATGACATTGGTGATCCTGCTGGGCTAGGGGCGCCGTCGATGCGGGGCGTGCCGAGAGGGCACGGGGTGGCTCACAAGGGCGTCCTCTCATGTCCTGGACTCCCTGTGGCTTCCGGACTTGGCTCCGGCGTGTGGCCCTCGGGACTGGGGCCGAATAGCTCCAGGAACCTCTGTGACAGGTCCCGGCGTCGTGGGGGCGTGGAGAGATCTCGCCCGGGTATTCTGGGGAGAACCAAGAGAGACTGTGGGCTGCGGTCTCCAGCGTCTAGGGGCGCCGTCAGGGGAGGACTGCGGCAGCAACTTCCACTGGGGTCCGTCAGGTGCGTCTGCTCTAGAGCCAGTCGTAGAGGACAGAGACCAGGGGAGGCTGGGAGGCCTGTCTGGGTCACTCTGGGACAGGGAGCCTGGGCTTCAGTCTCCGGCCGTGGGGACGTCTCTCTCCTTTGCACGCCCTCGGAGCGACCATAGATCGTCTCATGAGGGAAGGAGGACAATAGGTCGTCCCTACCACGACACTCTCGGAGCGACCATAGATTGTCTCATGAGGACGGGAGTGACCATAGATCGTCTCTACCAGAACACCTTGGGAGCGACCATAGATCGTCTCTACCGGAACACCTTGGGAGCGACCATAGATCATCTCTACCGGAACACCTTGGGAGCGACCATAGATCGTCTCTACCGGAACACCTTGGGAGCGACCATAGATCGTCTCTACCTGAACACTTTGGGAGAGACCATTGATCATCTCTACCAGAGCACCTTGGGAGCGACCATAGATCGTCTCTACCGGAACACCTTGGGAGCGACCATTGATCGTCTCTACCTGAACACTTTGGGAGCGACCATTGATCGTCTCTACCTGAACACCTTGGGAGCGACCATTGATCGTCTCTACCTGAACACTTTGGGAGCGACCATTGATCGTCTCTACCTGGACACTTTGGGAGCGACCATTGATTGTCTCTACCTGGACACTTTGGGAGCGACCATTGATCGTCTCTACCGGAACACCTTGGGAGCGACCATTGATCGTCTCTACCTGAACACTTTGGGAGCGACCATTGATCGTCTCTACCTGAACACTTTGGGAGCGACCACTGATCGTCTCTACCTGAACACTTTGGGAGCAACAATTGATCGTCTCTACCGGAGCACCTTGGGAGCGACCATAGATCGTCTCTACCTGAACACCTTGGGAGCGACCATTGATCGTTTCTACCTGAACACTTTGGGAGCGACCATTGATTGTCTCTACCTGAACACTTTGGGAGCGACCATTGATCATCTCTACCTGAACACTTTGGGAGCGACCGTTGATCATCTCTACCTGAACACTTTGGGAGTGACCATTGATCGTCTCTACCTGGACACTTTGGGAGCGACCATTGATCATCTCTAGCAGAACACCTTGGGTGCGACCATTGATCGTCTCTACCTGAACACTTTGGGAGCGACCATTGATCGTCTCTACCTGAACACTTTGGGAGCGACCATTGATCGTCTCTACCTAAACACTTTTGGAGCGACCATAGATCGTCTCTACCGAAACATTTTGGGAGTGACCATAGATCGTCTCTACCAGAGGGGCGCCGTCTGGAGTTTGATTTCTAACTCCACCCCTAGCTAGCTCAGCAATTCCACTACGCGAAGGTAGTGTCCTTCTCCTACGGTGGCGGCGGCATGGTGGCTGCATGTCACAGGGGCGCACGGCCCGGGCTGACATGCGTCACTGTTGCCCGGAGTGGTGGTGGCTGGTGGCGGCTACCCCGTGGGGTCCGTGTGGGGGTGTCGGCATATTTGCGGGCAAACTATGCTGTTCTTGGTTTGCCCTGTCGTCGGGGATACTATGGTATTCTTCGGGGGCACTGTTCAAGCCACGCATTTTATATATATATATATATATATATATATATATATATTAAAATACACACCTCTGCCGCCGCTGGACCAACCACCCTGCCACCCCCCACCCCACTGCCGAGCCACAGCCCCAGCACCACCCCAGGAGGACACCACAGCAGGCCAGGTCAGGTTAAGACTGACCCAGACCGAGAAGGGCGCCGGGGTGCCCCTACCTTGAGTCCCTCTTCCACTCAACTGACCCGACAACAACCATGCAGGAATGAGAGACGACCCTGCGAGCAGAGCAGCGTTCACCAGGTTCGGGGTGAGACTGCTCCAGATATAGTCCCAAACAACACTGCGGTAACGGCCACAGTACATGCCAGGGAGCGAGAAGCCACAGTACGCCCTTCAGTTCTTGCCCCCTCTAGTGCTGCCACAATGGCCACAGTACGTGTGGGGGAAGGAGCGGCCACAGTGCGCCCTTCCGGTACAGCCAACAGCCTCGGAGCATTAGCTATTGAGCACGCACTGACTTGCAAAGGAAGGAGGAGTGGAGCCACAACAACGGCCACAGTACGTGTCAGGGAGGGAGCGGCCACAGTACGCCCCTCATCCACTGCCTCCTCCTCGTACGGGAGTAACATCGTGATAACGGCCACATTACGTACCGGGGAGGGAGCAGCCACAGTACGCCCCTCAGTTACGTCCTGCTGGGCAGGCAGAGCCGCAACAACGGCCACAGTACATGTCGGGGAGGGAGCAGCCACAGTATGCCCCTCATCTGCCTCTTCCTCCTTCAGGAGCAGCACCACAATCATGGCCACAGTATGTGTGGGGGAAGGAGCGGCCACAGTATGCCCTTCATTTGTAGTCTCAAGGGTTCTCCTGAAGAAGGTCCCTCTCGTGGCCGGCTCACTACCTCTCACCTGCGTGGGCCGCCCTTCTCTCTCTCTCCCTCCAGGTGTGGTTCCCAGGAGGTGCTGCCATTCCAAGAGTGGTGGCGAGGTCCTGTCCCGGTCCTGCAGCCGACCCCAGGACAACACTGGCCCCTGATGGATGCCTGGCTGAGGAGGTGTTGCAGTCCACTCCTGACGGCGCCCTGCTCTGTAGGCGACCGCAGCACCAGAACTCCCAGGGCCAGTCAGTAGGCCCCAGAGCAGAACTGCCCGGGCCTCACTCCCCCATGGCCCTCTGCCCGGAGTAAGAGGTGGCAGCCCGCCTACTGAAGCTGTTTGGCCCCAGCCTCAAGGGCCACCTACCAGGTCGAGGCCCCCAGACAGGAGGGCAACCCTGTACCCCCCTGACAAAGCAGGCTCGGGCAGTGACGCCACTGCGGGTGGTACATTGCCTCCTGCAGGAGGGCTCCCAAGAAGGGCCCCCTCCCACCCCCGGGCACCACCTCTGTTAGCCCAGGAACTAGGGGCATAGTGGCGACTTCAACACACCTCCTGAGTAGCACCTACGTAAGCAAAAGAAACAGTGACAGTGGGACCGTGAGAACATAACATAAAATGACGAACAGTGTATATCAATACAAGGGCAGAAATCAAGGGTCAGTGAGCACGGATTATAAGACAATTGTGATCTATAGAAATGCCGTGACTATACTAGTGGCGCCCCGGAAATGACTAAGTCCAGCCAACAGAAGCAAAACCAGTGAAACAGTGTCGCCGCGGCTAAGTGACAATTCTGTGTGTGCTGCTTGCGCCATATGAAGTGTATAGTAATATCGACCCAACTGACCCTTTATTCCATTCCCATATAGTGCATCCAGTTAAGTATATTAAATGACAGTTATGCCTAAAAGCTGACACCTATGCTGTGCTCTAGTGACTGACAATATCTGTATATGTGACCACCATTATATTCTGCCCTCGACATCACTGTTGTGTTTGTGCACTTTGTATCTGAAAACCAACTCGGTCACCCTGTCCATTCTGTATCCAGTGTCTCTGTTTTTGTATTGTGTGTTGAATTAAGACAATAGATGTGTTAAGGTATACTGCCGAGTTTTTAGGCCCTGTTCCTTTGTTGGTGCTTTACTTCCGATCTGGAAAGAGGACCCCGCTCAGTTGCGGGCATTTTTAGGATGAGAGGTCGGACTAAAAATACCCCGCATAACACTGGTGGCAAGCAGTGGTTCTGGATCCGATTAAAGCACAGAGGAACACAATAAGGGAAACTTGCACAATGGCAGCCAAACCTCACATCCAATTGCCAAGGTTCAACCCTGAGCAATATGACATTGACGTCTACTTGGATATGGTTACACCTCTCTTAGATATTGGGTTTGACACCGACAGAGAAAAAATTGCAGTCACACTACCCAACCTGGGGAAAATAATCGCTACTGTTGCCACAAAAATCGACCCAGAATTAACATGGAACCAATTCTCACACATTGTGAAACAGGTTGTCACGCCTTCACTGGGCAGAGTTGTCACCCTTTCACAACTCGATGCCCTCTCCTACGACGGCAGCCTAGACGACACTTTTGTCCAGGCACGGCGATTCGTCACTGCCGCCTATCCCGAAGCAACCACAGCCACTCGGGATCAACATACCTTCAACACCCTGCTGAGAATCCTCCCAAGCACAGACAGGGAACAGTTCACTATATATGATCCCTCTGGCGATATGGACCGTGATTTGCAACTTGTACAATGCCTCCTCGCCGCCCGCCCCACGACCCAGCTTATCCACGCTGTGAGCAAATTCCCAACAACCAAAGCCCCGCCGCTCAAGCCGCGGCCACCACCCACACAACCTACTATGGAGCCATCAACCACCGTCCCATAGGGCCCACCCCCAGAAGAAACGCCCTAACCCCAGGGAAAACCCCAACCTCATTTCCATTAACCCCTGGGAATTTACAGCCTGCAGTCGCACCTGCCCACTGCACGACATCCGGGCGCAGCTCAAAGCAAATTGACGCAGGGCATTCACACAAGGGCACCAAAAAGTATCCTCCCTGGAAGACGATGCCCCACAAGATGACTCCCCACCCATAATATACCCAGAGCCAAGTGACGAGGAGCCTGGCGAGGAAGACCACGTTCAGCAGATGGATTTTAGGTCCGTCCCCCCACCTCCCCATGGTGGCGGGGGCCACTTCACATAAGTACAGACCCCCAGTCTATGACAAAATATGCCTGAACGGGGTCAAAGCAAGGCTACTGGTGGACACGGGAGCTACCAGGTCATGCCTGTACTCACATTTTTACTCCCGCCACAGTTCCGCCTTCGACCCCCTTCTCTCCACTTCAGCCAACCTCGTAGACGCGGGGGATGGCCCCCTGCCTATCCGTGGAGAAACACGGGCCCTGCAGACTCAAACCCACCATCAAGCTTCCACCAGACATCCCTTCATTGTCTTCGATTCCACCTGCCGTGCATACGACGGATACCTGGGGCTGGACCTCCTGCAAAAACTGCACACCACCATCGACTGTTACCAATGCCACCTCCACTTCTCTCCAGCCCCCACCACCCCCCCAAAAAAAACAACACATCATAACCTTTCACGCAACACGTACACACCATCACCACCCACCAGTCATTTCCCCCAACCTCTTTGCACATGCAGCCCACCACTCCCATCACCCAACACCTCACCTCCTCACCCACACCCCTCCCACTCTCCCTCACCTGTGCCACCTTCCCGTCCTACTTTTCCCACCACCATAGCTTCCGCTATCACCATTCCACCCCACCACAAGGCTTGGTTACAACTAAACAGACCCTCTGGTACCTCTGTCCTCTTCTCCCCAACCCTACCAGCCGGTTCCCTTTCGTCGTGTTTAGTTTCCCCAACGTTCCTCTCTCCCCATGTCTGTGTGGTGCGCATCGCGAACCTTGCTGCCACACCACTGACCCTTCCACAAAGGCTAATCATAGGCGACATGGAGGAGACCGAGCCCTGTGATGCACCTCCCACCGACCACCCCACTCTACCTACTCTACCTTCTCACCTCTCCACCTCCCAAACTAACAGCCTTCGACAATTAGTCCTGGACTTCCAAGACCTTTTCTCATCAGGCCCAGCAGACATCGGCCACACTACCTACATCAACCACGAAATCCACACCACCAGGCCACCCATCCGCCAACCCTCACGTCACAAAAACACTAAACAGCGCGCAGAGGAAGAAAAAGGATGGCACTTTGCGGTTCTGTGTGGACTATCGCAAATTCAATGATATAACCACCAAGGACGCCAAGCCCCTACCCAGAATCGACGATTCCCTCGACTCACTACACGACTCATCATGGTTTTCCACCCTTGACCTCCAATCGGGGTACTGGCAAGTCCCCGTCCACCCAGAAGACAAACAAAAAACTGCCTTTTCCACCTCCAATGGGAAGCACTATGAGTTCAACGTCCTCCCCTTCGGACTTTGCAATACCCCAGCTACATTCTCCTGCCTCATGGAGTCGGTCCTAAGCGGCCTGACCTGGGAGATCTGCCTGGCATATCTCGATGACGTCATAGTATTCAGCCGTACCTGGGCCGACCACCTCCACCGCCTCAAACAAGTCTTCATATGTATACGCCAGGTCGGGCTTAAACTGAAACACTCCAAATGCGTCCTAGCCGAGAGATCCGTCTCCTTCCTAGGACACGTGATTGGAGCCGAGGGCATCTCCCCCAATTCCAACAAACTCCGCACCATAGCCAACCTCCCTCTACCTAGGGACGTCCACGAAACGCAAGCCTTCCTAGGCCTAACCTCATACTACCGGCGTTTTGTCAAAGGCTTCGCTGACATAGCCAAACCATTACACGACCTAACAAAGAAAGGCGAACCTTTCGTGTGGACAGATACAAGAAGAGCAGCATTCGACACCCTCAAATCGAAGCTCATTTCAGCCCCCATTGTAGCCTTCCCAGACTACAACCTCCCCTTTCGTCTTTACACTGACGTCTCCCTCATTGCCATAGGGGCTGTACTTGCTTAGGTGCAGGATGGGTGCGAACACATCATCACCTGAGCCAGTCACACCCTCAATCAAGCTGAAAGAAATTATGCTGCCACAAAGCACGAGTGCCTTGGAATCATCTGGGCGTTGGATTATTTCCGTTCTTACATCTCCGGCACCCACGTTGTCATCATAACAGATCACCAATCACTCCAATGGATACGTCAATCCAACACCACCAACGCCCAACTCATTCAATGGCGAGAGGCATTGGAAGAATTCAATTTTGAAATATCTTACCGGACCGGAAAATTACACACCAATGTCGATGCCCTTTCTCGCCTCCCCATCAACGCTATTCGCCCCAAGCCTGACCTCATGCAAATGTGGCGTAATAAACAATGCCCCACCTGGATCCCGCCATGCGCCTTCGCCAAACTACACCAGCATGGCGATCATCTATTCAACCCAGACGACCACATCGTCCTCGACCCTGGCACCGCACACGATGCCATGCTACACCTTCACGCCAGCAATGGCATCCACCTTGGCACAAAGAAGCATCTACAAGTCTTCAGTGACATGTATTGGACACCAAACCCCTCCACCATCACCAAAAACATCATTCAAATGTGCCGAGCCTGTTCCTTAGGGAAAGATATCACATGCACACCTGGACCATTCAGGAAACTGTCTCCTCAAAAACCATGGCAGCTACTCTCGGTTGATGTAGTTGACCCTCTCACACCTAAAGCGGAGTATAAATACATCATCACCTTCGTTGATGTTTATTCGAAATTCATCATCGCCTGCCCCGCTAAAGACCATAATGCTGTAACAGTCACAGACGCCTTAGTCCGCCACGTCTTCCCCTACTTAGGGATTCTCCAGACCCTATATTCAGATAACGCCCCAGAATTCACGGGCAAGATCTGGGAGGAACTCGCAACACTCTTCGGTTATCATATTTCCCATTCCTCTCCATACTGGCCTCAGGGAAATAGTGTCTGCTAAAGAAGCCATCGATCCCTCCTAAACCAGGTAAGAACCAGTATTGTGCAAACAAGCAATGACGATTGGCCAGCCCATGTCAAAATTGTGCAGTGGGGCCTTAACACATGCCCCAGAGACAATGGCATAACCCTCCACAAGCGAGTCTTTGGGGAACCCCTGCTCCTCCTGCCCCTACATCAACACTTCCAACCCCCTCCGCTACCCACCACCACAGATCCCCTACACCACCTCAAAAGGCGTCTGCACCACCTTCAATCCCAACAAGACCTACAGCCCGACACAATCCCCTCCAACCCCTACAAACCAAGAGATTCCATCGTTGTGGCACGTCTGCCAACTCCCAGCAAAGCTTCTCCCCGATTCGATGGCCCTTTCACTATCATCAAAGTCCCTAACCCCTACCAGGTCACTATCGATCACCAGGGACATACACACACATACCGCAACAGACACGTGCGTCCCTTCCAACTCAGCAACAATGACCCAACACCCAACCGCTCACCGCACACCTCCCACTGTGCGCCACTCACCTCAGCGTCTTCTGAGAATCACCCCCCCGATTCATATGCCTAATCCTTCTCACCCCCCCCCCGTCTAACTCACCCACCATCACGCCTCCGCCTTCTACACCCACAATTGACCCACCACCACCTTCCCCCGATTCTGATCCTTCACCAAACTCACCTCCGCCTGCATCTCTTACGCCCACCCTACCTCCTGCAACCTACCACCCTCAATCACTGCCCGCTATACCCACCACCAACACATCACCACACCATCCAGCACCAACTCCCACCTTCACCGCCATGGAAACAACCACCACCACCATACCACATGACTCCCCCCACACCCCACACGCACCCCCCCATGCACCACCCCACGCACCACCTCACCTACTAACTCCTCACGTGCACCAACTCCACCTGCCACTCACACCACCCACTCATCCACTCGCCACCCATTACCCACCGACCATACTTACTACACACAACACCCCACACCACCACCCACAACCGCCCCCAACCATGACGAGACGCCAATGCCACCACGTGCCACCAGACCTTCACCACCAACACCCACTCTCACCACCACTACCACCAGATCAGGACGCCTCTCCCGCCCACCATCTAGATACACCCCTACACCAACCCCTATCCCCCCTACTGCCCCATATTCCCCCACACATACCGCCCATACTCCCAACACCACCCCCATCATGCTCCCCCTCCAGCAAGCAAGGTGAAAAATTCCCAATTCCCAATTCCCTAGAGGACAATGCTACTCCCACCAAGTCCTCCCCCTTAAAAAGCCCAGGACCTCATCCCTCGCCAACATACAGCCTCTACCCTTGCACCGAGCACCACAACCAGAGATGAGAATCCATCGAATAGTATGGCGCCCCCATGACCGTCCGTCCATCAGACTACGGGGAACCTACCAACTCCTCCGTAACCTCCACCACACCACACAACCTTCTACGCTCCGGCTCACCCTCAACCCCCACCAGGAACCAAACACCACAACCTACCACTGGACCTCCCTCCTCCAACACATCACCCCAGCCCACCAGACATCCACCACCAGCACATACCATCTCCAGTCACGGGGCCGTGACTTTTTGACCGCGGATGGTGGTAAAATACACACCTCTGCCGCCGCCAGACCAACCACCCCTCCAGCCCCCACCCCACTGCCGAGTCGCAGCCCCACCACCACCCCAAGAGGATACCACGGCAGGCCAGGTCAGTTTGAGACTGACTCAGAGCGAGAAGGGCGCCGGGGCGCCCCTGCATTGAGTCCCTCTTCCTCTCAACCAACCCAACAACAACCACGCAGGAATGAGAGACGACCTTATGAATGGAGCAGCCTTCACCAGGTTCAGGGTGGGACTGCTCCAGATACAGTCCCAAACAACACCGCGGTAACGCCCATTGTACGTGCTGGGGAGGGAGCGACCACTGTACGCCCCTCAGTTGTCTCCTCCCGTAGCACCGCCACAACGGCCATTGTACATGTGGCGGAAGGAGCAGCCACTGTACGCCCTTCAGCTACAGCCACATCTGGAGACAGCCTCGGAGCATCAGCTATTGAGCACGCTCTGACTGGCAAAGGAAGGAGAAGTGGAGCTGCGACAGTGGTCATTGTACGTGGCGGGGAGGGAGCGACCACTGTACGCCCCTCATCCACTTCCTCCTCCTCCTACGGAAGTAACACCGCGGTAACGGCCATTGTACGTACCGGGGAAGGAGCGGCCACTGTATGTCCCTCATCTGCCTCTTCCTTCTTCAAGAGCAGCACCGCCACAACGGCCATCATATGTATGGGGGAAGGAGTAGCCACTGTACACCCTTCAGCTGCTGCCCTTAGGAACTGCGGAACCGCCACAATGGCCATCATACATGTAGGGGAAGGAGCGGCCACTGTACGCCCTTCATCCGTAGTTCCTAAGGCTCTCCTGGAGGAGAAGGTTCCTCGCGCTGCCGGTTCTCCACCTCTCGGCTGCATGGGATGCCCTTCTCTCCTTCCAGGTGTGGTTCCCCGGAGGTGCTGCCGTTCCAAGAGTGGTGGCGTGGTCCTGTCCCAGTCCTGCAGCCTACCCCCGGATGACACCAGCCCCTGACGGACGCCCAGCAGAAGAGGTGCCACAGTTCACTCCTGACGGTGCCCCGCTCTGTAGGCGGCCGCAGCACCCTGACCCCTAGGGCCAGTCAGCAGGCCCAAGAGCGGGGCCGCCTGGGCCCCACTCTCCCACGGCCCTCTGCCCAGAGTCAGAGGCGGCAGACTTGTCTCCTGAAGTTGTTTGGTCCCAGCCCCAAGGGCCACCTACCAGGTAGAGGCCCCCAGACAGGAGGGCCTCCCTGCACCCCACCGACGAGGCCCCAGCACGAGGGCCACCTATCAGGTCGAGGCCCCCAGACGGGAGGACCTCCCTGCACCCCCTTGTCAAATCAGGCCTGGGCGATGACGCCCCTGCGGGTGGTCCATGGCCTCCTGCAGGAGGGCTCCAGTAGGGTCCCTTCCCACGCCCGGGCGCCATCTTTGTTAGCCAAGGAACCAAGGGCATAGTAGCAACTTCAAAGCATCTCCTACATCAAGCCTCAGTCTAAACCACAGAGACAGGACTGAGAGTGACAGTGAAGCAGTGAGGACAATAGTATAAAGTGACACACAGTATACGTGAATGCTCAGACAGAAAGTAATGGTCAGTAAGCAGGGACATTAGGACGATCAAATGTAAGGAAGCATTGTGTCTATACCAGTGGCGCACCAAAAGGAAACAAAACCAGTGAAATAGTGTCGTCGCGGCTGTGACAATTCCGGGTGCTGCAACTCGCGCCATAACAAGTGTATAGTAAAATTAACCAACCTGACCATTTATTCCATCCGCCCATAGTGCATCCGGTCCAGAATATTAAATGACAATTGTGCCCTAACTATAATACTTGTGACGTGCTCTAGTATCTAGCAATCTGTGTACATATGTATAGCACCATACTCTGCCCTTGACATCCTTGTGTATTTGTGTACATCTTGTATTGAGAAGCCAACTCTGTTATCCTGTTTATTCCATATCCAGTGTCTCTTTGTTCTTATATTGTAAGGTGTGTTGAGCTAAGATAATAGATGTGTTAAGGTGTACTGCCGAGTTTTTATGCCCTGTTCCTTTGTGGGTGTTTTACTTCCGGTCCGGAAAGAGGATCCCGCCCAGTCGCGGGCGTTTTTAGGACGAGAGGTCGAACTAAAAACACTCCGCATAACAGTCTCAGTTCAATTCCCTTTCAATATACATAAAAAGATACACTGAATATGGATGGGGTAAAGTGACAAGTTAATTAATGCTAGCATAAAATATCACATTGGCACGGTGTTTACGTCTGAGTTAATACACAGGAGAATATCACATAGCCGTGGTGTTACTGTTCATACACTCGGTCTCGTTTCAGGTTAATTCCTTTCAATATACATGCAAGATACACCGAATGTGAATGGAGTAGAGTGACAGCTAGGTTACTTAGGACTAGCATAACATATCACATGGACACGGTGTTTACGTCTGAGTTAATACACGGGAGAATATCACACAGCCGTGGTGTTATTGTTCATACACTTGGTCTCTTTGGACTATAAGTGGCAGGATGGTCTCTTTGCCACACACTAGGATATTACTCCGGTTCTGGGATGTTCAGACATATGCACGATACTCTGGATACATTAGAATAGAGACCCTTATGGGTGGTGTTTCTGTCTCACTGTTTTATGTCACTGATAGTCACTTCACCGTAAAGTCTTTTAGCATGGCACTGGGATCTGGAGGCGTCGTCACTGGGCTGCTGAGACCTGGGTTTAACTGAGGTGGCGCCTGGGAGTGGTAGGGAGCCCTTCTGCAGAAGGCACGGGACAGCTCTCGGGGGCATCGTGGCCTGGGCACGTGTCTGGTCTGGGGTGCAGGGATGCCAGTTCCTGCTCGGGCCTCGACCTGGTAAGGGGCCCTCAGGACTGGGGCCGAACAATGTCATGAGTCGGGCCTGCCACTTCTTGCTCCTGGCGGAGGGCTGATGGTGAGTGGGGCCAGAGCGGTCCTGCCCTGGGGTCCGTGGGCTGGCCCTGGGAGGCCTGGGACTGCAGTTGCCTCTAGGTCGGGGCGTCGTCAGGGGTTGTCTGCGGCACCTCGTCCGCGGGGCATCTGTCAGGATCCGACGTCGTCCAGGGGCAGACTGTAGGGGTCAAACCTCGCCTTCGGTGACAGGACCTCTTCTGGAATGGCAGCACCTCCAGGAAACCACACCTGGAGGGAGAGAGAAAAGGGCATGCCACGCAGCCGAAGGGTGGAGGGTGGGCCATGCAAGGGACCTTTCCCTCCGGGAGAACCCTCGGGACTGTGGACAGAAGGCGTACAGTGGCCGTCCCTTCTCCGACGTGTACAGTGGCCGTCGTTGTAGTTCTACAGCCCCTTGAGGTAGCAGCAGAAGGATGTACAGTGGCCGTTCCTTCCCCAGTATGTACAGTGGCCATTACCATAGTGCGCTCCCGAAGGAGGAAGAGGCAGATGAGGGACGTACAGTGGCTGCTCCCTCCCAAGTGCGTACAGTGGCCGTCGCCACGGGTCTGCCTGCCTGACGGGAAGTAGCTGAGGGACGTAATGTGGTCATTCCCTCCCCAGTACGTACAGTGGCCGTTACCGCGGGGCTACTCCCGTACGAGGAAGAGGAAGTGGATTAGGGACGTACAGTGGCCGTTCCCTCCCCGACGCGTATAGTGGCCATCATCGCGGTTCCACTCCTCCTGCCTTTGCCTGTCAGTGTGCATTCAATAGCTAACACACCAAGGCGGACTCCAGATATGGCTGCAGCAGAAGGATGTACAGTGGCTGTTTCTTCCCTGACATATACAGTGGCCGTCATCGCGGGGCTGCAGGGGGAAGCAGCTGAGGGACGTACAGTGGCCGTTCCCACCCCGGTACGTACAGTGGCCGTTACCGAGGTGCTGCCTGGAACTGTATCTGGAGCAGTCCCACCTCAATCCTGGTGAGGGCTGTTCCGGGAAGAGGGAGTACCTGGGCCCGTTTCACTCTTGGGCCGGGCAACTGTCATCCGGCCCACTGTGGTGTCCTCCTGGGGTGGGGGTGGGGATGCGGCTCCATAGCGGGGTGGGGGGTCTGGCTGCGGGAGCATGCATATTAGAGGCAGATTGTGAAATGTGTCATTTCATGAGTTAAGATTAGTTTAGGTTTATTTAGGTTTGAGGATAAGGGTAGGTTAAGGTTAGGTTAGGTTAATTTAGGCTTAATAGGGAAGGGAACGGTAACTTCCAGCATAAAGTTACTCCGTGCATATGACACCGGCCTTTACAGTTGTAATGTTGTTTGATCGAAATGTGAGAGTTTGAATTTTAGTACAGGATAAAGTTATTGGAGAGACTGGATCATAACTCAGTGACACAGAGTACTTAAAAATGACTTTAGAATATGCTGTATTTATGTCTTATACCCATTTGTAATGATTTTTGAAGAGCGGAGGTTGCTCTCTCGCTAGTGTGTAGCACCTTGGGTATCCGGGCTAGTTGCCTGTGTAGCCCTTTAGTGAGTGTGGTAATCTGCTACTTTATATTTTCGATACTCACAATGGGGATTGTGATGCTAGGTGTTTTAGGTTCGGCTTCCCATTCTGTAAACACCTAGCATATAGCGGGGCTCTCTTTCTAGACCAGGGCTTAGACAAATGAGAGAGAGGTAGGACACAAAAACTCCAGGCAACAACTTCACACATGTATTACTTAGTTGGACAGGGAAACGAGTAGATGCCACTGACACAAATACACTGGGCAATTACAAGCTCTTATGTCTAGATATTGTTATCAGTATCACGCAGGATACTGCTCGGGTCACAGTGAATAGCACTTGAGGCAGAATGTTCTTAATTATGGGAAGTCCGGGTTTTCCATACTCGTGGAGTTACCAATGTTACTTCCTACTGGTGAGTGTTGCTTTGGCACTGGGGTCTGATTATGGTCTTAGTATCAGGAGGTATTTTCTGATGGTAGCATATTTACCCTGCTAGACTCGACTCTCACTGGGTTGCCGTATTTGTGTTTACACTGTCGCTGTCATTCACTCCACCACTTTGGTATTATCACTGATTTCTATCAGAGGGGTAGTTCACTGTTCCATCTTTATATCCCTTGAGCGTATTTACCCCGTTAGACTTGACTCTCACTGGGTGGCCGTATTTGTGTTTACACTGTCACTGTCACTCACTCCACCACTTAGGTATTATCACTGACTTCTATCAGAGGAGTACTTCACTGTTCCATCTTTATATCCCTTGGTCACATACAATATACACCGTAGTTGTTATTCACTCCACCACTTGGGTATTATTACTGACTTCCATTAGGGGGTCAGTTCTCTGTTCTGCCTTTACATCACTTGATCACAAACATTGCACTATTACTGTCACTCCTGTCGGATCTGAGCGTCATGTCAGTCAGGTACAAGGGCAGAGGGGTGTAGCAGCTCCACTACTGACGGGGCTGGGCACCACAGGGGGCCTCTGTATCCAGAGGCCACGGGATCACGTGGAGGGGCGTCCGTTCTCGTCCAGGGCTGTGGGTGGCGAAGGGTCCCGTGCTCTCAGGGCTGGGGAAAAGAGTGCGGCCCTCAGGGCTGGGGCTGAACACTTGCCTGAACCTGTCGTTCAGGCTCCTAATGGAGGACGAAGATCTCTGAAGTCGAGGTGTGGGGAGTTCCTGCCCGGGAGTCTTGGGGGCGGTCTGGGGTTCCCAAGGGCTGCTGTCCCCAGGGCTTGGCGGCGTTGACAAGAACGGGCTGCGGCACTGGTCTGCATCATGGTCTGTCAGGTGGGTCTCCTCCAGGTCTGGTTGTAGGGAGCAGAGGCCGGGGGAGACTAAGGGGCCTCTCCAATACTCCTCTAGGCCCGAGACTCCCTCTGGGTCGTGGGTCAGGGAACAGGTGTCAGCTTCAGACGGAGGAGTGGCTACAGGGCGTCTCCTGCCGTAGGGTCCTGTTACTGGCCGTGGCTTCCTGGAGGCCCAGCTACAGGCCGTCGCCAAGGCCCAGCTACAGGCCGTCGCCAAGGCCCAGCTACTGGCCGTGGCTTCCTGGGGGTGCGGCTACAAGCTGTCGCCAAGGCCCGGCTACTGGCCGTGGCCAGGGGCAGTGAGCAGCTGCCAGCAGACCCAAGGGCACCTTTGGAGCGGCTACAGGCCGTCTCCTGACAAAGGCGGGAGCGGCTACAGGCCGTCTCCTGACAAAGGCGGGAGCGGCTACAGGCCGTCTCCTGACAAAGGCGGGAGCGGCTACAGGCCGTCTCCTGACAAAGGCGGGAGTGGCTACGGGCCATCTCCTGACAAAGGCGGGAGCGGCTACAGGCCGTCTCTTGACAAAGGCGGGAGCAGCTACAGGCCGTCTCCTTCAGGAGGGTTGAGCAGCTACAGGCCATCTCAGGGAGGACTCCTTCAGAGCGGCTACAGGCCGTCTCCTTCTTACCCTCAGAGCGGCTACAGGCCGTCTCCTTCTTACCCTCAGAGCGGCTACAGGCCGTCTCCTGCAGGAGGGGTGAGCGGCTACAGGCCATCTCCGGGAAGGTACCTTCGGAGTGGCTACAGGCCATCTCCTGACGAAGGTGTGAGTGGGTACAGGCCGTCTCCTTCACGAAGGTTGAGCGGCTACAGGCTGTCTCAGGGAAGGCATCTTCAGAGCGGCTACAGGCCGTCTCCTGACGAAGGCGTGAGCAGTTACAGGCCGTCTCCTTCAGGAGGGTTGAGCGGTTACAGGCTGTCTCAGGGAGGACACCTTCGGGGCGGCTACAGGCCGTCTCCTTATTACCCTCAGAGCGGCTACAGGCTGTCTCCTTCAGGAGGGGTGAGAGGCTACAGGCCGCCTCAGGGAAGGCCCCGTCGGAGTGGCTACAGGCAGTCTCCTGACGAAGGTGGGAGCAGCTACAGGCCGTCTCCTTCAGGAGGGTTGAGCGGCTACAGGCCATCTCAGGAAGGACACCTTCGGAGTGGCTATAAGCTGTCTCCTGACGAAGGCAGGAGCGGCTACAGGCCGTCTCCTTATTACCCTCAGATTGGCTACAGACCACCTCCTTGCGAGGGGTGAGCGGCTACAGGCTGTCCCCTTATAACCTTCAGAGCGGCTACAGGCTGTCTCCTTAGCTAGGGGTGAGCAGCTACAAACCATCTCAGGGGTGCTGGCAGGAGCTGGATAGACAGCTCCATCCCTTGGCTGGTTGGGAAAGACCGCCCGGAAGGTAGTCTTGTATTCCTGCTATGGTGGCGGTGGGCTAGTTCCGGGGCATAGGGGCGCGCGGCCCAGGCTGACTTATGCCATTGTTGCTTCGAGTTCCGGCGCGCTGTCGATGCTCTGGGGGCTCCTTGTGGGGGTGTCTGGGCACTTTCGGGGGCACTATATCGCATTTTAGGGATTTATATTTAACTCAGCTTGGGAGAGAGAGGTGTGTATTCACCAAATGTATAATCACTGCATCAACACTGTATCCAACACATTCACAATTGATTTACAGGGGAGCATTACATAGTATTGGAGCTGGAGCAAGTACTGTGACTGTGATTACTGAGAGAGGGGTGGATATGTAAACTCAGTAGTTGAAGAGTTAGGCAGTTACAAGAAGTTAAGTGTTTCCGTAGTGTGTATGTGTACGCTAGGGTGCACAGGTATTGCCTGGATGAGGTATGGAGTGGGAAGAAGGCCTCAGGCAACACTCCAGGCGCTTTTGTAGATATGACGCACACATAGGCCTATAGTGCTGTGTGCACATAACTAGGTCGACTGTGATTGGGCAGCTAGACCTTTGGTCGAAGGCAATTGGAAGACGCACCTCACGGCGTGGCTTATATGTGACCTGATAGGATTAGGCACCAGCGACACCCTCGACGTGGGTTTGCGGTTTAAGGAGGGTCACCGGGTCACCAAAACCTCGGTGCCACGGTGCCGTGTGCCAAGTGTGGAGGGAATGTGGTAATTACGTATGGAGGCTGTGTCATGCAAAGTAAGACTGGGTGGTGCACAATAAGTGCGCTACAGTACTCCCCCTCTCCCCCCCCCCCTTTTTTTTTACATATATAGAGTAAGGTTTTATATATTCCTGCAGAATTTAATCTTATACAATACTTATTAGAACGAGTATTCATGTAATATAAAGAGCTTAAATCTAGAGAATGCATACTACAGAAAGTGACACATATGCTTCGTGATAATGTATATAAGGGATACATAGCCTAAATGTTGATAATACATATTACAGAAAATTAGACACATGGTCAGCAGTGAAATACATATATAGAGATACAGAGCTTAAATCTAGATAATGCATACTACAGAACGTGACACTTATGCTTCGTGATAACGTATATATGGGGTTACATACCCTAAATGTAGGTAATACATACTACAGAAAATTAGACACATGGTCAGCAGTAAAATACATATATAGAGATACCGATTTTAAATCCAGACAACACATATTCCGACAAAAATTAGAAATGGTTAGCAATTGTAATGCTAGCTGTTTTAAGGGCCGCCTTCCCGTCCCTTAAACGCCTAGTGTGTAGCGGGGCTCTCTGTCTAGACCGGAGCTTAGACAAATAGGAGAGAGGTTGGACACAAAAGCTCAAGGCAACAACCTTACACGTTTATTACTAAGTTGGACAGGGGAACATAATATGTGCGCCCCCACCGCCGGACCCCTCACCCCACTACCGAGCCGCAGCCCTACCCCCACCCCAGGAGGACACCACGGCTGGCCAGGTGAGTGCGGGACTGGCCCAGAGCAAGATGGGCGCTGGGGTGCCCCGACCTTGTGTCCCTCTTCCCCTCAACCTACCCAACTGCGATGTCACAGGAATGCGACACTACTTCTCAGCCAGACCAGCCCTCATCAGGATCAGAGGGGGGGACTGCTCCAGATACAGTCCCAGGCAGCACCGCGGTAACGGCCACTGTACGTCCCTCAGCTGTTTCCCCCTGTAGCCCCGCAATGACGGCCACTGTATGCACTGGGGAAGGAACGGCCATTGTATGTCCTGCTGCAGCCACATCTGGAGACTGCCTCGGTGTGCCAGCTATTGAGCACACACTGACAGGCAAAGGCAGGAGGAGTGGAACCGCGACAACTGCCACTATTCGTCGGGGAGGGAACCGCCACTGTACGTCCCTCATCCATTTCTTCCTCCTCCTATGGGAGTAGCCCCGTGGTAACAGCCATTGTATGTACCGGGAGGGAACGGCCACTGTACTTCCCTCAACTACTTCCTGCTGGGCAGGCAGACCCGCGGCAATGGCCACTGTACGTCCCTCATCTGCCTCTTCCTCCTTCTGGAGCAACACCACGGTAATGGCCACTGTACATACGGGGAAGGAATGGCCACTGTACGTCCTTCTTCTGCTACCCCAAGGGACTGTGGACCCGCGAGACGGTCACTGTATGCGTCAGGGAAGGGACGGCCACTGTACGCCCTACATCCACAGTCTCGAGGGTTCTCCCGGAGTGGAAGGTCCCTTGCGTGGCCTGCTCACTATCCCTCGGCTGTGTGGGACGCCCTTCTCTCTCTCTCCCTCCAGGTTTGGTTCCTTGGAGGTGCTGCCATTCCAGAAGTGGTGGCGAGGTCCTGTCACTGAAGGCAGGGTTCATGCCCTACAGTCTGCCCCTGGACGACGCCGGATCCCGACAGACGCCCTGTGGGAGAAGTGCCGCAGTCAACCCCCGACGGCGCCCCGACCTAGAGGCGACCACAGCTCCAGGCCTCCCAGGGCCAGCCCGCGGACCCCAAGGCGGGACCGCTCCGGCCCCACTCTATGTCAGCCCTCCACCAGGAGTAAGAAATGTAGGCCAGACTCCTGACACTGTTTGGCCCCAGTCCCAAGGGCCCCTTACCAGGTCGAGGCCTACACAGGAAAGGGCCTCCCTGCACCCCAGACCAGACACGCACCAGGGCCGTGAAGCCCCCGAGAGCTGTCCTGTGCCTTCTACAGGAGGGCTCCCCAGAAGAGCCCCCTCCCACTCCCGGGCACCACCTCAGTTAAACCCAGGCCTCAGTATCCCAGTGACGACGCCTCCAACTCCCAGAGTCGTGCTAAAGACTTAAACAGTGAAAGTGACTATAAGTGATACAAACAGTAAGACAGAAACAATACACAAATGTCTCTACTCTAAGCACTGTGTTTATGCCTAAGCTCTCCGGAACAAGGGTAATGTACTAGTGCGTGGCCAAGAGACTAACCTACCAAGTGCAGTCCATAAGACAGAGTGTGTGAACATTGTCGCCATGACTATGTGATATTCTCTTTTGCATTGACTCAGGCATAAATACCGTGCCCACGTGATATATTATGCTAGTATTAATTAACTTGTCTCTTTACCCTATTTGTGTTCAGTGCATCTTGATATGGGTATTGAAAGGAAATTGTGCACTGACTCATGCATCAATACCATGCCCGTGTGATATGTTATATCTGTGTATTGAAAGGAAATTGTACACGGACTCAGTCATCAATACCGTTCCCATGTGATATGTTATGCTAGCATTAGTCACCTTGTCACTTTACCCCATCCATATTCAGTGTATCTTTGTATGTATATTGAAAGGGAATTGAACTGAGACAATAGATGTGTTAAGGTTTCCTGCCGAGTTATTATGCCCTGTTCCTTTGTAAGTGTTCTACTTTCGGTCTAGAAAGAGAACCCCGCTCAGTCGCTTGTGTCTTTAGAATGAGAAGTCGGTTTGAAAACATCCAGCATAACTATACAGATACATTGGACAGTTATAACTCTTACATCTAGATATGGGTTATCAGTATCGCGCAGGATACTGATCGGATCAAAATGAATAGCACTTGGAGCAGAGGTTTACATATTATTAGTTATAGGAAGTCTGGGTTTTATATATTCGTGGAGTCGCTGATATTGTTTCCTGTTAGTAAGTGTTTCCTTGGCACTGGGGTCTGGATACGGTTTTAGTATTAGGAGGTATTATCTGGTGGTAGTGCATTCACTATGATAGACCTGGCTCTCACTGGGTGGCCGTATTCGCGGTTGCACTGTCACTGTTACTCACTCCACCACTTTGGTATTATCACTGACTTCCGTTAGATAGTTAGTTCACTGCTCTGCCTCTGTGTTACTGGATCACGGACACTGTACTATTGCTGTCACTTCTTTTGGATCTGGGCGTCGTGGCGGTAAGGTAAAAGGGCGGCGGAGGTGTCACAGCCTTACTACTGACGAGGCTGGGTTCTGCCGGGGGCCTCTACATCCAGAGGCCATGGAATCACGCGCAGGGGCGTCCTCTCTCGTCCGGGGCTGCGGGTGGCGAAAGGCCAGGCACTTTCAGGGATGGGGGAGGGAGTACTGCCTTCAGGGCTGGGGCCGAATAACTGCCTGAACTTCTCACTAAGGCACCTGACAGAGGATGAAGATCTCTGGCGTCGGGATGCGGGGAGTTCCCACCCGGGAGTCTTGGAGGCGGTCTCGGGTTCCTGAGGGCTGAGGTCCCCAGTGCTTGGCGGCGCCGTCAGGAAGGGGCTGCAGCACTGGCCTGCATCGGGGTCTGTCAGGTGGGTCCTCTCCAGAGCTGGTTGCGGGGAGCAGAGGCCGGGGGAAATCACGGGGCTTCTCCAGTACTCTCCTAGGCTCGGGACTCCCTCTGTGTCATGGACTGGAGAACAGGCGTCATCTCCCAGCGGAGGAGCAGTTACCGGCCGTCTCCTGCAATAGGGCCCGGCTACTGTCCGCGGCCTTGTAGGGGTGTGGCTACCGGCAGTCGCCAAGGCCCGGCTACTGGCCGTGGCCCGGGGGAGGGAGCAGCTACCATCTGACCCAAGGGCACCTTTGGAGCGGCTACAGGCTGTCTCCTGAGTTCCCTCAGAGCGATTACAGGCCGTCTCCTTCAGGAGGGTTGAGCGGCTACAGGCTATCTCAAGAAGGGCACCTTCAGAGTGGCTACAGGCCGTCTCAAGAAGGGCACCTTCAGAGCAGCCACAGGCCATCTCAAGAAGGGCACCTTCAGAGCGGCTACAGGCCGTCTCAAGAAGGGCACCTCCAGAGCGGCTACAGGCCATTTCCTGACGAAGGCGGGAGCGGCTACAGGCCGTCTCCTGATTCCCCTCAGAGTGGCTACAAGTCATCTCCTGACGAAGGCGGGAGCGGCTACAGGCCATCTCCTGATTCCCCTCAGAGCGGCTACAGGCCGTCTCCTTCAGGAGGGTTAAGCTGCTACAGGCCGTCTCGAGAAGGGCACCTTCAGAGCGGCCACAGGCCGTGTCCTGACAAAGGCAGGAGTGGCTACAGGCCATCTCCCGATTCCTCTCAGGGTGGCTACAGGCCGTCTCCTTCAGGAGGGTTGAGCGGCTACAGGCTGTCTCGAGAAGAGCACCTTCAGAGCGGCTACAGGCCGTCTCCTGACGAAAGCAGGAGCAGCTACAGGCCATCTCCTGATTTCCCTCAGAGCGGCTGCAGGCCGTCTCTTGATTCCCCTCACAGTGACTACAGGTTGTCTCCTTCAGGAGGGTTGAGCAGCTACAGGGCATCTCAAGAAAGGCATCTTCAGAGCGGCTACAGGGCATCTCAAGAAAGGCATCTTCAGAGCGGCTACAGGGCATCTCAAGAAAGGCATCTTCAGAGCGGCTACAGGCCATCTCCTGATGAAGGCGAGAGCGGCTACGGGCCATCTTCTTATTTCCCCAGAGCGGCTACAGGTCGTCCCCTTCAGGAGGATTGAGCAGCTACAGGCAGTCTCAGGGGTGATGGCAGGAGCTGGAGAAACAGCTCCACCCCGAAGCTGGTGTGGGAAGGCTTGCCCGGAAGGTAGTCTGGTATTCCTGCTATAGTGGTGGTGGCCGAACTCCGGGCCATAGGGGCGTGCGGCTGGGGCGGACTTATGCCGTTGTCGCTCCGAGTCTCGGCGCGTTGTCGTTGCTCCTCTATGGGCTCCTTGTGGGGGTGTTGGGGTGCACCCTGTGGCACTATACTGCATTTTACCACCATCTACTGGGAAAAAGTCACATCCCTGTGACTGGAGGTGGCAAACTTTGGTGTCGCAGGTGTTGTAGACTGGCTGTAGGTGTTGGAGGAGGGCGTGCCGGGCTGCAGTGGCTGAGTTTTTGTCTTGTTGTTCGTCGCAGGTGAGGAAGAGGGTGGACGAGTCGGTGGAGGAGCGGAGGAGTTGTAGGAGGTGGTGAGGTCCCCGGACTTGTTGTTTCCATCCAAGGGACGGTGCCCATACGGTTGGACGGTGCCTATACGGCTCGCTGAATCTTCATGGCGCTGTTTGTTGTCCTCGGTGCAGGGATGTGTCGAATGCTGGAGATGGATGGTGAATGTGGGGATTTATGCTGGGGTAATTCGACGTGGTGTCTCTGGGGATTGTAGGTGGCTGGGATTTGTGCTTGGTGTATCATGAGTGTGAGATGATTCAGGGCAGGGGTAGGGGTGTGATTTTGCAGCGAGGTGGGTGAGGTGGGAGAGTGGGTGTATCGAGCGGGTAGGCAGGAGAGGCGACCGGAGAGTGTGATGGTTGTCTTGAGGGTGGGTGTGGGTGGTGATGTGGGTGTGTGGTGTTGGCGTGTGTCTGACGTGCGTGGGGCACAGGAGGGCGGCTGTGGGGTGGCAGGGGTGTGGGCGGCATGGTGTGGGGAGCGGGGTGTAGGGTGAGTAGGTGGTGGTGTTGTGGGGGCATGGGCAGCACAGGTGGAGTTGGGGGCATGTGCAGGAGGCGGGCTGGGAGTTGCTGTGGCGGTGGTGGGCAGCGGCTGGGGCGGGGGTGTGGTGTGCATAAGGGGTGTAGGTGGGACACGTTGTGCTCGGCGTGGGAGAGGAGGTGGTAGGTAGCGAGGAGGTGGGGGAGCAGCTGGGAGTTGGTGGTGTCGATGTATTGTCAGGTGAGGTGCGATGCGGCGTGATGAAAGGTGAGGTGGAGGGGGAGGGAGAGAGAGAGAAGGGGGGGGAGATGTAGCAGTCGTAAGTGATAGGGGGGACAGCGTGGGGGTAGTGGGTGGGACGGGGTGTGGGGCCGGGGCTGTGGGAGCAGGAGTGCGAAAGGGGCACACTTGCCGTTTTCGGTGTGGGGAGTGCTGTGGTACTCGACGGTTACCTGATAGGTGTTAGGGACGCGGATGATGGTGTGGGGTCACGTGAAATGTGGTGCGAGTTTGTGGAGGATTGGGAGCTGGGCTATCATAACCGTGTCACCCGGCCTATAGGGGTTGGAGGTGGTGTCGGGGCGGAGGTCCAGGTTGTTTTGGAGGTGGGTCAGGCGGTGTTTGAGATGGTGTAACAGGTCTGTTGTGGGGGTTGAGGTGGGGGGTTGCAAATGCTGCCGAAGGGGCAGTAGGGTTTCCCCGAACACTCGTTCATATGGTGAAATTCCATCCTCTCGGAGGCAGGAGTTGATGCCCCATTGCTCAATTTTTACATGGGAGGGCCAGTCGTCGTCTTTGGTGGCTTCTATTCAGGTGTGGAGCTGATTGATCAGTGTGCGATGGCTGCGCTTGCACATGGCATTTCCTTGGGGCCAGTAAGGGGGTGAGTGGGAGATGTTATAACCGAAGATATGAGCCAGCTCCTTCCAGATCTTACTGGTGAACTCAGGTGTGTTATCTGAGTGGATCGCTTGCTGGATGCCAAAGTAGGGGAACATGTGCCGAATTAGGGTGTCAGCCACTGCGACAGCGTGGTGTTCCTTTGCTGGGCAGGCCACGACGAACTTGGAGTAGGTGTTGACGAGAGTGATTACGTACATATAGCCTGATTTTGGAGGTAAGGGACCCATCACGTCAATCGCCAACAGCTGCCAAGGCTTGTGGGTGGTAATATGGCCCGATGGACCTGTGGTACAGGTGACGTCTTTACCAAGGGTGCACGTGTGGCAGGTTTGGATAATTTCCTTGGCAGGGGCGGAAGGATTTGGCACCCAGTAGGTGTCATTGAAGACCTGCAGTAGTTTTTTTGTGCCCAGGCGAATGCCGTTGCGGGTGTGCAGGTGACGTACACCATCGAGGGCGACGTCAGGGGCTAGGAGGATATGCCCTGACAGGGTAAGTAGGTGGTCAGCCTGGTGATACAGTTTCTTGAAAAGGTGCTGGGGGATCCAGGGGGGTCGCTCTTTTGCAATACCACTGCTGGAGGAGGTCTGGCACCAGCTTGGCAGCATGGATGGGGAGCTGAGAGAGGGCGTCCATGTTGGTATGGAGTTTGCCGGGATGGTACGAGATTTCATAGTTGAATTCCTCCAGGGTTTCGCACCATCAGATGAGCTGGGCATTGTGGGTGTCAGACTGCTGCAACCACTGGAGGGACTGGTGATCAGTGATGATGGTGACTTGGGTCCCAGAGAGGTATGCCCAGAAGTGCTTAAGTGCCCAGATGATGCCTAGGCACTCTCTCTTGGTGGCGATATAGTTTTTTTTCCGCCTGATTGAGGGTATGGCTGGCGCAGGCGATGATGTGCTCACGGTCCTATTGGACTTGCACCAGCACAGCACTGATGGCAATTAGGGAAATGTCTGTATAGAGCTGGAATGGGAGGGCATAATCAGGAAAGGCCACGATGGGGACGGAAACGAGCTTATCCTTAAGCTGTTGAAAGGTGGCTCGTCTCTCATCCGTCCAGTGGAATGGTTCCCCCTTACTGGTCAGGTCGTGGAGCGGTTTGGCAATGTGGGCGAACCCCTTCACAAAATGGCAGTAGTAGGACATCAGGCCGAGGAAGGCTCAGATCCCGTAAATGTCTTGTGGTGGGGGTATGTCCGCGATGGCGGGGAGTTTGTCTGGGTCGGGAGATATGCCAGCCTGGGAGATGACGCGCCCCAGGAATGAGACAGTTCTGGCGGCCAGGATGCACTTGGTGGGCCGGAGTTTGAGGCCTGCCTGTCGGATCCTGGTGAAAACCCGGCAGAGGCGCTGCAGGTGGTCGGCCCAGGTCTGGCTGAAACAAGTATTTGAGACAGATCTCCCGTGTGAGGCCACTGAGGATGGATTCCATTAACCTGGAGAAGGTGGCGGGGGCGTTAGAGAGACCGAAATGCAAAACATTAAACTCATAATGTTTCCTGGTGCTGGTCGAGAAGGCGGTTTTACTTCTGTCCTCCTGGCACACTGGGACCTGCCAATACCCTGACTGGAGGTTGAGGATAGAGAACCAGGAGGTGCCGCATAGGGAATCCAGGGAGTTGTCTATGCGCAGCAGTGGAGTGGCATCCTTGGTGGTTATGCCGTTAAGCCGGCAGTAGTTGGTGCAGAACCACATCGTGCCATCCTTTTTCTTCACAAGGACGATGGTGGAGGACCAGGTGGTGGTGGAGGGGGAGACGACTCTGGCTTCGATCATCTCCTGTACCTGGCGGTCTTCCTCTTCCCGCTGTTTAGGGTTCTTCCGCCGGGATGGCTGTCGAATCGGTGGGCCCGTTGTATGAATCTCGTGAGCCAGGTACGTGGTGTGTCCAATGTCGGCTGGTCCTGCTGCGAATGGATCCTGGAAATCCAGGAGTAGGCAGCGGAGGGTGTCTGATTGATGAGCGGAAAGATGCTTGGGGATGGGAGGCAGGGGGGCAGGGGAGTGGGAGGGGGAGGGGGCGCAGGGCTCGGCTTCCTCCATCTCTCCTATTGTGAGCCCTTTTGGGAGGGTGAGGGGCGAGGGGGCGAGGTTGGCAATCCAGAATGCCATGTGATGCAGGGGAAGGAAAGTTGGGGGCAGAAGGCAGGCCGAGAGGGTTCCAGGTGGCAGGAATGGGGAGAACAGGATAGAGGTGCTGGAGGGCCGGTTGAGGGGCACCCAGGCTTCATGGTGGGGGGGAATGGTGACGGTGGAGGAAATGGTGGCAGGAAAAGAAGGGGGGAGGGGGCAGTGGGGGGAAGGGGGATGGAGGGGAGGAGGGGGGGTCAGAGTCTTCCGGCCAGGGCCGTGGCGTGCAGGTGCAGACGGCCTGAGGAGGGGGGGGTCAGGTGATTTATGGAACTGGAGCTGTCTGTTGTGGCAATAGATGGTGGCTCCTAACTTTTGCAACAGTCCAACCCCAGGTATCCGTCGTAATTGTGACAGGAAGAGTCAAATATTATGAACTGATGCTGGGCCCCTGCCACTGTGGGAAGGCGCAGGGGCGGTCCTAAAAATCCAACTGTCTGGGGCCTCCTTCTTCTTGCTCCGGCTCCTGTTCCGTGGGGTCGGTCTCCTCCACAGGTGCAGGTTCGTCCTCTGTAACCTCATCCTCTAGAGAGGAAACTTTACGTTGGCCTGGGGTGGTAGTTTTCCGTCATGCAGCTTTTAATTGATCTCTGATATCGTGCAGTGGGCACCTGGAGCTGCAACCGGAGAATTTCCAGGGGTTCACTAAGATGAGGTTGGGGTTCTCCCTGTGGCTGGGGTGCCGGTGGGTGGGGTGTGCCCTAGGCAGGCTGGGTGCTGGGGTGGGGCTGGTACAGGGCATATGCAGACGTGGCTTGGCTCGGGGAGCCAGCATCTTTGTGGGAAACTCTCTTACCACACTGATTTGTTGGGGTGCAGGGCAGGAGATCACACCACTAACCTGTGCCTACATTCTTTATTTTTGATTATTGGCATTTCTCTTTGCAAAAAAAATCGCAGTCAGTACTGAGTCACTAGTTATTTAGATTGAGTTAGCATCATGTCGACCAGCGTCTATGTACAGGAAGCCAAAGATATGGGTCTTACGGACCCAACTGAAATTAAGGAGTTCGTCCTCTCTCAGTTTAATTACGAACAGCAGCGTGAGAATGATGCTCGTGAAGAGCGTCGAATTCAGCGTGAGGAACGCGAAAAGGAGCGCGAATACGAGCAAGAACAACGCGAATATGAGCGTGAACAACGCGAGAGAGAGAACAAGAACACGAACGTGCCGAGCGAGAAGCACGTGAAAAACATAAACTTGAGGTGCTGAAGCTCAAGCAAGATTCCTTGGCTTCAGACACATCTGGTACAGTTGACCCAAGCTCCACGAGCGTTCTCCCTGCACATGTTATGGTGACCCCACACATCAAGCTTCCCCCATACAAAGATGGCGAGCGAATCGAGCCATACATAGCTCCTTTTGAAGACATGGCTCAACTTTACCAGCTGGATGATGCAGCTAAGCAGCTTCAGTTTCTTAGCCTGTTTGAGGGCCCTGCCCTCGATATTCTCCACAGAATTCGTGGAGACGATCTCACGTATGAGATGATGAAGGCCACACTCGTCAAAGTGTACGGTCTCACAGTTGACGACGCCAAGAGTCAGTTCATGAGGGCGCGTTTACAGGATAAAGAGACTGCCGTACAGTTTCTTGACCGGCTTACTGCTTACTTAGATGAGTGGATGGAGAAAGATGAAACTCCTTCCATGTGTGAGGGGATAATTGACCTTATGCTGCGCACGCAGCTAGAAAAGTCGTGGCCTACTGAACTTATGGCTCAACTTAAGATCTGCCAGGTAAGAGATGCCAGCCAAATGGTGAAGAAGGCTGACACATTCTTTACTGCATACGGGTATCAAACTCGCAAGCAGCATACCTGGAACAGGAAACCTGATAAATCTGGGAAACCATCTCAGACTGAACCCCAGCAACAAGGCCGTTTTCAGAATAATGGCCAAGGTCCAAAACCGCAGAAGAAGGACCAAGAGCAAAACACTCAGAAACCTGAGTGGAAGCGGTACGATAAACAGAACCCTAACCAGCAGCAGTACCGGTATTCCAAGCAGCAGCAGGGCAGGGACAAACCACGTAACCTTCAGTCGGAACAATCGACTTTAGTGTATTGGAGGCAGGATGCAAATGCAGCCCTTATCCCACAACAAACGTATAGTGGTGCCAACCCCACCAGTACAGGTACTTTGCAGTTCACTAGTTCCCCAACGACAGTGAACCCTCCTCCACAGGTGGTCAATGCTCCAGCTCCTCAGATGGTGAGCACGACCCCTCAGGTACCAAGTTCTCAGGGCACCACATTTGCTGCATCGTTTGTCCCGCAGTCTCACCAATGACTGGCTGCTACCTCCTCAGACCTTTCCACCAGTAACACTGCCTTTCTTGTTCAGCCAGGGTTTGTGGGAGGTGTTTCTGTAAATGTCCTGAGAGATAATTGTTCCTCAGGTTGCTCTGTCAAGCAAAGCTTAGTTTGGCCCGATGAGTACGCGGGTAAGCAGATCCAAGTTAGACTTATTGATGGGTCACTGAGATTGTTCCCTGAGGCATGTATCCAGGTGGCATCTCCTTTCTACACTGGCTTGACAGCTGCTGTTGTCATGCCAGAACCCTTGTTTGACCTCATTATCGGCAACATACCGGGCGTCAAAAACAGTTGCGCCGTAGATGTTGCTACTCAGAATTCGGCTGTTGCAGTAACATGAGCCATGGCCAAGGCTCCGAATCGTGTCACCCCGTTGACCGTCGCAATGCCACAAGATTTGATTCGTAGTCAAGACATTGTCCAAGAACAACAGTCTGACCCGACACTTGCCTCAGTGTGTAAGAAGCTAGAGGGTAAAGTGATTAAGTATTCACGGGGAGGTCAAGCCAGGTTCCTTCGCAAGCGAGGACGGCTGTACCGTGGGTCACGAACACCCCAGGGCGAGGTTCGACTGCAATTCGTCGTTCCCGCGAAGTATCGCCGGGCAGTGTTCGAATTGGGTCATTGTTCAGTCATGGGAGGTCACATGGGCCAAAAGAAAACCTCTGACCGCATCCATGCTGACTTTTTCTGGCCAGGAATGGGACAGGAAATAAAAAGGCTTGTGCATTCCTGTGATGTGTGTCAGTGTACCACTGACCGGGGATGTGTCCGTCCTACGCCATTGAAACCAATGCCTGTAATCTCTGAACCGTTCAAGAGAGTAGCAGTTGACATTGTTGGGGCCAATCTCTCCTAGGGCAAGTGATGAATCAAAGTATGTCCTCACTATTGTTGATTTCAGCACATACTGGTCTGAAGCCGTGGCCCTTAAGAATATAGAGGCCGTCACTGATGCTGAGGCATTGATCAAAGTGTTTTGTCGCGTAGGTATCCCCAAAGAGGTCTTAAGCGACCGGGGTTCGCAGTTTACCTCTGCAATGATGAACGAAGCATTCAGGTTGTTGTCCATCCAAGGCCTGCGAACTACGCCTTATCATCCCATGTGTAACGGGCTATGTGAGAGGTTCAATGGGACTCTCATGAAGATGTTAAAGTGCATGGCCACCGAACAGCCAAAGGAATGGCCGCGGTTCATTGCTCCTCTTCTGTTTGCTTATCGAGAAGCCCCACAGCACTCCTTGAAGTGCTCACCCTTTGAACTGGTGTATGGAAGGTCGGTTCGTGGACCACTTCAAGTCCTTTGCGAGTTGTGGGACGATGAAGAACCTGACCCTGAAGTCAAGACCACCTACACCTACGTCCTTGATCAAGCTGACCGCCTCCAGTCGACATGCGAGTTAGCTAAGGAAGAATTGATCAAGGCGCGTGAAGTTCAGAAAGCCTGTTATGATAAGAAGGCAAAACTTCGGAATTTTAGTCCAGGCGATAAGTGCCTGGTGTTACTCCCCACTGCCCAGAACAAGTTGTTGGCGCAGTGGAAGGGTCCATTTGATGTAGCAGAGCGCATTTCAGACCTCAACTACATAATTCAGATGGGGAATCTTCACAAAAGGTTCCACATTAACATGTTGAAGGCTTATCATGAGTTAGACCCCAAGGAGACTGGCCTACGAGTAGCTGATGATAGTGACCAGCCACTGGAAGAAACCAGGGCAGCCGCGGTGATCCCAGCTGATGACCATGATGACGAGCCCTTAACCGCTCAGTCCCGCCAGGAAGAGACTGTCGGAGATGTTTTACTTAACGCTAACTTAGCATTAGGTGATCAGAATGCCATAAGGTCACTGCTCTGTCAGTATGCTGATGTCTTCTCTGACCAACCTAGACTTGCAAAGGTTGATTGTCACAAGATTGAGTTGACCAGCGATACTCCCGTAAAGGTTAAGCCATATCCGATTCCCATGCGACTACTGGGCACAGTAGACAACGAAATTGATGAGATGGAGATTGCAGGTATTATTGAAAAGTCCTCATCCCCTTACTGCAGTCCAATGGTAGTAGTTCGCAAGAAAGATGGTGGAGTCAGGATTTGTGGCGACTATAGAAGGCTCAATGCAATCACCAAAGTGGATGCTGAGCCGATGGGTGACCACATTGCCATCTTCTCCAAGCTGGCAAGGTCACGATATTTTACGAAGCTCGATTTGGCTGTATTGCAAGTTACATGGCGAAGGGATTCTTCCAGATTCCCCTTCACCCCGAGAGCCGTCAGTTCACTGCCTTTGCTACTCCTAGGGGGTTGTACCAGTATAAAGTCCTCCCATTTGGACTTACCAATTCCCCAGCAGTATTCAATCGTGCCATGAGACAAGTGCTCCATGGTATAGTAGGAGTAGAGATGTTCGTTGATGATGTCCTCGTTCATTCCGCCACATTGGAGGAGCACCTCAGACTCTTGGAAATTGTCTTCAGTAGACTCCAGAGACTGTGAAGCCTAGCAAATGTAAGATTGCTCACAGTGAAGTGGAGTTCCTCAGACATATTGTTGGTTACAATCACTGCAGGTGTCAGGGTGACAAGATCAGGAAGGTTAGAGAAGCCCCGAGACCCGTGGCCTAGTGGGATACTATAGGAGTTTTATCCCCAACTTTGCTCTCATTGCCCAACCGTTGTAAGAGGTGCTACGGAAATAGCCTCCAAACACCATTGAATGGGGAGAAGCGCAAGAGAGATCTTTTATCGCTCTTAAGAACATGTTGTGCAAGGATCCTATCTTGCAGTTGCCTGATTCCAACAAACCTTTCATACTGCGCACTGATGCTTCACAAGATGGAGTAGGTGCCGTATTGATGCAGGAGTCGGAAGGTGGAATCTTCCCAGTGGCATACCACAGCCATAGGCTAAAACCCGCTGAAAGGAATTACAGTACTGTTGAGAAGGAACTCTTGGCCGTGGTTGATGGTGTTAAAAAATATTATTATTATTTATTTGGGGCACCATTCACTGGAAACTGATCATACGCCACTCACTAGTCTTAGCACGACCAAGACAGCTAATGCAAGATTGACACGCTGGACACTGTATTTACAGCAGTTTAACCTTGTTGTGAGATACATCAAGGGAAGTGATAACGTAGGTGCAGACCTGATGTCTCACCTGCTAACTGCTGACTAACACGGGCAACTGTTGTATGCTGGGTTCCGTAAGATAGGAGTCCTCAGAGATTTGAGTAATCCAAGGACCAGCCTGGTTCCCAGTTAAAAGTGTACCAGTAATTGCGAACGTCTCGCCCGTTGGCCCCACAGGACACAGTATGTCCAGGGCCTGTACATACATGTATACCATAAGTTAAGGGGGAAGTTTGAGAACCCTGCAGAGACAGTCCGAGGCTGTGTATGAATTACCTTGTGGAACGTCTCGAGCTGTGGGCCTCTCTGAGGATTCCCGGAAAATGTACAATATCCACAAGAGTGTTCACATCCACGGTGGGTGTTAAAACGTGACCTGCCCGAGATTGCGTAGCGATTCTCAGCTTCCTGTCATTAATCGTAAACATAGAGTTAGTTAACCAGTAAACTGGGTTAATTTAGCGAATTGCAGTGTTTGATGTCCTGCACAAACGCCCAGTCTTTTCGCTAATTAAGTTTAGAGTTTAACCATTAAACTGGGTGATGGGATGTTGTTAAGGTGCTGTTCCCTCACATGCCAGCCAGCTGCGCCGCATGTCGAACCCTCACGCCAGCTTCTGGGGACTGGGTGATGGGATGTTGTTAAGGTGCTGTTCCCTCACATGCCGGCCGGGTGCGCCACATGTTGAGCAAGGTGCATGCCAGGTTAGAGCTCCTCCGCTAAGAACCCTCACTCCTACGTTTCCTGGTTAATAATGTAAATAGTGTACTTTTTGTAACATAAGTACCGATTGCTAGGCAGAGAGAGAGAGAACTGATACTTTTGATGCTCCACCTTGATTGTTTTCGCAGGTGCAGCTGGTGGGTGCAGCATTGCCGTGCAGATTAGCTGGTCGTCCCTGTCGCATGCTGCTGCCTCTTCTCTTCTGCCTCATTGTCATTATTTACTATAAATTTGTATTACATGATTTTACACGTACGTACAGTTACACCACAACTGTCACACCTACACCGTGTATTACATACAATACGTTACATAACAATTAGTTGTTAACATAAATATAGCAAACTTTTCGCTCAGTTTTACCTGAGTACAGGATTTTTCACTGTCGTCACGGAGTTTTTCCCTCAAGCTTGCTTCTATTAACGTAAATACGAGGTTTTTTCGTTCACTGGGGACTGCGACTTTCTCCTGTAGCAGGATAGCACACACACACCACAGTGTGAATCTTGTGTGACTGAGTTAGGATTCATATGTATGTATATTGAAATTTTTTCCCTGGGAAAAAATTTCAACTTCTGATGGGGCGTAATGTTACGAGTCAGCTAGTGACATTGGCTTTTGTGGGAAACCGCGAACTCTAGTGGAATCCCAGTTTATCGTTCAGTTAACCGCTCACTCGGTCGGGAGTGTTTTTCAGACAATTTTCCGATGTGTCATAAATGATCATCTTTGTGCAAGACATTAGCGCTTCCGCTGAGCGATTTGTTTTGGGCGTGTTTCGCTCATTCTAGCCGTTAGTAAGGCGGCCACAGTACTTGCCTTTTTCCCACGAGTTAGTCAGTCAAGGTTTGAGCGCCATGGAAGTAGGTAGTGTGAGGTAGTGTCCTTCCTACGATGCAGTTCCCACCGCCATCGTATTCCCACCTACAGTAGTGTGATCGGCGAGAGACTTAAGCGAGTGCAGTGTCCTTCCAGTAACGACGCCCAGTCATCTGCTTAGTCCACTCTTTGACCAGTATTTTCTTTTCGTTTTCCTAGACTTAAGAGTTTAGTTAAGGTGCTGTTCCCTCACATGCCGGCCGGGTGCGCCGCATGTTGAGTCTAGCTTTTGAGTGAGTGAGTGAGTGCGATCTCCTTAGTTTGAATTCATTTTGAAATGTAACGTAAATTTATTCCTTTGTAATCAATAAATTTAACAGTTCTTTTCCTCGAGCTTAATGTAATGTAAACTCGTGTTTCATTTCTCCATACTAAGCTTATTTCCCTTATAGCTCCTAGCTTGCATAAACGCTTTGCTATTCATAACTGGTACTTAGGCCAGTCTTGTTGTATTAAGCTTAAAATCCGCTGTGCCATCTAGGAGTTAATGCATCAGCAAGAACCTGATATCATTAATAGTTTTAGTTATTGATTGTCAGGGGTGAAGTCACTTTCTCCAGAGGCTAACAGTACTAACAACAGCATTTGTAAGTAATTAGTCTCTGCTGTGTACTGTTGATAAAGTTTATAAATTCTCGTCCTGAGAGAATCGGCGAAGCTAGCATAAAGTAATCATTGCTTGATTTTTAGCAAGACAATTCATTGTCCCTGCTCTTCAGTATTATTGAATAATTATCATTTAATATTGCATTTATTTTAAAAACCCCGTGACAGTCCTAATGGAAAGACCCGTCTTCTTCCTAGGACATGTGATCAGAGCTGAGGGCATCTCTCCCAGTCCCAACAAATTGCGCGCCATCGCCGACCTCCCTCTACCTAGGCATGTCCCCAAAACGTGCGCCTTCTTCGGACTTACCTCTTACTACCGGCGTTTCGTCAAAGGCTTCGCCAACATTGCCAAACCTTTACACTATCTCACAAAGAAAGGCAAACCTTTCGTCTGGACAGTTACTCAAATTGCAGCCTTTAACATCCTCAAAAACAAACTTGTCTCAGCCCCGATTGTCGCTTTCCCCGACTACAACCTACCCTTCCGTCTATACACCGACGTTTCCCTGATTGCCATCGGGGCTGTACTTGCCCAGGAGCAGGATGGACGGGAGCATATCATCATCTGCACCAGCCGCACCCTCAACCAGGCTGAGAAAAATTACGCTGCTACTAAACGTGAGTGCCTGGACATTATTTGGACGTTGGAGTACTTCCGCTTCTTTATTTCAGGCACCCATGTTGTCATCGTTACTGACCATCAATCTCTCCAGTGGCTGTGACAATCCAACACCACCAGCACTCAACTGATTCGATGGCGAGAAGCACTGGAAGAATTTGATTTTGAAATATCATATCGACCCGGGAAGCTGCACACAAACGCCAACGCCCTCTCCCGTCTACCCCTTAACTCAATCCGCACAAACCCAAACCTCATCCAAATGTGGCAGGCCAAGCAATTCCCCATCTGGATGCCGCCACACACCTTCGCCAAATTACACCAACACGGGGAACACCTATTTAACCAAGATGGCCACATTGTCCTAGATCCCAACACTGCACACGATGCCATGCTTCACCTCCACGCTGACAATGGCATCCACCTCGGCACAAAGAAGTTACTACAAGTCTTCAATGACATCTATTGGCGCCAAACCCTTCCACCATTGCCAAAATCATCATCCAAACATGCCGAGCCTGCATCTTTGGGTAAAGACATCACGTGCACAGCTGGACCGGCAGGAAAAATCACCATGCAAAAGCCAAGGCAGTTACTTTCTGTTGACGTAGTCGGGCCCCTAACACCCAAGGCAGGTTACAAATACATCATTACCTTCTTTGATGCATACTCCAAATTCATCATCGCCTGCCCCGCAAAAGAACATAACACAGTGACAGTAGCAGATGCATTGGTCAGCCACGTCTTCCCTTATTTTGGGATCCCTCAGGCCCTACATTCTGATAATGCCCCTGAATTCACAGGCAAAGTCTGGGAGGAACTGGCCACACTATTCGGCTACCATATGTCGCACTCCTCCTCATACTGACCCCAGGGAAATAGTGTGTGCGAGGGAAGTCATCGTTCTCTCCTTAACCAGGTACAGACCCGGATTATTCAAACAGGCAATGATGATTGGCCAGCCCATGTGAAAATTGTTCAGTGGGGCCTGAACACATGCCCTAGGGATGATGGAATCACCCCCCAAGAGTGAGTCTTTGGGGAAGCCCCACTCCTTCTGTCCCTCCGCCAACACCTCCAACCCCCTACCCCACCCACCACCATCGACCACCTACACCACCTCAAGAGGCACCTCCACCACCTTCAACAACAACAAGATCTACAGCCTGACACGATTACCTCCAACCCCTACAAACTGAGAGACTCTGTCGTCGTGGCATGCCTACCTACCCCAGACAAAAACTCTCCCTGATTCGAAGGCCCCTTCACCATCATCAAAGTCCCCAACCCTTACCAAGTCATTATCCAACAGCATGGGCATACACGCATGTACTGTAACCGCCACGTGCCCCCCTTCCAACCCACCCACAATAGCTTCCCGCTCAACCGCGTGCCACACACCTCCCGCTGTGCACCACTTACCTCCCCTCCTTCCCAGAATCATCCCACTGACTCATACTCCTACTCCTTCTCGCCCTCCCCTTCCACCTCACCTACCACCACACCTCCTCCCACTGCACCCTTACATGACCCACCACCGAGTTCCTCTCAGCCTGCACCCTCACCAACCACCACACCTCCTCCCACTGCACCCTTACATGACCCACCACCGAGTTCCTCTCAGTCCGCACCCTCACCAACCACCACTCCGACCACACCCCACACGCCCACCTCACCTTCTCCAACCCACCACTTCCAATCACCAACCCATACCCCTACCACCACACCAACACCACGCCACTCCACGACAAGTCCCACCATGACCACCATGGAAACAACCACCCACACCGTACCGCCACGACACTCACCCTCCCCCACCCTCACTCCCCCCCTCACCACCCCACGCACCACCTCACCCGCAAACTCCCCACGTGCGTCAACACTACCCAACACCCACACTACTCATTCGTCCACCCCTGTCCACCCTTTACCCAGTGATCATGCCCACTACACATGCCACCCCACACCACAACCCACAACTGCCCACGACCAAAACAGGATGCCCACACCGCCACGTGCCTCCACAGCTTCACCTCCCACACCCACCCTCACTATCACTACCACCAAATCCGGACGCCTCTCACGCTCACCAACCAGATATACCCCTACGCCCACTCCTACCTCACCTACTTCACTATCCACACCCCCACACGCAAAACACACACCCAACACTAGCCCCATCACACTCACCCTACATCAAGCACGGTGGAAATTTCCACCTACCCAATTCCCCAGGGGGAGCCACTGCTCTTACCCTATCCTCCCCCATAAAAAGCCCAGGACCTCACCCCTAGCCAGCATACAGCCACCAACCCTGCACCAAGCACCACCACCCAAGATGAGGATCCAGAGAGTAGTTTGGCATCCCCCACACGGACCGGGCCTGAGAGTACGAGGGACCCACCAGCTCCTCTGCAACCTCCGCCACACTTCACACACTTCCACACTCCACCTCACACTCAACCCACACCAAGAACCCAACCACATGACGCATCACTGGACTGCCCTCCTCCAACACATCACACCTACCCACCAGACCTCCACTACAAGTACATACCACCTCCAGTCACGGGGCCGTGATTCTTTACCATGGACGGTGGTAATATGTGCACCTCCGTCGCCAGACCCCCCACCCTGCTACAGAGCCACAGCCCTACCCCCACCCCAGGAGGACACCATGGCAGGTCACGTGAGTGCTGGACTGGCCCAGAGCAAGACAGGCACTGGGGTGCCCCGACCTTGTGTACCTCTTCCCCTCAAGCTACCCAACTGCAATGTCGCAGGAATGTGACACTACTTCTCGGCCGGAACAGCCCTTGCCAGGATCGGGGTGGGACTGCTCCAGATACAGTCCCAGGCAACGCCATGGTAACGGCCACTGTACGTACCGGGGAGGGAACGGCCACTGTATGTCCCTCAGTTATTTCCCCCTGCAGCACCGTGATGACAGCCACTGTACGCGTCAGGGAAGGAACGGCCACTGTACGTCCTTCTGCTGCAGCCACATCTGGAGACCGCCTCGGTGTGCTAGCTATTGAGCACACACCGACAGGCAAAGGCAGGAGGAGTGGAGCTGCAATGATGGTTACTGTATGGGTCGGGGAGGGAACGGCCACTGTACGTCCCTCATCCACTTCCTCCTCCTCCAACAGGAGTAGCCCCGTGGTAAAGGCCACTGTATGTACCGGGGAGGGAACGGCCACTGTACGTCCCTCAGCTACTTCCTGTTGGGCAGGCAGACCTGCTGCATCGGCCACTGTACGTGCCTGGGAGGGAAGGGCCACTGTACATCCCTCATCTGCCTCTTCCTCCTTCGGGAACAGTGCCGCGTTAACGGGCACTGTACATACTGGGGAGGGAACAGCCACTGTATCTCCATCTGCTGCTACCCCAAGAGGCTGTGGAGCCACGACGATGGCCACTGTATGCGTCGGGGAAGGAACAGCCACTGTACGCCCTTCATCCACAGTCTTCGGGGTTCTCCCAGAGGGGAAGGTCCCTTGCGCGGCCGGCTCACTAGCCCTCGGCTGAGTGGGACGCCCTTCTCTCTCTCTCCCTCCAGGTGTGGTTCCCAGGAGGTGCTGCCATTCCAGGAGTGGTGGCGAGGTCCTGTCGCTAAAGGCCAGGTTCATGCCCTACAGTCTGCCCCTGGACAACACCGGATCCTGACGGACGCCTCGCAGGAGAGGTGTCACATCAACCCCTGATGGCGCCCCAACCTAGAGGCGACCACAGCACCAGGCCTCCCAGGGTCAGCCCACGGACCCCAAGGTGGGACCACTCCGGCCTCACTCTCTGTCAGCCCTCCGCCAGGAGTAAGAAGTGGCAGGCCTGACTCCTGACACTGTTTGGCCCCAGTCCCAAGGGCCCCTTACCAGGTCGAGGCCCCCATAGGAAAGGGCCTTCCTGCACCCCAAACCAGACATGCGCCAGGGTCGCGACGCCCCCGAGAGCTGTCCTGTGCCTTCTGCAGGAGGGCTCCCCAGAAGGGCCCCATCCCACTCCCGGGCACCACCTCAGTTAAACCCAAGCCTCAGTAACCCAGTGATGACACCTCCAACTCCCAGAGTCGTGCTGAAGACTTAGACAGTGAAAGTACTATAAGTGATGCGAGCCGTGAGACAAACAATACACCAAGGTTCCTACTCTAGTTTATTCCAAGTACTGTGTTTATGCCTAAGCCCTCCAGAACCAGGGTAATGTACTAGTGTGCGGCCAGAAACTAACCTGCCACAAGCCAAAAGACAGAGTGCGTGATCAGTGTCGCCGCGGCTAAGTGACATTCACTTGTGCATTGACTCAGGCATAAATACCGTGCCCATGTGATATGTTATGCTAGTGTTAATAAACTTGTCACTTCACTGTATTTGTGTTCAGTGTATCTTGATGTGTATATTGAAAGGAAATTGTTCACTGGCTCCGACATCAATACCGTGGCCACGTGACATGTTATATACTGTATGTGTGTTGAAGGGAAATTGTACACGGATTCAGGCACAAATACCTTCCCAATGGATATGTTATACTAGCTTTAGTCACCCTGTCACTTTACCCCATCCATATTCAATATATCTTTGTATGTGTATTGAAAGGAGAGTGAATTGAAACAATAGATGTGTTAAGGTGTACTGCCGAGTATTTATGCCTTGTTCCTTTGTAAGTGTTCTACTTCCGGTCTAGAAAGAGGACCCTGCTCAGTCATTGGTGCCTTTAGAGCGAGAAGTCGGTCCAAAAACACCCAGCATATCAATGGTTATGGGGATGATCCTGGGCAGGATATGGAAGGTGATTTGGTCCTGGGTATTTGGATCTGATCCCGGGTAGGCGGTGGTGACGAGACGTCGCGTTTGAATGAGGGTGTCATCTAAGTTCCCATTGTAAGTGAGCATGTCTAGCTGGGAGAAGGCGATGACTTTCCCTAATGAGGGTGTGACAGCTTGGGTCACGATCTGCTGAAATTGGTCCCATTTCAGCTCTGGGACTATTTTAATGGCTATGCTTGAGACAGTTTTTCCAAGGTGGGGAAGTGTGACTGCTATCTTTTCATGAACATTCTCAAAACTTATGTCTAGTATGGCTTTGAACATAGACATATATGTGTGTATATCGTAGAGTTCGGAGTTGAACTTTGGGAGTTGGACATGTGGTTTGGCCACCATGGCTGTTGAATTTCCGTTCCTTGCAGTTTTACCGCCAGGTCAAGAACCACTGCTAGCCATCAGTGTTATGCAGCGTCTTCTGTGTCCCGACTTCTCGGGTAAAGTCACGGTGCAACTCTGGGTTCTTAATTCCTGACCGGGTCAGCACTAGCAAGGAAGGGAAACACAAACACCACGGGTGAACGAATACACTAATATATTTAAAATGCAGTATAATCCCCCCGAGAACACCCAGACACCCCCGCAAGGAGCCCACAGAGGAGCAGCAACAGCGTGCTGGGACTCAGTGCGACAACGGCCTAAGTCAGCCCAGGCTGCGTGCCCCTATGACCTGGAGCTTGCCCGCCGTCATCAAAGCAGGAATACCACACTACCTTCCGGGCAAGCCTTCACCAACCAGCTAAGTGGTGGAGCTGCCTATCCAGCTCTTTTCAGCACCCTAGAGACGGCCTGTAGCCACTCACTCCTCATTAAGGAGACGGCCTGTAGCCACTCACTCCTCATTAAGGAGACGGCCTGTAGCCACTCACTCCTCATTAAGCAGACGGCCTGTAGCCACTCTGAGGGTTCCAAGGTGACGGCCTGTAGCTGCTCCCACCTTCGTCAGGAGACGGCCTGTAGCCGGTCTCAAGGTGTCTTCCTTGAGATGGCCTGTACCTGCTTGCCCCTCGCTAAGGAGACGGCCTGTAGCCGCTCTGAGGGTCATCAAGAGACAGCCTGTAGCCACTCCTGCCTTCGTCCGGAGATGGCCTGTAGCCACTCCGAAGGTGTTCTTCCTGAGACGGCCTGTAGCCACTCAAACCCCCCTCCTGAAGGAGATGGCCTGTAGCCGCTCCCGCCTTCATCAGATGGCCTGTAGCTGCTCCGAAGGTGCCCCTGGGTTTGCTGGCAGCCACCTGTTCTCTCAGGCCATGACCAGTAGCCAGGCCTTGGCGACGGCCTGTAGCTGTGCCCCTAGGAAGCCACAGCCAGTAGCTGGGCCCTGTGGCAGAAGACGGCCTGTAGCCGCTCCGCTGCCTGGAACTGACGCCTGTTCCCCGACCCCTGACACAGAGGGAGTCTCGGGCGTAGAGGAGTATTGGAGAGGCGCTGGAGTTTCACCCGGCCTCTGCTCCCTCCAACTGGCTCTGGAGGAGACCCACCTGATGGACCCTGACACAGACCCGTGCTGCAGCCCCTTCCTGTCGGCTCCGTCAAGCCCGGGGGACCGCAGTCCTCGGGAACCCCAGACCACCCCCAGAACTCCCAGGCGGGAACTCCCCACACCTCAACAGCAGAGGTCCTCATCCTCTGACAGGAGCCTGAACGACCGGTTCAGGCAAGTGTTCGGCCCCAGTCCTGAGGGCTGTACTCCTGTCCTCAGCTCTGAGAGTGCAGGACCCTACGCCACCCACAGCCTTGGACGAGAACGGACGCCCCTGCGTGTGATCCCGTGCCCTCTGAATACGGAGGCCTCTGGTTGTGCCCAGACCCGTCAGTAGCGGAGCCCCTCCGTCCGCACCCCTGGCGCCAGATACGACCAGAGTAACCCTAACTGCGCAATGTCAGTGATCAAGCAGTGCCTAGGCAGAACATTGAATTGACCCTCTAGCAGAAGTCAGTGACAATACCAAAGTGTTGGAGAGAAGAATAGATACAGTGAACAGTGTACGGAATACTTCAGTAATAATATCAAAGTGGTGGAGTAAGTGATAATAACTGTTTAAAAGCAAAATAAGCATTGAGGGTAACAAGTAAATATGCTACCATCAGAAAATATTTCGTAATACTAAAATCATAATCGGACCCCAGTGCCATACCCAACCCTCCCCAACGTGAAATAACCTTCACAACTCCACACGCATAGAGACCCTGGACTTCTCTGAATAAGAACGCTCTGCCTCAAGTGCTATTCACTATGACTTAGAATAGTATCCTGCAAGATACTACTAACCATGTCTAGACATAAGAGTTTATAATCGCCCAGTATACTTGTGCCTGTAACATCTACTTGTTCCCCTGTCCAACTACTGTAAGCAATACACGTGTAAGGTTGTTGCCTGGAGTTACTGTGTCCTGCCTCTCTCTTATCTGTCTAAGCCCCGGTCTTGAAAGAGAGCCCTGCTATACACTAGGCGTTTACGGAACGGGAAGCCGAACCTAAAACACCTAGCATTACAGTATTAATAGAGAAACAATTACACACACAATATTCTATGACCAGAGTCGAAGCACTGTCCACCTAGTTCAGCATCTTTGTCTCACATCTGGGTTATTTCTTCACAGTATCACAGGTAATATTGCGCCAATATAGATAATACATCAACACAGAGAGGTTTACATACAACACTACCTAGTATACCCACAGGTACTAATGACAACACAACAATCCTAGTGTATCAGGAGTGCAGTAAATATAGGTGCGCGCGGGGCGCGGGGGGTGGGGGAGTTGTGACTCACTAGGAGGAGATAGGGGAGGTGCGGGGAGTGACTTAGAACGGCTAGGAGAAAGTTATGATAATACTGGAAGGCGGCAGATATTAGCCGTGAAGTTTATATGGTTTCCAATAGCCAAGATACTTGGGTAAATAGCTCTGGTCCTTGATTTACACTTACTTGAGATTTAGGAGCGAGAGCGAGTAGTAAATAAGATTTTATGGGTAGCGTGGGGAAGGAGAGAATACTGTTAATATTTCCTCTCACGATATTCCTTCATCGTAATGGGAGTATGACTTTATAGGCACAGGCTATTAATTATATAACAGAGATGTCCTCACGGGTATAGTCCATAGATCTCGTTTCACAGCGTGGGGAAATATAGAATACTATTAATACTTCTTTTCACAATATTCCTTCACAGCTAGCCAATAGATCTCGTTTCACAGCGTGGGGGAAAGACAGAATACTATTAACACTTCTTTTCACAATATTCCTTCACAGCAATAGGGGTATGTCTTTAAAGGCATAGGCTTATTAATTATATAACAGGGATGGCACTCGCACGTATAGTCATTCAGATCTTAGTCCACGTTCTCGCCCTTTAACTTCTCAGTGTGATCTGATTTACCCCGATATGCACTACATGAATTCACTGCACAATACTTACTCTAGGGGAGAGTCACACGTACCCTAAATCACTCATTTTACATTATCACTCGTATTCATCAGGGAGATGGACAGGAACATGACATCGGTGATCCGGCTGAGCTAGGGGCACCGTCAATGCGGGGCGTGCCGAGAGGGCACGGGGCGGCTCGCAAGGGCGTCCTCTCGTCTCCTGGGCTCCCTGTGGCTCCCGGACTTGGCTCTGGCGTGTGGCCCTCGGGACTGGGGCCGAGTAGCTCCAGGAACCTCTGTGACAGGTCCCGGCGTCATGGGGGCGTGGAGAGGTCTCGCCCGGGTGTTCTGGGGAGAACCAAGAGAGACGGTGGGCTGCGGTCTCCAACGTCTAGGGGCGCCGTCAGGGGAGGACTGCGGCAGCGACTTTCACTGGGGTCCGTCAGGTGCGTCTGCTCTAGAGCCAGGCGTAGAGAACAGAGAACAGAGACCAGGGGAGGCTGGGAGGCCTGTCCGGGATACTCTGGGACAGAGAGCCTGGACTTCAGTCTCCGGCCGTGGGGACGTCCCTCTCCTTTGCACGCCCTCGGAGCGACCATAGATCGTCTCTACCTGGACACTGTGGGAGCGACCATTGATCGTCTCTACCTGGACACTGTGGGAGCGACCATTGATCGTCTCTACCTGGGCACTGTGGGAGCGACCATTGATCGTCTCTACCTGAGCACTGCGGGAGCGACCATTGATCGTCTCTACCTGAACACTGTGGGAGCGACCATTGATCGTCTCTACCTGAGCACTGTGGGAGCGACCATTGATCGTCTCTACCTGAGCACTGTGGGAGCGACCATTGATCGTCTCTACCTGAACACTGTGGGAGCGACCATTGATCGTCTCTACCTGAATAATACTGGAAGGCGGCAGATATTAGCCGTGAAGTTTATATGGTTTCCACTAGCCAAGATACTTGGGTAAATAGCTCTGGTCCTTGATTTACACTTACTTGAGATATAGGAGCGAGAGCGAGTAGTAAATAAGATTTTATGGGTAGCGTGGGGAAGGAGAGAATACTGTTAATATTTCCTCTCACGATATTCCTTCACCGTAATGGGAGGATGACTTTATAGGCACAGGCTATTAATTATATAACAGAGATGTCCTCACGGGTATAGTCCATAGATCTCGTTTCACAGCGTGGGGAAATATAGAATACTATTAATACTTCTTTTCACAATATTCCTTCACAGCTAGCCAATAGATCTCGTGTCACAGCGTGGGGGAAAGACAGAATACTATTAACACTTCTTTTCACAATATTCCTTCACAGCAATGGGGGTATGTCTTTAAAGGCATAGGCTTATTAATTATATAACAGGGATGGCACTCGCACGTATAGTCATTCAGATCTTAGTCCACGTTCTCGCCCTTTAACTTCTCAGTGTGATCTGATTTACCCCGATATGCACTACATGAATTCACTGCACAATACTTACTCTAGGGGAGAGTCACACGTACCCTAAATCACTCATTTTACATTATCACTCGTATTCATCAGGGAGATGGACAGGAACATGACATCGGTGATCCGGCTGAGCTAGGGGCACCGTCAATGCGGGGCGTGCCGAGAGGGCACGGGGCGGCTCGCAAGGGCGTCCTCTCGTGTCCTGGGCTCCCTGTGGCTCCCGGACTTGGCTCTGGCGTGTGGCCCTCGGGACTGGGGCCGAGTAGCTCCAGGAACCTCTGTGACAGGTCCCGGCGTTATGGGGGCGTGGAGAGGTCTCGCCCGGGTGTTCTGGGGAGAACCAAGAGAGACGGTGGGCTGCGGTCTCCAACGTCTAGGGGCGCCGTCAGGGGAGGACTGCAGCAGCGACTTTCACTGGGGTCCGTCAGGTGCGTCTGCTCTAGAGCCAGGCGTAGAGAACAGAGAACAGAGACCAGGGGAGGCTGGGAGGCCTGTCCGGGATACTCTGGGACAGAGAGCCTGGACTTCAGTCTCCGGCCGTGGGGACGTCCCTCTCCTTTGCACGCCCTCGGAGCGACCATAGATCGTCTCTACCTGGACACTGCGGGAGCGACCATTGATCGTCTCTACCTGAGCACTGTGGGAGCGACCATTGATCGTCTCTACCTGGACACTGTGGGAGCGACCATTGATCGTCTCTACCTGAGCACTGTGGGAGCGACCATTGATCGTCTCTACCTGGACACTGTGGGAGCGACCATTGATCGTCTCTACCTGAGCACTGTGGGAGCGACCATTGATCGTCTCTACCGGAACACTTTGGGAGCGACCATTGATCATCTCTACCTGAACACTATGGGAGCGACCATTGATCGTCTCTACCTGAGCACTGTGGGAGCGACCATGGATCGTCTCTACTGAAACACTTTGGGAGCGACCATAGATCATCTCTACCAGAGAGGCGCCGTCTGGAGTTTGAGTTCTAACTCCACCCCTAGCTAGCTCAGCAATTCCGCCACACAAAGGTAGTGTCCTTCTCCTACGGTGGCGGCGGCGTGGTGGCTGCATGTCACAGGGGCGCATGGCCCGGGCTGACATGCGTCGCTGTTGCCCGGAGTGGTGGTGGCTGGTGGCGGCTACCCCGTGGGGTCCGTGTGGGGGTGTCGGCATGTTTGCAGGCAAACTATGTTGTTCTTGGTTTGCCCTGTCGTCGGGGATACTATGGTATTCTTCAGGCTTCAGGGGCACTGTTCAAGCCACTCATTTTAGCAAGGGACAACACGTAGGGGCGTCCCCTCGCGTCCAGGGCTACAGGTGGCGAAGGGGCCCGCAGTCTCCGGGCTGGGCTCAGGGGTGTGGCCCCCAGGATTGGGGCCGAACAGCTCCAGAAACCTCTGGTGTAAGTCTCAGCCGGAGGTGGGAGTCTTACACCATCTTGAGGGCGTAGGGAGATCACGCCCGGGCGTCCTGGGGAGGGTCTGGAGAGGGTGAGGACTGCCATCCCCAGAGTCTAGGGGCGCCGACAGGGAAGGACTGTGGCACTGGCTTACACTGGGGTCCGTCAGGTGAGTCTGATCCAGAGCCAGGCGTAGGGAGCAGAGGCCAGGAGAGGCTGTGAAGCCTGGCTGGGATGCTCTGGTACGGGAGGTCCGGGCTCTTGTCTCCTGCCGGGGTGATGACTCACTCAATATCTCCTTTTGTCCGTGGGGCCCGGCAATTGGCCGTGGCTGCCCAGGGGCACAACTATCAGGTGCCAGGGCCCAGTAATTGGCCGTGGCCTGAGTGGGGGAGTCAGTGCACCTCTGTACACCTTTGGAGCGGCAGTAGGCCGTCTGACGAAGGCGGGAGCGGCAGTAGGCCATCTCCTGCTTCAGGAGGGAGGAGCAGCAATTGGCCATCTCAGGGGCAGCACGTTTGGAGCGGCAGTGGGCCGTCTCCTTCTGCAGGAGGGAGGAGCGGCAGTAGGCCGTCTCAGGGGCAACGTCTTCGGAGATGCAATTGGCAGTCTGACGAAGGCGGGAGCAGCAGTAGGCCGTCTCCTTCTGCTGGAGGGAGGAGCGGCAGTAGGCCATCTCGAGGGAACCACCTTCGGAGCGGCAATTGGCCGTCTGACGAAGGCGGGAGCGGCAGTAGGCCATCTCCTTCAGCTGGAGAGGGGAGCGGCAGTAGGCCGTCTCCAGGGTAGCACCTTCGGAGCGGCAGTAGGCCGTCTGACGAAGGCAGGAGCGGCAGTAGGTCGTCTCCTGAGGGGCGCTGTCTGGAGTTATGAGAGCAACTCCACCCCTAGCTGATTCAGCAATCCCACTCCCTGAAGGTAGTGTCTTTCTCCTACGATGGTGACAGCGCGACGGCTGGGTGACATAGGGGCGCACAGCCCGGGCTGACATATGTCGTTGTTGCTGTGTATCCCTTCGACTGGTGGCTGCTACTCCGTGGGGTCCGGGTGGGGGTGTCGGTACGTTCCCGGGCACACTGGGCTGTATACCACTTGCCTCGTTGTCAGGGGCACTATGGTATTCCTCCCCTGCTTCCATCTCGGGGGCACTACCTTGTAAGCCACGCATTTTACTCATGAAGGGCTTGAGCTATCAACATGTAACCTTCAGGATATATATCAAGCTATGGCCAAGATCTTAGATGAGTTCGAAAATGGGCAGTCGGGGTCAGAGTCACCAAAATGGCTGCCAAAGGTCAACTAGCTTTTATCACCTGCCTTTAGCACCATTATATTTCATGAACGGCTTCAACAATCAACATGAAGCCTTCAGGATATCAAGCTATGGCCAAAATCTTGGACGAGTTCGAAAACGGGCAGTCAAGGTCAAGGTCACCAAAATGACAGCCAAAGGTAAACAAGTTTCTGTCCCTTCCTCCTTTAGCACCATTATATTTCATAAACAGATTCAGCTATCAACATGGAACCTTCAGGGTTTCAAAATATGGCCAAAATCTTGGATGAGTTGTGAAATACCTGCTCGGCAGAGCGAGCCGGACACCACCACCCCAGGAGGAGGGTACAGGGAGGTGACCCCCACCCCACAAGATGACAGGGAGGCTATCTCACCTGCCGAGCCATCCCAGCAAGAGCAACATATCTACCCCGTGGTCCGACACCCCTCTTCCCCGCAACCAGACCACCGGGCAGTACGCAGGTTAAGTGCACTGCACTCAGGTGGAGGAAGCACTCGCCAGAATCGGGGTGGGACTTACAACCCCCAATCGCAAGCAAGCCCTTGGATGCCGTATCCACCGGATTAGCCTTCACAAGAGGAGAGGATTCCACTGGAGTCTCTAGCCTTGCTATACTCCAGTGGAGTAGTGCCAGAGTAGAGTCCACTGGACCCACTTTAGGTGGAATGACCGCCGGTTCTCCACCCTCTGCCACTCACCTTTGGGAGCCAGCACGTCGGCCCGTCCAATAAACGACCTTCGCTGGTTCTTCCCAGGAAGGAGGCAGGCCTGAAGGTAGACTCCACCAGAGCTATATAAGTGGGACAGACCGCTGGTCATCTCCCGAGCTGCCCCAGCCCCAATGACAGGAGGCCAGAGTCCGCTGGATCTGTGGCATTGGCCAGGAATGCCCGCCGGGCCTCCCCCTCCCGTCATCCCCGGGACAGGTGCTCCAGCCCCGGTGGCAGAGGAACTGAGTCCGCCGGACCTGTGGCAAACACCAGGAGTGCCTGCCGGGCTTCTCCCTCTCGCCTTCCTCAGGCTCAGCACCAGAGGGAGTGTCCTCCAGTCTTCCTCTTGCCTCTGTCCCAAACAGGAACCTAGGTAGTGCCCACCGAGTCTACCTGGCCGAAGATGTGCCTGCTGGGTGTCCCTCTTGTGCCCCGGTCTGGAGTTCTGGCAGGGACCATTGTACCTGCCAAGCAGGGGAGCAGGCCCCTGGTTGCTCCCCTTCTGCAACTCTCAAGGTTCCTACAGAGGGTGACACCCCTTGCTCAGTCCGCCCCTCTTGTGGCAGGGCGAGATGCCCCTCTACCCCAGAGAGTGAGAACTGCTCCCTGCAGGTACCCCACCTGAGACCAGCCAGGGCGAGACTACGCCAAGGCCAGGCATCCTGTAGCTGCAACTCCACCACTGCCCCCGGCAGGCGCTGATGGACACCTCCAGAGTGAGCGGCCGCAGACCACCCCTGACGGCCTCTTCCCCCCAGGCGAGACTGCAGCCCCCAGAGGAGGCGGACAACCCCTACCGCCCACCACAGCTGCCGGACCCCTCCTGACAAAGGCGGCTGCAGTCCACCCCTGATGGCCACCCCTCCCAGATGGGACCGTGGCCCCAGAAGGGCGCTGCCCCACCCACAGCCGACCCTTGGCCCGGGCCTACCCAGGTCCACCCCCAGGACCCCTACTACGATGAAGGGCTGGAGCCGTGGTGCGTGCCTCCGGGCCCTATTTGGCCCTAGTCCAGTGGGTCACTCCTCACCCAGGGCCCCTATGAAGAGAAGGCTGCCCACCACTCCGCCCACCAGCTCCCATAGGGCCCATGGTGATCCAGACAGTGACTGACCCCAGGAGCACACCCCTGACAGCCCACCCCCTATGCTCGGCCACCACCTGCAACTTCCTGTCTAGTGGGTCTCGCACCATGCCCTGGTGCCCCTCTCTGTCTGTGTCCGCGAGTAAAAGACTCTAAGGTTACAGTTCCATCCCTTGGTGGTGTTTGTGTTTAAAAGCAGACCCCTCCCCACTGCCACAGTGTTGCCCCCCGACTTCCCCCTTGCTTGGATCAGTGGATTTGCAACCCCAGGAGGAAACTCACATTGACAACCAGTGCGGGCACGAGACAGGAGGCCCTGGTCATTTTCCCCTAGTGTGACTCCCCCCTCCTTCTTTGCGATACACAACGAACTACCTTTAAGTACCAGTGTTGTGCCCCTGTCTCTGTGTCGTCAACCCCCCCCTCCCTTGGGTTTATTCTCCATATACCAAGTGTCTGTAACATGGGTTTACTCTCTGTGATTGACTTATATGAGAATTCTATGTAATCATAGTGTTCTCCGTCCCTGTCACACGAGTAGACTATAAGTGGTATATTTCCTTGTCCTGTCACGTGTGTGCAACATAAGTTTGCTTAGACTCTGTCTATGTCATGCGGATGTGTCATAGGTAGTAGAAGGTTCCGTCTATGTCATGCAAATGGTTGTGGAATGGGAATGTGCTTCCGCCTCTGTTACGCGCTGTGTATATTGAGGTAAATTGTATTAGGAGTGTTATACTTATACAGGAACAGGAGATACCTGAAATACTGTATGAATTATGCGTGTATTATGAAGTGAGACTACTCTTTGTAAGTGGATATATACTTCTTGTGTTGGTCAATATTCTGTATGAACCAAGTGGAGACATTTAGTGTAAGGCATATTGTTCCGTGTTAGCTGATATTTTGTATTTATTAGGTTTAGTCACGGACTGTCGTGTGTAATAGATTGTAACCCAGCCTATTGGTAATATACGTGTGCCCTTGTTCAGTCAGTGTTTGGACTTCCCCCTCCTTGTCTGTGTATGCTGACCCAGTTGTGAACAAAGAACCCAAGGCCTGCACCGTAGCTGGTCCCGAGAAGTTGGAGCCCAGACTGCACTGCATAACAAGTTTGGAAATGGGCGGTCGAGGTCAAGGTTGCCAAAATGGCTGCAAAAGGTCAACTAGTTTTATTGCCTGCATTTAGCACCATTTTATCTGAAATACCCACCCAACGGAGCGACCCTGACACCACCACCCCAAAAGGAGGACATGGGGAGGTGACACCCACCCCAAGAGGAGGCCACGGGGAGGCTTACAGGTGGCCCATGCCACACCAACCCATGCCCCCAGTTACCTCATGTCCCTCTTCCACCCAGCCAGACCCACGAGAAGTGCATCAGCCAGGTGCATTACCCTCTGATGCAGACAGCGCTCACCAGACTCGGGGTGGGACTTGTTTCAATACTGTCCCAAGTAGGCCCTCAGTAGCAGAGTCCACCGGACCTGCCACTAAAAGAGGTACAGAGACCGCCGGTCCTCAAAGCCCTACTTTTCCCCACGGGAGCAGCAGCACAGCAGAGTCCATCAGATCTGCTGTAGAAGGGGAGTCCACCAGACCTCCTTCTTCTGCCACTCACCCTTGGGAGCAGGCATCTCAGACCGTCAGCCAGACGACCCTCACCTGCAGTCCCAGGGAAGGGAGCAGAACCATGGTACAGTCCATCGGACCTGCCACAGGGGGAGAGACCACCAGTCGTCCCCCTGCTGCAACATTCCCCCGGCAGCAGGAGAGCAGTAGAGTCCATTGGACCTGCCACGGGAGCCAGAAAGTCCATCAGACTTCCTCCTCCTGTTGTCCCCGGGATGAGTGGTCCCCCGACAGAGTCTGTCAGACCTGTCAGACCGAGGCAGAGTCCACCAGACCTCCTTTGTCCACTGCCCTGGGAGGGAGCCTGGGTAGAGTCCATCGGACCTGCCAGGAGGGAGAGTCCACTGGATCTCCTTCCTCGGCCCCGGAGTGGAGTTCCGGTAGAGTCCATCGGACCTGCCAGGCTGAGGGAGAGACCACTGGTCATCCCTCCTCCACTACCCCGGAGGCTTCCTACAAGGGCATCGTCTCTGGCTCAGCCCACCCCTCCAGAGGCCGAGCGAGACACCCCTCCTGCTCCCCCTCCTCTACAAAGGGCAGAGACTGCTCCCAACAGGACTCCTGTCGGAGAGTGTCTGGAGCGGACTTGTTGTGAGCCTGGGTGTCCTGTCCCTGCAGCCCAGTCCCGGACGCCCCCAGCAGCTGATGGACTCTCCAAAGGCGAGCAGCCGCAGATGATCCGATGACCTTACCCTCCTGGCGAGACCACAGCCGTCGGACCTCGAGGGCACCCCGCAGCCAACCCCAGGCCTGGACCAGCCCGGACCCTCCTCCAGGACTCACACCACAGCCAAGGGCAGGCTCCGTGCAGTATGCCTCTTAGCCCTGTTTGGCCCCAGTCCCAAGGGCCACCACACTCCTAAGGCCCCCACCAGGAAGGGGCCGCCCACCACGCCACCCTCCAGCTTACACCAGACTCCAGAGTGCACAACCCGAGACTGGGGCCTCTATCGAGAGCGCGCCCCTGACGGTCATCCTCCCACACTGGGCCATCATCTGTACCTACCTGAGACTTAGCCTCTTTGTGCCCCAGTGCCCCACCTGTGGTGTTATAGACTCTGTGTAATATTTGTGCCCCATCCATAGTGTCGTGACCCATGTACGTGTAACACTTGTGACCCCCCCTGTAGTATCATGAACCCTGTGTGTTATATATTCTGTGTAATGTGCACCACGACCTCTGTGTAACACATGTGCCCCAGTTGGTGTCACGACCCCTGTGTAATACTTGTGCCCACCTATAGTGTCATAACTCTGTGGAATACTTGTCCCCTTTTTGATACATAGTGTTGTGAGATACATCATACTTACGCCCCATGTATAGTGTTGCCTCATGTACTAATTGTGTAAAGTCCACTGTATTTGTTTGTTTGTAAGGTAATATACGTGTAAGACTGGTTAGCCTGTGTTTGAGCCCTATCCCTTGTTTGCATGCTCTAGCCCGGTCCTGAATAAAAGAACCCAAGTCTGTGCCCGTATCTGAGTTCAAGGAGTTGGATGCAGAATAAACTGCATAACAGTATCTCATGAACAGCTTGAGCTATCAACATGATATCTTAAGGGTATCAAGATATGGCCCAAATCTTTCGCTCCTCCCCCCACGTGGGGCTGCTGTCGCCCACCCTACCCCCTTGGGGCCGCTGCCCCCTGGCCCCCCAGGGGTGGTGGCATTCCCAGGCCCCTCCCTGGGATGGCATCCCTGGCCCCTCCACAGAGGGGCGCCGCCATCCAGCCCCCCCAGGGGGGCCCCCTGGCCCCCATAGGGGGTGCAAACCCCCATCCCCCGGGGGCCCTGCCCCCATCCTCCTCCCAGGGGAGTCCACCGCCACCCTGCCCTGGGGGGCTTCACCTCCCCCAGCCCCCTCCATGGGGGGACCCAGCTCACCTGCCACTCCACGCCACCCCCGGCCCACCTCAGGGAGGGGTGCTACTCCTCCGAGGGGGGCCTACCCCACAGATCTGCGGGCCACTGCCCCTTGGCCCCCCAAGGGAGTCCCACCCCCCACCCCACCTGGGGGCCCTGCCCCCTCCTGGGGTGACCCCACCCCCACACCACCCAAGGGAACCTGGCCCCCCCATGGGGACCCCAGCCCCAGGCCCCCTCCCAGATGGCCCCACCAGGGGACCCCACCCCCCAGCCTCCCAGGAGGGTACAGGGCATTGCCCTACGGCCCCCCGGGGAGTCCCGCACTTGTAACTTGGCCAACAGCATATTCCGACGGGCAATTAGCATTCGGCTCCTGAATGCTTTTCTTTCACTGTAATGGCCTTTCTCCTCGCTCTGGTCTTGTGTTATTCATCTTTATCATTCCGCACCCAGTCGTGGTACTGTGCTATTCATTGCTTTTGTACAACGTCAGACCTGGTTATGTTAACAATTATATAGTACTGTACAACAGTGTTGGTGCTGTATCTACAATAAGTGTGATAAAAGAGAGAGAAAAAAAAGTCTGTTTGGTGCTGTATCTACAATAAGTGTGATAAGAAAGAAAAAAAAGTCTGTGCAGCGATGAACACCTAAGGCCATCACTGCACAGTCCATGTGCTATGATACCTGTGTGGGATTTTATTGGGGCTATTGCCCTCCTGTAGAGGGGTTGGAGGTAGCTCAATCATTCATCGTCCAATCGTATGTTGCCCCAAGAGGAGCGTAGACTCCAGGGGCTAGGCAAGTTGTTCCAGACATTTAAGATGAGAGTGACCAGCCTCACTCATCCCTGAGTAGCATTACATAAGCAATTAACCCAAACCATCCCTTGAATATAAACCTACACTGGCTCCATCCAATTGGAGCCCCTTAATTACCCACTAAACCATCAGGTGTGATAATTTAGTTATATGGTTACCATCCAGTGTAGTAAACGGTTTCCCGGTGTATAGTAAACCATTTGGCTTGTCATTCAGTGTAGGTAGAGGGAAAAGGAAAGAATGAAAGAAAGACAGAAGTGGGTGGAAGAAAGGGCAGACACCTGAGAGCAGCACTACATCAACTGAGTGGATGATGAGTGCCCCTACCAATTTCTTTATTAAATAACAAGTGAGACGCACTGATGGGAATGAGCAGAGCTAAGAGCAGGTGACTAGCAAAGTAAGTTATGTACCACAAAGGAGCCAGGCCGGCACTGTCTGCATGCATATTTACGTAAACATTTTTTATCATTTTCCACAGAAGAAGCCACAAGCACTAAGAACATATTGTTATTTATTAAAAGTGAAAGTGAGATGCATCGACTGATATGAGTAGCACCTACAGTAGGCAACAAGCTACGTGTTATGTAACATAAAGGAAACAAGCTGGCATCAACTGCATGCATATTTATGTAAACATTTTTTTTTTTTTTTCCACACGAGCTACAGGCATGGTGGGATGAGGAGGTAAAGAAAGCGGTGGAGGAAAAGGGAAAGAAGTGGCTATAATGGTTACAGAACAGGGGCTCAGTTGAAATAAGAACTGAATATGCTGAGAGCAAGAAGCATGTAAAGAGACTAGTGAAGAGGAAAAAGGAGGAGGTAAATGAGGATCTAGGAAGAAAAATGAATACGAACTACTCCGAAAACAGAAAGTTAGCCTTTGTAATAAAGAGCTGGCTGTGGTGTTCATGACATGGCATAAGAGATGCACCACAGAATACTGTGGTACAGCACTGGCTTCCACTAACCCTATGGCCTGGGGCACAGGATTCAAACCATTAGGTGACCTTTTCAAAGAGACTTTTGGAAGCAGGTCATAACACCTTGTAAAGCATTTCAATTGAAGACAAAAAACAATATAACTATTCCTCAGATCCTAAGTTGGGGATGAGTCCCCCTATTGCCACTTTTAATGTCTGTTGTGTGTCATAAGCAGCTCAAAGTCACCTCCAGGGATGCATCCAAAAGGATGGCATGCAGAGTGAAAAATCTGTTAATCTGGCAAATTCTTATTATTTCTATTTCTGTTCTAAATAATCTAATATTTAATCTTCTAGTACAATGCTTAGTGCATCTTTTCTGTCTTCAAGCTAAACCCACCAACAATGTACTCCCAGCATTAATCCAACTTACTTGACTTCAATACTCACTTATAATTAGTTCCTTACAACAATAACTTCAAAACAAAGGACAGGTCAGTAGCCAGAAACATAATAAAATACATTTCATCAGGGTAAGTACAATACCACAAATTTTCAATGGTCAAAATAAATAGCCTAACAATGCACAGTACTGAAAAATACTGCTTCTGAATTAATTAATAACATTAAATCTCCATCCTCAATTGTACCTGAAAATGCCTGCAAAGTTTTGCCACTGCATAGTGAGAGGATACAACTGGTAGGCTTGGTTTGAACTCATGAAAATTATTTAATTACTGGTATGCTTATGGCTATAAATGGAAAGCAATACAATACAAAAAACTTAAATAGGCAAATTATGAACAAGTTTCACATTCCCTACACAGTATTTTACAACTTTTGCATGAATAATACACACCATACTGTAAAGTTTACCTCTTACATTATCTGTATTGTTTTTGAAGAGGAAGTGGCCTCTGTAACAAGGTCCACATGCACTATGATAAATAATACATACACTGTTGTACAGTAAATCCTCTATACAATTAACTAACTGGGGGAGAACACTGTATTGTTAATCTGAAAGTTTGTTAAATCCAATGATGAGTCATCTTAATTAAGAAACCAGTTCATTATGCAGATACCTATCTCAATTTGTTAGATACAACCAACCATCTCATCGTTGTCATTTCTGTATGTTTGAGCCTATGAATATCCACTTTCCTTACTACCCTGGTTGTAAGACCTGGGCAGTAAAAGATGAAGATATTTGTAGGCTCAAATGTACAGAAATGACAATGATTACATGGATGTGTAGCGAGTCCTTGAATATGAGACCTGAGGGGGGGGCGGGCTAGAATTGCAATTGACAAGTTGAGGGGAAGGATGGGACTTGAATTGTACTGGTGTTGTGACGAAGAGAGGTACACTGAGATGATTTGGGCATGTTGAGAGGATGGAGGATGACAACTGGGTGCAGAGGGTGAAAAGTGCAAATGTCAGGGGTAGGGTTGTGAGAGGCAGACCAGAAAATACATGGGATGGGCTCAAACAGTGTGATATCAAGGATACAGATTGAATAGGGAGGCTGCCAGAGATCAAACAGCATGGAAAGCTGCCACTAGGTGACAAAGGCTGACACATGCAAGCATGTTGGAGCCTTTACAAATGAAACAATTATTAAATGATATGACACAACAGAGTGATGCTTACAGAGTTTAGCTGCTGCCACTTTTACACCTGTGTATTGTATGTGAGTGATGTAACAATGCTTGTAATCAAGCAAATGTGTTTCAAGCTCAGTGAATTCCTTTGAAAGAACCAGCACTTTAGAAATACAAAAGACCATAGATTATTAATAATCCATCCATCCATTGCCAGACGCCATGTATCCCAAACGGGGTGGCCAAGGGCTTAGAGTTAATTGTTTTACAGGGAGGGGCACTAATCCTCCACCAACCCCACTTGACACGTAGGGATGCCAACAGCATCTGGTGTTCCCAGGCGGTCACCCATCCAAGTACTAACCAGACCCAACGTTGCTTAATAATATTATTATTATATTACCTTAAGTGTTTAAATGCAGGAAAAGCTCTACAATCTTGCATTCTCAAGGTCATGCTAGACTACTGGATGCATACAACTGAGATTTACCTCCAAAAAATACTCTCTGTACTTTCACTAGTACAAATTAATACAAATACAGTACATTAAACCTCTATGCTATCTGGATTCCAAAGTTCTTAGATACGGCAGGCAGCTGGCCTAGACATATTACTGTTGCTTTGAAGGAAAAAAATAATCTAATAGGGACAAAATATCCAGAACATCAGAAAAATTGTGTTCTTCTCCACTCTTGTGCATTTGTTCATACTATGACTGCACTTAGTGCAATGTGAGTATAAAATTAATGTACCATGATGCATACACAATACAGTGTTACCCAGCACATTAGAGGAATCAAATAATGAGGAAAACAACAAAAAAGTGAAATATTGAATCCGTTTACGATAAATTCAACAGGAAAACTGATTAAAGGAGAGCGTGGTCATGGGCAAGCTTTAATGACAGAAAGGCAGCAACTCTGAAGAGGCAGATGTAATTGCAGCAGGGAGTATATGAGATCATGGTAACAAAATGACACCAAAATGGCCCTTAAGTCAGTGTCATTAGGGTGGCTCTAAGAAGGAAGGAAGAGAATGAAGCTCTTTCAGACATGTAAACAGGAATTTGTGCAGTCAAGAAGATAAGGAGGGGCTCAAATTTTCCTTGTTCCCCATTGTTACTGGTTTTACCAATTACTGTCTCTGTGCAACCATTTTATACTCTCCTTTTACACTCAGCTTCAACCTTCTCTTTGTTTAATGCTTTTGGTATTTCTGCATACAGTACATTAATTTCTTTCCTTTGTTTTGCTAGTAACATATAACCCCTAAAGTCCGTTCATCATTGATCGATGTGTTTTAGACAAGATACGTTCAGTTCTATCCACACTGATTAAGTAGAAGCCAGAATAAACTGGGGAGAGGTTGCCACACCTCTCTGATGGCAAAAATGGAAGCTAGCAAATGGGAACAACGGTGGTGGTATCTGGCAAGTTTGGTCCCCTTAGATGTGGTGAGAGATCCCCCTCCCCCCCATTGGCCATCTCTTCACCTCCCTCTGTTCCATTGGATCCTTCTCTCAGTCTCCTCCCACCCAAATCTCCACCATATTCCCATTATACCATTGTGGGGGTGTGTAGCCCCCCACACCGACTCAACCTCCCAGGGCCCCCCCACACCCACTCCACCTCCCTCTGCTCCATTGGTTCATCTGACTGTCACTTCCCAGTAGTTCCCACCCAAATCAAGCCAGCCAAACACCACGCCATTGCGTCATTGACTTACAAGATAATACCCTCGACCTGTTTTATGCAGCTGAATGTATGAGTACTGTATATTATATCTGTTATTATTTATTGATGTATGGTTATTAGCCAAAGAATATTAGGTTCTTTGTATAATTTACCAACTTTCCATCATTTTCCATGGGAAACTTTTGTGATTGTATGGTACCTGCAACTAATGATTTTTTTTATTATTTCTGCTGTTTGACCATTTACACACATCAGTACAGGTTTTTTAGCGTTTTATATATCTTAAATGTCAGGACCAACTTGCCTAGCCCAGGGCTTCTACGCTCCTCATGGGGCAACATAGGATTGGATGATGGCTAGATATAACACATACAGCCTAGCATCAGAGATGTGAAATACCCATATTTATTCTGGCTTGGGAAATGTAAACAGAATTTGTTTTTGTTCAGTTATTTCATTTATTTACATTATCATAACACTTTTTCTTCATTTATATATTTCAATATATGTATAAATATTTGTCTTATTGAATGATTTACATATGCAGTGAATCAATATATTTTTATCTTGCATGCAAAAGTAATTTTTTCCCCTTATTTTTATGCACACTCATACAGCTTGTTTCATGTCTGGGCACATGTTGCATATTGATTTGGGTGATTTTTGTAAGGTTATGTGGCAAAAAAAGAGGTATTAGCCAAAATTTTCCTAGTTTCATTCAGACACGATGGGTAACTTATAATATTTGAGGGTCAGTTGTGCGGTAACCAGAAGGCCTATGAGACTAAGATTGGCCGTTGCAGGTGTGTAAATTCAAGCTTTTCAAATCGGTAGGAGAAAATTTCACCTTGGTGAAAGCTGAATATTCAATGCCTTTTTGCAGTTGGGGTGACAGTTGAGCCTGGAGATTTGCAGACTCTAGGGGTTAAGCACTAAGGAGTATGTTCTTTTCTAACCTTTAATCCTCTTAGAGGGGTTCCAACAGCTAAACTGCCATCTGGCATTAGTCAAAACAAAAACCCTTTGTTACTGCGTAAATGGATTAATATACAAACCACTATATATATATAACACGTACATACATGTCTGTGGGCATCATACACAACCACACAACTCATGCCAAGCCAATATATGATTAGCTGGTTGCTGCCCACATCTCATGAATATACTGTATCAACCTCATAAGTACATAATGAAATTGTCCTGTCAGCTCACAGTCCCTTAAAGTTAAACCCTTGTTTGGTACACAAGGGTTTACTGTATACAGTGTGTGTGTGTGTGTGTGTGTGTGTGTGTGTGTGTGTGTGTGTGTGTGTGTGTGTGTGTGTGTGTGTGTGTGTGTGTGTGTGTGTGTGTGTGTGTGTGTGTGTGTGTGTGTGTGTAATTCACCGGAAAAGTCAGGATCACGTGATGGGGGCATGATCATCAACTTTTACCCTTCCTGAAGAGAGCTGAGAGCTCATATAGTTCAATCTATGGACAAGGCTTGTAACCTTCACACACGCACACACCCATCCCCTTCCTCAAGGGGGACAGTAGCCAATTGCTTCGTCAGTGAAACTTTTTGCGAGCAAGGTGAGAATTTCCATCTACCAGATGGCAGGCCAGAACGTTAACACTGACCCTGTGAGCTGTGTGTGTGTGTGTGTGTGTGTGTGTGTGTGTGTGTGTGTGTGTGTGTGTGTGTGTGTGTGTGTGTGTGTGTGTGTGTGTGTGTGTATCCATCTAATACTATCCCAAGGATGAACATGAAAAATGCTGCAATGTAACTTGTTCTGAACACTGAGCAACTGAAAAACATCTTAAAAACATAAACAGCTCTCAAAGTTCAGCAAAGTGGAAATTTCTGTATCCTTTGAATTAATCAAAAATTTATCAATGATAATATTTTTCTGGACTGTACCTTATTTACATTACCAGTATCATGTTATGTTGTGTATCAAGGCAAAGTATTACTGCATACTACAAGAAAAAAAAAGGGTTGGGCAATCATACTAAACATAAAACTCGGTTATGTTAATAAATCTGGTTACATATCAAAAGTAAACAGTACAGTATTACCGTATTTTAGGATCAATGCGCATTGCAGTTCAATATACAGTATTACACAATAATCCACAAGGCTATCCTTTATGACATTTTCTCACATGCAGTATGGTAATAAATGGTGAATCTATAATTAATGAAATTAACATTATCCTAGAAATTCACAAGTATGATAATATGTAAAGTTTTCATCACAAAATTTTCAACTCCAACCAAACGAATGCACTCAAATTAATTAAATACGATTAACAATTGCCCTGGGGTGGGAAAGGAGGTCCGGATGATGATGGTGATGATGAACAATTTTTGTTATGTCACTGCTTTTTCAATCTATCTATCTATTGCCAGATGCCTTAAATCCCACAAGTGGTGGCCACAAACAAATTACCTTCATGCTGCCCTGTCCCCCGCCATTTCACTGCCCCGCTCCTAATTCACAGCCCCCTCCCTCATATGCCTCTCCACTCCATCCCTCCATCTCATTCTTGGCCTCCACTTCCCTCTCCTCCCCTCCATCTCACTCACATACACTCTCCTTGACAGTCTCTCGCTCTCCATCCTCTCCGTATGGCCAAACCATCGACACCACAATGCTCCTTCACTTCCTCATTTGTCAGTCTGTCTCCCCATGTGACTTCACATGCTCCTCTCAAATAACTGTGACCTTCCAACAATGTCCAAGCTTCACTTCCATACATTACACTTGGCATTCCAATAGTGTCATGTAGTAGCTTTTTCACTTCCATGCTCACTTCCCTGTTTCTTATCACTGCTTTCAAGGAACCAGCAACCTTTTTTCCTTGTTGCACCCTTTTAAGCACTTCACTCACTAAACTTCCATCCTTACTCATCACACTACCCAAGTACTTAAATGCATTCACATTTTCCATTTCCTCCTCATCCAACCTCACTGTACATTCTCTGACTTCACTTCTCTCAAAGACCATAACTTTACTCTTTGCTACATTCACCTTTATATTCCGTTTCATATACACTCTCCCAAACTCATTCACCAAGCCTTGCAGCTCCCGTTCGTCTTCACTTAACAACACAGTATCAGCTGCATTTTCACTTGGTGGTAATCCTCAGGGTGGCTCATATTATACATACACCCGTAACCCAATATCCGGCAGTGTTGTGTACCAGTGGGAGTGTTCGGTCTGCGAGTATGTCAGACATCAAAGCAATTTTCCACATAAGATACTGAAGAAAAGCCAGAGATGCATTCCAGACCCAAACCCAAACTCTCATATACCATATTTAATCCACAGAGACTGAAACAGAAACATGACAGGTAATGTTATAATCCTCATAAACAATACTACTGCTAAAAATTGGCACATCAAACATCACATGCAGGAGGGTGGGGTGGTGGGAAGTGCAGCGTTCAACACCGCTTCAGGACAACTAAACAGCCATGCAGGCTGCTGGCAGTGCATCAAGCAGGGGTGGGGGAGGGCGGGGAAATGGGGGGACAAGCAAGGGTGATAGCGGGAGACAAGTGGGGGTGGGGGAGGGTGGGGGCACAGAGAAGGAGGCAAGAAAGCCAATCAGCCCTACTACCCCCCCCCCTATTCTCACTCACTAACCACTCTCACTCACTCACTCACTCACTCACCACTCTCACTCACTTGCTCACTCACCAATATCACTCACTTACCACTCTCACTCACTCACTCACTCACCACTGCTCTCTCTCACTCATTCACTCACCACTCACGCTCACACACACACACACACACACACACACACACACACACATGAAAGACAAGCAGGGGTGGGGGAGGGTGGGGGGATGGAGAGGGAGACAACCAGGGGTAAGGGAAGGAAGGGAGACACCTGGCAGTGCTGCATGTAGTGGGGGATGGAGGAAGGATGGGGGGGATGGGAGGGGGGAGAGGAGGGGAGATGTAGGGAGGAAGGGAGGACCGGACGATTCTCACTTCAAACCTAGGGAGAGGTGAGGTGTCAGACTGAAGAGGCTGGGTGTTGGACTAGCGAGGCGATGGACATTCAAATTGTTCAGATTGTGGGAATATTCCCATATTTCTTGCATTTGGTCCAGTCCAGAGCCATTTACCGATGCGCCAGATAACTGGGTATGGGTGTGTACTGTATATAAATTTATCTATCTATCTATCTATCTATCTATCTATATACAGTACTGTACTTCACCGTAGTACACAAAACCCCTAGTGCGCAAGGACCTGTTTTTAATATTTTCCTAACTAGAGTACACGAGTCACACCCACACGACGTGAGGCGGCAGGGAAAAACTGCCCCAAACCGGTGTTTTCCAGTGTGAACCCAGAGAGCAACACCAGCCTCTGATGGTGAGTGATTTCCCAATGCCTAGGATTAGTTGAATCCCGTGTGCCCTTAATAGGTTCAAGGAGGAATTCGAGAGCATGGAACTGTGCCAGCAATGAATGGAAGAGGTTCTGAGTTCACTAGACAGAACCTTCCGCTACTACACAGAGAAGCACCATCAAGAAATTAACAGGAGGAAACAAACCTTCATCACTCATTACATTCAGGGGCCACCACAAATTCAGGAACCCGAGGAAGCAGCGCCTTCTTCTGCAGAGCCAATTCCTGGGGAGGAACTAGAGGATGAGATGATGTCAGTGATGTCATCATTGAAGGATTCACGGAGGAATGAGTGAGGTGGCTCATGAAAATGATGAGGACGTTGGTGAAGCGGGTGTTGTGGCTGGCGATGCATCGGGTCGTGTGGCGGGTGGTGCAGGGGGTGCACACTAAGTGCCTCACCCTGCCTTGGCACCCCTTCTATGTCCATCAAGCCTGTTGTCTTCTTTGATTAAGGTGTGCAGCCATATTCTTGCTATTTCAGTTATGTATAACTTAAGTACTGTACTGTATATGTCTTAAATATTTTCCCTCAAATGGGTCAAAAAGATCACTGATAGAGGGGGTGCCGTCCGTATTTTAATTTTCCCATTAGTTTATGTATTCCTAGTACGCAAGCATGTCTGCTGCCTATACAGGCACATACTAGGGGGATGTACTGTATATGTATATATATATATATATATGTATATATATATATATATATATATATATATATATATATATATATATATATAAGTAATCCCTCTAATATCCAAACGACCAATATCCGAACATCCCCACTAACCAGACATAATCGTCCCAGGATCCAATATTCCCAAAATGGTTCGAAAACCGAAAAAATTAGAAAAAAAAACGAATTTTTCCCGCCCGTAATCTGAATTTGGCGCGCGCGACGGGGGACAGCTTTGTTGTGGCGCGTCATTCCTCCAACGTCCGACAGAGCGCCCCTGCATCCTCCCCACTTTCCGCCTGTCTCTCGTCGCGAGTGCACGCTCGTCGTCATGGCTGCCCACGTGCTTGCTTTTGTGGTGGTGCCTTACCCGCTGCAGGCACTCCTGCTGCTCTCGTGCCTCTTGTTAGTGTGTGTGATGATGGCCCCGCCGCCTGAGAAGAGGAGGGAGTGGTGTTGACTCTGGAGAAGAAATGGGAGATATTGGAGAAAGTAGATGCGGGGTGGTCTTCTTCCCGCATCCTCCGCGAGTTCAACCTGGCCCGATCTACTTTGTTCGATATCAAGAGATCCCGAGACAAACTCATGCAGTACACGGCTGACTTCTTGTCAAGAAGCAAACGCAAAGTGGAGAGGAAGGTGATGTTTACTCCCAAGTTTGCTGAAGGCGACCGCTCCACATTGATTTGGTATCGACAGCAACGTGCTGCTGGTGTGGTAGGGAGCTGAAGGCTGCTGCTGAGAAGTTCGCCAGGCTTCACGACGCCCTAGACTTCAAGGCATCCAAGGGTTGGCTCTTCGCGTTCAAGTTACGGCATGGACTTACCAACCGTAAAGCTCATGGCGAAGCTTTGGACGCTAACGAGGATGGAGTTGACGAGTTTCGGCACAAGGTGAAGGGCTTGATCGACAGGGAGGGCCTCACTCTCGGTCAAGTCTACAATGCTGACGAAACTGGTTTATTCTATCGCTCTTTGTCAACGAACACTCTAGCCGAGGAGACGGAGAAGCATGTACCTGACCGCAAGCTCTCCAAGCAACGGATATCTGCTTTGTATTGTGCCAATGCTAACAGCATGCACCGGCTTAAGCCTGTTATTGTTGGCCATGCAAAGCAGCCTCGGTGTCTTCATGGGATGATGGATGTCCTTCCTGTCGTCTGGTACCATTCTTTGAAGGCATGGTTTACAGCCCAGATCTTCAAAGACTGGTTCCACCGCCACTTCGTCAAGGAGGTCATCAATTACCAGACGAAGACACTGGGAATCCCGCGCGACCAGGTAAAGGCCCTCCTTCTCCTCGACAATGCACCTGCCCACCCGTGCAACAAGGACTTGGTGGCTGAGAATGGCCGGATTAGGTGCATGTTTCTGCCACCTAATACGACTGCTCTCATCCAACCAATGGACCAAGGAGTGATTGTGGCAACAAAGCGCCTATACCGAAGGAAGTTCCTGGACAAGGTGATGGTTGTTCTCGAGGATGAGGACGAGCGCAGGGAGGGACGGGACACGCAAGGCCAGCGGACTTTGGAAAACCTTCGTCGCTACAACATCAAGTCTGCAATCTACAACTGGGCCAGTGCATGCAAGGAAGTCCCTGTCAAGACTCTAGAAAATGGTTGGTCTCGTCTGCTTCTTGGAATGGATGTGGAGCACAATTTCCTAGGTTTTGATGTGGATGACTTCCATGCACGTATACATACGCATGGCGACGATGTTGATGTGGACGATGTGCGTGAGTGGTTGAATGACGACGAGGGCGATCCTGGGTATCAGACATTGTCTGATATCGAGATCGCATCTTCAGTTGCAGGTGTCAATACCCAGCTTGAAGATTCCGACCAGGACGGCGACGATGATGCGGACTCCTCTCAGCATGACACTACTCCAGCCATCCCCAAGCTGAGCGCACTCCAGGAGCACCTAGAGTTCGTTCTCGACTGCCTGGAACACCCGGACTGCGACAGGGAGATGGGGCCCTTGGGACTTGTGGAGGAAGTGCGTGCTTTCAGGCAGCGCATCATCAATCGTCAGAATCGTCAGTCCTTGCGTCAATCAACCATTAACAGTTTTTTCAGGCCCGTGACCCCCGCTGTGCCCAGCCCTGGCTCCACTCCGTTGCCTCCCCAAGACAGGCAGTCATGCTCCGAGCCACAGCCCAGCACATCAGCCACGGTGGAGTCACCACTCAATGTGAGTTTGTATCTATCTTCTGAGTCATCTGCAGTGGGTACGCCATCACCACAACCCAGCAACGCACCCCTAGGTCACCTGCCAGTGATACTCTCGGACTCTGACAGTGATTAAACAGCAAGAACTTCTCCACTAGACCACATGGGAATTTACAGTGTTGTGCAGTGAAAAAAACAGTGCGTTGTGTTAAGGATTTACAGTTGTGAGTGAAAAGACAATTTTTGAACTAAATTTAATGTAAATAGACTTGTTTATTTTTGCTTTAGAAAATGGTTAGAAGAGTGGGAAAAGTTAAAGTGCAGAGTGCAACACTTAGTAAGTTACAATGGAGCATAAGTTAGACAAGAGTGCGCACTGCGAAGAAAACGGATTTCTGAGTGCGATTGACTAAGTTCAGTGCAAGACTTCATGAACAGTGTACTGCAAGTGCTTCAGGAAATCCTTCTTACTGTCAGAGTCTGAGAGGAGGCGGTTATTCATCAAGATGGCCATGGACTTGCTGTAAGTAAGCAGAATGTTTCATACTGTACTTTTTTCCATACTATACTTACCTCAAACACCTCATTTCACTCTTTAATGTCCTTTATCGGTGTGAATAGGGTGTTAGGAGCTATGCATGTGCAGTAAGAAGGTGTTTTTCTGAGTTAGGCTAGGTTAGGGTCCATAAGTACCAGTCCAGGAGCCAGGGTCTTGTAAGTACCCAGAATGTTGAATATTGTATGAATCTACCTCAAAAACCTCATTTTATGCTTCTTTTGCATTTATTTCAGTCTTTTATGTGCCTTATTGGTGTGATTTGGGTCTTAAATAGGTGCTATGCATGTCCAGAGGGAGTTGCATAGGTGTTTCTCTGAGTTAGGGTCCATAAGTACAAATCCATAAGCTGGGGCCCAATATCCGGACAGGACCACTATCCAGACCTGCCTATGGCTCTATTACGTTGGATACTGGAGGGATTACTGTAAATACACAAGTCAAGTTGCCTAATTCGTGTATCTGTAAGCCGCAGATTTGTAATCCGTGGTACTTTGCCCAACCAGTCCCTATATTTTTTATTCAGTGGAAAAAAATCGAAAAATGCGGTTCCTAGGTTCCAAAGTGGCTCATTTCCAAGGAGATTTATAATATCTGGGCACCCATGATGTATTCCATGGCTGCTAGCCAATCACAGACAACCTAGACCCAGGAGCCAATCACAGCCTGGCCCTGCTGGCAAGTGTGCACACTATAGCCACCACGTTTTGTTTACCTCCTGTCCCACCAACCGCCAACTACGTGTGAACCCCCATGAGTTCTGAGCGCTACCTGGCCTTTTTTTTGTCAAGGTTACCCCTCTCTGGGTTCTGTTATGGATGGCCTCAACCCCCCAAGGCAATGTTCGACCCAGCTGGGGTCCAAGAAGAAGGCTCAGTTATCAGCAGCATTTGGACATTATTCGTTGAATGGAGAAAGGAGAGAAGTTTGCACACTTGGCCAGGGAGTACAGCCTGAACAGGTCAACAATTCACACCATTTACAGGAACAAGGCTAACATTTTGAAGTGCGGCAAGGCCTATGGGACTGGAGCATGCACTGAATATTTCTAAGACTGTCTGTTTGAGTTTGCTGCTGGCTAGTTAGGTGTAGGCAGGGTGCTGTAGGGGGATACAAGGGTACCAGCTAAATATCCTTTTTTCCCATTGGTTCTCAACTTTGTAAATCGAGGAATTCGTAATCCGCGGGTAGGTACCAGTCTCTACGATAATTGCCGTGGATTAGGCGATGACTGTTGGCCCACGACAGATTTTTTTTTACAAGTGTCTCACCGTGAAATTACCCCACCCGACGAGGTAATTTCACCGTGACCTAAGTGTTGTTATTATTACTGCCCACCTTTAGAAGGTGGAATGATAAAGTTTTTGCCTGCCTGTGTGTGTGTGTGTGTGTGTGTGTGTGTGTGTGTGTGTGTGTGTGTGTGTGTGTGTGTGTGTGTGTGTGTGTGTGTGTGTGTGTGTGTGTGTGTGTGTATTTACCTATTTGTATTTACCTATTTGTAGTATACAGGAATTGAGCAATGCTCGTGTTGTCCTGTCTCCATTTCCACATTTATCTAGTCTACCTTTACACTCATGAATGTTTTTCTCCTGCACAGCCTTTTCGTCTAAGTCATTCCAAATACTTATGTATTTACCTAATATACCTAATTGTGATACACACAAAATGTCCTATGCTCGTGGGTTCCCGTCGCTGTTTCTCAGTAAGTCAAATTTAGCTTTAAACTCGTTTAAGTTTTTAGACTGGACGATCTCTTTGTCCAGGCTATTCCATAAGTCTATACTTCTGTAGGGAAAGCTATATTTCCTGATATCCTTCAAGCACCTTGACTTTTTCAATTTCATTCCGTGTCCTCTTGTTGCTCTCTTATCCCATAAAAACAGATCTTCTTTGTCAATTTTATCTACTCCCACCATGGTCCTGAATACTGCGATCATGTCTCCCCTCTTTCTCCTTTCCTCTAAGGAAGGCAAATCCAGCTTTTCCAGCCTCTCTCTGTATGACAGATCTGCTAGACTGGGGACCATCTTGGTTGCTGTTCTTTGTATTCTCTCAGTCTTGTTTATATCTTTCTTTTTGTGTGGGGACCACACTACCGCTGCATATTCTAACCTGGGGTGGATCATGGCCACTATCAATTTTTTCATCATCTCCTCATCCATATAATGAAATGCTACTCTTATGTTAGTCAAGAGTTTATAAGTCTCTCCAACTATCTTGTTAATGTGCTTTTCTGGTGACAAACTATATTGGACCAGCACTCCCAAATCTTTCTCTTCTCTCATTTTTGTGATTAATTCATTACCCAATGAATAATTCTGTGATGGCCTCCTGGTACTTTTACCCATTTCCAATATTTTACATTTCTTTACATTAAATTTCATTTCCCATGTCCAGCTCCAATCATGTATCCTATCCAGATCCTCCTGCAGCATTTTACAATCCTCCTCAACCTCTACCTTTCTCAAGATCTTTACATCATCAGCAAACAGACTTGCATAACTGTTCACTCCATCTACCATATCATTTACGTAAATCAGGAACATTACTGGCGCCAACACCGAGCCTTGAGGGACTCCACTTGTTACTTCCCTCCATCCAGACATCCTATCCTTTATTACTGTCCTCATTTGTCTGTCTCTCAAAACGTCTCTCATCCATTCCAGGAGTTTCCCCTTCAGTCCTCCTATATATTCTTATTTCCACATTAGTCTCCTGTGAGGTACCTTGTCAAAGGCCTTCTCTAAGTCTAAGTACACACAATCCACCCAACCATCTCTCTCCTGTACCACGTCATTCGCTCTTGAGTAAAAGCTCAACAAGTTAAACACACATGACCTTCCACTTCTGAATCCAAACTGATATTCAGCCAAAATATTCATCGCTTCTAGATATTTTATCCATCTGTCTTTCAGGATTCTCTCACACAATTTTGCATGTGTGTGTGTGTGTGTGTGTGTGTGTGTGTGTGTGAACAATGCAAACAGTTCTGAACCATTTTTAACCTGAAACATGTAAATAATAGATTAGCAATGCTTCTTCTTCTTTTTTTTTTTTTTTTTTTTATATGCAATAAATGCTGAAAATTTTCGGTAAACGCTTTCATTTCCCCAATGCCACTTTTTTGCACAATGGATAAAGACTTCATATAACCTTATTAGCTCAGCATTCCTCTAAAACCTAAACCCAGCAGAAGCCATATCCATGCTATAATTTGGGAGCTACGGGCCTCTGAATGGAACTATTGGTGTCACAACAAAATTACCCCTTGGGGAAATTACCCCGTTTTACCTATATATATATATATATATATATATATATATATATATATATACAGTAAGACCTCGATACAACAGACTTCAGTAGACTGGAATTCGCTTTTATCGGAATCGAGGAGCTACCGGACTAAATTGTTACATATCGGAAAAATCTGATAAAGCCAAAAGGAGTCCAGACTGCCTGACCACACCAGCTATGTTCACAACAACAAGGTAAATAAAAGACATGTTTACCAGTGTACAGTACAGAATTATTATGTATATTATACAGTACCCTCACATCCAACACGGTAATAGTGTCATGCATGGATCCCATGTTGGACCAAAAACGAGTTGGACAAACAACAGAGCTTATGGGGAAAAATGAATTATGTCAGCAACCCTACGAAAAGTCACCCTAAATACGTACCATATACCTACTGTATACATATATTGGTACTACTGTAATTATAATAAATGGTGCTGTACTATGAATGATAACTAACCTTTTAGGATAGTGTTGGTGGGCTTGCTGGGAATGGAAGGTGGTATCCAAAGCTGTAGGTAGTCCTACTGGGTCCCTGGAGGATGGCTGCTGGCATCACTAACAGGTAATGGCTGCTGCTCCTCCTCAACCTCCCTCATAAATCCTTCGAAATCACACTCAGAATCACTATCCTCATCCACATCCATGGAAGGTCTTGCTTCTGCCTGTCCTAACATGCTGTATGCCTTCACTGCTGCCAGGATCTTGGCTTGGTTTTTTATTATGGTCCTCACGCTGGCTTCATTCACATCGTAGGCCTTGGCAATGTCCACTTTCCTCTCCTCTTTCTTCTTCCTCTCGATGATTTCTAGCTTGGTGGCCTGAGGGAGGTGCCGCCGCTTCTTGGGGTTCTCAGAAGGCTTCCTAGGCATCGTGAGCAGGGTAAAATGCAGTTGCAAGGGCAGAAAATGCAAGAAAAACGCACCTTCCAATGCGAGTTATGCGACTCAGTGGCACTGTGGCGGGAAAATTTAAACAAAACATCACGTGAGAGCAGAGGCGTTTTTAATTGGACGACATCACGATCACATCACGATAGCTGGTGGGGGAGGCTACTTCATCGGAAGTTTTGATTGGCTGTCAGCATACGGGAACGTCCAGTATGACCGTGTTGGACCAGGGATGATCGTGCTAGAGGCGAACTCTGCGGATTTCGCCCACTTCTCAGAGCTCCGTCCGTGCTATGCTAATGCACCCGTGTTACAGTAATTAAATCGTATTAAATTGTACTAATTTTTTGCTCTCCGTGCTGGATGTGAATTGTGCTGGACAAACACGTGTTTGACGTGAGGGTACTATACCACTTGATTATTGTAGTGAATATAAATACAGTGCAGTACTGCAATGATAGTGAAAACAGTTTAAAAACAGTTAGTGCAATCCGGAATAATGTCTGATATATTGGAAAAAGTCCGAGTTAGCAGGGGGAAGTCCGGATGTCGCTTTTATCGGAATTTCGCTTCTTTCGGAATGGCTTGGGCCCCAATTAGTCCGTTATAGTGAGGTTTTACTGTGTGTGTGTGTATATATATATATATATTACAGTATACAGTTTTACACAATATAGCAGTACAGTATCTGTAACCTAAGGCATATTTTGGTTCACTATACAGTATCTACCACATGCCAAAGTTATACAAAAACTGCATACATATTACATATATATATATATATATATATATATATAGTATATTTATAAAGGAGGTTTTAAAGCAAAATTAATGACATGCAACTGAGGCCATGTCATGCTATACTGAAAAATCTGCAATACTTAGTTACTGTGTTTCCCATGAAAAAAGGAGCCCTAACATGAAAGGTTAATCTCTTAATATGATGGGGAATACAGCTATACTCTATTTTGGAATCAAGAAACTTGAAACTGCAGTATGCACACTCATCTTAAAACTAAACTGGCTCTGAGTAGTAGCTTTAATTAAACTAGATATCTGTATCTAATTTAACAGTAACCATGTAAAACTGGCAGAAAATCAAAGCAAAATATTACATCAGTTATCAGTTACAGAAAATTGTTATTATAAGTACAGTATGCTTAAAAATAAATATACTGGTGTATTCTTTTCATATCTTTAGTAACACTGATATGTACTAAGAACTACAGCTTTTTACAAACAGTTGGGTATTAGATGTCGATGTGCTATGAATTCATTTACAGCTTTATCACACTCTTCCTCAACATTTTCAACCCAATGCAGGATAAATCTATCTCCCAGCTTCCTCCATTCTGAGCTACTACTGTAATTAGGGGTCTGCAAATTTACAGACTTCATTCCTTCATCTAATTATCCACTTACTTCCTCTTTTCATGTAGTTTCTGGGTTGCTACTCTCTTATCGTAACTATTCGTCCTGTAATTTCTGGGTTGCTATTCTCTCATCTTAATTGTTAATTTATTATAGTATTTGTTCAGTGAAAAATGTGACCTGTTCACAGGCTGAGATGTCTGCAATACCCAGAAGCTGGCTGCAGCATAGGAGGAATCAAATGCATAGGAAAACAGAAAATATCTCTCTTCGATAGATGAAGTGCTAACCCAATTGATGAGCTGGAGGCTTCTGAATGGAGCACAAAATCTGCACCCATCTCATCAGTCATTCTGAATGAAGTAGCCTGTCAGTGACAGATGGCTACACTTGCTATGCTTACTTGCCAGTGCTTCTCAACCAGCATTACTCACCTACACACTGAGACAAGGTGCTGGATAGGAATGCCTGTACATGGAGGCACTGATATAACTAAGCAGCAGGACTGCCTAATTATACAAATATTTCTCAAATTACTCCCAATCCTCTGAACAGAGGATGATGGACTTGAAATGCAGTTTTGGCTTACTATCCTAAAAAGGAGATTGGGAGAATGTTTGTGGGATGAAAGTGAAATTTGGACATGAGTTGTGGGTGTTTGTGAGTGCATATGGGTCTGGCAGTGAAAGGGATGTAGAAGAGAGGGAGTCATTCTGGAATGATGTTGATGAGTGCCTGCAGAGTTTTGGAGCAAATGTGAATGTCATAATGATGGGAGACTCAAATGCTAGAGTGGGAAATGTAGCAGTTAAAGGTGTAGTTGGTATGCATGGTGTGCCTGGAAGATATGAGAATGAGGAACGAATGATAGGGATGTGTGCTGAATGAGAGATGGTGATTGGAAATACCTTGTTTGAGAAGATATTTATAAGTATACATGGGTGAGACAGGAGGGTGGAAGGGTTGTTGATTGAGCACTGATGGACCATGTGGTTGTGTCCACGAATGTAAGAGGAAGATTGTTGGATGTGAAAGTTTTGAGAGGGAAGGGTGGAGGTATGTCTGGCCAGTACCTGGTGGAGGGAAAGTTGAGAGTAGGTATGAGGTGGGTGAGAGCTAGAATAGTATGGCAGGGAGTTTTGAAAGTGAGTTGGATATAAGAGAGAAAATGATAGAGTATCTGAAGTTGAAAGATGAGTGGAACACAGTGAAAGATCAGGAAAATGGCAGTGTGGTGGAGGAATGGAAGCTGTTCAAGACTGCTGTTGTGGGGCATGCGGAAGAGGTGTAGTGTGAGATGAGTGGGTGGAGGTGTAAGAAATGGAAGTGAATGGCGGTGTGAAGAAATAAGTATGGCTGCCGCTGAGAAGAGACATGCATATGAAATGTGGCTGCAGAGGAAGGATGAGGTATCATGTGAGAGGTATAAGGAAAAGAGGAATAGGGCGAGAAGGGCTGTGCGTGATGATAAAGTGGCAGCAGATGAGAGGTGGGGTAGGCGGTTAAGTGAGAATATTCAACATAATAAGAAAATGTTATGGAAGGAGGTGAAAAGGGTGCAAAAGGGAGAGTCTGGGAAGGAAAAGCGAGTAAAAGCATAGGATGGAAGGATGTTAATTGAGATGGATGTAGTAAGGAAGAGATGGAAGAGTATTTTGAAAGACTGTTTAATGTAAAGGAGGAAGGGGAGACTGAGATTGTGGCAGATGGAATGGTGCAAGGAATAAATGTGTTGGGAGAGTTGAATGATTCCATGATGGAGGAAGTGCAGGAGGCAGTAAAGGAGATGAAAGTAGAGAAAGCTGCAAGTATGGATGGGTGTGCTGTGGAATGCCTGATAGGTGGTGGAGCAACTATTGTTGAGTGGTTACTAAGACTGCTGAATGTGTGTTTTGTGAGCATGACGGTGCTGATTGGCTGGACAAGTGCTTGTGTGGTTCAACTGTGATAAGTATGAATGTACTAGCATAAGGGGTATAAGTCTGTTGAGTGTTGTAGGTAAGGTGTATGGTTGAGTTTTAATTATGAGAGTTAGAGAGAGAGTACAGAGGGAGTGATTGGTGATGAGCAGTGTGGCTTTAGGAGAGGGAGGGGATGCATGGATCAGGTGTTTGCTGTGAGACAGGTGTGTGAAAAGTATTTAGCGAAAGGTAAGGATGTGTTTTGGGCATTCATGGACTTAGAGAATGCATATGAAAGAATTGATAGGGAGGCTTTATGGACTGTTCTGAGATTGTTTGGACTTGATGGTAGGTTGTTAAAAGGAGTGAAAAGTTTTTATGTAAACAGCAGAGCATGTGTAAGAGTAGGAAATACTGTGAGTGACTGGTTTCCCGTGAGAGTGGGGATGCAGCACGGATGTGTGATGTCGCCTTGGTTGTTTAAAATTTATATGTATGGTGTTGTAAGGGAGGTGAATGCGAGAGTGTTAGGTGGAGGTCCGAGTCTGGTGAATGATGATGGCAGAGAGTGGAATCTGAATATGCTGCTGTTTGTGGATGATACTGCACTGGTGGCTGATTCAGAGGAGAGATTGAAACAGGTGGTAAAGGAGTTTGGAAGGGTGTGTGAAAGGAGGAAATTGAGAGTCAAGAAAATTATGAGTAATGTGATGAAATGTACAAGGTTGGTAAATAGTAGAAGGATGAATACAGTTTTGAATGGTGAGTTGCTTGAGGAGGTAGTGTGTTTTAATTAAGTATTTAGGGTCACATGTTGCTGTGGACGGAAGAATGGTTGTAGAAGTAAAATTTAGAATGAAAGGTGCAAGGAGGAAAGAAAGAAGTATTTAGATGTTCACTTAGAATGGATGTAAAGAGAAGGCTCTATGAGGGTATTATGATACTGACTGCATCATACGGGGCTGAAACATGGAATATGGGTGTAGCAGAGAGGAAAAGTTTAAATGTATTGGAGGTGAGATGTCTGAGGAGTATGTGGGGAGTAATGCATATGGATCAAGTAAGAAATGATGAAGTGTGAGGAAGAACTGAAGCTATGCGCGAGATGGCCGATCGAGTTGAGCAGAGAGTGTTGCGATGGTCTGGGCATATGGAGAGAATGGATGAAGAGTGATTGGTGAAAATGATAACTGGATCGGATGTGAGAGGTGTAAGGCTGAGACGAAGACCACGAATAATATGGATGGACTGTGTGAAGAGAGCATAAGATGCGAGAGGGACGCCTGTTGAGGAAGCAAGAGTGGCTGCGGATGACAGGAATGATTGGAAAGAAATTGTGAATGAATAAATGGTGACATGGCCCTTAGGGGATATTCTCCCTCATTAGGTCTAATCAGCTTTCAGTTCAGATGCAGGTAAGGGGATGGGTCCATTATGATGTGGCAGGGTTAAACCAGCTCTGCTGTCAGGCCCGCAGGGTTAAACCAGCTCTGCTGTCAGGCCCTGCTGCAGATGTCGCTGACTGCACCGCACAGTGGTGTGGTGCAGTGAGGATCTGTCCCTACTTCCTTTGAGGCTAAGATATGAATAAATGTGTGTGTGTCAATGAGTAAATTGGGGGTGTATCGTCCTGTCTCAGCTACCTCCCCTTCCGTGGGAGAAGCAGCCTAAGTATATAGATAGATAGATCCTCTGGGTTCACATCCAGATGAGCCTGGGATCTTATTGACAACACACAGACAATGGATGACATAAGGCACTGAAGAGGTAAAGGGAGGAATGGTTAATGGGGTGAAATGAAGAGACACCAAACAGTCAATATTACAGAAACTATGCAGTCCCCTTTACGAATACTACACACACTCCTATGAGCTCCCAAAGAGATGTGCCTGTGCTGCTTTGTCTTACACATCACTTTCTCATCCAGTTCTCTTTCCTCTCCTACTTTCTCAATCATAGGTATGTTACTGTTGCTGTGACTCCAGGTTCATCAGAATATGAATCCAGTGGTCTATTGGCTGGTTATCTTCTTGCAGCCCACCATCCTCCTCCTTTCATGGGATAGAGTGGGAAATAAGACATGACTTTATAACCAAGAAGCTCTACTGTCTGATTGTATCCATGCCACCATGTGAAAGTGTCCTTCTCCAGCACCAAGGAATCCCTTGCCAGCAGCTACAAGCCATTCAACTAAATACCTATAACTTTCGTGTTTTCTCTTCCAAAAGTACAAAACTACCTCACTTTCAAATACTCCTTGTTAGTATATTATAATGCACTCTGTCCTTACCATCTCTGTGTTTCTTTTCAACCATTCCACTATACTACACAAAACTACGTATTCTCTTCTCTTCTTGACATGGTGATCCATGTCTTCAGACCTAAATTACAACAAGTAACTGTACACCATTTGCAGCATCTTCCTTATTTCACAGCCAACTAATCTTCCATCCAGAACACCTTATTCTTACCTGAGAAATACTATTTAAAAAAAGGATTCTACATATCTCAATGATGCCTTCCTCCTTCTCAGAGGCTCTTTCACAGGGGGTGGCATGACAGAAGAGCCATGTATTTCATGTATCTGTAATAATTATTAATATAATGTTAAAAAAAAAAAAAAAAAAAAATCATACTTCACATTTAGAGCACCTCGTCACTAAAAGACCTGCTCATAACCAGCTCGGGTATTTATGTATGACAACAGCTGGCTCGCACAGACCATCCAAAAAGGAAGGCAGCTCTACTAAACAAGTTCAAGCCATCTTTTTCAGGTCTTGGAGGAAAACTGATCTTATGGATCAAAGGAAATCTCTTTCTGTTACCAAAGTGAACTATTCTCATCCACACTTCATGCACAGGTATGGATGAGGAAGGCTTTGGAAGCATACAGTGAGAAGCACAATTCTAAACTATAATGTGTTGAAGTGGCAGTGTCTGTGAGTGAAAGTTTGTATATGATATCAAAGGAACCTCAACAACATGAGCTTAAGAGAAACCGCTTGTAAGGACATCCTATGGCAACACCAGAAATGTTAATTCCCAGCTGGGAGTGGACCCCAAACCACATGAATGAAAAACACTCTACTAACATGATCAATCAAGACTCCATGGGTAAATATCAGAATTACAAACTACACAGTCATCAAACTAAAGTGAAGGAAAAAGGCTGGATGCAAATGGCATACAATATCTACAACGTACTACCCACAATGACTGGGTTGCATTAAAGCATGAATACTGCTCTCCCTCTCATACATACACATATACACACTGACATTCAGAAGATACAGGACAACAAAGGCAGAGAAGCAGAGCACAAAAAAGTAATTAGACATCTGAAAATTAAAGCTGAGGAGTGCGTTAAGTTGTTGGCATGATAGTTGTCTCCTACTCTACCAATTAAGGAAAGCAGGAGCAATGTCTATTTAATGTGGCCATCATCAATGTGACAGTCATGTTAGAATGCTCTTACTGATATTGTATCACTCACATCACCTGAATTACCTTTTGTAAATACAGTACATTACAAAAGGCAATCTTATATGCTATACTCCTAAATATTTTTCTACTACATTACAAAATGCACTCATTATGTAAGGATTCTTTTTACCTTTAGCTATTTTTGATGTGTCAACTGCTTTCTGTGGGTATCTTTCTTTAACTCAGTGCATGAACTTGACGAAAACAGTACATCATTCTAAGAATACATTTTCTCAAACTTATATTTTTTAAAACCTTTTCTAGTTGAGAAAATGGTGTAATATGCTATGTCATGTCTTCATTCTCAACAAATTCCTCTCCTTCACTGTCTGTAGTCATATATAAAGCTTCATCCTCTTCATCTCGAAGTGGTCGCAAATCATTACTCTCATATGCTAAAATAGCCTCATCATCCAAGTGGGAACCTCCCTCCACAAATTCAGCAAACCTGCAATATGAAGAAAACATAAGCATTCTGAGAAAATGCATATATTGTACAATGTGTGTATATACAGTAGATGCTCGATTTAATGTACACCAATTTAGCAGAAGACCAAGATAGGCGAAGACTTTTTTTCTGTTGTTTTTCTTCCCCATTTAAAGGAAAATTTCCATAAACTGAGTACAGTATAATTCCATTAAGGAAATTCTGTTCTGAAAACTATTAAATTTCTCGAAAAAGTTCTGTAAATCGTGCGTATCATTGAGCCCATAGCAGACTGCTCCCCTGGCTGGCGGTGTAAGGTGTTGCCACACGTCTCTGTCAACCCGCCTGGGTAACAGCAATGGAGGGGACTCAGTGATGTCGCACAGCCCATACAGTACAGTCTGCACGTGAACACCCTACTGTTAGCAATAACTCCACGCGTGTGAACCTGGAGCAGTGGCCTCTTCATCGTGGGTCTACCCCCCAGAGGCTGCCGAAGAGAAAAGGAGGACAGCATGGGGGCCAAACCACCGCAAACCCCCCCGGCCCCTCACGGGACTCAAGTACCTGGGAGTGGCTTCAGTCGCCCGGGCAAGTACCACATCTCCCAACACAACACACACAACAACACCGTTTTTTCTACACCGAGAAATGACTCCCCGGCTGTCATTTCTCAACGACTTCTTCTAGCCGGGGACATTGAGAGCAATCCAGGACCCACCAACAAATACATATGTCCAACATGCTCAAAACCTATCATGTCGAGCCGACAGACAAAGGGTTCAGTTCAGTGCAATTCCTGCAAGAACTGGACCCATTACACCTGCACAACACTTGCATCCAGAAAACATTACACAAACACCTGGACTTGCTCCTTATGCTCCATCCCCCCATCCATCAACCCTCTTCCAATCCTACTCCTACTTCCTTCACACCTCCACAGCCAAACCCACCGACCCTATCAGCACCATCCAGTCCCCCAACTCCTCCCATTCCAACCCATCCTAATCCACCTCAGCCCTTACCTCCATCACAGCCTCCTCCTACCCCTTCCCCTCCACCCACACCACCTCCTCCCCGTGCTGCAGCAGCCAACACACATCGCACACACAACATAAACATCCTTCAGTTAAACATAGATGGCATAAACACCAAAATACATGAACTCACACAATTTATCAAACAACAGAACATACACATTGCCATCTTACAAGAAACAAAACTACACAGAGCACAGAAAACACTGACATTTCATATCTTCACCACCATTCGACAAGACCGGCCGACGGTGGTGGCAGTGGACTCATCACCTTGGTACACAAATCCATCAACTTTGCAGATACCAGTGTACACACAAAATCACTTCTACCCCCATATGATACCACAACAGAAATACAATCAATTAAAATACGCACTGGTAACAAATCACATATAACAACTGCTTACACATACATTCCCTCCCAATCGTCCCCCCACAGTAACACACAATTACTCTCCACAGATACACCACATCACTAACATACACAACATCATCCTGGGTGGTGATTTCAATGCCAAGTCGTCGGCCTGGCATGTCAAGAACCCTGACACAGACAGAGGGTTGGTACTACAATCCCAGACAGATCATCTCTTCATACTAAACAGTCTAGACCAACATACCCATATCCCACACCAAGCCCTCTTCCTCCCATCATCTCCAGACATCACCTTCTGCTCCCCAAACCTCGCCCCCATTACATCATGGAGAGTGGTCAAAACCCTAGGTTCTGATCACCTCCCAATCATCATCACTACCAAAACCAGAATCACCATAGCTGGCCACAAACACACATACACTAATTATAAGAGGGCCAACTGGGAGGCCTTTGTAGCTGAAACAGAACAACATTTCGAAACACTAAACAGTACACCCATCACAAACATCAACACCGCTGTGAACACTTTCAATACAATCATACAAAACGCAGACAAAAGACACATCCCTAGAGGCAACAGAAAGAAACCCAACCCCAACTTTACACTAGAAATTCAAGGCCTCATCAGACAACGGGACACTCTGCGACACTCCCCAACACCCCATACACAAGACACCATACAACAAATACAAGAACTCAACACTTAGATAAACAATAAAATATCAGAACAGTAAACACTAAACTGGAAAAATTACCTCCAAACACATGACCACAAAACAAACATCAGTAAACTCTACAAAACACTAAACAGCATCACACTTTCCAACAGCAACACCACACAATCACACGCTGCCATCACAACAACAGACACCATACCCTCAAACAAACAACAAGCAAACACTCTCATCAATCACATTTCACAAGTCAGCCATCTAAACCCCCATCCTGAAGACCGACGTATCATCCGACGTAAGAGACAGTTCCCCACAGACCCAGACTACGCACCTTTCACTTACAACCAGACGAAGCACATCATTAACAACCTCAAGCACTCATCTGCCTGTGGACCAGACAACATAAGCAACATTCACCTTAAACACCTAGGGCCACAAGGCATACAAGCACTCACCAACATATCAAACTACAGCTACTCACACAACATAATATCCAACATCTGGAAGCATGGAAATATCATCACTATCCCTAAACCCAATAAAGACCCCATGTTACCCTCCTCACATCGCCCCATCACACTCCTCTGCACCCCCTCTAAGGTCACTGAATGACTGGTACAACAACTAGTCACACCTCACATTCCCCTTGCCCAGTCACAACATGGCTTTAGGCCACTACACTCCACAAACACCCTTCTTACAGACCTTACACAGAGAGTTTTTGATGGCATGAATTCAGCTAGGCCACCACAAAGAACACTCTTAGGCACACTAGACATTAGCAAAGCTTTTGATGCCATCCCCCGCCAAAACCTCACAAACAAAATACTCAACACAAACATGCACAATAACACAAAAAGATGGCTGGCAAACTACTTAGCAGGCAGATGTGTACACGTAACATTTGCCGGTCAGTCTTCTAACATCAGAAACTTCACAAACGGCATCCCCCAAGGATCTGTTTTGTCCCCTACACTCTTTACCTATACATGCATGATGTACCCACACCCCCAATCATCATCACTACCAAAACCAGAATCACCACAGCTGGCCACAAACACACATACACAAATTATAAGAGGGCCAACTGGGAGGCCTTTGTAACTGAAACAGAACAACATTTCGAAACACTAAACAGTACACCCATCACAAACATCAACACCACTGTGAACACTTTCAATACAATAATACAAAACCCAGACAAAAGACACATCCTTAGAGGCAACAGAAAGAAACCCAACCCCAACTTTACACTAGAAATTCAAGGCCTCATCAGACAACGGGACACTCTGCGACACTCCCCAACATCCCATACACAAGACACCATACAACAAATACAAGAACTCAACACTTAGCTAAACAATAAAATATCAGAACAGCAAACACTAAACTGGAAAAATTACCTCCAAACACATGACCACAAAACAAACATCAGTAAACTCTACAAAACACTAAACAGCATCACACTTTCCAACAGCAACACCATACAATCACACGCTGCCATCACAACAACAGACACCATACCCTCAAACAAACAACAAGCAAACACTCTCATCAATCACTTTTCACAAGTCAGCCATCTAACCCCCATCCTGAAGACCGACGTATCATCCGACGTAAGAGACAGTTCCCCACAGACCCAGACTACGCACCTTTCACATACAACCAGACGAAGCACATCATTAACAACCTCAAGCACTCATCTGCCTGTGGACCAGACAACATAAGCAACATTCACCTTAAACACCTAGGACCACAAGGCATACAAGCACTCACCAACATATCAAACTACAGCTACTCACACAACATAATACCCAACATCTGGAAGCATGGAAATACCATCACTATCCCTAAACCCAACAAAGACCCCACATTACCCTCCTCACATCGCCCCATCACACTCCTCTGCACCCCCTCTAAGGTCACTGAACGACTGGTACAACAACAAGTCACACCTCACATTCCCCTTGCCCAGTCACAACATGGCTTTAGGCCACTACACTCCACAAACACCGTTCTTACAGACCTTACATAGAGAGTTTTTGATGGCATGAATTCAGCTAGGCCACCACAAAGAACACTCTTAGGCAAACTAGACATTAGCAAAGCTTTTGATGCCATCCCCCGCCAAAACCTCACAAACAAAATACTCAACACAAACATGCACAATAACACAAAAAGATGGCTAACAAACTACTTAGCAGGCAGATGTGCACACGTAACATTTGCCGGTCAATCTTCTAACATCAGAAACTTCACAAACGGCATCCCCAAAGGATCTGTTTTGTTCCCTACACTCTTTAACCTATACATGCATGATGTACCCACACCCCACACACCACAGATACACATAGCTTCCTATGAAGATGATATAACACTTACATGTACGCACCAAAACGCAAACACAGCTGCACACATCATTCAACATTACCTCAACACACTACATGAATGGTTCACCACAAACAGGCTCAAAATAGCCCCAGCCAAATCTACAGTGACTCTTCTCACAAACTGGACAGCAGAACACAGTCACATCCCACACCTCACCATAAACAACACCCCCCTACCACACACACACACACACACACACACACACACACACAGAAAATCCTTGGTGTAACATACAATACATCAAAGTCATTTAAACAACACATCACAAACATTAAAAATAAAATAACACCAAGACTCAATGCTTTGAGGTCACTTGCCCATACAACATTCGGACACAACAAAGAAACCACCACCACAGTATACAAACAATACATACGTTCAGTGATGAATTATGCAAGCCCTGCCTGGGCTTCTAACCTCACCAAAACACAGTACAACACTCTACAGACCATACAGAACAAGGCCCTAAAAATAATCACAGGCTGCACAGCTACTACGCCCACTGACCACCTACATCAAGTAACCGAAGTCCTCAAAGTCAAGGATCACCTAGACATGAGGCACCCAGTTTCTTGCTGTAGCCTCCACAAACCCACAACATCCACTACAGTACATGGCAGCACATCCACCCACACCAAGGAACATCAAAACAACACCCAGCACACGATACCATACACAAATACTGTCATCTCTCCCCCCTCACCCACCTGAGACCAACTACCAGAAGCATATCCACACTCAGATCACTCGCCGCTCCATTCAGTCACTTAAAGACAACACACAGCTGCATGCACGGCCTCCTGACATCCACCCTTCTGAATCCTATCTTCTTCGTGAGGACAGGGTCCACCTGGCCAGGCTGAGATGTGGGCACCATCCAGCCCTCTTAAGCTAGAAGAAGAGGCTGGATGACTCCATTGCTGATGCCTGTCCAGGATGCAACACAGCACCCCATACTATTAAGCACATTATGGAAGACTGCATTGCACACAATCACCTAAGCCAACATCACAACATACACTCTTTGAGAGCTCTGTGGGAAAGCCCGGTCTCAGACATGGCCTTCCTAAGGGACTCTGGGCTGTTCGGCCAGACTGCCTAGGGAACAACTACTACTACTACTACTCCACGCGTGTGCACCTTTGCCTTGGTATTGAGGCCTTGTTCCCCCCCCCCCTCCAGTGAACTGAAGCTTATGTGCACCATGCCTTAGGTTCAGGAAAAGAACGAGAGGGTGAGGTTTTCTCCTGCCCAGAAATGATAAATAATTGAGAAGATGGAGTGTGCAGTTAGCCCAGGGGCAGTGAAGAAGGAGTAGCATCAACAGGGGTGATTTGGACCATCAAGTGGTCTAGGTTGATTTGGTACACCTTCCTATTTCTTGGTATCTAGATATGTAACATATATGCGGTTTTGAACACCCAGTGTAGTAAAGCATCTATTTTCACATTTACAGGGTGATTATAAATGTGAAACTTGATGTTACTGAATTGAGGAACCAGAAAGGAAATATGACAAAAATGGCACAAAACAAACTTGTCAGCAAACTTTGTTTACAAAATCAGCGCTTTTGACAAACTTTGCATTATGGAAAAATAAATGGGTCGTTTTCTATAAAAATTATGTCATATAATAGTTTGTTGTTTCTAATTTTAAATAAAAGAATAAGAAAAACTCTAGCTCTTCCTGTTTTTTTTTTTTAATCAATTTTCAGTTTTGGACCATAATCACCCCAGTCAAAATTCATCATTGGGGTGATTGTGGTCCAGCTATATTATCAAACTAATGAGTCAGATTTTGAAGACACCAATAGTATCCTACAGTGAGAGTGAAGAGGAGCCAGGCACAGAGAGATCAGAGGTGGAAGAGGAGAAACACAAAACAGAAAAGCGAATAAGAAAATGCTATTCAGATATACAGAGAAACATTCCTGTGAATAAATACTATGCCATGTACTTTGACAAAAAGTATTATGTAGGAAGGGTGACAGATATAAACAATGATGATGTAACCCTGAAGTTCTTGTATAATAAGCCAAATACCAGTCATTTTGACTGGCCTCTAAGGGATGACATCTCCTCTGTCCCCCCAAAATTTATTTTTCATGGTCCCTTGGATGTAATGGGCACAGTGTCTTTCACGTTTTCAGTTGCAGAGCTTAAAAATGCATAGACGGGCTGCAAGTGCTATGTAGCAAAATCAACATAAGTAGGTACAATACCTAGATAAATAAACCCCTCTACCCCCAGGGGGTAGGGGGGTTTTCAATTATACTCCTCTAGTATCCCTGCTTGTCACACGAGGCGACTAAAAGGGTTGGTGGAGGATTAGTGCCCCTCCCCGGAAAACAGCTAACTAAAAAGACGAACAAGAGGCCTCGGACAAGGACTGACCAAAAGATGACGACCAAGGACTGGACAATGAACATGGTACATATCGCAACATGGAATGTAAGGGGTGCGAATGATCAGGTGAAAGAGAGAGAGATTGTCCAGGTGCTTCAAGGTGCGAAAGTGGATGTATGTGGAGTAACTGAAACTAAATGGCAAGGGGAGAGAGTGAGAGAATGAGAGTATGGATGGGGTACATGTGCAGGAGTAGGTGAGAATAAGAGGGCAAAAGAAGGAGTGTGTATTGTTGTGAGTAAAAGATGGAAGAAGAACATAAGAGAGTATGGATCAGTTGGGTCAAAGATTGTGTGGGTGAGACTGAAAGTTGGAATACAAATGTGGGCGATTGTGTGTGTGTATGCGCCAATGCAAGATCGTGCAAGCAAAGTGAGAGAAGAGTTCTGGACAAATGTGGAAGTGTGCATGGAAAAGTTTGGAAGGAATGAGAGAGTGTTTTTGATCGGTGATATGAATGGTAAAGAAGTGAATGTGAAGGTGGATGGAATAGTTGGTAAGTGGGGTGTTCCTGCTGAGATAGATGAGAATGGCAGTGCGTTAGTGGACATTTGTGCCAGGAGGGGGTTAGTGATAGCCAATACCCTCTTCAGGCACAAACTGATCCATAGGTATACATGGCAAGTGATGAGACAGGTGGGTGGTGAACTGAATGAAAGGAAGGCAATGATTGATTATGTGTGTGTGGATGAAAGGATGCGAAGATGTGTAATGGATGCAAGAGCCTATAGAGGTTGGGGGAGTGGACTTTCTGACCACTACTTGGTAATGGCCAGAATCAAGATGCAAGTAAAATGGAGAAATAGAAGAAGGGAAGGACAGGAAGAAGGAGTAGTTGCAAGGAGAGTGGAAAGGTTACAAGAGGATGAAATAAAGGCAGAATATAAGAGAGAAGTGGAGGAACGATTAGGTAAATATGAATTGGAGCAGATCGGGGACATGGAAGGTGTGTGCAGCATATTCATGGAAGAAATGTGTGCAGCATGTGATGTGGTGTGTGGGATGAAGAGAAGACGGAGGAGGGTGCATGGAACAGCGTGGTGGAATGAAGAGGTGAGACAGGCTGTGGCACAAAAGAAGAAAGCATACAATGAATGGATGAGAAATAGGGGCATGGAAGAAGTTGAGAGGCGGAAGAGAGAGTTATATGTAGAAAGAAAGAGAGAGGTGAAAAGATTAGTAAGAGAGAGTAAGAAGAGAGTGAATGAAGAATTTGGAAGGAATTTGAGTGTAAAGTGGAGGGACTGTAAGAAAATGTTCTGGAAAGAGGTGAAGAGAGTACGACAGGGTGGCAGTGAAGTTAGCAGGGGAGTGAAAGATAAAAATGGTAGATTACTAGTGGAGAAGGGAGAAAAAGGGAGCAGATGGAGAGAACACATTAAGGAATTGTTGAACATAGAGAATGGAAGTAGTGAGAGTATAAGTGGCTGGGGAATGGCTGAGAGAAGGAGGGAGGTGAGAAGACAGGAAGAAATCAGTAGGATAGAAGTTGTGGAAGCAATGAAGAAAGTCAAATTGGGGAAAGCCCCAGGAATTGATGGGGTTTATGGTGAAATGCTGAAGCATGGGGGAAAGATAGTAGTAGAATGGATGTGGAAGATGTGCAGATTGGCCTGGGAGGTAGGTAAAGTCCCGGAGGATTGGAAGTCAGGTATAATTATTCCCTTGTACAAAGGAAAAGGGGAAAAAGAAGTGTGTTGTAATCACAGGGACATTTGTCTTCATAGTGAAATAGGAAAAGTGTATGGTAAGATACTTAATAACAGAGTTAGGGAAATAACACAGGAATTAGTTGGAGATGAACAGGGAGGCTTTAGGAAGGGAAGAGGTTGTGCTGATCAGATATTCATTCTTAAATCTTTAGTAGAAAAGTTTCTAGAGAAGGGAAAGAAGTTGTATGCAGCTTTCATGGATTTGAATAAAGCATATGACAGCGTGGATAGACAAGGATTGTAGAAAGTGTTAAGAATATATGGAGTAGATGGGAAGTTGTTGAATGCTGTGAAGAGTATGTATGATGGTGCAAAGGCTGCAGTGCGTGTGGATGGTGAACTGAGTGAATTTTTCTCTTTGAAGGTTGGGTTGAAACAGGGATATGTCATGTCTCCATGGTTGTTCAATCTGTACATGGATGGGGTAATAAAGAGGTACAAGGTAGGGCAGTGGATGTTGAAGTGGCCCTGGTGAGAAAGGGTAGTGTTTGGAAACTCCCTGTACTGTTGTTTGCAGATGATACTGCGTTGTTGAGTGAAGACAAAGGGGGGCTGCAAGGCTTGGTGGATGAGTTTGGAAGAGTGTGTAAGAGATGAAATCTAAAGGTGAATGTAGGGAAGAGTAAAGTAATGGTCTTTGAGAGAGGTGAAATCAGTGAATGTACAGTGAGGTTGGATGGTGAGGAAATGGAAAATGTGAGTACGTTTAAGTACTTAGGGAGTGTGATGAGTAAGGATGGAAGTTTGGAGGGTGAAGTGCTTGAAAGGGTACAACAAGGAAGAAAGGTTGCTGGTTCCTTGAAAGCCGTGATAAGAAACATGGAAGTAAGCATGGAAGTGAAAAAGTTACTACATGACAGTATTGTGATACCAACTCTAACGTATGGAAGTGAAGCTTGGACGTTGCTGGAAGGACACAAGTCAAGAGTGAGAGCAGTGGAAATGAGTTATTTAAGAGAAGGCTGTGGAGTCACATGGAGAGACAGGCTGACAAATGAGGATATAAAGGAGCATTGTGGTGTGGATGTGGATGTGACAGGAAGCGTTAGGAGGAACACACTGAGGTGGTTTGGCCATTTGGAGAGGATGGAGGGTGAGAGACTGACGAGAAGAGTGTATGTGAGTGAGGTGGAGGGGGGGAAGGGAGGGGGAGGCCAAGGATGAGACGGAGGGTGGGGTGGAGAGGTATATGAGAGAGGGGTGTGTGAGTTGGGGGCAGGGTAGTGAAATGGCAGGGGGACAGGGTGACGTGGAGGTGATTTGTTTGTGGCCATCCCGTACGGGACTGAGGCGTCTGGCAATAGATAGACAGATATATAGCTCTTTTTTTTTTCTTTTTTCTTTTTTCTTTTTTTTTTTTATGGGCAGTGGAATTTTACCTTTTTGCTTGTTGAAAAAGCTTAGCTATTTTTTAAAAGGAACTAGTTTGATTTTCAACATGTGAACAAAAACCCATTCTGTAATGAATTTATACTTTATTTTATTCAGGCTAACAACAGAAGATTTTGCTAATCCCAGATTTTTTTTCAGCTAAGGGAGCACCCTAGGCCTCAGCAGGTTAACTGAGCTAAGAATATAACCAAGGAAACTAATTAGCTAGCTACTATGAGTAAAAATAAGTTTTTTTCTTGTGGTACATAATCACCTCTTAGTGTTGACCATATCACCCCATTTCAGTTGCACAATGCGATCCACATTTTTGGATATGTAACTAAATAAACTGCACAGGAAAATAATTGAAATTACAGTATATTGTCATACAGGCACTGATCCACTTATGGTAGTATTAAAATTTGGGTCTTGTAGTTCAATAAATATGAAAACTAAATAAATGTTTGTCAAAACCCGGTCCGAATCACCCCTGTCGAAGCTATGGGCTAAAGAAAACCCAAGTATATGACCTACATAAACACAAGGACGAAATCAAGAAACTGACATTGCAACCAGATGTCTGACACAGGTGTGGGGGGCCTATGGCTACCTGTGTCAGGGATATTTCTGCAACAAGTGCAGAACCATTACTTTTGGAGGTAAGCCGTGTATATTACTATCCCTATTTATTATACTATAGTACTGCATTTGGCACACTTCCATCCTCACCTTATTCTTTCTGTGTGCATATTTTATTACTAAGTAAATATTGTATATATCACTATCAACGTGTACACAAAAATGCATTTAAGTGCGGGTATTAATTGTGGGTTCAGAATGCTGTGTGTATCATTGAGCTGGCATAATTTGCTAGGTTTGGGTGCACACTGTCAGGAACTCGGCCCGACCGTTGGCTTCAAGGACTGAGCGGAAAGTTCCTCAAAACACCGGAAAATTTTCCTTTATATTGAACCTTGGTTATGAAACTTGACATAGTGGAAAATTCAAGAAAAAGGAATAGGGGTGGGCTGAATTAGTTTGTTATACCAAGCATCTACTGTGTACACACATATATATATATATATATATATATATATATATATATACACACACACACACACACACACATATACAGTCGTGGTCGTGAACAATCACCTATCCTCCTGTACCCTGTACCTCAGGCTGGCTCCTTTATGCGTTGCAAGCCACAACAGAGTAAGAGGGGATGAGAGGGAGGGGCCAGAGAGAGAAGGGAAGGTGGGTGGGGGGGATGAGTGATGGTGCTGGGGTGGAGTGAAGGAGGGGAGGGAGGGGAGGTAAGAGTGGGAAAATGAAATGCAGAGTGTTGGTCACATAATTTGTCTATTTTCTTTCATCCAGGGCATGATATAATGGAGTTAATATTCCGTAGATAATGCTGAATTACACCTTGTATAGTGGCATCAGATAACAAGCTTTCGATAGGTGGTGATATCGAGGGCTGGCTCGTGAGAGAAATATACTGATGTGACAGATCAGACATTAGTGCTGAGCCAGATATTTGCGTTTACCCGTGTATTTTGATTTCCAACGTAGAATGGAATGTCGATCTTTGACTTCCGTAATGTTTGTGTGTAAGAAACATCCTTTACCTTACATGTAATTTACTTTTGGAACTAAGTATCTTATGAAACCTTTGACATGTCTGTTCCCATAGTAAATATAATCATCCTCTTGGTATGCACTCCCTCTATACAGGCACCATCATGTCAACTATTTTATGGCATCTCTATATGAAAAGGCTATTTAAAATATCTGTGCATAAAAGGTAAATAAATTAAATGTCTGTGTACATGGGTCGATATAATAATGATATCTCCCATAATTTCTTGCCTGGACTCCATGCCGGTATGTGTTTGAACGGCCATCCAACAACACCAACACCCTCTCATCACCTTGGAATGATGTTCTCCTCTGACAAAAAATAGCTAGTTACAAATTAGTGGACAAGGCAATAGAATGTTGTGCTGGAAACTTCTGGCTCAGTACTAATGTCTGATCTGTCATGTCAGAATATTATTTTCATGAGCCAGCCCTTAATATCACCACTCTAAAGCTTGTTATTTGACATCGCTATACAAGGTGTAAAGCAGCAGCATCTACAGAATATTAACTCCTCTATATCATGCCCTGAATGAAAGAAAACAGACAAATAATGTGACAGCCACTTCAAATTTCATTTTCCCCTCCCCTTCCTGCCCTCCCTCACCCACACCCCAGCACCATCGCTTCTCCCCCACACCCACCCTTCCTTCTCTCTCTGGCCCCTCCCTCTCAGTCCCTCTTACTCCGTTGACTTGCCACACATAAAGGAGCCAGCCTGAAGCATGGGGTACCAAAGGATAGGTGATTATTTATGACCACAACTGTGTGTATATATATCCCCCCTGGGGGTAGGGGGGTTTTTCAAGAATACTCCCCCAGTATCCCTGCTTGTTGTAAAAGGCGACTAAAAGGGTTGGCAGAGGGTTAGTGCCCCTCCCCGGAAAACAACTAACTAAAAAAACAAACAATAAGCCTCGGACAAGGACTGACCAAACGATGACGACCAATGACCGGACAAAGGACATGGTTATCGGAACGTGGAATGTAAAGGGAGCAAATGATGAGGTGAAAGAGAGAGAGATTGTCCAGGGGCTTCAGGGTGCGAAAGTGGATGTATGTGGAATAACTGAAACAAAATGGAGAGGAGAAAGTGTGAGAGAATGGGAGTATGGATGGGGTATATGGGCAGGAGTAGGTGAGAATGAGAGGGCAAAGGAAGGAGTATGTATAGTTGTGAGTAAAAGATAGAAGAAGAGCATAAGACAGTATGGATCAGTTGGGTCAAGGATTGTGTGGGTAAAGTTGAAAGTTGGAATACAAATGTGGGCGATTGTGTGTGTGTATGCGCCAACGCAAGATCGTCCTAGAAGAGTGAGAGAAGAGTTCTGGACAAATGTAGAAGTGTGCATGGAAAAGTTTGGAAGGAGTGAGAGAGTGTTTTTGATCGGTGATATGAATGATAAAGTTGGGAATGTGAAGGTGGATGGAATAGTTGGTGAGTGGGGTGTGCCTGCTGAGATAGATGACAATGGCAGAGCGTTAGTGGACATTTGTGCTGGGAGGGGGTTGGTGATAGCCAATACCCTCTTCAGGCATAAAATGATCCACAGGTATACGTGGCGAATGATGAGAAAGGTTGGTGGTGAACTGAATGAAAGGAAGGCAATGATTGATTATGTGTGTGTGGATGAAAAGATGCGAAGATGTGTAATGGATGCAAGAGTTTATAGAGGTTGGGGGAGTGGACTTTCTGACCACTACTTGGTGGTGGCCGGAATTAGGATTCAAGTAAGATGGAGGAATAGAAGAAGGGAAAGACGAGAGGAAGGAGTAGTTGCAAGGAGAGTGGAAAGGTTACAAGAGGATGAGAAAAAGGCAGAGTATAAGAGAGAAGTGGAGGAACGATTGGGCAAATATGAATTGGAGCAGATGGGAGAAGTGGAAGGTGTGTGTAGGATATTTACAGAAGAAATATGTGCAGCATGTGATATGGTGTGTGGAAGGAAGAGAAGATGGAGGAGGGTGCAAGGAACAGCGTGGTGGACTGAAGAGGTGAGACAGGCTGTGGCACAAAAGAAGAAAGCATACAATGAATGGATGAGAAATAGGGGCGTGGAAGAAGTTGAGAGGCGGAAGAGAGAGTTATATGTAGAAAGAAAGAGAGAGGTGAAAAGATTAGTAAGAGAGAATAAGAAGAGAGTGGATGAGGAATTTGGAAGGAATTTGAGTGTAAAGTGGAGGGACTGTAAGAAAATGTTCTGGAAAGAGGTGAAGAGAGTAAGCAAGGGTGGCAGTGAAGTTAGCAGGGGAGTGAAAGATAAAAATGGTAGATTACTAGTGGAGAAGGGAGAAAAAGGGAGCAGATGGAGAGAATACTTTAAGGAATTGTTGAACATAAAGGATGGATGTAATGCGAGTATAAGTGGCTGGGGAATGGCTGGGAGAAGGAGGGAGGTGAGAAGACAGGAAGAAATCAGTAGGATAGAAGTTGTGGAAGCAATGAAGAAAGTTAAATCGGGGAAAGCCCCAGGAATTGATGAAGTGTGTGGTGAAATGCTGAAGCATGGGGGAGAGATAGTAGTAGAATGGATGTGAAAGATGTGCAGATTGGCCTGGGAGAAAGGTAGAGTCCCGGAGGATTGGAAGTCAGGTATAATTATTCCCTTGTACAAAGGAAAAAGGTAAAAAGAAGTGTGTGGTAATCACAGGGGCATTTGTCTTCTTAGTATAATAGGAAAAGTGTATGGTAGGCTACTTATTGACAGAGTTAGAGAAAGAACAGAGAAATTAGTTGGAGAAGAACAGGGAGGCTTTAGGAAGGGAAGAGGTTGTGTAGATCAGATATTCATTCTTAGATCTTTAGTGGAAAAGTTTCTAGAGAAAGGAAAGAAGTTGTATGCAGCTTTCATGGATTTGGAGAAAGCATATGACAGGGTGGATAGACAAGGATTGTGGAAAGTGTTAAGGATATATGGAGTAGATGGGATGTTGTCGAATGCTGTGAAGAGTATGTACGATGGTGCGAAGGCTGCAGTGCGTGTGGATAGTGAACTAAGTGAATATTTTTCTCTTTGAAAGTTGGTTTGAAACAGGGATGTGTCATGTCTCCATGGTTGTTCAATCTGTACATGGATGGGGTAATAAAAGAGGTACAAGGTAGGGTAGTGGATGTAGGAGTGGCCCTGGTGAGAGAGGATAGTGTTTGGAAACTCCCTGTACTGTTGTTTGCGGATGATACTGTGTTGTTGAGTGAAGACAAAGGGGAGCTGCAAGGCTTGGTGGATGAGTTTGGGAGAGTGTGTAAGAAACGGAATCTAAAGGTGAATGTAAGGAAGAGTAAAGTGATGGTCTTTGAGAGAGGTGAAGTCAGTGAATGTACAGCGAGGTTGGATGGTGAGGAATTGGAAAATGTGAGTACGTTTAAGTACTTAGGTAGTGTGATAAGTAAGGATGGAGGTTTGGAGGGTGAAGTGCTTGAAAGGGTACAGCAGGGAAGAAAGGTTGCTGGTTCTTTGAAAGCAGTGATAAGAAACAGGGAAGTGAGCATGGAAGTGAAAAAGTTACTACATGACAGTATTGTGATACCAACTCTAACGTATGGAAGTGAAGCTTGGACGTTGCTGGAAGGACACAAGTCAAGAGTGAGAGCAGTGGAAATGAGTTATTTAAGAGGAGCCTGTGGAGTCACATGGAGAGACAGGCTGACGAATGAGGATATAAAGGAGCGTTGTGGTGTGGATGTGGATGTGACAGGAAGCGTTAGGAGGAACACACTGAGGTGGTTTGGCCATGTGGAGAGGATGGAGGGTAAAAGACTGACGAAGAGAGTGTATGTGAGTGAGGTGGAGGGGGGAAGAGGGATGGGGAGGCCGAGGATGAGATGGAGGGACGGGGTGGAGAGGTATATGAGAGAGGGGGGTGTGAGTTGGGAGCAGGGCAGTGAAATGGCGGGGGACAGGGCGACTTGGAGGCGATTTGTTTGTGGCCACCCCAAACGGGATTGAGGTGTCTGGCAATAGATAGATATATATATATATATGTATTAAAAAAATACATACACACACACACACACACACACACACACACACATATATATATATGTATTAAAAAAATACATACATACACACACACACATTATATATATATATATATATATATATATATATATATATATATATATATATATATATTCAATTACAGCATTCACTAAATCAATAGGAGAAAGATCAGATGAATCAAGGTACAGTAGTTTAAACGCTGATCAACTTCACAAAAAATCAGATTGTTGTCAATATTCCTATAGTATCTGAATCTAATAACCTTTTCATTAGAAGAGGGCTTCAGGATTTAAATGTGATCAAAGTGTTGTCCAAGATGAAAGGGTGAAATGTTTCAACCTCCACATTCAGTATGCAACTGCAACCAACAGAGGATAAGAACAAATCAAGGATGTATCTCAAGATGTGAGCTGATTGATGAATAACAATTTTAAAAATTATTCTGGTCAATCAGTTCGAGAAATTCGTAAGAAAAGGTTTCAACTGAAGGATGTCAATCCAATAACTGAAATTGCCACATACATTCAAACCACCAGATTTCAAAGCAAATGCTTCAAGAAAATTACCAAACTCTTCTATGAAACCTCAATCAGTGCCTGGATGACCTGGTTAAAATACAACTGCAATTCTAATAATACAGTAACTTGCTGATGGAAATCTATTACTGTACATATAATACTTTCATAACTTCAAACAACGATGAGATAAAGTCCAGATTTATTTAAGAAATGTGGCAGGTGGAGGCGCTCACCATCCACTAACTCGATGTTGTGCTGCTCTGGGTGTCTGCCCTTTCCTTTCTTCCATCCTTCCTCTTCTGTCTTTCTTTCCTTCATTCTTTCCTCTTCCTTCTGCCTGCGGATGACTTCACACTCGCTCTTCTGTCTTTGTTTCCTTCATTCTTTCCTCTTCTTTCTGACTATGGATGACTCTACACTGAGTGACAAGGCAAATGGTTTCCTGTACACCAGGAAACCATTTACTACGCTGGGTGGTAACCATGTAACCAAATTATGGCGCCTGGTGGATTGGTGGGTAATTAAGGTGCTCCAATCGGACTGAGCTGGTGAAAGTTTATATCCAAGGGGTGGTTGGGGTTTATTGCTCACGTAATGCCCCTTAGGGATGAGCGAGGCTGGTCACTATCATCTTAAATGTCAGGACCAACTTGCCTAGCCCCGGGCTCCTACGCACCTCTATGGGGCAACATAGGATTGGATAATGAATGAAAATGAATGAACATTCATGAATGCCGCACAGTAGATGAGTGCAACACCTCCACCTGATGGTCAGCAGCTGGCCTGGGAATACTGTACTTATTATAGAATATGTCTTAGGCAAAGCATTACGAACAACATTGCTATCGGCTTTGTACAACCAGGTTTCAATCAAACACAGAATGTCAGACTGGTGTTGATTTAGAGTTTTGTTCATACGGTGTATCTTGTTACAGATGGAATGAATTTTTAGAAACCCTAACTTTTTTAAGTTAGTTTTTTTCATGGACAAAGCTGGTGTTTTATATTAATTTCTTCCTATGGGAAATCATAACTGGACACTCTTTACTAGAAGCAAAATGAGGAACTGACTAGTAACTGAAATCTGGTTCTCTGTGATTTATGGAAGAGCAGTTTATGCATTTGGGAGACTCTTCATTACTACAATCTTTAGATTTATGGGCTCCAGCACAAAACACAATTGGGATCGTCGTTCTACTTCTCAGATGTGTGACCAAAACCCTGGCAGTGATGACACTGAGTAGCCCACAATCTGTCAAAGGGATGGCATCTTGTAAGACCTACATAGGTGTAATTGCCTTGTTCAACAATGTAGGAGCACATTTCAGGAGACATCTTGAGACAGCACTTCTGTATAATTCTTGCTTCTTGCAACGAGGAGATTCACAATGCAACCACTCTCCACGTGCATCTTAATTTTGTTGCTCTTATTTAAAATACTAGGAATGCCATCTCAGTCATCCGGGAAAAGAAAGATGACTGTTTTGGCAATTTTTGGCATCATTTTCCTTGGCTCAGATATACAGTAAACACCATCAGAGCCAAAACAATGCTTCAACATCTCATGTGCCTTGCTTTAGCCTCCTTGGAAGGAAATTTCATTATGAGTCCACCAGCTTTAGCCTTTGTACAACTATCAACTGATTCTGAGTCAAGGATGTCTCTTATGCTGCCTGAACTAACGTGACTAATTCGAGCATCTACATAATCCTTTGCTTTTACAACTAGTATCTGCTGGTTATGAACAGTCTTTTTTCATCTTGATTACTTATCTCTCCGATGTCCTTTGTCAGGTCTTTCTTGCCATCTTTGAGGTTCTTTCTAAGGACCTCAGCAAATTTACCAAGGAGTAGACTGTGGCACCAGTCATGCAGGGTGGTACTCTCAAGGTGGATGGAAAACTGGCGACAGGGAGAGCTGGAGCTCTCGTTTCATCAGCCCTCAGGACTAGTTTCTGACCATCCCCCTTTACTGAACTTTTTCAGTGTTTCAACAACACAGAAAGTGGGCCAGCACACTCTCCAATACAAGTCTCTCTAACTGTCAACACCAAACTACATACATATTACACACAACACTTCCTATTCAAAATTAGCAAAAAAGGGCAGTTTAAACAAGCCTCAAAGTCCCCAGAGGGAGGGACCATAAATACCCCCACCATCTGCCCCTCTCCCAGTGACGACCCAGTGAGATGCGTGGAACCACTGTCTGACTCACTTCTTTATTTCTGCAACATTCATGGCATTACTTCTAACTTTCTCTCTGCTGAGCACCACCTCTCCTCCTCTAAACCTCACCTTCTCTTCCTAATTGAGACTCAGCTGCTTGTGGCAACAAATAGCAAACCCTTCTCTGTATCTTCCTATATTCTCTATACAGTACTCATTTCAAAGCCAAAGGTAGTTGTAGCGTATATGCAAGCAACGACTTACCGTGCTCTCGTGTTCTGAACTTGATTCTTTTGAATTCTCTACTATCTGGCTTCAGCTTTCCTGTCATTCTCTGACTAAATATATCTGTTCTGTTTAACCCCTTAACCATGGGGCATCACTTTCTTGATGCTTGGGAGCAAGGGATCATACCGCAGGGCGTCACTTTTGTGATTCTGTGTTATTTTGAATTCGTCCGGGCTTTCATGTGGTGGCTTGTATCATCTATCAGTACTGCCAATGTCCAACACTAGTCAGCACTCCTAATCTCATCTGTACTCCCATCCATTGTTGACAATTTAGCCATTTCTCCTCGTTCTTGACTCCCCTCCCTACCTCCCCTCCATTACCCTCTCCTCTCGACCGCCCGGCTGCACTGCGCTAAGTAAATCTTCCCCGGAATTTTCCACTGATTTCATCCATTGAAATAAGCCCTATGCCCTATTCTTATACAAAATAATACATACAAAAAAGAAATATGGTAAGTGATAGTGCCATACACCTGGAATTGGCTAATTATCACCTGAAAACACCTCATGTGCACTCGTTCGCTAATTTTCCCTGTTTATTTCCCCTTGAAATATGCCGTATAATCCATTCTCGTAATAAAAATATATATAAGAAAGGAAGGGAGAAGCCTAAGTGATATTTACATTCACCTGGAACTACCTAATTTATTATGTAATGTCTAGATTTCCTGCCAATCATTTCATGGCGCATATATTAGCAGCTGTCACCATGCTGACATTGGCAGCCTTTCACTGACCTTAGGCAACTACAGCATTCAGTTTACTGTCGTCTTTCAAGGTGAAACCACGTCGGATTCACGCCTGTCCAATTCCGCTGCTTTTTAGCCCCATGCAAAGGGCCCTGTGACCTCTACCCCTACTAAACCTCGTGTGGAAAGGGGTAAAGGCTTAAGCGACTGCTGTGGAACATGAACTGGCTAATTTATCAATGAAAATGATGGACAGTGACTACGATCTTTCTGGTGACTAAAACAGTGTAAGTGGAAATGTAAATAATGTGTAAATAATGTGTAAACAGCAAGTGAAAGTCTATCTATCTATCTATTGCCAGACGCCATAATCCCGTAAGGGGCGGCCATTTGACTCTGAGTTATTTGTTTTATGGGGAGGGGCACTAACCCTCCACCAACCCACTTGTTGACACATAGGGAGCACGTATGGTTTGGTTATATGGTTAATGAATGTAAATATAGGTGAACAGTGGAAAATAGTTTTATAAGTTACTGCAAGTGACAGTGCATAACAGTGTAAATAAAACTGAAATGTAAATAATGTAAATAAAATAGAGAATGTAAATAGAAATGTAAATGAGCAGCAATATAAGAATACAAGTATATATACTAGGAGTAATGAAAGTGAAAGTTTCACTCTAGCATGTACGAATACTATGAGTTATGAAAGTGAAAGTGAAAGTGACAGATTCGCTCTCAACGCTAGTATACAGGACGAGAAAGTGAATGCTAAGTATTTTACTGAAAGGGAAATTGAATGCCTACAGTGACAATAAACTACTATTACTGAAGGAAACTTATGGACAAAGATTGCAGATATACAGTAATCCCTCTACTTTCCGGACGCCCACTTTCCAGACATCCCCACTTACCGGACATTGTGGGCCTGGACTATCGGAACCGAAAAATGGCCAAAAAAAGAAAAAAATCCCCCCAAAATTCGAATTTTTTTCCCATCCATAATTTGAAATTGTTGCGCGGAGCCAAACAGCTGCTTACACCATGACCCCTCCTTCCTTCCCTGTCAGGGTTGCCGTTTGTTATTTTTCATTACCAAATGTGGGCCAATTTGGTAATGAAAAATTCGTTTGGTAATGAATCAGAATAATGTATTACCAAACGGATTTTTCACATGTATGAGGATACACATGATGGAGATGGTGGATTGTCTGCTCTCTCTGATTAATCTGCTACCCTACATAGCATGAAAATAATCAACATGCTGTTAATTATAAGGAGAGTGATTACATGTATTTCCACTTGTATACTGTATGTAATTAGTGAAGAATAAATGCTAGCTTTACGAAGTTGGTAATGAAAAGTTAAAATTGGTAATGAAAGTTGAGGAGATTGGTAATGTGGCCGTTGCGATCTGGCAACTCTGTTTCTTCGACATCAACAGTTACTCCCTAACTTCGATTGTGAATAGATGCTTATCGCACTGGAAGCAACATGTGCTTGTTTTTTGTGAATAAACAGTGAATGTACTGCAATACCTCGCCTCTAGACCACATGGGAATTTACAGTGTTGTGCAGTGTTATGAAATTTGAACTTAGAGTGCAAAGGATCAATTGTGGAGTGCAAATTGGCAGTTAGAACTGCAGTGGAGCAGTTAAGAACAATGTGCAGTACAATTATAACTCACAGTGCAAAGAATTAAGTGCAGCACAACACTGGATTACTGTACGTGCTTCAAGAGTGTTTTCACCACTGCCAAAACCTTAGAAAGGCAGCCACAAACGTGATGTAAGTACCCTGACTGAGGTAGAATCACTTCTAATTCCTCATTCTTTGGTTCCTTTTCATTTATTTCATGATTTATGTCCATTATTGATGTGAATAGGGTCTTAAATAGGTTTAAATAGGTGCTATGCATGTCCAGTAGGGAGTTATTTAGGTGGCTTTCAAAGTTACGCTGGTTAGGGTCCATAAGTACCAGTCCAGGAGGCTGGTGCCCACTATCCGGACAGGACCACTTTCCGGACATGCTTTTGGCTCTATTATGTCGGACAGTGGAGAGATTACTGTATATAAGTGTTATATAGTAATTGAAATATAAAGTGTGAGTATTTTTATCAATAATAAATGACAGAATACCAGCGGCAAATGAGAGCAAGTGGGAAGCTGGTACGCGCTCGTAATTTTCATTGCTTTCACAGAGTTTTTTTTTTTTGGAGTATGGATTCCAAACTATTTGAAAATCATAGAATAGTGCTTCTAGTGATAATATCACGGTGTGGTAATCATATTACGGGGTGTCGAGAAGTGTAATGTGGAGACTTCGTTACCCAACTTCAGAAGTCTCCACAAGTCCTATGGTACTCGATGAAGGCTCAACAAACATCCCAGGAGAAAGCTAAAGGTATGTGCCATATGCATATGTAATTATAATATTCTAGGACTAATAACTGATTTCTGGCAAATATTTTTACAAAGTCTGTCAGAGCGCGAATATCGCCGCAGGACACGCAAGGAGCGCCAAAACAACCCCGCGGTTTAGAGGTTAATTATCCCCTAATTCTACTGACTATGAAAAATTCTTCAACTATCTTACTTCTGCGATGGAACACATCCTACCCATTTCTCCTTTCTCTGAAATCTCCACTAAGACCTCGATTCTAGGAGATATCAATATTCACCACCACCTTTGGCTCTCCTCTCCTTTCACTGATCCACCTGGTGAACAAGCCTACATCTTTTCTATTCTTACTGACCTAGAGCAGCTTGTACAGCACCCTACCCATATCCCTGACCGTCTTGGAGAGAGCTCCAACGTACCTGACCTCTTCCTTACAATTAATCCTTCTGCCTACACTGTAAATCTTTCTTCTCCATTGGGCTCCTCCAATCACAACTTTATCACCTTAACATGTCCTATTGCTCCAGTACGGCCTGTGGACCCTCCAAAGAAACTTTGGGTGTGGCAATTTGGAGCTGCTGATTGGGCGGCCCTCAGGCAGTACTTCTTTGATTTTCCCTGGAATGATTGTTGCTTCCATGGCCGAGGGCCATTTGAAAGTGCTTTGCGCAATATGGAGGTTATTCTCTTGGGCATGGAAGCATACATTCCTTTCTCATATCCTCTGACTAATGCAAAAAAAAAAAAAAAAAATCAGCTGATTGGGCGGCCCTCAGGCAGTACTTCTTTGATTTTCCCTGGAATGATTGTTGCTTCCATGGCCGAGGGCCATTTGAAAGTGCTTTGTGCAATATGGAGGTTATTCTCTTGGGCATGGAAGCATACATTCCTTTCTCATATCCTCTGACTAATGCAAAAAAAAAAAAAAAAAATCACGCATGTTCTAATGCTGTCCACAACAAGGAGAAGGCCTACAAACAATACTGGTGCCAACACACCCCTGAATCTCATCTTTTTCATGTTTCTGTCAAGAATCATGCTAAGTCTGTTCTTTGCTCTGCTAAAACTTATTCTATCCATACCAAATGCTCTGAACTCTCCAACTCAAATTCTTCCTGTTCCTTCTGGCACCTTGCCAAAAACCTTTCTAACAACTTTACCTCATCATCCTTCCCTCCTCTTTTACACTCTGATGGCTCTGTAGCTATTTCTTCTACCGATAAAGTGGTGGATGGCCCGCCCATCATCCACTCACTCAATGTAGAGATGCCTTATGATATCTATATTAAGTGACAAGCCAAATGGTTTCCTGTACCCAGAAAACCATTAACTACACTGGGTGGTAACTATATAACTGGGGGTTTTGGTAGGGTTAAGTGTCCCACATATTCCCCAATCCAAAATCACTTAATCATGGCAGTTGTTTCAGAGAGCCTCAGAGGGCCCAATACCTGCCCAGGGCCCCAGCCAAATGGGCAGATTCACATGGCCATGTGGAATGTGACAGGTGTGAATGAAGGAAGCAAGAGGATGGAAGTGGTGAATGTTTTCAAGTGTGCAAGATATGCCGTGACAGCATTGTTTGAAACAAAGATGAAAGGGTGTGAAGTGGAGGAGTGGGAGGGTGTGAAATGTGTAAGATCGGACATGAATGTGCGAGGAAGATGAAAGGAAGGAGTTGCTCTGTTGATGAAAGAGGTGTGGCAGAATGGAATGAGAGATTATAAATTTGTCAGCTCGAGATGTAAATACTGTACAGCATGTCAAGTTCAAGTATGAGAAGGTGAAGTGGCAGTGTTTGCAGCGTATGCACCGTGTAAGGACAGGAGTGAGAGAGAGAAAGACAGGTTCTGGGATAGGCTGGATGAGGCAGTGGGAGAAATGCCCAGGAGCTATAAAGTGATCGTAATGGCTGATGTGAATGGAAAAGTGGGCACTGGTCCTAAAGATAACATAATGCGTTGTAGTGGAGTACCAGGAGAAAATGATAATGGGAACTGACTAAAGGATATGTGTCAGGCGAGGAGGTTGTACATTTGTAGGTCTTATTTCAAACACAAGCGCATAAATATACAGTAATCCCTGTACTTTCCCGATGCCCACTTTCCAGACACCCCACTCACCGGACATTGTGGGCCTGGACCTTCGGAATCCAAAAATGGCCAAAAAAAGAAAAAAATTCCCCCCAAATCCGAATTTTTTAATACAGTACTTATAATTTGAAACTGCCGCGCGGCACCAAACAGCTGGTTTACACCACAGCCCCTTCACCCATTCCTTCCTCCCCCCCTCCCCTGTCAGAGTTGCCATTTGGTATTTTCATTACCATATGTGGGCCAAATTGGTAATGAAAAATTCGTCTGGTAATGAATTCAGAATAATGCATTACCAAACCGATTTTTCACATGTATGAGGATACACAGGATGGAGATGGTGGATTGTTTGCTCTCTCTGATTAATCTGCTAGACAACACAGCATGAAAATAATCAACATTTTGTTAATTATGAGAAGAGTGATTACATGTATTTCCACTTGTATATATAATTAGTGAAGAATAAATGCTAGCTATACGAATTTGGTAATGAAAAGTTAAGTTTGGTAATGTGGCCATTGCGATCTGGCAACTCCATTTCCCCGTCACCAACACTCCAACAGTTACTCTGTTTCCCCATCACCAACACTCCAATAGTTACCTTCTAACTTCGATGGCGAGTAGATGCCTATCGCAATGGAAGCCACACATGCTCATTTTTTGTGAATAAACAATGAATAAACTGCAATACCTCGCCACTAGACCACATGGGAATTTACAGTGTTGTGCAGTGTTTAGAAATTAGAATTTGAAGTGGAAAGGATTAACTGTGGAGTGCAAAATGGCGGCTGAAACTGGCATGGTGCAGTTAAGAACAATGTGCAGTGTTAAACAATTGTAACTCGCTGCACAAAGAACTATGTGCAGCACAACACTGGATAACTGTAAGTGCTTCAAGAGCATTTTCACCACAGCCAAAACCTTAGAAATGCGGGCCACAAAAGGGCTGTAAGTACCCTGGCTGAGGTACAGTCACTTCTAATTCCACATTCTTTGGTTCCTTTTCATTTATTTCATGCTTTATGTCCATTATTGGTGTGAATAGGGTCTTAAACAGGTTTAAATAGGTACTTAGCATGTCCGGTAGGAAGTTATTTAGGTGGCTTTCAAAGTTAGGTTGGGTTAGGGTCCTTAAGTACCAGTCCAGCAGGCAGAGGCCCACACTCTGGATGGGACCACTTTCCGGACATGCCTTTGGCTCTACTACATCAGATAGTGGAGGGATTACTGTACATGGTTTAGAGGGAACGGGGATCATGCTGAAAGAAGATTGATTGATTACGTGCTCGTAGAGAGGTCGATGATGGGAATGGTTGCCGATACGAGGGTTGTGAGAGGACGATGTGGAGGTCTGTTAGATCATATGATTGTGGTATGCAAGATCCAGCTGAGAGGAGTGAGGTGGATCAGGAGAAAGAGGAGCAGTCAGGGAGAAAGACTGAAAGTTGGGAAGCTGAGGATCAACGAAATGGCAGATGATTAAAGGACCAAAGTAGGGGAGGAGTTAGAATCAGCGAACTGGAATGAAATGGATCTGGACAGCCTGTGGAATGAATATGGGGACTGCTTGGCCTGAAATGCTAATGCAGCGTGTGGTGTGGCAAGAGTAACAACAAAGAAGAATGGTATGGCATGGTGGGATGATGAAGTTAAGAGAGCAGTGGAGGAAAAGAGGAAGAAGTGGCTCAAGCGGTTACAGGACAGGGGTTCAGTTCAAATAAGAACTGAATATATTGAGAGCATGAAGCATGTAGAGACTGGTGGAAAGGAAAAAGAAGGAGGTAAATGATGATCTAGGAAGAAAAACGAATGCGAACTACTCTGAAAATTAAAAGTTAATCTGGAAAGAGGTGCGGAAATGTATAAGTGAAAGCGGAAAGAAATGTGATGGTGTGAAGGATGTAGGTGGTAGATTATTAACCTATGGGGATGAAGTAAGGACCAGATGGAAAGAATATTTTGAAAACCTGATGAATGGGAACAGAGACAGCAGAGCTGCTGTAAACATGATTGGTTTTGGGGGTGAGCAGAGAAGGAATGCAGTGACAGGAGACGTGACACTCGCATAGGTGAAGAGTGCTTTGAAGCGGCTGAAAAATGGGAAAGCAGCTGGGGTGGATGAGGTGTATGCAGAGGTGATTAAGTCTTGTGAAGAGAGTGGAATGAAGTGCTTGTTGGAGATATGTATTTACCTATTTGTAGTATACAGGAATTGAGCAATGCTCGTGTTGTCCTGTCTCCATATCCACATTTATCAAGTCTACCTTTACACACATGAATGTTTTTCTCATGCACCACCTCTTTGTCTAAGTCGTTCCAAATATTTAAGTATTTACCTAATATACCTAATTGTCATATACACGGAATGTACTATGCTCGTGGGTTTCCGTCACTGTTTCTCAATAAGTCAAATTTGGCTTTAAACTCATTTAAGTTTTTAGACTGGACAATCTCTTTGTCCAGGCTATTCCATAAGTCTATACTTCTGTAAGGAAAGCTATATTTCTTGATATCCTTCAAGCAGCTTGACTTTTTCAATTTCATTCCGTGTCCTATTGTTGCTCTCTTATCCCATACAAACAGATCTTCTTTGTCAATTTTATCTACTCCCATCATGGTCCTGAACACTGCAATCATGTCTCCCCTCTTTCTCCTTTCCTCTAAGGAAGGCAAATCCAGTTTTTCCAGCCTCTCTCTGTATGACAGGTCTGTCAGACTGGGGACCATCTTGGTTGCTGTTCTTTGTATTCTCTCAATCTTGTTTATATCTTTCTTTTTGTGTGGGGACCACACTACCGCTGCATATTCTAACCTGGGGTGGATCATTGCCACTATCAATTTTTTCATCATCTCCTCATCCATATAATGAAATGCTACTCTTATGTTAGTCAAGAGTTTATAAGTCTCTCCAACTATCTTGTTAATGTGCTTTTCTGGTGACAAACTATCTTGGACCAGCACTCCCAAATCTTTCTCTTCTCTCATTTTTGTGATTAATTCATTACCCAACAAATAATTCAGTGATGGCCTCCTGGTACTTTTACCCATTTCCAATATTTTACATTTCTTTACATTAAATTTCATTTCCCACATCCAGCTCCAATTGCATATCTTATCCAAATCCTCCTGCAGTATTTTACAATCCTCCTCAACCTCTACCTTCCTCAAGATCTTTACATCATCAGCAAACAGACTTGCATAACTGTTCACTCCATCTACCATATCATTTATGAAAATCTGGAACATTACTGGCGCCAACACCGAGCCTTGAGGGACTCCACTTGTTACTTCCCTCCATCCAGACATCCTATCCTTTATTACTGTCCTCATTTGTCTGTCTCTCAAAAAGTCTCTCGTCCATTCCAGGAGTTTCCCCTTCAGTCCTCCTATATATTGTAGTTTCCACATTAGTCTTTTATGAGGTACCTTGTCAGAGGCCTTCTCTAAGTCTAAGTACACACAATCCACCCAATCATCTCTCTCCTGTACCACGTCAATCGCTCTTGAGTAAAAGCTCAACAAGTTAGAAACACATGACCTTCCACTTCTGAATCCAAACTGACGTTCAGCCAAAATATTCATCTCTTCCAGATATTTTATCCATCTGTCTTTCAGGATTCTCTCACACAATTTTGCGACCATGCTGGTTAGAGACACTGGTCTATAATTCAGGGGTTCTTCCCTGTTTCCTCCCTTGTAAATTGGTACCACATTTGCCCTCTTCCATTCTTGTGGCACTTTCCCCTCTTCCAGTGAGCATATGATTAAGCTGTGAATTTTATCCGCCAGTTGTTCTCTGCATTCCTTCAGTACCCAATTAGAAATTCCATCAGGTCCTGGGGCTTTCCTTACATCTTGAGTTTCCAGTAATTTTTACACTTCCTGTACCTCCACTTTTATATCTTTTATCACCGGAACATTTCTAATCACTCCCTCCCTTTCCACAAGCTCCTTTTCTTTAGTGAAAACTGACTGGAAATGTTTGTTCATTATTTCTGCTTGCATTGCCGCATCCTTAAAGACCTCTCCTTCTACTTTCAGTTTGGTGATTCCTTCCTTTTGTTTCAGTTTGCCATTAACAAATCTATAAAACAGTTTGGGTTCATCCTTGCATTTGTCTATTATACCTTTTTCAAAATTCCTTTCTTCTTCTCTACGTATTCTTGTGTATTCATTTCTTGTTCTTTTATATTCTTCCTTTGTTCTGTTGTTACCTCTCTTTCTCCAATTGTTCCACGCCTTATCTCTCTCTTTTTTTGCTATCATACACCTTTTATTAAACCACTCCTTTTTCCTGTTTTCTTTCCCTCTTACTCTTGGTACAAATTTTTCCACTCCCAAATTATAGAGGTCTAGAAAGATATCCCACTTCTTCTGTATCTCTCTTGTTTCTCTGAATTTTCTCCAATCCGCATTTTCAAAAAAGTTTCTCAATCCTGTAAAATTTGCTTTCCCAAAGTTGTATCTTACCTGTCTATGAAGCTCATCTCTTGGCTCGACATTCCCTATTAACATCTGGAACTCAATGACCACACGATCACTTTTTCCTAAAGGACAGAGATATTTCAATGATTCTATTACCTCGGGTTCTTTAGTGAACAGTAAATCTAACCTTGCTGGTGTGTCCTCACCTCGAAACCGTGTCTCTTCTTTGACCCATTGCGTCATCACATTATTCATTATTATATTTAACAACATAGTGCCCCATGAATCCTCGCCGCCTCCCGAGTACCATTCCTCCTAGTTCACCTCTTTACAGTTAAAGTCACCCACTAAAATTATATTATTGCTTTTCTCAATTATTTTTTGCAAATAGATAGCCATATCTGACAACATCTCATGGTATTCGTCATCCTTCCATGCTCTCGTCTTTGGGGGAACATACACTACCGCCATATCTCTCTTAACATTCTCTCCAGTTTCTAATTTCATATATATCACTTCAGCCCCGCCTTCTCCCATTTCCACAGTATCTACATTTATGTTGTTTTTCACTGCTATCATCACTCCTCCTCCCTTTTTTTCTTTCCTGTCTTTTCTCCACAGTTTGTATTTACCATCTCCCAAATGAACATCAATATCTTCTCTTAATTTGGTCTCTACAAGGCACATGACATCAGGTTCACGTTCTCTCAAGAAATCGTTAATTTCGATCCTTGTCGATATGAAACCATCAACATTAGTATATATCACCTTCAAATTATTTTTGACATTTTTAATACCCTCTTCTCTCCTACTCTCTATCCGTACCACTTCCTCAACTTGATCTTTCACAGCCATCCCCCTTAGTTTCCTTCACTTCTATTTCCTTAAATACCACTTCCTTACTTTCATATCCAATACTCTCCAAAAAAAAGTATTACATTCTTCCTCTGTCCTCTTATTTTTTTCCTTTACTTCTTCCTTTAACGATTTTAAAACTTCTCTTTCTTCTTCATTCAAATCTTTTCTTATTATAATATTTTCCATCCCCGCCTCTTTGCTTAATTTCCAAGTCACTTTAAGTATCTCATTTATTACACTTTCTGATGTAAACTTGACTCTCACTGGTCTTGTTTCCCCTTTCTTATAAGGCCCTATCCTCCTTACTTCCTCAATTTCTTTTACCCACTTGTCTCCTTCGGGGTCAATCTTGCCTAATATCCTCTCACCAGGTTCGTGTCTCTCTTGAGTCTTACGAACCTAACCTTTTCTTCCTCTTCCCTGTTTCCAAATACTACCACACATCTGTTCCTTTCTACAGTTTCTCTCACTATTTTCTCTTTTTTCTTCAGTATTTTCACTACATTTTCTTCCATTTTTTTCTTGTTCATTTCCCTTTCTTCTTGGATGATCTCTCTTAAGCTGACCACTTCTTTCTGTTCTTCTTCTACATGTGCCCACTTTGCCTTATGCTCTTCTAATACACTACTCACCTTCTCCGTTTTATTAGTACTCTCTTCTAGTTTCCTCCTCAATTCAACATTTTCCCGCTTCAAATTCCTAATCTCTTCATTTGCTGTTTCATTGGATTGGATCAGACTCTGTATGGTAGTATCCGTATTTTCAGACACATCCTTTATCACTAGATTCTCTACTTTCTTTTCAAGTTCACTAATCCTCATAATTAATGTTTTAACCAGGTCCATGACATTGGTATTTGTATCAAATCCTTGAAATTCGAGTCCCTCATTGTTTACATTTTCGGCCATGTTTAATGTTGGTTAAGTACCAAAACAGCTGTTACCGAAAAAAAAATACAAACATTCATGTATAATCTAGCCAATAAATCTTTACATTTTTGGTAGTCTATTAACTTTCATTATTTTAAATTTAAGACAAGACCTTAGGAGAAGGCATGAATGAGTGACACTGTGCCAGCAGAGTGGAAAAGGCGGTGATTGTATCCCTGTACTGAGTGTGGCAGGGATGGTATATGGAAGAATTATTATGGAGAAAGTAAGAGAGATATCAGACATCCTAGTGAGTGATGAACAGGGTGGCTCTAGGAGTGGCAGAGGATGCGTGGATCAAATATTTGCAGTAATAAAGAGTTGAGAAGGCTTGTGAGAAGGACCATTAGGTGTTTATGGCAGTCATGGATCTGGAAAAATCATATGACAAAGTGGACAGAGAAGAATTGTGGAAAGTTTTGCGCATGTACGGTGTAGATGGTAAGCTGCTAGGTGCCGTCAAGAGTTTTTATGATGGTAATGAAGCATGTGTAAGGGTTAATGGGCATCTAAGTGAATGGTTCACGATCAGTGTGGGTGTGCGACAAGGTTGTGTGATGTCCCCATGGTTGTTCAATATACAGTATATATGGATGGGGTGATGAGAGAAGTAAAAACATAAGTACACTAATGGTGAGGGGGGATGGTGTTGGTAATGAATGGTAATGGACGGAATATCTCAAACTGGTTGTATGCTGATGATGCACTACTACTCGCAAATACCAGATAAGAACTTGGTAGGCTAGTGCTTGATGACGTCTGAGAGTGCCATGCCTTGAGAGTAAATGTTGAAAAGAGTAAAGTGATGGTTATTGAGAAAGAAGGTGACTCTCAGTGCAATGTTAGGGTTAGAGAAACTGGAACTGGTGAGAGTTAAAATACCTGGGTACCGTGACAGAAAAGAGAAGAAAATGTGCAAAAGAAGTGAAAAAAAGAGTGACACAAGGAAGAAAAGTAGATGGTGCAATGAAGGCCTTGATATGAAACAGACGCTTGAGTGTTGCAGCTGCATGAGGCGTACATAAAGGAGTGTTAGTGCCACCTTTAAAATATGGATGTGAGACTATGGTGTGGCATGAATATGAAAAGTCACGAGTCAGAGCAGTGGAGATGGGACTGCTGAGGAATGGATGCGGAGTACAGAGGGTGGATAGGATATGAAATAAAGTGATTCGTGAAAGACAAGGAGTAAGAAAGTCGGCAGACACCTGAATCAAAGAAAGTGTACTGAGATGGTATGGTCATGTGGAGAGAACGGATAACAACAGAGTGGTGAAAATGGTATATCTGAGTGAATTTGAAGAAGGAAGGAGGTGAGGTAGGCCAAGGAGAAGGTGGAGAGTTATGGTGGATGAGTGTGTGAGGAAGTGAGGTTTGGAAATCGGTGAGGCTAGGGAACTGACAAGAGATTGAGATGGCTGGATGAATGTTGTGAGGAAAAGTGTATGATCAGGGATTTGGCACCCCTTTTTAACGTGGCAGCGTCCAGAGTGACTCCACCGGATCCGTTTACGTGAAGCTACAGAATGTGGTGAATGTTTTTGGCACATCCGATAGAGCCAGGATTCCGGGGGCATGAATGATGAGTGAATGGAAGCGTGGCCCATTGGATTGGGCAAATTTGGGCTGTCTGGACACTGCTACTCTTCACCCTGCCCTTGGGTGGGAAAGGAGGTACGGATGATGATGATGATGAATAAAGCAGAACTTTTCGTTCAGACTTTCTCCTCCAATTCCACCGTAGATGATTCCAGTGCTGTCCCTTCATCTCTTCCCCCCTCTGACTCTCATGGCTAACATTAAAATTTCTTCAGTTGAAGTATTTTCTGCCATCACTGGCCTGAATACTAATAAGACATATGGGCCTGACTGGGTCCCTCCTGTTGTCCTCAGGAACTGTGTTTCTGTGCTTACACCCTGCCTAGGTAAACTCTTTCGTCTTTATCTGTCAACTTGTACCTTCCCTTCTTACTGGAACTTTGCTCTCATTCAGCTTGTCCCAAAGAAGGGTGACCATTCCCAGCTCTCTAAATATCGCCCAAGTGCCCTAAAATCCTGTATTTCAAAAGTTTTAGGGTCTATTCTTAACAAAAAATAAATAAATAAATAAATCATCTTTCCTATCGCAACCTTCTTTCTGATTGTCAGTATGAGTTCCGTCAGGGACGCTCCACTGGCGATCTTCTCACTTACCTTTCAGACTCCTGGTCATCCTCCTTTCGGGACTTTGGCGAAAGCTTTGTCATTGCACTTGACATCTCAAAGGGTTTCGATTGAGTCTGGCATAAATCTTTAATTTCCAAACTACCCTCTTACGGTTTCTATCCTTCTATCTGTGCCTTCATCTCTAGCTTCCTTTCTGGTCATTCTATACCTGCTGTTGTACACAGCCACTGTTCTTCTCCTAGAGCTATCGATAGTGGTGTTCCTCAGGGCTCTGTCCTATCATCAACTCTCTTCCTTTAATTCATAATGACCTTCTAAGCTGTACATCTATCCCTATCCACTCATATGCTGATGACTCCATCCTTCACCTTTCCATTCGCTTCCCACAGCATTCATCACTGCAGTTGCTCCAGCAAACAAGGGATGAGGCTATGGCACACCTAATGTCTGACTTGGCTTATATCTCTGATTGGGGTAAAAATAACCTTGTTGTTTTTAATGCATAAAAAACTCAGTTCTTTCATCTATCAACCTGACAAAATCTTCCACAGGAGTACCCTCTAATTTTTAACAACATCCAGCTCAATCCAGCATCATCTTTAAACATACTTGGGGTTTCATTTTCTCAGGATTTATCTCGGGAAGAATATATTACCACCCTTATAAAATCTGATTCCAAGAGATTGCATGTGTTAAGCCAACTCCGTATCTTCTTTACTCCTGCACAGCTGTTGACTTTTTACACAGGTTTTATTCGCTCTTGCATAAAGTACAACTCTCATGCGTGGGGAGGCTCCCCACACACAGCTCTTCTCAATGGTGGTGGTGGTGGTGGTGGGGAGTCAATGGCCTTTCACCTCATTAATTATCCTCCTCTTACTACCTCCCTTCAACTTCTGTCTCTTTGCCGCACTGTTGCATTTTTATCTCTTTTCTACTGCTACTTCAATGGTCACTTCTTCTCTGAACTGTCTGCTTGCATTGCATCCCTCGACAATTACAGCGGGCACATAGCACCCATCTAGCAACAAACTCTCATCCCTTTTCTGTCCAATTCTCTAATCCAAGAGTTAACCATTACTCCAAGTCCTTCATGTATGCTACAGATCAACTCTGGAACTGTTTCCCTCTGTCTGTTATTCCTACTGCCTATGATCTCCAGTCTTTCAAACACAGTGTGTTCAAGCATCTTGATATGAATGGGTCTTGAATTTCACTCTCTGCTATCTTGTTTTTTTTTTCTTGGAAGAGGCAATTTGCAGGCCCCTGGCCTTTGGTTCCTTCTTCCTTGCATAAAAAAAAAAAAAAAAAAAAAATTTGTTTGAGACTGACTGGCAAACCCTTGCAATGAAACCTTTGTCTCCAATGCCTTTAATCTTCTCAAGATGCCCTATATTGCCTCCAAGATTGGCACTGTCACCTCTTTGACCTAAAACTAGGAAAGTTTCATGTATTTTGTATGTGCTGCTGGGTTCTCCAATTGCTGCCTCCACTTAAGGCAACAACAGAGATGAATCTCCTATATCTCATACTCTCATACACATAAATCCCTTTAGGTTATGGGGGAAAAAAAAAAAAATCTTTCAATACTGAGGGATATGAATCCAGCCATACCTCTGACTGTGAGCTTTGTTGGGTGTGTTTCTCTGTCTGCTATGAGGGACCTCAACATACTCCACAAATCTGTGAAGATAAACAGCATTACCAGTAATTCCCACAACGCAATCATCTGTACAACGTTCCATTTTGATGAGAATTCTGCATTCACAAGTGACGATTGCACTTGCTTTTTTCTTAAAGTGAAGATGTAATATGGTACTGTTATTGTATGCTCCATTTCTTAATTCATCTGCATAAACATCTCCCTCATTTAAGGAAATTACTTCTTGCTCCCACATAGACAGATACAGGGAGACAGCTCAGTTCAGACAGACATGTATATATGGAAATAGCTGAAGGGGGGGGGGGGGGAGGTTGCTCAGTGGCTTGTGCGAAAACTAATGCATAATGGCATCACTGGAAAGACAAATTTAAATTCCTCGGAGTTTTGAGCCATTATTTATCTATGTACACAGTAAATGGATCACATTTCGGTCAACCATTTAAAGGAAAATAACATACACGGAAGAGTGTAAGTGGAAAGCTGACTACACGTGTTATCCCTGAGCGAACTTTTAAATATATATATATATATATATATATATATATATTCATTCATTCATTGCCAGACGCCATGTATCCCAAACGGGGTGGCCAAGGGCTTAGAGTTAATTATTTTACAGGGAGGGGCACTAATCCTCCACCAACCCCACTTGACACGTAGGGATGCCAACAGCATCTGGTGTTCCCAGGCGGTCACCCATCCAAGTACTAACCAGACCCAACGTTGCTTAACTTCGCTGATCGGATGGGAAGCGGTGTACTCAACGTGGTATGGCCGTTGGCTATATATATATATACTGTATATATAGCTTATATTTTTATTAATGGAATCCTTACCTTTATTACCATTTGAGGGATTGAGGTAGGATCCAAAAAGGAGAGATGGGAAAACACAAATGTGGGAGAACTACCAAAAAGCATTTTCAGAGAAGTGGGTCACACAATCATTCATGTATCACTGATGCCTTCAGATTTCCAACTCCAACGCATAATCATGATCATCTACATTTTTCTTTGTATTTTTCTCCGCACATGCATTTCACATACACAAATAAGGTATTGTAACCCTAAAAATTATAGAATCAAGATGAAAATAGTTTACCAAACTGTTATGTGCTTTTCTATACATACTTCATACATATATACATACATACATCACTTAACCCCATGTTGCCCCACAAGAAGAGCAGGAGCCTAGGGCTAGACAAGTTGGTCCTGACATTTAAGATGAGAACGACCTGCCTCACTCATCCCTGAGTAGCATTATGTGAGCAATAAACCCAACCACCCCTTGGATATATACCTGTACAGGCTCAATCCAGCTGGAGCGCCTTAATTACCCACTAAACCACGAGGCCAAGGGAGGAGGCGAGGTAAGCCATGGACAAGGTGGAGAGATATGGTGGATGAACGTGTGAGGAAGAGAGGTTTGGAAAGCGGTGAGGCTAGGGAACTGACAAGAGATTGAGATGGCTGGATGAATGTTGTGAGAAGTGCATTATCAGGGATTTGGCACCCCTTTTAACGTGGCAGCGTACAGACTGACTCTATCGGATACGTTTATGTGAAGCTACAGAACGTGGTGAATGTTTTTGGCTTATCCAATAAAGCCACGATTCTAGGGGCCTGAATGATGAGTAAATGGAAACGTGGCCCATTGGATTGGGCAAATTTGGGCTGTCTGGACATTGCTACTCCTCATCCTGCCCTACGGTGGGAAAGAAGGTCCGGATGATGATGATGACCACCAGGCGCCATAGTTTGGTTATATGGTTACCAGGAAGAATAGCAAAATGGATTCCTGGTGTACAGGAATCCACTTAACCCACCAACAAATACATACGTCCAACATGCTCAAAACCTATCACGTCGAGCTGACAGACAAAGGGTTCAGTTCAGTGCAATTCCTGCAAGAACTGGACCCATTACACCTGCACAACACTTGCATCCAGAAAACATTACACAAACACCTGGACCTGCTCCTTATGCTCCTTCCCCCCATCCATCAACCCCTCTTCCAATCCTACTCCTACTTCCTTCACACCTTCGCAGCCAAACCCACTGACCCTTCCCACACCATCCAGTCCCTCAACTCCTCCCATTCCAACCCATCCTAATCCACCTCAACCCTTACCTCCATCACAACCTCCTCCTACCCCTTCCCCTCCACCCACACCACCTCCCCCCTTGTGTTGCAGCAGCCAACATACATTGCACACACAACATAAACATCCTTCAGTTAAACATAGATGGCATAAACACCAAAATACATGAATTCACACAATTCATCAAACAACAGAACGTACACATTGCCATCTTACAAGAAACAAAACTATACAGAGCACAGAAAACACCGACATTTCATAACTTCACCACCATTCGACAAGACCAGGCTGACGGCGGTGGCGGTGGACTCATCACCCTGGTACACAAATCCATCAACTTTGCAGATATCAGTGCACACACAAAATCACTTCTACCCCCACATGACACCACAACAGAAATACAATCAATTAAAATACGCACTGGTAACAAATCACACATAACAATCGCTAACACATACATATCCCCCCAGTTGTCCCCCACAGTACCACACAATTACTCTCCACAGATACACCACATCACTAACATACACAACATCATCCTGGGTGATGATTTCAACGCCAAGTCGTCGGCCTGGCATGTCAAGAACCCTGACACAGACAGAGGGCTGGTACTACAATCCCAGACAGTTAATCTCTTCATACTAAACAGTCTAGACCAACATACCCATATCCCACACCAAGTCCTCTTCCTCCCATCATCTCCAGACATCACCTTCTGCTCCCCAAACCTCGCCCCCACTACATCATGGAGAGTGGTCAAAACCCTAAGTTCTGACCACCTCCCAATCATCATCACTACCAAAACCAGAATCACCACAGCTGGCCACAATCACACATACACTAATTATAAGAGGGCCAACTGGGAGGCGTTTGTAACTGAAACAGAACAACATTTCGAAACACTAAACAGTACACCCATCACAAACATCAACACCGCTGTGAACACTTTCAATACAATCATACAAAACACAGACAACAGACACATCCCTAGAGGCAACAGAAAGAAACACAACCCCAACTTCACACCAGAAATTCAAGGCCTCATCAGACAACGGGACACACTGCGACACTCCCCAACATCCCATACACAAGACACCATACAACAAATACAAGAACTCAACACTCAGATAAACAATAAAATATCAGAACAGCAAACACTGAACTGGAAAAATTACCTCCAAACACTTGACCACGAAACAAACATCAGTAAACTACAAAACACTAAACAGCATCACACTTTCCAACAGCAACACCACACAATCACACGCTGCCATCACAACAACAGACACCATACCCTCAAACAAACAACAAGCAAACACTCTCATCAATCACTTTTCACAAGTCAGCCATCTAAACCCCCATCCTGAAGACCGACGTATCATCCGACGTAAGAGACAGTTCCCCACAGACCCAGACTACGCACCTTTCACTTACAACCTGATGAAGCACATCATTAACAACCTCAAGCACTCATCTGCCTGTGGACCAGACAACATAAGCAACATTCACCTTAAACACCTAGGACCACAAGGCACACAAGTACTCACCAACATATCAAACTACAGCTACTCACACAACATAATACCCAACATCTGGAAGCATGGAAATATCATCACTATCCCTAAACCCAACAAAGACCCCATGTTACCCTCCTCATATCGCCCCATCACACTCCTCTGCACCCCCTCTAAAGTCACTGAACAACTGGTACTACAACTAGTCACACCTCACATTCCCCTAGCCCAGTCACAACATGGCTTTAGGCCACTACACTCCACAAACACCCTTCTTACAGACCTTACATAGAGAGTTTTTGATGGCATGAATTCAGCTAGGCCACCACACAGAACGCTCCTAGGCACACTAGACATTAGCAAAGCTTTTGATGCCATCCCCCGCCAAAACCTCACAAACAAAATACTCAACACAAACATGCACAATAACACAAAAAGATGGCTAACAAACTACTTAGCAGGCAGATGTGCACACGTAACATTTGCCGGTCAGTCTTCTAACATCAGAAACTTCACAAACGGCGTCCCCCAAGGATCTGTTTTGTCCCCTACACTCTTTAACCTATACATGCACGACATACCCAAACCCCACACACCACAGATACACATAGCTTCCTACGCAGATGATATAACACTTACATGTGCACACCAAAACGCAAACACAGCTGAACAAATCATTCAACCTTACCTCAACACACTACACGAATGGTTCACCACAAACAGGCTCAAAATAGCCCCAGCCAAATCTACAGTGACTCTTCTCACAAACTGGACAGCAGAACACAGTCACATCCCACACCTCACCATAAACAACACCCCCCTACCACACACACACACACACACACACACACACACACACACACACACAAAATCCTAGGTATAACATACAATACATCAATGTCATTTAAACAACACATCACAAACATTAAAAATAAAATAACACCAAGACTCAATGCTTTGAGGTCACTTGCCCATACAACATTTGGACACAACAAAAAAACCATCACCACAGTATATTAACAAAACATACGTTCAGTGATGAATTATGCAAGCCCTGCCTGGGCTTCTAACCTCATCAAAACACACTACAACACTACAGACCATACAGAACAAGGCCCTAAAAATAATCACAGGCTGCACAGCTACTACACCCATAGACCACCTACATCAAGAAACCAAAGTCCTCAAAGTCAAGGATCACCTAGACATGAGAGGCTCCCAGTTTCTTGCTGCAGCCTCCACAAACCCACAACATCCACTACAGTACATGGCAGCACATCCACCCACACCAAGGAACATCAAAACAACACCCAGCACACGATACCATACACAAATACTGTTATCTCTTCCCCCTTGCCCACCTCAGACCAGCTACCAGAAGCATATCCACACTCAGATCACTCGCCGCTCCATTCAGTCACTTAAAGACAACACACAGCTGCATGCACGGCCTCCTGACATCCACCCTTCTGAATCCTATCTTTCTCGTGAGGACAGGGTCCACCTGGCCAGGCTGAGATGTGGGCACCATCCAGCCCTCTTAAGTTACCAGAAGAGGCTGGATGACTCCGTTGCTGATGCCTGTCCAGGATGCAACACAGCACCCCATACTATTAAGCACATTATGCAAGACTGCATTGCACACAATCACCTACACCAACAACACAACATACACTCTTTGAGAGCTCTGTGGGAAAGCCCGGTCTCAGCCATGGCCTTCCTAAGGGACTCTGGGCTGTTCGGCCAGACTGCCTAGGGAACAACTACTACTACTACCACCTGTCATTCAGTGTAGAGTCAACCATAGACAGGGGGAAGAAGAGAGAAATTAGGAAAGAAAGACATAAGAGGAAGCAAGGAAAGAAAGAAGGAAGAGAGGAAAGGGCACCCACTCAAGAGCAGCACTACACTGAGTGAAAGGATAGTGAGCATTCCCCCCTGCTCCCAAAAAAAAGAGGAAAGGAAACAAGGAAAATGATGAATTCAAGAATACTATGGGAAGACAAGGCAACAAAATGGAATTATTAACAGAAGTCTGAACAAAAAGGAGCCTGGAAGAAAATGGGTGAATGGTGTAACTAATCAATAAAATGGAAAAGGTTATGAAACAGAACAATGGAAGATAAATATGAATGAAAGCTAACAGAGACTTTACGGTAGCTGAACAATGAACACAAGGATATGGAAAATTTGTGGTGCACATACAGAATGTGTTTGGATGTCTGACCCATTTCACTGGGCACTACATATCATGACTGCTGACCTATTATTGTAGTTTCTCCTTCCAATTTCAGAATATAAACTACAATATATTTTTGAGAGAACTAGCATAAGGATGATGATGATGGTGATGAAGGAAATGAATATGATACAATAAATTTTAGTATGAAATACAGGACTGAGAGACTATGATGAACTTCAAAGTCCACATGGAAGGCATGCAACTTGACAATGCTGACAACTTTACACAGTGATGTGTAAAAGTGAGATGTTTCACTGCTAAAAATGGAAATGTGGTTTGGACACACTACTAAAATAATAAACATAAAAAGGGTGCTAAAATAAGTCTTGGAAAATGAGTCAGGAGACTACTGGAAAAAGAAAACCATCTGGAATGATACAGAAGAAAAGGGTGAAACAGAATACTAATGATAGAAATGAAGAAGGGTGGTTGAAACAGTTAGAGAGGCACATCAGACCACAGTAAGCTGAAGTCAAGGATTGCTGAGAGCAATTTACAGGGTGAAGGTTGTGGTGACAATGACAGTGATCACAATGACAATGACAGTGATGATGATGATGTTACCTTTGTGGTGTTTTCAGTCTTGAGATAACTTTCCACTTATCACACTTGGGGGAATGACAGTATTCCCTCAATTCCTCAAGGGCACGTTTGGTCTCCACACTAGCTTGTTGTATGTACTCCTCTTCAGTCAACAGTCGTATTTTGGGTGGGAATCTACGCATCCTGCAACACACAAACCTGCTAATATTTCTCTTGCCACTCTATAATTCTGCATCAAATAAACTACCCCTACTTCTTTTGTAATGTATCCTCCTCAACCCCTTCACAGATTTTGCCTGGTTTGTTGTATGTACTCCTCTTCAGTCAGTGGTCGTATTTTGCATATGAATCTACACATCCTGCAACACACAAACATGCTACTATTTTTCTCTGCACTCTATAATTCTGTATCAAATAAACTACCCCTACTTCTTTTGTAATGTATCTTCCTCAAACCCATCACAGATTTTCCCCAGGCATCTTGTTTGGGTGTGTTTTGATCTATTTGTCCATACTGTTGCTTAGGATGTTTATGAATTCCATTTTATCTGGGGATGACAAAATTTTCCTATGATTTAATCTATTTCTCTCCTTGATGAGTTGCCTGCTTTGGGGAGAGAAATAAGGGCAGAAAATTTACGTTACCACTTGGGATATGGGATTTATCAACTTTCGCAACGACTGTAATGACAGTGGCAACTATTTTCCAATGGCTGGAAAAAGAGTTCAAGGGCTTGTTCTATGTACTGCGTACACTGAGTTCATTTTGTCTTCTTGCAAATTATGAAGTTTTCTGTTTTTGGCCAGGCTGGCTTTAACTGTGTGGAACATGATAATGGGGCAGCAGCTCAATGAGAAGCTGTGAACTAGTGTCCAGGAGGTTTGAATGGACAGTGTAGGGGCACATCAAGTGAGGTCAAGGAAGGAAGCCTCTCTTCCTAGTAAGTATCTTTAGTGAACAAAGAGGAGAGGAAAACAACAGTGAATTCATCAGCATCTGTTTAAAATGAATGAAATGGCAAAAAAACTTACCAGAGTGTTCGAAACCTGGCCTTGAATTTGTCTGGGATGGAGTACAGTGACAAAATGATGATAACCAAGCCTAGACTAGCCTCTCGGTACTGGCTGCACAGGAATATCATCAAAAGTGCCGTAAGTTGCATGCTCCACTGCACCAAGTTGATTGAACGCTGGTCTGTCAGTGGCCCATAACGGTACACGGTTGCAAAGCTTATCAGCCCTGCCATAACCACATACCCTGCAATACACAGTATCCTGAGATGGATATTCTGCATTATCCCTTCTAACAAGTCAAGGTACTCATTCCCACACCCCTCTTTCCAATGCATGTTTGTGGACACTGTGGCTCATATCCTCCCCAGTTAAGGAAGCTCCCTAATACCTCTTCCTTAGTGATTTATTTTTGAATATGGGTGGTTAATAACCTTGTGTACATTATTCTTTCCCAATATGGTCATATTAGAAGAATTTATGCAACCCAGAGAAGTACAGCAAGGTATAATAAACAACATGTCACTTAGGAAAAGATATTTGGGAGCTACCTCAATCGACAAGAATATGGGCCTGCATCTTGGTACGCAGGCCACCTTCAGTCGCCCAACTTTACACACTCAATAGGCCTAAATTGTAGTTAAGGCAGTACTTACTAAACTTCACATGTTCTTTTTATGACAACTTTAAAGATTCACTTGCTAATGCAAAACTGAAGGTATACAATGACTGCCAAGGATCTGAGAAGACCATGGCAACCATTTTAACATGTGAGGTGATATTAAAGTGGGATTCCATAATGGACAGGGAGTCATAATTACCATCATCATAAAGCCTCAAAGAAAGTGTGTTTAATGAAAAAAAAAAAAAAAAAAGTACTCTGAAAGACTTAGGGAACACTTGTATTTTTTTTAAATGAACAGAATTCTTTTGTTAATACCTTAAATTTTAGTAAGGGAAATGATAAAAATTACAGCACTACTATATCAGTGGCAACTCAAGAAACCTGGATAAGTTAGGCAGGTAATTCAAAAAATAATTCCAAGTCAACAAAGTGACACTGGCAACAGTTCTTAAATATCTATCTATCTATTGCCAGACGCCTCAATCCCGTTTGGGGTGGCCACAAACAAATCGCCTCCAAGTCACCCTGTCCCCCGCCATTTCACTGCCCTGCTCCCAACTCACACCCCCCTCTCTCATATACCTCTCCACCTCATCCCTCCATCTCATCCTCGGCCTCCCCCTCCCTCTTCCCCCCTCCACCTCACTCACATACACACTCTTCGTCAGTCTTTCATCCTCCATCCTCTCCACATGACCAAACCACCTCAGTGTGTTCCTCATAACGCTTCCTATCACATCCACATCCACACCACAATGCTCCTTTATATCCTCATTCGTCAGCCTGTCTCTCCATGTGACTCCACAGGCTCCTCTTACATAACTCATTTCCACTGCTCTCACTCTTGACTTGTGTCCTTCCAACAATGTCCAAGCTTCACTTCCATACGTTAGAGTTGGTATCACAATACTGTCATGTAGTAACTTTTTCACTTCCATGCTCACTTCCCTGTTTCTTATCACTGCTTTCAAAGAACCAGCAACCTTTCTTCCCTGCTGTACCCTTTCGAGCACTTCACCCTCCAAACCTCCATCCTTACTCATCACACTACCCAAGTACTTAAACGTACTCACATTTTCCAATTCCTCATCATCCAACCTCGCTGTACATTCACTGACTTCACCTCTCTCAAAGACCATCACTTTACTCTTCCCTACATTCACCTTTAGATTCCGTTTCTTACACACTCTCCCAAACTCATCCACCAAGCCTTGCAGCTCCCCTTTGTCTTCACTCAACAACACAGTATCATCTGCAAACAACAGTACAGGGAGTTTCCAAACACTGTCCTCTCTCATCTGGGCCACTCCAACATCCACTACCCTACCTTGTACCTCTTTTATTACCCCATCCATGTACAGATTGAACAACCATGAAGACATGACACATCCCTATTTCAACTTAAATTTCAAAGAGAAAAATTCACTTAGTTCACCATCCACACGCACTGCAGCCTTGCACCATCGTACATACTCTTCACAGCATTCAACAACTTCCCATCTACTCCATATATTCTTAACACTTTCCACAATCCTTGTCTATCCACCCTGTCATATGCTTTCTCCAAATCCATGAAAGCTGCATACAACTTCTTTCCCTTCTCTAGAAACTTTTCCACTAAAGATCTAAGAATGAATATCTGATCTACACAACCTCTTCCCTTCCTAAAGCCTCCCTGTTCTTCTCCAACTAATTTCTCTGTTCTTTCTCTAACTCTGTCAATAAGTACCTACCATACACTTTTCCTATTATACTAAGAAGACAAATGCCCCTATGATTACCACACACTTCTTTTTCCTCTTTTCCTTTGTACAAGGGAATAATTATACCTGACTTCCAATCCTCCGGGACTCTACCTTCCTCCCAGGCCAATCTGCACATCTTCCACATCCATTCTACTACTATCTCTCCCCCATGCTTCAGCATTTCACCACACACTCCATCAATGCCTGGGGCTTTCCCCAATTTAACTTTCTTCATTGCTTCCACAACTTCTGTCCTACTGATTTCTTCCTGTCTTCTCACCTCCTTCCTTCTCCCAGCCATTCCCCAGCCACTTATACTCGCATTACTTCCATCCTCTTTGTTCAACAATTTCTTAAAATGTTCTCTCCATCTCTCTCTCTTTTTTTTTTTTTTTTATGCGAGGAAGAAGGAACCAAAGGCCATGAGCCCGCAGTTACAATTCCCTCCAAGAGAAAAACAAAATACAATACAGAGCCAAATTCAAGATCCGATCATTTTGAGATGCCTGGACACACTGCGTTTGAAAGACTGGAGATCATAGGCAGCAGGAAATACAGACAGAGGGAGACAGTTCCAGAGCTGACCTGTTGCATAAATGAAAGAGTGGGAGTAACGGTTAACTCTTCCATTAGAGAGTTGGACAGAAAAGGGATGAGAGTTTGCTGCCAGACGGGTGCTACGCGCCTGTCGTAGAGGTGGAGGAATGCAAGCAGACAGTTCAGAGGAGCAGTGACCATTAAAGTAATCTACCATTTTTATCTTTCACTCCCCTGCTAACTTCACTTCCACCCGGTCTTACTCCTTTCACCGCTTTCCAGAACATTTTCTTACAGTCCCTCCACTTTACACTCAAATTCCTTCCAAATTCCTCATCCACTCTCATCTTACTCTCTCTTACTAATCTTTTCACCTCTCTCTTTCTTTCTACATATAACTCTCTCTTCCGCCTCTCAACTTCTTCCATGCCCCTATTTCTCATCTATTCATCATATGCTTTCTTCTTTTGTGCCACAGCCTGTCTCACCTCTTCAGTCCACCACGCTGTTCCTTGCACCCCCCTCCGTCTTCTCTTCCTTCCACACACCATATCACATGCTGCACATATTTCTTCAGTAAATATCCTACACACACCTTCCACGTCTCCCATCTGCTCCAATTCATATTTGCCCAATCGTTCCTCCACTTCTCTCTTATACTCTGCCTTTTTCTCATCCTCTTGTAACCTTTCCACTCTCCTTGCAACTACTCCTTCCTCTCGTCTTTCCCTTTTTCTATTCCTCCATCTTACTTGAATCCTAATTCTGGCCACCACCAAGTAGTGGTCAAAAAGTCCACTCCCCCAACCTCTATAAACTCTTGCATCCATTACACATCTTCGCATCCTTTCATCCACACACACATAATCAGTCATTGCCTTTCTTTCATTCGGTTCACCACCCACCCTTCTCATCACTTGCCATGTATACCTGTGGATGATTTTATGCCTGAAGAGGGTATTGGCTATCACCAACCCCCTCCCAGCACAAATGTCCACTAATGCGCTCCCATTCTCATCTACGAGGGGTGATTAGAAAGAAATGACAGTGAGTCCATAAACTTTTATTAGCATGAAGAACTATCAAACTATGACTCACATTCCTTCAAAGTACTCCCCTCCAACCTCTATGCAGCGTTCCATTCTCTTTCTCCACTTCATGAAGCAAGCGTGGTACTCTGAAGATGGTATACTTCGGAGTTCTGAATTGACGGTCCGTGCCAAGTCTTGGATGCGATGAAATTGCTTCCCAGCGATGGCAGATTTAATTTTTGGAAACAACCAAAAGTCACAGGGAGCCAGGTCAGGGGAGTAGGGTGGGTGGGGGAGCAGAGTTATACCTTGTTGTTCCAGGTACTGCATAGTGAGGCGAGCTTTGTGTGGGGGTGCAGCATTGTCGTGGTGCAGCAAAAGGCGAGACCGACGGCGGGTTGGTGCGGTGTTGGCCTTGTGTTCCAAGACTTGTGGAAGGACCTGGTCTGTGTAGTATTGGGCTGTGATAGTGGACTTTTCAGGCATCACATCCACGCATATTGGTCCTTGAGAATTGAAAAAGATGGTGAAAAGGCGCTTCCGGCTGCAAAATCCTTCCTTCAAAATCTGAGGTCGAGGGTCTTCATCGCCCAACCACACCATGTTTGACTGCTTGTCACGGGTTGTGAAGAATGAAATCCAACACTCATCTCCAGTAGCAACATCTGAGAACCGTTTTGGACCATTTGGTTCAAATTCAGCAAGCCAGACACGACAAATCCTCACCCGTTCAGCCTTTTGCTCATCAGTCAACAAATGGGGTATCCATCGACAACACTTCTTCCTCAGGTGTAATTGTTCATGCACGATGTCATATGCACTCCCATAACTGATATCAAGCTCCAAGGCTAAGAACCTAAGAGTTACAGTTGGATCCTCGTCAATGATGGACCGTGCACGGACAGTTGTTGCTTCGGTCACGGATGTCCGGGGGCGTCCAGAGCGTTGTTCATCTTTCAATTCAGTTTTTCCTGCTGTGAAAGCACGAATCCAGCGGGAAACAGTTTCCAGGGAAGGAGTAGTGTCTGGATAAACTTGTAATAATTCCCCTCGAATCTCTGTTGCTTTCTTTCCCAGATTCCACCTCGTAAAAATGTAGAACCTGCAGCCTTCTTTCGAGTAATCCATGTTTCTGGCCAGAGAGCAAAAACAAGAGTGAAGCATTCACTCACAACAATAAAACATACGGCGACAAGTTCAAACTCGTAAGGACAGGCAACTCTGCACTCTCCTTGCTCCCCTACCTCCCATCATTCAAGGTTTTCATGTTATAGCACGAACTGTCATTACTTTCTGATCACCCTTCGTATCTCAGCAGGCACACCCCACTCACCAACTATTCCATCCACCTTCACATTCCAAACTTTACCATTCATATCACCGATCAAAAACATTCTCTCATTCCTTCCAAATTTTTCCATGCACACTTCTACATTTGTCCAGAACTCTTCTCTCACGATCTTGCGTTGGCGCATACACACACACAATTGCCCAAATTTGTATTGAAACTTTCAACTTTACCCACACAATCCTTGACCCAACTGATCCATACTGTCTTATGTTCTTCTTCCATCTTTTACTCACAACTATACATACTCCTTCCTTTCCCCTCTCATTCTCACCTACTCCTGCACATATACCCCATCCATACTCCCATTCTCTCACACTTTCTCTTCCCCATTTTGTTTCAGTTATTCCACATACATCCACTTTCGCACCCTCAAGCACCTGGACAATCTCTCTCTCTTTCACCTCATCATTCACTCCTCTTACATTCCATGTAACCATTACCAAGTCCTTTGTCCGGTCCTGGGTCGTCATCGTTTGGTCAGTCCTTGTCCGAGGCTTCTTGTTTGTTTTTTTAGTTAGTTCTTTTCCGGGGAGGGGCACTAACCCTCCGCCAACCCATTTAGTCGCCTTTTACAACAAGCAGGGATACTGGAGGAATATTCTTGAAAAAAAACCCTACCCCCAGGGGGGGTATATATATATATATATATATATATATATATATATATATATATATATATATATATATATATATATATATATATATATATATATATATGTATATAGTATATATATATATATATATATATATATATATATATATATATATATATATATATATATATATATATATATATATATATATATATATATATATATATATATATATATATATATATATATATATATATATATATATATATATACAGCAGGCTCACACAGTGCGCGAGAGACTGGGAGGTCCACGACCTCGTGCAGTGTGAATAAGCTCACTGAGAATACATAATCTTTTTGGAAAAAATTACATATGGGCAGTACCCCCCAAATACCTGGACATTTTTTGGCCCTTAGAGACATAATAAAGGTCAAATTTTTCAGACATTGTACTACAAAATATGGGCAGTCACCTTAACAAAAGTAGACAACAGGCCTGATGGACTTAAACAAGAGGGATTCTGAGGTGCGGCAACACACTTACAGTGCCCCCACCACCACCCCGGCCGCACCACACTTGTTTAACGGTTGCCAATGTTGTATTATTCCACGCTTTGATGAAGAAATTTACGGCCTGTCGAATGTTAAATTTCTTCCAGAATGCAGCAACAGGCATTATGGTGGGGGTTACATGTATGCCAGGTGAAGCAGGTGAGTCAGGTGGGGCTGTGGAGGTGGAGGGGGAGGCGGCTGGTGAGTCAGGTGGGGCAGTGGAGGAGGAGGGGACAGCGGCTGGCGAGTCAGGGGAGATGGTGAGGAGAGGATCCTCCCTCTTTCCTTGTTATTGCTCACATCTTCAGCGATTTCCTTCATCTCTTCTTGCTTGTTTGTTTCATTCCTCATCTTGTTATGGACGTATTAGCAGTATAACAACTTGGTGTTTGCAAAATAAGTCATTATTATAGAAACTGGGTATCTATTCTAACTTACAGTTATTGCCAAAAACGTTATTGTCGAAGTTGTTATTGGCGAGATCTTACTGTAGACTCCTCTTGAGAACCTTCCCCACAAGCCTCTAGGTCACTACTGGCATGCTGTGTGAGGGTGAGGGTCGCGTACTGATGGAAAATGGTGTTTTTAAGCCACTCCTTGTCTCTACCTCGTGTTTCGTGAGAGAAATTCGCGCAGTCAAGGTTTTTGGTTATGATTTTTGGTCACTCACGCACAATGCGATTTGCGCACTGTGAGGTCGCACACTGTGCGAGCCTACTGTGTATATATATATATATATATATATACAAGTATATATATATATATAAATATATATATATATATATACAAGTATATATATATATATATATATATATATATATATATACTGTATATATCTATTGCCAGACGCCACAATCCCGTATGGGGTGGCCATTTGACTCTGAGTTATTTGTTTTACAGGGAGGGGCACTAACACTCCACCAACCCACTTGAAACGTAGGGAGCACGTATGGTTTGGTTATATGGTTACCACCCAGCATTGTAAATGGTTTCTTGGCTTACAGGAAACCATTTGGCTTGTCACTCAATATATATATATCTATCTATCTATCTATTGCCAGACGCCTCAATCCCGTTTGGGGTGGCCACAAACAAATCGCCTCCAAGTCGCCCTGTCCCCCGCCATTTCACTACCCTGCTCCCAACTCACACCCCCCTCTCTCATATACCTCTCCACCCCATCCCTCCATCTCATCCTCGGTCTCCCCCTCCCTCTTCCACCCTCCACCTCACTCGCATACACTCTCTTCGTCAGTCTTTCACCCTCCATCCTCTCCACATGGCCAAACCACCTCAGTGTGTTCCTCACAACGCTTCCTATCACATCCACATCAACACCACAACGCTCCTTTATATCCTCATTCGTCAGCCTGTCTCTCCACGTGACTCCACAAGCTCCTCTTAAATAACTCATTTCCACTGCTCTCACTCTTGACTTGTGTCCTTCCAACAACGTCCAAGCTTCACTTCCGTAAGTTAGAGTTGGTATCACAATACTGTCATGTAGTAACTTTTTTACTTCCATGCTCACTTCCCTGTTTCTTATCACTGCTTTCAAGGAACCAGCAACCTTTCTTCCCTGCTGTACCCTTTCAAGCACTTCACCCTCCAAACCTCCATCCTTACTCATCACACTACCCAAATACTTAAACGTACTCACATTTTCCAATTCCTCACCATCCAACCTCGCTATGCATTCACTGACTTCACCTCTCTCAAAGACCATCACTTTACTCTTCCCTACATTCACCTTTAGGTTCCGTTTCTTACACACTCTCTCAAACTCATCCACCAAGCCTTGCAGCTCCCCTTCATCTTCACTCAACAACACAGTATCATCTGCAAACAACAGTACAGGGAGTTTCCAAACACTATCCTCTCTCACCAGGGCCACTCCAACATCCACTACCCTACCTTGTACCTCTTTTATTACCCC